>NW_027363000.1:1499950-2999901 GCF_046119375.1 Phyllobates terribilis
TCCTAGCGCTAACCCCACTCATCCTAACGATTACCTTAGTCGTTCTAAAGCTAACCCTAGTCATCTTAGCGCTAACCCTTGTCGTGCTAACGATGACCCTAGTCGTCCTAATGCTAACCCTAGTCACCATAATGCTAACCCTAGTCATTCTAATGCTAACACTCTCCGTATTAACGCTAACCCTAGTCGTCCTAGCGCTAACCCAGTCGTCCTAACTCTAACCCTAGATGTCCTTCCGCTTACCCTAGTCACCATAGCGCTACCCCTATTCGCCCTAACGCTAACTCTAGTCATCCTAGTGGTAACACTAGTTGTCCTAACTCTAACCCTAGTCATCCTAACTCTAACCCTAGTCGTCCTAACTCTAACCCTAGTCGTCCTAACTCTAACCCTAGTCGTCCTAACTCTAACCCCTGTCGTCCTAGCGCTAACCCCTGTCGTCCTAGCGTTAACCCTCATCGTCCTAACGCGAACCCTCATCGTCCTAACGCGAACCCTCATCGTCCTAACGCGAACCCTCGTCGTTCTAACGCGAACCCTCGTCGTCCTAACGCGAACCCTCGTCGTCCTAACGCGAACCCTAGTCGTCCTAACGCGAACCCTAGTCGTCCTAACGCGAACCCTAGTCGTCCTAACGCGAATCCTAGTCGTCCTAACGCGAACCCTAGTCGTCCTAACGCGAACCCTGGTCGTCCTAACGCGAACCCTAGTCGTCCTAACGCGAACCCTAGTCGTCCTAACGCGAACCCTAGTCGTCCTAACGCGAACCCTAGTCGTCCTAACGCTAACCCTAGTCGTCCTAACGCTAACCCTAGTCGTCCTAACGCTAACCCTAGTCGTCCTAACGCTAACCCTAGTCGTCCTAACGCTAACCCTAGTCGTCCTAACGCTAACCCTAGTCGCCCTAACGCTAACCCTAGTCGCCCTAACGCTAACTCTAGTCATCCTAGTGGTAACACTAGTTGTCATAACACTAACCCCTGTCGTCCTAGCGCTAACCCCTGTCGTCCTAGCGCTAACCTTAGTCGTCCTTACGTTAACCCTAGTCGTCCTAGCGCTAACCCCTGTCGTCCTAGCGCTAACCCCTGTCGTCCTAGCGCTAACCCTAATCATCCTAGCGATAACCCTAATTGTCCTAGTGCTAACCCCTGTCGTCCTAGCGCTAACCCTAATCATCCTAGCGATAACCCTAATTGTCCTAGTGCTAACACTAGTCGTCCCAACGCGAATCCTATTCATCCTAACGTCAACCCTACTCGTCGTAGCGCTAACCCTAGTCTTCCTAGAACTAACCCTAGTGGTTATAACTCTGACCATAGTCATCCTAATGCTAACCCTAGTCATCCTAGCTCTATCCCCAGTCATCCTAACACTAACCCTAGTCGTCTTAGCGCTAACCCTAGTCGTCCTAATGCTAACCCTAGTCGTCCTAATGCTAACCCTAGTCGTCCTAATGCTAACCCTAGTCATCGTAGTGCTAAACCTAGTCGCCCTAATGGTAACCCTAGTCATCCTAACACTAACCCTAGTCATCCTAGCGCTAACCCTAGTCATCCTAGCTCTATCCCCAGTCATCCTAACACTAACCGAAGTCATTCTAATGCTAACCCTAGTCGTCTTAGCGCTAACCCTAGTCGTCCTAATGCTAACCCTAGTCGTCTTAGCGCTAACCCTAGTCGTCCTAATGCTAACCCTAGTCGTCCTAATGCTAACCCTAGTCGTCCTAATGCTAACCCTAGTCGTCCTAATGCTAACCCTAGTCGTTCTAATGCTAATCCTAGTCGTTCTAATGCTAATCCTAGTCATGCTAATGCTAATCCTAGTCATATTTACCTTAACCCTAGTCGTCCTAACGCTCACGCTAGTCGTCCTAGCGCTAACCCGAGTCGTCCTAACTCTAACCCTAGTCGCCCTAGCGCTAAAGATAGTCGTCCTAACTCGAACCCTAGTTGTCCTAACGCTAACCCTAGTCAACTTAGTGCAAATCCTTGTCGTCCTAATGATAACCCTATTCGTCCTAATGATAACCCTTGTCACCCTAATGCTAACCCTAGTCGTTCTAATGCTAACCCTAGTCATCCTAGTGCTAACCTTAGTCATCCTTACGTTAACCCTAGTCGTCCTAACGCTAACCCTAGTCGTCCTAGCGCTAACCCGGGTCGTCCTAAGTCTAACCCTAGTCGCCAAAGCGCTAACCCTAGTCATCGTAGTGCTAAACCTAGTCGCCCTAATGGTAACCCTAGTCATCCTAACACTAACCCTAGTCATCCTAGCGCTAACCCTAGTCATCTAAACGATAACCCTAGTCGTCCTAATGCTTTCCCTAGTCGTCCTAACGCTAACCCTAGTCGTCCTAGCGCTAAACCTAGTCGTCCTAACAAAACCCCTAGTTATCCTGGTGCTAACCCTAGTCGTCCTAACGCTAACCCTAGTCGTCCTAACATTAACCCTAGTCGTCCTAATGCTAACCCTAGTCATGCTAGCGCTAACCCTAGTCGTACTAACTCTAACCCTAGTCATCCTAATATTAACCCTAGCCATCCTAACGCTAACCCTAGTCGTCCAAACCATAGCCCTCTTCGTCCTAGTACTAATCCTAGTCGTCCTAATGCTAACCCTAGTTGTACCAGCGCTAATCCTAGTCATCCTAACGCTAACTCAAGTCATCCTAGCGTTAACCCTAGTCGTCCTAGCACTAACCATGGTCGTGTTAACTCTAACCCTAATCTTCCTAACGCTAACCATAGTCGCCCTAGCGCTAACCCTAGTCGTCCTAACGCTAACCCTAGTCATTCTAGCGCTAACCCTAGTCGTCCTAATGCTAACCATAGTCGTCCTAGCGCTAACCCTAGTCATCATAATGCTAACCCTAGTCAATCTAGCGCTAACCCTGGTGGTCCTAACGCTAACTCTAGAAATCCTAGCGCTAACCCTAGTCGTCCTTGCGCTAATCCTAGTCGTCCTAACGCTAACCCTAATCATCCTAGTGCTAACCCTTGTCGCCATAGCGTTAACGATAGTCGTCCTAGCGCTAACCCAAGTCATCCAAGCGCTAACACTAGTCATAATAACGCTAACCCTAGTCGTCCTAGTGCTAACCTTAGTCGTCCTAACGCTAACCCTAGTTGTCCTAACTCCAATCCTAGTCATCCTAGCGCTAACCCTAGTCAACCTTACTCTAACCCTAGTCATCCTAATGCTTACCCCAGTCGTCCTAGAGCTGACGCAAGTCGTCCTAGCGCTTACCCTAGTCATCTTAACGCTAACCCTAGTCGTACTAATGCTAACTCTAGTCACCCTATCGCTATCCCTAGTCGTCCTAATGTTAACTCTAGTCGTCCTAGTGCTAGCCCTAGTCGTCCTAACACTAAAACGAGCCATATTAATGCTAACCTTAGTCGTCCTAGCGCTAACCCTAGTCGTCCTAGCGCTAACCCTAGTCGTCCTAGCACTAACCCAGTAATCCTAACTCTAACCCTAGTCATCCTAACACTAACCCAGTCGTCCTAACTCTAACCCTAGTTGTCCTAGCGCTAACCTAGTCGTCCTAACTCTAACCCTAGTCATCCTACCTCTAACCCTAGTCGCCTTAGCGCTAAACCTTGTAGTCCTAGCGTTAACCCTAGTCGTCCTAACGCTAACCCTGTCATCCTAGCACTAACCTTAGTTATCCTAGTGCTGACCTTAGTCGTCCTAACTCTAACCCTAGTCATCCTATCTCTAACCCTAGTCGCCTTAGCGCTAACCCTTGTAGTCCTAGCGCTAACCCTAGTCGTCCTAACGCTAACCCCAGTCGTCCTAGGGCTAACCCCAGTCATCCTAGCGCTAACCCTCATCGTCCTAACGCTAACCCTAGTTGTCCTAGTGCTAACCCTGGTTGTCCTAACGCTAACACTAGCCTTATTAACGCTAACCCTAGTCGTCCTAGCGCTAACCCAGTCGTGCTAACTCTCACCATAGTCGTCCTTCCCCTTACCCTAGTCGCCATAGCGCTAACCCTAGTCGTCCTAACCCTAAAATTAGTCATCCTAGCGCTAACCCTAGTCGTCCTAGCGCTAACCCAGTCGTCCTAACTCTAACCTAGTCGTTCTTCCCCTTACCCTAGTCGCCATAGTGCTAACCCTAGTCGTCCTAATGCTAACCCTAGTCTTCCTAGCGCTAATCCTAGTCGTCCTAAAGCCAACCCTAGTTGTCATAGTGCTAAACCTAGTCTACCTAGCACTAACCCTAGTTGTCCTAACTCTAACCCTAGTCATCCTAATGCTAACCTTTGTCGCCCTAGCGATAACCCTAGTGGTCCTAACGCTAACCTTAGTCGTCCTAGCGCTAAACCCAGTCGTCCTAATGCAAACCTTAGTCGTTCTAACGCTAATCCTAGTCATCTTAGCGCTAACCCTTGTTGTCCTAACGATAACCCTAATCGTTCTAATGCTAACCCTAGTCACCCTAACGCTAACCCTAGTCGTTCTAATGCTAACCCTAGTCGTCCTAGTGCTAACCCTAGTCATCCTTACGTTAACCCTAGTCATCCTTACGTTAACCCTAGTTGTCCTATCGCTAACCCTAGTTGTCCTAGCGCTAACGCTAGTCGTCCTAGTGCTAAACCTCGTCGCCCTAACAGTAACCCTAGTCATCCTAACACTAACCCTAGTGATCCAAGCGCTAACCCTAGTCGTCTAAACGATAACACTAGTCGTCCTAGCGCTAACCCTAGTCGTCCTAATGCTAACCATAGTTGAATCCGTGCAAATCCTAGTCATCCTAACGCTAACTCTAGTCATCCTGGCGTTAACCCTAGTCGTCCTAGCACTAACCATAGTCGTCCTAACTCTAACCCTAGTCATCCTATTGCTAACCCTAGTCACCCTAGCGATAACCCTAGTCGCCCTAAAGCTAGCCCTAGTCATCCTAGCGCTAACCTCAGTCATCCTAACGCTAACCTTAGTCGTTCTAACGCTAACTATAGTCATCCTAACGCTAACCCTAGAAGTCATAGCGCTAACCGTAGTCATCCTTGAGCTAAACCTAGTCATCCTAATGCTAACCCTAGTTATTCTAGCGCTAACGCTAATCGTCCTAACTCTAACCCTAGTCGCCCTAGCGCAAACCCTAGTCGCCCTAGCGCAAACCCTAGTCGCCCTAGCGCAAACCCTAGTCGCCCTAGCGCAAACCCTAGTCGCCCTAGCGCAAACCCTAGTCGCCCTAGTGCAAACCCTAGTCGTCCTAGCGCAAACCCTAGTCGTCCTAGTGCTAACCCTAGTCATCCTAACGCTAACCCTAGTCATCCTAACTCCAATCCTAGTCGCCCTAGCGCTAACCCTAGTCATTCTAACTCTAACCTTAGTCGTCCTAATGCTAACCATAGTCGTCCTAGCGCTAACCCTGGTCGTCCTAACGCTAACTCTAGAAATCCTTGCGCTAACCCTAGTCATCCTTGCGCTAATCCTAGTCGTCCTAACGCTAACCCTAATCGTCCTAGTGCTAACCCTAGTCGTCCTAAGTCTAACCCTTGTCGCCATAGCGTTAACGATAGTCGTGCTAGCACTAACCCAAGTCATCCAAGCGCAAACACTAGTCATAATAACGCTAACCCTAGTCGTCCTAGTGCTAACCTTAGTCGTCCTAACGCTAACCCTAGATGTCCTAACTCCAATCCTAGTCGTCCTAGCGCTAACCCTAGTCAACCTTACTCTAACCCTAGTCATCCTAATGCTTACCCCAGTCGTCCTAGAGCTGACCCTAGTCATCTTAACGCTTACCCTAGTCGTACTAATGCTAACTCTAGTCACCCTATCGCTATCCCTAGTCGTCCTAGCGCTAACCCTAGTCATCCTAGCGCTAACCCAGTCGTGCTAACTCTCACCATAGTCGTCCTTCCGCTTACCCTAGTCGCCATAGCGCTAACCCTAGTCGTCCTAACCCTAAAATTAGTCATCCTAGCGTTAACCCTAGTCGTCCTAGCGCTAACCCAGTTGTCCTAACTCTAACCTAGTCGTTCTTCCCCTTACCCTAGTCGCCATAGTACTAACCCTAGTCGTCCTAACGTTAACCCTAGTCGTCCTAACGTTAACCCTAGTCGTCCTAACGCTAACCCTAGTCATCCTAGCGCTAACCCTAGATGTCCTAGCGCTAACAATAGTCGTCCTAATGCTAACCCTAGTCGCCCTAGCGCTAATCCTAGTCGTCCTAACGCCAACCCTAGTTGTCATAGTGCTAAACCTAGTCTGCCTAGCACTAACCCTAGTTGTCCTAACTCTAACCCTAGTCATCCTAATGCTAACCTTAGTCGCCCTAGCGATAACCCTAGTGGTCCTAACGCTAACCTTAGTCGTCTTAGCGCTAAACCCAGTCGTCCTAATGCAAACCTTAGTCGTTCTAACGCTAATCCTAGTCATCTTAGCGCTAACCCTTGTTGTCCTAACGATAACCCTAGTCATCCTAACTCCAATTCTAGTCGCCCTAGCGCTAACCCTAGTCATTCTAACTCTAACCTTAGTCGTCCTAATGCTTACCCCAGTCGTCCTAGCGCTAACCCCAGTCATCCTAACGCTAAGCTTAGTTGTTCTAATGCTAACCCTAGTCATCTTAGCGCTAAACCTAGTCATCTTAACGCTAAACCTAGTCGTCCTAATGCTAACCCTAGTCACCCTAACGCTGTCCCTAGACGTCCTAACGCTAACCCTAGTCGTCCTAGTGCTAACCCTAGACGTCCTAACGCTAACACGAGCCGTGTTAATGCTAACCCTAGTCGTCCTAGCGCTAACCCTAGTCGTCGTAGCGCTAACCCAGTCATCCTAACTCTAACCCAGTCATCCTAACTCTAACCCAGTCATCCTAACGCTAACCCACTCATCCTAACTCTAACCCTAGTCGTCCTAGCGCTAAACCTAGTCATTCTAGTGCTAGCCCTAGTCATCTTAACGCTAACCCTAGTCGTCCTGGTGCTAACCCTAGTAGTCTTAACGCTAACCCTAGTCGTCTTAACGCTAACCCTAGTCGTACTAATGCTAACCCTAGTCACCCTAACACTATCGCTAGTCGTCCTAACGCTAACCCTAGTCATCCTAATGCTAACACAAGCAATATTAATACTAACCCTAGTCGTCCTAGCACTAACCCAGTCACCCTAACTCTAACCCAGTCATCTTAACGCTAACCCTAGTTATCCTAATGGTTTCCCTTGCCATACTAACGCTAACCCTAGTCGTCCTTTTGCTAACCCTAGTCGTCCTAACGCTAACCCTAGTTATTCTAGCTCTAACCCTAGTCGTCCTTGTGCTAACCATATTCGTCCTAACATTAACTCTAGTCGTCCTAGCGCTAACTCTAGTCGTCCTAGCGCTAACTCTACTCGTCCTAACGCTAACCCTAGTCGTCCTAACGCTAACCCTAGTCGTCCTAACGCTAACCCTAGTTGTCCTAACGCTAACCCTAGTTGTCCTAACGCTAACCCTAGTCGTCCTAACGCTAACCCTAGTCATCCTGACGCTAACCCTAGTTGTCCTGACGCTAACCCTAGTTGTCCTGACGCTAACCCTAGTTGTCCTGACGCTAACGCTAGTTGTCCTGACGCTAACCCTAGTTGTCCTGACGCTAACCCTAGTTGTCCTGACACTAACCCTAGTTGTCCTGACGCTAACCCTAGTTGTCCTGACGCTAACCCTAGTTGTCCTGACGCTAACCCTAGTTGTCCTGACGCTAACCCTAGTTGTCCTGACGCTAACCCTAGTTGTCCTGACGCTAACCCTAGTTGTCCTGACGCTCGCCCTAGTTGTCCTGACGCTCGCCCTAGTTGTCCTGACGCTCGCCCTAGTTGTCCTGACGCTCGCCCTAGTTGTCCTGGCGCTCGCCCTAGTTGTCCTGGCGCTCGCCCTAGTTGTCCTGGCGCAAGCCCTAGTTGTCCTGGCGCCAGCCCTAGTTGTCCTGGCGCCAGCCCTAGTTGTCCTGGCGCCAGCCCTAGTTGTCCTGGTGCCAGCCCTAGTTGTCCTGGCGCCAGCCCTAGTTGTCCTGACTAGTGTTGAGCATTCCGATACTGAAATATCGGGTATCGGCCGATATTCGCGGTATCGGAATTCCGATATTTAATTCCGATACTTTTACAATATCGAATACCGGAATCGGAAGTTCCCATAATGCCTGAGCTCTGCATTGTCTCTGAAGGATGACAAGTTGGATGGCAGCGCGATCCAGCCTGTCATCAGAATGCCATCCCAGCGGGGGAGAATTCTCCTGATTGTTTAAAAGCCGGCGCGCGGTAAAAAGCCGCCGGCTTTTAAACAATCACACAGCCCCATACTGCTTCCCCGCAGCCTCCCACCCCGATCCTCCGCTCCCCTCGCGACCTCCAATCCCAATCGTAAATTAGGACCGGGCGGGGAGCGCAGCACCAAGGAGCGAAGGACCCGGGCGGGGAAGCCGGCAGTGAAAAGACTTCACCGCCGGCTTTCCCGTTCTGTGCTGCGCTTTCCCGCCGGTTATTTCAAATGAACAGCTGAGGTATCAGGTGATGCCGATCAGCTGTTCATTTGAAGTCGCCGCGGTGTCCTCAGAGGGTTCATGTGAGTTCATGCTTGACTGCATGAACTCACATGAACTTTCCCACGGCCGCACAGGTCAGCCTCACCTCCCAGACCCGTCATGATTGGTGTGTGCGGGTGTCTGTGCGTGTGTCTGCGAGTGTGTGCGGTGTCTGTGAGATGTCTGCGAGTGTGTGCGGTGTCTGCGAGTGTGTGCGGGTGTGCGCGGTGTCTGTGCGATGTCTGCGTGTGTGTGCGGGGTGTCTGTGCGATGTTTGTGCGGGTGTGCGCGGTGTCTGTGCGTGCAGGCAGACATAGGCCGATGTGACACTACTACTCCCATCGGCCTATGTCTGTCCCCTGTCCACTCGTGCCAGCAGGATCAGCTCGATGGGAGCAGTAGTTCCCATCAGCCTGATCCTGCTATATAAATTGCCCTCCTGTGTCCCCAATAAATGTTAAATACATGTCATTGGTGGCCAGTGGTTACCTACAATAAATTAGTTCATACATTACCTGTCCCCGCCGATCGCCACCTAAAATAAAGTAAAAAATAAAATACTACAACTATACTCACCTAGACACCTAATTCCCCCAAGCCATCGATCTACTGTAATAAGATATAAAATAATAAACCACAACCTTATCCTTACCCCTTCGTAGTAGTCCACGAGTGTCCCACGAAGATCTCCAGTTCAGAGCAGCCACATAGAATGTGACCGCTCTGAACCGCTGCCGCCGCTAGAATGACGGGGCCGTAAGGGTTCGCCGGAGTTCAGGCAGCGCTGCTCCGGTTAGCTCCTTTACGGCCCTGCTGTATCGTGAGAAATTCCCACGGTACAGCACTGCCGTAAAGGAGGTCTCCGGAGCTGCGCTGCCTGAATGCACTCCGGTGACCTCAGTCAGTGGCTCCCGCTGCCGGGAGCGGACGTGTTCCCGGCAGTGTGAGCTTACAGCAGCCATGCACAGCTGTCACCATCTCCAGATGTGACAGCTGTGCATGGGAGATCAGCGCAGGAACGTGGACAGGTAACTATTATTTTTAGTAAACTAAGAATTAAATAAAATTGTGTGTTTTATTTCAAATAAATTATTTTTTTCTGGGTGTAGTGTGTTTTTTCTTTTTAACACTTTGTAGGTTAGTAATGGGGGTGTCTTATAGACGCACATCATTACTAACCTGGGCTTCATGGCAGCTGGCGCTGACATGAACCCCACCACTATTACCCCCTGCCACCGCACCAGGGCAGCGTGGAAGAGCGAGGCTAAGTGCCAGAATTGGCGCATCATATGGATGCGCCATTTCTGGGGTGGCTGACGGCTGGTGTTTCTAGCCTGGGAGGGGGCCATTATTCATGGCACCCTTCCTGGGCTATTAATATCAGCCCCCAGCTGTCTGCCTAGCCTTTGCTATCTATTAAAATAGGGGGGACCCCACGTCATTTTTTGGGGGGGGTCCCCCATTTTAATAGATAGTAAAGGCTAGGTATTCAGCTGGGGGCTGATATTAGTAGCCTGGGAAGCTCCGTGGGTTTTACCCCCTTCCCAGGCTTCAAACATCTGACCCAGCCGTCTGCTTAACCTCCGCTAGAGCCTAAAATTATGGGGGATCCCACGCCATTTTTTTTTTAAATAAATCCTTTATTTTAACACTAAATGACATTTGAGGAGTTAATAAAGATGCAGTCCCTAAATTATTATTTATTTTTTAATTAATTTTTCCCAAAACTTTGGACGTGGGCTTCGCCATATTTTTGTATGCGAGCCAGGTACAGCATCCAGCTTCTAGGAACGCGCCATTTTCCGGGGCGGCTGCAGACTGCAATTTTCAGCGGGGGGAGGCAGAAAGCTTGGGCTTCCCTGCGCTGCAGATTCCATCCCCCAGCTGCCTAGTTGTACCTGGCTGGACACAAAAATAGGGAGAAGCTCCACGTTTTTTTTTTTTTAATTATTTCATGAAATTCATGGAATAATTAAGAAAAAAAGGGCTTCCCTATATTGTTGTGTCCAACCAGGTACAAATATGCTGCTGGTGGTTGGGGGCAGCCCGTTCCTGCCTGCTGTACCTGGCTGGACACAAATATAGTGCAAAGCCCCACGTCAATTTTTTTTTAATTATTTCAGGAAGTTCTTGAAATAATTAAAAAAAAATTATGTGGGGCTTCGCCCTATATTTGTGTCCAGTCAGGTACAGCAGGCAGGAACGGGCTGCCCCCAACCACCAGCTGCCTATTTGTACCTGGCCGGACACAACAATAAAGGGAAGCCCTTTTTTTCTTAATTATTCCATGAATTTCATGAAATAATTTAAAAAAAAAATACGGGGGCTTCGCCCTATTTTTGTGTCCAGCCAGGTACAACTAGGCAGCCGGGGGCTGGAATCTGCAGCGCAGGGAGGCCCAAGCTTTCTGGGCCCCACCCGCTGCAAATTGCAGTCCGCAGCTGCCCCGGAAAATGGCGCGTTCATAGAAGCGCCATCTTCTGGCGCTGTACCCAACTCATCCAGGGCCCTGGTGTGGTGGCTCACTGGGTAATAAAGGGGTTAAGGCCAGCTTGGCATTATCAGCTGGCCCTAAGCCCGAAATTCATGGGGTCACGCCAATATTAGACATGACCACCATGAATTTCTAGTAAAGTATTTAAAAAAAACACAAACACCCAGAAAAAAGTCCTTTAATTGAAATAAAGACACAATTCTTTATTGTTCTAAATTAAACCATACTTACCGTCACGCCCATTCCAGCTGAAGCCAACGATCTCCTTCAATAAAAGAAAAATAATAAAGCAACATCATCCTTACCTTTCCATGGTTCCCACGACAGCTTCAGCTCTGCTACATCGAGATGACAGGCTGGACCGCAGCAGAACGCTGCCATCCAGCCTGTCATCTCGCAGACACTGAGAAGTGCAGGCATGCTTGCGCTCCTCAGTGTCAGGCTGTGACGGCATAAAGATGAGCCGAGGTCATGTCCAATGAACTCAGCTCACCTCATGCACGTCACTGACACCGTGGGAAAATTCTCCTGCACTCAGCGCTTCAGCGTGAGAATTCTCCCACGCTGTCAGTAACATACATGAGGTGAGGTCATGTCCAATGAACTCAGCTCACCTCATGCACGTCACTGACAGCGTGGGAAAATTCTCCTGCACTCAGCGCTTCAGCGTGAGAATTCTCCCACGCTGTCAGTGACGTACATGAAGTGAGCTGAGTTCATTGGACATGACCTCGGCTCGTCTTTATGCCGTCACAGCCAGACACTGAGGAGCGCAAGCATGCCTGCGCTTCTCAGTGTCTGCGGGATGACAGGCTGGATGGCAGCGTTCTGCTGCGGTCCAGCCTGTCATCTCGATGTAGCAGAGCTGAAGCTGTCGTGGGAACCATGGAAAGGTAAGGATGAGGTTGGTTTATTATTTTTCTTTTATTTCAGGAGATCGTTGGCTTCAGCTGGAATGGGCGTGACTGTAAGTATGGTTTAATTTAGAACAATAAAGAATTGTGTGTTTATTTCAATTAAAGGACTTTTTTCTGGGTGTTTGTGTTTTTTTTAAATACTTTACTAGAAATTCATGGTGGTCATGTCTAATATTGGCGTGACCCCATGAATTTCGGGCTTAGGGCCAGCTGATAATGCCAAGCTGGCCTTAACCCCTTTATTACCCAGTGAGCCACCGCACCAGGGCCCTGGATGAGTTGGGTACAGCGCCAGAAGATGGCGCTTCTATGAACGCGCCATTTTCCGGGGCGGCTGCGGACTGCAATTTGCAGCGGGTGGGGCCCAGAAAGCTTGGGCCTCCCTGCGCTGCAGATTCCAGCCCCCAGCTGCCTAGTGGTACCTGGCTGGGCACAAAAATAGGGCGAAGCTCCACGTATTTTTTTTTTAAATTCATGAAATTCATGGAATAATTAAGAAAAAAAGGGTTTCCCTATATTGTTGTGTCCAGCTAGGTACAAATAGGCTGCTGGTGGTTGGGGGCAGCCCGTTCCTGCCTGTTGTACCTGACTGGACACAAATATAGGGCGAAGCCCCACATCAATTTTTTTTAATTATTTCATGAATTTCCTGAAATAATTAAAAAAAAATTGACGTGGGGCTTCTCCCTATTTTTGTGTCCAGCCAGGTACAACTAGGCAGCTGGGGGATGGAATCTGCAGCGCAGGGAGGCCCAAGCTTTCTGCCCCCCCCCCGCTGAAAATTGCAGTCCGCAGCCACCCCGGAAAATGGCGCGTTCATAGAAGCTGGATGCTGTACCTGGCTGGCATACAAAAATATGGCGAAGCCCACGTCAAAAGTTTTGGGAAAAATTAATTAAAAAATAAATAATAATTTAGGGACTGCATCTTTATTAACTCCTCAAATTTCATTTAGTGTTAAAATAAAGGATTTATTTAAAAAAAAATTGATGTGGGGCTTCGCCCTATATTTGTGTCCAGCCAGGCACAGCAGGCAGGAACGGGCTGCCCCAAACCACCAGCTGCCTATTTGTACCTGGCTGGACACAACAATATAGGGAAGCCCTTTTTTAAAAAAATTATTTCATGAAAGAATTAAAAAAAAATTGATGTGGGGCTTCGCACTATATTTGTGTCCAGCCAGGTACAGCAGGCAGGAACGGGCTGCCCCCAACCACCAGCTGCCTATTTGTACCTGGTTGGACACAACAATATAGGGAAGCCCTTTTTTTCTTAATTATTCCATGAATTTCATGAAATAATTAAAAAAAAAAATGCGTGGGGCTTCGCCCTATTTTTCTGCCCAGCCAGGTACAACTAGGCAGCTGAGGGCTGGAATCCGCAGCGCAGTGAGACCCAAGCTTTCTGGGCCACCCCGCTGCAAATTGCAGTCCGCAGCCGCCCCAGAAAATGGCGCGTCCATAGAAGCGCCATCTTCTGGCGCTGTACCCAACTCATCCAGGGCCCTGGTGCGGTGGCTCACTGGGTAATAAAGGGGTTAAGGCCAGCTTGGCATTATCAGCTGGCCCTAAGCCCGAAATTCATGGGGTCACGCCAATATTAGACATGACCACCATAAATTTCTAGTAAAGTATTTAAAAAAACACAACACCCAGAATAAAGTCCTTTAATTGAAATAAACACACAATTCTTTATTGTTCTAAATTAAACCATACTTACCATCACGCCCATTCCAGCTGAAGCCAACGATCTCCTGCAATAAAAGTAAAATAATAAACCAACCTCATCCTTACCTTTCCATGGTTCCCAGGACAGCTTCAGCTCTGCTACATCGAGATGACAGGCTGGACCGCAGCAGAACGCTGCCATCCAGCCTGTCATCCCGCAGACACTGAGAAGCGCAGACATACTTGCACTCCTCAGTGTCTGGCTGTGACGGCATAAAGATGAGCCGAGGTCATGTCCAATGAACTCAGCCCACCTCATGCACGTCACTGACAGCGTGGGAAAATTCTCACGCTGAAGCGCTGAGTGCAGGAGAATATTCCCACGCTGTCAGTGACGTGCATGAGGTGAGGTCATGTCCAATGAACTCAGCTCACCTCATGCACGTCACTGACAGCGTGGGAAAATTCTCCTGCACTCAGCGCTTCAGCGTGAGAATTTTCCCACGCTGTCAGTGACGTGCATGAGGTGAGCTGAGTTCATTGGACATGACCTCACCTCATGTATGTCACTGACAGCGTGGGAGAATTCTCCTGCACTCAGCGCTTCAGCGTGAGAATTTTCCCACGCTGTCAGTGACGTGCATGAGGTGAGCTGAGTTCATTGGACATGACCTCGGCTCATCTTTATGCCGTCACAGCCAGACACTGAGGAGCGCAAGCATGCCTGCGCTTCTCAGTGTCCGCGGGATGACAGGCTGGATGGCAGCGTTCTGCTGCGGTCCAGCCTGTCATCTCGATGTAGCAGAGCTGAAGCTGTCGTGGGAACCATGGAAAGGTAAGGATGATGTTGCTTTATTATTTTTCTTTTATTGCAGGAGATCGTTGGCTTCAGCTGGAATAGGCGTGACTGTAAGTATGGTTTAATTTAGAACAATAAAGAATTGTGTCTTTATTTCAATTAAAGGACTTTATTCTGGGTGTTTGTGTTTTTCTTTAACTTTGACAATGGGGTTAGTAATGGGGGTGTCTTATAGACGCCTCTCCATTACTAACCTGGGCTTGATGTCAGCTGGCATTATAAGCTGACATCAACCCCAGCCCTATTACCCCACTGCCACCGCTACAGGGCAGTGGGAAGAGCGAGGCTAAGTGCCAGAATTGGCGCATCCTATGGATGCGCCATTTCTGGGGCGGCTGACGGCTGGTGTTTCTAGCCTGGGAGGGGGCCAATATTCATGGCACCCTTCCTGGGCTATTAAAATCAGCCCCCAGCTGTCTGCCTAGCCTTTGCTAGCTATTAAATTAGGGGGGACCCCACGTTATTTTTTTTGGAGGGTTCCCCCATTTTAATAGCTAGTAAAGGCTAGGTATTCAGCTGGGGGCTGATATTAGTAGCCTGGGAAGCTCCGTGGGTATTACCCCCTTCCCAGGCTTCAAACATTTGCCCCAGCTGTCTGCTTAACCTCCGCTAGAGCCTAAAATTAAGGGGAACCCCACGCCAATTTTTTTTTAAATAAATCCTTTATTTTAACACTAAATGACAAGTACAGTAACCAACACTATCACTGTACTTCATATATATGTGACTGACATGTTTCTATGTATCTAATCTATGTGTGAAGCTCTATTCTGTCTGTTATAAATTGTTGGGTACCGCTGCTGAATTGCCGGCCGGCTTTCTTAAAGAGACGATGCATGAAAACACTAATATTTTTTTAAATAAATCCTTTACACTAAATGACAAGTACAGTAAGCAACACTGTCACTGTACTTCATAGATATGTGACTGACATGTTTCTATCTATCTAATCTATGTGTGAAGCTCTATTCTGTCTGTTATAAATTGTCGGGTACAGATGCTGAATTGCCGGCCGGCTTTTTTAAAGAGACGGTGCATGAAAACACTAATATTTTTTTAAATAAATCCTTTACACTAAATGACAAGTTCTGTAAGCAACACTGTCACTGTACTTCATATATATGTGACTGACATGGTTCTATCTATCTAATCTATGTGTGAAGCTCTATTCTTTCTGTTGTAAATTGTCGGGAACAGGTGTATGCCGCTGCTGAATTGCCGGCTTTTCATGTCATTCTACATTATTCTTAGTTGTTTTACTTCATGTAGAATTAACCTACAAGGAAAGAAAGGGTTTATTTCCATTCCGATATTTGTGTCCCATTGACTTGCATTGGTTTCCGGTATCGGAATCGGCGATATCTGATACTTTTTGGGTATCGGCCCGATCCAATCCGATACGATATTTCCTGATATCGGAAGGTATCGCTCAACACTAGTCCTGACGCTAACCCTAGTTGTCCTGACGCTAACCCTAGTTGTCCTGACGCTAACCCTAGTTGTCCTGACGCTAACCCTAGTTGTCCTGACGCTAACCCTAGTTGTCCTGACGCTAACCCTAGTTGTCCTGACGCTAACCCTAGTTGTCCTGACTCTAACCCTAGTTGTCCTGACGCTAACCCTAGTTGTCCTGACGCTAACCCTAGTTGTCCTGACGCTAACCCAATTGTCCTGACGCTAACCCTAGTTGTCCTGACGCTAACCCTAGTTGTCCTGACGCTAACCCTAGTTGTCCTGACGCTAACCCTAGTTGTCCTGGCCCTAACCCTAGTTGTCCTGACTAGTGTTGAGCATTCCGATACTGAAATATCGGGTATCGGCCGATATTCGCGGTATCGGAATTCCGATACTTAATTCCGATACTTTTACAATATCGAATACCGGAATCGGAAATTCCCATAATGCCTGAGCTCTGCATTGTCTCTGAAGGATGACAAGTTGGATGGCAGCGCGATCCAGCCTGTCATCAGAATGCCATCCCAGCGGGGGAGAATTCTCCTGATTGTTTAAAAGCCGGCGCGCGGTAAAAAGCCGCCGGCTTTTAAACAATCACACAGCCCCATACTGCTTCCCCGCAGCCTCCCACCCCGATCCTCCGCTCCCCTCGCCACCTCCAATCCCAATCGTAAATTAGGACCGGGCGGGGAGCGCAGCACCAAGGAGCGGGGAAGCCGGCAGTGAAAAGACTTCACCGCCGGCTTTCCCGTTCTGTGCTGCGCTTTCCCGCCGGTTATTTCAAATGAACAGCTGAGGTATCAGGTGATGCCGATCAGCTGTTCATTTGAAGTCGCCGCGGTGTCCTCAGAGGGTTCATGTGAGTTCATGCTTGACTGCATGAACTCACATGAACTTTCCCACGGCCGCACAGGTCAGCCTCACCTCCCAGACCCGTCATGATTGGTGTGTGCAGGTGTCTGTGCGTGTGTCTGCGAGTGTGTGCGGTGTCTGTGAGATGTCTGCGAGTGTGTGCGGTGTCTGTGAGATGTCTGCGAGTGTGTGCGGTGTCTGTGAGATGTCTGCGAGTGTGTGCGGGCGTGTGCGGTGTCTGTGCGATGTGTCTGTGCGATGTCTGCGTGTGTGTGCTGGGTGTCTGTGCGATGTTTGTGCGGGTGTGCGCGGTGTCTGTGCGTGCAGGCAGACATAGGCCGATGTGACACTACTACTCCCATCGGCCTATGTCTGTCCCCTGTCCACTCGTGCCAGCAGGATCAGCTCGATGGGAGCAGTAGTTCCCATCAGCCTGATCCTGCTATATAAATTGCCCTACTGTGTCCCCAATAAATGTTAAATACATGTCATTGGTGGCCAGTGGTTACCTACAATAAATTAGTTCATACATTACCTGTCCCCGCCGATCGCCACCTAAAATAAAGTAAAAAATAAAAAACTACAACTATACTCACCTAGACACCTAATTCCCCGAAGCCATCGATCTCCTGTAATAAGATATAAAATAATAAACCACAACCTTATCCTTACCCCTCCATAGTAGTCCACGAGTGTCCCACGAAGATCTCCAGTTCAGAGCAGCCACGTAGAATGTGACCGCTCTGAACCGCTGCCGCCGCTAGAATGACGGGGCCGTAAGGGTTCGCCGGAGTTCAGGCAGCGCTGCTCCGGTTAGCTCCTTTACGGCCCTGCTGTATCGTGAGAAATTCCCACGGTACAGCACTGCCGTAAAGGAGGTCTCCGGAGCTGCGCTGCCTGAATGCACTCCGGTGACTTCAATCAGTGGCTCCCGCTGCCGGGAGCGGACGTGTTCCCGGCAGTGTGAGCTTACCGCAGCCATGCACAGCTGTCACCATCTCCAGATGTGACAGCTGTGCATGGGAGATCAGCGCAGGAACATGGACAGGTAACTATTATTTTTAGTAAACTAAGAATTAAATAAAATTGTGTGTTTTATTTCAAATAAATTATTTTTTTCTGGGTGTAGTGTGTTTTTTCTTTTTAACACTTTGTAGGTTAGTAATGGGGGTGTCTTATAGACGCACATCATTACTAACCTGGGCTTCATGCAGCTGGCGTTGACATGAACCCCACCACTATTACCCCCTGCCACCGCACCAGGGCAGCGTGGAAGAGCGAGGCTAAGTGCCAGAATTGGCGCATCATATGGATGCGCCATTTCTGGGGCGGCTGACGGCTGGTGTTTCTAGCCTGGGAGGGGGCCATTATTCATGGCACCCTTCCTGGGCTATTAATATCAGCCCCCAGCTGTCTACCTAGACTTTGCTAGCTATTAAAATAGGGGGGACCCCACGTCATTTTTTGGGGGGGTCCCCCATTTTAATAGCTAGTAAAGGCTAGGTATTCAGCTGGGGGCTGATATTAGTAGCCTGGGAAGCTCCGAGGGTTTTACCCCCTTCCCAGGCTTCAAACATCTGCCCCAGCCGTATGCTTAACCTCCGCTAGAGCCTAAAATTCTGGGGGATCCCACGCCATTTTTTTTTTAAATAAATCCTTTATTTTAACACTAAATGACATTTGAGGAGTTAATAAAGATGCAGTCCCTAAATTATTATTTATTTTTTAATTAATTTTTCCCAAAACTTTTGACGTGGGCTTCGCCATATTTTTGTATGCCAGCCAGGTACAGCATCCAGCTTCTATGAACGCGCCATTTTCCGGGGCGGCTGCAGACTGCAATTTTCAGCGGGGGGGGGGGAAGAAAGCTTGGGCCTCCCTGCGCTGCAGATTCCATCCCCCAGCTGCCTAGTTGTACCTGGCTGGACACAAAAATAGGGAGAAGCTCCACGTTTTTTTTTTTTTAATTATTTCATGAAATTCATGGAATAATTAAGATAAAAAGGGCTTCCCTATATTGTTGTGTCCAACCAGGTACAAATAGGCAGCTGGTGGTTGGGGGCAGCCCGTTCCTGCCTGCTGTACCTGGCTGGACACAAATATAGTGCAAAGCCCCACGTCAATTTTTTTTAAATTATTTCAGGAAGTTCATGAAATAATTAGAAAAAATTTATGTGATGCTTCGCCCTATATTTGTGTCCAGTCAGGTACAGCAGGCAGGAATGGGCTGCCCCCAACCACCAGCTGCCTATTTGTACCTAGCCGGACACAACAATATAGGGAAGCCCTTTTTTTCTTAATTATTCCATGAATTTCATGAAATAATTTAAAAAAAAAATATGTGGGGCTTCGCCCTATTTTTGTGTCCAGCCAGGTACAACTAGGCAGCTGGGGGCAGGAATCTGCAGCGCAGGGAGGCCCAAGCTTTCTGGGCCCCACCCGCTGCAAATTGCAGTCCGCAGCCGCCCCGGAAAATGGCGCGTTCATAGAAGCGCCATCTTCTGGCGCTGTACCCAACTCATCCAGGGCCCTGGTGCGGTGGCTCACTGGGTAATAAAGGGGTTAAGGCCAGCTTGGCATTATCAGCTGGCCCTAAGCCCGAAATTCATGGGGTCACGCCAATATTAGACATGACCACCATGAATTTCTAGTAAAGTATTTAAAAAAACACAACACCCAGAATAAAGTCCTTTAATTGAAATAAACACACAATTCTTTATTGTTCTAAATTAAACCATACTTACCATCACGCCCATTCCAGCTGAAGCCAACGATCTCCTGCAATAAAAGTAAAATAATAAAGCAACCTCATCCTTACCTTTCCATGGCTCCCACGACAGCTTCAGCTCTGCTACATCGAGATGACAGGCTGGACCGCAGCAGAACGCTGCCATCCAGCCTGTCATCCCGCAGACACTGAGAAGCGCAGGCATGCTTGCACTCCTCAGTGTCTGGCTGTGACGGCATAAAGATAAGCCGAGGTCATGTCCAATGAACTCAGAACACCTCATGCACGTCACTGACAGCGTGGGAAAATTCTCACGCTGAAGCGCTGAGTGCAGGAGAATTTTCCCACGCTGTCAGTGACGTGCATGAGGTGAGGTCATGTCCAATGAACTCAGCTCACCTCATGCACGTCACTGACAGCGTGGGAAAATTCTCCTGCACTCAGCGCTTCAGCGTGAGAATTTTCCTATGGATGCGCCATTTCTGGGGCGGCTGACGGCTGGTGTTTCTAGCCTGGGAGGGGGCCAATATTCATGGCACCCTTCCTGGGCTATTAAAATCAGCCCCCAGCTGTCTGCCTAGCCTTTGCTAGCTATTAAATCAGGGGGGACCCCACGTTATTTTTTTTGGGGGGTTCCCCCATTTTAATAGCTAGTAAAGGCTAGGTATTCAGCTGGGGGCTGATATTAGTAGCCTGGGAAGCTCCGTGGGTATTACCCCCTTCCCAGGCTTCAAACATTTGCCCCAGCTGTCTGCTTAACCTCCGCTAGAGCCTAAAATTAAGGGGAACCCCACGCCAATCTTTTTTTAAATAAATCCTTTATTTTAACACTAAATGACAAGTACAGTAACCAACACTATCACTGTACTTCATATATATGTGACTGACATGTTTCTATGTATCTAATCTATGTGTGAAGCTCTATTCTGTCTGTTATAAATTGTCGGGTACCGCTGCTGAATTGCCGGCCGGCTTTCTTAAAGAGACGGTGCATGAAAACACTAATATTTTTTTAAATAAATCCTTTACACTAAATGACAAGTACAGTAAGCAACACTGTCACTGTACTTCATAGATATGTGACTGACATGTTTCTATCTATCTAATCTATGTGTGAAGCTCTATTCTGTCTGTTATAAATTGTCGGGTACAGATGCTGAATTGCCGGTCGGCTTTTTTAAAGAGACGGTGCATGAAAACACTAATATTTTTTTAAATAAATCCTTTACACTAAATGACAAGTTCTGTAAGCAACAGTGTCACTGTACTTCATATATATGTGACTGACATGGTTCTATCTATCTAATCTATGTGTGAAGCTCTATTCTTTCTGTTGTAAATTGTCGGGTACCGGTGTATGCCGCTGCTGAATTGCCGGCTTTTCATGTCATTCTACATTATTCTTAGTTGTTTTACTTCATGTAGAATTAACCTACAAGGAAAGAAAGGGTTTATTTTCATTCCGATATTTGTGTCCCATTGACTTGCACTGGTTTCCGGTATCGGAATCGGCGATATCCGATACTTTTTGGGTATCGGCCCGATCCAATCCGATACGATATTTCCTGATATCGGAAGGTATCGCTCAACACTAGTTGTCCTGACGCTAACCCTAGTTGTCCTGACGCTAACCCAAGTTGTCCTGACGCTAACCCTAGTTGTCCTGACGCTAAACCTAGTTGTCCTGACTAGTGTTGAGCCACCCCCGTAGTGTTCGAGTTCGGTTCGGTTCGTCGAACACCTTCGAACACCGTTAAAACCAATGGCAGGCAAACAAAAACACATAGAAACACATAGAAAACACCTTCAAAGGTGTCCAAAAGCTGACAAACTGCTCAGAAGACATAACTAACACATGGAAAAGTGACAAGTACATATAGTCATGCGAAAAGGAAAGAGGTGGAGGAGTAAAAGGAGGGGGAGACACAGATATAGGCATGTCATGCCCTTCTAAAATCCAAAAAGTGAGAAGCCGACACGGCCAGTCCGCTCCTGCCCGTGCCACCTCCGTGTCGCCGGGTTTGTGCCAGAGGTGAACCCTGATGGCCAGCCCCCCTCTCCCAATACTGGTGCCTGTCCGCTGGTGGGTCGAGCGAGCCCCCCCTGTGGTGGAGGCAGCTCTAAGCTTTTTAATTTAAATTGTCTCTCTAATTTGAATGAATACACTTTAAATCCATTTACAAGGATCTATTGGAGGGCAAGTCTCATGCCAGCAGCCGCGTAATTCCAGCTCCAGTAGCGTCCACTAAAGCTGCTGCAGATAAAAAGCTTTTATAAGGATCGAGCTCGGCTGTCCACCGCAAGGCATCCTACTGCCAGTCCCAGCCCCTATGCCTTGGGGTGCCTCCTGATGCTCTTCACTAAGTATCCCATGGTCCCGAAGCATTTCCTTTGAAAAAATTAAGTGTCTAAACTACAGGTGGTGTAGCTTGCTTAACAGCCGGGATAATCCGCTGACTAGCAGACACTGCTACTAGGCACAAAGTATTTCCTGGGCTTGATGCAGTTAAAAATTTGTAATTAGATACTCTCGTTGGATGCTGAGAAAGCATTCCATAGAGTCTCCTGGCACGCCATATATGATTCTCTTAAAAAGCTTGGGGTAGGGGTCTAGGGGACCGTTTTATAGCCAAAATCACGGCCCTGTATCACAATACGTCACCTAGGCTGAAGATAAATGGAACTGTAGCACCCTGAGGGCTCGGTTGCTACAGAGGTATTGCACCTCACCCAGAGGTGTGATATCTCACTCTCAGGTAAGGATGGAGTGTGGATCAGGACCCGACACCTGCATGCATTACACCACATTGCCGTGGGGCAGGGCGACCAATATGCCCCTGAGATGGGCACGACAGTCCCTGTTCCTGGCTGGAGTGGGGGGAGGGAACACTGAGGAAGGGGAACCCTGTAGTGCAGGAGCAGGGAGGAAGCAGTTCCTGGGTGCATTGAGAAGGGAGTATAAAAGGTGGGCACCATCTTAGTTCAGTGCAGAGAAGTCTGAGCAGAAGTGGCAGGGAGCAGGGGCTCTGCATGAGCTCTGCTCCGGAGGCGGGCCTAGTAACAGAGGCCCAGGCCTGGAAGAGGGAGAAGGAAGGAAGAGGAGCGGAGAAAGCTCCAGGAACGAGGAATGAAGGGATCCCAGGGGTGCGGACGGGTGAGTCGCCACCGCACGCCCGAATCCACCTGCGTGGAGGGGTCAGGCCAAAGGGGGAGACCGGTCCCCGAACTAGTGGAGGCAGGAAACGACCCTCAGCTAGAAACCGGAGGCTCTGACATTTTATGTGGCGCAGCCCCTCGCTACACCCGCTAGGAAGGCACCACATAGGGTCAGGGAAACTGGCGCCAAGTTTACCAAGAGGAGGCCCGAGGCAGCCGGACAGAAGAGTTGGTAAGAAAGGCCAGACAAAGGACACACAAAGGGGGTCCTGTGAAGTGCTCCAAAGTTATCTGGGAGTTGTCTGAGCCCCTCACCTGGTGAGCACAGTACGACGTGGGCATCCGTTACCTGCAGACGTGGTCTGGATAATAAGAACTGTGAGTAAAGGCCCTGAACTGCATCACTGACTTCGTGTCGTTACTGCTGCTGCCCTGCACCATCACCCCCATCCTCCGCATTCACTGCCCTGAGTCTATACTCCTCCCATGGGGAGTTATGCTACGCTCTGCTGCACCCACAACACCAGCCTCAGCGGTCTGCCCTGTAGCGGCGGCTCACTCTGACCGCAATCCACGGGTGGCGTAGTCGGACATTTAAACATCAAAACCACATAAATAGTTCCGCCACTGGTTTGACCGCCCTGAGCCACGGAACCGGGTCGCCGCCACGAAGACTACAACCACCAGCATCCACCAAAAAGGGTCCGGCTCCGGGTGTCCCAAGGCCCAGGGGGTGCGTCAGAACATTTTCATCACCTTTCACAATCACCAATGGGACAAGGCAGGGATGTCCTCTGTCCCCTCTCTTATACATCCTAGTGACGGAGCACCTGCTCTCATCAATTCGCCATAACCCCAATATTAGGTGGATGGAGGTGGGAGGCACCGAGTACAAGTGCTCTCTATTTGCTGATGATGTCCTAGTATATATCACTCAATCACATATATCCATCCATGCTGTTATGGCTGAAATAGATCACTTTGTTACATGGTAAAATTTTAAAATCAATGCAGCGAAGTCTGAGGCCCTCGATGTCTCCCTCCCTAAATCCATATAGGATTCCATCCAGTCCAACTTTCCCTTTGCCTGGCCCTCACAGGGTATCAAATACTTAGGAATTCCTATTCATAGAGACCTCTCCCATCTATGTTATCTTAATTTTGGGCCCTTTATTGAACAACTCCATAGAGACCACGGTTGGCAAGTTAGAACTGTAAGATTCACTACGTGAACCACTGGTGTTTTGTGCAAAAGCACATGTACACTGCGTTCCAAATTATTATGCAAAAAGTGTTTAGGAGTGATAAGGGAAGAATTTGTTTGTTTGTCAGTTAAACTCATTGATGGTGATGTGTGTCAGGGCTCTTTATATCACTGTAAGCAATTGCAGACACCTGTGCTAATTAGTTTGGCAGGTGTGTCCAATGAAAGGCAAGACTACTTAAGAAGGCTCTCTCACATTATTAAGCAGCCTACATTTTCTGCCAAAATGGGAAAGAAAAAGGATGTGTCGGCTGCTGAGAAGCAACAAATTGTGGAGTGTTTAGGTCAAGGCATGACTACAATCAACATTGTGCGATGATCAGGATGAAGTGTCTTGGCAATCAAGAAGTATGTAGCTGATTCACAGTACACACGTGTGCGTGCTGATAAGGGCAAATTGAGGACTCTTTCCTACAGGCAATTACGTCAGGTTGAAAGAGCAGCGGCAAAAAAGCCTTGTCATAGCAGCAGACAAGTTTTTGAAGCTGCTTGTGCCTCCAACGTCCCCCGAACAACAAGATGCAGGGTCCTTCAGAGGTTTGCAGCTGTGCATACGCCATCCTGTCGACCTCCTCTATCCACTTCACACAAGCAGAAACAGCTCCAGTGGGCCAAACATTACATGAAGACTGATTTCAAAACTGTTTTGTTCACGGATGAGTGCCGTGCAGCGCTTGATGGTCCAGATGGATGGAGTGGAGGATGGCTGGTTGATGGACACCCCACGCAAACACGGCTACAGCGCCAACAAGGAGGAGGTGGAGTAATGTTTAGGCTGGAATCATGGGGAGAGAGATTGTTGGCCCCTTTAGGATCCCTGAAGGCGCTAAAGATGAACTCCATAATGTATGTGGATTTTCTCAAACAGCACTTCCTGCCATGGTTCAAGAAGAAGAACCGTGTATTTCACAGCAAGATCATTTTTCTGCATGATAATGCACCATCTCATGCTGCACATAAAACATCTGCATCTCTGGCTGATATGGGCATAAAAGGGGACAAACTTATGGTGTGACCCCCATGCTCCCCTGACCTCTACCCCATTCAGAAACTTTGGAGCATCATTAAAAGGAGTGTCTATGATGGCGGGAGGCAGTTCACATCTAAGCAACAGCTCTGGGAGGGTATTCTGTCCTCATGCAAAACAATTGAAGCAGAAACCATCCAAAACCTGACAAATTCAATGGACGATTGAGTTCAGAAGCTCCTTTCGAACAAGGGGTCCTATGTGAAAATGTAACATCACCTAGAATAAAGTTTTGAGTTGAAAACTGTTTGATTTCAGTTTCTAACAACCTGCTAATGCTTATAATTTCAAAAATGACCATTTTTTTGGTCTTTATTAAAATGAAAAGGTTGATCGAAAAGTTTGGGGGATCTAAGAGTGTGGCAACCCAGTAGTCATGATTACTTCGAATTCTGACAATATGAGGGTCATGCTGCAGGTAGTGCAGCAAGAAGGCACTTATGTGTCTTGCGCATCTCGGAGCCCCAAAATTATTTTCCGGGCTAGATGCAGCTAAAAATTATTTTTAATTTTAAATCTGGTGAAGCTTTAGTATAGATGGCCTAATAGGATCAGTGCTGCACACTGCTACAAAGCCCAAATTATTTTCCAGTCAAGATACAGATAAACTTGATTAGTAATTTGAAAGCTTAAAACGGTTGGTAGGGTGATTTTAAGCAATCATCAAGCTTTTACTCTCCCCAGGATGACACAGGGGTAGAAAAGTCATTTCGGATCCATGATTTGTTCATCTTTATGAACGTGAGTCTGTCTACATTATCAGTGGAGAGCCGCGTGCGCTTATCTGTCAGCACACCACCAGCAGCGCTGAACACACGTTCAGACAGAATGCTGGCTGCGGGGCATGACAAGATCTCCAAGGCGTAAGTGGCTAGCTCCGGCCATTTATCCAGATTGGAAGCCCAAAAAGAGCAAGGGTCCAGTGACACAGTCGTGGCTTCAATGTTTACTTGGAGATACTCCTGTACCATCGTCTCTAGGCGTTGACTATGTGTCAGACTTCTTGTCTCCTGTGGCCTTGCAAAGGATGGGCTAAAAAAGTGGTGAAATTATTCCGCAAAATTGATGTTACCAGCAGATACTGTGGTTCTGTTACGGTTTGAGTGCTGAACACTTGACGGTCCCACGGTTGGCAAGTTGGAACTGTGAGATTCACTACGTGCACCACTAGTATTTTGTGGAAAAGCACATGTAAGATTCTGCAACAGTCTCTGCTGATACTCCTGCATGCGTGCATCCCTTTCTATGGCAGGAATAATTTCTGCAAATTTACTTTTGTACCGGGGATCTAACAGTGTGGCAACCCAGTAGTCAGGATTATTTCTAATTCTCACAATTCGAGGGTCATGTTGCAGGTAGTGCAGCAAGAAGGCACTCATGTGTGTTGCGCATCCAGGAGCACCAAGTCCCTGTTGTGTTGGTGGCGAGGTAACAATCATGCTTCCTTCCTCTGTCCTCTCCCCCCAACCTCGCACAACAGAAATGTGATCAAGGTCTCCCTCATCTGATGAGTCTTCCATCAGTTCGTCCTCCACTTCTTCCTGGGCTCCTGCACCTTCCTCACTAGTTTGGCTGCTACCATGCGCCCTGGTAAAATCATCTCCCCCACCCTCACATGCCTGCCGCCTTGGTGCTGCCGACCGTCTGGACCTTGCAGATGTTAGCACTTCCGCATACAACTCCTCCTCCTCTACTTCCTCCACCTCCTCTTGTGCCACCACCTGACTCCGAATTCTGTTTAACATGTGCTCCAGCATGTAAATCACCGGAATAGTCATGCTGATAATGGCATCGTCAGCACTAAACATCTTCGTCGCCATTTCAAAACTGTGCAGAAGGGTTCATAGGTCCCTGATCTGAGACCACTCCTCCAGCGTGATTTGCCCCACCTCTGAATCTCGTTGGCCCAGGCTATACGTCAGAACGTATTGCACCAGGGCTTGTCGGTGCTGCCACAGTCGCTGCAACATGTGCAGAGTTGAATTCCACCGGGTAGGCACATCGCATTTTAGCCGGTGAAGTGGCAGGCCCAACGACTTCTGTAGAGATGTAAGTCGCTGAGCTGCGGGATGCGAACGGCGGAAGTGAGCACACAGCGACCGTGCCCTCTGCAGAAGGCCATCTAGTCTGGGATAGTGGGCTAAAAATTGCTGGACAACCAGGTTCAACACGTGAGCCATACAAGGCACGTGTGTGACATTGCCCCGGCGAAGGGCCGCACCCAGGTTTGCAGCATTGTCGCACACGGCCTTCCCTGGTTTCAGGTCCAGTGGAGACAACCATTCATGAAATTGGTTCTCCAGAGCTGACCACAACTCCTCAGCTGTGTGACTCACATTTCCCAGACATTTCAATGTAAAAAACGCCTGATGACGTTGAGCCCTACTGCCAGCATAGTAAGGAGGTGTGCAGGATCCCTTCTGCGCAGTTAGAAAGCTTGTGGCATGACCAGACAGGCTTTGGGTGCAGGTGGAAGACCGAGAGGAGGTTGAGGAGGCAGAAGCAGTGGAGGAACTTTGACATAAAGAGGATTGACGCACAACTCGTGGGGACGGCAAGACTTGGACAGCAGCCCCTTGTCCTGCTGTCACCATAGTTACCCAGTGCCCAGTCAGCGACATGTAACGCCCCTGTCCATGCCTACTCGTCCAAGTGTCTGTGGTGAAATGCACCCTGTCACACACAGAGTTTCTCAAAGAAGCGGTGATGTTGTGTGCGACATGCTGGTGGAGTGCAGGCACACCTTTCTTTGAGAAGTAGTGCCGACTGGGCATCTGGTACTGGGGCACTGCGACGGACATAAGGTCTCGAAAATCCTCTGTGTCCACCAGGCGGAAAGGCAGCATTTCTGTAGCCAAGAGCTTGCAGATGGTGAAATTCAACCTCTTAGCTTTCTCATGGCTAGGAGGAAATGGTCTTTTACTTGTCCACATCTGAGGGACCGAGGGCTGGCTATTGTGTATAGACGGGGTTGATAAGGGTGTCCCCGGCAAACTGCCGGTCTGTGAGGAAGATGCAGGCGGACATGTTAGGTTGCCTTGATCCAAAGGTGGTGCTATCGATGTCGGACAGCGCTCTACACCAGCTGGTGTTACCACCTCCAAAGAAAATGATGACCTGCCAATCACGCTGGCTGTTGCGGGTAAAGAGGTGGCAGGTCTGCGCCCCAAAACAGGTGTGACTGCTGTCCCCCCAGTCACAGAGGATGAAGAGGCCGCGGATGCACAAGATATGGCAGACGGTGGTTGGCCCGGCCGGCTAGGCCGCATTGTAGCACACTGAGCTTCCCACTGCAACTTATGCTTCATGTCCATGTGCCGGTTCATGCATGAAGTACTCAAACTATGTATTTTTTGGCCTCTACTTAGCTTTTGCTGACAAATGTTACAGATAACACGAGTTGAGTCATCTTTATCGATCTGAAAAAATGCCCAGGCTATGCAAGGCTTAGCACCCATGCGACCTGAAGAGCCACCACGACTTGTGGTGAGAGGCAGAGTTGTGTTTGAGGATGCAGTTGTTGACGTGCTTCCAGTACTACGTCTCTGTCCAGGAAGGCGCAACGTGACCTCGTCGTCACTAGCATCTTCCTCCACCTCCTCTGCTGACCTCATCTCTTGGCTGACTGTGGGTTGACAGTAAGTGGGATCTCCGAACTCATCATCATCACCCTGTGCGTTATCACACCCGTCATCCTCAGAGCCAACCTGTTCCTGCCCTGACAAAAAACTAAAGTTGTCGCTCCAATCAGGTATTTGAGTCTTATCATCGTCTTCCTCATTGTCTCCACCAACAGGAGTTACAGTTTGGGAATGAGGGTCTACATTATGGTCAGAACCTTCTGCGTCTGGTCCTGGATCCGACTCATAAAGATTCTGGGCATCAGTGCAGATCATTTCCTCATCTGGATTCACAGAAGCGCTGGAGTCGACCTCTGATTCCCAGGCTATAGTATGAGTAAACAGCTCTGCAGACTCAACCATCTGTTCTCCTTCATACTCAGACGGGCAGCTGGAGATTTGGGAGCTGTGAGGAAGCAAGTGCGATTGGGGTGACACCTTTGAGGACTGGAGTATTTGTGATGTTGAAGTTGATGTGGAGGAGAGCCCACTTAAAGGAGCACTTGATATCCGTTGAAGCACCTGCTGTTTTTGTGCCTCATCTGGAATTTGTAGCGATTGGGGTGGCCGTAAGAAAGGGATCTTATCACATTGTCCGCTAAAAGAAGTAGACATTTTAGTTTGGCTGGAAGATGGTCTTTCTTCTGCAGATGTTACTGTTGCTTTAACACCTACCCCACGGACACAACCTTTTTTCCCCTTCCCAACACGCCTATTCCCCTTTCCACCAGCAGCAGGCCTTTTTCCACTCATTTTGGTGGTTAACTAATTCACAACTCTGGAGTTGTTTGAACAAAAAAACAATGGATGGTAACCGAGCAGAGCTGAGTGGCCAAACTGTGGTATTAGGCCAAAACTATTGGCTGGGTTAGATGCAGAAAAAAATTATATTCAATTTGCAACCTGATGGAGGTCAGTATAGATGGATTAATAGAACAAGACCCACACACAGCTAGAAGCAAAATATTTTTTCATAGGTAGATGCAGAAAAAAATATATTCAGTTTGCAACCTGATGGAGGTCAGTATAGATGGACTAATACAACAAGTCCCACACACAGCTAGAAGCCCAGTATTTTTTCAGAGGTAGATGCAGAAAAAAATATATTCAGTTTGCAACCTGATGGAGGTCAGTATAGATGGACTAATACAACAAGTCCCACACACAGCTAGAAGCCCAATATTTTTTCAGAGGTAGATGCAGAAAAAAATATATTCAGTTTGCAACCTGATGGAGGTCAGTATAGATGGATTAATACAACAAGTCCCACACACAGCTAGAAGCCCAAATATTTTTTCAGAGGTACTGTAGATGCAGATAAAAATTATTTTTAATTTGCAACCTGATGGAGGTCAGTATAGATGGACTAATAGAGAAAGTCCGACACACTGCTAGAAGGCCAAATATTTTTTCAGAGCTAGATGCAGAAAAAAATTATATTCAGTTTGCAACCTGATGGAGGTCAGTATAGATGGACTAACAGAGAAATTCCCACACACTACTAGAAGGCCAAATATTTTTTCAGAGCTAGATGCATAGAAAAAATTATTTTGAATTTGCAACCTGATGGAGGTCAGTATAGGTGGACTAATAGAACAAGTCCCACACACTGCTAGAAGGCCAAATATTTTTTCAGAGCTAGATGCAGAAAAAAATTATATTCAGTTTGCAACCTGATGGAGGTCTGTATAGATGGATTAATAGAACAAGACCCACACACAGCTTGAAGCCCAATATTTTTTCAGAGGTAGATGCAGAAAAAAATATATTCAGTTTGCAACCTGATGGAGGTCAGTATAGATGGACTAATAGAATGATGCTATGCCCAAAAGATTTTACTTCACTAGGTGCAGTAAAAAAATTGGAATTCTATACACAGGTGGTATATCTTGCAACACAGATAGGCTACTCCACTGACTAACACACTCTGCAATAGGCCAAAAAGGATTAGCTTTGCTAGATTCAGCCAAATGCTGTGAAAAAAACTTGCACAGCACTGGCACAGACCTGCCTGGCAAAAACTGATAGGAACTGATGTAACCTAGTCCTGAAAAGGACTCCAATTACAATTAGTCTTTACTCCCACAATCTATCTATTTAAGAGCACAGACCTCCCTGATAAAAGTCGTAGGAAATGCTGTAACCTAGTCCTTAAAAGGACTGCAATCACAACTATTCCCTACTCCCAAGCTATCTGTATATTTGTGCGAAAATTGGCTTGAAATTTGAAATTAACAAGGTATAGCACACACAGCAACAGCGATGCCGACTAACACGCAGCTGCAGCAGTGAGAAAATGGTGGCGACGGGGAAAATGGCTTGGTCTTATAGGGCAAGGACATGTGACATACACTGCCAATGACACATGCCCTTGCTTGTGTGAAAAAAAGCACTTCGCTCCGTGTGTGCGCTGCTGATAGGCTGACAGATTGCACCTCCCCACTGCAAATGCGGGAAAGAGAAAAAAAAATGGAGATCTTCATTGTTCCTGCAGAGATCCATCCCCTGCCCCTCCCCCCACCCCGCTGTACACTCAAACTGCGTATTAACATTAATTTTCATCATTACTGAGAAAAAATCCAGTTATGATTTTTGTGCACGAACAGTTATCGAACATAACCTCGAACAGCCGAATTTTTTTCAAATTGTTCGTGTTCGCCGAACGACTCGAACACCGCCCAAAACAGCTCGAATTTGAGATTGGCGAACAGTTCGAGTAGAACAACGCTCATCTCTAGTCCTGACGCTAACCCTAGTTGTCCTGTCGCTAACCCTAGTTGTCCTGACGCTAACCCTAGTTGTCCTGACGCTAACCCTAGTTGTCCTGACGCTAACCCGAGTTGTCCTGACGCTAACCCGAGTTGTCCTGACGCTAACCCGAGTTGTCCTGATGCTAACCCTAGTTGTCCTGACGCTAACCCTAGTTGTCCTGACGCTAACCCTACTTGTACTGACGCTAACCCTAGTTGTCCGGACGCTAACCCTAGTTGTCCTGACGCTAACCCTAGTTGTCCTGACGCTAACCCTAGTTGTCCTGACGCTAACCCTAGTTGTCCTGACGCTAACCCGAGTTGTCCTGACGCTAACCCTAGTTGTCCTGACGCTAACCCTAGTTGTCCTGACGCTAACCCTAGTTGTCCTGACGCTAACCCGAGTTGTCCTGATGCTAACCCTAGTTGTCCTGACGCTAACCCGAGTTGTCCTGACGCTAACCCGAGTTGTCCTGACGCTAACCCGAGTTGTCCTGACGCTAACCCGAGTTGTCCTGACGCTAACCCGAGTTGTCCTGACGCTAATCCGAGTTGTCCTGACGCTAACCCGAGTTGTCCTGACGCTAACCCGAGTTGTCCTGACGCTAAACCGAGTTGTCCTGACGCTAACCCGAGTTGTCCTGACGCAAACCCGAGTTGTCCTGACGCTAACCCTAGTTGTCCTGACGATAACCCTAGTTGTCCTGACGCTAACCCTAGTTGTCCTGACGCTGACCCTAGTTGTCCTGACGCTAACCCTAGTTGTCCTGACGCTAACCCTAGTTGTCCTGACGCTAACCCTAGTTGTCCTGACTAGTGTTGAGCCACCCCCGTAGTGTTCGAGTTCGGTTCGGTTCGTCGAACACCCGTGTGTTCGCCGAACTGTTCGTCGAACTGTTCGTCGAACACCTTCGAACACCGTTAAAACCAATGGCAGGCAAACAAAAACACATAGAAACACATAGAAAACACCTTCAAAGGTGTCCAAAAGCTGACAAACTGCTCAGAAGACATAACTAACACATGGAAAAGTGACAAGTACATATAGTCATGCGAAAAGAAAAGAGGTGGAGGAGTAAAAGGAGGGGGAGACACAGATATAGGCATGTCATGCCCTTCTAAAATCCAAAAAGTGAGAAGCCGACAAGGCCAGTCCGCTCCTGCCCGTGCCACCTCCGTGTCGCCGGGTTTGTGCCAGAGCCGCGGTGAACCCTGATGGCCAGCCCCCCTCTCCCAATACTGGTGCCTGTCCGCTGGTGGGTCGAGCGAGCCCCCATGTGGTGGAGGCAGCTCTAAGCTTTTTAATTTAAATTGTCTCTCTAATTTGAATGAATACACTTTAAATCCATTTACAAGGATCTATTGGAGGGCAAGTCTCATGCCAGCAGCCGCGTAATTCCAGCTCCAGTAGCGTCCACTAAAGCTGCTGCAGTTAAAAATCTTTTATAAGGATCGAGCTCGGCTGTCCACCGCAAGGCATCCTACTGCCAGTCCCAGCCCCTATGCCTTGGGGTGCCTCCTGATGCTCTTCACTAAGTATCCCATGGTCCCGAAGCATTTCCTTTGAAAAAATTAAGTGTCTAAACTACAGGTGGTGTAGCTTGCTTAACAGCCGGGATAATCCGCTGACTAGCAGACACTGCTACTAGGCACAAAGTATTTCCTGGGCTAGATGCAGTTAAAAATTTGTAATTAGATACTCTCGTTGGATGCTCAGAAAGCATTCCATAAAGTCTCCTGGCACGCCATATATGATTCTCTTAAAAAGCTTGGGGTAGGGGTCTAGGGGACCCTTTTATAGCCAAAATCACGGCCCTGTATCACAATACGTCACCTAGGCTGAAGATAAATGGAACTGTAGCACCCTGAGGACTCGGTTGCTACAGAGGTATTGCACCTCACCCAGAGGTGTGATATCTCACTCTCAGGTAAGGATGGAGTGTGGATCAGGACCCGACACCTGCATGCATTACACCACATTGCCGTGGGGCAGGGCGACCAATATGCCCCTGAGATGGGCACGACAGTCCCTGTCCCTGGCTGGAGGGAGTGGGGGGAGGGAACACTGAGGAAGGGGAACCCTGTAGTGCAGGAGCAGGGAGGAAGCAGTTCCTGGGTGCATTGAGAAGGAAGTATAAAAGGTGGGCACCATCTTATTTCAGTGCAGAGAAGTCTGAGCAGAAGTGGCAGGGAGCAGGGGCTCTGCATGAGCTCTGCTCCGGAGGCGGGCCTAGTAACAGAGGCCCAGGCCTGGAAGAGGGAGAAGGAAGGAAGAGGAGCGGAGAAGGCTCCAGGAATGAGGAATGAAGGGATCCCAGGGGTGCGGACGGGCGAGTCGCCACCGCACGCCCGAATCCACCTGCGTGGAGGGGTCAGGCCAAAGGGGGAGACCGGTCCCCGAACTAGTGGAGGCAGGAAACGACCCTCAGCTAAAAACCGGAGGCCCTGACATTTTATGTGGCGCAGCCCCTCGCTACACCCGCTAGGAAGGCACCACATAGGGTCAGGGAAACTGGCGCCAAGTTTACCAAGAGGAGGCCCGAGGCAGCCGGACAGAAGAGTTGGTAAGAAAGGCCAGACAAAGGACATACAAAGGGGGTCCTGTGAAGTGCTCCAAAATTATCTGGGAGTTGTCTGAGCCCCTCACCTGGTGAGCACAGTACGACGTGGGCAGCCGTTACCTGCAGACGTGGTCTGGATAATAAGAACTGTGAGTAAAGGCCCTGAACTGCATCACTGACTCCGTGTCGTTACTGCTGCTGCCCTGCACCATCACCCCCATCCTCCGCATACACTGCCCTGAGGCTATACTCCTCCCATGGGGAGTTATGCTACGCTCTGCTGCACCCACAACACCAGCCTCAGCGGTCTGCCCTGTAGCGGCGGTTCACTCTGACCGCAATCCACGGGTGGCGTAGTCGGACATTTAAACATCAAAACCACATAAATAGTTCCGCCACTGGTTTGACCGCCCTGATCCACGGAACCGGGTCGCCGCCACGAAGACTACAACCACCAGCATCCACCAAAAAGGGTCCGGCTCCGGGTGTCCCAAGGCCCAGGGGGTGCGTCAGAACATTTTCATCACCTTTCACAATCACCAATGGGACAAGGCAGGGATGTCCTCTGTCCCCTCTCTTATACATCCTAGTGACGGAGCACCTGCTCTCATCAATTCGCCATAACCCCAATATTAGGTGGATTGAGGTGGGAGGCACCGAGTACAAGTGCTCTCTATTTGCTGATGATGTCCTAGTATATATCACTCAATCACATATATCCATCCATGCTGTTATGGCTGAAATAGATCACTTTGTTACATGGTAAAATTTTAAAATCAATGCAGCGAAGTCTGAGGCCCTCGATGTCTCCCTCCCTAAATCCATATAGGATTCCATCCAGTCCAACTTTCCCTTTGCCTGGCCCTCACAGGGTATCAAATACTTAGGAATTCCTGTTCATAGAGACCTCTCCCATCTATGTTATCTTAATTTTGGGCCCTTTATTGAACAACTCCATACAGACCACGGTTGGCAAGTTAGAACTGTAAGATTCACTACGTGAACCACTGGTGTTTTGTGGAAAAGCACATGTACACTGCGTTCCAAATTATTATGCAAAAAGTGTTTAGGAGTGATAAGGGAAGAATTTGTTTGTTTGTCAGTTAAACTCATTGATGGTGATGTGTGTCAGGGCTCTTTATATCACTGTGAGCAATTGCAGACACCTGTGCTAATTAGTTTGGCAGGTGTGTCCAATGAAAGGCAAGACTACTTAAGAAGGCTCTCTCACATTATTAAGCAGCCTACATTTTCTGCCAAAATGGGAAAGAAAAAGGATGTGTCGGCTGCTGAGAAGCAACAAATTGTGGAGTGTTTAGGTCAAGGCATGACTACAATCAACATTGTGCGATGATCAGGATGAAGTGTCTTGGCAATCAAGAAGTATGTAGCTGATTCACAGTATACACGTGTGCGTGCTGATAAGAGCAAATTGAGGACTCTTTCCTACAGGCAATTACGTCAGGTTGAAAGAGCAGCGGCAAAAAAGCCTTGTCATAGCAGCAGACAAGTTTTTGAAGCTGCTTGTGCCTCCAACGTCCCCCGAACAACAAGATGCAGGGTTCTTCAGAGGTTTGCAGCTGTGCATACGCCATCCTGTCGACCTCCTCTATCCACTTCACACAAGCAGAAACGGCTCCAGTGGGCCAAACATTACATGAAGACTGATTTCAAAACTGTTTTGTTCACGGATGAGTGCCGTGCAGCGCTCGATGGTCCAGATGGATGGAGTGGAGGATGGCTGGTTGATGGACACCCCACGCAAACACGGCTACAGCGCCAACAAGGAGGAGGTGGAGTAATGTTTAGGCTGGAATCATGGGGAGAGAGATTGTCGGCCCCTTTAGGATCCCTGAAGGCGCTAAAGATGAACTCCATAATGTATGTGGATTTTCTCAAACAGCACTTCCTGCCATGGTTCAAGAAGAAGAACCGTGTATTTCACAGCAAGATCATTTTTCTGCATGATAATGCACCATCTCATGCTGCACATAAAACATCTGCATCTCTGGCTGATATGGACATAAAAGGGGACAAACTTATGGTGTGACCCCCATGCTCCCCTGACCTCTACCCCATTCAGAACCTTTGGAGCATCATTAAAAGGAGTGTCTATGATGGCGGGAGGCAGTTCACATCTAAGCAACAGCTCTGGGAGGGTATTCTGTCCTCATGCAAAACAATTGAAGCAGAAACCATCCAAAACCTGACAAATTCAATGGACGATAGAGTTCAGAAGCTCCTTTCGAACAAGGGGTCCTATGTGAAAATGTAACATCACCTAGAATAAAGTTTTGAGTTGAAAACTGTTTGATTTCAGTTTCTAACAACCTGCTAATGCTTATAATTTCAAAAATGACCATTTTTTTGGTCTTTATTAAAATGAAAAGGTTGATCGAAAAGTTTGGGGGATCTAAGAGTGTGGCAACCCAGTAGTCATGATTACTTCGAATTCTGACAATATGAGGGTCATGCTGCAGGTAGTGCAGCAAGAAGGCACTTATGTGTCTTGCGCATCTCGGAGCCCCAAAATTATTTTCCGGGCTAGATGCAGCTAAAAATTATTTTTAATTTTAAATCTGGTGAAGCTTTAGTATAGATGGCCTAATAGGATCAGTGCTGCACACTGCTACAAAGCCCAAATTATTTTCCAGTCAAGATACAGATAAACATGATTAGTAATTTGAAAGCTTAAAACGGTTGGTAGGGTGATTTTAACCAATCATCAAGCTTTTACTCTCCCCAGGATGACACAGGGGTAGAAAAGTCGTTTCGGATCCATGATTTGTTCATCTTTATGAACATGAGTCTGTCTACATTATCAGTGGAGAGCCGCGTGCGCTTATCTGTCAGCACACCACCAGCAGCGCTGAACACACGTTCAGACAGAATGCTGGCTGCGGGGCATGACAAGATCTCCAAGGCGTAAGTGGCTAGCTCCGGCCATTTATCCAGATTGGAAGCCCAAAAAGAGCAAGGGTCCAGTGACACAGTCGTGGCTTCAATGTTTACTTGGAGATACTCCTGTACCATCGTCTCTAGGCGTTGACTATGTGTCAGACTTCTTGTCTCCTGTGGCCTTGCAAAGGATGGGCTAAAAAAGTGGTGAAATGATTCCGCAAAATTGATGTTACCAGCAGATACTGTGGTTCTGTTACGGTTTGAGTGCTGAACACTTGACGGTCCCACGGTTGGCAAGTTGGAACTGTGAGATTCACTACGTGCACCACTGGTATTTTGTGGAAAAGCACATGTAAGATTCTGCAACAGTCTCTGCTGATACTCCTGCATGCGTGCATCCCTTTCTATGGCAGGAATAATTTCTGCAAATTTACTTTTGTACCGGTGATCTAACAGTGTGGCAACCCAGTAGTCAGGATTATTTCTAATTCTCACAATTCGAGGGTCATGTTGCAGGTAGTGCAGCAAGAAGGCACTCATGTGTGTTGCGCATCCAGGAGCACCAATTCCCTGTTGTGTTGGTGGCGAGGTAACAATCATGCTTCCTTCCTCTGTCCTCTCCCCCCAACCTCGCACAACAGAAATGTGATCAAGGTCTCCCTCATCTGATGAGTCTTCCATCAGTTCGTCCTCCACTTCTTCCTGGGCTCCTGCACCTTCCTCACTAGTTTGGCTGCTACCATGCGCCCTGGTAAAACCATCTCCCCCACCCTCACATGCCTGCCGCCTTGGTGCTGCCGACCGTCTGGACCTTGCAGATGTTAGCCCTTCCGCATACAACTCCTCCTCCTCTACTTCCTCCACCTCCTCTTGTGCCACCACCTGACTCCGAATTCTGTTTAACATGTGCTCCAGCATGTAAATCACCGGAATAGTCATGCTGATAATGGCATCGTCAGCACTAAACATCTTCGTCGCCATTTCAAAACTGTGCAGAAGGGTGTATAGGTCCCTGATCTGAGACCACTCCTCCAGCGTGATTTGCCCCACCTCTGAATCTCGTTGGCCCAGGCTATACGTCAGAACGTATTGCACCAGGGCTTGTCGGTGCTGCCACAGTCGCTGCAACATGTGCAGAGTTGAATTCCACCGGGTAGGCACATCGCATTTTAGCCGGTGAAGTGGCAGGCCCAACGACTTCTGTAGAGATGTAAGTCGCTGAGCTGCGGGATGCGAACGGCGGAAGTGAGCACACAGCGACCGTGCCCTCTGCAGAAGGCCATCTAGTCTGGGATAGTGGGCTAAAAATTGCTGGACAACCAGGTTCAACACGTGAGCCATACAAGGCACGTGTGTGACATTGCCCCGGCGAAGGGCCGCACCCAGGTTTGCAGCATTGTCGCACACGGCCTTCCCTGGTTTCAGGTCCAGTGGAGACAACCATTCATGAAATTGGTTCTCCAGAGCTGACCACAACTCCTCAGCTGTGTGATTCACATTTCCCAGACATTTCAATGTAAAAACCGCCTGATGACGTTGAGCCCTACTGCCAGCATAGTAAGGAGGTGTGCAGGATCCCTTCTGCGCAGTTAGAAAGCTTGTGGCATGACCAGACAGGCTTTGGGTGCAGGTGGAAGACCGAGAGGAGGTTGAGGAGGCAGAAGCAGTGGAGGAACTTTGACATAAAGAGGATTGACGCACAACTCGTGGGGACGGCAAGACTTGGACAGCAGCCCCTTGTCCTGCTGTCACCATAGTTACCCAGTGCCCAGTCAGCGACATGTAACGCCCCTGTCCATGCCTACTCGTCCAAGTGTCTGTGGTGAAATGCACCCTGTCACACACAGAGTTTCTCAAAGAAGCGGTGATGTTGTGTGCGACATGCTGGTGGAGTGCAGGCACACCTTTCTTTGAGAAGTAGTGCCGACTGGGCATCTGGTACTGGGGCACTGCGACGGACATAAGGTCTCGAAAATCCTCTGTGTCCACCAGGCGGAAAGGCAGCATTTCTGTAGCCAAGAGCTTGCAGATGGTGAAATTCAACCTCTTAGCTTTCTCATGGCTAGGAGGAAATGGTCTTTTACTTGTCCACATGTGAGGGACCGAGGGCTGGCTATTGTGCTTAGACGGGGTTGATAAGGGTGTCCCCGGCAAACTGCCGGTCTGTGAGGAAGATGCAGGCGGACATGTTAGGTTGCCTTGAACCAAAGGTGGTGCTATCGATGTCGGACAGCGCTCTACACCAGCTGGTGTTACCACCTCCAAAGAAAATGATGACCTGCCAATCACGCTGGCTGTTGCGGGTAAAGAGGTGGCAGGTCTGCGCCCCAAAACAGGTGTGACTGCTGTCCCCCCAGTCACAGAGGATGAAGAGGCCGCGGATGCACAAGATATGGCAGACGGTGGTTGGCCCGGCCGGCTAGGCCGCATTGTAGCACACTGAGCTTCCCACTGCAACTTATGCTTCATGTCCATGTGCCGATTCATGCATGAAGTACTCAAACTATGTATTTTTTGGCCTCTACTTAGCTTTTGCTGACAAATGTTACAGATAACACGAGTTGGGTCATCTTTATCGATCTGAAAAAATGCCCAGGCTATGCAAGGCTTAGCACCCATGAGACCTGAAGAGCCACCACGACTTGTGGTGAGAGGCAGAGTTGTGTTTGAGGATGCAGTTGTTGACGTGCTTCCAGTACTACGTCTCTGTCCAGGAAGGCGCAACCTGACCTCGTCGTCACTAGCATCTTCCTCCACCTCCTCTGGTGACCTCATCTCTTGGCTGACTGTGGGTTGACAGTAAGTGGGATCTCCAACCTCATCATCATCACCCTGTGCGTTATCACACCCGTCGTCCTCAGAGCCAACCTGTTCCTGCCCTGACAAAAAACTAAAGTTGTCGCTCCAATCAGGTATTTGAGTCTTATCATCGTCTTCCTCATTGTCTCCACCAACAGGAGTTACAGTTTGGGAATGAGGGTCTACATTATGGTCAGAACCTTCTGCGTCTGGTCCTGGATCCGACTCATAAAGATTCTGGGCATCAGTGCAGATCATTTCCTCATCTGGATTCACAGAAGCGCTGGAGTCGACCTCTGATTCCCAGGCTATAGTATGAGTAAACAGCTCTGCAGACTCAACCATCTGTTCTACCTCATACTCAGACGGGCAGCTGGAGATTTGGGAGCTGTGAGGAAGCAAGTGCGATTGGGGTGACACCTTTGAGGACTGGAGTATTTTTGATGTTGAAGTTGATGTGGAGGAGAGCCCACTTAAAGGAGCACTTGATATCCGTTGAAGCACCTGCTGTTTTTGTGCCTCATCTGGAATTTGTAGCGATTGGCGTGGCCGTAAGAAAGGGATCTTATCACATTGTCCGCTAAAAGAAGTGGACATTTTAGTTTGGCTGGAAGATGGTCTTTCTTCTGCAGATGTTACTGTTGCTTTAACACCTACCCCACGGACACAACCTTTTTTCCCCTTCCCAACACGCCTATTCCCCTTTCCACCAGCAGCAGGCCTTTTTCCACTCATTTTGGTGGTTAACTAATTCACAACTCTGGAGTTGTTTGCACAAAAAAACAATGGATGGTAACCGAGCAGAGCTGAGTGGCCAAACTGTGGTATTAGGCCAAAACTATTGGCTGGGTTAGATGCAGAAAAAAATTATATTCAATTTGCAACCTGATGGAGGTCAGTATAGATGGACTAATGCAACAAGTCCCACACACAGCTAGAAGCCCAAATATTTTTTCAGAGGTACTGTAGATGCAGATAAAAATTATTTTTAATTTGCAACCTGATGGAGGTCAGTATAGATGGACTAATAGAGAAAGTCCGACACACTGCTAGAAGGCCAAATATTTTTTCAGAGCTAGATGCAGAAAAAAATTATATTCAGTTTGCAACCTGATGGAGGTCTGTATAGATGGATTAATAGAACAAGACCCACACACAGCTAGAAGCCCAATATTTTTTCAGAGGTAGATGCAGAAAAAAATTATATTCAGTTTGCAACCTGATGGAGGTCAGTATAGATGGACTAATAGAATGATGCTATGCCCAAAAGATTTTACTTCACTAGGTGCAGTAAAAAAATTGGTATTCTATACACAGGTGGTATATCTTGCAACACAGATAGGCTACTCCACTGACTAACACACTCTGCAATAGGCCAAAAAGGATTAGCTTTGCTAGATTCAGCCAAATGCTGTGAAAAAAACTTGCACAGCACTGGCACAGACCTGCCTGGCAAAAACTGATAGGAACTGATGTAACCTAGTCCTGAAAAGGACTCCAATTACAATTAGTCTTTACTCCCACAATCTATTTAAGAGCACAGACCTCCCTGATAAACGTCGTAGGAAATGCTGTAACCTAGTTCTTAAAAGGACTGCAATCACAACTATTCCCTACTCCCAAGCTATCTGTATATTTGTGCGAAAATTGGCTTGAAATTAACAAGGTATAGCGCACACAGCAACAGCGGTGCTGTCTAACACGCAGCTGCAGCAGTGAGAAAATGGTGGCGACGGGGAAAATGGCTTGGTCTTATAGGGCAAGGACATGTGACATACACTGCCAATGACACATGCCCTTGCTTGTGTGAAAAAAAAGCACTTCACTCCGTGTGTGCGCTGCTGAAAGGCTGACAGATTGCACCTCCCCACTGCAAATGCGGGAAAGAGAAAAAAAAATGGAGATCTTCATTGTTCCTGCAGAGATCCATCCCCTGCCCCTCCCCCCACCCCGCTGTACACTCAAACTGCGTATTAACATTAATTTTCATCATTACTGAGAAAAAATCCAGATATGATTTTGGTGCACGAACAGTTATCGAACATAACCTCGAACAGCCAAATTTTTCTCAAATTGTTCGTGTTCGCCGAACGGCTCGAACACCGCCCAAAACAGCTCGAATTTGAGATTGGCGAACAGTTCGAGTAGAACAACGCTCAGCTCTAGTCCTGACGCTAACCCTAGTTGTCCTGACGCTAACCCTAGTTGTCCTGACGCTAACCCTAGTTGTCCTGACGCTAACCCTAGTTGTCCTGACGCTAACCCTAGTTGTCCTGACGCTAACCCTAGTTGTCCTGACGCTAACCCTACTTGTCCTGACGCTAACCCTAGTTGTCCTGACGCTAACCCTACTTGTCCTGACGCTAAGCCTAGTTGTCCTGACGCTAACCCTAGTTGTCCTGACGCTAACCCTAGTTGTCCTGACGCTAACCCTAGTTGTCCTGACGCTAACCGTGGTTGTCCTGACGCTAACCCTAGTTGTCCTGACGCTAACCCTACTTGTCCTGACGCTAAGCCTAGTTGTCCTGACGCTAACCCTAGTTGTCCTGACGCTAACCCTAGTTGTCCTGACGCTAACCCTAGTTGTCCTGACGCTAACCGTGGTTGTCCTGACGCTAACCCTAGTTGTCCTGACGCTAACCCTAGTTGTCCTGACGCTAACCCTAGCTGTCCTGACGCTAACCCTAGTTGTCCTGACGCTAACCCTAGTTGTCCTGACGCTAAACCTAGCTGTCCTGACGCTAACCCTAGCTGTCCTGACGCTAACCCTAGTTGTCCTGACGCTAACCCTAGTTGTCCTGACGCTAACCCTAGTTGTCCTGACGCTAACCCTAGTTGTCCTGACGCTAACCCTAGCTGTCCTGACGCTAACACTAGTTGTCCTGACGCTAACCCTAGTTGTCCTGACGCTAAACCTAGCTGTCCTGACGCTAACCCTAGCTGTCCTGACGCTAACCCTAGTTGTCCTGACGCTAACCCTAGTTGTCCTGACGCTAACCCTAGTTGTCCTGACGCTAACCCTACTTGTCCTGACGCTAACCCTACTTGTCCTGACGCTAACCCTACTTGTCCTGACGCTAACCCTAGTTGTCCTGATGCTAACCCTAGTTGTCCTGACGCTAACCCTAGTTGTCCTGACGCTAACCCTAGTTGTCCTGACGCTAACCCTACTTGTCCTGACGCTAACCCTACTTGTCCTGACGCTAACCCTAGTTGTCCTGACGCTAACCCTAGTTGTCCTGACGCTAACCCTACTTGTCCTGACGCTAACCCTACTTGTCCTGACGCTAACCCTAGTTGTCCTGACGCTAACCCTACTTGTCCTGACGCTAACCCTACTTGTCCTGACGCTAACCCTACTTGTCCTGACGCTAACCCTAGTTGTCCTGATGCTAACCCTAGTTGTCCTGACGCTAACCCTCGTTGTCCTGACGCTAACCCTAGTTGTCCTGACGCTAACCCTACTTGTCCTGACGCTAACCCTAGTTGTCCTGATGCTAACCCTAGTTGTCCTGACGCTAACCCTTGTTGTCCTGACCCTTGCCCTAGTTGTCCTGACGCTAACCCTAGTTGTCCTGACGCTAACCCTAGTTGTCCTGACGCTAACCCAAGTTGTCCTGACGCTAACCCTAGTTGTCCTGACGCTAACCCTAGTTGTCCTGACGCTAACCCTACTTGTCCTGACGCTAACCCTACTTCTCCTGACGCTAACCCTAGTTGTCCTGACGCTAACCCTACTTGTCCTGACGCTAACCCTAGTTGTCCTGACGCTAACCCTAGTTGTCCTGACGCTAACCCTAGTTGTCCTGACTCTAACCCTAGTTGTCCTGACGCTAACCCTACTTGTCCTGACGCTAACCCTACTTGTCCTGACGCTAACCCTAGTTGTCCTGACGCTAACCCTACTTGTCCTGACGCTAACCCTACTTGTCCTGACGCTAACCCTAGTTGTCCTGACGCTAACCCTAGTTGTCCTGACGCTAACCCTAGTTGTCCTGACGCTAACCCTAGTTGTCCTGACGCTAACCCTAGTTGTCCTGACGCTAACCCTACTTGTCCTGACGTTAACCCTACTTGTCCTGACGCTAACCCTAGTTGTCCTGACGCTAACCCTAGTTGTCCTGACGCTAACCCTAGTTGTCCTGACGCTAACCCTACTTGTCCTGATGCTAACCCTACTTGTCCTGACGCTAACCCTAGTTGTCCTGACGCTAACCCTAGTTGTCCTGACGCTAACCCTACTTGTCCTGACGCTAACCCTAGTTGCCCTGACGCTAACCCTACTTGTCCTGACGCTAACCCTACTTGTCCTGACGCTAACCCTACTTGTCCTGATGCTAACCCTACTTGTCCTGACGCTCACCCTACTTGTCCTGACGCTAACCCTAGTTGTCCTGACGCTAACCCTAGTTCTCCTGACGCTAAGCCTACTTGTCCTGACGCTAACCCTAGTTGTCCTGACGCTAACCCTAGTTTTCCTGACGCTAACCCTAGTTGTCCTGACGCTAACCCTAGTTGTCCTGACGCTAACCCTAGTTTTCCTGACGCTAACCCTAGTTGTCCTGACGCTAACCCTAGTTGTCCTGACGCTAACCCTACTTGTCCTGACGCTAACCCTAGTTGTCCTGACGCTAACCCTACTTGTCCTGACGCTAACCCTAGTTGTCCTGACGCTAACCCTAGTTGTCCTGACGCTAACCCTAGTTGTCCTGACTCTAAATCTAGTTGTCCTGACGCTAACCCTAGTTGTCCTGACTAGAGATGAGCGTTGTTCTACTCGAACTGTTCGCCAATCTCAAATTCGAGCTGTTTTGGGCGGTGTTCGAGCCGTTCGGCGAACACGAACAATTTGAGAAAAATTCGGCTGTTCGAGGTTATGTTCGATAACTGATCGTGCACCAAAATCATAACTGGATTTTTTCTCAGTAATGATGAAAATTAATGTTAATACGCAGTTTGAGTGTACAGCGGGGTGGGGGGAGGGGCAGGGGATGGATCTCTGCAGGAACAATGAAGATCTCCATTTTTTTTCTCTTTCCCGCATTTGCAGTGGGGAGGTGCAATCTGTCAGCCTATCAGCAGCGCACACACGGAGCGAAGTGCTTTTTTTCACACAAGCAAGGGCATGTGTCATTGGCAGTGTATGTCACATGTCCTTGCCCTATAAGACCAAGCCATTTTCCCCGTCGCCACCATTTTCTCACTGCTGCAGCTGCGTGTTAGACGGCACCGCTGTTGCTGTGTGCGCTATACCTTGTTAATTTCAAGCCAATTTTCGCACAAATATACAGATAGCTTGGGAGTAGGGAACAGTTGTGATTGCAGTCCTTTTAAGGACTAGGTTACAGCATTTCCTACGACTTTTATCAGGGAGGTCTGTGCTCTTAAATAGATAGGTTGTGGGAGTAAAGACTAATTGTAATTGGAGTCCTTTTCAGGACTAGGTTACATAAGTTCCTATCAGTTTTTGCCAGGCAGGTCTGTGCCAGTGCTGTGCAAGTTTTTTTCACAGCATTTGGCTGAATCTAGCAAAGCTAATCCTTTTTGGCCTATTGCAGAGTGTGTTAGTCAGTGGAGTAGCCTATCTGTGTTGCAAGATATACCACCTGTGTATAGAATACCAATTTTTTTACTGCACCTAGTGAAGTAAAATTTTTTGGGCATAGCATCATTATATTAGTCCATCTATACTGACCTCCATCAGGTTGCAAACTGAATATAATTTTTTCTGCATCTAGCTCTGAAAAAATATTTGGGCTTCTAGCAGTGTGTGGGACTTGGTCTATTAGTCCATCTATACTGACCTCCATCAGGTTGCAAATTAAAAATATTTTTTTTCTGCATCTAGCTCTGAAAAAATTTTTGGGCTTCTAGCAGTGTGTGGGACTTGGTCTATTAGTCCATCTATACTGACCTCCATCAGGTTGCAAATTGAATAAAAAAATTTTCTGCATCTAGCTCTGAAAAAATATTTGGGCTTCTAGCAGTGTGTGGGACTTGGTCTATTAGTCCATCTATACTGACCTCCATCAGGTTGCAAATTAAAAATAATTTTTTTCTTCATTTAGCTCTGAAAAAATATTTGGGCTTCTAGCAGTGTGTGGGACTTGTTCTATTAGTCCTTCTATACTGACCTCCAGCAGGTTGCAAATTGAATATAATTTTTTTCTGCATCTAGCTCTGAAAAAATATTTGGGCTTCTAGCGGTGTGTGGGACTTGGTCTATTAGTCCATCTATACTGACCTCCATCAGGTTGCAAACTGAATATATTTTTTTCTGCATCTACCTCTGAAAAAATATTCGGCTTCTAGCTGTGTGTGGGACTTGTTGTATTAGTCCATCTATACTGACCTCCATCAGGTTGCAAACTGAATATATTTTTTTCTGCATCTACCTCTGAAAATATATTGGGCTTCTAGCAGTGTGTGGGACTTGGCCTATTAGTCCTTCTATACTGACCTCCAGCAGGTTGCAAATTGAATATAATTTTTTTCTGCATCTAGCTCTGAAAAAATATTTGGGCTTCTAGCAGTGTGTGGGACTTGTTCTATTAGTCCACCTATACTGACCTCCATCAGGTTGCAAATTAAAACTAATTTTTATCTGCATCTACAGTACCTCTGAAAAAATATTTGGGCTTCTAGCTGTGTGTGGGACTTGTTGTATTAGTCCATCTATACTGACCTCCATCAGGTTGCAAACTGAATATATTTTTTTCTGCATCTACCTCTGAAAAAATATTCGGCTTCTAGCTGTGTGTGGGACTTGTTGTATTAGTCCATCTATACTGACCTCCATCAGGTTGCAAATTCAAAATAATTTTTTTCTGCATCTAACCCAGCCAATAGTTTTGGCCTAATACCACAGTTTGGCCACTCAGCTCTGCTCGGTTACCATCCATTGTTTTTTTGTGCAAACAACTCCAGAGTTGTGAATTAGTTAACCACCAAAATGAGTGGAAAAAGGCCTGCTGCTGGTGGAAAGGGGAATAGGCGTGTTGGGAAGGGGAAAAAAGGTTGTGTCCGTGGGGTAGGTGCAGAAGAAAGACCATCTTCCAGCCAAACTAAAATGTCTACTTCTTTTAGCGGACAATGTGATAAGATCCCTTTCTTACGGCCACGCCAATCGCTACAAATTCCAGATGAGGCACAAAAACAGCAGGTGCTTCAACGGATATCAAGTGCTCCTTTAAGTGGGCTCTCCTCCACATCAACTTCAACATCACAAATACTCCAGTCCTCAAAGGTGTCACCCAAATCGCACTTGCTTCCTCACAGCTCCCAAATCTCCAGCTGCCCGTCTGAGTATGAGGTAGAACAGATGGTTGAGTCTGCAGAGATGTTTACTCATACTATAGCCTGGGAATCAGAGGTCGACTCCAGCGCTTCTGTGAATCCAGACGAGGAAATGATCTGCACTGATGCCCAGAATCTTTATGAGTCGGATCCAGGACCAGACGCAGAAGGTTCTGAACATAATGTAGACCCTCATTCCCAAACTGTAACTCCTGTTGGTGGAGACAATGAGGAAAACGATGATAAGACTCAAATACCTGATTGGAGCGACAACTTTAGTTTTTTGTCAGGGCAGGAACAGGTTGGCTTTGAGGACGACGGGTGTGATAACGCACAGGGTGATGATGATGAGGTCGGAGATCCCACTTACTGTCAGCCCACAGTCAGCCAAGAGATGAGGTCAGCAGAGGAGGTGGAGGAAGATGCAAGTGACGACGAGGTCAGGTTGCGCCTTCCTGGACAGAGACGTAGTACTGGAAGCACGTCAACAACTGCATCCTCAAACACAACTCTGCCTCTCACCACAAGTCGTGGTGGCTCTTCAGGTCGCATGGGTGCTAAGCCTTGCATAGCCTGGGCATTTTTTCAGATCGATAAAGATGACCCAACTCGTGTTATCTGTAACATTTGTCAGCAAAAGCTAAGTAGAGGCCAAAAAATACATAGTTTGAGTACTTCATGCATGAACCGGCACATGGACATGAAACATAAGTTGCAGTGGGAAGCTCAGTGTGCTACAATGCGGCCTAGCCGGCCGGGCCAACCACAGTCTGCCATATCTTGTGCATCCGCGGCCTCTTCATCCTCTGTGACTGGGGGGACAGCAGTCACACCTGTTTTGGGGCGCAGACCTGCCACCTCTTTACCCGCAACAGCCAGCGTGATTGGCATGTCATCATTTTCTTTGGAGGTGGTAACACCAGCTGGTGTTGAGCGCTGTCCGACATCGATAGCACCACCTTTGGATCAAGGCAACCTAACATGTCCGCCTGCATCTTCCTCACAGACCGGCAGTTTGCCGGGGACACCCTTATCAACCCCGTCTAAGCACAATAGCCAGCCCTCGGTCCCTCAGATGTGGACAAGTAAAAGACCATTTCCTCCTAGCCATGAGAAAGCTAAGAGGTTGAATTTCACCATCTGCAAGCTCTTGGCTACAGAAATGCTGCCTTTCCGCCTGGTGGACACAGAGGATTTTCGAGACCTTATGTCCGTCGCAGTGCCCCAGTACCAGATGCCCAGTCGGCACTACTTCTCAAAGAAAGGTGTGCCTGCGCTCCACCAGCATGTCGCACACAACATCACCGCTTCTTTGAGAAACTCTGTGTGTGACAGGGTGCATTTCACCACAGACACTTGGACGAGTAGGCATGGACAGGGGCGTTACATGTCGCTGACTGGGCACTGGGTAACTATGGTGACAGCAGGACAAGGGGCTGCTGTCCAAGTCTTGCCGTCCCCACGAGTTGTGCGTCAATCCTCTTTATGTCAAAGTTCCTCCACTGCTTCTGCCTCCTCAACCTCCTCTCGGTCTTCCACCTGCACCCAAAGCCTGTCTGGTCATGCCACAAGCTTTCTAACTGCGCAGAAGGGATCCTGCACACCTCCTTACTATGCTGGCAGTAGGGCTCAACGTCATCAGGCGGTTTTTACATTGAAATGTCTGGGAAATGTGAGTCACACAGCTGAGGAGTTGTGGTCAACTCTGGAGAACCAATTTCATGAATGGTTGTCTCCACTGGACCTGAAACCAGGGAAGGCCGTGTGCGACAATGCTGCAAACCTGGGTGCGGCCCTTCGCCGGGGCAATGTCACACACGTGCCTTGTATGGCTCACGTGTTGAACCTGGTTGTCCAGCAATTTTTAGCCCACTATCCCAGACTAGATGGCCTTCTGCAGAGGGCACGGTCGCTGTGTGCTCACTTCCGCCGTTCGCATCCCGCAGCTCAGCGACTTACATCTCTACAGAAGTCGTTGGGCCTGCCACTTCACCGGCTAAAATGCGATGTGCCTACCCGGTGGAATTCAACTCTGCACATGTTGCAGCGACTGTGGCAGCACCGACAAGCCCTGGTGCAATACGTTCTGACGTATAGCCTGGGCCAACGAGATTCAGAGGTGGGGCAAATCACGCTGGAGGATTGGTCTCAGATCAGGGACCTATGCACCCTTCTGCACAGTTTTGAAATGGCGACGAAGATGTTTAGTGCTGACGATGCCATTATCAGCATGACTATTCCGGTGATTTACATGCTGGAGCACATGTTAAACAGAATTCGGAGTCAGGTGGTGGCACAAGAGGAGGTGGAGGAAGTAGAGGAGGAGGAGTTGTATGCGGAAGGGCTAACATCTGCAAGGTCCAGACGGTCGGCAGCACCAAGGCGGCAGGCATGTGAGGGTGGGGGAGATGATTTTACCAGGGCGCATGGTAGCAGCCAAACTAGTGAGGAAGGTGCAGGAGCCCAGGAAGAAGTGGAGGACGAACTGATGGAAGACTCATCAGATGAGGGAGACCTTGATCACATTTCTGTTGTGCGAGGTTGGGGGGAGAGGACAGAGGAAGGAAGCATGATTGTTACCTCGCCACCAACACAACAGGGACTTGGTGCTCCTGGATGCGCAACACACATGAGTGCCTTCTTGCTGCACTACCTGCAACATGACCCTCGAATTGTGAGAATTAGAAATAATCCTGACTACTGGGTTGCCACACTGTTAGATCCCCGGTACAAAAGTAAATTTGCAGAAATTATTCCTGCCATAGAAAGGGATGCACGCATGCAGGAGTATCAGCAGAGACTGTTGCAGAATCTTACATGTGCTTTTCCACAAAATACCAGTGGTGCACGTAGTGAATCTCACAGTTCCAACTTGCCAACCGTGGGACCGTCAAGTGTTCAGCACTCAAACCGTAACAGAACCACAGTATCTGCTGGTAACATCAATTTTGCGGAATCATTTCACCACTTTTTTAGCCCATCCTTTGCAAGGCCACAGGAGACAAGAAGTCTGACACATAGTCAACGCCTAGAGACGATGGTAAAGGAGTATCTCCAAGTAAACATTGAAGCCACGACTGTGTCACTGGACCCTTGCTCTTTTTGGGCTTCCAATCTGGATAAATGGCCGGAGCTAGCCACTTACGCCTTGGAGATCTTGTCATGCCCCGCAGCCAGCGTTCTGTCTGAACGTGTGTTCAGCGCTGCTGGTGGTGTGCTGACAGATAAGCGCACGCGGCTCTCCACTGATAATGTAGACAGACTCACGTTCATAAAGATGAACAAATCATGGATCCGAAACGACTTTTCTACCCCTGTGTCATCCTGGGGAGAGTAAAAGCTTGATGATTGGTTAAAATCACCCTACCAACCATTTTAATCTTTCAAATTACTAATCATGTTTATGTGTATCTTGACTGGAAAATAATTTGGGCTTTGTAGCAGTGTGCAGCACTGATCCTATTAGGCCATCTATACTAAAGCTTCAACAGATTTAAAATTAATAATAATTTTCAGCTGCATCTAGCCCGGAAAATAATTTTGGGGCTCCGAGATGCGCAAGACACATAAGTGCCTTCTTGCTGCACTACCTGCAGCATGACCCTCATATTGTCAGAATTCGAAGTAATTATGACTACTGGGTTGCCACACTCTTAGATCCCCCAAACTTTTCGATCAACCTTTTCATTTTAATAAAGACCAAAAAAATGGTCATTTTTGAAATTATAATCATTAGCAGGTTGTTAGAAACTGAAATCAAACAGTTTTCAACTCAAAACTTTATTCTAGGTGATGTTACATTTTCACATAGGACCCCTTGTTCGAAAGGAGCTTCTGAACTCTCTTGTCCATTGAATTTGTCAGGTTTTGGATGATTTCTGCTTCAATTGTTTTGCATGAGGACAGAATACCCTCCCAGAGCTGTTGCTTAGATGTGAACTGCCTCCCGCCATCATAGACACTCCTTTTAATGATGCTCCAAAGGTTCTGAATGGGGTAGAGGTCAGGGGAGCATGGGGGTCACACCATAAGTTTGTCCCCTTTTATGCCCATATCAGCCAGAGATGCAGATGTTTTATGTGCAGCATGAGATGGTGCATTATCATGCAGAAAAATGATCTTGCTGTGAAATACACGGTTCTTCTTCTTAAACCATGGCAGGAAGTGCTGTTTGAGAAAATCCACATACATTATGGAGTTCATCTTTAGCGCCTTCAGGGATCCTAAAGGGGCCGACAATCTCTCTCCCCATGATTCCAGGCCAAAACATTACTCCACCTCCTCCTTGTTGGCGCTGTAGTCGTGTTTGCGTGGGGTGTCCATCAACCAGCCATCCTCCACTCCATCCATCTGGACCATCGAGCGCTGCACGGCACTCATCCGTGAACAAAACAGTTTTGAAATCAGTCTTCATGTAATGTTTGGCCCACTGGAGCCGTTTCTGCTTGTGTGAAGTGGATAGAGGAGGTCGACAGGATGGCGTATGCACAGCTGCAAACCTCTGAAGGACCCTGCATCTTGTTGTTCGGGGGACGTTGGAGGCACAAGCAGCTTCAAAAACTTGTCTGCTGCTATGACAAGGCTTTTTTGCCGCTGCTCTTTCAACCTGACGTAATTGCCTGTAGGAAAGAGTCCTCAATTTGCCCTTATCAGCACGCACACGTGTGTACTGTGAATCAGCTACATACTTCTTGATTGCCAAGACACTTCATCCTGATCATCGCACAATGTTGATTGTAGTCATGCCTTGACCTAAACACTCCACAATTTGTTGCTTCTCAGCAGCCGACACATCCTTTTTCTTTCCCATTTTGGTAGAAAATGTAGGCTGCTTAATAATGTGAGACAGCCTTCTTAAGTAGTCTTGCCTTTCATTGGACACACCTGCCAAACTAATTAGCACAGGTGTCTGCAATTGCTTACAGTGATATAAAGAGCCCTGACACACATCACCATCAATGAGTTTAACTGACAAACAAACAAATTCTTCCCTTATCACTCCTAAACACTTTTTGCATAATAATTTGGAACGCAGTGTACATGTGCTTTTCCACAAAACACCAGTGGTTCACGTAGTGAATCTTACAGGTCTAACTTGCCAACCGTGGTCTGTATGGAGTTGTTCAATAAAGGGCCCAAAATTAAGATAACATAGATGGGAGAGGTCTCTATGAATAGGAATTCCTAAGTATTTGATACCCTGTGAGGGCCAGGCAAAGGGAAAGTTGGACTGGATGGAATCCTATATGGATTTGGGGAGGGAGACATCGAGGGCCTCAGACTTCGCTGCATTGATTTTAAAATTTGACCATGTAACAAAGTGATCTATTTCAGCCATAACAGCATGGATGGATATATGTGATTGAGTGATATATACTAGGACATCATCAGCAAATAGAGAGCACTTGTACTCGGTGCCTCCCACCTCAATCCACCTAATATTGGGGTTATGGCGAATTGATGAGAGCAGGTGCTCCGTCACTAGGATGTATAAGAGAGGGGACAGAGGACATCCCTGCCTTGTCCCATGGGTGATTGTGAAAGCTGATGAAAATGTTCTGACGCACCCCCTGGGCCTTGGGACACCCGGAGCCGGACCCTTTTTGGTGGATGCTGGTGGTTGTAGTCTTCGTGGCGGCGATCCGGTTCCGTGGCTCAGGGCGGTCAAACCAGTGGCGGAACTATTTATGTGGTTTTGATGTTTAAATGTCCGACTACGCCACCCGTGGATTGCGGTCAGAGTGAACCGCCGCTACAGGGCAGACCGCTAAGGCTGGTGTTGTGGGTGCAGCAGAGCGTAGCATAACTCCCCACGGGAGAAGTATAGCCTCAGGGCAGTGTATGCGGAGGATCGTGGTGATGGTGCAGGGCAGCAGCAGTAACGACACGGAGTCAGTGATGCAGTTCAGGGCCTTTACTCACAGTTCTTATTATCCAGACCACGTCTGCAGGTAACGGCTGCCCACGTCGTACTGTGCTCACCAGGTGAGGGGCTCAGACAACTCCCAGATAACTTTGGAGCGCTTCACAGGACCCCCTTTGTGTGTCCTTTGTCTGGCCTTTCTTACCAACACTTCTGTCCGGCTGCCTCGGGCCTCCTCTTGGTAAACTTGGCGCCAGTTTCCCTGACCCTATGTGGTGCCTTCCTAGCGGGTGTAGCAAGGGGCTGCGCCACATAAAATGTCAGAGCCTCCGGTTTCTAGCTGAGGGTCGTTTCCTGCCTCCACTAGTTCGGGGACCGGTCTCCCCCTTTGGCCTGACCCCTCCACGCAGGTGGATTCGGGCGTGCGGTGGCGACTCGCCCGTCCGCACCCCTGGGATCCCTTCATTCCTCGTTCCTGGAGCCTTCTCCGCTCCTCTTCCTTCCTTCTCCCTCTTGCAGGCCTGGGCCTCTGTTACTAGGCCCGCCTCCGGAGCAGAGCTCATGCAGAGCCCCTGCTCCCTGCCACTTCTGCTCAGACTTCTCTGCACTGAACTAAGATGGTGCCCACCTTTTATACTCCCTTCTCAATGCACCCAGGAACTGCTTCCTCCCTGCTCCTGCACTGCAGGGTTCCCCTTCCTCAGTGTTCCCCTTCCTCAGTGTTCCCTCCCCCCACTCCAGCCAGGGACAGGGACTGTCGTGCCCATCTCAGGGGCATATTGGACGCCCTGCCCCACGGCAATGTGGTGTAATGCATGCAGGTGTCGGGTCCTGATCCACACTCCATCCTTATCTGAGAGTGAGATATCACACCTCTGGGTGAGGTGCAATTCGTCTGTAGCAACCAAGCCCTCGGTGCTACAGTTCCATTTATCTTCAGCCTAGGTGACATATTGTGATACAGGGCCGTGATTTTGGCTATAAAAGGGTCCCCTAGACCCCTACCCCAAGCTTTTTAAGAGAATCATATATGGCGTGCCAGGAGACTCTATGGAATGCTTTCTCAGCATCCAACGAGAGTATCTACTTACAAATTTTTAACTGCATCTAGCCCAGGAAATACTTTGTGCCTAGTAGCAGTGTCTGCTAGTCAGCGGATTATCCCGGCTGTTAAGCAAGCTACACCACCTGTAGTTTGGACACTTAATTTTTTCAAAGGAAATGCTTCGGGACCACGGGATACTCAGTGAAGAGCATCAGGAGGCACCCCAAGGCATAGGGGCTGGGACTGGCAGTAGGATGCCTTGCGGTGGACAGCCGAGCTCGATCCTTATAAAAGCTTTTTAACTGCAGCAGCTTTAGTGGACGCTACTGAAGCTGGAATTACGCGGCTGCTGGCATGAGACTTGCCCTCCAATAGATCCTTGTAAATGGATTTAAAGTGTATTCATTCAAATTAGAGAGACAATTTAAATTAAAAAGCTTAGAGCTGCCTCCACCACAGGGGGGCTCTCTCGACCCACCAGCGGACAGGCACCAGTATTGGGAGAGGGGGGCTGGTCGTCAGGGTTCACCGCGGCTCTGGCACAAACCCGGCGACACGGAGGTGGCACGGGCAGGAGCGGACTGGCCGTGTCGGCTTCTCACTTTTTGGATTTTAGAAGGGCATGACATGCCTATATCTGTGTCTCCCCCTCCTTTTACTCCTCCACCTCTTTTCTTTTCACATGACTATATGTACTTGTCACTTTTCCATGTGTTAGTTGTGTCTTCTGAGCAGTTTGTCAGCTTTTGGACACCTTTGAAGGTGTTTTCTATGTGTTTCTATGTGTTTTTGTTTGCCTGCCATTGGTTTTAACGGTGTTCGAAGGTGTTCGTCGAACAGTTCGACGAACAGTTCGGCGAACACACGGGTGTTAGACGAACCGAACCGAACTCGAACACTACGGGGGTGGCTCAACACTAGTCCTGACGCTAACCCTAGTTGTCCTGACGCTAACCCTAGTTGTCCTGACGCTAACCCTACTTGTCCTGACGCTAACCCTAGTTGTCCTGACGCTAACCCTAGTTGTCCTGACGCTAACCCTAGTTGTCCTGACGCTAAAACTAGTTGTCCTGACGCTAACCCTAGTTCTCCTGACGCTAACCCTACTTGTCCTGACGCTAACCCTACTTGTCCTGACGCTAACCCTACTTGTCCTGACGCTAACCCTACTTGTCCTGACGCTAACCCTAGTTGTCCTGACGCTAACCCTAGTTGTCCTGACGCTAACCCTAGTTGTCCTGACGCTAACCCTAGTTGTCCTGACGCTAACCCTACTTGTCCTGACGCTAACCCTAATTGTCCTGACGCTAACCCTAGTTGTCCTGACGCTAACCCTAGTTGTCCTGATGCTAACCCTAGTTGTCCTGACGCTAACATTACTTGTCCTGACGCTAACCCTAGTTGTCCTGACGCTAACCCTACTTGTCCTGACGCTAACCCTAGTTGTCCTGACGCTAACCCTAGTTGTCCTGATGCTAACCCTACTTGTCCTGACGCTAACCCTAGTTGTCCTGACGCTAACCCTAGTTGTCCTGACGCTAACCCTAGTTGTCCTGACGCTAACCCTACTTGTCCTGACGCTAACCCTACTTGTCCTGACGCTAACCCTAGTTGTCCTGATGCTAACCCTACTTGTCCTGACTCTAACCCTCCTTGTCCTGACGCTAACCCTACTTGTCCTGACGCTAACCCTAGTTGTCCTGACGCTAACCCTAGTTGTCCTGACGCTAACCCTAATTGTCCTGACGCTAACCCTAGTTGTCCTGACGCTAACCCTAGTTGTCCTGACGCTAACCCTAGTTGTCCTGATGCTAACCCTAGTTGTCCTGACGCTCACCCTAGTTGTCCTGACGCTAACCCTAGTTGTTCTGACGCTAACCCTAGTTGTCCTGACGCTAACCCTAGTTGTCCTGACGCTAACCCTACTTGTCCTGACGCTAACCCTAATTGTCCTGACGCTAACCCTAGTTGTCCTGACGCTAACCCTAGTTGTCCTGACGCTAACCCTAGTTGTCCTGACGCTAACCCAAGTTGTCCTGACGCTAACCCTAGTTGTCCTGACGCTAAGCCTACTTGTCCTGACGCTAACCCTAGTTGTCCTGACGCTAACCCTAGTTGTCCTGACGCTAACCCTAGTTGTCCTGACGCTAACCCTAGTTGTCCTGACGCTAACCCTAGTTGTCCTGACGCTAAGCCTAGTTGTCCTGGCGCTAACCCTAGTTGTCCTGACGCTAACCCTACTTGTCCTGACGCTAACCCTACTTGTCCTGACGCTAACCCTACCTGTCCTGACGCTAACCCTAGTTGTCCTGACGCTAACCCTATTTGTCCTGACGCTAACCCTAGTTGTCCTGACGCTAACCCTACTTGTCCTGACGCTAACCCTACTTGTCCTGACGCTAACCTTAGTTGTCCTGACGCTAACCCTACTTGTCCTGACGCTAACCCTACTTGTCCTGACGCTAACCCTAGTTGTCCTGACGCTAACCCTAGTTATCCTGACGCGAACCCTAGTTGTCCTGACGCTAACCCTACTTGTCCTGACGCTAACCCTACTTGTCCTGACGCTAACCCTAGTTGTCCTGACGCTAACCCTAGTTGTGCTGACGCTAACCCTACTTGTCCTGACGCTAACCCTAGTTGTCCTGACGCTAACCCTACTTGTCCTGACGCTAACCCTACTTGTCCTGACACTAACTCTACTTGTCCTGACGCTAACCCTAGTTGTCCTGACGCTAACCCTAGTTGTCCTGACGCTAACCCTAGTTGTCCTGACGCTAACCCTACTTGTCCTGACGCTAACCCTAGTTGTCCTGAAGCTAACCCTAGTTGTCCTGACGCTAACCCTACTTGTCCTGACGCTAACCCTAGTTGTCCTGACGCTAACCCTAGTTGTCCTGACGCTAACCCTAGTTGTACTGACGCTAACCCTAGTTGTCCTGACGCTAACCCTACTTGTCCTGACGCTAACCCTAGTTGTCCTGACGCTAACCCTACTTGTCCTGACGCTAACCCTACTTGTCCTGACGCTAACCCTAGTTGTCCTGATGCTAACCCTAGTTGTCCTTACGCTAACCCTACTTGTCCTGACGCTAACCCTAGTTGTCCTGACGCTAACCCTACTTGTCCTGACGCTAACCCTACTTGTCCTGACGCTAACCCTAGTTGTCCTGACGCTAACCCTAGTTGTCCTGACGCTAACCCTAGTTGTCCTGACGCTAACCCTACTTGTCCTGATGCTAACCCTAGTTGTCCTGACGCTAACCCTAGTTGTCCTGATGCTAACCTTAGTTGTCCTGACGCTAACCCTAGTTGTCCTGACGCTAATCCTAGTTGTCCTGACGCTAACCCAAGTTGTCCTGACGCTAACCCTAGTTGTCCTGACGCTAACCCTAGTTGTCCTGATGCTAACCCTAGTTGTCCTGACGCTAACCATACTAGTCCTGACGCTAACCCTACTTGTCCTGACGCTAACCCTAGTTGTCCTGACGCTAACCCTAGTTGTCCTGACGCTAACCCTAGTTGTCCTGACGCTAACCCTACTTGTCCTGACGCTAACCCTAGTTGTCCTGAGGCTAACCCTACTTGTCCTGACGCTAAACCTACTTGTCCTGACGCTAACGCTAGTTGTCCTGACGCTAACCCTACTTGTCCTGACGCTAACCCTACTTGTCCTGACGCTAACCCTAGTTGTCCTGACGCTAACCCTAGTTGTCCTGACGCTAACCCTACTTGTCCTGACGCTAACCCTACTTGTCCTGACGCTAACCCTACTTGTCCTGACGCTAACCCTAGTTGTCCTGACGCTAACCCTACTTGTCCTGACGCTAACCCTACTTGTCCTGACGCTAACCCTACTTGTCCTGACGCTAACCCTAGTTGTCCTGACGCTAACCCTAGTTGTCCTGACGCTAACCCTAGTTGTCCTGACGCTAACCCTAATTGACCTGACGCTAACCCTACTTGTCCTGACGCTAACCCTACTTGACCTGACGCTAACCCTACTTGTCCTGACGCTAACCCTAGTTGTCCTGACGCTAACAAAAGTTGTCCTGACGCTAACCCTAGTTGTCCTGACGCTAACCCTACTTGTCCTGACGCTAACCCTAGTTGTCCTGACGCTAACCCTAGTTGTCCTGACGTTAACCCGAGTTGTCCTGACGCTAACCCTAGTTGTCCTGACGCTAACCCTAGTTGTCCTGACGCTAACCCTAGTTGTCCTGACGCTAACCCTAGTTGTCCTGAGGCTAACCCTACTTGTCCTGACGCTAAACCTACTTGTCCTGACGCTAACCCTAGTTGTCCTGACGCTAACCCTACTTGTCCTGACGCTAACCCTACTTGTCCTGACGCTAACCCTAGCTGTCCTGACGCTAACCCTAGTTCTCCTGACGCTAACCCTAGTTGTCCTGACGCTAACCCTACTTGTCCTGAAGCTAACCCTACTTGTCCTGACGCTAACCCTACTTGTCCTGACGCTAACCCTAGTTGTCCTGACGCTAACCCTACTTGTCCTGACGCTAACCCTAGTTGTCCTGACGCTAACCCTACTTGTCCTGACGCTAACCCTACTTGTCCTGACGCTAACCCTAGTTGTCCTGACGCTAACCCTACTTGTCCTGACGCTAACCCTAGTTGTCCTGACGCTAACCCTAGTTGTCCTGATGCTAACCCAACTTGTCCTGACGCTAACCCTACTTGACCTGACGCTAACCCTACTTGTCCTGACGCTAACCCTAGTTGTCCTGACGCTAACCCTAGTTGTCCTGACGTTAACCCGAGTTGTCCTGACGCTAACCCTAGTTGTCCTGACGCTAACCCTAGTTGTCCTGACGCTAACCCTAGTTGTCCTGACGCTAACCCTAGTTGTCCTGAGGCTAACCCTACTTGTCCTGACGCTAAACCTACTTGTCCTGACGCTAACCCTAGTTGTCCTGACGCTAACCCTACTTGTCCTGACGCTAACCCTACTTGACCTGACGCTAACCCTACTTGTCCTGACGCTAACCCTAGTTGTCCTGACGCTAACCCTAGTTGTCCTGACGCTAACCCTACTTGTCCTGACGCTAACCCTACTTGTCCTGACGCTAACCCTAGTTGTCCTGACGCTAACCCTAGTTGTCCTGACGCTAACCCTACTTGTCCTGACGCTAACCCTAGTTGTCCTGACGCTAACCCTACTTGTCCTGACGCTAACCCTACTTGTCCTGACTCTAACCCTAGTTGTCCTGACGCTAACCCTAGTTGTCCTGACGCTAACCCTAGTTGTCCTGACGCTAACCCTAGTTGTCCTGACGCTAACCCTAGTTGACCTGACGCTAACCCCACTTGTCCTGACGCTAACCCTACTTGACCTGACGCTAACCCTACTTGTCCTGACGCTAACCCTAGTTGTCCTGACGCTAACCCTAGTTGTCCTGACGCTAACCCTACTTGTCCTGACGCTAACCCTAGTTGTCCTGACGCTAACCCTAGTTGTCCTGACGCTAACCCTAGTTGTCCTGACGCTAACCCTACTTGTCCTGACGCTAACCCTAGTTGTCCTGAGGCTAACCCTACTTGTCCTGACGCTAAACCTACTTGTCATGACGCTAACCCTAGTTGTCCTGACGCTAACCCTACTTGTCCTGACGCTAACCCTACTTGTCCTGACGCTAACCCTAGTTGTCCTGACGCTAACCCTAGTTGTCCTGACGCTAACCCTACTTGTCCTGACGCTAACCCTACTTGTCCTGACGCTAACCCTACTTGTCCTGATGCTAACCCTGGTTGTCCTGACGCTAACCCTACTTGTCCTGACGCTAACCCTAGTTGTCCTGACGCTAACCCTACTTGTCCTGACGCTAACCCTACTTGTCCTGACGCTAACCCTACTTGTCCTGACGCTAACCCTAGTTGTCCTGACGCTAACCCTAGTTGTCCTGACGCTAACCCTAGTTGTCCTGACGCTTACCCGAATTGACCTGACGCTAACCCTACTTGTCCTGACGCTAACCCTACTTGACCTGACGCTAACCCTAGTTGTCCTGACGCTAACCCTAGTTGTCCTGACGCTAACCCTAGTTGTCCTGACGCTAACCCTAGTTGTCCTGACGCTAACCCTACTTGTCCTGACGCTAACCCTAGTTGTCCTGACGCTAACCCTAGTTGTCCTGACGCTAACCCGAGTTGTCCTGACGCTAACCCTACTTGTCCTGACGCTAACCCTAGTTGTCCTGACGCTAACCCTAGTTGTCCTGACGCTAACCCTAGTTGTCCTGAGGCTAACCCTACTTGTCCTGATGCTAAACCTACTTGTCCTGACGCTAACCCTAGTTGTCCTGACGCTAACCCTACTTGTCCTGACGCTAACCCTACTTGTCCTGACGCTAACCCTAGCTGTCCTGACGCTAACCCTAGTTCTCCTGACGCTAACCCTAGTTGTCCTGACGCTAACCCTACTTGTCCTGACGCTAACCCTACTTGTCCTGACGCTAACCCTAGTTGTCCTGACGCTAACCCTACTTGTCCTGACGCTAACCCTACTTGTCCTGACGCTAACCCTAGTTGTCCTGACGCTAACCCTACTTGTCCTGACGCTAACCCTAGTTGTCCTGACGCTAACCCTAGTTGTCCTGACGCTAACCCTACTTGTCCTGACGCTAACCCTACTTGACCTGACGCTAACCCTACTTGTCCTGACGCTAACCCTAGTTGTCCTGACGCTAACCCTACTTGTCCTGACGCTAACCCTAGTTGTCCTGACGCTAACCCTAGTTGTCCTGACGCTAACCCGAGTTGTCCTGACGCTAACCCTACTTGTCCTGACGCTAACCCTAGTTGTCCTGACGCTAACCCTAGTTGTCCTGACGCTAACCCTAGTTGTCCTGACGCTAACCCTACTTGTCCTGACGCTAACCCTACTTGTCCTGACGCTAACCCTAGTTGTCCTGACGCTAACCCTAGTTGTCCTGACGCTAACCCTACTTGTCCTGACGCTAACCCTAGTTGTCCTGACGCTAACCCTACTTGTCCTGACGCTAACCCTACTTGTCCTGACTATAACCCTAGTTGTCCTGACGCTAACCCTAGTTGTCCTGACGCTAACCCTAGTTGTCCTGACGCTAACCCTAGTTGTCCTGACGCTAACCCTAGTTGACCTGACGCTAACCCTACTTGTCCTGACGCTAACCCTACTTGACCTGACGCTAACCCTACTTGTCCTGACGCTAACCCTAGTTGTCCTGACGCTAACCCTACTTGTCCTGACGCTAACCCTAGTTGTCCTGACGCTAACCCTACTTGTCCTGACGCTAACCCTACTTGTCCTGACGCTAACCCTACTTGTCCTGACGCTAACCCTAGCTGTCCTGACGCTAACCCTAGTTCTCCTGACGCTAACCCTAGTTGTCCTGACGCTAACCCTACTTGTCCTGACGCTAACCCTAGTTGTCCTGACGCTAACCCTAGTTGTCCTGACGCTAACCCTACTTGTCCTGACGCTAACCCTAGTTGTCCTGACGCTAATCCTACTTGTCCTGACGCTAACCCTAGTTGTCCTGACGCTAACCCTAGTTGTCCTGACGCTAACCCTACTTGTCCTGACGCTAACCCTAGTTGTCCTGACGCTAACCCTAGTTGTCCTGACGCTAACCCGAGTTGTCCTGACGCTAACCCTACTTGTCCTGACGCTAACCCTAGTTGTCCTGACGCTAACCCTAGTTGTCCTGACGCTAACCCTAGTTGTCCTGACGCTAACCCTACTTGTCCTGACGCTAACCCTACTTGTCCTGACGCTAACCCTAGTTGTCCTGACGCTAACCCTAGTTGTCCTGACGCTAACCCTACTTGTCCTGACGCTAACCCTAGTTGTCCTGACGCTAACCCTACTTGTCCTGACGCTAACCCTACTTGTCCTGACTCTAACCCTAGTTGTCCTGATGCTAACCCTAGTTGTCCTGACGCTAACCCTAGTTGTCCTGACGCTAACCCTAGTTGTCCTGACGCTAACCCTAGTTGACCTGTCGCTAACCCTACTTGTCCTGACGCTAACCCTACTTGACCTGACGCTAACCCTAGTTGTCCTGACGCTAACCCTAGTTGTCCTGACGCTAACCCTACTTGTCCTGACGCTAACCCTAGTTGTCCTGACGCTAACCCTACTTGTCCTGACGCTAACCCTACTTGTCCTGACGCTAACCCTACTTGTCCTGACGCTAACCCTAGCTGTCCTGACGCTAACCCTAGTTCTCCTGACGCTAACCCTAGTTGTCCTGACGCTAACCCTACTTGTCCTGACGCTAACCCTAGTTGTCCTGACGCTAACCCTAGTTGTCCTGACGCTAACCCTACTTGTCCTGACGCTAACCCTAGTTGTCCTGACGCTAACCCTACTTGTCCTGACGCTAACCCTACTTGTCCTGACGCTAACCCTACTTGTCCTGACGCTAACCCTAGCTGTCCTGACGCTAACCCTAGTTCTCCTGACGCTAACCCTAGTTGTCCTGACGCTAACCCTACTTGTCCTGACGCTAACCCTACTTGTCCTGACGCTAACCCTACTTGTCCTGACGCTAACCCTAGTTGTCCTGACGCTAACCCTACTTGTCCTGACGCTAACCCTACTTGTCCTGACGCTAACCCTACTTGTCCTGACGCTAACCCTACTTGTCCTGACGCTAACCCTAGTTGTCCTGACGCTAACCCTAGTTGTCCTGACGCTAACCCTAGTTGTCCTGACGCTAACCCTACTTGTCCTGACGCTAACCCTACTTGTCCTGACGCTAACCCTAGTTGTCCTGACGCTAACCCTAGTTGTCCTGACGCTAACCCTACTTGTCCTGACGCTAACCCTAGTTGTCCTGACGCTAACCCTACTTGTCCTGACGCTAACCCTACTTGTCCTGACTCTAACCCTAGTTGTCCTGATGCTAACCCTAGTTGTCCTGACGCTAACCCTATTTGTCCTGACGCTAACCCTAGTTGTCCTGACGCTAACCCTAGTTGACCTGACGCTAACCCTACTTGTCCTGACGCTAACCCTACTTGACCTGACGCTAACCCTAGTTGTCCTGACGCTAACCCTAGTTGTCCTGACGCTAACCCTACTTGTCCTGACGCTAACCCTAGTTGTCCTGACGCTATCCCTACTTGTCCTGACGCTAACCCTACTTGTCCTGACGCTAACCCTACTTGTCCTGACGCTAACCCTAGCTGTCCTGACGCTAACCCTAGTTCTCCTGACGCTAACCCTAGTTGTCCTGACGCTAACCCTACTTGTCCTGACGCTAACCCTAGTTGTCCTGACGCTAACCCTAGTTGTCCTGACGCTAACCCTACTTGTCCTGACGCTAACCCTAGTTGTCCTGACGCTAACCCTACTTGTCCTGACGCTAACCCTACTTGTCCTGACGCTAACCCTACTTGTCCTGACGCTAACCCTAGCTGTCCTGACGCTAACCCTAGTTCTCCTGACGCTAACCCTAGTTGTCCTGACGCTAACCCTACTTGTCCTGACGCTAACCCTACTTGTCCTGACGCTAACCCTACTTGTCCTGACGCTAACCCTAGTTGTCCTGACGCTAACCCTACTTGTCCTGACGCTAACCCTACTTGTCCTGACGCTAACCCTACTTGTCCTGACGCTAACCCTACTTGTCCTGACGCTAACCCTAGTTGTCCTGACGCTAACCCTACTTGTCCTGACGCTAACCCTAGTTGTCCTGACGCTAACCCTACTTGTCCTGACGCTAACCCTACTTGTCCTGACGCTAACCCTAGTTGTCCTGACGCTAACCCTACTTGTCCTGACGCTAACCCTAGTTGTCCTGACACTAACCCTAGTTGTCCTGACGCTAACCCTACTTATCCTGACGCTAACCCTACTTGACCTGACGCTAACCCTACTTGTCCTGACGCTAACCCTAGTTGTCCTGACGCTAACCCTAGTTGTCCTGACGCTAACCCTACTTGTCCTGACGCTAACCCTAGTTGTCCTGACGCTAACCCTAGTTGTCCTGACGCTAACCCGAGTTGTCCTGACGCTAACCCTACTTGTCCTGACGCTAACCCTAGTTGTCCTGACGCTAACCCTAGTTGTCCTGACGCTAACCCTAGTTGTCCTGACGCTAACCCTACTTGTCCTGACGCTAACCCTAGTTGTCCTGACGCTAACCCTAGTTGTCCTGACGCTAACCCTACTTGTCCTGACGCTAACCCTAGTTGTCCTGACGCTAACCCTACTTGTCCTGACGCTAACCCTACTTGTCCTGACTCTAACCCTAGTTGTCCTGACGCTAACCCTAGTTGTCCTGACGCTAACCCTAGTTGTCCTGACGCTAACCCTAGTTGACCTGACGCTAACCCTACTTGTCTTGACGCTAACCCTACTTGACCTGACGCTAACCCTACTTGTCCTGACGCTAACCCTAGTTGTCCTGACGCTAACCCTAGTTGTCCTGACGCTAACCCTACTTGTCCTGACGCTAACCCTAGTTGTCCTGACGCTAACCCTAGTTGTCCTGACGCTAACCCTAGTTGTCCTGACGCTAACCCGAGTTGTCCTGACGCTAACCCTACTTGTCCTGACGCTAACCCTAGTTGTCCTGACGCTAACCCTAGTTGTCCTGACGCTAACCCTACTTGTCCTGACGCTAACCCTAGTTGTCCTGATGCTAACCCTAGTTGTCCTGACGCTAACCCTAGTTGTCCTGACGCTAACCCTAGTTGTCCTGACGCTAACCCTACTTGTCCTGACGCTAACCCTACTTGTCCTGACGCTAACCCTACTTGTCCTGACGCTAACCCTACTTGTCCTGACGCTAACCCTAGTTGTCCTGACGCTAACCCTAGTTGTCCTGACGCTAACCCTAGTTGTCCTGATGCTAACCCTAGTTGTCCTGACGCTAACCCTTGTTGTCCTGACGCTAACCCTAGTTCTCCTGACGCTAACCCTAGTTGTCCTGACGCTAACCCTAGTTGTCCTGACGCTAACCCTACTTGTCCTGATGCTAACCCTACTTGTCCTGACGCTAACCCTAGTTGTCCTGACGCTAACCCTAGTTGTCCTGACGCTAACCCTAGTTGTCCTGACGCTAACCCTACTTGTCCTGACGCTAACCCTAGTTGTCCTGACGCTAACCCTAGTTGTCCTGACGCTAACCCTAGTTGTCCTGACGCTAACCCTACTTGTCCTGACGCTAAGCCTAGTTGTCCTGACGCTAACCCTACTTGTCCTGACGCTAACCCTACTGGTCCTGACGCTAACCCTAGTTGTCCTGACGCTAACCCTAGTTATCCTGACGCTAACCCTACTTGTCCTGACGCTAACCCTAGTTGGCCTGACGCTAACCCTAGTTGTCCTGACGCTAACCCTAGTTGTCCTGACGCTAACCCTAGTTGTCCTGACGCTAACCCTGGATGTCCTGACGCTAACCCTAGTTGTCCTGACGCTAACCCTAGTTGTCCTGACGCTAACCCTACTTGTCCTGATGCTAACCCTACATGTCCTGACGCTAACCCTAGTTGTCCTGACACTAACCCTAGTTGTCCTGACGCTAACCCTAGTTGTCCTGACGCTAACCCTACTTGTCCTGACGCTAACCTTACTTGTCCTGACGCTAACCCTACTTGTCCTGACGCTAACCCTAGTTGTCCTGACGCTAACCCTAGTTGTCCTGACGCTAACCCTAGTTGTCCTGATGCTAACCCTACTTGTCCTGACGCTAACCCTAGTTGTCCTGACGCTAACCCTAGTTGTCCTGACGCTAACCCTACTTGTCCTGACGCCAACCGTAGTTGTCCTGACGCTAACCCTAGTTGTCCTGACGCTAACCCTAGTTGTCCTGACGCTAACCCTAATTGTCCTGACGCTAACCCTAGTTGTCCTGACGCTAACACTAGTTGTCCTGACGCTAACCCTACTTGTCCTGACGCCAACCGTAGTTGTCCTGACGCTAACCCTAGTTGTCCTGACGCTAACCCTAGTTGTCCTGACGCTAACCCTACTTGTCCTGACGCTAACCCTAGTTGTCCTGACGCTAACCCTAGTTGTCCTGACGCTAACCCTACTTGTCCTGACGCTAACCCTAGTTGTCTTGACGCTAACCCTAGTTGTCCTGACGCTAACCCTAGTTATCCTGACGCTGACCCTAGTTGTCCTGACGCTAACCCTAGTTGTCCTGACGCTAACCCTAGTTGTCCTGACGCTAACCCTACTTGTCCTGACGCTAACCCTAGTTGTCCTGACGCTAACCCTAGTTGTCCTGACGCTAACCCTAGTTGTCCTGACGCTAACCCTAGTTGTCCTGATGCTAACCCTACTTGTCCTGACGCTAACCCTAGTTGTCCTGACGTTAACCCTACTTGTCCTGACGCTAACCCTACTTGTCCTGACGCTAACCCTACTTGTCCTGACGCTAACCCTAGTTGTGCTGACGCTAACCCTAGTTGTCCTGACGCTAACCCTAGTTGTCCTGACGCTAACCCTAGTTGTCCTGACGCTAACCCTACTTGTCCTGACGCTAACCCTACTTGACCTGACGATAACCCTACTTGTCCTGACGCTAACCCTAGTTGTCCTGACGCTAGCCCTAGTTGTCCTGACGCTAACCCTAGTTGTACTGACGCTAACCCTACTTGTCCTGACACTAACCCTAGTTGTCCTGACGCTAACCCTAGTTGTCCTGACGCTAACCCTAGTTGTCCTGATGCTAACCCGAGTTGTCCTGACGCTAACCCTACTTGTCCTGACGCTAACCCTAGTTGACCTGTCTCTAACCCTAGTTGTCCTGACGCTAACCCTAGTTGTCCTGATGCTAACCCTAGTTGTCCTGATGCTAACCCTAGTTGTCCTGACGCTAACCCTAGTTCTCCTGACGCTAACCCTAGTTGTCCTGACGCTAACCCTAGTTGTCCTGACGCTAACCCTAGTTGTCCTGACGCTAACCCTAGTTGTCCTGACGCTAACCCTACTTGTCCTGACGCTAACCCTAGTTGTCCTGACACTAACCCTACTTGTCCTGACGCTAACCCTACTTGTCCTGACGCTAACCCTACTTGTCCTGACGCTAACCCTAGTTGTCCTGACGCTAACCCTAGTTGTCCTGACGCTAACCTTACTTGTCCTGACGCTAACCCTAGTTGTCCTGACGCTAACCCTACTTGTCCTGACGCTAACCCTACTTGTCCTGATGCTAACCCTAGTTGTCCTGACGCTAACCCTAGTTATCCTGACGCTAACCCTACTTGTCCTGACGCTAACCCTAGTTGTCCTGACGCTAACCCTAGTTGTCCTGACGCTAACCCTAGTTGTCCTGACGCTAACCCTAGTTGTCCTGACGCTAACCCTAGTTGTCCTGACGCTAACCCTACTTGTCCTGACGCTAACCCTAGTTGTCCTGACGCTAACCCTAGTTGTCCTGACGCTAATCCTACTTGTCCTGACGCCAACCCTAGTTGTCCTGACGCTAACCCTAGTTGTCCTGACGCTAACCCTAGTTGTCCTGACGCTAACCCTACTTGTCCTGACGCTAACCCTAGTTGTCCTGACGCTAACCCTAGTTGTCCTGACGGTAACCCTACTTGTCCTGACGCTAACCCTAGTTGTCCTGACGCTAACCCTAGTTGTCCTGACGCTAACTCTAGTTGTCCTGACGCTAACCCTAGTTGTCCTGAGGCTAACCCTACTTGTCCTGACGCTAAACCTACTTGTCCTGACGCTAACCCTAGTTGTCCTGACGCTAACCCTACTTGTCCTGACGCTAACCCTACTTGTCCTGACGCTAACCGTAGCTGTCCTGACGCTAACCCTAGTTGTCCTGACGCTAACCCTAGTTGTCCTGACGCTAACCCTACTTGTCCTGACGCTAACCCTACTTGTCCTGACGCTAACCCTACTTGCCCTGACGCTAACCCTAGTTGTCCTGATGCTAACCCTACTTGTCCTGACGCTAACCCTAGTTGTCCTGACGCTAACCCTACTTGTCCTGACGCTAACCCTACTTGTCCTGACGCTAACCCTAGTTGTCCTGACGCTAACCCTACTTGTCCTGACGCTAACCCTAGTTGTCCTGACGCTAACCCTAGTTGTCCTGACGCTAACCCTAGTTGTCCTGACGCTAACCCTAGTTGACCTGACGCTAACCCTACTTGTCCTGACGCTAACCCTACTTGACCTGATGCTAACCCTACTTGTCCTGACGCTAACCCTAGTTGTCCTGACGCTAACCCTAGTTGTTCTGACGCTAACCCTAGTTGTCCTGACGCTAACCCTACTTGTCCTGACGCTAACCCTAGTTGTCCTGACGCTAACCCTAGTTGTCCTGACGCTAACCCGAGTTGTCCTGACGCTAACCCTACTTGTCCTGACGCTAACCCTAGTTGTCCTGACGCTAACCCTAGTTGTCCTGACGCTAACCCTACTTGTCCTGACGCTAACCCTACTTGTCCTGACGCTAACCCTAGTTGTCCTGACGCTAACCCTAGTTGTCCTGACGCTAACCCTACTTGTCCTGACGCTAACCCTAGTTGTCCTGACGCTAACCCTAGTTGTCCTGACGCTAACCCTAGTTGTGCTGACGCTAACCCTAGTTGACCTGACACTAACCCTACTTGTCCTGACGCTAACCCTACTTGACCTGACGCTAACCCTACTTGTCCTGACGCTAACCCTAGTTGTCCTGACGCTAACCCTAGTTGTCCTGACGCTAACCCTAGTTGTCCTGACGCTAACCCTACTTGTCCTGACGCTAACCCTAGTTGTCCTGACGCTAACCCTAGTTGTCCTGACGCTAACCCTAGTTGTCCTGACGCTAACCCGAGTTGTCCTGACGCTAACCCTACTTGTCCTGACGCTAACCCTAGTTGTCCTGACGCTAACCCTAGTTGTCCTGACACTAACCCTACTTGTCCTGACGCTAACCCTACTTGTCCTGACGCTAACCCTAGTTGTCCTGATGCTAACCCTATTTGTCCTGACGCTAACCCTAGTTGTCCTGATGCTAACCCTAGTTGTTCTGACGCTAACCCTACTTGTCCTGATGCTAACCCTACTTGTCCTGACGCTAACCCTACTTGTCCTGACGCTAACCCTACTTGTCCTGACGCTAACCCTAGTTGTCCTGACGCTAACCCTAGTTGTCCTGACGCTAACACTAGTTGTCCTGACGCTAACCCTACTTGTCCTGACGTCAACCGTAGTTGTCCTGACGCTAACCCTAGTTGTCCTGACGCTAACCCTAGTTGTCCTGACGCTAACCCTACTTGTCCTGACGCTAACCCTAGTTGTCCTGACGCTAACCCTAGTTGTCCTGACGCTAACCCTACTTGTCCTGACGCTAACCCTAGTTGTCTTGACGCTAACCCTAGTTGTCCTGACGCTAACCCTAGTTATCCTGACGCTAACCCTAGTTGTCCTGACGCTAACCCTAGTTGTCCTGATGCTAACCCTAGTTGTCCTGACGCTAACCCTACTTGTCCTGACGCTAACCCTAGTTGTCCTGACGCTAACCCTAGTTGTCCTGACGCTAACCCTAGTTGTCCTGACGCTAACCATAGTTGTCCTGATGCTAACCCTACTTGTCCTGACGCTAACCCTAGTTGTCCTGACGTTAACCCTACTTGTCCTGACGCTAACCCTACTTGTCCTGACGCTAACCCTACTTGTCCTGACGCTAACCCTACTTGTCCTAACGCTAACCCTAGTTGTGCTGACGCTAACCCTAGTTGTCCTGACGCTAACCCTAGTTGTCCTGACGCTAACCCTAGTTGTCCTGACGCTAACCCTAGTTGTCCTGACGCTAACCCTAGTTGACCTGACGCTAACCCTACTTGTCCTGACGCTAACCCTACTTGACCTGACGATAACCCTACTTGTCCTGACGCTAACCCTAGTTGTCCTGACGCTAACCCTAGTTGTCCTGACGCTAACCCTAGTTGTCCTGACGCTAACCCTACTTGTCCTGACACTAACCCTAGTTGTCCTGACGCTAACCCTAGTTGTCCTGACGCTAACCCTAGTTGTCCTGACGCTAACCCGAGTTGTCCTGACGCTAACCCTACTTGTCCTGACGCTAACCCTAGTTGACCTGTCTCTAACCCTAGTTGTCCTGACGCTAACCCTAGTTGTCCTGACGCTAACCCTAGTTGTCCTGATGCTAACCCTAGTTGTCCTGATGCTAACCCTAGTTGTCCTGACGCTAACCCTAGTTCTCCTGACGCTAACCCTAGTTGTCCTGACGCTAACCCTAGTTGTCCTGACGCTAACCCTAGTTGTCCTGACGCTAACCCTAGTTGTCCTGACGCTAACCCTACTTGTCCTGACGCTAACCCTAGTTGTCCTGACGCTAACCCTACTTGTCCTGACGCTAACCCTACTTGTCCTGACGCTAACCCTAGTTGTCCTGACGCTAACCCTAGTTGTCCTGACGCTAACCTTACTTGTCCTGACGCTAACCCTAGTTGTCCTGACGCTAACCCTACTTGTCCTGACGCTAACCCTACTTGTCCTGATGCTAACCCTAGTTGTCCTGACGCTAACCCTAGTTGTCCTGACGCTAACCCTAGTTATCCTGACGCTAACCCTACTTGTCCTGACGCTAACCCTAGTTGTCCTGACGCTAACCCTAGTTGTCCTGACGCTAACCCTAGTTGTCCTGACGCTAACCCTACTTGTCCTGATGTTAACCCTACTTGTCCTGACGCTAACCCTAGTTGTCCTGACGCTAACCCTAGTTGTCCTGACGCTAACCCTAGTTGTCCTTACGCTAACCCTAGTTGTCCTGACGCTAACCCTACTTGTCCTGACGCTAACCCTAGTTGTCCTGACGCTAACCCTAGTTGTCCTGACGCTAATCCTACTTGTCCTGACGCCAACCCTAGTTGTCCTGACGCTAACCCTAGTTGTCCTGACGCTAACCCTAGTTGTCCTGATGCTAACCCTACTTGTCCTGACGCTAACCCTAGTTGTCCTGACGCTAACCCTAGTTGTCCTGACGCTAACCCTACTTGTCCTGACGCTAACCCTAGTTGTCCTGACGCTAACCCTAGTTGTCCTGACGCTAACTCTAGTTGTCCTGACGCTAACCCTAGTTGTCCTGAGGCTAACCCTACTTGTCCTGACGCTAAACCTACTTGTCCTGACGCTAACCCTAGTTGTCCTGACGCTAACCCTACTTGTCCTGATGCTAACCCTACTTGTCCTGACGCTAACCCTAGCTGTCCTGACGCTAACCCTAGCTGTCCTGACGCTAACCCTAGTTGTCCTGACGCTAACCCTACTTGTCCTGACGCTAACCCTACTAGTCCTGACGCTAACCCTAGTTGTCCTGACGCTAACCCTACTTGTCCTGACGCTAACCCTAGTTGTCCTGACGCTAACCCTACTTGTCCTGACGCTAACCCTACTTGTCCTGACGCTAACCCTAGTTGTCCTGACGCTAACCCTACTTGTCCTGACGCTAACCCTAGTTGTCCTGACGCTAACCCTAGTTGTCCTGACGCTAACCCTAGTTGTCCTGACGCTAACCCTAGTTGACCTGACGCTAACCCTACTTGTCCTGACGCTAACCCTACTTGACCTGACGCTAACCCTACTTGTCCTGACGCTAACCCTAGTTGTCCTGACGCTAACCCTAGTTGTCATGACGCTAACCCTAGTTGTCCTGACGCTAACCCTACTTGTCCTGACGCTAACCCTAGTTGTCCTGACGCTAACCCTAGTTGTCCTGACGCTAACCCGAGTTGTCCTGACGCTAACCCTACTTGTCCTGACGCTAACCCTAGTTGTCCTGACGCTAACCCTAGTTGTCCTGACGCTATCCCTAGTTGTCCTGACGCTAACCCTACTTGTCCTGACGCTAACCCTACTTGTCCTGACGCTAACCCTAGTTGTCCTGACGCTAACCCTAGTTGTCCTGACGCTAACCCTACTTGTCCTGACGCTAACCCTAGTTGTCCTGACGCTAACCCTAGTTGTCCTGACGCTAACCCTAGTTGTCCTGACGCTAACCCTAGTTGTCCTGACGCTAACCCTAGTTGTCCTGACGCTAACCATAGTTGACCTGACGCTAACCCTACTTGTCCTGACGCTAACCCTACTTGTCCTGACGCTAACCCTAGTTGTCCTGACGCTAACCCTAGTTGTCCTGACGCTAACCCTAGTTGTCCTGACGCTAACCCTACTTGTCCTGACGCTAACCCTAGTTGTCCTGACGCTAACCCTAGTTGTCCTGACGCTAACCCTAGTTGTCCTGACGCTAACCCGAGTTGTCCTGACGCTAACCCTACTTGTCCTGACGCTAACCCTAGTTGTCCTGACGCTAACCCTAGTTGTCCTGACGCTAACCCTACTTGTCCTGACGCTAACCCTAGTTGTCCTGTTGCTAACCCTAGTTGTCCTGACGCTAACCCTAGTAGTCCTGATGCTAACCCTAGTTGCTCTGACGCTAACCCTACTTGTCCTGACGCTAACCCTACTTGTCCTGACACTAACCCTAGTTGTCCTGACGCTAACCCTAGTTGTCCTGACGCTAACCCGAGTTGTCCTGACGCTAACCCTACTTGTCCTGACGCTAACCCTAGTTGACCTGTCTCTAACCCTAGTTGTCCTGACGCTAACCCTAGTTGTCCTGACGCTAACCCTAGTTGTCCTGATGCTAACCCTAGTTGTCCTGATGCTAACCCTAGTTGTCCTGACGCTAACCCTAGTTGTCCTGACGCTAACCCTAGTTGTCCTGACGCTAATCCTACTTGTCCTGACGCCAACCCTAGTTGTCCTGACGCTAACCCTAGTTGTCCTGACGCTAACCCTAGTTGTCCTGACGCTAACCCTACTTGTCCTGACGCTAACCCTAGTTGTCCTGACGCTAACCCTAGTTGTCCTGACGCTAACCCTACTTGTCCTGACGCTAACCCTAGTTGTCCTGACGCTAACCCTAGTTGTCCTGACGCTAACTCTAGTTGTCCTGACGCTAACCCTAGTTGTCCTGAGGCTAACCCTACTTGTCCTGACGCTAAACCTACTTGTCCTGACGCTAACCCTAGTTGTCCTGATGCTAACCCTACTTGTCCTGATGCTAACCCTACTTGTCCTGACGCTAACCCTAGCTGTCCTGACGCTAACCCTAGCTGTCCTGACGCTAACCCTAGTTGTCCTGACGCTAACCCTACTTGTCCTGACGCTAACCCTACTTGTCCTGACGCTAACCCTAGTTGTCCTGACGCTAACCCTACTTGTCCTGACGCTAACCCTAGTTGTCCTGACGCTAACCCTACTTGTCCTGACGCTAACCCTACTTGTCCTGACGCTAACCCTACTTGTCCTGACGCTAACCCTAGTTGTCCTGACGCTAACCCTAGTTGTCCTGACGCTAACCCTACTTGTCCTGACGCTAACCCTAGTTGTCCTGACGCTAACCCTAGTTGTCCTGACGCTAACCTTACTTGTCCTGACGCTAACCCTAGTTGTCCTGACGCTAACCCTACTTGTCCTGACGCTAACCCTACTTGTCCTGATGCTAACCCTAGTTGTCCTGACGCTAACCCTAGTTGTCCTGACGCTAACCCTAGTTATCCTGACGCTAACCCTACTTGTCCTGACGCTAACCCTAGTTGTCCTGACGCTAACCCTAGTTGTCCTGACGCTAACCCTAGTTGTCCTGACGCTAACCCTACTTGTCCTGATGTTAACCCTACTTGTCCTGACGCTAACCCTAGTTGTCCTGACGCTAACCCTAGTTGTCCTGACGCTAACCCTAGTTGTCCTTACGCTAACCCTAGTTGTCCTGACGCTAACCCTACTTGTCCTGACGCTAACCCTAGTTGTCCTGACGCTAACCCTAGTTGTCCTGACGCTAATCCTACTTGTCCTGACGCCAACCCTAGTTGTCCTGACGCTAACCCTAGTTGTCCTGACGCTAACCCTAGTTGTCCTGACGCTAACCCTACTTGTCCTGACGCTAACCCTAGTTGTCCTGACGCTAACCCTAGTTGTCCTGACGCTAACCCTACTTGTCCTGACGCTAACCCTAGTTGTCCTGACGCTAACCCTAGTTGTCCTGACGCTAACTCTAGTTGTCCTGACGCTAACCCTAGTTGTCCTGAGGCTAACCCTACTTGTCCTGACGCTAAACCTACTTGTCCTGACGCTAACCCTAGTTGTCCTGACGCTAACCCTACTTGTCCTGATGCTAACCCTACTTGTCCTGACGCTAACCCTAGCTGTCCTGACGCTAACCCTAGCTGTCCTGACGCTAACCCTAGTTGTCCTGACGCTAACCCTACTTGTCCTGACGCTAACCCTACTAGTCCTGACGCTAACCCTAGTTGTCCTGACGCTAACCCTACTTGTCCTGACGCTAACCCTAGTTGTCCTGACGCTAACCCTACTTGTCCTGACGCTAACCCTACTTGTCCTGACGCTAACCCTAGTTGTCCTGACGCTAACCCTACTTGTCCTGACGCTAACCCTAGTTGTCCTGACGCTAACCCTAGTTGTCCTGACGCTAACCCTAGTTGTCCTGACGCTAACCCTAGTTGACCTGACGCTAACCCTACTTGTCCTGACGCTAACCCTACTTGACCTGACGCTAACCCTACTTGTCCTGACGCTAACCCTAGTTGTCCTGACGCTAACCCTAGTTGTCATGACGCTAACCCTAGTTGTCCTGACGCTAACCCTACTTGTCCTGACGCTAACCCTAGTTGTCCTGACGCTAACCCTAGTTGTCCTGACGCTAACCCGAGTTGTCCTGACGCTAACCCTACTTGTCCTGACGCTAACCCTAGTTGTCCTGACGCTAACCCTAGTTGTCCTGACGCTAACCCTACTTGTCCTGACGCTAACCCTAGTTGTCCTGACGCTAACCCTACTTGTCCTGACGCTAACCCTACTTGTCCTGACGCTAACCCTAGTTGTCCTGACGCTAACCCTACTTGTCCTGACGCTAACCCTAGTTGTCCTGACGCTAACCCTAGTTGTCCTGACGCTAACCCTACTTGTCCTGACGCTAACCCTAGTTGTCCTGACGCTAACCCTAGTTGTCCTGACGCTAACCCTAGTTGTCCTGACGCTAACCCTAGTTGTCCTGACGCTAACCCTAGTTGACCTGACGCTAACCCTACTTGTCCTGACGCTAACCCTACTTGTCCTGACGCTAACCCTAGTTGTCCTGACGCTAACCCTAGTTGTCCTGACGCTAACCCTAGTTGTCCTGACGCTAACCCTACTTGTCCTGACGCTAACCCTAGTTGTCCTGACGCTAACCCTAGTTGTCCTGACGCTAACCCGAGTTGTCCTGACGCTAACCCTACTTGTCCTGACGCTAACCCTAGTTGTCCTGACGCTAACCCTAGTTGTCCTGACGCTAACCCTACTTGTCCTGACGCTAACCCTAGTTGTCCTGTTGCTAACCCTAGTTGTCCTGACGCTAACCCTAGTAGTCCTGATGCTAACCCTAGTTGCTCTGACGCTAACCCTACTTGTCCTGACGCTAACCCTACTTGTCCTGACACTAACCCTAGTTGTCCTGACGTTAACCCTAGTTGTCCTGACGCTAACCCGAGTTGTCCTGACGCTAACCCTACTTGTCCTGACGCTAACCCTAGTTGACCTGTCTCTAACCCTAGTTGTCCTGACGCTAACCCTAGTTGTCCTGACGCTAACCCTAGTTGTCCTGATGCTAACCCTAGTTGTCCTGATGCTAACCCTAGTTGTCCTGACGCTAACCCTAGTTCTCCTGACGCTAACCCTAGTTGTCCTGACGCTAACCCTAGTTGTCCTGACGCTAACCCTAGTTGTCCTGACGCTAACCCTAGTTGTCCTGACGCTAACCCTAGTTGTCCTGACGCTAACCCTACTTGTCCTGACGCTAACCCTAGTTGTCCTGACGCTAACCCTACTTGTCCTGACGCTAACCCTACTTGTCCTGACGCTAACCCTAGTTGTCCTGACGCTAACCCTACTTGTCCTGACGCTAACCCTAGTTGTCCTGACGCTAACCCTAGTTGTCCTGACGCTAACCCTAGTTGTCCTGACGCTAACCCTAGTTGACCTGACGCTAACCCTACTTGTCCTGACGCTAACCCTACTTGACCTGACGCTAACCCTACTTGTCCTGACGCTAACCCTAGTTGTCCTGACGCTAACCCTAGTTGTCATGACGCTAACCCTAGTTGTCCTGACGCTAACCCTACTTGTCCTGACGCTAACCCTAGTTGTCCTGACGCTAACCCTAGTTGTCCTGACGCTAACCCGAGTTGTCCTGACGCTAACCCTACTTGTCCTGACGCTAACCCTAGTTGTCCTGACGCTAACCCTAGTTGTCCTGACGCTAACCCTAGTTGTCCTGACGCTAACCCTACTTGTCCTGACGCTAACCCTACTTGTCCTGACGCTAACCCTAGTTGTCCTGACGCTAACCCTAGTTGTCCTGACGCTAACCCTACTTGTCCTGACGCTAACCCTACTTGTCCTGACACTAACCCTAGTTGTCCTGACGCTAACCCTAGTTGTCCTGACGCTAACCCGAGTTGTCCTGACGCTAACCCTACTTGTCCTGACGCTAACCCTAGTTGACCTGTCTCTAACCCTAGTTGTCCTGACGCTAACCCTAGTTGTCCTGACGCTAACCCTAGTTGTCCTGATGCTAACCCTAGTTGTCCTGATGCTAACCCTAGTTGTCCTGACGCTAACCCTAGTTGTCCTGACGCTAACCCTAGTTGTCCTGACGCTAATCCTACTTGTCCTGACGCCAACCCTAGTTGTCCTGACGCTAACCCTAGTTGTCCTGACGCTAACCCTAGTTGTCCTGACGCTAACCCTACTTGTCCTGACGCTAACCCTAGTTGTCCTGACGCTAACCCTAGTTGTCCTGACGCTAACCCTACTTGTCCTGACGCTAACCCTAGTTGTCCTGACGCTAACCCTAGTTGTCCTGACGCTAACTCTAGTTGTCCTGACGCTAACCCTAGTTGTCCTGAGGCTAACCCTACTTGTCCTGACGCTAAACCTACTTGTCCTGACGCTAACCCTAGTTGTCCTGACGCTAACCCTACTTGTCCTGATGCTAACCATACTTGTCCTGACGCTAACCCTAGCTGTCCTGACGCTAACCCTAGCTGTCCTGACGCTAACCCTAGTTGTCCTGACGCTAACCCTACTTGTCCTGACGCTAACCCTACTTGTCCTGACGCTAACCCTAGTTGTCCTGACGCTAACCCTACTTGTCCTGACGCTAACCCTAGTTGTCCTGACGCTAACCCTACTTGTCCTGACGCTAACCCTACTTGTCCTGACGCTAACCCTACTTGTCCTGACGCTAACCCTAGTTGTCCTGACGCTAACCCTACTTGTCCTGACGCTAACCCTAGTTGTCCTGACGCTAACCCTAGTTGTCCTGACGCTAACCCTACTTGTCCTGACGCTAACCCTAGTTGTCCTGACGCTAACCCTAGTTGTCCTGACGCTAACCCTAGTTGTCCTGACGCTAACCCTAGTTGTCCTGACGCTAACCCTAGTTGACCTGACGCTAACCCTACTTGTCCTGACGCTAACCCTACTTGTCCTGATGCTAACCCTAGTTGTCCTGACGCTAACCCTAGTTGTCCTGACGCTAACCCTACTTGTCCTGACGCTAACCCTAGTTGTCCTGACGCTAACCCTAGTTGTCCTGACGCTAACCCGAGTTGTCCTGACGCTAACCCTACTTGTCCTGACGCTAACCCTAGTTGTCCTGACGCTAACCCTAGTTGTCCTGACGCTAACCCTACTTGTCCTGACGCTAACCCTAGTTGTCCTGTTGCTAACCCTAGTTGTCCTGACGCTAACCCTAGTAGTCCTGATGCTAACCCTAGTTGCTCTGACGCTAACCCTACTTGTCCTGACGCTAACCCTACTTGTCCTGACACTAACCCTAGTTGTCCTGACGTTAACCCTAGTTGTCCTGACGCTAACCCGAGTTGTCCTGACGCTAACCCTACTTGTCCTGACGCTAACCCTAGTTGACCTGTCTCTAACCCTAGTTGTCCTGACGCTAACCCTAGTTGTCCTGACGCTAACCCTAGTTGTCCTGATGCTAACCCTAGTTGTCCTGATGCTAACCCTAGTTGTCCTGACGCTAACCCTAGTTCTCCTGACGCTAACCCTAGTTGTCCTGACGCTAACCCTAGTTGTCCTGACGCTAACCCTAGTTGTCCTGACGCTAACCCTAGTTGTCCTGACGCTAACCCTACTTGTCCTGACGCTAACCCTTGTTGTCCTGACGCTAACCCTACTTGTCCTGACGCTAACCCTACTTGTCCTGACGCTAACCCTAGTTGTCCTGACGCTAACCCTAGTTGTCCTGACGCTAACCTTACTTGTCCTGACGCTAACCCTAGTTGTCCTGACGCTAACCCTACTTGTCCTGACGCTAACCCTACTTGTCCTGATGCTAACCCTAGTTGTCCTGACGCTAACCCTAGTTATCCTGACGCTAACCCTACTTGTCCTGACGCTAACCCTAGTTGTCCTGACGCTAACCCTAGTTGTCCTGACGCTAACCCTAGTTGTCCTGACGCTAACCCTACTTGTCCTGATGTTAACCCTACTTGTCCTGACGCTAACCCTAGTTGTCCTGACGCTAACCCTAGTTGTCCTGACGCTAACCCTAGTTGTCCTTACGCTAACCCTAGTTGTCCTGACGCTAACCCTACTTGTCCTGACGCTAACCCTAGTTGTCCTGACGCTAACCCTAGTTGTCCTGACGCTAATCCTACTTGTCCTGACGCCAACCCTAGTTGTCCTGACGCTAACCCTAGTTGTCCTGACGCTAACCCTAGTTGTCCTGACGCTAACCCTACTTGTCCTGACGCTAACCCTAGTTGTCCTGACGCTAACCCTAGTTGTCCTGACGCTAACCCTACTTGTCCTGACGCTAACCCTAGTTGTCCTGACGCTAACCCTAGTTGTCCTGACGCTAACTCTAGTTGTCCTGACGCTAACCCTAGTTGTCCTGAGGCTAACCCTACTTGTCCTGACGCTAAACCTACTTGTCCTGACGCTAACCCTAGTTGTCCTGACGCTAACCCTACTTGTCCTGATGCTAACCCTACTTGTCCTGACGCTAACCCTAGCTGTCCTGACGCTAACCCTAGTTGTCCTGACGCTAACCCTACTTGTCCTGACGCTAACCCTACTTGTCCTGACGCTAACCCTACTTGTCCTGACGCTAACCCTAGTTGTCCTGACGCTAACCCTACTTGTCCTGACGCTAACCCTAGTTGTCCTGACGCTAACCCTACTTGTCCTGACGCTAACCCTACTTGTCCTGACGCTAACCCTAGTTGTCCTGACGCTAACCCTACTTGTCCTGACGCTAACCCTAGTTGTCCTGACGCTAACCCTAGTTGTCCTGACGCTAACCCTAGTTGTCCTGACGCTAACCCTAGTTGACCTGACGCTAACCCTACTTGTCCTGACGCTAACCCTACTTGACCTGACGCTAACCCTACTTGTCCTGACGCTAACCCTAGCTGTCCTGGTACGCTAACCCTAGCTGTCCTGACGCTAACCCTAGTTGTCCTGACGCTAACCCTACTTGTCCTGACGCTAACCCTACTTGTCCTGACGCTAACCCTAGTTGTCCTGACGCTAACCCTACTTGTCCTGACGCTAACCCTAGTTGTCCTGACGCTAACCCTACTTGTCCTGACGCTAACCCTACTTGTCCTGACGCTAACCCTACTTGTCCTGACGATAACCCTAGTTGTCCTGACGCTAACCCTACTTGTCCTGACGCTAACCCTAGTTGTCCTGACGCTAACCCTAGTTGTCCTGACGCTAACCCTACTTGTCCTGACGCTAACCCTAGTTGTCCTGACGCTAACCCTAGTTGTCCTGACGCTAACCCTAGTTGTCCTGACGCTAACCCTAGTTGTCCTGACGCTAACCCTAGTTGACCTGACGCTAACCCTACTTGTCCTGACGCTAACCCTACTTGTCCTGACGCTAACCCTAGTTGTCCTGACGCTAACCCTAGTTGTCCTGACGCTAACCCTAGTTGTCCTGACGCTAACCCTACTTGTCCTGACGCTAACCCTAGTTGTCCTGACGCTAACCCTAGTTGTCCTGACGCTAACCCTAGTTGTCCTGACGCTAACCCGAGTTGTCCTGACGCTAACCCTACTTGTCCTGACGCTAACCCTAGTTGTCCTGACGCTAACCCTAGTTGTCCTGACGCTAACCCTACTTGTCCTGACGCTAACCCTAGTTGTCCTGTTGCTAACCCTAGTTGTCCTGACGCTAACCCTAGTAGTCCTGATGCTAACCCTAGTTGCTCTGACGCTAACCCTACTTGTCCTGACGCTAACCCTACTTGTCCTGACACTAACCCTAGTTGTCCTGACGTTAACCCTAGTTGTCCTGACGCTAACCCGAGTTGTCCTGACGCTAACCCTACTTGTCCTGACGCTAACCCTAGTTGACCTGTCTCTAACCCTAGTTGTCCTGACGCTAACCCTAGTTGTCCTGACGCTAACCCTAGTTGTCCTGATGCTAACCCTAGTTGTCCTGATGCTAACCCTAGTTGTCCTGACGCTAACCCTAGTTCTCCTGACGCTAACCCTAGTTGTCCTGACGCTAACCCTAGTTGTCCTGACGCTAACCCTAGTTGTCCTGACGCTAACCCTAGTTGTCCTGACGCTAACCCTACTTGTCCTGACGCTAACCCTAGTTGTCCTGACGCTAACCCTACTTGTCCTGACGCTAACCCTACTTGTCCTGACGCTAACCCTAGTTGTCCTGACGCTAACCCTAGTTGTCCTGACGCTAACCTTACTTGTCCTGACGCTAACCCTAGTTGTCCTGACGCTAACCCTACTTGTCCTGACGCTAACCCTACTTGTCCTGATGCTAACCCTAGTTGTCCTGACGCTAACCCTAGTTATCCTGACGCTAACCCTACTTGTCCTGACGCTAACCCTAGTTGTCCTGACGCTAACCCTAGTTGTCCTGACGCTAACCCTAGTTGTCCTGACGCTAACCCTACTTGTCCTGATGTTAACCCTACTTGTCCTGACGCTAACCCTAGTTGTCCTGACGCTAACCCTAGTTGTCCTGACGCTAACCCTAGTTGTCCTTACGCTAACCCTAGTTGTCCTGACGCTAACCCTACTTGTCCTGACGCTAACCCTAGTTGTCCTGACGCTAACCCTAGTTGTCCTGACGCTAATCCTACTTGTCCTGACGCCAACCCTAGTTGTCCTGACGCTAACCCTAGTTGTCCTGACGCTAACCCTAGTTGTCCTGACGCTAACCCTACTTGTCCTGACGCTAACCCTAGTTGTCCTGACGCTAACCCTAGTTGTCCTGACGCTAACCCTACTTGTCCTGACGCTAACCCTAGTTGTCCTGACGCTAACCCTAGTTGTCCTGACGCTAACTCTAGTTGTCCTGACGCTAACCCTAGTTGTCCTGAGGCTAACCCTACTTGTCCTGACGCTAAACCTACTTGTCCTGACGCTAACCCTAGTTGTCCTGACGCTAACCCTACTTGTCCTGATGCTAACCCTACTTGTCCTGACGCTAACCCTAGCTGTCCTGACGCTAACCCTAGTTGTCCTGACGCTAACCCTACTTGTCCTGACGCTAAACCTACTTGTCCTGACGCTAACCCTACTTGTCCTGACGCTAACCCTAGTTGTCCTGACGCTAACCCTACTTGTCCTGACGCTAACCCTAGTTGTCCTGACGCTAACCCTACTTGTCCTGACGCTAACCCTACTTGTCCTGACGCTAACCCTAGTTGTCCTGACGCTAACCCTACTTGTCCTGACGCTAACCCTAGTTGTCCTGACGCTAACCCTAGTTGTCCTGACGCTAACCCTAGTTGTCCTGACGCTAACCCTAGTTGACCTGACGCTAACCCTACTTGTCCTGACGCTAACCCTACTTGACCTGACGCTAACCCTACTTGTCCTGACGCTAACCCTAGTTGTCCTGACGCTAACCCTAGTTGTCCTGACGCTAACCCTAGTTGTCCTGACGCTAACCCTACTTGTCCTGACGCTAACCCTAGTTGTCCTGACGCTAACCCTACTTGTCCTGACGCTAACCCTAGTTGTCCTGACGCTAACCCTACTTGTCCTGACGCTAACCCTACTTGTCCTGACGCTAACCCTAGTTGTCCTGACGCTAACCCTAGTTGTCCTGACGCTAACCTTACTTGTCCTGACGCTAACCCTAGTTGTCCTGACGCTAACCCTACTTGTCCTGATGCTAACCCTACTTGTCCTGATGCTAACCCTAGTTGTCCTGACGCTAACCCTAGTTATCCTGACGCTAACCCTACTTGTCCTGACGCTAACCCTAGTTGTCCTGACGCTAACCCTAGTTGTCCTGACGCTAACCCTACTTGTCCTGACGCTAACCCTAGTTGTCCTGACGCTAACCCTAGTTGTCCTGACGCTAACCCTAGTTGTCCTGACGCTAACCCTAGTTGACCTGACGCTAACCCTACTTGTCCTGACGCTAACCCTACTTGACCTGACGCTAACCCTACTTGTCCTGACGCTAACCCTAGTTGTCCTGACGCTAACCCTAGTTGTCCTGACGCTAACCCTAGTTGTCCTGACGCTAACCCTACTTGTCCTGACGCTAACCCTAGTTGTCCTGACGCTAACCCTAGTTGTCCTGACGCTAACCCGAGTTGTCCTGACGCTAACCCTACTTGTCCTGACGCTAACCCTAGTTGTCCTGACGCTAACCCTAGTTGTCCTGACGCTAACCCTAGTTGTCCTGACGCTAACCCTACTTGTCCTGACGCTAACCCTACTTGTCCTGACGCTAACCCTAGTTGTCCTGACGCTAACCCTAGTTGTCCTGACGCTAACCCTACTTGTCCTGACGCTAACCCTAGTTGTCCTGACGCTAACCCTAGTTGTCCTGACGCTAACCCTAGTTGTCCTGACGCTAACCCTAGTTGTCCTGACGCTAACCCTAGTTGTCCTGACGCTAACCCTAGTTGACCTGACGCTAACCCTACTTGTCCTGACGCTAACCCTAGTTGTCCTGACGCTAACCCTAGTTGTCCTGACGCTAACCCTAGTTGTCCTGACGCTAACCCTAGTTGACCTGACGCTAACCCTACTTGTCCTGACGCTAACCCTACTTGACCTGACGCTAACCCTACTTGTCCTGACGCTAACCCTAGTTGTCCTGACGCTAACCCTAGTTGTCCTGACGCTAACCCTAGTTGTCCTGACGCTAACCCTACTTGTCCTGACGCTAACCCTAGTTGTCCTGACGCTAACCCTAGTTGTCCTGACGCTATCCCGAGTTGTCCTGACGCTAACCCTACTTGTCCTGACGCTAACCCTAGTTGTCCTGACGCTAACCCTAGTTGTCCTGACGCTAACCCTAGTTGTCCTGACGCTAACCCTACTTGTCCTGACGCTAACCCTACTTGTCCTGACGCTAACCCTAGTTGTAGTGACGCTAACCCTAGTTGTCCTGACGCTAACCCTAGTTGTCCTGACGCTAACTCTAGTTGTCCTGACGCTAACCCTAGTTGTCCTGAGGCTAACCCTACTTGTCCTGACGCTAAACCTACTTGTCCTGACGCTAACCCTAGTTGTCCTGACGCTAACCCTACTTGTCCTGATGCTAACCCTACTTGTCCTGACGCTAACCCTAGCTGTCCTGACGCTAACCCTAGTTGTCCTGACGCTAACCCTAGTTGTCCTGACGCTAACCCTACTTGTCCTGACGCTAACCCTACTTGTCCTGACGCTAACCCTACTTGTCCTGACGCTAACCCTAGTTGTCCTGACGCTAACCCTACTTGTCCTGACGCTAACCCTAGTTGTCCTGACGCTAACCCTACTTGTCCTGACGCTAACCCTACTTGTCCTGACGCTAACCCTAGTTGTCCTGACGCTAACCCTACTTGTCCTGACGCTAACCCTAGTTGTCCTGACGCTAACCCTAGTTGTCCTGACGCTAACCCTAGTTGTCCTGACGCTAACCCTAGTTGACCTGACGCTAACCCTACTTGTCCTGACGCTAACCCTACTTGACCTGACGCTAACCCTACTTGTCCTGACGCTAACCCTAGTTGTCCTGACGCTAACCCTAGTTGTCCTGACGCTAACCCTAGTTGTCCTGACGCTAACCCTAGTTGTCCTGACGCTAACCCTAGTTGTCCTGACGCTAACCCTACTTGTCCTGACGCTAACCCTAGTTGTCCTGACGCTAACCCTAGTTGTCCTGACGCTAACCCGAGTTGTCCTGACGCTAACCCTACTTGTCATGACGCTAACCCTAGTTGTCCTGACGCTAACCCTAGTTGTCCTGACGCTAACCCTAGTTGTCCTGACGCTAACCCTACTTGTCCTGACGCTAACCCTACTTGTCCTGACGCTAACCCTAGTTGTCCTGACGCTAACCCTAGTTGTCCTGACGCTAACCCTACTTGTCCTGACGCTAACCCTAGTTGTCCTGACGCTAACCCTAGTTGTCCTGACGCTAACCCTAGTTGTCCTGACGCTAACCCTAGTTGTCCTGACGCTAACCCTACTTGTCCTGACGCTAACCCTAGTTGTCCTGACGCTAACCCTAGTTGTCCTGACGCTAACCCTAGTTGTCCTGACGCTAACCCTACTTGTCCTGACGCTAACCCTAGTTGTCCTGACGCTAACCCTAGTTGTCCTGACGCTAACCCTAGTTGTCCTGACGCTAACCCGAGTTGTCCTGACGCTAACCCTACTTGTCCTGACGCTAACCCTAGTTGTCCTGACGCTAACCCTAGTTGTCCTGACGCTAACCCTACTTGTCCTGACGCTAACCCTAGTTGTCCTGTTGCTAACCCTAGTTGTCCTGACGCTAACCCTAGTTGTCCTGATGCTAACCCTATTTGCTCTGACGCTAACCCTAGTTGTCCTGACGCTAACCCTAGTTGTCCTGACGCTAACCCGAGTTGTCCTGACGCTAACCCTACTTGTCCTGACGCTAACCCTAGTTGACCTGTCTCTAACCCTAGTTGTCCTGACGCTAACCCTAGTTGTCCTGACGCTAACCCTAGTTGTCCTGATGCTAACCCTAGTTGTCCTGATGCTAACCCTAGTTGTCCTGATGCTAACCCTAGTTCTCCTGACGCTAACCCTAGTTGTCCTGACGCTAACCCTAGTTGTCCTGACGCTAACCCTAGTTGTCCTGACGCTAACCCTAGTTGTCCTGACGCTAACCCTACTTGTCCTGACGCTAACCCTAGTTGTCCTGACGCTAACCCTACTTGTCCTGACGCTAACCCTACTTGTCCTGACGCTAACCCTACTTGTCCTGACGCTAACCCTAGTTGTCCTGACGCTAACCCTAGTTGTCCTGACGCTAACCTTACTTGTCCTGACGCTAACCCTAGTTGTCCTGACGCTAACCCTACTTGTCCTGACGCTAACCCTACTTGTCCTGATGCTAACCCTAGTTGTCCTGACGCTAACCCTAGTTATCCTGACGCTAACCCTACTTGTCCTGACGCTAACCCTAGTTGTCCTGACGCTAACCCTAGTTGTCCTGACGCTAACCCTACTTGTCCTGACGCTAACCCTAGTTGTCCTGATGCTAACCCTAGTTGTCCTGACGCTAACCCTAGTTGTCCTGATGCTAACCCTAGTTGCTCTGACGCTAACCCTACTTGTCCTGACGCTAACCCTACTTGTCCTGACGCTAACCCTACTTGTCCTGACGCTAACCCTACTTGTCCTGACGCTAACCCTAGTTGTCCTGACGCTAACCCTAGTTGTCCTGACGCTAACCCTAGTTGTCCTGATGCTAACCCTAGTTGTCCTGACGCTAACCCTAGTTGTCCTGACGCTAACCCTAGTTCTCCTGACGCTAACCCTAGTTGTCCTGACGCTAACCCTACTTGTCCTGATGCTAACCCTACTTGTCCTGACGCTAACCGTAGTTGTCCTGACGCTAACCCTAGTTGTCCTGATGCTAACCCTACTTGTCCTGACGCTAACCCTAGTTGTCCTGACGCTAACCCTAGTTGTCCTGACGCTAACCCTACTTGTCCTGACGCCAACCCTAGTTGTCCTGACGCTAACCCTAGTTGTCCTGACGCTAACCCTAGTTGTCCTGACGCTAACCCTAATTGTCCTGACGCTAACCCTAGTTGTCCTGACGCTAACACTAGTTGTCCTGACGCTAACCCTACTTGTCCTGACGCCAACCGTAGTTGTCCTGACGCTAACCCTAGTTGTCCTGACGCTAACCCTAGTTGTCCTGACGCTAACCCTACTTGTCCTGACGCTAACCCTAGTTGTCCTGACGCTAACCCTAGTTGTCCTGACGCTAACCCTACTTGTCCTGACGCTAACCCTAGTTGTCTTGACGCTAACCCTAGTTGTCCTGACGCTAACCCTAGTTATCCTGACGCTAACCCTAGTTGTCCTGATGCTAACCCTAGTTGTCCTGACGCTAACCCTAGTTGTCCTGACGCTAACCCTACTTGTCCTGACGCTAACCCTAGTTGTCCTGACGCTAACCCTAGTTGTCCTGACGCTAACCCTAGTTGTCCTGATGCTAACCCTACTTGTCCTGACGCTAACCCTAGTTGTCCTGACGTTAACCCTACTTGTCCTGACGCTAACCCTACTTGTCCTGATGCTAACCCTACTTGTCCTGACGCTAACCCTAGTTGTGCTGACGCTAACCCTAGTTGTCCTGACGCTAACCCTAGTTGTCCTGACGCTAACCCTACTTGTCCTGACGCTAACCCTAGTTGTCCTGACGCTAACCCTAGTTGACCTGACGCTAACCCTACTTGTCCTGACGCTAACCCTACTTGACCTGACGATAACCCTACTTGTCCTGACGCTAACCCTAGTTGTCCTGACGCTAACCCTAGTTGTCCTGACGCTAACCCTAGTTGTCCTGACGCTAACCCTACTTGTCCTGACACTAACCCTAGTTGTCCTGACGCTAACCCTAGTTGTCCTGACGCTAACCCTAGTTGTCCTGACGCTAACCCGAGTTGTCCTGACGCTAACCCTACTTGTCCTGACGCTAACCCTAGTTGTCCTGTCTCTAACCCTAGTTGTCCTGACGCTAACCCTAGTTGTCCTGACGCTAACCCTAGTTGTCCTGATGCTAACCCTAGTTGTCCTGATGCTAACCCTAGTTGTCCTGACGCTAACCCTAGTTCTCCTGATGCTAACCCTAGTTGTCCTGACGCTAACCCTAGTTGTCCTGACGCTAACCCTAGTTGTCCTGACGCTAACCCTAGTTGTCCTGACGCTAACCCTACTTGTCCTGACGCTAACCCTAGTTGTCCTGACGCTAACCCTACTTGTCCTGACGCTAACCCTACTTGTTCTGACGCTAACCCTACTTGTCCTGACGCTAACCCTAGTTGTCCTGACGCTAACCCTAGTTGTCCTGACGCTAACCCTAGTTGTCCTGACGCTAACCCTACTTGTCCTGATGCTAACCCTACTTGTCCTGACGCTAACCCTAGTTGTCCTGACGCTAACCCTAGTTGTCCTGACGCTAACCCTAGTTGTCCTTACGCTAACCCTAGTTGTCCTGACGCTAACCCTACTTGTCCTGACGCTAACCCTAGTTGTCCTGACGCTAACCCTAGTTGTCCTGACGCTAATCCTACTTGTCCTGACGCCAACCCTAGTTGTCCTGACGCTAACCCTAGTTGTCCTGACGCTAACCCTAGTTGTCCTGACGCTAACCCTACTTGTCCTGACGCTAACCCTAGTTGTCCTGACGCTAACCCTAGTTGTCCTGACGCTAACCCTACTTGTCCTGACGCTAACCCTAGTTGTCCTGACGCTAACCCTAGTTGTCCTGACGCTAACTCTAGTTGTCCTGACGCTAACCCTAGTTGTCCTGAGGCTAACCCTACTTGTCCTGACGCTAAACCTACTTGTCCTGACGCTAACCCTAGTTGTCCTGACGCTAACCCTACTTGTCCTGACGCTAACCCTACTTGTCCTGACGCTAACCCTAGCTGTCCTGACGCTAACCCTAGTTGTCCTGACGCTAACCCTAGTTGTCCTGACGCTAACCCTACTTGTCCTGACGCTAACCCTACTTGTCCTGACGCTAACCCTAGTTGTCCTGACGTTAACCCTACTTGTCCTGACGCTAACCCTACTTGTCCTGACGCTAACCCTACTTGTCCTGACGCTAACCCTAGTTGTGGTGACGCTAACCCTAGTTGTCCTGACGCTAACCCTAGTTGTCCTGACGCTAACCCTAGTTGTCCTGACGCTAACCCTAGTTGACCTGACGCTAACCCTACTTGTCCTGACGCTAACCCTACTTGACCTGACGATAACCCTACTTGTCCTGACGCTAACCCTAGTTGTCCTGACGCTAACCCTAGTTGTCCTGACGCTAAACCTAGTTGTCCTGACGCTAACCCTACTTGTCCTGACACTAACCCTAGTTGTCCTGACGCTAACCCTAGTTGTCCTGACGCTAACCCTAGTTGTCCTGACGCTAAACCGAGTTGTCCTGACGCTAACCCTACTTGTCCTGACGCTAACCCTAGTTGTCCTGTCTCTAACCCTAGTTGTCCTGACGCTAACCCTAGTTGTCCTGACGCTAACCCTAGTTGTCCTGATGCTAACCCTAGTTGTCCTGACGCTAACCCTAGTTCTCCTGACGCTAACCCTAGTTGTCCTGACGCTAACCCTAGTTGTCCTGACGCTAACCCTAGTTGTCCTGACGCTAACCCTACTTGTCCTGACGCTAACCCTAGTTGTCCTGACGCTAACCCTACTTGTCCTGACGCTAACCCTTCTTGTCCTGACGCTAACCCTACTTGTCCTGACGCTAACCCTAGTTGTCCTGACGCTAACCCTAGTTTTCCTGACGCTAACCTTACTTGTCCTGACGCTAACCCTAGTTGTCCTGACGCTAATCCTACTTGTCCTGACGCTAACCCTACTTGTCCTGATGCTAACCCTAGTTGTCCTGACGCTAACCCTAGTTATCCTGACGCTAACCCTACTTGTCCTGACGCTAACCCTAGTTGTCCTGACGCTAACCCTAGTTGTCCTGACGCTAACCCTAGTTGTCTTGACGCTAACCCTAGTTGTCCTGACGCTAACCCTAGTTGTCCTGACGCTAACCCTACTTGTCCTGATGCTAACCCTACTTGTCCTGACGCTAACCCTAGTTGTCCTGACGCTAACCCTAGTTGTCCTGACGCTAACCCTAGTTGTCCTTACGCTAACCCTAGTTGTCCTGACGCTAACCCTACTTGTCCTGACGCTAACCCTAGTTGTCCTGACGCTAACCCTAGTTGTCCTGACGCTAATCCTACTTGTCCTGACGCCAACCCTAGTTGTCCTGACGCTAACCCTAGTTGTCCTGACGCTAACCCTAGTTGTCCTGACGCAAACCCTACTTGTCCTGACGCTAACCCTAGTTGTCCTGACGCTAACCCTAGTTGTCCTGAAGCTAACCCTACTTGTCCTGACGCTAACCCTAGTTGTCCTGACGCTAACCCTAGTTGTCCTGACGCTAACTCTAGTTGTCCTGACGCTAACCCTAGTTGTCCTGAGGCTAACCCTACTTGTCCTGACGCTAAACCTACTTGTCCTGACGCTAACCCTAGTTGTCCTGACGCTAACCCTACTTGTCCTGACGCTAACCCTACTTGTCCTGACGCTAACCCTAGCTGTCCTGACGCTAACCCTAGTTGTCCTGACGCTAACCCTACTTGTCCTGACGCTAACCCTACTTGCCCTGACGCTAACCCTATTTGTCCCGACGCTAACCCTAGTTGTCCTGACGCTAACCCTACTTGTCCTGACGCTAACCCTACTTGTCCTGACGCTAACCCTACTTGTCCTGACGCTAACCCTACTTGTCCTGACGCTAACCCTAGTTGTCCTGACGCTAACCCTAGTTGTCCTGACGCTAACCCTAGTTGTCCTGACGCTAACCCTAGTTGACCTGACGCTAACCCTACTTGTCCTGACGCTAACCCTACTTGTCCTGACGCTAACCCTAGCTGTCCTGACGCTAACCCTAGTTGTCCTGACGCTAACCCTAGTTGACCTGACGCTAACCCTACTTGTCCTGACGCTAACCCTACTTGACCTGACGCTAACCCTACTTGTTCTGACGCTAACCCTAGTTGTCCTGACGCTAACCCTAGTTGTCCTGACGCTAACCCTAGTTGTCCTGACGCTAACCCTACTTGTCCTGACGCTAACCCTAGTTGTCCTGACGCTAACCCTAGTTGTCCTGACGCTATCCCGAGTTGTCCTGACGCTAACCCTACTTGTCCTGACGCTAACCCTAGTTGTCCTGACGCTAACCCTAGTTGTCCTGACGCTAACCCTAGTTGTCCTGACGCTAACCCTACTTGTCCTGACGCTAACCCTACTTGTCCTGACGCTAACCCTAGTTGTCCTGACGCTAACCCTAGTTGTCCTGACGCTAACCCTAGTTGTCCTGACGCTAACTCTAGTTGTCCTGACGCTAACCCTAGTTGTCCTGAGGCTAACCCTACTTGTCCTGACGCTAAACCTACTTGTCCTGATGCTAACCCTAGTTGTCCTGACGCTAACCCTACTTGTCCTGATGCTAACCCTACTTGTCCTGACGCTAACCCTAGCTGTCCTGACGCTAACCCTAGTTGTCCTGACGCTAACCCTAGTTGTCCTGACGCTAACCCTACTTGTCCTGACGCTAACCCTACTTGTCCTGACGCTAACCCTACTTGTCCTGACGCTAACCCTAGTTGTCCTGACGCTAACCCTACTTGTCCTGACGCTAACCCTAGTTGTCCTGACGCTAACCCTACTTGTCCTGACGCTAACCCTACTTGTCCTGACGCTAACCCTAGTTGTCCTGACGCTAACCCTACTTGTCCTGACGCTAACCCTAGTTGTCCTGACGCTAACCCTAGTTGTCCTGACGCTAACCCTAGTTGTCCTGACGCTAACCCTAGTTGACCTGACGCTAACCCTACTTGTCCTGACGCTAACCCTACTTGACCTGACGCTAACCCTACTTGTCCTGACGCTAACCCTAGTTGTCCTGACGCTAACCCTAGTTGTCCTGACGCTAACCCTAGTTGTCCTGACGCTAACCCTACTTGTCCTGACGCTAACCCTAGTTGTCCTGACGCTAACCCTAGTTGTCCTGACGCTAACCCGAGTTGTCCTGACGCTAACCCTACTTGTCCTGACGCTAACCCTAGTTGTCCTGACGCTAACCCTAGTTGTCCTGACGCTAACCCTAGTTGTCCTGACGCTAACCCTACTTGTCCTGACGCTAACCCTACTTGTCCTGACGCTAACCCTAGTTGTCCTGACGCTAACCCTACTTGTCCTGACGCTAACCCTACTTGTCCTGACGCTAACCCTAGTTGTCCTGACGCTAACCCTAGTTGTCCTGACGCTAACCCTAGTTGTCCTGACGCTAACCCTAGTTGTCCTGACGCTAACCCTACTTGTCCTGACGCTAACCCTACTTGTCCTGACGCTAACCCTAGTTGTCCTGACGCTAACCCTAGTTGTCCTGACGCTAACCCTAGTTGTCCTGACGCTAACCCTACTTGTCCTGACGCTAACCCTAGTTGTCCTGACGCTAACCCTAGTTGTCCTGACGCTAACCCTAGTTGTCCTGACGCTAACCCGAGTTGTCCTGACGCTAACCCTACTTGTCCTGACGCTAACCCTAGTTGTCCTGACGCTAACCCTAGTTGTCCTGACGCTAACCCTACTTGTCCTGACGCTAACCCTAGTTGTCCTGTTGCTAACCCTAGTTGTCCTGACGCTAACCCTAGTTGTCCTGATGCTAACCCTAGTTGCTCTGACGCTAACCCTAGTTGTCCTGACGCTAACCCTAGTTGTCCTGACGCTAACCCGAGTTGTCCTGACGCTAACCCTAGTTGACCTGTCTCTAACCCTAGTTGTCCTGACGCTAACCCTAGTTGTCCTGACGCTAACCCTAGTTGTCCTGATGCTAACCCTAGTTGTCCTGATGCTAACCCTAGTTGTCCTGATGCTAACCCTAGTTCTCCTGACGCTAACCCTAGTTGTCCTGACGCTAACCCTAGTTGTCCTGACGCTAACCCTAGTTGTCCTGACGCTAACCCTAGTTGTCCTGACGCTAACCCTACTTGTCCTGACGCTAACCCTAGTTGTCCTGACGCTAACCCTACTTGTCCTGACGCTAACCCTACTTGTCCTGACGCTAACCCTACTTGTCCTGACGCTAACCCTAGTTGTCCTGACGCTAACCCTAGTTGTCCTGACGCTAACCTTACTTGTCCTGACGCTAACCCTAGTTGTCCTGACGCTAACCCTACTTGTCCTGACGCTAACCCTACTTGTCCTGATGCTAACCCTAGTTGTCCTGACGCTAACCCTAGTTATCCTGACGCTAACCCTACTTGTCCTGACGCTAACCCTAGTTGTCCTGACGCTAACCCTCGTTGTCCTGACGCTAACCCTAGTTGTCCTGACGCTAACCCTAGTTGTCCTGACGCTAACCCTACTTGTCCTGATGCTAACCCTACTTGTCCTGACGCTAACCCTAGTTGTCCTGACGCTAACCCTAGTTGTCCTTACGCTAACCCTAGTTGTCCTGATGCTAACCCTACTTGTCCTGACGCTAACCCTAGTTGTCCTGACGCTAACCCTAGTTGTCCTGACGCTAATCCTACTTGTCCTGACGCCAACCCTAGTTGTCCTGACGCTAACCCTAGTTGTCCTGACGCTAACCCTAGTTGTCCTGACGCTAACCCTACTTGTCCTGACGCTAACCCTAGTTGTCCTGACGCTAACCCTAGTTGTCCTGACGCTAACCCTACTTGTCCTGACGCTAACCCTAGTTGTCCTGACGCTAACCCTATTTGTCCTGACGCTAACTCTAGTTGTCCTGACGCTAACCCTAGTTGTCCTGAGGCTAAAACTACTTGTCCTGATGCTAAACCTACTTGTCCTGACGCTAACCCTAGTTGTCCTGACGCTAACCCTACTTGTCCTGATGCTAACCCTACTTGTCCTGACGCTAACCCTAGCTGTCCTGACGCTAACCCTAGTTGTCCTGACGCTAACCCTAGTTGTCCTGACGCTAACCCTACTTGTCCTGACGCTAACCCTACTTGTCCTGACGCTAACCCTACTTGTCCTGACGCTAACCCTAGTTGTCCTGACGCTAACCCTACTTGTCCTGACGCTTACCCTAGTTGTCCTGACGCTAACCCTACTTGTCCTGACGCTAACCCTACTTGTCCTGACGCTAACCCTAGTTGTCCTGACGCTAACCCTACTTGTTCTGACGCTAACCCTAGTTGTCCTGACGCTAACCCTAGTTGTCCTGACGCTAACCCTAGTTGACCTGACGCTAACCCTACTTGTCCTGTCGCTAACCCTACTTGACCTGACGCTAACCCTACTTGTCCTGACGCTAACCCTAGTTGTCCTGATGCTAACCCTAGTTGTCCTGACGCTAACCCCAGTTGTCCTGACGCTAACCCTACTTGTCCTGACGCTAACCCTAGTTGTCCTGACGCTAACCCGAGTTGTCCTGACGCTAACCCTACTTGTCCTGACGCTAACCCTAGTTGTCCTGACGCTAACCCTAGTTGTCCTGACGCTAACCCTAGTTGTCCTGACGCTAACCCTACTTGTCCTGACGCTAACCCTACTTGTCCTGATGCTAACCCTAGTTGTCCTGACGCTAATCCTAGTTGTCCTGATGCTAACCCTAGTTGCTCTGACGCTAACCCTAGTTGTCCTGACGCTAACCCTAGTTGTCCTGACGCTAACCCTACTTGTCCTGACACTAACCCTAGTTGTCCTGACGCTAACCCTAGTTGTCCTGACGCTAACCCTAGTTGTCCTGACGCTAAACCGAGTTGTCCTGACGCTAACCCTACTTGTCCTGACGCTAACCCTAGTTGTCCTGTCTCTAACCCTAGTTGTCCTGACGCTAACCCTAGTTGTCCTGACGCTAACCCTAGTTGTCCTGATGCTAACCCTAGTTGTCCTGAGGCTAACCCTAGTTCTCCTGACGCTAACCCTAGTTGTCCTGACGCTAACCCTAGTTGTCCTGACGCTAACCCTAGTTGTCCTGACGCTAACCCTACTTGTCCTGACGCTAACCCTAGTTGTCCTGACGCTAACCCTACTTGTCCTGACGCTAACCCTTCTTGTCCTGACGCTAACCCTACTTGTCCTGACGCTAACCCTAGTTGTCCTGACGCTAACCCTAGTTTTCCTGACGCTAACCTTACTTGTCCTGACGCTAACCCTAGTTGTCCTGACGCTAATCCTACTTGTCCTGACGCTAACCCTACTTGTCCTGATGCTAACCCTAGTTGTCCTGACGCTAACCCTAGTTATCCTGACGCTAACCCTACTTGTCCTGACGCTAACCCTAGTTGTCCTGACGCTAACCCTAGTTGTCCTGACGCTAACCCTAGTTGTCTTGACGCTAACCCTAGTTGTCCTGACGCTAACCCTAGTTGTCCTGACGCTAACCCTACTTGTCCTGATGCTAACCCTACTTGTCCTGACGCTAACCCTAGTTGTCCTGACGCTAACCCTAGTTGTCCTGACGCTAACCCTAGTTGTCCTTACGCTAACCCTAGTTGTCCTGACGCTAACCCTACTTGTCCTGACGCTAACCCTAGTTGTCCTGACGCTAACCCTAGTTGTCCTGACGCTAATCCTACTTGTCCTGACGCCAACCCTAGTTGTCCTGACGCTAACCCTAGTTGTCCTGACGCTAACCCTAGTTGTCCTGACGCAAACCCTACTTGTCCTGACGCTAACCCTAGTTGTCCTGACGCTAACCCTAGTTGTCCTGAAGCTAACCCTACTTGTCCTGACGCTAACCCTAGTTGTCCTGACGCTAACCCTAGTTGTCCTGACGCTAACTCTAGTTGTCCTGACGCTAACCCTAGTTGTCCTGAGGCTAACCCTACTTGTCCTGACGCTAAACCTACTTGTCCTGACGCTAACCCTAGTTGTCCTGACGCTAACCCTACTTGTCCTGACGCTAACCCTACTTGTCCTGACGCTAACCCTAGCTGTCCTGACGCTAACCCTAGTTGTCCTGACGCTAACCCTACTTGTCCTGACTCTAACCCTACTTGCCCTGACGCTAACCCTATTTGTCCCGACGCTAACCCTAGTTGTCCTGACGCTAACCCTACTTGTCCTGACGCTAACCCTACTTGTCCTGACGCTAACCCTACTTGTCCTGACGCTAACTCTACTTGTCCTGACGCTAACCCTAGTTGTCCTGACGCTAACCCTAGTTGTCCTGACGCTAACCCTAGTTGTCCTGACGCTAACCCTAGTTGACCTGACGCTAACCCTAGTTGTCCTGACGCTAACCCTACTTGACCTGACGCTAACCCTACTTGTCCTGACGCTAACCCTATTTGACCTGACGATAACCCTACTTGTCCTGACGCTAACCCTAGTTGTCCTGACGCTAACCCTAGTTGTCCTGACGCTAACCCTAGTTGTCCTGACGCTAACCCTACTTGTCCTGACGCTAACCCTACTTGTCCTGACGCTAACCCTAGTTGTCCTGACGCTAACCCTACTTGTCCTGACGCTAACCCTAGTTGTCCTGACGCTAACCCTACTTGTCCTGACGCTAACCCTACTTGTCCTGACGCTAACCCTACTTGTCCTGACGCTAACCCTAGTTGTCCTGACGCTAACCCTAGTTGTCCTGACGCTAACCTTACTTGTCCTGACGCTAACCCTAGTTGTCCTGACGCTAACCCTACTTGTCCTGACGCTAACCCTACTTGTCCTGATGCTAACCCTAGTTGTCCTGACGCTAACCCTAGTTATCCTGACGCTAACCCTACTTGTCCTGACGCTAACCCTAGTTGTCCTGACGCTAACCCTCGTTGTCCTGACGCTAACCCTAGTTGTCCTGACGCTAACCCTAGTTGTCCTGACGCTAACCCTACTTGTCCTGATGCTAACCCTACTTGTCCTGACGCTAACCCTAGTTGTCCTGACGCTAACCCTAGTTGTCCTTACGCTAACCCTAGTTGTCCTGATGCTAACCCTACTTGTCCTGACGCTAACCCTAGTTGTCCTGACGCTAACCCTAGTTGTCCTGACGCTAATCCTACTTGTCCTGACGCCAACCCTAGTTGTCCTGACGCTAACCCTAGTTGTCCTGACGCTAACCCTAGTTGTCCTGACGCTAACCCTACTTGTCCTGACGCTAACCCTAGTTGTCCTGACGCTAACCCTAGTTGTCCTGACGCTAACCCTACTTGTCCTGACGCTAACCCTAGTTGTCCTGACGCTAACCCTAGTTGTCCTGACGCTAACTCTAGTTGTCCTGACGCTAACCCTAGTTGTCCTGAGGCTAAAACTACTTGTCCTGATGCTAAACCTACTTGTCCTGACGCTAACCCTAGTTGTCCTGACGCTAACCCTACTTGTCCTGACGCTAACCCTACTTGTCCTGACGCTAACCCTAGCTGTCCTGACGCTAACCCTAGTTGTCCTGACGCTAACCCTAGTTGTCCTGACGCTAACCCTACTTGTCCTGACGCTAACCCTACTTGTCCTGACGCTAACCCTACTTGTCCTGACGCTAACCCTAGCTGTCCTGACGCTAACCCTACTTGTCCTGACGCTTACCCTAGTTGTCCTGACGCTAACCCTACTTGTCCTGACGCTAACCCTACTTGTCCTGACGCTAACCCTAGTTGTCCTGACGCTAACCCTACTTGTTCTGACGCTAACCCTAGTTGTCCTGACGCTAACCCTAGTTGTCCTGACGCTAACCCTAGTTGACCTGACGCTAACCCTACTTGTCCTGTCGCTAACCCTACTTGACCTGACGCTAACCCTACTTGTCCTGACGCTAACCCTAGTTGTCCTGATGCTAACCCTAGTTGTCCTGACGCTAACCCCAGTTGTCCTGACGCTAACCCTACTTGTCCTGACGCTAACCCTAGTTGTCCTGACGCTAACCCTAGTTGTCCTGACGCTAACCCGAGTTGTCCTGACGCTAACCCTACTTGTCCTGACGCTAACCCTAGTTGTCCTGACGCTAACCCTAGTTGTCCTGACGCTAACCCTAGTTGTCCTGACGCTAACCCTACTTGTCCTGACGCTAACCCTACTTGTCCTGACGCTAACCCTAGTTGTCCTGATGCTAACCCTAGTTGTCCTGACGCTAACCCTAGTTGTCCTGATGCTAACCCTAGTTGTCCTGACGCTAACCCTACTTGTCCTGACGCTAACCCTAGTTGTCCTGACGCTAACCCTAGTTGTCCTGACGCTAACCCTACTTGTCTTGACGCTAACCCTACTTGTCCTGACGCTAACCCTAGCTGTCCTGACGCTAACCCTAGTTGTCCTGACGCTAACCCTAGTTGTCCTGACGCTAACCCTACTTGTCCTGACGCTAACCCTACTTGTCCTGACGCTAACCCTACTTGTCCTGACGCTAACCCTAGTTGTCCTGACGCTAACCCTACTTGTCCTGACGCTTACCCTAGTTGTCCTGACGCTAACCCTACTTGTCCTGACGCTAACCCTACTTGTCCTGACGCTAACCCTAGTTGTCCTGACGCTAACCCTACTTGTTCTGACGCTAACCCTAGTTGTCCTGACGCTAACCCTAGTTGTCCTGACGCTAACCCTAGTTGACCTGACGCTAACCCTACTTGTCCTGTCGCTAACCCTGCTTGACCTGACGCTAACCCTACTTGTCCTGACGCTAACCCTAGTTGTCCTGATGCTAACCCTAGTTGTCCTGACGCTAACCCCAGTTGTCCTGACGCTAACCCTACTTGTCCTGACGCTAACCCTAGTTGTCCTGACGCTAACCCTAGTTGTCCTGACGCTAACCCGAGTTGTCCTGACGCTAACCCTACTTGTCCTGACGCTAACCCTAGTTGTCCTGACGCTAACCCTAGTTGTCCTGACGCTAACCCTAGTTGTCCTGACGCTAACCCTACTTGTCCTGACGCTAACCCTACTTGTCCTGACGCTAACCCTAGTTGTCCTGATGCTAACCCTAGTTGTCCTGACGCTAACCCTAGTTGTCCTGATGCTAACCCTAGTTGCTCTGACGTTAACCCTAGTTGTCCTGACGCTAACCCTAGTTGTCCTGACGCTAACCCTACTTGTCCTGACACTAACCCTAGTTGTCCTGACGCTAACCCTAGTTGTCCTGACGCTAACCCTAGTTGTCCTGACGCTAAACCGAGTTGTCCTGACGCTAACCCTACTTGTCCTGACGCTAACCCTAGTTGTCCTGTCTCTAACCCTAGTTGTCCTGACGCTAACCCTAGTTGTCCTGACGCTAACCCTAGTTGTCCTGATGCTAACCCTAGTTGTCCTGAGGCTAACCCTAGTTCTCCTGACGCTAACCCTAGTTGTCCTGACGCTAACCCTAGTTGTCCTGACGCTAACCCTAGTTGTCCTGACGCTAACCCTACTTGTCCTGACGCTAACCCTAGTTGTCCTGACGCTAACCCTACTTGTCCTGACGCTAACCCTTCTTGTCCTGACGCTAACCCTACTTGTCCTGACGCTAACCCTAGTTGTCCTGACGCTAACCCTAGTTTTCCTGACGCTAACCTTACTTGTCCTGACGCTAACCCTAGTTGTCCTGACGCTAATCCTACTTGTCCTGACGCTAACCCTACTTGTCCTGATGCTAACCCTAGTTGTCCTGACGCTAACCCTAGTTATCCTGACGCTAACCCTACTTGTCCTGACGCTAACCCTAGTTGTCCTGACGCTAACCCTAGTTGTCCTGACGCTAACCCTAGTTGTCTTGACGCTAACCCTAGTTGTCCTGACGCTAACCCTAGTTGTCCTGACGCTAACCCTACTTGTCCTGATGCTAACCCTACTTGTCCTGACGCTAACCCTAGTTGTCCTGACGCTAACCCTAGTTGTCCTGACGCTAACCCTAGTTGTCCTTACGCTAACCCTAGTTGTCCTGACGCTAACCCTACTTGTCCTGACGCTAACCCTAGTTGTCCTGACGCTAACCCTAGTTGTCCTGACGCTAATCCTACTTGTCCTGACGCCAACCCTAGTTGTCCTGACGCTAACCCTAGTTGTCCTGACGCTAACCCTAGTTGTCCTGACGCAAACCCTACTTGTCCTGACGCTAACCCTAGTTGTCCTGACGCTAACCCTAGTTGTCCTGAAGCTAACCCTACTTGTCCTGACGCTAACCCTAGTTGTCCTGACGCTAACCCTAGTTGTCCTGACGCTAACTCTAGTTGTCCTGACGCTAACCCTAGTTGTCCTGAGGCTAACCCTACTTGTCCTGACGCTAAACCTACTTGTCCTGACGCTAACCCTAGTTGTCCTGACGCTAACCCTACTTGTCCTGACGCTAACCCTACTTGTCCTGACGCTAACCCTAGCTGTCCTGACGCTAACCCTAGTTGTCCTGACGCTAACCCTACTTGTCCTGACTCTAACCCTACTTGCCCTGACGCTAACCCTATTTGTCCCGACGCTAACCCTAGTTGTCCTGACGCTAACCCTACTTGTCCTGACGCTAACCCTACTTGTCCTGACGCTAACCCTACTTGTCCTGACGCTAACTCTACTTGTCCTGACGCTAACCCTAGTTGTCCTGACGCTAACCCTAGTTGTCCTGACGCTAACCCTAGTTGTCCTGACGCTAACCCTAGTTGACCTGACGCTAACCCTAGTTGTCCTGACGCTAACCCTACTTGACCTGACGCTAACCCTACTTGTCCTGACGCTAACCCTATTTGACCTGACGATAACCCTACTTGTCCTGACGCTAACCCTAGTTGTCCTGACGCTAACCCTAGTTGTCCTGACGCTAACCCTAGTTGTCCTGACGCTAACCCTACTTGTCCTGACGCTAACCCTAGTTGTCCTGACGCTAACCCTAGTTGTCCTGACGCTAACCCTAGTTGTCCTGACGCTAAACCGAGTTGTCCTGACGCTAACCCTACTTGTCCTGACGCTAACCCTAGTTGTCCTGTCTCTAACCCTAGTTGTCCTGACGCTAACCCTAGTTGTCCTGACGCTAACCCTAGTTGTCCTGATGCTAACCCTAGTTGTCCTGATGCTAACCCTAGTTGTCCTGACGCTAACCCTAGTTCTCCTGACGCTAACCCTAGTTGTCCTGACGCTAACCCTAGTTGTCCTGACGCTAACCCTAGTTGTCCTGATGCTAACCCTACTTGTCCTGACGCTAACCCTAGTTGTCCTGACGCTAACCCTACTTGTCCTGACGCTAACCCTACTTGTCCTGACGCTAACCCTACTTGTCCTGACGCTAACCCTAGTTGTCCTGACGCTAACTCTAGTTGTCCTGACGCTAACCTTACTTGTCCTGACGCTAACCCTAGTTGTCCTGACGCTAATCCTAATTGTCCTGACGCTAACCCTACTTGTCCTGATGCTAACCCTAGTTGTCCTGACGCTAACCCTAGTTGTCCTGACGCTAACCCTAGTTGTCCTGACGCTAACCCTAGTTGTCCTTACGCTAACCCTAGTTGTCCTGACGCTAACCCTACTTGTCCTGACGCTAACCCTAGTTGTCCTGACGCTAACCCTAGTTGTCCTGACGCTAATCCTACTTGTCCTGACGCCAACCCTAGTTGTCCTGACGCTAACCCTAGTTGTCCTGACGCTAACCCTAGTTGTCCTGACGCTAACCCTACTTGTCCTGACGCTAACCCTAGTTGTCCTGACGCTAACCCTAGTTGTCCTGAAGCTAACCCTACTTGTCCTGACGCTAACCCTAGTTGTCCTGACGCTAACCCTAGTTGTCCTGACGCTAACTCTAGTTGTCCTGACGCTAACCCTAGTTGTCCTGAGGCTAACCCTACTTGTCCTGACGCTAAACCTACTTGTCCTGACGCTAACCCTAGTTGTCCTGACGCTAACCCTACTTGTCCTGACGCTAACCCTACTTGTCTTGACGCTAACCCTAGCTGTCCTGACGCTAACCCTAGTTGTCCTGACGCTAACCCTAGTTGTCCTGACGCTAACCCTACTTGTCCTGACGCTAACCCTACTTGTCCTGACGCTAACCCTACTTGTCCCGATGCTAACCCTAGTTGTCCTGACGCTAACCCTACTTGTCCTGACGCTAACCCTAGTTGTCCTGACGCTAACCCTACTTGTCCTGACGCTAACTCTACTTGTCCTGACGCTAACCCTACTTGTCCTGACGCTAACCCTACTTGTCCTGACGCTAACCCTAGTTGTCCTGACGCTAACCCTAGTTGTCCTGACGCTAACCCTAGTTGACCTGACGCTAACCCTACTTGTCCTGACGCTAACCCTACTTGACCTGACGCTAACCCTACTTGTCCTGTCGCTAACCCTAGTATTCCTGACGCTAACCCTAGTTGTCCTGACGCTAATCCTAGTTGTCCTGACGCTAACCCTACTTGTCCTGACGCTAACCCTAGTTGTCCTGACGCTAACCCTACTTGTCCTGACGCTAACCCTAGTTGTCCTGACGCTAACCCTAGTTGTCCTGATGCTAACCCTAGTTGTCCTGACGCTAACCCTAGTTGTCCTGACGCTAACCCTAGTTGTCCTGACGCTAACCCGAGTTGTCCTGACGCTAACCCTACTTGTCCTGACGCTAACCCTAGTTGTCCTGACGCTAACCCTAGTTGTCCTGACGCTAACCCTACTTGTCCTGACGCTAACCCTAGTTGTCCTGATGCTAACCCTAGTTGTCCTGACGCTAACCCTAGTTGTCCTGATGCTAACCCTAGTTGTTCTGACGCTAACCCTACTTGTCCTGACGCTAACCCTACTTGTCCTGACGCTAACCCTACTTGTCCTGACGCTAACCCTACTTGTCCTGACGCTAACCCTAGTTGTCCTGACGCTAACCCTAGTTGTCCTGACGCTAACCCTAGTTGTCCTGATGCTAACCCTAGTTGTCCTGACGCTAACCCTAGTTGTCCTGACGCTAACCCTACTTGTCCTGACGCTAACCCTAGTTGTCCTGACGCTAACCCTAGTTGTCCTGACGCTAACCCTACTTGTCCTGATGCTAACCCTACTTGTCCTGACGCTAACCCTAGTTGTCCTGACGCTAACCCTACTTGTCCTGACGCTAACCCTACTTGTCCTGACGCTAACCCTACTTGTCCTGACGCTAACCCTAGTTGTCCTGACGCTAACCCTAGTTGTCCTGATGCTAACCCTAGTTGTCCTGACGCTAACCCTACTTGTCCTGACGCTAAGCCTAGTTGTCCTGACGCTAACCCTACTTGTCCTGACGCTAACCCTAGTAGTCCTGACGCTAACCCTAGTTATCCTGACGCTAACCCTACTTGTCCTGACGCTAACCCTAGTTGTCCTGACGCTAACCCTAGTTGTCCTGACGCTAACCCTAGTTGTCCTGACGCTAACCCTAGTTGTCCTGACGCTAACCCTACTTGTCCTGATGCTAACCCTACTTGTCCTGACGCTAACCCTAGTTGTCCTGACGCTAACCCTAGTTGTCCTGATGCTAACCCTAGTTGTCCTGACGCTAACCCTACTTGTCCTGACGCTAACCTTACTTGTCCTGACGCTAACCCTACTTGTCCTGACGCTAACCCTAGTTGTCCTGACGCTAACCCTAGTTGTCCTGACGCTAACCCTAGTTGTCCTGACGCTAACCCTACTTGTCCTGACGCTAACCCTAGTTGTCCTGACGCTAACCCTAGTTGTCCTGACGCTAACCCTACTTGTCCTGACGCCAACCCTAGTTGTCCTGACGCTAACCCTAGTTGTCCTGACGCTAACCCTAGTTGTCCTGACGCTAACCCTAATTGTCCTGACGCTAACCCTAGTTGTCCTGACGCTAACACTAGTTGTCCTGACGCTAACCCTACTTGTCCTGACACCAACCGTAGTTGTCCTGACGCTAACCCTAGTTGTCCTGACGCTAACCCTAGTTATCCTGACGCTAACCCTACTTGTCCTGACGCTAACCCTAGTTGTCCTGACGCTAACCCTAGTTGTCCTGACGCTAACCCTACTTGTCCTGACGCTAACCCTAGTTGTCCTGACGCTAACCCTAGTTGTCCTGATGCTAACCCTAGTTGTCCTGACGCTAACCCTAGTTGTCCTGACGCTAACCCTAGTTGTCCTGATGCTAACCCTACTTGTCCTGACGCTAACCCTAGTTGTCCTGACGTTAACCCTACTTGTCCTGACGCTAACCCTACTTGTCCTGACGCTAACCCTACTTGTCCTGACGCTAACCCTAGTTGTCCTGACGCTAACCCTAGTTGTCCTGACGCTAACCCTAGTTGTCCTGACGCTAACCCTAGTTGTCCTGACGCTAACCCTAGTTGTCCTGACGCTAACCCTAGTTGACCTGACGCTAACCCTACTTGTCCTGACGCTAACCCTACTTGACCTGACGCTAACCCTACTTGTCCTGACGCTAACCCTAGTTGTCCTGACGCTAACCCTAGTTGTCCTGACGCTAACCCTAGTTGTCCTGACGCTAACCCTACTTGTCCTGACACTAACCCTAGTTGTCCTGACGCTAACCCTAGTTGTCCTGACGCTAACCCGAGTTGTCCTGACGCTAACCCTACTTGTCCCGACGCTAACCCTAGTTGTCCTGTCTCTAACCCTAGTTGTCCTGATGCTAACCCTAGTTGTCCTGACGCTAACCCTAGTTGTCCTGACGCTAACCCTAGTTGTCCTGATGCTAACCCTAGTTGTCCTGACGCTAACCCTAGTTGTCCTGACGCTAACCCTAGTTGTCCTGACGCTAACCCTACTTGTCCTGACGCTAACCCTACTTGTCCTGACGCTAACCCTACTTGTCCTGACGCTAACCCTAGTTGTCCTGACGCTAACCTTACTTGTCCTGACGCTAACCCTAGTTGTCCTGACGCTAACCCTACTTGTCCTGACGCTAACCCTACTTGTCCTGATGCTAACCCTAGTTGTCCTGACGCTAACCCTAGTTATCCTGACGCTAACCCTACTTGTCCTGACGCTAACCCTAGTTGTCCTGACGCTAACCCTAGTTGTCCTGACGCTAACCCTAGTTGTCCTGACGCTAACCCTAGTTGTCCTGACGCTAACCCTACTATCCTGATGCTAACCCTACTTGTCCTGACGCTAACCCTAGTTGTCCTGACGCTAACCCTAGTTGTCCTGACGCTAACCCTAGTTGTCCTTACGCTAACCCTAGTTGTCCTGACGCTAACCCTACTTGTCCTGATGCTAACCCTAGTTGTCCTGACGCTAACCCTAGTTGTCCTGACGCTAATCCTACTTGTCCTGACGCCAACCCTAGTTGTCCTGACGCTAACCTTAGTTGTCCTGACGCTAACCCTAGTTGTCCTGACGCTAACCCTACTTGTCCTGACGCTAACCCTAGTTGTCCTGACGCTTACCCTAGTTGTCCTGACGCTAACCCTACTTGTCCTGACGCTAACCCTAGTTGTCCTGACGCTAACCCTACTTGTCCTGACGCTAACCCTAGTTGTCCTGACGCTAACCCTAGTTGTCCTGACGCTAACCCTAGTTGTCCTGACGCTAACCCTAGTTCTCCTGACGCTAACCCTAGTTGTCCTGACGCTAACCCTAGTTGTCCTGACGCTAACCCTACTTGTCCTGACGCTAACCCTACTTGTCCTGACGCTAACCCTAGTTGTCCTGACGCTAACCCTAGTTGTCCTGACGCTAACCCTACTTGTCCTGATGCTAACCCTACTTGTCCTGACGCTAACCCTAGTTGTCCTGACGCTAACCCTAGTTGTCATGACGCTAACCCTAGTTGTCCTGACGCTAACCCTAGTTGTCCTGACGCTAACCCTAGTTGTCCTGACGCTAACCCTAGTTGACCTGACGCTAAACCTACTTGTCCTGACGCTAACCCTACTTGACCTGACGCTAACCCTACTTGTCCTGACGCTAACCCTAGTTGTCCTGACGCTAACCCTAGTTGTCCTGACGCTAACCCTAGTTGTCCTGACACTAACCCTAGTTGTCCTGACGCTAACCCTAGTTGTCCTGACGCTAACCCTAGTTGTCCTGACGCTAACCCTACTTGTCCTGACGCTAACCCTAGTTGTCCTGACGCTAACCTTACTTGTCCTGACGCTAACAATAGTTGTCCTGACGCTAACCCTACTTGTCCTGACGCTAACCCTACTTGTCCTGACGCTAACCCTAGTTGTCCTGACGCTAACCCTAGTTGTCCTGACGCTAACCCTAGTTGTCCTGACGCTAACCCTAGTTGTCCTGACGCTAACCCTAGTTGTCCTGACGCTAACCCTACTTGTCCTGATGCTAACCCTACTTGTCCTGACGCTAACCCTAGTTGTCCTGACGCTAACCCTAGTTGTCCTGACGCTAACCCTAGTTGTCCTGACGCAAACCCTAGTTGTCCTTACGCTAACCCTAGTTGTCCTGACGCTAACCCTACTTGTCCTGACGCTAACCCTAGTTGTCCTGACGCTAACCCTAGTTGTCCTGACGCTAATCCTACTTGTCCTGACGCCAACCCTAGTTGTCCTGACGCTAACCTTAGTTGTCCTGACGCTAACCCTAGTTGTCCTGACGCTAACCCTACTTGTCCTGACGCTAACCCTAGTTGTCCTGACGCTAACCCTAGTTGTCCTGACGCTAACCCTACTTGTCCTGACGCTAACCCTAGTTGTCCTGACGCTAACCCTACTTGTCCTGACGCTAACCCTAGTTGTCCTGACGCTAACCCTAGTTGTCCTGACGCTAACCCTAGTTGTCCTGACGCTAATCCTACTTGTCCTGACGCCAACCCTAGTTGTCCTGACGCTAACCTTAGTTGTCCTGACGCTAACCCTAGTTGTCCTGACGCTAACCCTACTTGTCCTGACGCTAACCCTAGTTGTCCTGACGCTAACCCTAGTTGTCCTGACGCTAACCCTAGTTGTCCTGACGCTAACCCTAGTTGTCCTGACGCTAACCCTACTTGTCCTGATGCTAACCCTACTTGTCCTGACGCTAACCCTAGTTGTCCTGACGCTAACCCTACTTGTCCTGATGCTAACCCTACTTGTCCTGACGCTAACCCTAGTTGTCCTGACGCTAACCCTAGTTGTCCTGACGCTAACAATAGTTGTCCTGACGCTAACCCTAGTTGTCCTTACGCTAACCCTAGTTGTCCTGACGCTAACCCTACTTGTCCTGATGCTAACCCTAGTTGTCCTGACGCTAACCCTAGTTGTCCTGACGCTAATCCTACTTGTCCTGACGCCAACCCTAGTTGTCCTGACGCTAACCTTAGTTGTCCTGACGCTAACCCTAGTTGTCCTGACGCTAACCTTACTTGTCCTGACGCTAACCCTAGTTGTCCTGACGCTAACCCTAGTTGTCCTGACGCTAACCCTACTTGTCCTGACGCTAACCCTAGTTGTCCTGACGCTAACCCTACTTGTCCTGACGCTAACCCTAGTTGTCCTGACGCTAACCCTAGTTGTCCTGACGCTAACCCTAGTTCTCCTGACGCTAACCCTAGTTGTCCTGACGCTAACCCTACTTGTCCTGACGCTAACCCTGCTTGTCCTGACGCTAACCCTAGTTGTCCTGACGCTAACCCTAGTTGTCCTGACGCTAACCCTACTTGTCCTGATACTAACCCTACTTGTCCTGACGCTAACCCTAGTTGTCCTGACCCTAACCCTAGTTGTCATGACGCTAACCCTAGTTGTCCTGACGCTAACCCTAGTTGTCCTGACGCTAACCCAAGTTGACCTGACGCTAACCCTACTTGTCCTGACGCTAACCCTACTTGACCTGACGCTAACCCTACTTGTCCTGACGCTAACCCTAGTTGTCCTGACGCTAACCCTAGTTGTCCTGACGCTAACCCTAGTTGTGCTGACGCTAACCCTAGTTGTCCTGACACTAACCCTAGTTGTCCTGACGCTAACCCTAGTTGTCCTGACGCTAACCCTAGTTGTCCTGACGCTAACCCGAGTTGTCCTGACGCTAACCCTACTTGTCCTGACGCTAACCCTACTTGTCCTGTCTCTAACCCTAGTTGTCCTGACGCTAACCCTAGTTGTCCTGTCGCTAACCCTAGTTGTCCTGACGCTAACCCTAGTTGTCCTGATGCTAACCCTAGTTGTCCTGATGCTAACCCTAGTTGTCCTGACGCAAACCCTAGTTCTCCTGACGCTAACCCTAGTTGTCCTGATGCTAACCCTAGTTGTCCTGACGCTAACCCTAGTTGTCCTGACGCTAACCCTACTGGTCCTGACGCTAACCCTAGTTGTCCTGACGTTAACCCTACTTGTCCTGACGCTAACCCTACTTGTCCTGACGCTAACCCTACTTGTCCTGACGCTAACCCTAGTTGTCCTGACGCTAACCCTAGTTGTCCTGACGCTAACCCTAGTTGTCCTGACGCTAACCCTAGTTGACCTGACGCTAACCCTACTTGTCCTGACGCTAACTCTACTTGACCTGACGCTAACCCTACTTGTCCTGACGCTAACCCTAGTTGTCCTGACGGTAACCCTAGTTGTCCTGACGCTAACCCTAGTTGTCCTGACGCTAACCCTACTTGTCCTGACACTAACCCTAGTTGTCCTGACGCTAACCCTAGTTGTCCTGACGCTAACCCGAGTTGTCCTGACGCTAACCCTACTTGTCCTGACGCTAACCCTAGTTGTCCTGTCTCTAACCCTAGTTGTCCTGACGCTAACCCTAGTTGTCCTGACGCTAACCCTAGTTGTCCTGACGCTAACCCTAGTTGTCCTGATGCTAACCCTAGTTGTCCTGATGCTAACCCTAGTTGTCCTGACGCTAACCCTAGTTGTCCTGACGCTAACCCTAGTTGTCCTGATGCTAACCCTAGTTGTCCTGACGCTAACCGTAGTTGTCCTGACGCTAACCCTACTTGTCCTGACGCTAACCCTAGTTGTCCTGACGCTAACCCTACTTGTCCTGACGCTAACCCTACTTGTCCTGACGCTAACCCTACTTGTCCTGACGCTAACCCTAGTTGTCCTGACGCTAACCCTAGTTGTCCTGACGCTAACCTTACTAGTCCTGACGCTAACCCTAGTTGTCCTGACGCTAACCCTACTTGTCCTGACGCTAACCCTACTTGTCCTGATGCTAACCCTAGTTGTCCTGACGCTAACCCTAGTTATCCTGACGCTAACCCTACTTGTCCTGACGCTAACCCTAGTTGTCCTGACGCTAACCCTAGTTGTCCTGACGCTAACCCTAGTTGTCCTGACGCTAACCCTAGTTGTCCTGACGCTAACCCTACTTGTCCTGATGCTAACCCTACTTGTCCTGACGCTAACCCTAGTTGTCCTGACGCTAACCCTAGTTGTCCTGACGCTAACCCTAGTTGTCCTTACGCTAACCCTAGTTGTCCTGACGCTAACCCTACTTGTCCTGACGCTAACCCTAGTTGTCCTGACGCTAACCCTAGTTGTCCTGACGCTAATCCTACTTGTCCTGACGCCAACCCTAGTTGTCCTGACGCTAACCCTAGTTGTCCTGACGCTAACCCTAGTTGTCCTGACGCTAACCCTACTTGTCCTGACGCTAACCCTAGTTGTCCTGACGCTAACCCTAGTTGTCCTGACGCTAACCCTACTTGTCCTGACGCTAACCCTAGTTGTCCTGACGCTAACCCTAGTTGTCCTGACGCTAACTCTAGTTATCCTGACGCTAACCCTAGTTGTCCTGACGCTAACCCTAGTTGTCCTGACGCTATCCCTACTTGTCCTGACGCTAACCCTAGTTGTCCTGACGCTAACCCTACTTGTCCTGACGCTAACCCTAGTTGTCCTGACGCTAACCCTAGTTGTCCTGACGCTAACCCTACTTGTCCTGACGCTAACCCTAGTTGTCCTGACGCTAACCCTACTTGTCCTGACGCTAACCCTAGTTGTCCTGACGCTAACCCTAGTTGTCCTGACGCTAACCCTAGTTGTCCTGACGCTAACCCTAGTTGTCCTGACGCCAACCCTAGTTGTCCTGACGCTAACCCTAGTTGTCCTGACGCTAACCCTAGTTGTCCTGACGCTAACCCTAGTTGTCCTGACGCTAACCCTAGTTGACCTGACGCTAACCCTACTTGTCCTGACGCTAACCCTACTTGACCTGACGCTAACCCTACTTGTCCTGAATCTAACCCTAGTTGTCCTGACGCTAACCCTAGTTGTCCTGACGCTAACCCTAGTTGTCCTGACGCTAACCCTACTTGTCCTGACGCTAACCCTAGTTGTCCTGACGCTAACCCTAGTTGTCCTGACGCTAACCCGAGTTGTCCTGACGCTAACCCTACTTGTCCTGACGCTAACTCTAGTTGTCCTGACGCTAACCCTAGTTGTCCTGACGCTAACCCTACTTGTCCTGACGCTAACCCTAGTTGTCCTGACGCTAACCCTAGTTGTCCTGACGCTAACCCTAGTTGTCCTGACGCTAACCCTACTTGTCCTGACGCTAACCCTACTTGTCCTGACGCTAACCCTAGTTGTCCTGACGCTAATCCTACTTGTCCTGACGCCAACCCTAGTTGTCCTGACGCTAACCCTAGTTGTCCTGACGCTAACCCTAGTTGTCCTGACGCTAACCCTACTTGTCCTGACGCTAACCCTACTTGTCCTGACGCTAACCCTAGTTGTCCTGACGCTAACCCTACTTGTCCTGACGCTAACCCTAGTTGTCCTGACGCTAACCCTAGTTGTCCTGACGCTAACTCTAGTTATCCTGACGCTAACCCTAGTTGTCCTGACGCTAACCCTAGTTGTCCTGACGCTAACCCTTGTTGTCCTGACGCTAACCCTACTTGTCCTGACGCTAACCCTAGTTGTCCTGACGCTAACCCTAGTTGTCCTGACGCTAACCCTAGTTGTCCTGACGCTAACCCTAGTTGTCCTGAAGCTAACCCTACTTGTCCTGACGCTAACCCTAGTTGTCCTGACGCTAACCCTACTTGTCCTGACGCTAACCCTAGTTGTCCTGACGCTAACCCTAGTTGTCCTGACGCTAACCCTAGTTGTCCTGACGCTAACTCTAGTTGTCCTGACGCTAACCCTAGTTGTCCTGACGCCAACCCTAGTTGTCCTGACGCTAACCCTAGTTGTCCTGACGCTAACCCTAGTTGTCCTGACGCTAACCCTAGTTGTCCTGACGCTAACCCTAGTTGACCTGACGCTAACCCTACTTGTCCTGACGCTAACCCTACTTGACCTGACGCTAACCCTACTTGTCCTGACGCTAACCCTAGTTGTCCTGACGCTAACCCTAGTTGACCTGACGCTAACCCTACTTGTCCTGACGCTAACCCTACTTGACCTGACGCTAACCCTACTTGTCCTGACGCTAACCCTAGTTGTCCTGACGCTAACCCTAGTTGTCCTGACGCTAACCCTAGTTGACCTGACGCTAACCCTACTTGTCCTGACGCTAACCCTACTTGACCTGACGCTAACCCTACTTGTCCTGACGCTAACCCTAGTTGTCCTGACGCTAACCCTAGTTGTCCTGACGCTAACCCTAGTTGTCCTGACGCTAACCCTAGTTGTCCTGACACTAACCCTAGTTGTCCTGACGCTAACCCTAGTTGTCCTGACGCTAACCCTAGTTGTCCTGACGCTAACCCGAGTTGTCCTGACGCTAACCCTACTTGTCCTGACGCTAACCCTACTTGTCCTGTCTCTAACCCTAGTTGTCCTGACGCTAACCCTAGTTGTCCTGTCGCTAACCCTAGTTGTCCTGACGCTAACCCTAGTTGTCCTGACGCTAACCCTAGTTGTCCTGATGCTAACCCTAGTTGTCCTGACGCTAACCCTAGTTCTCCTGACGCTAACCCTAGTTGTCCTGATGCTAACCCTAGTTGTCCTGACGCTAACCCTAGTTGTCCTGACGCTAACCCTAGTTGTCCTGACGCTAACCCTACTTGTCCTGACGCTAACCCTAGTTGTCCTGACGCTAACCCTACTTGTCCTGACGCTAACCCTACTTGTCCTGACGCTAACCCTACTTGTCCTGACGCTAACCCTACTTGTCCTGACGCTCACCCTAGTTGTCCTGACGCTAACCCTAGTTGTCCTGACGCTAACCTTACTTGTCCTGACGCTAACCCTAGTTATCCTGACGCTAACCCTACTTGTCCTGACGCTAACCCTAGTTGTCCTGACGCTAACCCTAGTTGTCCTGACGCTAACCCTAGTTGTCCTGACGCTAACCCTACTTGTCCTGACGCTAACCCTACTTGTCCTGACGCTAACCCTAGTTGTCCTGACGCTAACCCTAGTTGTCCTGACGCTAACCCTAGTTGTCCTGACGCTAACCCTGGTTGTCCTGATGCTAACCCTAGTTGTCCTGACGCTAACCCTAGTTGTCCTGACGCTAACCCTACTTGTCCTGATGCTAACCCTACTTGTCCTGACGCTAACCCTAGTTGTCCTGACGCTAACCCTAGTTGTCCTGACGCTAACCCTACTTGTCCTGACGCTAACCCTACTTGTCCTGACGCTAACCCTAGTTGTCCTGACGCTAACCCTAGTTGTCCTGACGCTGACTCTAGTTGTCCTGACGCTAACCCTACTTGTCCTGACGCTAACCCTATTTGTCCTGACGCTAACCCTAGTTGTCCTGACGCTAACCCTAGTTGTCCTGACTCTAACCCTAGTTGTCCTTACGCTAACCCTAGTTGTCCTGACGCTAACCCTACTTGTCCTGACGCTAACCCTAGTTGTCCTGACGCTAACCCTAGTTGTCCTGACTCTAACCCTAGTTGTCCTTACGCTAACCCTAGTTGTCCTGACGCTAACCCTACTTGTCCTGACGCTAACCCTAGTTGTCCTGACGCTAACCCTAGTTGTCCTGACGCTAATCCTACTTGTCCTGATGCCAACCCTAGTTGTCCTGACGCTAACCCTAGTTGTCCTGACGCTAACCCTAGTTGTCCTGACGCTAACCCTACTTGTCCTGACGCTAACCCTAGTTGTCCTGACGCTAACCCTAGTTGTCCTGATGCTAACCCTACTTGTCCTGACGCTAACCCTAGTTGTCCTGACGCTAACCCTAGTTGTCCTGACGCTAACTCTAGTTATCCTGACGCTAACCCTAGTTGTCCTGACGCTAACCCTAGTTGTCCTGACGCTAACCCTAGTTGTCCTGACGCTAACCCTACTTGTCCTGACGCTAACCCTAGTTGTCCTGACGCTAACCCTAGTTGTCCTGACGCTAACCCTAGTTGTCCTGACGCTAACCCTACTTGTCCTGACGCTAACCCTAGTTGTCCTGACGGTAACCCTACTTGTCCTGACGCTAACCCTAGTTGTCCTGACGCTAACCCTAGTTGTCCTGACGCTAACCCTACTTGTCCTGACGCTAACCCTAGTTGTCCTGACGCTAACCCTACTTGTCCTGACGCTAACCCTACTTGTCCTGACGCTAACCCTACTTGTCCTGACGCTAACCCTACTTGTCCTGACGCTAACCCTAGTTGTCCTGACGCTAACCCTAGTTGTCCTGACGCTAACCTTACTTGTCCTGACGCTAACCCTAGTTGTCCTGACGCTATCCCTACTTGTCCTGACGCTAACCCTACTTGTCCTGATGCTAACCCTAGTTGTCCTGACGCTAACCCTAGTTATCCTGACGCTAACCCTACTTGTCCTGATGCTAACCCTAGTTGTCCTGACGCTAACCCTAGTTGTCCTGATGCTAACCCTAGTTGTCCTGACGCTAACCCTACTTGTCCTGACGCTAACCCTACTTGTCCTGACGCTAACCCTAGTTGTCCTGACGCTAACCCTAGTTGTCCTGACGCTAACCCTAGTTGTCCTGACGCTAACCCTGGTTGTCCTGATGCTAACCCTAGTTGTCCTGACGCTAACCCTAGTTGTCCTGACGCTAACCCTACTTGTCCTGATGCTAACCCTACTTGTCCTGACGCTAACCCTAGTTGTCCTGACGCTAACCCTAGTTGTCCTGACGCTAACCCTACTTGTCCTGACGCTAACCCTACTTGTCCTGACGCTAACCCTAGTTGTCCTGACGCTAACCCTAGTTGTCCTGACGCTGACTCTAGTTGTCCTGACGCTAACCCTACTTGTCCTGACGCTAACCCTAGTTGTCCTGACGCTAACCCTAGTTGTCCTGACGCTAACCCTAGTTGTCCTGACGCTAACCCTAGTTGTCCTGACACTAACCCTAGTTGTCCTGACGCTAACCCTAGTTGTCCTGACGCTAACCCTAGTTGTCCTGACGCTAACCCGAGTTGTCCTGACGCTAACCCTACTTGTCCTGACGCTAACCCTACTTGTCCTGTCTCTAACCCTAGTTGTCCTGACGCTAACCCTAGTTTTCCTGTCGCTAACCCTAGTTGTCCTGACGCTAACCCTAGTTGTCCTGACGCTAACCCTAGTTGTCCTGATGCTAACCCTAGTTGTCCTGACGCTAACCCTAGTTGTCCTGACGCTAACCCTAGTTGTCCTGACGCTAACCCTACTTGTCCTGACGCTAACCCTACTTGTCCTGACGCTAACCCTACTTGACCTGACGCTAACCCTACTTGTCCTGACGCTAACCCTAGTTGTCCTGACGCTAACCCTAGTTGACCTGACGCTAACCCTACTTGTCCTGACGCTAACCCTACTTGACCTGACGCTAACCCTACTTGTCCTGACGCTAACCCTAGTTGTCCTGACGCTAACCCTAGTTGTCCTGACGCTAACCCTAGTTGACCTGACGCTAACCCTACTTGTCCTGACGCTAACCCTACTTGACCTGACGCTAACCCTACTTGTCCTGACGCTAACCCTAGTTGTCCTGACGCTAACCCTAGTTGTCCTGACGCTAACCCTAGTTGTCCTGACGCTAACCCTAGTTGTCCTGACACTAACCCTAGTTGTCCTGACGCTAACCCTAGTTGTCCTGACGCTAACCCTAGTTGTCCTGACGCTAACCCGAGTTGTCCTGACGCTAACCCTACTTGTCCTGACGCTAACCCTACTTGTCCTGTCTCTAACCCTAGTTGTCCTGACGCTAACCCTAGTTGTCCTGTCGCTAACCCTAGTTGTCCTGACGCTAACCCTAGTTGTCCTGACGCTAACCCTAGTTGTCCTGATGCTAACCCTAGTTGTCCTGACGCTAACCCTAGTTCTCCTGACGCTAACCCTAGTTGTCCTGATGCTAACCCTAGTTGTCCTGACGCTAACCCTAGTTGTCCTGACGCTAACCCTAGTTGTCCTGACGCTAACCCTACTTGTCCTGACGCTAACCCTAGTTGTCCTGACGCTAACCCTACTTGTCCTGACGCTAACCCTACTTGTCCTGACGCTAACCCTACTTGTCCTGACGCTAACCCTACTTGTCCTGACGCTAACCCTAGTTGTCCTGACGCTAACCCTAGTTGTCCTGACGCTAACCTTACTTGTCCTGACGCTAACCCTAGTTGTCCTGACGCTAACCCTACTTGTCCTGACGCTAACCCTACTTGTCCTGATGCTAACCCTAGTTGTCCTGACGCTAACCCTAGTTATCCTGACGCTAACCCTACTTGTCCTGATGCTAACCCTAGTTGTCCTGACGCTAACCCTAGTTGTCCTGACGCTAACCCTAGTTGTCCTGACGCTAACCCTACTTGTCCTGACGCTAACCCTACTTGTCCTGACGCTAACCCTAGTTGTCCTGACGCTAACCCTAGTTGTCCTGACGCTAACCCTAGTTGTCCTGACGCTAACCCTGGTTGTCCTGATGCTAACCCTAGTTGTCCTGACGCTAACCCTAGTTGTCCTGACGCTAACCCTACTTGTCCTGATGCTAACCCTACTTGTCCTGACGCTAACCCTAGTTGTCCTGACGCTAACCCTAGTTGTCCTGACGCTAACCCTACTTGTCCTGACGCTAACCCTACTTGTCCTGACGCTAACCCTAGTTGTCCTGACGCTAACCCTAGTTGTCCTGACGCTGACTCTAGTTGTCCTGACGCTAACCCTACTTGTCCTGACGCTAACCCTATTTGTCCTGACGCTAACCCTAGTTGTCCTGACGCTAACCCTAGTTGTCCTGACTCTAACCCTAGTTGTCCTTACGCTAACCCTAGTTGTCCTGACGCTAACCCTACTTGTCCTGACGCTAACCCTAGTTGTCCTGACGCTAACCCTAGTTGTCCTGACGCTAATCCTACTTGTCCTGATGCCAACCCTAGTTGTCCTGACGCTAACCCTAGTTGTCCTGACGCTAACCCTAGTTGTCCTGACGCTAACCCTACTTGTCCTGACGCTAACCCTAGTTGTCCTGACGCTAACCCTAGTTGTCCTGACGCTAACCCTACTTGTCCTGACGCTAACCCTAGTTGTCCTGACGCTAACCCTAGTTGTCCTGACGCTAACTCTAGTTATCCTGACGCTAACCCTAGTTGTCCTGACGCTAACCCTAGTTGTCCTGACGCTAACCCTAGTTGTCCTGACGCTAACCCTACTTGTCCTGACGCTAACCCTAGTTGTCCTGACGCTAACCCTAGTTGTCCTGACGCTAACCCTAGTTGTCCTGACGCTAACCCTACTTGTCCTGACGCTAACCCTAGTTGTCCTGACGCTAACCCTACTTGTCCTGACGCTAACCCTAGTTGTCCTGACGCTAACCCTAGTTGTCCTGACGCTAACCCTACTTGTCCTGACGCTAACCCTAGTTGTCCTGACGCTAACCCTACTTGTCCTGACGCTAACCCTACTTGTCCTGACGCTAACCCTACTTGTCCTGACGCTAACCCTACTTGTCCTGACGCTAACCCTAGTTGTCCTGACGCTAACCCTAGTTGTCCTGACGCTAACCTTACTTGTCCTGACGCTAACCCTAGTTGTCCTGACGCTAACCCTACTTGTCCTGACGCTAACCCTACTTGTCCTGATGCTAACCCTAGTTGTCCTGACGCTAACCCTAGTTATCCTGACGCTAACCCTACTTGTCCTGATGCTAACCCTAGTTGTCCTGATGCTAACCCTAGTTGTCCTGACGCTAACCCTAGTTGTCCTGACGCTAACCCTACTTGTCCTGACGCTAACCCTACTTGTCCTGACGCTAACCCTAGTTGTCCTGACGCTAACCCTAGTTGTCCTGACGCTAACCCTAGTTGTCCTGACGCTAACCCTGGTTGTCCTGATGCTAACCCTAGTTGTCCTGACGCTAACCCTAGTTGTCCTGACGCTAACCCTACTTGTCCTGATGCTAACCCTACTTGTCCTGACGCTAACCCTAGTTGTCCTGACGCTAACCCTAGTTGTCCTGACGCTAACCCTACTTGTCCTGACGCTAACCCTACTTGTCCTGACGCTAACCCTAGTTGTCCTGACGCTAACCCTAGTTGTCCTGACGCTGACTCTAGTTGTCCTGACGCTAACCCTACTTGTCCTGACGCTAACCCTAGTTGTCCTGACGCTAACCCTAGTTGTCCTGACGCTAACCCTAGTTGTCCTGACGCTAACCCTAGTTGTCCTGACACTAACCCTAGTTGTCCTGACGCTAACCCTAGTTGTCCTGACGCTAACCCTAGTTGTCCTGACGCTAACCCGAGTTGTCCTGACGCTAACCCTACTTGTCCTGACGCTAACCCTACTTGTCCTGTCTCTAACCCTAGTTGTCCTGACGCTAACCCTAGTTGTCCTGTCGCTAACCCTAGTTGTCCTGACGCTAACCCTAGTTGTCCTGACGCTAACCCTAGTTGTCCTGATGCTAACCCTAGTTGTCCTGACGCTAACCCTAGTTGTCCTGACGCTAACCCTAGTTGTCCTGACGCTAACCCTACTTGTCCTGACGCTAACCCTAGTTGTCCTGACGCTAACCCTACTTGTCCTGACGCTAACCCTACTTGTCCTGACGCTAACCCTACTTGTCCTGACGCTAACCCTACTTGTCCTGACGCTAACCCTAGTTGTCCTGACGCTAACCCTAGTTGTCCTGACGCTAACCCTACTTGTCCTGACGCTAACCCTACTTGTCCTGACGCTAACCCTAGTTGTCCTGACGCTAACCCTAGTTGTCCTGACGCTAACCCTAGTTGTCCTGACGCTAACCCTGGTTGTCCTGATGCTAACCCTAGTTGTCCTGACGCTAACCCTAGTTGTCCTGACGCTAACCCTACTTGTCCTGATGCTAACCCTACTTGTCCTGACGCTAACCCTAGTTGTCCTGACGCTAACCCTAGTTGTCCTGACGCTAACCCTACTTGTCCTGACGCTAACCCTACTTGTCCTGACGCTAACCCTAGTTGTCCTGACGCTAACCCTAGTTGTCCTGACGCTGACTCTAGTTGTCCTGACGCTAACCCTACTTGTCCTGACGCTAACCCTATTTGTCCTGACGCTAACCCTAGTTGTCCTGACGCTAACCCTAGTTGTCCTGACTCTAACCCTAGTTGTCCTTACGCTAACCCTAGTTGTCCTGACGCTAACCCTACTTGTCCTGACGCTAACCCTAGTTGTCCTGACGCTAACCCTAGTTGTCCTGACGCTAATCCTACTTGTCCTGATGCCAACCCTAGTTGTCCTGACGCTAACCCTAGTTGTCCTGACGCTAACCCTAGTTGTCCTGACGCTAACCCTACTTGTCCTGACGCTAACCCTAGTTGTCCTGACGCTAACCCTAGTTGTCCTGACGCTAACTCTAGTTATCCTGACGCTAACCCTAGTTGTCCTGACGCTAACCCTACTTGTCCTGACGCTAACCCTAGTTGTCCTGACGCTAACCCTAGTTGTCCTGACGCTAACCCTAGTTGTCCTGACGCTAACCCTACTTGTCCTGACGCTAACCCTAGTTGTCCTGACGCTAACCCTACTTGTCCTGACGCTAACCCTAGTTGTCCTGACGCTAACCCTAGTTGTCCTGACGCTAACCCTACTTGTCCTGACGCTAACCCTAGTTGTCCTGACGCTAACCCTACTTGTCCTGACGCTAACCCTACTTGTCCTGACGCTAACCCTACTTGTCCTGACGCTAACCCTACTTGTCCTGACGCTAACCCTAGTTGTCCTGACGCTAACCCTAGTTGTCCTGACGCTAACCTTACTTGTCCTGACGCTAACCCTAGTTGTCCTGACGCTAACCCTACTTGTCCTGACGCTAACCCTACTTGTCCTGATGCTAACCCTAGTTGTCCTGACGCTAACCCTAGTTATCCTGACGCTAACCCTACTTGTCCTGATGCTAACCCTAGTTGTCCTGACGCTAACCCTAGTTGTCCTGACGCTAACCCTAGTTGTCCTGACGCTAACCCTACTTGTCCTGACGCTAACCCTACTTGTCCTGACGCTAACCCTAGTTGTCCTGACGCTAACCCTAGTTGTCCTGACGCTAACCCTAGTTGTCCTGACGCTAACCCTGGTTGTCCTGATGCTAACCCTAGTTGTCCTGACGCTAACCCTAGTTGTCCTGACGCTAACCCTACTTGTCCTGATGCTAACCCTACTTGTCCTGACGCTAACCCTAGTTGTCCTGACGCTAACCCTAGTTGTCCTGACGCTAACCCTACTTGTCCTGACGCTAACCCTACTTGTCCTGACGCTAACCCTAGTTGTCCTGACGCTAACCCTAGTTGTCCTGACGCTGACTCTAGTTGTCCTGACGCTAACCCTACTTGTCCTGACGCTAACCCTAGTTGTCCTGACGCTAACCCTAGTTGTCCTGACGCTAACCCTAGTTGTCCTGACTCTAACCCTAGTTGTCCTTACGCTAACCCTAGTTGTCCTGACGCTAACCCTACTTGTCCTGACGCTAACCCTAGTTGTCCTGACGCTAACCCTAGTTGTCCTGACGCTAATCCTACTTGTCCTGATGCCAACCCTAGTTGTCCTGACGCTAACCCTAGTTGTCCTGACGCTAACCCTAGTTGTCCTGACGCTAACCCTACTTGTCCTGACGCTAACCCTAGTTGTCCTGACGCTAACCCTAGTTGTCCTGACGCTAACCCTACTTGTCCTGACGCTAACCCTAGTTGTCCTGACGCTAACCCTAGTTGTCCTGACGCTAACTCTAGTTATCCTGACGCTAACCCTAGTTGTCCTGACGCTAACCCTAGTTGTCCTGACGCTAACCCTAGTTGTCCTGACGCTAACCCTACTTGTCCTGACGCTAACCCTAGTTGTCCTGACGCTAACCCTAGTTGTCCTGACGCTAACCCTAGTTGTCCTGACGCTAACCCTACTTGTCCTGACGCTAACCCTAGTTGTCCTGACGCTAACCCTACTTGTCCTGACGCTAACCCTAGTTGTCCTGACGCTAACCCTAGTTGTCCTGACGCTAACCCTAGTTGTCCTGACGCTAACCCTAGTTGTCCTGACGCTAACCCTAGTTGTCCTGACGCCAACCCTAGTTGTCCTGACGCTAACCCTAGTTGTCCTGACGCTAACCCTAGTTGTCCTGACGCTAACCCTAGTTGACCTGACGCTAACCCTACTTGTCCTGACGCTAACCCTACTTGACCTGACGCTAACCCTACTTGTCCTGACGCTAACCCTAGTTGTCCTGACGCTAACCCTAGTTGTCCTGACGCTAACCCTAGTTGTCCTGACGCTAACCCTAGTTGTCCTGATGCTAACCCTAGTTGTCCTGACGCTAACCCTACTTGTCCTGACGCTAACCCTAGTTGTCCTGACGCTAACCCGAGTTGTCCTGACGCTAACCCTACTTGTCCTGACGCTAACTCTAGTTGTCCTGACGCTAACCCTAGTTGTCCTGACGCTAACCCTACTTGTCCTGACGCTAACCCTAGTTGTCCTGACGCTAACCCTAGTTGTCCTGACGCTAACCCTAGTTGTCCTGACGCTAACCCTAGTTGTCCTGACGCTAACCCTACTTGTCCTGACGCTAACCCTAGTTGTCCTGACGCTAATCCTACTTGTCCTGACGCCAACCCTAGTTGTCCTGACGCTAACCCTAGTTGTCCTGACGCTAACCCTAGTTGTCCTGACGCTAACCCTACTTGTCCTGACGCTAACCCTAGTTGTCCTGACGCTAACCCTAGTTGTCCTGACGCTAACCCTACTTGTCCTGACGCTAACCCTAGTTGTCCTGACGCTAATCCTACTTGTCCTGACGCCAACCCTAGTTGTCCTGACGCTAACCCTAGTTGTCCTGACGCTAACCCTAGTTGTCCTGACGCTAACCCTACTTGTCCTGACGCTAACCCTAGTTGTCCTGACGCTAACCCTACTTGTCCTGACGCTAACCCTAGTTGTCCTGACGCTAACACTAGTTGTCCTGACGCTAACCCTAGTTGTCCTGACGCTAACCCTAGTTGTCCTGACGCTAACCCTAGTTGTCCTGACGCTAACCCTAGTTGTCCTGACGCTAACCCTACTTGTCCTGACGCTAACCCTAGTTGTCCTGACGCTAACCCTACTTGTCCTGACGCTAACCCTAGTTGTCCTGACGCTAACACTAGTTGTCCTGACGCTAACCCTAGTTGTCCTGACGCTAACCCTAGTTGTCCTGACGCTAACCCTAGTTGTCCTGACGCCAACCCTAGTTGTCCTGACGCTAACCCTAGTTGTCCTGACGCTAACCCTAGTTGTCCTGACGCTAACCCTAGTTGTCCTGACGCTAACCCTAGTTGACCTGACGCTAACCCTACTTGTGCTGACGCTAACCCTACTTGACCTGACGCTAACCCTACTTGTCCTGACGCTAACCCTAGTTGTCCTGACGCTAACCCTAGTTGTCCTGACGCTAACCCTACTTGTCCTGACGCTAACCCTAGTTGTCCTGACGCTAACCCTAGTTGTCCTGACGCTAACCCTACTTGTCCTGACGCTAACCCTACTTGTCCTGACGCTAACCCTAGTTGTCCTGACGCTAACCCTAGTTGTCCTGACGCTAACCCTAGTTGTCCTGACGCTAACCCTAGTTGTCCTGACGCTAACCCTAGTTGACCTGACGCTAACCCTACTTGTCCTGACGCTAACCCTACTTGACCTGACGCTAACCCTACTTGTCCTGACGCTAACCCTAGTTGTCCTGACGCTAACCCTAGTTGTCCTGACGCTAACCCTAGTTGTCCTGACGCTAACCCTAGTTGTCCTGACACTAACCCTAGTTGTCCTGACGCTAACCCTAGTTGTCCTGACGCTAACCCTAGTTGTCCTGACGCTAACCCGAGTTGTCCTGACGCTAACCCTACTTGTCCTGACGCTAACCCTACTTGTCCTGTCTCTAACCCTAGTTGTCCTGACGCTAACCCTAGTTGTCCTGTCGCTAACCCTAGTTGTCCTGACGCTAACCCTAGTTGTCCTGATGCTAACCCTAGTTGTCCTGACGCTAACCCTAGTTCTCCTGACGCTAACCCTAGTTGTCCTGATGCTAACCCTAGTTGTCCTGACGCTAACCCTAGTTGTCCTGACGCTAACCCTAGTTGTCCTGATGCTAACCCTACTTGTCCTGACGCTAACCCTACTTGTCCTGACGCTAACCCTACTTGTCCTGACGCTAACCCTATTGTCCTGACGCTAACCCTAGTTGTCCTGACGCTAACCCTAGTTGTCCTGACGCTAACCTTACTTGTCCTGACGCTAACCCTAGTTGTCCTGACGCTAACCCTACTTGTCCTGACGCTAACCCTACTTGTCCTGATGCTAACCCTAGTTGTCCTGACGCTAACCCTAGTTATCCTGACGCTAACCCTACTTGTCCTGATGCTAACCCTAGTTGTCCTGACGCTAACCCTAGTTGTCCTGACGCTAACCCTAGTTGTCCTGACGCTAACCCTACTTGTCCTGACGCTAACCCTAGTTGTCCTGACGCTAACCCTAGTTGTCCTGACGCTAACCCGAGTTGTCCTGACGCTAACCCTACTTGTCCTGACGCTAACCCTACTTGTCCTGTCTCTAACCCTAGTTGTCCTGACGCTAACCCTAGTTGTCCTGTCGCTAACCCTAGTTGTCCTGACGCTAACCCTAGTTGTCCTGATGCTAACCCTAGTTGTCCTGACGCTAACCCTAGTTCTCCTGACGCTAACCCTAGTTGTCCTGATGCTAACCCTAGTTGTCCTGACGCTAACCCTAGTTGTCCTGACGCTAACCCTAGTTGTCCTGATGCTAACCCTACTTGTCCTGACGCTAACCCTACTTGTCCTGACGCTAACCCTACTTGTCCTGACGCTAACCCTATTGTCCTGACGCTAACCCTAGTTGTCCTGACGCTAACCCTAGTTGTCCTGACGCTAACCTTACTTGTCCTGACGCTAACCCTAGTTGTCCTGACGCTAACCCTACTTGTCCTGACGCTAACCCTACTTGTCCTGATGCTAACCCTAGTTGTCCTGACGCTAACCCTAGTTATCCTGACGCTAACCCTACTTGTCCTGATGCTAACCCTAGTTGTCCTGACGCTAACCCTAGTTGTCCTGACGCTAACCCTAGTTGTCCTGACGCTAACCCTACTTGTCCTGACGCTAACCCTACTTGTCCTGACGCTAACCCTAGTTGTCCTGACGCTAACCCTAGTTGTCCTGACGCTAACCCTAGTTGTCCTGACGCTAACCCTGGTTGTCCTGATGCTAACCCTAGTTGTCCTGACGCTAACCCTAGTTGTCCTGACGCTAACCCTACTTGTCCTGATGCTAACCCTACTTGTCCTGACGCTAACCCTAGTTGTCCTGGCGCTAACCCTAGTTGTCCTGACGCTAACCCTACTTGTCCTGACGCTAACCCTACTTGTCCTGACGCTAACCCTAGTTGTCCTGACGCTAACCCTAGTTGTCCTGACGCTAACTCTAGTTGTCCTGACGCTAACCCTACTTGTCCTGACGCTAACCCTAGTTGTCCTGACGCTAACCCTAGTTGTCCTGACGCTAACCCTAGTTGTCCTGACTCTAACCCTAGTTGTCCTTACGCTAACCCTAGTTGTCCTGACGCTAACCCTACTTGTCCTGACGCTAACCCTAGTTGTCCTGACGCTAACCCTAGTTGTCCTGACGCTAATCCTACTTGTCCTGATGCCAACCCTAGTTGTCCTGACGCTAACCCTAGTTGTCCTGACGCTAACCCTAGTTGTCCTGACGCTAACCCTACTTGTCCTGACGCTAACCCTAGTTGTCCTGACGCTAACCCTAGTTGTCCTGACGCTAACCCTAGTTGTCCTGACGCTAACCCTTGTTGTCCTGACGCTAACCCTACTTGTCCTGACGCTAACCCTAGTTGTCCTGACGCTAACCCTAGTTGTCCTGACGCTAACCCTAGTTGTCCTGACGCTAACCCTAGTTGTCCTGAAGCTAACCCTACTTGTCCTGACGCTAACCCTAGTTGTCCTGACGCTAACCCTACTTGTCCTGACGCTAACCCTAGTTGTCCTGACGCTAACCCTAGTTGTCCTGACGCTAACCCTAGTTGTCCTGACGCTAACTCTAGTTGTCCTGACGCTAACCCTAGTTGTCCTGACGCCAACCCTAGTTGTCCTGACGCTAACCCTAGTTGTCCTGACGCTAACCCTAGTTGTCCTGACGCTAACCCTAGTTGTCCTGACGCTAACCCTAGTTGACCTGACGCTAACCCTACTTGTCCTGACGCTAACCCTACTTGACCTGACGCTAACCCTACTTGTCCTGACGCTAACCCTAGTTGTCCTGACGCTAACCCTAGTTGACCTGACGCTAACCCTACTTGTCCTGACGCTAACCCTACTTGACCTGACGCTAACCCTACTTGTCCTGACGCTAACCCTAGTTGTCCTGACGCTAACCCTAGTTGTCCTGACGCTAACCCTAGTTGACCTGACGCTAACCCTACTTGTCCTGACGCTAACCCTACTTGACCTGACGCTAACCCTACTTGTCCTGACGCTAACCCTAGTTGTCCTGACGCTAACCCTAGTTGTCCTGACGCTAACCCTAGTTGTCCTGACGCTAACCCTAGTTGTCCTGACACTAACCCTAGTTGTCCTGACGCTAACCCTAGTTGTCCTGACGCTAACCCTAGTTGTCCTGACGCTAACCCGAGTTGTCCTGACGCTAACCCTACTTGTCCTGACGCTAACCCTACTTGTCCTGTCTCTAACCCTAGTTGTCCTGACGCTAACCCTAGTTGTCCTGTCGCTAACCCTAGTTGTCCTGACGCTAACCCTAGTTGTCCTGACGCTAACCCTAGTTGTCCTGATGCTAACCCTAGTTGTCCTGACGCTAACCCTAGTTCTCCTGACGCTAACCCTAGTTGTCCTGATGCTAACCCTAGTTGTCCTGACGCTAACCCTAGTTGTCCTGACGCTAACCCTAGTTGTCCTGACGCTAACCCTACTTGTCCTGACGCTAACCCTAGTTGTCCTGACGCTAACCCTACTTGTCCTGACGCTAACCCTACTTGTCCTGACGCTAACCCTACTTGTCCTGACGCTAACCCTACTTGTCCTGACGCTCACCCTAGTTGTCCTGACGCTAACCCTAGTTGTCCTGACGCTAACCTTACTTGTCCTGACGCTAACCCTAGTTGTCCTGACGCTAACCCTACTTGTCCTGACGCTAACCCTACTTGTCCTGATGCTAACCCTAGTTGTCCTGACGCTAACCCTAGTTATCCTGACGCTAACCCTACTTGTCCTGATGCTAACCCTAGTTGTCCTGACGCTAACCCTAGTTGTCCTGACGCTAACCCTAGTTGTCCTGACGCTAACCCTACTTGTCCTGACGCTAACCCTACTTGTCCTGACGCTAACCCTAGTTGTCCTGACGCTAACCCTAGTTGTCCTGACGCTAACCCTAGTTGTCCTGACGCTAACCCTGGTTGTCCTGATGCTAACCCTAGTTGTCCTGACGCTAACCCTAGTTGTCCTGACGCTAACCCTACTTGTCCTGATGCTAACCCTACTTGTCCTGACGCTAACCCTAGTTGTCCTGACGCTAACCCTAGTTGTCCTGACGCTAACCCTACTTGTCCTGACGCTAACCCTACTTGTCCTGACGCTAACCCTAGTTGTCCTGACGCTAACCCTAGTTGTCCTGACGCTGACTCTAGTTGTCCTGACGCTAACCCTACTTGTCCTGACGCTAACCCTATTTGTCCTGACGCTAACCCTAGTTGTCCTGACGCTAACCCTAGTTGTCCTGACTCTAACCCTAGTTGTCCTTACGCTAACCCTAGTTGTCCTGACGCTAACCCTACTTGTCCTGACGCTAACCCTAGTTGTCCTGACGCTAACCCTAGTTGTCCTGACTCTAACCCTAGTTGTCCTTACGCTAACCCTAGTTGTCCTGACGCTAACCCTACTTGTCCTGACGCTAACCCTAGTTGTCCTGACGCTAACCCTAGTTGTCCTGACGCTAATCCTACTTGTCCTGATGCCAACCCTAGTTGTCCTGACGCTAACCCTAGTTGTCCTGACGCTAACCCTACTTGTCCTGACGCTAACCCTAGTTGTCCTGACGCTAACCCTAGTTGTCCTGATGCTAACCCTACTTGTCCTGACGCTAACCCTAGTTGTCCTGACGCTAACTCTAGTTATCCTGACGCTAACCCTAGTTGTCCTGACGCTAACCCTAGTTGTCCTGACGCTAACCCTAGTTGTCCTGACGCTAACCCTACTTGTCCTGACGCTAACCCTAGTTGTCCTGACGCTAACCCTAGTTGTCCTGACGCTAACCCTAGTTGTCCTGACGCTAACCCTACTTGTCCTGACGCTAACCCTAGTTGTCCTGACGGTAACCCTACTTGTCCTGACGCTAACCCTAGTTGTCCTGACGCTAACCCTAGTTGTCCTGACGCTAACCCTACTTGTCCTGACGCTAACCCTAGTTGTCCTGACGCTAACCCTACTTGTCCTGACGCTAACCCTACTTGTCCTGACGCTAACCCTACTTGTCCTGACGCTAACCCTACTTGTCCTGACGCTAACCCTAGTTGTCCTGACGCTAACCCTAGTTGTCCTGACGCTAACCTTACTTGTCCTGACGCTAACCCTAGTTGTCCTGACGCTATCCCTACTTGTCCTGACGCTAACCCTACTTGTCCTGATGCTAACCCTAGTTGTCCTGACGCTAACCCTAGTTATCCTGACGCTAACCCTACTTGTCCTGATGCTAACCCTAGTTGTCCTGACGCTAACCCTAGTTGTCCTGACGCTAACCCTAGTTGTCCTGACGCTAACCCTACTTGTCCTGACGCTAACCCTACTTGTCCTGACGCTAACCCTAGTTGTCCTGACGCTAACCCTAGTTGTCCTGACGCTAACCCTAGTTGTCCTGACGCTAACCCTGGTTGTCCTGATGCTAACCCTAGTTGTCCTGACGCTAACCCTAGTTGTCCTGACGCTAACCCTACTTGTCCTGATGCTAACCCTACTTGTCCTGACGCTAACCCTAGTTGTCCTGACGCTAACCCTAGTTGTCCTGACGCTAACCCTACTTGTCCTGACGCTAACCCTACTTGTCCTGACGCTAACCCTAGTTGTCCTGACGCTAACCCTAGTTGTCCTGACGCTGACTCTAGTTGTCCTGACGCTAACCCTACTTGTCCTGACGCTAACCCTAGTTGTCCTGACGCTAACCCTAGTTGTCCTGACGCTAACCCTAGTTGTCCTGACGCTAACCCTAGTTGTCCTGACACTAACCCTAGTTGTCCTGACGCTAACCCTAGTTGTCCTGACGCTAACCCTAGTTGTCCTGACGCTAACCCGAGTTGTCCTGACGCTAACCCTACTTGTCCTGACGCTAACCCTACTTGTCCTGTCTCTAACCCTAGTTGTCCTGACGCTAACCCTAGTTGTCCTGTCGCTAACCCTAGTTGTCCTGACGCTAACCCTAGTTGTCCTGACGCTAACCCTAGTTGTCCTGATGCTAACCCTAGTTGTCCTGACGCTAACCCTAGTTGTCCTGACGCTAACCCTAGTTGTCCTGACGCTAACCCTACTTGTCCTGACGCTAACCCTACTTGTCCTGACGCTAACCCTACTTGACCTGACGCTAACCCTACTTGTCCTGACGCTAACCCTAGTTGTCCTGACGCTAACCCTAGTTGACCTGACGCTAACCCTACTTGTCCTGACGCTAACCCTACTTGACCTGACGCTAACCCTACTTGTCCTGACGCTAACCCTAGTTGTCCTGACGCTAACCCTAGTTGTCCTGACGCTAACCCTAGTTGACCTGACGCTAACCCTACTTGTCCTGACGCTAACCCTACTTGACCTGACGCTAACCCTACTTGTCCTGACGCTAACCCTAGTTGTCCTGACGCTAACCCTAGTTGTCCTGACGCTAACCCTAGTTGTCCTGACGCTAACCCTAGTTGTCCTGACACTAACCCTAGTTGTCCTGACGCTAACCCTAGTTGTCCTGACGCTAACCCTAGTTGTCCTGACGCTAACCCGAGTTGTCCTGACGCTAACCCTACTTGTCCTGACGCTAACCCTACTTGTCCTGTCTCTAACCCTAGTTGTCCTGACGCTAACCCTAGTTGTCCTGTCGCTAACCCTAGTTGTCCTGACGCTAACCCTAGTTGTCCTGACGCTAACCCTAGTTGTCCTGATGCTAACCCTAGTTGTCCTGACGCTAACCCTAGTTCTCCTGACGCTAACCCTAGTTGTCCTGATGCTAACCCTAGTTGTCCTGACGCTAACCCTAGTTGTCCTGACGCTAACCCTAGTTGTCCTGACGCTAACCCTACTTGTCCTGACGCTAACCCTAGTTGTCCTGACGCTAACCCTACTTGTCCTGACGCTAACCCTACTTGTCCTGACGCTAACCCTACTTGTCCTGACGCTAACCCTACTTGTCCTGACGCTAACCCTAGTTGTCCTGACGCTAACCCTAGTTGTCCTGACGCTAACCTTACTTGTCCTGACGCTAACCCTAGTTGTCCTGACGCTAACCCTACTTGTCCTGACGCTAACCCTACTTGTCCTGATGCTAACCCTAGTTGTCCTGACGCTAACCCTAGTTATCCTGACGCTAACCCTACTTGTCCTGATGCTAACCCTAGTTGTCCTGACGCTAACCCTAGTTGTCCTGACGCTAACCCTAGTTGTCCTGACGCTAACCCTACTTGTCCTGACGCTAACCCTACTTGTCCTGACGCTAACCCTAGTTGTCCTGACGCTAACCCTAGTTGTCCTGACGCTAACCCTAGTTGTCCTGACGCTAACCCTGGTTGTCCTGATGCTAACCCTAGTTGTCCTGACGCTAACCCTAGTTGTCCTGACGCTAACCCTACTTGTCCTGATGCTAACCCTACTTGTCCTGACGCTAACCCTAGTTGTCCTGACGCTAACCCTAGTTGTCCTGACGCTAACCCTACTTGTCCTGACGCTAACCCTACTTGTCCTGACGCTAACCCTAGTTGTCCTGACGCTAACCCTAGTTGTCCTGACGCTGACTCTAGTTGTCCTGACGCTAACCCTACTTGTCCTGACGCTAACCCTATTTGTCCTGACGCTAACCCTAGTTGTCCTGACGCTAACCCTAGTTGTCCTGACTCTAACCCTAGTTGTCCTTACGCTAACCCTAGTTGTCCTGACGCTAACCCTACTTGTCCTGACGCTAACCCTAGTTGTCCTGACGCTAACCCTAGTTGTCCTGACGCTAATCCTACTTGTCCTGATGCCAACCCTAGTTGTCCTGACGCTAACCCTAGTTGTCCTGACGCTAACCCTAGTTGTCCTGACGCTAACCCTACTTGTCCTGACGCTAACCCTAGTTGTCCTGACGCTAACCCTAGTTGTCCTGACGCTAACCCTACTTGTCCTGACGCTAACCCTAGTTGTCCTGACGCTAACCCTAGTTGTCCTGACGCTAACTCTAGTTATCCTGACGCTAACCCTAGTTGTCCTGACGCTAACCCTAGTTGTCCTGACGCTAACCCTAGTTGTCCTGACGCTAACCCTAGTTGTCCTGACGCTAACCCTAGTTGTCCTGACGCTAACCCTAGTTGTCCTGACGCTAACCCTACTTGTCCTGACGCTAACCCTAGTTGTCCTGACGCTAACCCTACTTGTCCTGACGCTAACCCTAGTTGTCCTGACGCTAACCCTAGTTGTCCTGACGCTAACCCTACTTGTCCTGACGCTAACCCTAGTTGTCCTGACGCTAACCCTACTTGTCCTGACGCTAACCCTACTTGTCCTGACGCTAACCCTACTTGTCCTGACGCTAACCCTACTTGTCCTGACGCTAACCCTAGTTGTCCTGACGCTAACCCTAGTTGTCCTGACGCTAACCTTACTTGTCCTGACGCTAACCCTAGTTGTCCTGACGCTAACCCTACTTGTCCTGACGCTAACCCTACTTGTCCTGATGCTAACCCTAGTTGTCCTGACGCTAACCCTAGTTATCCTGACGCTAACCCTACTTGTCCTGATGCTAACCCTAGTTGTCCTGATGCTAACCCTAGTTGTCCTGACGCTAACCCTAGTTGTCCTGACGCTAACCCTACTTGTCCTGACGCTAACCCTACTTGTCCTGACGCTAACCCTAGTTGTCCTGACGCTAACCCTAGTTGTCCTGACGCTAACCCTGGTTGTCCTGATGCTAACCCTAGTTGTCCTGACGCTAACCCTAGTTGTCCTGACGCTAACCCTACTTGTCCTGATGCTAACCCTACTTGTCCTGACGCTAACCCTAGTTGTCCTGACGCTAACCCTAGTTGTCCTGACGCTAACCCTACTTGTCCTGACGCTAACCCTACTTGTCCTGACGCTAACCCTAGTTGTCCTGACGCTAACCCTAGTTGTCCTGACGCTGACTCTAGTTGTCCTGACGCTAACCCTACTTGTCCTGACGCTAACCCTAGTTGTCCTGACGCTAACCCTAGTTGTCCTGACGCTAACCCTAGTTGTCCTGACGCTAACCCTAGTTGTCCTGACACTAACCCTAGTTGTCCTGACGCTAACCCTAGTTGTCCTGACGCTAACCCTAGTTGTCCTGACGCTAACCCGAGTTGTCCTGACGCTAACCCTACTTGTCCTGACGCTAACCCTACTTGTCCTGTCTCTAACCCTAGTTGTCCTGACGCTAACCCTAGTTGTCCTGTCGCTAACCCTAGTTGTCCTGACGCTAACCCTAGTTGTCCTGACGCTAACCCTACTTGTCCTGACGCTAACCCTACTTGTCCTGACGCTAACCCTACTTGTCCTGACGCTAACCCTACTTGTCCTGACGCTAACCCTAGTTGTCCTGACGCTAACCCTACTTGTCCTGACGCTAACCCTACTTGTCCTGACGCTAACCCTACTTGTCCTGACGCTAACCCTACTTGTCCTGACGCTCACCCTAGTTGTCCTGACGCTAACCCTAGTTGTCCTGACGCTAACCTTACTTGTCCTGACGCTAACCCTAGTTGTCCTGACGCTAACCCTACTTGTCCTGACGCTAACCCTACTTGTCCTGATGCTAACCCTAGTTGTCCTGACGCTAACCCTAGTTATCCTGACGCTAACCCTACTTGTCCTGATGCTAACCCTAGTTGTCCTGACGCTAACCCTAGATGTCCTGACGCTAACCCTAGTTGTCCTGACGCTAACCCTACTTGTCCTGACGCTAACCCTACTTGTCCTGACGCTAACCCTAGTTGTCCTGACGCTAACCCTAGTTGTCCTGACGCTAACCCTAGTTGTCCTGACGCTAACCCTGGTTGTCCTGATGCTAACCCTAGTTGTCCTGACGCTAACCCTAGTTGTCCTGACGCTAACCCTACTTGTCCTGATGCTAACCCTACTTGTCCTGACGCTAACCCTAGTTGTCCTGACGCTAACCCTAGTTGTCCTGACGCTAACCCTACTTGTCCTGACGCTAACCCTACTTGTCCTGACGCTAACCCTAGTTGTCCTGACGCTAACCCTAGTTGTCCTGACGCTGACTCTAGTTGTCCTGACGCTAACCCTACTTGTCCTGACGCTAACCCTATTTGTCCTGACGCTAACCCTAGTTGTCCTGACGCTAACCCTAGTTGTCCTGACTCTAACCCTAGTTGTCCTTACGCTAACCCTAGTTGTCCTGACGCTAACCCTACTTGTCCTGACGCTAACCCTAGTTGTCCTGACGCTAACCCTAGTTGTCCTGACTCTAACCCTAGTTGTCCTTACGCTAACCCTAGTTGTCCTGACGCTAACCCTACTTGTCCTGACGCTAACCCTAGTTGTCCTGACGCTAACCCTAGTTGTCCTGACGCTAATCCTACTTGTCCTGATGCCAACCCTAGTTGTCCTGACGCTAACCCTAGTTGTCCTGACGCTAACCCTAGTTGTCCTGACGCTAACCCTACTTGTCCTGACGCTAACCCTAGTTGTCCTGACGCTAACCCTAGTTGTCCTGATGCTAACCCTACTTGTCCTGACGCTAACCCTAGTTGTCCTGACGCTAACCCTAGTTGTCCTGACGCTAACTCTAGTTATCCTGACGCTAACCCTAGTTGTCCTGACGCTAACCCTAGTTGTCCTGACGCTAACCCTAGTTGTCCTGACGCTAACCCTACTTGTCCTGACGCTAACCCTAGTTGTCCTGACGCTAACCCTAGTTGTCCTGACGCTAACCCTAGTTGTCCTGACGCTAACCCTACTTGTCCTGACGCTAACCCTAGTTGTCCTGACGGTAACCCTACTTGTCCTGACGCTAACCCTAGTTGTCCTGACGCTAACCCTAGTTGTCCTGACGCTAACCCTACTTGTCCTGACGCTAACCCTAGTTGTCCTGACGCTAACCCTACTTGTCCTGACGCTAACCCTACTTGTCCTGACGCTAACCCTACTTGTCCTGACGCTAACCCTACTTGTCCTGACGCTAACCCTAGTTGTCCTGACGCTAACCCTAGTTGTCCTGACGCTAACCTTACTTGTCCTGACGCTAACCCTAGTTGTCCTGACGCTATCCCTACTTGTCCTGACGCTAACCCTACTTGTCCTGATGCTAACCCTAGTTGTCCTGACGCTAACCCTAGTTATCCTGACGCTAACCCTACTTGTCCTGATGCTAACCCTAGTTGTCCTGACGCTAACCCTAGTTGTCCTGACGCTAACCCTAGTTGTCCTGACGCTAACCCTACTTGTCCTGACGCTAACCCTACTTGTCCTGACGCTAACCCTAGTTGTCCTGACGCTAACCCTAGTTGTCCTGACGCTAACCCTAGTTGTCCTGACGCTAACCCTGGTTGTCCTGATGCTAACCCTAGTTGTCCTGACGCTAACCCTAGTTGTCCTGACGCTAACCCTACTTGTCCTGATGCTAACCCTACTTGTCCTGACGCTAACCCTAGTTGTCCTGACGCTAACCCTAGTTGTCCTGACGCTAACCCTACTTGTCCTGACGCTAACCCTACTTGTCCTGACGCTAACCCTAGTTGTCCTGACGCTAACCCTAGTTGTCCTGACGCTGACTCTAGTTGTCCTGACGCTAACCCTACTTGTCCTGACGCTAACCCTAGTTGTCCTGACGCTAACCCTAGTTGTCCTGACGCTAACCCTAGTTGTCCTGACGCTAACCCTAGTTGTCCTGACACTAACCCTAGTTGTCCTGACGCTAACCCTAGTTGTCCTGACGCTAACCCTAGTTGTCCTGACGCTAACCCGAGTTGTCCTGACGCTAACCCTACTTGTCCTGACGCTAACCCTACTTGTCCTGTCTCTAACCCTAGTTGTCCTGACGCTAACCCTAGTTGTCCTGTCGCTAACCCTAGTTGTCCTGACGCTAACCCTAGTTGTCCTGACGCTAACCCTAGTTGTCCTGATGCTAACCCTAGTTGTCCTGACGCTAACCCTAGTTGTCCTGACGCTAACCCTAGTTGTCCTGACGCTAACCCTACTTGTCCTGACGCTAACCCTACTTGTCCTGACGCTAACCCTACTTGACCTGACGCTAACCCTACTTGTCCTGACGCTAACCCTAGTTGTCCTGACGCTAACCCTAGTTGACCTGACGCTAACCCTACTTGTCCTGACGCTAACCCTACTTGACCTGACGCTAACCCTACTTGTCCTGACGCTAACCCTAGTTGTCCTGACGCTAACCCTAGTTGTCCTGACGCTAACCCTAGTTGACCTGACGCTAACCCTACTTGTCCTGACGCTAACCCTACTTGACCTGACGCTAACCCTACTTGTCCTGACGCTAACCCTAGTTGTCCTGACGCTAACCCTAGTTGTCCTGACGCTAACCCTAGTTGTCCTGACGCTAACCCTAGTTGTCCTGACACTAACCCTAGTTGTCCTGACGCTAACCCTAGTTGTCCTGACGCTAACCCTAGTTGTCCTGACGCTAACCCGAGTTGTCCTGACGCTAACCCTACTTGTCCTGACGCTAACCCTACTTGTCCTGTCTCTAACCCTAGTTGTCCTGACGCTAACCCTAGTTGTCCTGTCGCTAACCCTAGTTGTCCTGACGCTAACCCTAGTTGTCCTGACGCTAACCCTAGTTGTCCTGATGCTAACCCTAGTTGTCCTGACGCTAACCCTAGTTCTCCTGACGCTAACCCTAGTTGTCCTGATGCTAACCCTAGTTGTCCTGACGCTAACCCTAGTTGTCCTGACGCTAACCCTAGTTGTCCTGACGCTAACCCTACTTGTCCTGACGCTAACCCTAGTTGTCCTGACGCTAACCCTACTTGTCCTGACGCTAACCCTACTTGTCCTGACGCTAACCCTACTTGTCCTGACGCTAACCCTAGTTGTCCTGACGCTAACCCTAGTTGTCCTGACGCTAACCTTACTTGTCCTGACGCTAACCCTAGTTGTCCTGACGCTAACCCTACTTGTCCTGACGCTAACCCTACTTGTCCTGATGCTAACCCTAGTTGTCCTGACGCTAACCCTAGTTATCCTGACGCTAACCCTACTTGTCCTGATGCTAACCCTAGTTGTCCTGACGCTAACCCTAGTTGTCCTGACGCTAACCCTAGTTGTCCTGACGCTAACCCTACTTGTCCTGACGCTAACCCTACTTGTCCTGACGCTAACCCTAGTTGTCCTGACGCTAACCCTAGTTGTCCTGACGCTAACCCTAGTTGTCCTGACGCTAACCCTGGTTGTCCTGATGCTAACCCTAGTTGTCCTGACGCTAACCCTAGTTGTCCTGACGCTAACCCTACTTGTCCTGATGCTAACCCTACTTGTCCTGACGCTAACCCTAGTTGTCCTGACGCTAACCCTAGTTGTCCTGACGCTAACCCTACTTGTCCTGACGCTAACCCTACTTGTCCTGACGCTAACCCTAGTTGTCCTGACGCTAACCCTAGTTGTCCTGACGCTGACTCTAGTTGTCCTGACGCTAACCCTACTTGTCCTGACGCTAACCCTATTTGTCCTGACGCTAACCCTAGTTGTCCTGACGCTAACCCTAGTTGTCCTGACTCTAACCCTAGTTGTCCTTACGCTAACCCTAGTTGTCCTGACGCTAACCCTACTTGTCCTGACGCTAACCCTAGTTGTCCTGACGCTAACCCTAGTTGTCCTGACGCTAATCCTACTTGTCCTGATGCCAACCCTAGTTGTCCTGACGCTAACCCTAGTTGTCCTGACGCTAACCCTAGTTGTCCTGACGCTAACCCTACTTGTCCTGACGCTAACCCTAGTTGTCCTGACGCTAACCCTAGTTGTCCTGACGCTAACCCTACTTGTCCTGACGCTAACCCTAGTTGTCCTGACGCTAACCCTAGTTGTCCTGACGCTAACTCTAGTTATCCTGACGCTAACCCTAGTTGTCCTGACGCTAACCCTAGTTGTCCTGACGCTAACCCTAGTTGTCCTGACGCTAACCCTACTTGTCCTGACGCTAACCCTAGTTGTCCTGACGCTAACCCTAGTTGTCCTGACGCTAACCCTAGTTGTCCTGACGCTAACCCTACTTGTCCTGACGCTAACCCTAGTTGTCCTGACGCTAACCCTACTTGTCCTGACGCTAACCCTAGTTGTCCTGACGCTAACCCTAGTTGTCCTGACGCTAACCCTACTTGTCCTGACGCTAACCCTAGTTGTCCTGACGCTAACCCTACTTGTCCTGACGCTAACCCTACTTGTCCTGACGCTAACCCTACTTGTCCTGACGCTAACCCTACTTGTCCTGACGCTAACCCTAGTTGTCCTGACGCTAACCCTAGTTGTCCTGACGCTAACCTTACTTGTCCTGACGCTAACCCTAGTTGTCCTGACGCTAACCCTACTTGTCCTGACGCTAACCCTACTTGTCCTGATGCTAACCCTAGTTGTCCTGACGCTAACCCTAGTTATCCTGACGCTAACCCTACTTGTCCTGATGCTAACCCTAGTTGTCCTGATGCTAACCCTAGTTGTCCTGACGCTAACCCTAGTTGTCCTGACGCTAACCCTACTTGTCCTGACGCTAACCCTACTTGTCCTGACGCTAACCCTAGTTGTCCTGACGCTAACCCTAGTTGTCCTGACGCTAACCCTAGTTGTCCTGACGCTAACCCTGGTTGTCCTGATGCTAACCCTAGTTGTCCTGACGCTAACCCTAGTTGTCCTGACGCTAACCCTACTTGTCCTGATGCTAACCCTACTTGTCCTGACGCTAACCCTAGTTGTCCTGACGCTAACCCTAGTTGTCCTGACGCTAACCCTACTTGTCCTGACGCTAACCCTACTTGTCCTGACGCTAACCCTAGTTGTCCTGACGCTAACCCTAGTTGTCCTGACGCTGACTCTAGTTGTCCTGACGCTAACCCTACTTGTCCTGACGCTAACCCTAGTTGTCCTGACGCTAACCCTAGTTGTCCTGACGCTAACCCTAGTTGTCCTGACGCTAACCCTAGTTGTCCTGACACTAACCCTAGTTGTCCTGACGCTAACCCTAGTTGTCCTGACGCTAACCCTAGTTGTCCTGACGCTAACCCGAGTTGTCCTGACGCTAACCCTACTTGTCCTGACGCTAACCCTACTTGTCCTGTCTCTAACCCTAGTTGTCCTGACGCTAACCCTAGTTGTCCTGTCGCTAACCCTAGTTGTCCTGACGCTAACCCTAGTTGTCCTGACGCTAACCCTAGTTGTCCTGATGCTAACCCTAGTTGTCCTGACGCTAACCCTAGTTGTCCTGACGCTAACCCTAGTTGTCCTGACGCTAACCCTACTTGTCCTGACGCTAACCCTAGTTGTCCTGACGCTAACCCTACTTGTCCTGACGCTAACCCTACTTGTCCTGACGCTAACCCTACTTGTCCTGACGCTAACCCTACTTGTCCTGACGCTAACCCTAGTTGTCCTGACGCTAACCCTAGTTGTCCTGACGCTAACCCTACTTGTCCTGACGCTAACCCTACTTGTCCTGACGCTAACCCTAGTTGTCCTGACGCTAACCCTAGTTGTCCTGACGCTAACCCTGGTTGTCCTGATGCTAACCCTAGTTGTCCTGACGCTAACCCTAGTTGTCCTGACGCTAACCCTACTTGTCCTGATGCTAACCCTACTTGTCCTGACGCTAACCCTAGTTGTCCTGACGCTAACCCTAGTTGTCCTGACGCTAACCCTACTTGTCCTGACGCTAACCCTACTTGTCCTGACGCTAACCCTAGTTGTCCTGACGCTAACCCTAGTTGTCCTGACGCTGACTCTAGTTGTCCTGACGCTAACCCTACTTGTCCTGACGCTAACCCTATTTGTCCTGACGCTAACCCTAGTTGTCCTGACGCTAACCCTAGTTGTCCTGACTCTAACCCTAGTTGTCCTTACGCTAACCCTAGTTGTCCTGACGCTAACCCTACTTGTCCTGACGCTAACCCTAGTTGTCCTGACGCTAACCCTAGTTGTCCTGACGCTAATCCTACTTGTCCTGATGCCAACCCTAGTTGTCCTGACGCTAACCCTAGTTGTCCTGACGCTAACCCTAGTTGTCCTGACGCTAACCCTACTTGTCCTGACGCTAACCCTAGTTGTCCTGACGCTAACCCTAGTTGTCCTGACGCTAACTCTAGTTATCCTGACGCTAACCCTAGTTGTCCTGACGCTAACCCTACTTGTCCTGACGCTAACCCTAGTTGTCCTGACGCTAACCCTAGTTGTCCTGACGCTAACCCTAGTTGTCCTGACGCTAACCCTACTTGTCCTGACGCTAACCCTAGTTGTCCTGACGCTAACCCTACTTGTCCTGACGCTAACCCTAGTTGTCCTGACGCTAACCCTAGTTGTCCTGACGCTAACCCTACTTGTCCTGACGCTAACCCTAGTTGTCCTGACGCTAACCCTACTTGTCCTGACGCTAACCCTACTTGTCCTGACGCTAACCCTACTTGTCCTGACGCTAACCCTACTTGTCCTGACGCTAACCCTAGTTGTCCTGACGCTAACCCTAGTTGTCCTGACGCTAACCTTACTTGTCCTGACGCTAACCCTAGTTGTCCTGACGCTAACCCTACTTGTCCTGACGCTAACCCTACTTGTCCTGATGCTAACCCTAGTTGTCCTGACGCTAACCCTAGTTATCCTGACGCTAACCCTACTTGTCCTGATGCTAACCCTAGTTGTCCTGACGCTAACCCTAGTTGTCCTGACGCTAACCCTAGTTGTCCTGACGCTAACCCTACTTGTCCTGACGCTAACCCTACTTGTCCTGACGCTAACCCTAGTTGTCCTGACGCTAACCCTAGTTGTCCTGACGCTAACCCTAGTTGTCCTGACGCTAACCCTGGTTGTCCTGATGCTAACCCTAGTTGTCCTGACGCTAACCCTAGTTGTCCTGACGCTAACCCTACTTGTCCTGATGCTAACCCTACTTGTCCTGACGCTAACCCTAGTTGTCCTGACGCTAACCCTAGTTGTCCTGACGCTAACCCTACTTGTCCTGACGCTAACCCTACTTGTCCTGACGCTAACCCTAGTTGTCCTGACGCTAACCCTAGTTGTCCTGACGCTGACTCTAGTTGTCCTGACGCTAACCCTACTTGTCCTGACGCTAACCCTAGTTGTCCTGACGCTAACCCTAGTTGTCCTGACGCTAACCCTAGTTGTCCTGACTCTAACCCTAGTTGTCCTTACGCTAACCCTAGTTGTCCTGACGCTAACCCTACTTGTCCTGACGCTAACCCTAGTTGTCCTGACGCTAACCCTAGTTGTCCTGACGCTAATCCTACTTGTCCTGATGCCAACCCTAGTTGTCCTGACGCTAACCCTAGTTGTCCTGACGCTAACCCTAGTTGTCCTGACGCTAACCCTACTTGTCCTGACGCTAACCCTAGTTGTCCTGACGCTAACCCTAGTTGTCCTGACGCTAACCCTACTTGTCCTGACGCTAACCCTAGTTGTCCTGACGCTAACCCTAGTTGTCCTGACGCTAACTCTAGTTATCCTGACGCTAACCCTAGTTGTCCTGACGCTAACCCTAGTTGTCCTGACGCTAACCCTAGTTGTCCTGACGCTAACCCTACTTGTCCTGACGCTAACCCTACTTGTCCTGATGCTAACCCTACTTGTCCTGACGCTAACTCTAGTTATCCTGACGCTAACCCTAGTTGTCCTGACGCTAACTCTAGTTATCCTGACGCTAACCCTAGTTGTCCTGACGCTAACCCTAGTTGTCCTGACGCTAACCCTACTTGTCCTGATGCTAACCCTACTTGTCCTGACGCTAACTCTAGTTATCCTGACGCTAACCCTAGTTGTCCTGACGCTAACCCTAGTTGTCCTGACGCTAACCCTAGTTGTCCTGACGCTAACCCTACTTGTCCTGACGCTAACCCTAGTTGTCCTGACGCTAACCCGAGTTGTCCTGACGCTAACCCTACTTGTCCTGACGCTAACTCTAGTTGTCCTGACGCTAACCCTAGTTGTCCTGACGCTAACCCTACTTGTCCTGACGCTAACCCTAGTTGTCCTGACGCTAACCCTAGTTGTCCTGACGCTAACCCTAGTTGTCCTGACGCTAACCCTAGTTGTCCTGACGCTAACCCTACTTGTCCTGACGCTAACCCTAGTTGTCCTGACGCTAATCCTACTTGTCCTGACGCCAACCCTAGTTGTCCTGACGCTAACCCTAGTTGTCCTGACGCTAACCCTAGTTGTCCTGACGCTAACCCTACTTGTCCTGACGCTAACCCTAGTTGTCCTGACGCTAACCCTAGTTGTCCTGACGCTAACCCTACTTGTCCTGACGCTAACCCTAGTTGTCCTGACGCTAATCCTACTTGTCCTGACGCCAACCCTAGTTGTCCTGACGCTAACCCTAGTTGTCCTGACGCTAACCCTAGTTGTCCTGACGCTAACCCTACTTGTCCTGACGCTAACCCTAGTTGTCCTGACGCTAACCCTACTTGTCCTGACGCTAACCCTAGTTGTCCTGACGCTAACACTAGTTGTCCTGACGCTAACCCTAGTTGTCCTGACGCTAACCCTAGTTGTCCTGACGCTAACCCTAGTTGTCCTGACGCTAACCCTAGTTGTCCTGACGCTAACCCTACTTGTCCTGACGCTAACCCTAGTTGTCCTGACGCTAACCCTACTTGTCCTGACGCTAACCCTAGTTGTCCTGACGCTAACACTAGTTGTCCTGACGCTAACCCTAGTTGTCCTGACGCTAACCCTAGTTGTCCTGACGCTAACCCTAGTTGTCCTGACGCCAACCCTAGTTGTCCTGACGCTAACCCTAGTTGTCCTGACGCTAACCCTAGTTGTCCTGACGCTAACCCTAGTTGTCCTGACGCTAACCCTAGTTGACCTGACGCTAACCCTACTTGTGCTGACGCTAACCCTACTTGACCTGACGCTAACCCTACTTGTCCTGACGCTAACCCTAGTTGTCCTGACGCTAACCCTAGTTGTCCTGACGCTAACCCTACTTGTCCTGACGCTAACCCTAGTTGTCCTGACGCTAACCCTAGTTGTCCTGACGCTAACCCTACTTGTCCTGACGCTAACCCTACTTGTCCTGACGCTAACCCTAGTTGTCCTGACGCTAACCCTAGTTGTCCTGACGCTAACCCTAGTTGTCCTGACGCTAACCCTAGTTGTCCTGACGCTAACCCTAGTTGACCTGACGCTAACCCTACTTGTCCTGACGCTAACCCTACTTGACCTGACGCTAACCCTACTTGTCCTGACGCTAACCCTAGTTGTCCTGACGCTAACCCTAGTTGTCCTGACGCTAACCCTAGTTGTCCTGACGCTAACCCTAGTTGTCCTGACACTAACCCTAGTTGTCCTGACGCTAACCCTAGTTGTCCTGACGCTAACCCTAGTTGTCCTGACGCTAACCCGAGTTGTCCTGACGCTAACCCTACTTGTCCTGACGCTAACCCTACTTGTCCTGTCTCTAACCCTAGTTGTCCTGACGCTAACCCTAGTTGTCCTGTCGCTAACCCTAGTTGTCCTGACGCTAACCCTAGTTGTCCTGATGCTAACCCTAGTTGTCCTGACGCTAACCCTAGTTCTCCTGACGCTAACCCTAGTTGTCCTGATGCTAACCCTAGTTGTCCTGACGCTAACCCTAGTTGTCCTGACGCTAACCCTAGTTGTCCTGATGCTAACCCTACTTGTCCTGACGCTAACCCTACTTGTCCTGACGCTAACCCTACTTGTCCTGACGCTAACCCTATTGTCCTGACGCTAACCCTAGTTGTCCTGACGCTAACCCTAGTTGTCCTGACGCTAACCTTACTTGTCCTGACGCTAACCCTAGTTGTCCTGACGCTAACCCTACTTGTCCTGACGCTAACCCTACTTGTCCTGATGCTAACCCTAGTTGTCCTGACGCTAACCCTAGTTATCCTGACGCTAACCCTACTTGTCCTGATGCTAACCCTAGTTGTCCTGACGCTAACCCTAGTTGTCCTGACGCTAACCCTAGTTGTCCTGACGCTAACCCTACTTGTCCTGACGCTAACCCTACTTGTCCTGACGCTAACCCTAGTTGTCCTGACGCTAACCCTAGTTGTCCTGACGCTAACCCTAGTTGTCCTGACGCTAACCCTGGTTGTCCTGATGCTAACCCTAGTTGTCCTGACGCTAACCCTAGTTGTCCTGACGCTAACCCTACTTGTCCTGATGCTAACCCTACTTGTCCTGACGCTAACCCTAGTTGTCCTGACGCTAACCCTAGTTGTCCTGACGCTAACCCTACTTGTCCTGACGCTAACCCTACTTGTCCTGACGCTAACCCTAGTTGTCCTGACGCTAACCCTAGTTGTCCTGACGCTAACTCTAGTTGTCCTGACGCTAACCCTACTTGTCCTGACGCTAACCCTAGTTGTCCTGACGCTAACCCTAGTTGTCCTGACGCTAACCCTAGTTGTCCTGACTCTAACCCTAGTTGTCCTTACGCTAACCCTAGTTGTCCTGACGCTAACCCTACTTGTCCTGACGCTAACCCTAGTTGTCCTGACGCTAACCCTAGTTGTCCTGACGCTAATCCTACTTGTCCTGATGCCAACCCTAGTTGTCCTGACGCTAACCCTAGTTGTCCTGACGCTAACCCTAGTTGTCCTGACGCTAACCCTACTTGTCCTGACGCTAACCCTAGTTGTCCTGACGCTAACCCTAGTTGTCCTGACGCTAACCCTACTTGTCCTGACGCTAACCCTAGTTGTCCTGACGCTAACCCTAGTTGTCCTGACGCTAACTCTAGTTATCCTGACGCTAACCCTAGTTGTCCTGACGCTAACCCTAGTTGTCCTGACGCTAACCCTAGTTGTCCTGACGCTAACCCTACTTGTCCTCACGCTAACCCTAGTTGTCCTGACGCTAACCCTAGTTGTCCTGACGCTAACCCTAGTTGTCCTGACGCTAACCCTACTTGTCCTGACGCTAACCCTAGTTGTCCTGACGCTAACCCTACTTGTCCTGACGCTAACCCTAGTTGTCCTGACGCTAACCCTAGTTGTCCTGACGCTAACCCTAGTTGTCCTGACGCTAACCCTAGTTGTCCTGACGCCAACCCTAGTTGTCCTGACGCTAACCCTAGTTGTCCTGACGCTAACCCTAGTTGTCCTGACGCTAACCCTAGTTGACCTGACGCTAACCCTACTTGTCCTGACGCTAACCCTACTTGACCTGACGCTAACCCTACTTGTCCTGACGCTAACCCTAGTTGTCCTGACGCTAACCCTAGTTGTCCTGACGCTAACCCTAGTTGTCCTGATGCTAACCCTAGTTGTCCTGACGCTAACCCTACTTGTCCTGACGCTAACCCTAGTTGTCCTGACGCTAACCCGAGTTGTCCTGACGCTAACCCTAGTTGTCCTGACGCTAACCCTAGTTGTCCTGACGCTAACCCTACTTGTCCTGACGCTAACCCTAGTTGTCCTGACGCTAATCCTACTTGTCCTGACGCCAACCCTAGTTGTCCTGACGCTAACCCTAGTTGTCCTGACGCTAACCCTAGTTGTCCTGACGCTAACCCTACTTGTCCTGACGCTAACCCTAGTTGTCCTGACGCTAACCCTAGTTGTCCTGACGCTAACTCTACCTGTCCTGACGCTAACCCTAGTTGTCCTGACGCTAACCCTAGTTGTCCTGATGCTAACTCTAGTTATCCTGACGCTAACCCTAGTTGTCCTGACGCTATCCCTAGTTGTCCTGACGCTAACCCTACTTGTCCTGACGCTAACCCTAGTTGTCCTGACGCTAACCCTAGTTGTCCTGACGCTAACCCTAGTTGTCCTGACGCTAACCCTAGTTGTCCTGACGCTAACCCTACTTGTCCTGACGCTAACCCTAGTTGTCCTGACGCTAACCCTACTTGTCCTGACGCTAACCCTAGTTGTCCTGACGCTAACACTAGTTGTCCTGACGCTAACCCTAGTTGTCCTGACGCTAACCCTAGTTGTCCTGACGCTAACCCTAGTTGTCCTGACGCCAACCCTAGTTGTCCTGACGCTAACCCTAGTTGTCCTGACGCTAACCCTAGTTGTCCTGACGCTAACCCTAGTTGTCCTGACGCTAACCCTAGTTGACCTGACGCTAACCCTACTTGTCCTGACGCTAACCCTACTTGACCTGACGCTAACCCTACTTGTCCTGACGCTAACCCTAGTTGTCCTGACGCTAACCCTAGTTGTCCTGACGCTAACCCTACTTGTCCTGACGCTAACCCTACTTGTCCTGACGCTAACCCTAGTTGTCCTGACGCTAACCCTAGTTGTCCTGACGCTAACCCTAGTTGTCCTGACGCTAACCCTACTTGTCCTGACGCTAACCCTACTTGTCCTGACGCTAACCCTAGTTGTCCTGACGCTAACCCTAGTTGTCCTGACGCTAACCCTAGTTGTCCTGACGCTAACCCTAGTTGTCCTGACGCTAACCCTAGTTGACCTGACGCTAACCCTACTTGTCCTGACGCTAACTCTACTTGTCCTGTCTCTAACCCTAGTTGTCCTGACGCTAACCCTAGTTGTCCTGTCGCTAACCCTAGTTGTCCTGACGCTAACCCTAGTTGTCCTGATGCTAACCCTAGTTGTCCTGACGCTAACCCTAGTTCTCCTGACGCTAACCCTAGTTGTCCTGATGCTAACCCTAGTTGTCCTGACGCTAATCCTACTTGTCCTGACGCCAACCCTAGTTGTCCTGACGCTAACCCTAGTTGTCCTGACGCTAACCCTAGTTGTCCTGACGCTAACCCTACTTGTCCTGACGCTAACCCTAGTTGTCCTGACGCTAACCCTAGTTGTCCTGACGCTAACTCTACCTGTCCTGACGCTAACCCTAGTTGTCCTGACGCTAACCCTAGTTGTCCTGATGCTAACTCTAGTTATCCTGACGCTAACCCTAGTTGTCCTGACGCTATCCCTAGTTGTCCTGACGCTAACCCTACTTGTCCTGACGCTAACCCTAGTTGTCCTGACGCTAACCCTAGTTGTCCTGACGCTAACCCAAGTTGTCCTGACGCTAACCCTAGTTGTCCTGACGCTAACCCTACTTGTCCTGACGCTAACCCTAGTTGTCCTGACGCTAACCCTACTTGTCCTGACGCTAACCCTAGTTGTCCTGACGCTAACACTAGTTGTCCTGACGCTAACCCTAGTTGTCCTGACGCTAACCCTAGTTGTCCTGACGCTAACCCTAGTTGTCCTGACGCCAACCCTAGTTGTCCTGACGCTAACCCTAGTTGTCCTGACGCTAACCCTAGTTGTCCTGACGCTAACCCTAGTTGTCCTGACGCTAACCCTAGTTGACCTGACGCTAACCCTACTTGTCCTGACGCTAACCCTACTTGACCTGACGCTAACCCTACTTGTCCTGACGCTAACCCTAGTTGTCCTGACGCTAACCCTAGTTGTCCTGACGCTAACCCTACTTGTCCTGACGCTAACCCTACTTGTCCTGACGCTAACCCTAGTTGTCCTGACGCTAACCCTAGTTGTCCTGACGCTAACCCTAGTTGTCCTGACGCTAACCCTAGTTGTCCTGACGCTAACCCTACTTGTCCTGACGCTAACCCTAGTTGTCCTGACGCTAACCCTAGTTGTCCTGACGCTAACCCTAGTTGTCCTGACGCTAACCCTAGTTGACCTGACGCTAACCCTACTTGTCCTGACGCTAACCCTACTTGTCCTGTCTCTAACCCTAGTTGTCCTGACGCTAACCCTAGTTGTCCTGTCGCTAACCCTAGTTGTCCTGACGCTAACCCTAGTTGTCCTGATGCTAACCCTAGTTGTCCTGACGCTAACCCTAGTTCTCCTGACGCTAACCCTAGTTGTCCTGATGCTAACCCTAGTTGTCCTGACGCTAACCCTAGTTGTCCTGACGCTAACCCTAGTTGTCCTGATGCTAACCCTACTTGTCCTGATGCTAACCCTAGTTGTCCTGACGCTAACCCTACTTGTCCTGACGCTAACCCTACTTGTCCTGACGCTAACCCTACTTGTCCTGACGCTAACCCTACTTGTCCTGACGCTAACCCTAGTTGTCCTGACGCTAACCCTAGTTGTCCTGACGCTAACCTTACTTGTCCTGACGCTAACCCTAGTTGTCCTGACGCTAACCCTACTTGTCCTGACGCTAACCCTACTTGTCCTGATGCTAACCCTAGTTGTCCTGACGCTAACCCTAGTTATCCTGACGCTAACCCTAGTTGTCCTGACGCTAACCCTAGTTGTCCTGACGCTAACCCTAGTTGTCCTGACGCTAACCCTAGTTGTCCTGACGCTAACCCTACTTGTCCTGACGCTAACCCTACTTGTCCTGACGCTAACCCTAGTTGTCCTGACGCTAACCCTAGTTGTCCTGACGCTAACCCTAGTTGTCCTGACGCTAACCCTGCTTGTCCTGACGCTAACCCTAGTTGTCCTGACGCTAACCCTACTTGTCCTGACGCTAACCCTAGTTGTCCTGACGCTAACCCTACTTGTCCTGACGCTAACCCTAGTTGTCCTGACGCTAACACTAGTTGTCCTGACGCTAACCCTAGTTGTCCTGACGCTAACCCTAGTTGTCCTGACGCTAACCCTAGTTGTCCTGACGCCAACCCTAGTTGTCCTGACGCTAACCCTAGTTGTCCTGACGCTAACCCTAGTTGTCCTGACGCTAACCCTAGTTGTCCTGACGCTAACCCTAGTTGACCTGACGCTAACCCTACTTGTCCTGACGCTAACCCTACTTGACCTGACGCTAACCCTACTTGTCCTGACGCTAACCCTAGTTGTCCTGACGCTAACCCTAGTTGTCCTGACGCTAACCCTACTTGTCCTGACGCTAACCCTACTTGTCCTGACGCTAACCCTAGTTGTCCTGACGCTAACCCTAGTTGTCCTGACGCTAACCCTAGTTGTCCTGACGCTAACCCTACTTGTCCTGACGCTAACCCTACTTGTCCTGACGCTAACCCTAGTTGTCCTGACGCTAACCCTAGTTGTCCTGACGCTAACCCTAGTTGTCCTGACGCTAACCCTAGTTGTCCTGACGCTAACCCTAGTTGACCTGACGCTAACCCTACTTGTCCTGACGCTAACCCTACTTGTCCTGTCTCTAACCCTAGTTGTCCTGACGCTAACCCTAGTTGTCCTGTCGCTAACCCTAGTTGTCCTGACGCTAACCCTAGTTGTCCTGATGCTAACCCTAGTTGTCCTGACGCTAACCCTAGTTCTCCTGACGCTAACCCTAGTTGTCCTGATGCTAACCCTAGTTGTCCTGACGCTAATCCTACTTGTCCTGACGCCAACCCTAGTTGTCCTGACGCTAACCCTAGTTGTCCTGACGCTAACCCTAGTTGTCCTGACGCTAACCCTACTTGTCCTGACGCTAACCCTAGTTGTCCTGACGCTAACCCTAGTTGTCCTGACGCTAACTCTACCTGTCCTGACGCTAACCCTAGTTGTCCTGACGCTAACCCTAGTTGTCCTGATGCTAACTCTAGTTATCCTGACGCTAACCCTAGTTGTCCTGACGCTATCCCTAGTTGTCCTGACGCTAACCCTACTTGTCCTGACGCTAACCCTAGTTGTCCTGACGCTAACCCTAGTTGTCCTGACGCTAACCCAAGTTGTCCTGACGCTAACCCTAGTTGTCCTGACGCTAACCCTACTTGTCCTGACGCTAACCCTAGTTGTCCTGACGCTAACCCTACTTGTCCTGACGCTAACACTAGTTGTCCTGACGCTAACCCTAGTTGTCCTGACGCTAACCCTAGTTGTCCTGACGCTAACCCTAGTTGTCCTGACGCCAACCCTAGTTGTCCTGACGCTAACCCTAGTTGTCCTGACGCTAACCCTAGTTGTCCTGACGCTAACCCTAGTTGTCCTGACGCTAACCCTAGTTGACCTGACGCTAACCCTACTTGTCCTGACGCTAACCCTACTTGACCTGACGCTAACCCTACTTGTCCTGACGCTAACCCTAGTTGTCCTGACGCTAACCCTAGTTGTCCTGACGCTAACCCTACTTGTCCTGACGCTAACCCTACTTGTCCTGACGCTAACCCTAGTTGTCCTGACGCTAACCCTAGTTGTCCTGACGCTAACCCTAGTTGTCCTGACGCTAACCCTAGTTGTCCTGACGCTAACCCTACTTGTCCTGACGCTAACCCTAGTTGTCCTGACGCTAACCCTAGTTGTCCTGACGCTAACCCTAGTTGTCCTGACGCTAACCCTAGTTGTCCTGACGCTAACCCTAGTTGACCTGACGCTAACCCTACTTGTCCTGACGCTAACCCTACTTGTCCTGTCTCTAACCCTAGTTGTCCTGACGCTAACCCTAGTTGTCCTGTCGCTAACCCTAGTTGTCCTGACGCTAACCCTAGTTGTCCTGATGCTAACCCTAGTTGTCCTGACGCTAACCCTAGTTCTCCTGACGCTAACCCTAGTTGTCCTGATGCTAACCCTAGTTGTCCTGACGCTAACCCTAGTTGTCCTGACGCTAACCCTAGTTGTCCTGATGCTAACCCTACTTGTCCTGATGCTAACCCTAGTTGTCCTGACGCTAACCCTACTTGTCCTGACGCTAACCCTACTTGTCCTGACGCTAACCCTACTTGTCCTGACGCTAACCCTACTTGTCCTGACGCTAACCCTAGTTGTCCTGACGCTAACCCTAGTTGTCCTGACGCTAACCTTACTTGTCCTGACGCTAACCCTAGTTGTCCTGACGCTAACCCTACTTGTCCTGACGCTAACCCTACTTGTCCTGATGCTAACCCTAGTTGTCCTGACGCTAACCCTAGTTATCCTGACGCTAACCCTAGTTGTCCTGACGCTAACCCTAGTTGTCCTGACGCTAACCCTAGTTGTCCTGACGCTAACCCTAGTTGTCCTGACGCTAGCCCTACTTGTCCTGACGCTAACCCTACTTGTCCTGACGCTAACCCTAGTTGTCCTGACGCTAACCCTAGTTGTCCTGACGCTAACCCTAGTTGTCCTGACGCTAACCCTGGTTGTCCTGACGCTAACCCTAGTTGTCCTGACGCTAACCCTAGTTGTCCTGACGCTAACCCTACTTGTCCTGATGCTAACCCTACTTGTCCTGACGCTAACCCTAGTTGTCCTGACGCTAACCCTAGTTGTCCTGATGCTAACCCTAGTTGTCCTGACGCTAACCCTACTTGTCCTGACGCTAACCCTACTTGTCCTGACGCTAACCCTAGTTGTCCTGACGCTAACCCTAGTTGTCCTGACGCTAACCCTAGTTGTCCTGACGCTAACCCTACTTGTCCTGACGCTAACCCTAGTTGTCCTGCCGCTAACCCTAGTTGTCCTGATGCTAACCCTACTTGTCCTGACGCCAACCCTAGTTGTCCTGACGCTAACCCTAGTTGTCCTGACGCTAACCCTAATTGTCCTGACGCTAACCCTAGTTGTCCTGACGCTAACACTAGTTGTCCTGACGCTAACCCTACTTGTCCTGACGCCAACCGTAGTTGTCCTGACTCTAACCCTAGTTGTCCTGACGCTAACCCTAGTTGTCCTGACGCTAACCCTACTTGTCCTGACGCTAACCCTAGTTGTCCTGACGCTAACCCTAGTTGTCCTGACGCTAACCCTAGTTGTCCTGACGCTAACTCTAGTTGTCCTGATGCTAACCCTACTTGTCCTGACGCTAACTCTAGTTGTCCTGATGCTAACCCTAGTTGTCCTGACGCTAACCCTAGTTGTCCTGACGCTAACCCTACTTGTCCTGACGCTAACCCTAGTTGTCTTGACGCTAACCCTAGTTGTCCTGACGCTAACCCTAGTTATCCTGACGCTAACCCTAGTTGTCCTGATGCTAACCCTAGTTGTCCTGACGCTAACCCTAGTTGTCCTGACGCTAACCCTACTTGTCCTGACGCTAACCCTAGTTGTCCTGACGCTAACCCTAGTTGTACTGACGCTAACCCTAGTTGTCCTGACGCTAACCCTAGTTGTCCTGACGCTAACTCTAGTTGTCCTGATGCTAACCCTACTTGTCCTGACGCTAACCCTAGTTGTCCTGACGTTAACCCTAGTTGTCCTGACGCTAACCCTAGTTGTCCTGACGCTAACCCGAGTTGTCCTGACGCTAACCCTACTTGTCCTGACGCTAACTCTAGTTGTCCTGACGCTAACCCTAGTTGTCCTGACGCTAACCCTACTTGTCCTGACGCTAACCCTTTTTGTCCTGACGCTAACCCTAGTTGTCCTGACGCTAACCCTAGTTGTCCTGACGCTAACCCTAGTTGTCCTGACGCTAACCCTACTTGTCCTGACGCTAACCCTACTTGTCCTGATGCTAACCCTAGTTGTCCTGACGCTAATCCTACTTGTCCTGACGCCAACCCTAGTTGTCCTGACGCTAACCCTAGTTGTCCTGACGCTAACCCTAGTTGTCCTGACGCTAACCCTACTTGTCCTGACGCTAACCCTAGTTGTCCTGACGCTAACCCTAGTTGTCCTGACGCTAACCCTACTTGTCCTGACGCTAACCCTAGTTGTCCTGACGCTAACTCTAGTTATCCTGACGCTAACCCTAGTTGTCCTGACGCTAACCCTAGTTGTCCTGACGCTAACCCTAGTTGTCCTGACGCTAACCCTACTTGTCCTGACGCTAACCCTAGTTGTCCTGACGCTAACCCTAGTTGTCCTGACGCTAACCCTAGTTGTCCTGACGCTAACCCTACTTGTCCTGACGTTAACCCTAGTTGTCCTGACGCTAACCCTACTTGTCCTGACGCTAACCCTAGTTGTCCTGACGCTAACACTAGTTGTCCTGAAGCTAACCCTAGTTGTCCTGACGCTAACCCTAGTTGTCCTGACGCTAACCCTAGTTGTCCTGACGCCAACCCTAGTTGTCCTGACGCTAACCCTAGTTGTCCTGACGATAACCCTAGTTGTCCTGACGCTAACCCTAGTTGTCCTGACGCTAACCCTAGTTGACCTGATGCTAACCCTACTTGTCCTGACGCTAACCCTACTTGACCTGACGCTAACCCTACTTGTCCTGACGCTAACCCTAGTTGTCCTGACGCTAACCCTAGTTGTCCTGACGCTAACCCTAGTTGTCCTGACGCTAACCCTACTTGTCCTGACGCTAACCCTAGTTGTCCTGACGCTAACCCTAGTTGTCCTGACGCTAACCCGAGTTGTCCTGACGCTAACCCTACTTGTCCTGACGCTAACTCTAGTTGTCCTGACGCTAACCCTAGTTGTCCTGACGCTAACCCTACTTGTCCTGACGCTAACCCTAGTTGTCCTGACGCTAACCCTAGTTGTCCTGACGCTAACCCTAGTTGTCCTGACGCTAACCCTAGTTGTCCTGACGCTAACCCGAGTTGTCCTGACGCTAACCCTACTTGTCCTGACGCTAACTCTAGTTGTCCTGACGCTAACCCTAGTTGTCCTGACGCTAACCCTAGTTGTCCTGACGCTAACCCTAGTTGTCCTGACGCTAACCCTAGTTGTCCTGATGCTAACCCTACTTGTCCTGACGCTAACCCTACTTGTCCTGACGCTAACCCTAGTTGTCCTGACGCTAACCCTAGTTGTCCTGACGCTAACCCTAGTTGTCCTGACGCTAACCCTAGTTGACCTGACGCTAACCCTACTTGTCCTGACGCTAACCCTACTTGACCTGACGCTAACCCTACTTGTCCTGACGCTAACCCTAGTTGTCCTGACGCTAACCCTAGTTGTCCTGACGCTAACCCTAGTTGTCCTGACGCTAACCCTAGTTGTCCTGACACTAACCCTAGTTGTCCTGACGCTAACCCTAGTTGTCCTGACGCTAACCCTAGTTGTCCTGACGCTAACCCGAGTTGTCCTGACGCTAACCCTACTTGTCCTGACGCAAACCCTACTTGTCCTGTTTCTAACCCTAGTTGTCCTGACGCTAACCCTAGTTGTCCTGTCGCTAACCCTAGTTGTCCTGACGCTAACCCTAGTTGTCCTGATGCTAACCCTAGTTGTCCTGACGCTAACCCTAGTTCTCCTGACGCTAACCCTAGTTGTCCTGATGCTAACCCTAGATGTCCTGACGCTAACCCTAGTTGTCCTGACGCTAACCCTAGTTGTCCTGATGCTAACCCTACTTGTCCTGACGCTAACCCTACTTGTCCTGACGCTAACCCTAGTTGTCCTGACGCTAACCCTAGTTGTCCTGACGCTAACCCTAGTTGTCCTGACGCTAACCCTAGTTGTCCTGACGCTAACCCTACTTGTCCTGACGCTAACCCTACTTGTCCTGACGCTAACCCTAGTTGTCCTGACGCTAATCCTACTTGTCCTGACGCCAACCCTAGTTGTCCTGACGCTAACCCTAGTTGTCCTGACGCTAACCCTAGTTGTCCTGACGCTAACCCTACTTGTCCTGACGCTAACCCTAGTTGTCCTGACGCTAACCCTAGTTGTCCTGACGCTAACCCTACTTGTCCTGACGCTAACCCTAGTTGTCCTGACGCTAACTCTAGTTATCCTGACGCTAACCCTAGTTGTCCTGACGCTAACCCTAGTTGTCCTGACGCTAACCCTAGTTGTCCTGACGCTAACCCTACTTGTCCTGACGCTAACCCTAGTTGTCCTGATGCTAACCCTAGTTGTCCTGACGCTAACCCTAGTTGTCCTGACGCTAACCCTAGTTGTCCTGACGCTAACCCTACTTGTCCTGACGTTAACCCTAGTTGTCCTGACGCTAACCCTACTTGTCCTGACGCTAACCCTAGTTGTCCTGACGCTAACACTAGTTGTCCTGACGCTAACCCTAGTTGTCCTGACGCTAATCCTAGTTGTCCTGACGCTAACCCTAGTTGTCCTGACGCCAACCCTAGTTGTCCTGACGCTAACCCTAGTTGTCCTGACGCTAACCCTAGTTGTCCTGACGCTAACCCTAGTTGTCCTGACGCTAACCCTAGTTGACCTGACGCTAACCCTACTTGTCCTGACGCTAACCCTACTTGACCTGACGCTAACCCTACTTGTCCTGACGCTAACCCTAGTTGTCCTGATGCTAACCCTAGTTGTCCTGACGCTAACCCTAGTTGTCCTGACGCTAACCCTACTTGTCCTGACGCTAACCCTAGTTGTCCTGACGCTAACCCTAGTTGTCCTGACGCTAACCCGAGTTGTCCTGACGCTAACCCTACTTGTCCTGACGCTAACTCTAGTTGTCCTGACGTTAACCCTAGTTGTCCTGACGCTAACCCTACTTGTCCTGACGCTAACCCTAGTTGTACTGACGCTAACCCTAGTTGTCCTGACGCTAACCCTAGTTGTCCTGACGCTAACCCTAGTTGTCCTGATGCTAACCCTACTTGTCCTGACGCTAACCCTACTTGTCCTGACGCTAACCCTAGTTGTCCTGACGCTAACCCTAGTTGTCCTGACGCTAACCCTAGTTGTCCTGATGCTAACCCTAGTTGTCCTGACGCTAACCCTAGTTGTCCTGACGCTAACCCTAGTTGTCCTGATGCTAACCCTACTTGTCCTGATGCTAACCCTAGTTGTCCTGACGCTAACCCTACTTGTCCTGACGCTAACCCTACTTGTCCTGACGCTAACCCTACTTGTCCTGACGCTAACCCTAGTTGTCCTGACGCTAACCCTAGTTGTCCTGACGCTAACCTTACTTGTCCTGACGCTAACCCTAGTTGTCCTGACGCTAACCCTACTTGTCCTGACGCTAACCCTACTTGTCCTGATGCTAACCCTAGTTGTCCTGACGCTAACCCTAGTTATCCTGACGCTAACCCTAGTTGTCCTGACGCTAACCCTAGTTGTCCTGACGCTAACCCTAGTTGTCCTGACGCTAACCCTAGTTGTCCTGACGCTAACCCTACTTGTCCTGACGCTAACCCTACTTGTCCTGACGCTAACCCTAGTTGTCCTGACGCTAACCCTAGTTGTCCTGACGCTAACCCTAGTTGTCCTGACGCTAACCCTGGTTGTCCTGACGCTAACCCTAGTTGTCCTGACGCTAACCCTAGTTGTCCTGACGCTAACCCTACTTGTCCTGATGCTAACCCTACTTGTCCTGACGCTAACCCTAGTTGTCCTGACGCTAACCCTAGTTGTCCTGATGCTAACCCTAGTTGTCCTGACGCTAACCCTACTTGTCCTGACGCTAACCCTACTTGTCCTGACGCTAACCCTAGTTGTCCTGACGCTAACCCTAGTTGTCCTGACGCTAACCCTAGTTGTCCTGACGCTAACCCTACTTGTCCTGACGCTAACCCTAGTTGTCCTGCCGCTAACCCTAGTTGTCCTGATGCTAACCCTACTTGTCCTGACGCCAACCCTAGTTGTCCTGACGCTAACCCTAGTTGTCCTGACGCTAACCCTAGTTGTCCTGACGCTAACCCTAATTGTCCTGACGCTAACCCTAGTTGTCCTGACGCTAACACTAGTTGTCCTGACGCTAACCCTACTTGTCCTGACGCCAACCGTAGTTGTCCTGACGCTAACCCTAGTTGTCCTGACGCTAACCCTAGTTGTCCTGACGCTAACCCTACTTGTCCTGATGCTAACCCTAGTTGTCCTGACGCTAACCCTAGTTGTCCTGACGCTAACCCTACTTGTCCTGACGCTAACCCTAGTTGTCTTGACGCTAACCCTAGTTGTCCTGACGCTAACCCTAGTTATCCTGACGCTAACCCTAGTTGTCCTGATGCTAACCCTAGTTGTCCTGACGCTAACCCTAGTTGTCCTGACGCTAACCCTACTTGTCCTGACGCTAACCCTAGTTGTCCTGACGCTAACCCTAGTTGTACTGACGCTAACCCTAGTTGTCCTGACGCTAACCCTAGTTGTCCTGACGCTAACTCTAGTTGTCCTGATGCTAACCCTACTTGTCCTGACGCTAACTCTAGTTGTCCTGATGCTAACCCTAGTTGTCCTGACGCTAACCCTAGTTGTCCTGACGCTAACCCTACTTGTCCTGATGCTAACCCTAGTTGTCTTGACGCTAACCCTAGTTGTCCTGACGCTAACCCTAGTTATCCTGACGCTAACCCTAGTTGTCCTGATGCTAACCCTAGTTGTCCTGACGCTAACCCTAGTTGTCCTGACGCTAACCCTACTTGTCCTGACGCTAACCCTAGTTGTCCTGACGCTAACCCTAGTTGTACTGACGCTAACCCTAGTTGTCCTGACGCTAACCCTAGTTGTCCTGACGCTAACTCTAGTTGTCCTGATGCTAACCCTACTTGTCCTGACGCTAACCCTAGTTGTCCTGACGTTAACCCTAGTTGTCCTGACGCTAACCCTAGTTGTCCTGACGCTAACCCGAGTTGTCCTGACGCTAACCCTACTTGCCTGACGCTAACTCTAGTTGTCCTGACGCTAACCCTAGTTGTCCTGACGCTAACCCTACTTGTCCTGACGCTAACCCTTTTTGTCCTGACGCTAACCCTAGTTGTCCTGACGCTAACCCTAGTTGTCCTGACGCTAACCCTAGTTGTCCTGACGCTAACCCTACTTGTCCTGACGCTAACCCTACTTGTCCTGATGCTAACCCTAGTTGTCCTGACGCTAATCCTACTTGTCCTGACGCCAACCCTAGTTGTCCTGACGCTAACCCTAGTTGTCCTGACGCTAACCCTAGTTGTCCTGACGCTAACCCTACTTGTCCTGACGCTAACCCTAGTTGTCCTGACGCTAACCCTAGTTGTCCTGACGCTAACCCTACTTGTCCTGACGCTAACCCTAGTTGTCCTGACGCTAACTCTAGTTATCCTGACGCTAACCCTAGTTGTCCTGACGCTAACCCTAGTTGTCCTGACGCTAACCCTAGTTGTCCTGACGCTAACCCTACTTGTCCTGACGCTAACCCTAGTTGTCCTGACGCTAACCCTAGTTGTCCTGACGCTAACCCTAGTTGTCCTGACGCTAACCCTACTTGTCCTGACGTTAACCCTAGTTGTCCTGACGCTAACCCTACTTGTCCTGACGCTAACCCTAGTTGTCCTGACGCTAACACTAGTTGTCCTGAAGCTAACCCTAGTTGTCCTGACGCTAACCCTAGTTGTCCTGACGCTAACCCTAGTTGTCCTGACGCCAACCCTAGTTGTCCTGACGCTAACCCTAGTTGTCCTGACGATAACCCTAGTTGTCCTGACGCTAACCCTAGTTGTCCTGACGCTAACCCTAGTTGACCTGATGCTAACCCTACTTGTCCTGACGCTAACCCTACTTGACCTGACGCTAACCCTACTTGTCCTGACGCTAACCCTAGTTGTCCTGACGCTAACCCTAGTTGTCCTGACGCTAACCCTAGTTGTCCTGACGCTAACCCTACTTGTCCTGACGCTAACCCTAGTTGTCCTAACGCTAACCCTAGTTGTCCTGACGCTAACCCGAGTTGTCCTGACGCTAACCCTACTTGTCCTGACGCTAACTCTAGTTGTCCTGACGCTAACCCTAGTTGTCCTGACGCTAACCCTACTTGTCCTGACGCTAACCCTAGTTGTCCTGACGCTAACCCTAGTTGTCCTGACGCTAACCCTAGTTGTCCTGACGCTAACCCTAGTTGTCCTGACGCTAACCCGAGTTGTCCTGACGCTAACCCTACTTGTCCTGACGCTAACTCTAGTTGTCCTGACGCTAACCCTAGTTGTCCTGACGCTAACCCTAGTTGTCCTGACGCTAACCCTAGTTGTCCTGACGCTAACCCTAGTTGTCCTGACGCTAACCCTAGTTGTCCTGACGCTAACCCTAGTTGTCCTGATGCTAACCCTACTTGTCCTGACGCTAACCCTACTTGTCCTGACGCTAACCCTAGTTGTCCTGACGCTAACCCTAGTTGTCCTGACGCTAACCCTAGTTGTCCTGACGCTAACCCTAGTTGACCTGACGCTAACCCTACTTGTCCTGACGCTAACCCTACTTGACCTGACGCTAACCCTACTTGTCCTGACGCTAACCCTAGTTGTCCTGACGCTAACCCTAGTTGTCCTGACGCTAACCCTAGTTGTCCTGACGCTAACCCTAGTTGTCCTGACACTAACCCTAGTTGTCCTGACGCTAACCCTAGTTGTCCTGACGCTAACCCCAGTTGTCCTGACGCTAACCCGAGTTGTCCTGACGCTAACCCTACTTGTCCTGACGCAAACCCTACTTGTCCTGTTTCTAACCCTAGTTGTCCTGACGCTAACCCTAGTTGTCCTGTCGCTAACCCTAGTTGTCCTGACGCTAACCCTAGTTGTCCTGATGCTAACCCTAGTTGTCCTGACGCTAACCCTAGTTCTCCTGACGCTAACCCTAGTTGTCCTGATGCTAACCCTAGATGTCCTGACGCTAACCCTAGTTGTCCTGACGCTAACCCTAGTTGTCCTGATGCTAACCCTACTTGTCCTGACGCTAACCCTACTTGTCCTGACGCTAACCCTAGTTGTCCTGACGCTAACCCTAGTTGTCCTGACGCTAACCCTAGTTGTCCTGACGCTAACCCTAGTTGTCCTGACGCTAACCCTACTTGTCCTGACGCTAACCCTACTTGTCCTGACGCTAATCCTAGTTGTCCTGACGCTAATCCTACTTGTCCTGACGCCAACCCTAGTTGTCCTGACGCTAACCCTAGTTGTCCTGACGCTAACCCTAGTTGTCCTGACGCTAACCCTACTTGTCCTGACGCTAACCCTAGTTGTCCTGACGCTAACCCTAGTTGTCCTGACGCTAACCCTACTTGTCCTGACGCTAACCCTAGTTGTCCTGACGCTAACTCTAGTTATCCTGACGCTAACCCTAGTTGTCCTGACGCTAACCCTAGTTGTCCTGACGCTAACCCTAGTTGTCCTGACGCTAACCCTACTTGTCCTGACGCTAACCCTAGTTGTCCTGACGCTAACCCTAGTTGTCCTGACGCTAACCCTAGTTGTCCTGACGCTAACCCTAGTTGTCCTGACGCTAACCCTACTTGTCCTGACGTTAACCCTAGTTGTCCTGACGCTAACCCTACTTGTCCTGACGCTAACCCTAGTTGTCCTGACGCTAACACTAGTTGTCCTGACGCTAACCCTAGTTGTCCTGACGCTAATCCTAGTTGTCCTGACGCTAACCCTAGTTGTCCTGACGCCAACCCTAGTTGTCCTGACGCTAACCCTAGTTGTCCTGACGCTAACCCTAGTTGTCCTGACGCTAACCCTAGTTGTCCTGACGCTAACCCTAGTTGACCTGACGCTAACCCTACTTGTCCTGACGCTAACCCTACTTGACCTGACGCTAACCCTACTTGTCCTGACGCTAACCCTAGTTGTCCTGATGCTAACCCTAGTTGTCCTGACGCTAACCCTAGTTGTCCTGACGCTAACCCTACTTGTCCTGACGCTAACCCTAGTTGTCCTGACGCTAACCCTAGTTGTCCTGACGCTAACCCGAGTTGTCCTGACGCTAACCCTACTTGTCCTGACGCTAACTCTAGTTGTCCTGACGTTAACCCTAGTTGTCCTGACGCTAACCCTACTTGTCCTGACGCTAACCCTAGTTGTCCTGACGCTAACCCTAGTTGTCCTGACGCTAACCCTAGTTGTCCTGACGCTAACCCTAGTTATCCTGATGCTAACCCTACTTGTCCTGACGCTAACCCTACTTGTCCTGACGCTAACCCTAGTTGTCCTGACGCTAACCCTAGTTGTCCTGACGCTAACCCTAGTTGTCCTGACGCTAACCCTACTTGACCTGACGCTAACCCTACTTGTCCTGACGCTAACCCTAGTTGTCCTGACGCTAACCCTAGTTGTCCTGACGCTAACCCTAGTTGTCCTGACGCTAACCCTAGTTGTCCTGACACTAACCCTAGTTGTCCTGACGCTAACCCTAGTTGTCCTGACGCTAACCCTAGTTGTCCTGACGCTAACCCGAGTTGTCCTGACGCTAACCCTACTTGTCCTGACGCAAACCCTACTTGTCCTGTTTCTAACCGTAGTTGTCCTGACGCTAACCCTAGTTGTCCTGTCGCTAACCCTAGTTGTCCTGACGCTAACCCTAGTTGTCCTGATGCTAACCCTAGTTGTCCTGACGCTAACCCTAGTTCTCCTGACGCTAACCCTAGTTGTCCTGATGCTAACCCTAGATGTCCTGACGCTAACCCTAGTTGTCCTGACGCTAACCCTAGTTGTCCTGACGCTAACCCTACTTGTCCTGACGCTAACCCTAGTTGTCCTGACGCTAACCCTACTTGTCCTGACGCTAACCCTACTTGTCCTGACGCTAACCCTACTTGTCCTGACGCTAACCCTACTTGTCCTGACGCTAACCCTAGTTGTCCTGACGCTAACCCTAGTTGTCCTGACGCTAACCTAACTTGTCCTGACGCTAACCCTAGTTGTCCTGACGCTAACCCTACTTGTCCTGACGCTAACCCTACTTGTCCTGATGCTAACCCTAGTTGTCCTGACGCTAACCCTAGTTATCCTGACGCTAACCCTACTTGTCCTGACGCTAACCCTAGTTGTCCTGACGCTAACCCTAGTTGTCCTGACGCTAACCCTAGTTGTCCTGACGCTAACCCTACTTGTCCTGACGCTAACCCTAGTTGTCCTGACGCTAACCCTAGTTGTCCTGACGCTAACCCTAGTTGTCCTGACGCTAACCCTAGTTGTCCTGACGCTAACCCTGGTTGTCCTGACGCTAACCCTAGTTGTCCTGACGCTAACCCTAGTTGTCCTGACGCTAACCCTACTTGTCCTGATGCTAACCCTACTTGTCCTGACGCTAACCCTAGTTGTCCTGACGCTAACCCTAGTTGTCCTGATGCTAACCCTAGTTGTCCTGACGCTAACCCTACTTGTCCTGACGCTAACCCTACTTGTCCTGACGCTAACCCTAGTTGTCCTGACGCTAACCCTAGTTGTCCTGACGCTAACCCTAGTTGTCCTGACGCTAACCCTACTTGTCCTGACGCTAACCCTAGTTGTCCTGCCGCTAACCCTAGTTGTCCTGATGCTAACCCTACTTGTCCTGACGCCAACCCTAGTTGTCCTGACGCTAACCCTAGTTGTCCTGACGCTAACCCTAGTTGTCCTGACGCTAACCCTAATTGTCCTGACGCTAACTCTAGTTGTCCTGACGCTAACACTAGTTGTCCTGACGCTAACCCTACTTGTCCTGACGCCAACCGTAGTTGTCCTGACGCTAACCCTAGTTGTCCTGACGCTAACCCTAGTTGTCCTGACGCTAACCCTACTTGTCCTGACGCTAACCCTAGTTGTCCTGACGCTAACCCTACTTGTCCTGACGCTAACCCTAGTTGTCCTGACGCTAACCCTAGTTGTCCTGACGCTAACCCGAGTTGTCCTGACGCTAACCCTACTTGTCCTGACGCTAACTCTAGTTGTCCTGACGCTAACCCTAGTTGTCCTGACGCTAACCCTACTTGTCCTGACGCTAACCCTAGTTGTCCTGACGCTAACCCTAGTTGTCCTGACGCTAACCCTAGTTGTCCTGACGCTAACCCTAGTTGTCCTGATGCTAACCCTACTTGTCCTGACGCTAACCCTACTTGTCCTGACGCTAACCCTAGTTGTCCTGACGCTAACCCTAGTTGTCCTGACGCTAACCCTAGTTGTCCTGACGCTAACCCTACTTGACCTGACGCTAACCCTACTTGTCCTGACGCTAACCCTAGTTGTCCTGACGCTAACCCTAGTTGTCCTGACGCTAACCCTAGTTGTCCTGACGCTAACCCTAGTTGTCCTGACACTAACCCTAGTTGTCCTGACGCTAACCCTAGTTGTCCTGACGCTAACCCTAGTTGTCCTGACGCTAACCCGAGTTGTCCTGACGCTAACCCTACTTGTCCTGACGCAAACCCTACTTGTCCTGTTTCTAACCCTAGTTGTCCTGACGCTAACCCTAGTTGTCCTGTCGCTAACCCTAGTTGTCCTGACGCTAACCCTAGTTGTCCTGATGCTAACCCTAGTTGTCCTGACGCTAACCCTAGTTCTCCTGACGCTAACCCTAGTTGTCCTGATGCTAACCCTAGATGTCCTGACGCTAACCCTAGTTGTCCTGACGCTAACCCTAGTTGTCCTGACGCTAACCCTACTTGTCCTGATGCTAACCCTAGTTGTCCTGACGCTAACCCTACTTGTCCTGACGCTAACCCTACTTGTCCTGACGCTAACCCTACTTGTCCTGACGCTAACCCTACTTGTCCTGACGCTAACCCTAGTTGTCCTGACGCTAACCTTAGTTGTCCTGACGCTAACCTAACTTGTCCTGACGCTAACCCTAGTTGTCCTGACGCTAACCCTACTTGTCCTGACGCTAACCCTACTTGTCCTGATGCTAACCCTAGTTGTCCTGACGCTAACCCTAGTTATCCTGACGCTAACCCTACTTGTCCTGACGCTAACCCTAGTTGTCCTGACGCTAACCCTAGTTGTCCTGACGCTAACCCTACTTGTCCTGACGCTAACCCTACTTGTCCTGACGCTAACCCTAGTTGTCCTGACGCTAACCCTAGTTGTCCTGACGCTAACCCTAGTTGTCCTGACGCTAACCCTGGTTGTCCTGACGCTAACCCTAGTTGTCCTGACGCTAACCCTAGTTGTCCTGACGCTAACCCTACTTGTCCTGATGCTAACCCTACTTGTCCTGACGCTAACCCTAGTTGTCCTGACGCTAACCCTAGTTGTCCTGATGCTAACCCTAGTTGTCCTGACGCTAACCCTACTTGTCCTGACGCTAACCCTACTTGTCCTGACGCTAACCCTAGTTGTCCTGACGCTAACCCTAGTTGTCCTGACGCTAACCCTAGTTGTCCTGACGCTAACCCTACTTGTCCTGACGCTAACCCTAGTTGTCCTGCCGCTAACCCTAGTTGTCCTGATGCTAACCCTACTTGTCCTGACGCCAACCCTAGTTGTCCTGACGCTAACCCTAGTTGTCCTGACGCTAACCCTAGTTGTCCTGACGCTAACCCTAATTGTCCTGACGCTAACTCTAGTTGTCCTGACGCTAACACTAGTTGTCCTGACGCTAACCCTACTTGTCCTGACGCCAACCGTAGTTGTCCTGACGCTAACCCTAGTTGTCCTGACGCTAACCCTAGTTGTCCTGACGCTAACCCTACTTGTCCTGACGCTAACCCTAGTTGTCCTGACGCTAACCCTAGTTGTCCTGACGCTAACCCTACTTGTCCTGACGATAACCCTAGTTGTCTTGACGCTAACCCTAGTTGTCCTGACGCTAACCCTAGTTATCCTGATGCTAACCCTAGTTGTCCTGATGCTAACCCTAGTTGTCCTGACGCTAACCCTAGTTGTCCTGACGCTAACCCTACTTGTCCTGACGCTAACCCTAGTTGTCCTGACGCTAACCCTAGTTGTACTGACGCTAACCCTAGTTGTCCTGACGCTAACCCTAGTTGTCCTGATGCTAACCCTACTTGTCCTGACGCTAACCCTAGTTGTCCTGACGTTAACCCTAGTTGTCCTGACGCTAACCCTAGTTGTCCTGACGCTAACCCGAGTAGTCCTGACGCTAACCCTACTTGTCCTGACGCTAACCCTAGTTGTCCTGTCTCTAACCCTAGTTGTCCTGACGCTAACCCTAGTTGTCCTGACGCTAACCCTAGTTGTCCTGATGCTAACCCTAGTTGTCCTGACGCTAACCATAGTTCTCCTGACGCTAACCCTAGTTGTCCTGACGCTAACCCTAGTTGTCCTGACGCTAACCCTAGTTGTCCTGACGCTAACCCTAGTTGTCCTGACGCTAACCCTAGTTGTCCTGACGCTAACCCTACTTGTCCTGACGCTAACCCTAGTTGTCCTGACGCTAACCCTACTTGTCCTGACGCTAACCCTACTTGTCCTCACGCTAACCCTACTTGTCCTGACGCTAACCCTACTTGTCCTGATGCTAACCCTAGTTGTCCTGACGCTAACCCTAGTTATCCTGACGCTAACCCTACTTGTCCTGACGCTAACGCTAGTTGTCCTGACGCTAACCCTAGTTGTCCTGACGCTAACCCTAGTTGTCCTGACGCTAACCCTAGTTGTCCTGACGCTAACCCTACTTGTCCTGATGCTAACCCTACTTGTCCTGACGCTAACCCTAGTTGTCCTGACGCTAACCCTAGTTGTCCTGACGCTAACCCTAGTTGTCCTTACGCTAACCCTAGTTGTCCTGACGCTAACCCTACTTGTCCTGACGCTAACCCTAGTTGTCCTGACGCTAACCCTAGTTGTCCTGACGCTAATCCTACTTGTCCTGACGCCAACCCTAGTTGTCCTGACGCTAACCCTAGTTGTCCTGACGCTAACCCTAGTTGTCCTGACGCTAACCCTACTTGTCCTGACGCTAACCCTAGTTGTCCTGACTCTAACCCTACTTGTCCTGACGCTAACCCTAGTTGTCCTGTCTCTAACCCTACTTGTCCTGACGCTAACCCTAGTTGTCCTGACGCTAACCCTAGTTGTCCTGACGCTAACCCTACTTGTCCTGATGCTAACCCTACTTGTCCTGACGCTAACCCTAGTTGTCCTGACGCTAACCCTAGTTGTCCTGATGCTAACCCTAGTTGTCCTGACGCTAACCCTACTTGTCCTGACGCTAACCCTACTTGTCCTGATGCTAACCCTAGTTGTCCTGACGCTAACCCTAGTTATCCTGACGCTAACCCTACTTGTCCTGACGCTAACCCTAGTTGTCCTGACGCTAACCCTAGTTGTCCTGACGCTAACCCTAGTTGTCCTGACGCTAACCCTACTTGTCCTGACGCTAACCCTAGTTGTCCTGACGCTAACCCTAGTTGTCCTGACGCTAACCCTAGTTGTCCTGACGCTAACCCTAGTTGTCCTGACGCTAACCCTGGTTGTCCTGACGCTAACCCTAGTTGTCCTGACGCTAACCCTAGTTGTCCTGACGCTAACCCTACTTGTCCTGATGCTAACCCTACTTGTCCTGACGCTAACCCTAGTTGTCCTGACGCTAACCCTAGTTGTCCTGATGCTAACCCTAGTTGTCCTGACGCTAACCCTACTTGTCCTGACGCTAACCCTACTTGTCCTGACGCTAACCCTAGTTGTCCTGACGCTAACCCTAGTTGTCCTGACGCTAACCCTAGTTGTCCTGACGCTAACCCTACTTGTCCTGACGCTAACCCTAGTTGTCCTGCCGCTAACCCTAGTTGTCCTGATGCTAACCCTACTTGTCCTGACGCCAACCCTAGTTGTCCTGACGCTAACCCTAGTTGTCCTGACGCTAACCCTAGTTGTCCTGACGCTAACCCTAATTGTCCTGACGCTAACTCTAGTTGTCCTGACGCTAACACTAGTTGTCCTGACGCTAACCCTACTTGTCCTGACGCCAACCGTAGTTGTCCTGACGCTAACCCTAGTTGTCCTGACGCTAACCCTAGTTGTCCTGACGCTAACCCTACTTGTCCTGACGCTAACCCTAGTTGTCCTGACGCTAACCCTACTTGTCCTGACGCTAACCCTAGTTGTCCTGACGCTAACCCTAGTTGTCCTGACGCTAACCCGAGTTGTCCTGACGCTAACCCTACTTGTCCTGACGCTAACTCTAGTTGTCCTGACGCTAACCCTAGTTGTCCTGACGCTAACCCTACTTGTCCTGACGCTAACCCTAGTTGTCCTGACGCTAACCCTAGTTGTCCTGACGCTAACCCTAGTTGTCCTGACGCTAACCCTAGTTGTCCTGATGCTAACCCTACTTGTCCTGACGCTAACCCTACTTGTCCTGACGCTAACCCTAGTTGTCCTGACGCTAACCCTAGTTGTCCTGACGCTAACCCTAGTTGTCCTGACGCTAACCCTACTTGACCTGACGCTAACCCTACTTGTCCTGACGCTAACCCTAGTTGTCCTGACGCTAACCCTAGTTGTCCTGACGCTAACCCTAGTTGTCCTGACGCTAACCCTAGTTGTCCTGACACTAACCCTAGTTGTCCTGACGCTAACCCTAGTTGTCCTGACGCTAACCCTAGTTGTCCTGACGCTAACCCGAGTTGTCCTGACGCTAACCCTACTTGTCCTGACGCAAACCCTACTTGTCCTGTTTCTAACCCTAGTTGTCCTGACGCTAACCCTAGTTGTCCTGTCGCTAACCCTAGTTGTCCTGACGCTAACCCTAGTTGTCCTGATGCTAACCCTAGTTGTCCTGACGCTAACCCTAGTTCTCCTGACGCTAACCCTAGTTGTCCTGATGCTAACCCTAGATGTCCTGACGCTAACCCTAGTTGTCCTGACGCTAACCCTAGTTGTCCTGACGCTAACCCTACTTGTCCTGATGCTAACCCTAGTTGTCCTGACGCTAACCCTACTTGTCCTGACGCTAACCCTACTTGTCCTGACGCTAACCCTACTTGTCCTGACGCTAACCCTACTTGTCCTGACGCTAACCCTAGTTGTCCTGACGCTAACCCTAGTTGTCCTGACGCTAACCTAACTTGTCCTGACGCTAACCCTAGTTGTCCTGACGCTAACCCTACTTGTCCTGACGCTAACCCTACTTGTCCTGATGCTAACCCTAGTTGTCCTGACGCTAACCCTAGTTATCCTGACGCTAACCCTACTTGTCCTGACGCTAACCCTAGTTGTCCTGACGCTAACCCTAGTTGTCCTGACGCTAACCCTAGTTGTCCTGACGCTAACCCTACTTGTCCTGACGCTAACCCTACTTGTCCTGACGCTAACCCTAGTTGTCCTGACGCTAACCCTAGTTGTCCTGACGCTAACCCTAGTTGTCCTGACGCTAACCCTGGTTGTCCTGACGCTAACCCTAGTTGTCCTGACGCTAACCCTAGTTGTCCTGACGCTAACCCTACTTGTCCTGATGCTAACCCTACTTGTCCTGACGCTAACCCTAGTTGTCCTGACGCTAACCCTAGTTGTCCTGATGCTAACCCTAGTTGTCCTGACGCTAACCCTACTTGTCCTGACGCTAACCCTACTTGTCCTGACGCTAACCCTAGTTGTCCTGACGCTAACCCTAGTTGTCCTGACGCTAACCCTAGTTGTCCTGACGCTAACCCTACTTGTCCTGACGCTAACCCTAGTTGTCCTGCCGCTAACCCTAGTTGTCCTGATGCTAACCCTACTTGTCCTGACGCCAACCCTAGTTGTCCTGACGCTAACCCTAGTTGTCCTGACGCTAACCCTAGTTGTCCTGACGCTAACCCTAATTGTCCTGACGCTAACTCTAGTTGTCCTGACGCTAACACTAGTTGTCCTGACGCTAACCCTACTTGTCCTGACGCCAACCGTAGTTGTCCTGACGCTAACCCTAGTTGTCCTGACGCTAACCCTAGTTGTCCTGACGCTAACCCTACTTGTCCTGACGCTAACCCTAGTTGTCCTGACGCTAACCCTAGTTGTCCTGACGCTAACCCTACTTGTCCTGACGATAACCTTAGTTGTCTTGACGCTAACCCTAGTTGTCCTGACGCTAACCCTAGTTATCCTGACGCTAACCCTAGTTGTCCTGATGCTAACCCTAGTTGTCCTGACGCTAACCCTAGTTGTCCTGACGCTAACCCTACTTGTCCTGACGCTAACCCTAGTTGTCCTGACGCTAACCCTAGTTGTACTGACGCTAACCCTAGTTGTCCTGACGCTAACCCTAGTTGTCCTGATGCTAACCCTACTTGTCCTGACGCTAACCCTAGTTGTCCTGACGTTAACCCTAGTTGTCCTGACGCTAACCCTAGTTGTCCTGACGCTAACCCGAGTAGTCCTGACGCTAACCCTACTTGTCCTGACGCTAACCCTAGTTGTCCTGTCTCTAACCCTAGTTGTCCTGACGCTAACCCTAGTTGTCCTGACGCTAACCCTAGTTGTCCTGACGCTAACCCTAGTTGTCCTGACGCTAACCCTAGTTCTCCTGACGCTAACCCTAGTTGTCCTGACGCTAACCCTAGTTGTCCTGACGCTAACCCTAGTTGTCCTGACGCTAACCCTAGTTGTCCTGACGCTAACCCTAGTTGTCCTGACGCTAACCCTACTTGTCCTGACGCTAACCCTAGTTGTCCTGACGCTAACCCTACTTGTCCTGACGCTAACCCTACTTGTCCTCACGCTAACCCTACTTGTCCTGACGCTAACCCTACTTGTCCTGATGCTAACCCTAGTTGTCCTGACGCTAACCCTAGTTATCCTGACGCTAACCCTACTTGTCCTGACGCTAACGCTAGTTGTCCTGACGCTAACCCTAGTTGTCCTGACGCTAACCCTAGTTGTCCTGACGCTAACCCTAGTTGTCCTGACGCTAACCCTACTTGTCCTGATGCTAACCCTACTTGTCCTGACGCTAACCCTAGTTGTCCTGACGCTAACCCTAGTTGTCCTGACGCTAACCCTAGTTGTCCTTACGCTAACCCTAGTTGTCCTGACGCTAACCCTACTTGTCCTGACGCTAACCCTAGTTGTCCTGACGCTAACCCTAGTTGTCCTGACGCTAATCCTACTTGTCCTGACGCCAACCCTAGTTGTCCTGACGCTAACCCTAGTTGTCCTGACGCTAACCCTAGTTGTCCTGACGCTAACCCTACTTGTCCTGACGCTAACCCTAGTTGTCCTGACTCTAACCCTACTTGTCCTGACGCTAACCCTAGTTGTCCTGTCTCTAACCCTACTTGTCCTGACGCTAACCCTAGTTGTCCTGACGCTAACCCTAGTTGTCCTGACGCTAACCCTACTTGTCCTGATGCTAACCCTACTTGTCCTGACGCTAACCCTAGTTGTCCTGACGCTAACCCTAGTTGTCCTGACGCTAACCCTAGTTGTCCTGATGCTAACCCTAGTTGTCCTGACGCTAACCCTACTTGTCCTGACGCTAACCTTACTTGTCCTGACGCTAACCCTACTTGTCCTGACGCTAACCCTAGTTGTCCTGACGCTAACCCTAGTTGTCCTGACGCTAACCCTACTTGTCCTGACGCTAACCCTACTTGTCCTGACGCTAACCCTAGTTGTCCTGACGCTAACCCTACTTGTCCTGACGCCAACCCTAGTTGTCCTGACGCTAACCCTAGTTGTCCTGACGCTAACCCTAGTTGTCCTGACGCTAACCCTAATTGTCCTGACGCTAACCCTAGTTGTCCTGACGCTAACACTAGTTGTCCTGACGCTAACCCTACTTGTCCTGACGCCAACCGTAGTTGTCCTGACGCTAACCCTAGTTGTCCTGACGCTAACCCTAGTTGTCCTGACGCTAACCCTACTTGTCCTGACGCTAACCCTAGTTGTCCTGACGCTAACCCTAGTTGTCCTGACTCTAACCCTACTTGTCCTGACGCTAACCCTAGTTGTCTTGACGCTAACCCTTGTTGTCCTGACGCTAACCCTAGTTATCCTGACGCTAACCCTAGTTGTCCTGATGCTAACCCTAGTTGTCCTGACGCTAACCCTAGTTGTCCTGACGCTAACCCTACTTGTCCTGACGCTAACCCTAGTTGTCCTGACGCTAACCCTAGTTGTCCTGACGCTAACCCTAGTTGTCCTGACGCTAACCCTAGTTGTCCTGATGCTAACCCTACTTGTCCTGACGCTAACCCTAGTTGTCTTGATGTTAACCCTACTTGTCCTGACGCTAACCCTACTTGTCCTGACGCTAACCCTAGTTGTCCTGACGCTAACCCTAGTTGTCCTGACGCTAACCCTAGTTGTCCTGACGCTAACCCTAGTTGTCCTGACGCTAACCCTAGTTGTCCTGACGCTAACCCTAGTTGACCTGACGCTAACCCTACTTGTCCTGACGCTAACCCTACTTGACCTGACGCTAACCCTACTTGTCCTGACGCTAACCCTAGTTGTCCTGACGCTAACCCTAGTTGTCCTGACGCTAACCCGAGTTGTCCTGACGCTAACCCTACTTGTCCTGACGCTAACCCTAGTTGTCCTGTCTCTAACCCTAGTTGTCCTGACGCTAACCCTAGTTGTCCTGACGATAACCCTAGTTGTCCTGACGCTAACCCTAGTTGTCCTGATGCTTACCCTAGTTGTCCTGACGCTAACCCTAGTTCTCCTGACGCTAACCCTAGTTGTCCTGACGCTAACCCTAGTTGTCCTGACGCTAACCCTACTTGTCCTGACGCTAACCCTACTTGTCCTGACGCTAACCCTACTTGTCCTGATGCTAACCCTAGTTGTCCTTACGCTAACCCTAGTTGTCCTGACGCTAACCCTACTTGTCCTGACGCTAACCCTAGTTGTCCTGACGCTAACCCTAGTTGTCCTGACGCTAACCCTAGTTGTCCTGACGCTAATCCTACTTGTCCTGACGCCAACCCTAGTTGTCCTGACGCTAACCCTAGTTGTCCTGACGCTAACCCTAGTTGTCCTGACGCTAACCCTACTTGTCCTGACGCTAACCCTAGTTGTCCTGACTCTAACCCTACTTGTCCTGACGCTAACCCTAGTTGTCCTGTCTCTAACCCTACTTGTCCTGACGCTAACCCTAGTTGTCCTGACGCTAACCCTAGTTGTCCTGACGCTAACCCTACTTGTCCTGATGCTAACCCTACTTGTCCTGACGCTAACCCTAGTTGTCCTGACGCTAACCCTAGTTGTCCTGACGCTAAACCTAGTTGTCCTGATGCTAACCCTAGTTGTCCTGACGCTAACCCTACTTGTCCTGACGCTAACCTTACTTGTCCTGACGCTAACCCTACTTGTCCTGACGCTAACCCTAGTTGTCCTGACGCTAACCCTAGTTGTCCTGACGCTAACCCTACTTGTCCTGACGCTAACCCTACTTGTCCTGACGCTAACCCTAGTTGTCCTGACGCTAACCCTACTTGTCCTGACGCCAACCCTAGTTGTCCTGACGCTAACCCTAGTTGTCCTGACGCTAACCCTAGTTGTCCTGACGCTAACCCTAATTGTCCTGACGCTAACCCTAGTTGTCCTGACGCTAACACTAGTTGTCCTGACGCTAACCCTACTTGTCCTGACGCCAACCGTAGTTGTCCTGACGCTAACCCTAGTTGTCCTGACGCTAACCCTAGTTGTCCTGACGCTAACCCTACTTGTCCTGACGCTAACCCTAGTTGTCCTGACGCTAACCCTAGTTGTCCTGACTCTAACCCTACTTGTCCTGACGCTAACCCTAGTTGTCTTGACGCTAACCCTTGTTGTCCTGACGCTAACCCTAGTTATCCTGACGCTAACCCTAGTTGTCCTGATGCTAACCCTAGTTGTCCTGACGCTAACCCTAGTTGTCCTGACGCTAACCCTACTTGTCCTGACGCTAACCCTAGTTGTCCTGACGCTAACCCTAGTTGTCCTGACGCTAACCCTAGTTGTCCTGACGCTAACCCTAGTTGTCCTGATGCTAACCCTACTTGTCCTGACGCTAACCCTAGTTGTCTTGATGTTAACCCTACTTGTCCTGACGCTAACCCTACTTGTCCTGACGCTAACCCTAGTTGTCCTGACGCTAACCCTAGTTGTCCTGACGCTAACCCTAGTTGTCCTGACGCTAACCCTAGTTGTCCTGACGCTAACCCTAGTTGTCCTGACGCTAACCCTAGTTGACCTGACGCTAACCCTACTTGTCCTGACGCTAACCCTACTTGACCTGACGCTAACCCTACTTGTCCTGACGCTAACCCTAGTTGTCCTGACGCTAACCCTAGTTGTCCTGACGCTAACCCGAGTTGTCCTGACGCTAACCCTACTTGTCCTGACGCTAACCCTAGTTGTCCTGTCTCTAACCCTAGTTGTCCTGACGCTAACCCTAGTTGTCCTGACGATAACCCTAGTTGTCCTGACGCTAACCCTAGTTGTCCTGATGCTTACCCTAGTTGTCCTGACGCTAACCCTAGTTCTCCTGACGCTAACCCTAGTTGTCCTGACGCTAACCCTAGTTGTCCTGACGCTAACCCTACTTGTCCTGACGCTAACCCTACTTGTCCTGACGCTAACCCTACTTGTCCTGATGCTAACCCTAGTTGTCCTTACGCTAACCCTAGTTGTCCTGACGCTAACCCTACTTGTCCTGACGCTAACCCTAGTTGTCCTGACGCTAACCCTAGTTGTCCTGACGCTAATCCTACTTGTCCTGACGCCAACCCTAGTTGTCCTGACGCTAACCCTAGTTGTCCTGACGCTAACCCTAGTTGTCCTGACGCTAACCCTAGTTGTCCTGACGCTAACCCTAGTTGTCCTGATGCTAACCCTACTTGTCCTGACGCTAACCCTAGTTGTCTTGACGTTAACCCTACTTGTCCTGACGCTAACCCTACTTGTCCTGACGCTAACCCTAGTTGTCCTGACGCTAACCCTAGTTGTCCTGACGCTAACCCTAGTTGTCCTGACGCTAACCCTAGTTGTCCTGACGCTAACCCTAGTTGTCCTGACGCTAACCCTAGTTGTCCTGACGCTAACCCTAGTTGACCTGACGCTAACCCTACTTGTCCTGACGCTAACCCTACTTGACCTGACGCTAACCCTACTTGTCCTGACGCTGACCCTAGTTGTCATGACGCTAACCCTAGTTGTCCTGACGCTAACCCTAGTTGTCCTGACGCTAACCCTACTTGTCCTGACACTAACCCTAGTTGTCCTGACGCTAACCCTAGTTGTCCTGACGCTAACCCTAGTTGTCCTGACGCTAACCCGAGTTGTCCTGACGCTAACCCTACTTGTCCTGACGCTAACCCTAGTTGTCCTGTCTCTAACCCTAGTTGTCCTGACGCTAACCCTAGTTGTTCTGACGCTAACCCTAGTTGTCCTGACGCTAACCCTAGTTGTCCTGATGCTAACCCTAGTTGTCCTGACGCTAACCCTAGTTCTCCTGACGCTAACCCTAGTTGTCCTGATGCTAACCCTAGTTGTCCTGACGCTAACCCTAGTTGTCCTGACGCTAACCCTACTTGTCCTGAGGCTAACCCTACTTGTCCTGACGCTAACCCTACTTGTCCTGACGCTAACCCTACTTGTCCTGACGCTAACCCTACTTGTCCTGACGCTAACCCTACTTGTCCTGATGCTAACCCTAGTTGTCCTTACGCTAACCCTAGTTGTCCTGACGCTAACCCTACTTGTCCTGAAGCTAACCCTAGTTGTCCTGACGCTAACCCTAGTTGTCCTGACGCTAATCCTACTTGTCCTGACGCCAACCCTAGTTGTCCTGACGCTAACCCTAGTTGTCCTGACGCTAACCCTAGTTGTGCTGACGCTAACCCTACTTGTCCTGACGCTAACCCTAGTTGTCCTGACGCTAACCCTAGTTGTCCTGACGCTAACCCTACTTGTCCTGACGCTAACCCTAGTTGTCCTGACGCTAACCCTAGTTGTCCTGACGCTAACTCTAGTTATCCTGACGCTAACCCTAGTTGTCCTGACGCTAACCCTAGTTGTCCTGACGCTAACCCTAGTTGTCCTGACGCTAACCCTACTTGTCCTGACGCTAACCCTAGTTGTCCTGACTCTAACCCTAGTTGTCCTGACGCTAACCCTAGTTGTCCTGACGCTAACCCTACTTGTCCTGACGCTAACCCTAGTTGTCCTGACGCTAACCCTACTTGTCCTGACGCTAACCCTACTTGTCCTGACGCTAACCCTACTTGTCCTGACGCTAACCCTAGTTGTCCTGACGCTAACCCTAGTTGTCCTGACGCTAACCTTACTTGTCCTGACGCTAACCCTAGTTGTCCTGACGCTAACCCTACTTGTCCTGACGCTAACCCTACTTGTCCTGATGCTAACCCTAGTTGTCCTGACGCTAACCCTAGTTATCCTGACGCTAACCCTAGTTGTCCTGACGCTAACCCTAGTTGTCCTGACGCTAACCCTAGTTGTCCTGACGCTAACCCTAGTTGTCCTGACGCTAACCCTACTTGTCCTGACGCTAACCCTACTTGTCCTGACGCTAACCCTAGTTGTCCTGACGCTAACCCTAGTTGTCCTGACGCTAACCCTAGTTGTCCTGACGCTAACCCTGCTTGTCCTGACGCTAACCCTAGTTGTCCTGACGCTAACCCTACTTGTCCTGACGCTAACCCTAGTTGTCCTGACGCTAACCCTACTTGTCCTGACGCTAACCCTAGTTGTCCTGACGCTAACACTAGTTGTCCTGACGCTAACCCTAGTTGTCCTGACGCTAACCCTAGTTGTCCTGACGCTAACCCTAGTTGTCCTGACGCCAACCCTAGTTGTCCTGACGCTAACCCTAGTTGTCCTGACGCTAACCCTAGTTGTCCTGACGCTAACCCTAGTTGTCCTGACGCTAACCCTAGTTGACCTGACGCTAACCCTACTTGTCCTGACGCTAACCCTACTTGACCTGACGCTAACCCTACTTGTCCTGACGCTAACCCTAGTTGTCCTGACGCTAACCCTAGTTGTCCTGACGCTAACCCTACTTGTCCTGACGCTAACCCTACTTGTCCTGACGCTAACCCTAGTTGTCCTGACGCTAACCCTAGTTGTCCTGACGCTAACCCTAGTTGTCCTGACGCTAACCCTACTTGTCCTGACGCTAACCCTACTTGTCCTGACGCTAACCCTAGTTGTCCTGACGCTAACCCTAGTTGTCCTGACGCTAACCCTAGTTGTCCTGACGCTAACCCTAGTTGTCCTGACGCTAACCCTAGTTGACCTGACGCTAACCCTACTTGTCCTGACGCTAACCCTACTTGTCCTGTCTCTAACCCTAGTTGTCCTGACGCTAACCCTAGTTGTCCTGTCGCTAACCCTAGTTGTCCTGACGCTAACCCTAGTTGTCCTGATGCTAACCCTAGTTGTCCTGACGCTAACCCTAGTTCTCCTGACGCTAACCCTAGTTGTCCTGATGCTAACCCTAGTTGTCCTGACGCTAATCCTACTTGTCCTGACGCCAACCCTAGTTGTCCTGACGCTAACCCTAGTTGTCCTGACGCTAACCCTAGTTGTCCTGACGCTAACCCTACTTGTCCTGACGCTAACCCTAGTTGTCCTGACGCTAACCCTAGTTGTCCTGACGCTAACTCTACCTGTCCTGACGCTAACCCTAGTTGTCCTGACGCTAACCCTAGTTGTCCTGATGCTAACTCTAGTTATCCTGACGCTAACCCTAGTTGTCCTGACGCTATCCCTAGTTGTCCTGACGCTAACCCTACTTGTCCTGACGCTAACCCTAGTTGTCCTGACGCTAACCCTAGTTGTCCTGACGCTAACCCAAGTTGTCCTGACGCTAACCCTAGTTGTCCTGACGCTAACCCTACTTGTCCTGACGCTAACCCTAGTTGTCCTGACGCTAACCCTACTTGTCCTGACGCTAACACTAGTTGTCCTGACGCTAACCCTAGTTGTCCTGACGCTAACCCTAGTTGTCCTGACGCTAACCCTAGTTGTCCTGACGCCAACCCTAGTTGTCCTGACGCTAACCCTAGTTGTCCTGACGCTAACCCTAGTTGTCCTGACGCTAACCCTAGTTGTCCTGACGCTAACCCTAGTTGACCTGACGCTAACCCTACTTGTCCTGACGCTAACCCTACTTGACCTGACGCTAACCCTACTTGTCCTGACGCTAACCCTAGTTGTCCTGACGCTAACCCTAGTTGTCCTGACGCTAACCCTACTTGTCCTGACGCTAACCCTACTTGTCCTGACGCTAACCCTAGTTGTCCTGACGCTAACCCTAGTTGTCCTGACGCTAACCCTAGTTGTCCTGACGCTAACCCTAGTTGTCCTGACGCTAACCCTACTTGTCCTGACGCTAACCCTAGTTGTCCTGACGCTAACCCTAGTTGTCCTGACGCTAACCCTAGTTGTCCTGACGCTAACCCTAGTTGTCCTGACGCTAACCCTAGTTGACCTGACGCTAACCCTACTTGTCCTGACGCTAACCCTACTTGTCCTGTCTCTAACCCTAGTTGTCCTGACGCTAACCCTAGTTGTCCTGTCGCTAACCCTAGTTGTCCTGACGCTAACCCTAGTTGTCCTGATGCTAACCCTAGTTGTCCTGACGCTAACCCTAGTTCTCCTGACGCTAACCCTAGTTGTCCTGATGCTAACCCTAGTTGTCCTGACGCTAACCCTAGTTGTCCTGACGCTAACCCTAGTTGTCCTGATGCTAACCCTACTTGTCCTGATGCTAACCCTAGTTGTCCTGACGCTAACCCTACTTGTCCTGACGCTAACCCTACTTGTCCTGACGCTAACCCTACTTGTCCTGACGCTAACCCTACTTGTCCTGACGCTAACCCTAGTTGTCCTGACGCTAACCCTAGTTGTCCTGACGCTAACCTTACTTGTCCTGACGCTAACCCTAGTTGTCCTGACGCTAACCCTACTTGTCCTGACGCTAACCCTACTTGTCCTGATGCTAACCCTAGTTGTCCTGACGCTAACCCTAGTTATCCTGACGCTAACCCTAGTTGTCCTGACGCTAACCCTAGTTGTCCTGACGCTAACCCTAGTTGTCCTGACGCTAACCCTAGTTGTCCTGACGCTAGCCCTACTTGTCCTGACGCTAACCCTACTTGTCCTGACGCTAACCCTAGTTGTCCTGACGCTAACCCTAGTTGTCCTGACGCTAACCCTAGTTGTCCTGACGCTAACCCTGGTTGTCCTGACGCTAACCCTAGTTGTCCTGACGCTAACCCTAGTTGTCCTGACGCTAACCCTACTTGTCCTGATGCTAACCCTACTTGTCCTGACGCTAACCCTAGTTGTCCTGACGCTAACCCTAGTTGTCCTGATGCTAACCCTAGTTGTCCTGACGCTAACCCTACTTGTCCTGACGCTAACCCTACTTGTCCTGACGCTAACCCTAGTTGTCCTGACGCTAACCCTAGTTGTCCTGACGCTAACCCTAGTTGTCCTGACGCTAACCCTACTTGTCCTGACGCTAACCCTAGTTGTCCTGCCGCTAACCCTAGTTGTCCTGATGCTAACCCTACTTGTCCTGACGCCAACCCTAGTTGTCCTGACGCTAACCCTAGTTGTCCTGACGCTAACCCTAATTGTCCTGACGCTAACCCTAGTTGTCCTGACGCTAACACTAGTTGTCCTGACGCTAACCCTACTTGTCCTGACGCCAACCGTAGTTGTCCTGACTCTAACCCTAGTTGTCCTGACGCTAACCCTAGTTGTCCTGACGCTAACCCTACTTGTCCTGACGCTAACCCTAGTTGTCCTGACGCTAACCCTAGTTGTCCTGACGCTAACCCTAGTTGTCCTGACGCTAACTCTAGTTGTCCTGATGCTAACCCTACTTGTCCTGACGCTAACTCTAGTTGTCCTGATGCTAACCCTAGTTGTCCTGACGCTAACCCTAGTTGTCCTGACGCTAACCCTACTTGTCCTGACGCTAACCCTAGTTGTCTTGACGCTAACCCTAGTTGTCCTGACGCTAACCCTAGTTATCCTGACGCTAACCCTAGTTGTCCTGATGCTAACCCTAGTTGTCCTGACGCTAACCCTAGTTGTCCTGACGCTAACCCTACTTGTCCTGACGCTAACCCTAGTTGTCCTGACGCTAACCCTAGTTGTACTGACGCTAACCCTAGTTGTCCTGACGCTAACCCTAGTTGTCCTGACGCTAACTCTAGTTGTCCTGATGCTAACCCTACTTGTCCTGACGCTAACCCTAGTTGTCCTGACGTTAACCCTAGTTGTCCTGACGCTAACCCTAGTTGTCCTGACGCTAACCCGAGTTGTCCTGACGCTAACCCTACTTGTCCTGACGCTAACTCTAGTTGTCCTGACGCTAACCCTAGTTGTCCTGACGCTAACCCTACTTGTCCTGACGCTAACCCTTTTTGTCCTGACGCTAACCCTAGTTGTCCTGACGCTAACCCTAGTTGTCCTGACGCTAACCCTAGTTGTCCTGACGCTAACCCTACTTGTCCTGACGCTAACCCTACTTGTCCTGATGCTAACCCTAGTTGTCCTGACGCTAATCCTACTTGTCCTGACGCCAACCCTAGTTGTCCTGACGCTAACCCTAGTTGTCCTGACGCTAACCCTAGTTGTCCTGACGCTAACCCTACTTGTCCTGACGCTAACCCTAGTTGTCCTGACGCTAACCCTAGTTGTCCTGACGCTAACCCTACTTGTCCTGACGCTAACCCTAGTTGTCCTGACGCTAACTCTAGTTATCCTGACGCTAACCCTAGTTGTCCTGACGCTAACCCTAGTTGTCCTGACGCTAACCCTAGTTGTCCTGACGCTAACCCTACTTGTCCTGACGCTAACCCTAGTTGTCCTGACGCTAACCCTAGTTGTCCTGACGCTAACCCTAGTTGTCCTGACGCTAACCCTACTTGTCCTGACGTTAACCCTAGTTGTCCTGACGCTAACCCTACTTGTCCTGACGCTAACCCTAGTTGTCCTGACGCTAACACTAGTTGTCCTGAAGCTAACCCTAGTTGTCCTGACGCTAACCCTAGTTGTCCTGACGCTAACCCTAGTTGTCCTGACGCCAACCCTAGTTGTCCTGACGCTAACCCTAGTTGTCCTGACGATAACCCTAGTTGTCCTGACGCTAACCCTAGTTGTCCTGACGCTAACCCTAGTTGACCTGATGCTAACCCTACTTGTCCTGACGCTAACCCTACTTGACCTGACGCTAACCCTACTTGTCCTGACGCTAACCCTAGTTGTCCTGACGCTAACCCTAGTTGTCCTGACGCTAACCCTAGTTGTCCTGACGCTAACCCTACTTGTCCTGACGCTAACCCTAGTTGTCCTGACGCTAACCCTAGTTGTCCTGACGCTAACCCGAGTTGTCCTGACGCTAACCCTACTTGTCCTGACGCTAACTCTAGTTGTCCTGACGCTAACCCTAGTTGTCCTGACGCTAACCCTACTTGTCCTGACGCTAACCCTAGTTGTCCTGACGCTAACCCTAGTTGTCCTGACGCTAACCCTAGTTGTCCTGACGCTAACCCTAGTTGTCCTGACGCTAACCCGAGTTGTCCTGACGCTAACCCTACTTGTCCTGACGCTAACTCTAGTTGTCCTGACGCTAACCCTAGTTGTCCTGACGCTAACCCTAGTTGTCCTGACGCTAACCCTAGTTGTCCTGACGCTAACCCTAGTTGTCCTGATGCTAACCCTACTTGTCCTGACGCTAACCCTACTTGTCCTGACGCTAACCCTAGTTGTCCTGACGCTAACCCTAGTTGTCCTGACGCTAACCCTAGTTGTCCTGACGCTAACCCTAGTTGACCTGACGCTAACCCTACTTGTCCTGACGCTAACCCTACTTGACCTGACGCTAACCCTACTTGTCCTGACGCTAACCCTAGTTGTCCTGACGCTAACCCTAGTTGTCCTGACGCTAACCCTAGTTGTCCTGACGCTAACCCTAGTTGTCCTGACACTAACCCTAGTTGTCCTGACGCTAACCCTAGTTGTCCTGACGCTAACCCTAGTTGTCCTGACGCTAACCCGAGTTGTCCTGACGCTAACCCTACTTGTCCTGACGCAAACCCTACTTGTCCTGTTTCTAACCCTAGTTGTCCTGACGCTAACCCTAGTTGTCCTGTCGCTAACCCTAGTTGTCCTGACGCTAACCCTAGTTGTCCTGATGCTAACCCTAGTTGTCCTGACGCTAACCCTAGTTCTCCTGACGCTAACCCTAGTTGTCCTGATGCTAACCCTAGATGTCCTGACGCTAACCCTAGTTGTCCTGACGCTAACCCTAGTTGTCCTGATGCTAACCCTACTTGTCCTGACGCTAACCCTACTTGTCCTGACGCTAACCCTAGTTGTCCTGACGCTAACCCTAGTTGTCCTGACGCTAACCCTAGTTGTCCTGACGCTAACCCTAGTTGTCCTGACGCTAACCCTACTTGTCCTGACGCTAACCCTACTTGTCCTGACGCTAACCCTAGTTGTCCTGACGCTAATCCTACTTGTCCTGACGCCAACCCTAGTTGTCCTGACGCTAACCCTAGTTGTCCTGACGCTAACCCTAGTTGTCCTGACGCTAACCCTACTTGTCCTGACGCTAACCCTAGTTGTCCTGACGCTAACCCTAGTTGTCCTGACGCTAACCCTACTTGTCCTGACGCTAACCCTAGTTGTCCTGACGCTAACTCTAGTTATCCTGACGCTAACCCTAGTTGTCCTGACGCTAACCCTAGTTGTCCTGACGCTAACCCTAGTTGTCCTGACGCTAACCCTACTTGTCCTGACGCTAACCCTAGTTGTCCTGATGCTAACCCTAGTTGTCCTGACGCTAACCCTAGTTGTCCTGACGCTAACCCTAGTTGTCCTGACGCTAACCCTACTTGTCCTGACGTTAACCCTAGTTGTCCTGACGCTAACCCTACTTGTCCTGACGCTAACCCTAGTTGTCCTGACGCTAACACTAGTTGTCCTGACGCTAACCCTAGTTGTCCTGACGCTAATCCTAGTTGTCCTGACGCTAACCCTAGTTGTCCTGACGCCAACCCTAGTTGTCCTGACGCTAACCCTAGTTGTCCTGACGCTAACCCTAGTTGTCCTGACGCTAACCCTAGTTGTCCTGACGCTAACCCTAGTTGACCTGACGCTAACCCTACTTGTCCTGACGCTAACCCTACTTGACCTGACGCTAACCCTACTTGTCCTGACGCTAACCCTAGTTGTCCTGATGCTAACCCTAGTTGTCCTGACGCTAACCCTAGTTGTCCTGACGCTAACCCTACTTGTCCTGACGCTAACCCTAGTTGTCCTGACGCTAACCCTAGTTGTCCTGACGCTAACCCGAGTTGTCCTGACGCTAACCCTACTTGTCCTGACGCTAACTCTAGTTGTCCTGACGTTAACCCTAGTTGTCCTGACGCTAACCCTACTTGTCCTGACGCTAACCCTAGTTGTACTGACGCTAACCCTAGTTGTCCTGACGCTAACCCTAGTTGTCCTGACGCTAACCCTAGTTGTCCTGATGCTAACCCTACTTGTCCTGACGCTAACCCTACTTGTCCTGACGCTAACCCTAGTTGTCCTGACGCTAACCCTAGTTGTCCTGACGCTAACCCTAGTTGTCCTGATGCTAACCCTAGTTGTCCTGACGCTAACCCTAGTTGTCCTGACGCTAACCCTAGTTGTCCTGATGCTAACCCTACTTGTCCTGATGCTAACCCTAGTTGTCCTGACGCTAACCCTACTTGTCCTGACGCTAACCCTACTTGTCCTGACGCTAACCCTACTTGTCCTGACGCTAACCCTAGTTGTCCTGACGCTAACCCTAGTTGTCCTGACGCTAACCTTACTTGTCCTGACGCTAACCCTAGTTGTCCTGACGCTAACCCTACTTGTCCTGACGCTAACCCTACTTGTCCTGATGCTAACCCTAGTTGTCCTGACGCTAACCCTAGTTATCCTGACGCTAACCCTAGTTGTCCTGACGCTAACCCTAGTTGTCCTGACGCTAACCCTAGTTGTCCTGACGCTAACCCTAGTTGTCCTGACGCTAACCCTACTTGTCCTGACGCTAACCCTACTTGTCCTGACGCTAACCCTAGTTGTCCTGACGCTAACCCTAGTTGTCCTGACGCTAACCCTAGTTGTCCTGACGCTAACCCTGGTTGTCCTGACGCTAACCCTAGTTGTCCTGACGCTAACCCTAGTTGTCCTGACGCTAACCCTACTTGTCCTGATGCTAACCCTACTTGTCCTGACGCTAACCCTAGTTGTCCTGACGCTAACCCTAGTTGTCCTGATGCTAACCCTAGTTGTCCTGACGCTAACCCTACTTGTCCTGACGCTAACCCTACTTGTCCTGACGCTAACCCTAGTTGTCCTGACGCTAACCCTAGTTGTCCTGACGCTAACCCTAGTTGTCCTGACGCTAACCCTACTTGTCCTGACGCTAACCCTAGTTGTCCTGCCGCTAACCCTAGTTGTCCTGATGCTAACCCTACTTGTCCTGACGCCAACCCTAGTTGTCCTGACGCTAACCCTAGTTGTCCTGACGCTAACCCTAGTTGTCCTGACGCTAACCCTAATTGTCCTGACGCTAACCCTAGTTGTCCTGACGCTAACACTAGTTGTCCTGACGCTAACCCTACTTGTCCTGACGCCAACCGTAGTTGTCCTGACGCTAACCCTAGTTGTCCTGACGCTAACCCTAGTTGTCCTGACGCTAACCCTACTTGTCCTGATGCTAACCCTAGTTGTCCTGACGCTAACCCTAGTTGTCCTGACGCTAACCCTACTTGTCCTGACGCTAACCCTAGTTGTCTTGACGCTAACCCTAGTTGTCCTGACGCTAACCCTAGTTATCCTGACGCTAACCCTAGTTGTCCTGATGCTAACCCTAGTTGTCCTGACGCTAACCCTAGTTGTCCTGACGCTAACCCTACTTGTCCTGACGCTAACCCTAGTTGTCCTGACGCTAACCCTAGTTGTACTGACGCTAACCCTAGTTGTCCTGACGCTAACCCTAGTTGTCCTGACGCTAACTCTAGTTGTCCTGATGCTAACCCTACTTGTCCTGACGCTAACTCTAGTTGTCCTGATGCTAACCCTAGTTGTCCTGACGCTAACCCTAGTTGTCCTGACGCTAACCCTACTTGTCCTGATGCTAACCCTAGTTGTCTTGACGCTAACCCTAGTTGTCCTGACGCTAACCCTAGTTATCCTGACGCTAACCCTAGTTGTCCTGATGCTAACCCTAGTTGTCCTGACGCTAACCCTAGTTGTCCTGACGCTAACCCTACTTGTCCTGACGCTAACCCTAGTTGTCCTGACGCTAACCCTAGTTGTACTGACGCTAACCCTAGTTGTCCTGACGCTAACCCTAGTTGTCCTGACGCTAACTCTAGTTGTCCTGATGCTAACCCTACTTGTCCTGACGCTAACCCTAGTTGTCCTGACGTTAACCCTAGTTGTCCTGACGCTAACCCTAGTTGTCCTGACGCTAACCCGAGTTGTCCTGACGCTAACCCTACTTGCCTGACGCTAACTCTAGTTGTCCTGACGCTAACCCTAGTTGTCCTGACGCTAACCCTACTTGTCCTGACGCTAACCCTTTTTGTCCTGACGCTAACCCTAGTTGTCCTGACGCTAACCCTAGTTGTCCTGACGCTAACCCTAGTTGTCCTGACGCTAACCCTACTTGTCCTGACGCTAACCCTACTTGTCCTGATGCTAACCCTAGTTGTCCTGACGCTAATCCTACTTGTCCTGACGCCAACCCTAGTTGTCCTGACGCTAACCCTAGTTGTCCTGACGCTAACCCTAGTTGTCCTGACGCTAACCCTACTTGTCCTGACGCTAACCCTAGTTGTCCTGACGCTAACCCTAGTTGTCCTGACGCTAACCCTACTTGTCCTGACGCTAACCCTAGTTGTCCTGACGCTAACTCTAGTTATCCTGACGCTAACCCTAGTTGTCCTGACGCTAACCCTAGTTGTCCTGACGCTAACCCTAGTTGTCCTGACGCTAACCCTACTTGTCCTGACGCTAACCCTAGTTGTCCTGACGCTAACCCTAGTTGTCCTGACGCTAACCCTAGTTGTCCTGACGCTAACCCTACTTGTCCTGACGTTAACCCTAGTTGTCCTGACGCTAACCCTACTTGTCCTGACGCTAACCCTAGTTGTCCTGACGCTAACACTAGTTGTCCTGAAGCTAACCCTAGTTGTCCTGACGCTAACCCTAGTTGTCCTGACGCTAACCCTAGTTGTCCTGACGCCAACCCTAGTTGTCCTGACGCTAACCCTAGTTGTCCTGACGATAACCCTAGTTGTCCTGACGCTAACCCTAGTTGTCCTGACGCTAACCCTAGTTGACCTGATGCTAACCCTACTTGTCCTGACGCTAACCCTACTTGACCTGACGCTAACCCTACTTGTCCTGACGCTAACCCTAGTTGTCCTGACGCTAACCCTAGTTGTCCTGACGCTAACCCTAGTTGTCCTGACGCTAACCCTACTTGTCCTGACGCTAACCCTAGTTGTCCTAACGCTAACCCTAGTTGTCCTGACGCTAACCCGAGTTGTCCTGACGCTAACCCTACTTGTCCTGACGCTAACTCTAGTTGTCCTGACGCTAACCCTAGTTGTCCTGACGCTAACCCTACTTGTCCTGACGCTAACCCTAGTTGTCCTGACGCTAACCCTAGTTGTCCTGACGCTAACCCTAGTTGTCCTGACGCTAACCCTAGTTGTCCTGACGCTAACCCGAGTTGTCCTGACGCTAACCCTACTTGTCCTGACGCTAACTCTAGTTGTCCTGACGCTAACCCTAGTTGTCCTGACGCTAACCCTAGTTGTCCTGACGCTAACCCTAGTTGTCCTGACGCTAACCCTAGTTGTCCTGACGCTAACCCTAGTTGTCCTGACGCTAACCCTAGTTGTCCTGATGCTAACCCTACTTGTCCTGACGCTAACCCTACTTGTCCTGACGCTAACCCTAGTTGTCCTGACGCTAACCCTAGTTGTCCTGACGCTAACCCTAGTTGTCCTGACGCTAACCCTAGTTGACCTGACGCTAACCCTACTTGTCCTGACGCTAACCCTACTTGACCTGACGCTAACCCTACTTGTCCTGACGCTAACCCTAGTTGTCCTGACGCTAACCCTAGTTGTCCTGACGCTAACCCTAGTTGTCCTGACGCTAACCCTAGTTGTCCTGACACTAACCCTAGTTGTCCTGACGCTAACCCTAGTTGTCCTGACGCTAACCCCAGTTGTCCTGACGCTAACCCGAGTTGTCCTGACGCTAACCCTACTTGTCCTGACGCAAACCCTACTTGTCCTGTTTCTAACCCTAGTTGTCCTGACGCTAACCCTAGTTGTCCTGTCGCTAACCCTAGTTGTCCTGACGCTAACCCTAGTTGTCCTGATGCTAACCCTAGTTGTCCTGACGCTAACCCTAGTTCTCCTGACGCTAACCCTAGTTGTCCTGATGCTAACCCTAGATGTCCTGACGCTAACCCTAGTTGTCCTGACGCTAACCCTAGTTGTCCTGATGCTAACCCTACTTGTCCTGACGCTAACCCTACTTGTCCTGACGCTAACCCTAGTTGTCCTGACGCTAACCCTAGTTGTCCTGACGCTAACCCTAGTTGTCCTGACGCTAACCCTAGTTGTCCTGACGCTAACCCTACTTGTCCTGACGCTAACCCTACTTGTCCTGACGCTAATCCTAGTTGTCCTGACGCTAATCCTACTTGTCCTGACGCCAACCCTAGTTGTCCTGACGCTAACCCTAGTTGTCCTGACGCTAACCCTAGTTGTCCTGACGCTAACCCTACTTGTCCTGACGCTAACCCTAGTTGTCCTGACGCTAACCCTAGTTGTCCTGACGCTAACCCTACTTGTCCTGACGCTAACCCTAGTTGTCCTGACGCTAACTCTAGTTATCCTGACGCTAACCCTAGTTGTCCTGACGCTAACCCTAGTTGTCCTGACGCTAACCCTAGTTGTCCTGACGCTAACCCTACTTGTCCTGACGCTAACCCTAGTTGTCCTGACGCTAACCCTAGTTGTCCTGACGCTAACCCTAGTTGTCCTGACGCTAACCCTAGTTGTCCTGACGCTAACCCTACTTGTCCTGACGTTAACCCTAGTTGTCCTGACGCTAACCCTACTTGTCCTGACGCTAACCCTAGTTGTCCTGACGCTAACACTAGTTGTCCTGACGCTAACCCTAGTTGTCCTGACGCTAATCCTAGTTGTCCTGACGCTAACCCTAGTTGTCCTGACGCCAACCCTAGTTGTCCTGACGCTAACCCTAGTTGTCCTGACGCTAACCCTAGTTGTCCTGACGCTAACCCTAGTTGTCCTGACGCTAACCCTAGTTGACCTGACGCTAACCCTACTTGTCCTGACGCTAACCCTACTTGACCTGACGCTAACCCTACTTGTCCTGACGCTAACCCTAGTTGTCCTGATGCTAACCCTAGTTGTCCTGACGCTAACCCTAGTTGTCCTGACGCTAACCCTACTTGTCCTGACGCTAACCCTAGTTGTCCTGACGCTAACCCTAGTTGTCCTGACGCTAACCCGAGTTGTCCTGACGCTAACCCTACTTGTCCTGACGCTAACTCTAGTTGTCCTGACGTTAACCCTAGTTGTCCTGACGCTAACCCTACTTGTCCTGACGCTAACCCTAGTTGTCCTGACGCTAACCCTAGTTGTCCTGACGCTAACCCTAGTTGTCCTGACGCTAACCCTAGTTATCCTGATGCTAACCCTACTTGTCCTGACGCTAACCCTACTTGTCCTGACGCTAACCCTAGTTGTCCTGACGCTAACCCTAGTTGTCCTGACGCTAACCCTAGTTGTCCTGACGCTAACCCTACTTGACCTGACGCTAACCCTACTTGTCCTGACGCTAACCCTAGTTGTCCTGACGCTAACCCTAGTTGTCCTGACGCTAACCCTAGTTGTCCTGACGCTAACCCTAGTTGTCCTGACACTAACCCTAGTTGTCCTGACGCTAACCCTAGTTGTCCTGACGCTAACCCTAGTTGTCCTGACGCTAACCCGAGTTGTCCTGACGCTAACCCTACTTGTCCTGACGCAAACCCTACTTGTCCTGTTTCTAACCGTAGTTGTCCTGACGCTAACCCTAGTTGTCCTGTCGCTAACCCTAGTTGTCCTGACGCTAACCCTAGTTGTCCTGATGCTAACCCTAGTTGTCCTGACGCTAACCCTAGTTCTCCTGACGCTAACCCTAGTTGTCCTGATGCTAACCCTAGATGTCCTGACGCTAACCCTAGTTGTCCTGACGCTAACCCTAGTTGTCCTGACGCTAACCCTACTTGTCCTGACGCTAACCCTAGTTGTCCTGACGCTAACCCTACTTGTCCTGACGCTAACCCTACTTGTCCTGACGCTAACCCTACTTGTCCTGACGCTAACCCTACTTGTCCTGACGCTAACCCTAGTTGTCCTGACGCTAACCCTAGTTGTCCTGACGCTAACCTAACTTGTCCTGACGCTAACCCTAGTTGTCCTGACGCTAACCCTACTTGTCCTGACGCTAACCCTACTTGTCCTGATGCTAACCCTAGTTGTCCTGACGCTAACCCTAGTTATCCTGACGCTAACCCTACTTGTCCTGACGCTAACCCTAGTTGTCCTGACGCTAACCCTAGTTGTCCTGACGCTAACCCTAGTTGTCCTGACGCTAACCCTACTTGTCCTGACGCTAACCCTAGTTGTCCTGACGCTAACCCTAGTTGTCCTGACGCTAACCCTAGTTGTCCTGACGCTAACCCTAGTTGTCCTGACGCTAACCCTGGTTGTCCTGACGCTAACCCTAGTTGTCCTGACGCTAACCCTAGTTGTCCTGACGCTAACCCTACTTGTCCTGATGCTAACCCTACTTGTCCTGACGCTAACCCTAGTTGTCCTGACGCTAACCCTAGTTGTCCTGATGCTAACCCTAGTTGTCCTGACGCTAACCCTACTTGTCCTGACGCTAACCCTACTTGTCCTGACGCTAACCCTAGTTGTCCTGACGCTAACCCTAGTTGTCCTGACGCTAACCCTAGTTGTCCTGACGCTAACCCTACTTGTCCTGACGCTAACCCTAGTTGTCCTGCCGCTAACCCTAGTTGTCCTGATGCTAACCCTACTTGTCCTGACGCCAACCCTAGTTGTCCTGACGCTAACCCTAGTTGTCCTGACGCTAACCCTAGTTGTCCTGACGCTAACCCTAATTGTCCTGACGCTAACTCTAGTTGTCCTGACGCTAACACTAGTTGTCCTGACGCTAACCCTACTTGTCCTGACGCCAACCGTAGTTGTCCTGACGCTAACCCTAGTTGTCCTGACGCTAACCCTAGTTGTCCTGACGCTAACCCTACTTGTCCTGACGCTAACCCTAGTTGTCCTGACGCTAACCCTACTTGTCCTGACGCTAACCCTAGTTGTCCTGACGCTAACCCTAGTTGTCCTGACGCTAACCCGAGTTGTCCTGACGCTAACCCTACTTGTCCTGACGCTAACTCTAGTTGTCCTGACGCTAACCCTAGTTGTCCTGACGCTAACCCTACTTGTCCTGACGCTAACCCTAGTTGTCCTGACGCTAACCCTAGTTGTCCTGACGCTAACCCTAGTTGTCCTGACGCTAACCCTAGTTGTCCTGATGCTAACCCTACTTGTCCTGACGCTAACCCTACTTGTCCTGACGCTAACCCTAGTTGTCCTGACGCTAACCCTAGTTGTCCTGACGCTAACCCTAGTTGTCCTGACGCTAACCCTACTTGACCTGACGCTAACCCTACTTGTCCTGACGCTAACCCTAGTTGTCCTGACGCTAACCCTAGTTGTCCTGACGCTAACCCTAGTTGTCCTGACGCTAACCCTAGTTGTCCTGACACTAACCCTAGTTGTCCTGACGCTAACCCTAGTTGTCCTGACGCTAACCCTAGTTGTCCTGACGCTAACCCGAGTTGTCCTGACGCTAACCCTACTTGTCCTGACGCAAACCCTACTTGTCCTGTTTCTAACCCTAGTTGTCCTGACGCTAACCCTAGTTGTCCTGTCGCTAACCCTAGTTGTCCTGACGCTAACCCTAGTTGTCCTGATGCTAACCCTAGTTGTCCTGACGCTAACCCTAGTTCTCCTGACGCTAACCCTAGTTGTCCTGATGCTAACCCTAGATGTCCTGACGCTAACCCTAGTTGTCCTGACGCTAACCCTAGTTGTCCTGACGCTAACCCTACTTGTCCTGATGCTAACCCTAGTTGTCCTGACGCTAACCCTACTTGTCCTGACGCTAACCCTACTTGTCCTGACGCTAACCCTACTTGTCCTGACGCTAACCCTACTTGTCCTGACGCTAACCCTAGTTGTCCTGACGCTAACCTTAGTTGTCCTGACGCTAACCTAACTTGTCCTGACGCTAACCCTAGTTGTCCTGACGCTAACCCTACTTGTCCTGACGCTAACCCTACTTGTCCTGATGCTAACCCTAGTTGTCCTGACGCTAACCCTAGTTATCCTGACGCTAACCCTACTTGTCCTGACGCTAACCCTAGTTGTCCTGACGCTAACCCTAGTTGTCCTGACGCTAACCCTACTTGTCCTGACGCTAACCCTACTTGTCCTGACGCTAACCCTAGTTGTCCTGACGCTAACCCTAGTTGTCCTGACGCTAACCCTAGTTGTCCTGACGCTAACCCTGGTTGTCCTGACGCTAACCCTAGTTGTCCTGACGCTAACCCTAGTTGTCCTGACGCTAACCCTACTTGTCCTGATGCTAACCCTACTTGTCCTGACGCTAACCCTAGTTGTCCTGACGCTAACCCTAGTTGTCCTGATGCTAACCCTAGTTGTCCTGACGCTAACCCTACTTGTCCTGACGCTAACCCTACTTGTCCTGACGCTAACCCTAGTTGTCCTGACGCTAACCCTAGTTGTCCTGACGCTAACCCTAGTTGTCCTGACGCTAACCCTACTTGTCCTGACGCTAACCCTAGTTGTCCTGCCGCTAACCCTAGTTGTCCTGATGCTAACCCTACTTGTCCTGACGCCAACCCTAGTTGTCCTGACGCTAACCCTAGTTGTCCTGACGCTAACCCTAGTTGTCCTGACGCTAACCCTAATTGTCCTGACGCTAACTCTAGTTGTCCTGACGCTAACACTAGTTGTCCTGACGCTAACCCTACTTGTCCTGACGCCAACCGTAGTTGTCCTGACGCTAACCCTAGTTGTCCTGACGCTAACCCTAGTTGTCCTGACGCTAACCCTACTTGTCCTGACGCTAACCCTAGTTGTCCTGACGCTAACCCTAGTTGTCCTGACGCTAACCCTACTTGTCCTGACGATAACCCTAGTTGTCTTGACGCTAACCCTAGTTGTCCTGACGCTAACCCTAGTTATCCTGATGCTAACCCTAGTTGTCCTGATGCTAACCCTAGTTGTCCTGACGCTAACCCTAGTTGTCCTGACGCTAACCCTACTTGTCCTGACGCTAACCCTAGTTGTCCTGACGCTAACCCTAGTTGTACTGACGCTAACCCTAGTTGTCCTGACGCTAACCCTAGTTGTCCTGATGCTAACCCTACTTGTCCTGACGCTAACCCTAGTTGTCCTGACGTTAACCCTAGTTGTCCTGACGCTAACCCTAGTTGTCCTGACGCTAACCCGAGTAGTCCTGACGCTAACCCTACTTGTCCTGACGCTAACCCTAGTTGTCCTGTCTCTAACCCTAGTTGTCCTGACGCTAACCCTAGTTGTCCTGACGCTAACCCTAGTTGTCCTGATGCTAACCCTAGTTGTCCTGACGCTAACCATAGTTCTCCTGACGCTAACCCTAGTTGTCCTGACGCTAACCCTAGTTGTCCTGACGCTAACCCTAGTTGTCCTGACGCTAACCCTAGTTGTCCTGACGCTAACCCTAGTTGTCCTGACGCTAACCCTACTTGTCCTGACGCTAACCCTAGTTGTCCTGACGCTAACCCTACTTGTCCTGACGCTAACCCTACTTGTCCTCACGCTAACCCTACTTGTCCTGACGCTAACCCTACTTGTCCTGATGCTAACCCTAGTTGTCCTGACGCTAACCCTAGTTATCCTGACGCTAACCCTACTTGTCCTGACGCTAACGCTAGTTGTCCTGACGCTAACCCTAGTTGTCCTGACGCTAACCCTAGTTGTCCTGACGCTAACCCTAGTTGTCCTGACGCTAACCCTACTTGTCCTGATGCTAACCCTACTTGTCCTGACGCTAACCCTAGTTGTCCTGACGCTAACCCTAGTTGTCCTGACGCTAACCCTAGTTGTCCTTACGCTAACCCTAGTTGTCCTGACGCTAACCCTACTTGTCCTGACGCTAACCCTAGTTGTCCTGACGCTAACCCTAGTTGTCCTGACGCTAATCCTACTTGTCCTGACGCCAACCCTAGTTGTCCTGACGCTAACCCTAGTTGTCCTGACGCTAACCCTAGTTGTCCTGACGCTAACCCTACTTGTCCTGACGCTAACCCTAGTTGTCCTGACTCTAACCCTACTTGTCCTGACGCTAACCCTAGTTGTCCTGTCTCTAACCCTACTTGTCCTGACGCTAACCCTAGTTGTCCTGACGCTAACCCTAGTTGTCCTGACGCTAACCCTACTTGTCCTGATGCTAACCCTACTTGTCCTGACGCTAACCCTAGTTGTCCTGACGCTAACCCTAGTTGTCCTGATGCTAACCCTAGTTGTCCTGACGCTAACCCTACTTGTCCTGACGCTAACCCTACTTGTCCTGATGCTAACCCTAGTTGTCCTGACGCTAACCCTAGTTATCCTGACGCTAACCCTACTTGTCCTGACGCTAACCCTAGTTGTCCTGACGCTAACCCTAGTTGTCCTGACGCTAACCCTAGTTGTCCTGACGCTAACCCTACTTGTCCTGACGCTAACCCTAGTTGTCCTGACGCTAACCCTAGTTGTCCTGACGCTAACCCTAGTTGTCCTGACGCTAACCCTAGTTGTCCTGACGCTAACCCTGGTTGTCCTGACGCTAACCCTAGTTGTCCTGACGCTAACCCTAGTTGTCCTGACGCTAACCCTACTTGTCCTGATGCTAACCCTACTTGTCCTGACGCTAACCCTAGTTGTCCTGACGCTAACCCTAGTTGTCCTGATGCTAACCCTAGTTGTCCTGACGCTAACCCTACTTGTCCTGACGCTAACCCTACTTGTCCTGACGCTAACCCTAGTTGTCCTGACGCTAACCCTAGTTGTCCTGACGCTAACCCTAGTTGTCCTGACGCTAACCCTACTTGTCCTGACGCTAACCCTAGTTGTCCTGCCGCTAACCCTAGTTGTCCTGATGCTAACCCTACTTGTCCTGACGCCAACCCTAGTTGTCCTGACGCTAACCCTAGTTGTCCTGACGCTAACCCTAGTTGTCCTGACGCTAACCCTAATTGTCCTGACGCTAACTCTAGTTGTCCTGACGCTAACACTAGTTGTCCTGACGCTAACCCTACTTGTCCTGACGCCAACCGTAGTTGTCCTGACGCTAACCCTAGTTGTCCTGACGCTAACCCTAGTTGTCCTGACGCTAACCCTACTTGTCCTGACGCTAACCCTAGTTGTCCTGACGCTAACCCTACTTGTCCTGACGCTAACCCTAGTTGTCCTGACGCTAACCCTAGTTGTCCTGACGCTAACCCGAGTTGTCCTGACGCTAACCCTACTTGTCCTGACGCTAACTCTAGTTGTCCTGACGCTAACCCTAGTTGTCCTGACGCTAACCCTACTTGTCCTGACGCTAACCCTAGTTGTCCTGACGCTAACCCTAGTTGTCCTGACGCTAACCCTAGTTGTCCTGACGCTAACCCTAGTTGTCCTGATGCTAACCCTACTTGTCCTGACGCTAACCCTACTTGTCCTGACGCTAACCCTAGTTGTCCTGACGCTAACCCTAGTTGTCCTGACGCTAACCCTAGTTGTCCTGACGCTAACCCTACTTGACCTGACGCTAACCCTACTTGTCCTGACGCTAACCCTAGTTGTCCTGACGCTAACCCTAGTTGTCCTGACGCTAACCCTAGTTGTCCTGACGCTAACCCTAGTTGTCCTGACACTAACCCTAGTTGTCCTGACGCTAACCCTAGTTGTCCTGACGCTAACCCTAGTTGTCCTGACGCTAACCCGAGTTGTCCTGACGCTAACCCTACTTGTCCTGACGCAAACCCTACTTGTCCTGTTTCTAACCCTAGTTGTCCTGACGCTAACCCTAGTTGTCCTGTCGCTAACCCTAGTTGTCCTGACGCTAACCCTAGTTGTCCTGATGCTAACCCTAGTTGTCCTGACGCTAACCCTAGTTCTCCTGACGCTAACCCTAGTTGTCCTGATGCTAACCCTAGATGTCCTGACGCTAACCCTAGTTGTCCTGACGCTAACCCTAGTTGTCCTGACGCTAACCCTACTTGTCCTGATGCTAACCCTAGTTGTCCTGACGCTAACCCTACTTGTCCTGACGCTAACCCTACTTGTCCTGACGCTAACCCTACTTGTCCTGACGCTAACCCTACTTGTCCTGACGCTAACCCTAGTTGTCCTGACGCTAACCCTAGTTGTCCTGACGCTAACCTAACTTGTCCTGACGCTAACCCTAGTTGTCCTGACGCTAACCCTACTTGTCCTGACGCTAACCCTACTTGTCCTGATGCTAACCCTAGTTGTCCTGACGCTAACCCTAGTTATCCTGACGCTAACCCTACTTGTCCTGACGCTAACCCTAGTTGTCCTGACGCTAACCCTAGTTGTCCTGACGCTAACCCTAGTTGTCCTGACGCTAACCCTACTTGTCCTGACGCTAACCCTACTTGTCCTGACGCTAACCCTAGTTGTCCTGACGCTAACCCTAGTTGTCCTGACGCTAACCCTAGTTGTCCTGACGCTAACCCTGGTTGTCCTGACGCTAACCCTAGTTGTCCTGACGCTAACCCTAGTTGTCCTGACGCTAACCCTACTTGTCCTGATGCTAACCCTACTTGTCCTGACGCTAACCCTAGTTGTCCTGACGCTAACCCTAGTTGTCCTGATGCTAACCCTAGTTGTCCTGACGCTAACCCTACTTGTCCTGACGCTAACCCTACTTGTCCTGACGCTAACCCTAGTTGTCCTGACGCTAACCCTAGTTGTCCTGACGCTAACCCTAGTTGTCCTGACGCTAACCCTACTTGTCCTGACGCTAACCCTAGTTGTCCTGCCGCTAACCCTAGTTGTCCTGATGCTAACCCTACTTGTCCTGACGCCAACCCTAGTTGTCCTGACGCTAACCCTAGTTGTCCTGACGCTAACCCTAGTTGTCCTGACGCTAACCCTAATTGTCCTGACGCTAACTCTAGTTGTCCTGACGCTAACACTAGTTGTCCTGACGCTAACCCTACTTGTCCTGACGCCAACCGTAGTTGTCCTGACGCTAACCCTAGTTGTCCTGACGCTAACCCTAGTTGTCCTGACGCTAACCCTACTTGTCCTGACGCTAACCCTAGTTGTCCTGACGCTAACCCTAGTTGTCCTGACGCTAACCCTACTTGTCCTGACGATAACCTTAGTTGTCTTGACGCTAACCCTAGTTGTCCTGACGCTAACCCTAGTTATCCTGACGCTAACCCTAGTTGTCCTGATGCTAACCCTAGTTGTCCTGACGCTAACCCTAGTTGTCCTGACGCTAACCCTACTTGTCCTGACGCTAACCCTAGTTGTCCTGACGCTAACCCTAGTTGTACTGACGCTAACCCTAGTTGTCCTGACGCTAACCCTAGTTGTCCTGATGCTAACCCTACTTGTCCTGACGCTAACCCTAGTTGTCCTGACGTTAACCCTAGTTGTCCTGACGCTAACCCTAGTTGTCCTGACGCTAACCCGAGTAGTCCTGACGCTAACCCTACTTGTCCTGACGCTAACCCTAGTTGTCCTGTCTCTAACCCTAGTTGTCCTGACGCTAACCCTAGTTGTCCTGACGCTAACCCTAGTTGTCCTGACGCTAACCCTAGTTGTCCTGACGCTAACCCTAGTTCTCCTGACGCTAACCCTAGTTGTCCTGACGCTAACCCTAGTTGTCCTGACGCTAACCCTAGTTGTCCTGACGCTAACCCTAGTTGTCCTGACGCTAACCCTAGTTGTCCTGACGCTAACCCTACTTGTCCTGACGCTAACCCTAGTTGTCCTGACGCTAACCCTACTTGTCCTGACGCTAACCCTACTTGTCCTCACGCTAACCCTACTTGTCCTGACGCTAACCCTACTTGTCCTGATGCTAACCCTAGTTGTCCTGACGCTAACCCTAGTTATCCTGACGCTAACCCTACTTGTCCTGACGCTAACGCTAGTTGTCCTGACGCTAACCCTAGTTGTCCTGACGCTAACCCTAGTTGTCCTGACGCTAACCCTAGTTGTCCTGACGCTAACCCTACTTGTCCTGATGCTAACCCTACTTGTCCTGACGCTAACCCTAGTTGTCCTGACGCTAACCCTAGTTGTCCTGACGCTAACCCTAGTTGTCCTTACGCTAACCCTAGTTGTCCTGACGCTAACCCTACTTGTCCTGACGCTAACCCTAGTTGTCCTGACGCTAACCCTAGTTGTCCTGACGCTAATCCTACTTGTCCTGACGCCAACCCTAGTTGTCCTGACGCTAACCCTAGTTGTCCTGACGCTAACCCTAGTTGTCCTGACGCTAACCCTACTTGTCCTGACGCTAACCCTAGTTGTCCTGACTCTAACCCTACTTGTCCTGACGCTAACCCTAGTTGTCCTGTCTCTAACCCTACTTGTCCTGACGCTAACCCTAGTTGTCCTGACGCTAACCCTAGTTGTCCTGACGCTAACCCTACTTGTCCTGATGCTAACCCTACTTGTCCTGACGCTAACCCTAGTTGTCCTGACGCTAACCCTAGTTGTCCTGACGCTAACCCTAGTTGTCCTGATGCTAACCCTAGTTGTCCTGACGCTAACCCTACTTGTCCTGACGCTAACCTTACTTGTCCTGACGCTAACCCTACTTGTCCTGACGCTAACCCTAGTTGTCCTGACGCTAACCCTAGTTGTCCTGACGCTAACCCTACTTGTCCTGACGCTAACCCTACTTGTCCTGACGCTAACCCTAGTTGTCCTGACGCTAACCCTACTTGTCCTGACGCCAACCCTAGTTGTCCTGACGCTAACCCTAGTTGTCCTGACGCTAACCCTAGTTGTCCTGACGCTAACCCTAATTGTCCTGACGCTAACCCTAGTTGTCCTGACGCTAACACTAGTTGTCCTGACGCTAACCCTACTTGTCCTGACGCCAACCGTAGTTGTCCTGACGCTAACCCTAGTTGTCCTGACGCTAACCCTAGTTGTCCTGACGCTAACCCTACTTGTCCTGACGCTAACCCTAGTTGTCCTGACGCTAACCCTAGTTGTCCTGACTCTAACCCTACTTGTCCTGACGCTAACCCTAGTTGTCTTGACGCTAACCCTTGTTGTCCTGACGCTAACCCTAGTTATCCTGACGCTAACCCTAGTTGTCCTGATGCTAACCCTAGTTGTCCTGACGCTAACCCTAGTTGTCCTGACGCTAACCCTACTTGTCCTGACGCTAACCCTAGTTGTCCTGACGCTAACCCTAGTTGTCCTGACGCTAACCCTAGTTGTCCTGACGCTAACCCTAGTTGTCCTGATGCTAACCCTACTTGTCCTGACGCTAACCCTAGTTGTCTTGATGTTAACCCTACTTGTCCTGACGCTAACCCTACTTGTCCTGACGCTAACCCTAGTTGTCCTGACGCTAACCCTAGTTGTCCTGACGCTAACCCTAGTTGTCCTGACGCTAACCCTAGTTGTCCTGACGCTAACCCTAGTTGTCCTGACGCTAACCCTAGTTGACCTGACGCTAACCCTACTTGTCCTGACGCTAACCCTACTTGACCTGACGCTAACCCTACTTGTCCTGACGCTAACCCTAGTTGTCCTGACGCTAACCCTAGTTGTCCTGACGCTAACCCGAGTTGTCCTGACGCTAACCCTACTTGTCCTGACGCTAACCCTAGTTGTCCTGTCTCTAACCCTAGTTGTCCTGACGCTAACCCTAGTTGTCCTGACGATAACCCTAGTTGTCCTGACGCTAACCCTAGTTGTCCTGATGCTTACCCTAGTTGTCCTGACGCTAACCCTAGTTCTCCTGACGCTAACCCTAGTTGTCCTGACGCTAACCCTAGTTGTCCTGACGCTAACCCTACTTGTCCTGACGCTAACCCTACTTGTCCTGACGCTAACCCTACTTGTCCTGATGCTAACCCTAGTTGTCCTTACGCTAACCCTAGTTGTCCTGACGCTAACCCTACTTGTCCTGACGCTAACCCTAGTTGTCCTGACGCTAACCCTAGTTGTCCTGACGCTAACCCTAGTTGTCCTGACGCTAATCCTACTTGTCCTGACGCCAACCCTAGTTGTCCTGACGCTAACCCTAGTTGTCCTGACGCTAACCCTAGTTGTCCTGACGCTAACCCTACTTGTCCTGACGCTAACCCTAGTTGTCCTGACTCTAACCCTACTTGTCCTGACGCTAACCCTAGTTGTCCTGTCTCTAACCCTACTTGTCCTGACGCTAACCCTAGTTGTCCTGACGCTAACCCTAGTTGTCCTGACGCTAACCCTACTTGTCCTGATGCTAACCCTACTTGTCCTGACGCTAACCCTAGTTGTCCTGACGCTAACCCTAGTTGTCCTGACGCTAAACCTAGTTGTCCTGATGCTAACCCTAGTTGTCCTGACGCTAACCCTACTTGTCCTGACGCTAACCTTACTTGTCCTGACGCTAACCCTACTTGTCCTGACGCTAACCCTAGTTGTCCTGACGCTAACCCTAGTTGTCCTGACGCTAACCCTACTTGTCCTGACGCTAACCCTACTTGTCCTGACGCTAACCCTAGTTGTCCTGACGCTAACCCTACTTGTCCTGACGCCAACCCTAGTTGTCCTGACGCTAACCCTAGTTGTCCTGACGCTAACCCTAGTTGTCCTGACGCTAACCCTAATTGTCCTGACGCTAACCCTAGTTGTCCTGACGCTAACACTAGTTGTCCTGACGCTAACCCTACTTGTCCTGACGCCAACCGTAGTTGTCCTGACGCTAACCCTAGTTGTCCTGACGCTAACCCTAGTTGTCCTGACGCTAACCCTACTTGTCCTGACGCTAACCCTAGTTGTCCTGACGCTAACCCTAGTTGTCCTGACTCTAACCCTACTTGTCCTGACGCTAACCCTAGTTGTCTTGACGCTAACCCTTGTTGTCCTGACGCTAACCCTAGTTATCCTGACGCTAACCCTAGTTGTCCTGATGCTAACCCTAGTTGTCCTGACGCTAACCCTAGTTGTCCTGACGCTAACCCTACTTGTCCTGACGCTAACCCTAGTTGTCCTGACGCTAACCCTAGTTGTCCTGACGCTAACCCTAGTTGTCCTGACGCTAACCCTAGTTGTCCTGATGCTAACCCTACTTGTCCTGACGCTAACCCTAGTTGTCTTGATGTTAACCCTACTTGTCCTGACGCTAACCCTACTTGTCCTGACGCTAACCCTAGTTGTCCTGACGCTAACCCTAGTTGTCCTGACGCTAACCCTAGTTGTCCTGACGCTAACCCTAGTTGTCCTGACGCTAACCCTAGTTGTCCTGACGCTAACCCTAGTTGACCTGACGCTAACCCTACTTGTCCTGACGCTAACCCTACTTGACCTGACGCTAACCCTACTTGTCCTGACGCTAACCCTAGTTGTCCTGACGCTAACCCTAGTTGTCCTGACGCTAACCCGAGTTGTCCTGACGCTAACCCTACTTGTCCTGACGCTAACCCTAGTTGTCCTGTCTCTAACCCTAGTTGTCCTGACGCTAACCCTAGTTGTCCTGACGATAACCCTAGTTGTCCTGACGCTAACCCTAGTTGTCCTGATGCTTACCCTAGTTGTCCTGACGCTAACCCTAGTTCTCCTGACGCTAACCCTAGTTGTCCTGACGCTAACCCTAGTTGTCCTGACGCTAACCCTACTTGTCCTGACGCTAACCCTACTTGTCCTGACGCTAACCCTACTTGTCCTGATGCTAACCCTAGTTGTCCTTACGCTAACCCTAGTTGTCCTGACGCTAACCCTACTTGTCCTGACGCTAACCCTAGTTGTCCTGACGCTAACCCTAGTTGTCCTGACGCTAATCCTACTTGTCCTGACGCCAACCCTAGTTGTCCTGACGCTAACCCTAGTTGTCCTGACGCTAACCCTAGTTGTCCTGACGCTAACCCTAGTTGTCCTGACGCTAACCCTAGTTGTCCTGATGCTAACCCTACTTGTCCTGACGCTAACCCTAGTTGTCTTGACGTTAACCCTACTTGTCCTGACGCTAACCCTACTTGTCCTGACGCTAACCCTAGTTGTCCTGACGCTAACCCTAGTTGTCCTGACGCTAACCCTAGTTGTCCTGACGCTAACCCTAGTTGTCCTGACGCTAACCCTAGTTGTCCTGACGCTAACCCTAGTTGTCCTGACGCTAACCCTAGTTGACCTGACGCTAACCCTACTTGTCCTGACGCTAACCCTACTTGACCTGACGCTAACCCTACTTGTCCTGACGCTGACCCTAGTTGTCATGACGCTAACCCTAGTTGTCCTGACGCTAACCCTAGTTGTCCTGACGCTAACCCTACTTGTCCTGACACTAACCCTAGTTGTCCTGACGCTAACCCTAGTTGTCCTGACGCTAACCCTAGTTGTCCTGACGCTAACCCGAGTTGTCCTGACGCTAACCCTACTTGTCCTGACGCTAACCCTAGTTGTCCTGTCTCTAACCCTAGTTGTCCTGACGCTAACCCTAGTTGTTCTGACGCTAACCCTAGTTGTCCTGACGCTAACCCTAGTTGTCCTGATGCTAACCCTAGTTGTCCTGACGCTAACCCTAGTTCTCCTGACGCTAACCCTAGTTGTCCTGATGCTAACCCTAGTTGTCCTGACGCTAACCCTAGTTGTCCTGACGCTAACCCTACTTGTCCTGAGGCTAACCCTACTTGTCCTGACGCTAACCCTACTTGTCCTGACGCTAACCCTACTTGTCCTGACGCTAACCCTACTTGTCCTGACGCTAACCCTACTTGTCCTGATGCTAACCCTAGTTGTCCTTACGCTAACCCTAGTTGTCCTGACGCTAACCCTACTTGTCCTGAAGCTAACCCTAGTTGTCCTGACGCTAACCCTAGTTGTCCTGACGCTAATCCTACTTGTCCTGACGCCAACCCTAGTTGTCCTGACGCTAACCCTAGTTGTCCTGACGCTAACCCTAGTTGTGCTGACGCTAACCCTACTTGTCCTGACGCTAACCCTAGTTGTCCTGACGCTAACCCTAGTTGTCCTGACGCTAACCCTACTTGTCCTGACGCTAACCCTAGTTGTCCTGACGCTAACCCTAGTTGTCCTGACGCTAACTCTAGTTATCCTGACGCTAACCCTAGTTGTCCTGACGCTAACCCTAGTTGTCCTGACGCTAACCCTAGTTGTCCTGACGCTAACCCTACTTGTCCTGACGCTAACCCTAGTTGTCCTGACTCTAACCCTAGTTGTCCTGACGCTAACCCTAGTTGTCCTGACGCTAACCCTACTTGTCCTGACGCTAACCCTAGTTGTCCTGACGCTAACCCTACTTGTCCTGACGCTAACCCTACTTGTCCTGACGCTAACCCTACTTGTCCTGACGCTAACCCTACTTGTCCTGATGCTAAACCTAGTTGTCCTGACGCTAACCCTAGTTATCCTGACGCTAACCCTACTTGTCCTGACGCTAACCCTAGTTGTCCTGACGCTAACCCTAGTTGTCCTGACGCTAACCCTAGTTGTCCTGACGCTAACCCTACTTGTCCTGATGCTAACCCTACTTGTCCTGACGCTAACCCTAGTTGTCCTGACGCTAACCCTAGTTGTCCTGACGCTAACCCTAGTTGTCCTGACGCTAACCCTAGTTGTCCTTACGCTAAGCCTAGTTGTCCTGATGCTAACCCTACTTGTCCTGACGCTAACCCTAGTTGTCCTGACGCTAACCCTAGTTGTCCTGACGCTAACCCTAGTTGTCCTGACGCTAACCCTACTTGTCCTGACGCTAACCCTAGTTGTCCTGACGCTAACCCTACTTGTCCTGACGCTAACCCTACTTGTCCTGACGCTAACCCTAGTTGTCCTGACGCTAACCCTACTTGTCCTGACGCTAACCCTAGTTGTCCTGACGCTAACCCTACTTGTCCTGACGCTAACGCTAGTTGTCCTGACGCTAACCCTAGTTGTCCTGACGCTAATCCTACTTGTCCTGACGCCAACCCTAGTTGTCCTGACGCTAACCCTAGTTGTCCTGACGCTAACCCTAGTTGTCCTGACGCTAACCCTACTTGTCCTGATGCTAACCCTAGTTGTCCTGACGCTAACCCTAGTTGTCCTGATGCTAAACCTACTTGTCCAGACGCTAACCCTAGTTGTCCTGACGCTAACCCTAGTTGTCCTGACGCTAACCCTACTTGTCCTGACGCTAACCCTAGTTGTCCTGACGCTAACCCTAGTTGTCCTGACGCTAACCCTACTTGTCCTGAGGCTAACCCTACTTGTCCTGACGCTAACCCTACTTGTCCTGACGCTAACCCTACTTGTCCTGACGCTAACCCTACTTGTCCTGACGCTAACCCTACTTGTCCTGATGCTAACCCTAGTTGTCCTTACGCTAACCCTAGTTGTCCTGACGCTAACCCTACTTGTCCTGAAGCTAACCCTAGTTGTCCTGACGCTAACCCTAGTTGTCCTGACGCTAATCCTACTTGTCCTGACGCCAACCCTAGTTGTCCTGACGCTAACCCTAGTTGTCCTGACGCTAACCCTAGTTGTGCTGACGCTAACCCTACTTGTCCTGACGCTAACCCTAGTTGTCCTGACGCTAACCCTAGTTGTCCTGACGCTAACCCTACTTGTCCTGACGCTAACCCTAGTTGTCCTGACGCTAACCCTAGTTGTCCTGACGCTAACTCTAGTTATCCTGACGCTAACCCTAGTTGTCCTGACGCTAACCCTAGTTGTCCTGACGCTAACCCTAGTTGTCCTGACGCTAACCCTACTTGTCCTGACGCTAACCCTAGTTGTCCTGACTCTAACCCTAGTTGTCCTGACGCTAACCCTAGTTGTCCTGACGCTAACCCTACTTGTCCTGACGCTAACCCTAGTTGTCCTGACGCTAACCCTACTTGTCCTGACGCTAACCCTACTTGTCCTGACGCTAACCCTACTTGTCCTGACGCTAACCCTACTTGTCCTGATGCTAAACCTAGTTGTCCTGACGCTAACCCTAGTTATCCTGACGCTAACCCTACTTGTCCTGACGCTAACCCTAGTTGTCCTGACGCTAACCCTAGTTGTCCTGACGCTAACCCTAGTTGTCCTGACGCTAACCCTACTTGTCCTGATGCTAACCCTACTTGTCCTGACGCTAACCCTAGTTGTCCTGACGCTAACCCTAGTTGTCCTGACGCTAACCCTAGTTGTCCTGACGCTAACCCTAGTTGTCCTTACGCTAAGCCTAGTTGTCCTGACGCTAACCCTACTTGTCCTGACGCTAACCCTAGTTGTCCTGACGCTAACCCTAGTTGTCCTGACGCTAACCCTAGTTGTCCTGACGCTAACCCTACTTGTCCTGACGCTAACCCTAGTTGTCCTGACGCTAACCCTACTTGTCCTGACGCTAACCCTACTTGTCCTGACGCTAACCCTAGTTGTCCTGACGCTAACCCTACTTGTCCTGACGCTAACCCTAGTTGTCCTGACGCTAACCCTACTTGTCCTGACGCTAACGCTAGTTGTCCTGACGCTAACCCTAGTTGTCCTGACGCTAATCCTACTTGTCCTGACGCCAACCCTAGTTGTCCTGACGCTAACCCTAGTTGTCCTGACGCTAACCCTAGTTGTCCTGACGCTAACCCTACTTGTCCTGATGCTAACCCTAGTTGTCCTGACGCTAACCCTAGTTGTCCTGATGCTAAACCTACTTGTCCAGACGCTAACCCTAGTTGTCCTGACGCTAACCCTAGTTGTCCTGACGCTAACCCTACTTGTCCTGACGCTAACCCTTGTTGTCCTGACGCTAACCCTACTTGTCCTGACGCTAACCCTACTTGTCCTGACGCTAACCCTAGTTGTCCTGACGCTAACCCTAGTTGTCCTGACGCTAACCCTAGTTGTCCTGACGCTAACCCTACTTGTCCTGACGCTAACCCTAGTTGTCCTGACGCCAACATTAGTTGTCCTGACGCTAACCCTAGTTGTCCTGACGCTAACCCTAGTTGTCCTGACGCTAACCCTAGTTGTCCTGACGCTAACCCTAGTTGACCTGACGCTAACCCTACTTGTCCTGACGCTAACCCTACTTGACCTGACGCTAACCCTACTTGTCCTGACGCTAACCCTAGTTGTCCTGACGCTAACCCTAGTTGTCCTGATGCTAACCCTAGTTGACCTGACGCCAACCCTAGTTGTCCTGACGCTAACCCTAGTTGTCCTGACGCTAACCCTAGTTGTCCTGACGCTAACCCTAGTTGTCCTGACGCTAACCCTAGTTGTCCTGACGCTAACCCTACTTGTCCTGACGCTAACCCTAGTTGTCCTGACGCTAACCCTAGTTGTCCTGACGCTAACCCGAGTTGTCCTGACGCTAACCCTACTTGTCCTGACGCTAACTCTAGTTGTCCTGACGCTAACCCTAGTTGTCCTGATGCTAACCCTACTTGTCCTGACGCTAACCCTAGTTGTCCTGACGCTAACCCTAGTTGTCCTGACGCTAACCCTAGTTGTCCTGATGCTAACCCTAGTTGTCCTGACGCTATCCCTACTTGTCCTGACGCTAACCCTACTTGTCCTGACGCTAACCCTAGTTGTCCTGACGCTAACCTAGTTGTCCTGACGCTAACCCTAGTTGTCCTGACGCTAACCCTAGTTTTCCTGACGCTAACCCAAGTTGTCCTGACGCTAACCCTAGTTCTCCTGACGCTAACCCTAGTTGTCCTGACGCTAACCCTAGTTGTCCTGACGCTAACCCTACTTGTCCTGACGCTAACCCTACTTGTCCTGACGCTAACCCTAGTTGTCCTGACGCTAACCCTAGTTCTCCTGACGCTAACCCTAGTTGTCCTGACGCTAACCCTAGTTGTCCTGACGCTAACCCTACTTGTCCTGACGCTAACCCTACTTGTCCTGACGCTAACCCTAGTTGTCCTGACGCTAACCCTAGTTGTCCTGATGCTAACCCTAGTTGTCCTGACGCTAACCCTAGTTCTCCTGACGCTAACCCTAGTTGTCCTGACGCTAACCCTAGTTGTCCTGACGCTAACCCTAGTTGTCCTGACTCTAACCCTACTTGTCCTGACGCTAACCCTACTTGTCCTGACGCTAACCCTACTTGTCCTGACGCAAACCCTACTTGTCCTGACGCTAACCCTACTTGTCCTGATGCTAACCCTACTTGTCCTGACGCTAACCCTAGTTGTCCTGACGCTAACCCTAGTTGTCCTGACGCTAACCCTAGTTGTCCTTACGCTAAGCCTACTTGTCCTGACGCTAACCCTAGTTGTCCTGACGCTAACCCTAGTTGTCCTGACGCTAACCCTACTTGTCCTGACGCTAACCCTAGTTGTCCTGACGCTAACCCTAGTTGTCCTGACGCTAACCCTACTTGTCCTGACGCTAACCCTAGTTGTCCTGACGCTAACCCTAGTTGTCCTGACGCTAACCCTACTTGTCCTGACGCTAACCCTAGTTGTCCTGACGCTAACCCTACTTGTCCTGACGCTAACGCTAGTTGTCCTGACGCTAACCCTAGTTGTCCTGACGCTAATCCTACTTGTCCTGACGCCAACCCTAGTTGTCCTGACGCTAACCCTAGTTGTCCTGACGCTAACCCTAGTTGTCCTGACGCTAACCCTACTTGTCCTGACGCTAACCCTAGTTGTCCTGACGCTAACCCTAGTTGTCCTGACGCTAAACCTACTTGTCCAGACGCTAACCCTAGTTGTCCTGACGTTAACCCTAGTTGTCCTGACGCTAACCCTACTTCTCCTGACGCTAACCCTAGTTGTCCTGACGCTAACCCTACTTGTCCTGACGCTAACCCTAGTTGTCCTGACGCTAACCCTAGTTGTCCTGACGCTAACCCTAGTTGTCCTGACGCTAACCCTACTTGTCCTGACGCTAACCCTAGTTGTCCTGACGCTAACCCTAGTTGTCCTGACGCTAACCCTAGTTGTCCTGACGCTAAACCTACTTGTCCAGACGCTAACCCTAGTTGTCCTGACGCTAACCCTAGTTGTCCTGACGCTAACCCTACTTGTCCTGACGCTAACCCTAGTTGTCCTGACGCTAACCCTACTTGTCCTGACGCTAACCCTACTTGTCCTGACGCTAACCCTAGTTGTCCTGACGCTAACCCTAGTTGTCCTGACGCTAACCCTACTTGTCCTGACGCTAACCCTAGTTGTCCTGACGCTAACCCTACATGTCCTGACGCTAACGCTAGTTGTCCTGACGCTAACCCTAGTTGTCCTGACGCTAATCCTACTTGTCCTGACGCCAACCCTAGTTGTCCTGACGCTAACCCTAGTTGTCCTGACGCTAACCCTAGTTGTCCTGACGCTAACCCTACTTGTCCTGACGCTAACCCTAGTTGTCCTGACGCTAACCCTAGTTGTCCTGACGCTAAACCTACTTGTCCAGACGCTAACCCTAGTTGTCCTGACGTTAACCCTAGTTGTCCTGACGCTAACCCTACTTGTCCTGACGCTAACCCTAGTTGTCCTGACGCTAACCCTACTTGTCCTGACGCTAACCCTACTTGTCCTGACGCTAACCCTAGTTGTCCTGACGCTAACCCTAGTTGTCCTGACGCTAACCCTAGTTGTCCTGACGCTAACCCTACTTGTCCTGACGCTAACCCTAGTTGTCCTGACGCCAACATTAGTTGTCCTGACGCTAACCCTAGTTGTCCTGACGCTAACCCTAGTTGTCCTGACGCTAACCCTAGTTGTCCTGACGCTAACCCTAGTTGTCCTGACGCTAACCCTAGTTGACCTGACGCTAACCCTACTTGTCCTGACGCTAACCCTACTTGACCTGACGCTAACCCTACTTGTCCTGACGCTAACCCTAGTTGTCCTGACGCTAACCCTAGTTGTCCTGATGCTAACCCTAGTTGACCTGACGCCAACCCTAGTTGTCCTGATGCTAACCCTAGTTGTCCTGACGCTAACCCTAGTTGTCCTGACGCTAACCCTAGTTGTCCTGACGCTAACCCTAGTTGTCCTGACGCTAACCCTACTTGTCCTGACGCTAACCCTAGTTGTCCTGACGCTAACCCTAGTTGTCCTGACGCTAACCCGAGTTGTCCTGACGCTAACCCTACTTGTCCTGACGCTAACTCTAGTTGTCCTGACGCTAACCCTAGTTGTCCTGATGCTAACCCTACTTGTCCTGACGCTAACCCTAGTTGTCCTGACGCTAACCCTAGTTGTCCTGACGCTAACCCTAGTTGTCCTGACGCTAACCCTAGTTGTCCTGACGCTATCCCTACTTGTCCTGACGCTAACCCTACTTGTCCTGACGCTAACCCTAGTTGTCCTGACGCTAACCTAGTTGTCCTGACGCTAACCCTAGTTGTCCTGACGCTAACCCTAGTTGTCCTGACGCTAACCCAAGTTGTCCTGACGCTAACCCTAGTTCTCCTGACGCTAACCCTAGTTGTCCTGACGCTAACCCTAGTTGTCCTGACGCTAACCCTAGTTGTCCTGACGCTAACCCTACTTGTCCTGACGCTAACCCTACTTGTCCTGACGCTAACCCTAGTTGTCCTGACGCTAACCCTAGTTCTCCTGACGCTAACCCTAGTTGTCCTGACGCTAACCCTAGTTGTCCTGACGCTAACCCTACTTGTCCTGACGCTAACCCTACTTGTCCTGACGCTAACCCTAGTTGTCCTGACGCTAACCCTAGTTGTCCTGACGCTAACCCTAGTTGTCCTGATGCTAACCCTAGTTGTCCTGATGCTAACACTACTTGTCCTGACGCTAACCCTAGTTGTCCTGACGCTAACCCTAGTTGTCCTGTCTCTAACCCTAGTTGTCCTGACGCTAACCCTAGTTGTCCTGACGCTAACCCTACTTGTCCTGACGCTAACCCTAGTTGTCCTGACGCTAACCCTAGTTGTCCTGACGCTAACCCTAGTTGTCCTGACGCTAACCCTACTTGTCCTGACGCTAACCCTAGTTGTCCTGACGCCAACATTAGTTGTCCTGACGCTAACCCTAGTTGTCCTGACGCTAACCCTAGTTGTCCTGACGCTAACCCTAGTTGTCCTGACGCTAACCCTAGTTGTCCTGACGCTAACCCTAGTTGACCTGACGCTAACCCTACTTGTCCTGACGCTAACCCTACTTGACCTGACGCTAACCCTACTTGTCCTGACGCTAACCCTAGTTGTCCTGACGCTAACCCTAGTTGTCCTGATGCTAACCCTAGTTGACCTGACGCCAACCCTAGTTGTCCTGATGCTAACCCTAGTTGTCCTGACGCTAACCCTAGTTGTCCTGACGCTAACCCTAGTTGTCCTGACGCTAACCCTAGTTGTCCTGACGCTAACCCTACTTGTCCTGACGCTAACCCTAGTTGTCCTGACGCTAACCCTAGTTGTCCTGACGCTAACCCGAGTTGTCCTGACGCTAACCCTACTTGTCCTGACGCTAACTCTAGTTGTCCTGACGCTAACCCTAGTTGTCCTGATGCTAACCCTACTTGTCCTGACGCTAACCCTAGTTGTCCTGACGCTAACCCTAGTTGTCCTGACGCTAACCCTAGTTGTCCTGACGCTAACCCTAGTTGTCCTGACGCTATCCCTACTTGTCCTGACGCTAACCCTACTTGTCCTGACGCTAACCCTAGTTGTCCTGACGCTAACCTAGTTGTCCTGACGCTAACCCTAGTTGTCCTGACGCTAACCCTAGTTGTCCTGACGCTAACCCAAGTTGTCCTGACGCTAACCCTAGTTCTCCTGACGCTAACCCTAGTTGTCCTGACGCTAACCCTAGTTGTCCTGACGCTAACCCTAGTTGTCCTGACGCTAACCCTACTTGTCCTGACGCTAACCCTACTTGTCCTGACGCTAACCCTAGTTGTCCTGACGCTAACCCTAGTTCTCCTGACGCTAACCCTAGTTGTCCTGACGCTAACCCTAGTTGTCCTGACGCTAACCCTACTTGTCCTGACGCTAACCCTACTTGTCCTGACGCTAACCCTAGTTGTCCTGACGCTAACCCTAGTTGTCCTGACGCTAACCCTAGTTGTACTGATGCTAACCCTAGTTGTCCTGATGCTAACACTACTTGTCCTGACGCTAACCCTAGTTGTCCTGACGCTAACCCTAGTTGTCCTGTCTCTAACCCTAGTTGTCCTGACGCTAACCCTAGTTGTCCTGACGCTAACCCTACTTGTCCTGATGCTAACCCTACTTGTCCTGACGCTAACCCTAGTTGTCCTGACGTTAACCCTACTTGTCCTGACGCTAACCCTACTTGTCCTGACGCTAACCCTACTTGTCCTGACGCTAACCCTAGTTGTCCTGACTCTAACCCTAGTTGTCCTGACGCTAACCCTAGTTGTCCTGATGCTAACCCTAGTTGTCCTGACGCTAACCCTAGTTGTCCTGACGCTAACCCTAGTTGTCCTGACGCTAACCCTAGTTGACCTGACGCTAACCCTACTTGTCCTGACGCTAACCCTACTTGACCTGACGCTAACCCTACTTGTCCTGACGCTAACCCTAGTTGTCCTGACGCTAACCCTAGTTGTCCTGACGCTAACCCTAATTGTCCTGACGCTAACCCTACTTGTCCTGACACTAACCCTAGTTGTCCTGACACTAACCCTAGTTGTCCTGACGCTAACCCGAGTTGTCCTGACGCTAACCCTACTTGTCCTGAGGCTAACCCTAGTTGTCCTGTCTCTAACCCTAGTTGTCCTGACGCTAACCCTAGTTGTCCTGACGCTAACCCTAGTTGTCCTGACGCTAACCCTAGTTGTCCTGATGCTAACCCTAGTTGTCCTGATGCTAACCCTAGTTGTCCTGACGCTAACCCTAGTTCTCCTGACGCTAACCCTAGTTGTCCTGACGCTAACCCTAGTTGTCCTGACGCTAACCCTAGTTGTCCTGACGCTAACCCTAGTTGTCCTGACGCTAACCCTACTTGTCCTGACGCTAACCCTAGTTGTCCTGACGCTAACCATACTTGTCCTGACGCTAACCCTACTTGTCCTGACGCTAACCCTAGTTGTCCTGACGCTAACCCTAGTTGTCCTGACGCTAACCCTACTTGTCCTGATGCTAACCCTAGTTGTCCTGACGCTAACCCTAGTTATCCTGACGCTAACCCTACTTGTCCTGACGCTAACCCTAGTTGTCCTGACACTAACCCTAGTTGTCCTGACGCTAACCCTAGTTGTCCTGACGCTAACCCTAGTTGTCCTGACGCTAACCCTAGTTGTCCTGACGCTAACCCTACTTGTCCTGATGCTAACCCTACTTGTCCTGAGGCTAACCCTAGTTGTCCTGACGCTAACCCTAGTTGTCCTGACGCTAACCCTAGTTGTCCTGACGCTAACCCTAGTTGTCCTTACGCTAACCCTAGTTGTCCTGACGCTAACCCTACTTGTCCTGACGCCAACCTTAGTTGTCCTGATGCTAACCCTAGTTGTCCTGACGCTAACCCTAGTTGTCCTGACGCTAACCCTACTTGTCCTGACGCTAACCCTAGTTGTCCTGACGCTAACCCTAGTTGTCCTGACGCTAACCCTACTTGTCCTGACGCTAACCCTAGTTGTCCTGACGCTAACCCTAGTTGTCCTGACGCTAACTCTAGTTATCCTGACGCTAACCCTAGTTGTCCTGACGCTAACCCTAGTTGTCCTGACGCTAACCCTACTTGTCCTGACGCTAACCCTACTTGTCCTGACGCTAACCCTAGTTGTCCTGACGCTAACCCTAGTTGTCCTGACGCTAACCCTAGTTGTCTTGATGCTAACCCTAGTTGTCCTGACGCTAACCCTAGTTGTCCTGACGCTAACCCTAGTTGACCTGACGCTAACCCTACTTGTCCTGACGCTAACCCTACTTGACCTGACGCTAACCCTACTTGTCCTGACGCTAACCCTAGTTGTCCTGACGCTAACCCTAGTTGTCCTGACGCTAACCCTAGTTGTCCTGACGCTAACCCTACTTGTCCTGAAGCTAACCCTAGTTGTCCTGACGCTAACCCGAGTTGTCCTGACGCTAACCCTACTTGTCCTGACGCTAACTCTAGTTGTCCTGACGCTAACCCTAGTTGTCCTGACGCTAACCCTACTTGTCCTGACGCTAACCCTACTTGTCCTGACGCTAACCCTAGTTGTCCTGACGCTAACCCTAGTTGTCCTGACGCTAACCCTAGTTGTCCTGACGCTAACCCTACTTGTCCTGACGCTAACCCTACTTGTCCTGACGCTAACCCTAGTTGTCCTGACGCTAACCCTAGTTGTCCTGACACTAACCCTAGTTGTCCTGATGCTAAACCTAGTTCTCCTGACGCTAACCCTAGTTGTCCTGACGCTAACCCTAGTTGTAATGACGCTAACCCTAGTTGTCCTGACGCTAACCCTACTTGTCCTGACGCTAACCCTACTTGTCCTGACGCTAACCGTAGTTGTCCTGACGCTAACCCTAGTTGTCCTGACGCTAACCCTACTTGTCCTGACGCTAACCCTACTTGTCCTGACGCTAACCCTAGTTGTCCTGACGCTAACCCTACTTGTCCTGAGGCTAACCCTAGTTGTCCTGTCTCTAACCCTAGTTGTCCTGACGCTAACCCTAGTTGTCCTGATGCTAACCCTAGTTGTCCTGACGCTAACCCTAGTTGTCCTGATGCTAACCCTAGTTGTCCTGATGCTAACCCTAGTTGTCCTGACGCTAACCCTAGTTCTCCTGACGCTAACCCTAGTTGTCCTGACGCTAACCCTAGTTGTCCTGACGCTAACCCTAGTTGTCCTGACGCTAACCCTACTTGTCCTGACGCTAACCCTAGTTGTCCTGACGCTAACCATACTTGTCCTGACGCTAACCCTACTTGTCCTGACGCTAACCCTAGTTGTCCTGACGCTAACCCTAGTTGTCCTGACGCTAACCCTACTTGTCCTGATGCTAACCCTAGTTGTCCTGACGCTAACCCTAGTTATCCTGACGCTAACCCTACTTGTCCTGACGCTAACCCTAGTTGTCCTGACACTAACCCTAGTTGTCCTGACGCTAACCCTAGTTGTCCTGACGCTAACCCTAGTTGTCCTGACGCTAACCCTAGTTGTCCTGACGCTAACCCTACTTGTCCTGACTCTAACCCTAGTTGTCCTGACGCTAACCCTAGTTGTCCTGACGCTAAACCTACTTGTCCAGACGCTAACCCTAGTTGTCCTGACGTTAACCCTAGTTGTCCTGACGCTAACCCTACTTGTCCTGACGCTAACCCTAGTTGTCCTGACGCTAACCCTACTTGTCCTGACGCTAACCCTACTTGTCCTGACGCTAACCCTAGTTGTCCTGACGCTAACCCTAGTTGTCCTGACGCTAACCCTAGTTGTCCTGACGCTAACCCTACTTGTCCTGACGCTAACCCTAGTTGTCCTGACGCCAACATTAGTTGTCCTGACGCTAACCCTAGTTGTCCTGACGCTAACCCTAGTTGTCCTGACGCTAACCCTAGTTGTCCTGACGCTAACCCTAGTTGTCCTGACGCTAACCCTAGTTGACCTGACGCTAACCCTACTTGTCCTGACGCTAACCCTACTTGACCTGACGCTAACCCTACTTGTCCTGACGCTAACCCTAGTTGTCCTGACGCTAACCCTAGTTGTCCTGATGCTAACCCTAGTTGACCTGACGCCAACCCTAGTTGTCCTGATGCTAACCCTAGTTGTCCTGACGCTAACCCTAGTTGTCCTGACGCTAACCCTAGTTGTCCTGACGCTAACCCTAGTTGTCCTGACGCTAACCCTACTTGTCCTGACGCTAACCCTAGTTGTCCTGACGCTAACCCTAGTTGTCCTGACGCTAACCCGAGTTGTCCTGACGCTAACCCTACTTGTCCTGACGCTAACTCTAGTTGTCCTGACGCTAACCCTAGTTGTCCTGATGCTAACCCTACTTGTCCTGACGCTAACCCTAGTTGTCCTGACGCTAACCCTAGTTGTCCTGACGCTAACCCTAGTTGTCCTGATGCTAACCCTAGTTGTCCTGACGCTATCCCTACTTGTCCTGACGCTAACCCTACTTGTCCTGACGCTAACCCTAGTTGTCCTGACGCTAACCTAGTTGTCCTGACGCTAACCCTAGTTGTCCTGACGCTAACCCTAGTTGTCCTGATGCTAACCCAAGTTGTCCTGACGCTAACCCTAGTTCTCCTGACGCTAACCCTAGTTGTCCTGACGCTAACCCTAGTTGTCCTGACGCTAACCCTAGTTGTCCTGACGCTAACCCTACTTGTCCTGACGCTAACCCTACTTGTCCTGACGCTAACCCTAGTTGTCCTGACGCTAACCCTAGTTCTCCTGACGCTAACCCTAGTTGTCCTGACGCTAACCCTAGTTGTCCTGACGCTAACCGAACTTGTCCTGACGCTAACCCTACTTGTCCTGACGCTAACCCTAGTTGTCCTGACGCTAACCCTAGTTGTCCTGACGCTAACCCTAGTTGTCCTGATGCTAACCCTAGTTGTCCTGATGCTAACACTACTTGTCCTGACGCTAACCCTAGTTGTCCTGACGCTAACCCTAGTTGTCCTGTCTCTAACCCTAGTTGTCCTGACGCTAACCCTAGTTGTCCTGACGCTAACCCTACTTGTCCTGATGCTAACCCTACTTGTCCTGACGCTAACCCTAGTTGTCCTGACGTTAACCCTACTTGTCCTGACGCTAACCCTACTTGTCCTGACGCTAACCCTACTTGTCCTGACGATAACCCTAGTTGTCCTGACGCTAACCCTAGTTGTCCTGACGCTAACCCTAGTTGTCCTGATGCTAACCCTAGTTGTCCTGACGCTAACCCTAGTTGTCCTGACGCTAACCCTAGTTGTCCTGACGCTAACCCTAGTTGACCTGACGCTAACCCTACTTGTCCTGACGGTAACCCTACTTGACCTGACGCTAACCCTACTTGTCCTGACGCTAACCCTAGTTGTCCTGACGCTAACCCTAGTTGTCCTGACGCTAACCCTAATTGTCCTGACGCTAACCCTACTTGTCCTGACACTAACCCTAGTTGTCCTGACACTAACCCTAGTTGTCCTGACGCTAACCCGAGTTGTCCTGACGCTAACCCTACTTGTCCTGAGGCTAACCCTAGTTGTCCTGTCTCTAACCCTAGTTGTCCTGACGCTAACCCTAGTTGTCCTGACGCTAACCCTAGTTGTCCTGACGCTAACCCTAGTTGTCCTGATGCTAACCCTAGTTGTCCTGATGCTAACCCTAGTTGTCCTGACGCTAACCCTAGTTCTCCTGACGCTAACCCTAGTTGTCCTGACGCTAACCCTAGTTGTCCTGACGCTAACCCTAGTTGTCCTGACGCTAACCCTAGTTGTCCTGACGCTAACCCTACTTGTCCTGACGCTAACCCTAGTTGTCCTGACGCTAACCATACTTGTCCTGACGCTAACCCTACTTGTCCTGACGCTAACCCTAGTTGTCCTGACGCTAACCCTAGTTGTCCTGACGCTAACCCTACTTGTCCTGATGCTAACCCTAGTTGTCCTGACGCTAACCCTAGTTATCCTGATGCTAACCCTACTTGTCCTGACGCTAACCCTAGTTGTCCTGACACTAACCCTAGTTGTCCTGACGCTAACCCTAGTTGTCCTGACGCTAACCCTAGTTGTCCTGACGCTAACCCTAGTTGTCCTGACGCTAACCCTACTTGTCCTGATGCTAACCCTACTTGTCCTGACGCTAACCCTAGTTGTCCTGACGCTAACCCTAGTTGTCCTGACGCTAACCCTAGTTGTCCTGACGCTAACCCTAGTTGTCCTTACGCTAACCCTACTTGTCCTGACGCCAACCTTAGTTGTCCTGACGCTAACCCTAGTTGTCCTGACGCTAACCCTAGTTGTCCTGACGCTAACCCTACTTGTCCTGACGCTAACCCTAGTTGTCCTGACGCTAACCCTAGTTGTCCTGACGCTAACCCTACTTGTCCTGACGCTAACCCTAGTTGTCCTGACGCTAACCCTAGTTGTCCTGACGCTAACTCTAGTTATCCTGACGCTAACCCTAGTTGTCCTGACGCTAACCCTAGTTGTCCTGACGCTAACCCTACTTGTCCTGACGCTAACCCTACTTGTCCTGACGCTAACCCTAGTTGTCCTGACGCTAACCCTAGTTGTCTTGATGCTAACCCTAGTTGTCCTGACGCTAACCCTAGTTGTCCTGACGCTAACCCTAGTTGACCTGACGCTAACCCTACTTGTCCTGACGCTAACCCTACTTGACCTGACGCTAACCCTACTTGTCCTGACGCTAACCCTAGTTGTCCTGACGCTAACCCTAGTTGTCCTGACGCTAACCCTAGTTGTCCTGACGCTAACCCTACTTGTCCTGACGCTAACCCTAGTTGTCCTGACGCTAACCCGAGTTGTCCTGACGCTAACCCTACTTGTCCTGACGCTAACTCTAGTTGTCCTGACGCTAACCCTAGTTGTCCTGACGCTAACCCTACTTGTCCTGACGCTAACCCTACTTGTCCTGACGCTAACCCTAGTTGTCCTGACGCTAACCCTAGTTGTCCTGACGCTAACCCTAGTTGTCCTGACGCTAACCCTACTTGTCCTGACGCTAACCCTACTTGTCCTGACGCTAACCCTAGTTGTCCTGATGCTAACCCTAGTTGTCCTGACACTAACCCTAGTTGTCCTGACGCTAAACCTAGTTCTCCTGACGCTAACCCTAGTTGTCCTGACGCTAACCCTAGTTGTAATGACGCTAACCCTAGTTGTCCTGACGCTAACCCTACTTGTCCTGACGCTAACCCTACTTGTCCTGACGCTAACCCTAGTTGTCCTGACGCTAACCCTAGTTGTCCTGACGCTAACCCTACCTGTCCTGACGCTAACCCTACTTGTCCTGACGCTAACCCTAGTTGTCCTGACGCTAACCCTAGTTGTCCTGACGCTAACCCTAGTTGTCCTGACGCTAACCCTACTTGTCCTGACGCTAACCCTAGTTGTCCTGACGCTAACCCTACTTGTCCTGACGCTAACCCTAGTTGTCCTGACGCTAACCCTAGTTATCCTGACGCTAACCCTACTTGTCCTGACGCTAACCCTAGTTGTCCTGACGCTAAATCTAGTTGTCCGGACGCTAACCCTAGTTGTTCTGACTCTAACCCTAGTTGTCCTGACGCTAACCCTAGTTGTCCTGACGCTAACCCTAGTTGTTCTGACGCTAACCCTAGTTGTCCTGACGCTAACCCTACTTGTCCTGACGCTAACCCTACTTTTCCTGACGCTAACCCTAGTTGTCCTGACGCTAACCCTAGTTGTCCTGACGATAATCCTAGTTGTCCTGACGCTAACCCTACTTGTCCTGACGCTAACTCTACTTGTCCTGACGCTAACCCTAGTTGTCCTGACGCTAACCCTAGTTGTCCTGACGCTAACCCTAGTTGTCCTGACGCTAACCCTAGTTGTCCTGACGCTAACCCTCATTGTCCTGACGCTAACCCTACTTGTCCTGACGCTAACCCTACTTGTCCTGACGCTAACCCTAGTTGTCCTGACGCTAAACCTAGTTGTCCTGACGCTAACCCTAGTTGTCCTGATGCTAACCCTAGTTGTCCTGATGCTAACCCTACTTGTCCTGACGCTAACCCTAGTTGTCCTGACGCTAACCCTAGTTGTCCTGTCTCTAACCCTAGTTGTCCTGACGCTAACCCTAGTTGTCCTGACGCTAACCCTACTTGTCCTGATGCTAACCCTACTTGTCCTGACGCTAACCCTAGTTGTCCTGACGTTAACCCTACTTGTCCTGACGCTAACCCTACTTGTCCTGACGCTAACCCTAGTTGTCCTGACGCTAACCCTAGTTGTCCTGACGCTAACCCTAGTTGTCCTGACGCTAACCCTAGTTGTCCTGACGCTAACCCTAGTTGTCCTGACGCTAACCCTAGTTGACCTGACGCTAACCCTACTTGTCCTGACGCTAACCCTACTTGACCTGACGCTAACCCTACTTGTCCTGACGCTAACCCTAGTTGTCCTGACGCTAACCCTAGTTGTCCTGACGCTAACCCTAGTTGTCCTGACGCTAACCCTACTTGTCCTGACACTAACCCTAGTTGTCCTGACGCTAACCCTAGTTGTCCTGACGCTAACCCGAGTTGTCCTGACGCTAACCCTAGTTGTCCTGACGCTAACCCTGGTTGTCCTGTCTCTAACCCTAGTTGTCCTGACGCTAACCCTAGTTGTCCTGACGCTAACCCTAGTTGTCCTGACGCTAACCCTAGTTGTCCTGATGCTACCCCTAGTTGTCCTGATGCTAACCCTAGTTGTCCTGACGCTAACCCTAGTTCTCCTGAGGCTAACCCTAGTTGTCCTGACGCTAACCCTAGTTGTCCTGACGCTAACCCTAGTTGTCCTGACGCTAACCCTAGTTGTCCTGATGCTAACCCTACTTGTCCTGACGCTAACCCTAGTTGTCCTGACGCTAACCCTAGTTGTCCTGACGCTAACCCTACTTGTCCTGACCCTAACCCTAGTTGTCCTGACGCTAACCATACTTGTCCTGACGCTAACCCTACTTGTCCTGACGCTAACCCTACTTGTCCTGATGCTAACCCTAGTTGTCCTGACGCTAACCCTAGTTGTCCTGACGCTAACCTTACTTGTCCTGACGCTAACCCTAGTTGTCCTGACGCTAACCCTACTTGTCCTGACGCTAACCCTACTTGTCCTGATGCTAACCCTAGTTGTCCTGACGCTAACCCTAGTTATCCTGACGCTAACCCTACTTGTCCTGACGCTAACCCTAGTTGTCCTGACGCTAACCCTAGTTGTCCTGACGCTAACCCTAGTTGTCCTGACGCTAACCCTAGTTGTCCTGACGCTAACCCTAGTTGTCCTGACGCTAACCCTACTTGTCCTGATGCTAACCCTACTTGTCCTGACGCTAACCCTAGTTGTCCTGACGCTAACCCTAGTTGTCCTGACGCTAACCCTAGTTGTCCTGACGCTAACCCTAGTTGTCCTTACGCTAACCCTAGTTGTCCTGACGCTAACCCTACTTGTCCTGACGCTAACCCTAGTTGTCCTGACGCTAACCCTAGTTGTCCTGACGCTAATCCTACTTGTCCTGACGCCAACCCTAGTTGTCCTGACGCTAACCCTAGTTGTCCTGACGCTAACCCTAGTTGTCCTGACGCTAACCCTACTTGTCCTGACGCTAACCCTAGTTGTCCTGACGCTAACCCTACTTGTCCTGACGCTAACCCTAGTTGTCCTGACGCTAACCCTAGTTGTCCTGACGCTAACTCTAGTTATCCTGACGCTAACCCTAGTTGTCCTGACGCTAACCCTAGTTGTCCTGACGCTAACCCTACTTGTCCTGACGCTAACCCTACTAGTCCTGACGCTAACCCTAGTTGTCCTGACGCTAACCCTAGTTGTCCTGACGCTAACCCTAGTTGTCCTGACGCTAACCCTAGTTGTCCTGACGCTAACCCTACTTGTCCTGACGCTAACCCTAGTTGTCCTGACGCTAACCCTACTTGTCCTGACGCTAACCCTACTTGTCCTGACGCTAACCCTAGTTGTCCTGACGCTAACCCTAGTTGTCCTGACGCTAACCCTAGTTGTCCTGATGCCAACCCTAGTTGTCCTGACGCTAACCCGAGTTGTCCTGACGCTAACCCTAGTTGTCCTGACGCTAACCCTAGTTGTCCTGACGCTAACCCTAGTTGACATGACGCTAACCCTACTTGTCCTGACGCTAACCCTACTTGACCTGACGCTAACCCTACTTGTCCTGACGCTAACCCTAGTTGTCCTGACGCTAACCCTAGTTGTCCTGACGCTAACCCTAGTTGTCCAGACGCTAACCCTAGTTGTCCTGACGCTAACCCGAGTTGTCCTGACGCTAACCCTACTTGTCCTGACGCTAACTCTAGTTGTCCTGACGCTAACCCTAGTTGTCCTGACGCTAACCCTACTTGTCCTGACGCTAACCCTAGTTGTCCTGACGCTAACCCTAGTTGTCCTGACGCTAACCCTAGTTGTCCTGACGCTAACCCTAGTTGTCCTGACGCTAACCCTACTTGTCCTGACGCTAACCCTAGTTGTCCTGACGCTAACCCTAGTTGTCCTGACGCTAACCCTAGTTGTCCTGACACTAACCCTAGTTGTCCTGACGCTAAACCTCGTTCTCCTGACGCTAACCCTAGTTGTCCTGACGCTAACCCTAGTTGTCCTGACGCTAACCCTAGTTGTCCTGACGCTAACCCTACTTGTCCTGACGCTAACCCTACTTGTCCTGACGCTAACCCTAGTTGTCCTGACGCTAACCCTAGTTGTCATGACGCTAACCCTACTTGTCCAGACGCTAACCCTACTTGTCCTGACGCTAACCCTAGTTGTCCTGACGCTAACCCTAGTTGTCCTGACGCTAACCCTAGTTGTCCTGACGCTAACCCTACTTGTCCTGACGCTAACCCTAGTTGTCCTGACGCTAACCCTAGTTGTCCTGACGCTAACCCTAGTTGTCCTGACACTAACCCTAGTTGTCCTGACGCTAAACCTCGTTCTCCTGACGCTAACCCTAGTTGTCCTGACGCTAACCCTAGTTGTCCTGACGCTAACCCTAGTTGTCCTGACGCTAACCCTACTTGTCCTGACGCTAACCCTACTTGTCCTGACGCTAACCCTAGTTGTCCTGACGCTAACCCTAGTTGTCATGACGCTAACCCTACTTGTCCAGACGCTAACCCTACTTGTCCTGACGCTAACCCTAGTTGTCCTGACGCTAACCCTAGTTGTCCTGACGCTAACCCTAGTTCTCCTGACGCTAACCCTACTTGTCCTGACGCTAACCCTAGTTGTCCTGACGCTAACCCTACTTGTCCTGACGCTAACCCTAGTTGTCCTGACGCTAACCCTAGTTATCCTGACGCTAACCCTACTTGTCCTGACGCTAACCCTAGTTGTCCTGACGCTAAATCTAGTTGTCCGGACGCTAACCCTAGTTGTTCTGACTCTAACCCTAGTTGTCCTGACGCTAACCCTAGTTGTCCTGACGCTAACCCTAGTTGTCCTGACGCTAACCCTACTTGTCCTGACGCTAACCCTACTTGTCCTGACGCTAACCCTAGTTGTCCTGACGCTAACCCTAGTTGTCCTGACGATAACCCTAGTTGTCCTGACGCTAACCCTACTTGTCCTGACGCTAACTCTACTTGTCCTGACGCTAACCCTAGTTGTCCTGACGCTAACCCTAGTTGTCCTGACGCTAACCCTAGTTGTCCTGACGCTAACCCTACTTGTCCTGACGCTAACCCTAGTTGTCCTGACGCTAACCCTAGTTGTCCTGACACTAACCCTACTTGTCCTGACGCCAACCCTAGTTGTCCTGACGCTAACCCTAGTTGTCCTGACGCTAACCCTAGTTGTCCTGACGCTAACCCTACTTGTCCTGACGCTAACCCTAGTTGTCCTGACGCTAACCCTAGTTGTCCTGACGCTAACCCTAGTTATCCTGACGCTAACCCTAGTTGTCCTGACGCTAACCCTAGTTGTCCTGACGCTAACCCTACTTGTCCTGATGCTAACCCTACTTGTCCTGACGCTAACCCTACTTGACCTGACGCTGACCCTACTTGTCCTGACGCTAACCCTAGTTGTCCTGACGCTAACCCTAGTTGTCCTGACGCTAACCCTACTTGTCCTGACGCTAACCCTAGTTTTCCTGATGCTAACCCTAGTTGTCCTGACGCTAACCCTAGTTGTCCTGACGCTAACCCTAGTTGTCCTGACGCTAACCCTACTTGTCCTGACGCTAACCCTAGTTGTCCTGACTCTAACCCTAGTTGTCCTGACGCTAACCCTAGTTGTCCTGACGCTAACCCTAGTTGTCCTGACTCTAACCCTACTTGTCCTGACGCTAACCCTACTTGTCCTGACGCTAACCCTAGTTGTCCTGACGCTAACCCTAGTTGTCCTGACGATAACCCTAGTTGTCCTGACGCTAACCCTACTTGTCCTGACGCTAACCCTACTTGTCCTGACGCTAACCCTAGTTGTCCTGACGCTAACCCTAGTTGTCCTGACGCTAACCCTACTTGTCCTGACGCTAACCCTAGTTGTCCTGACGCTAACCCTAGTTGTCCTGACACTAACCCTACTTGTCCTGACGCCAACCCTAGTTGTCCTGACGCTAACCCTAGTTGTCCTGACGCTAACCCTAGTTGTCCTGACGCTAAACCTACTTGTCCTGACGCTAACCCTAGTTGTCCTGACGCTAACCCTAGTTGTCCTGACGCTAACCCTACTTGTCCTGACGCTAACCCTAGTTGTCCTGACGCTAACCCTAGTTGTCCTGACGCTAACCCTAGTTGTCCTGACGCTAACCCTAGTTATCCTGACGCTAACCCTAGTTGTCCTGACGCTAACCCTAGTTGTCCTGACGCTAACCCTAGTTGTCCTGACGCTAACCCTAGTTGTCCTGACGCTAACCCTAGTTGTCCTGACGCTAACCCTAGTTGTCCTGACGCTAACCCTACTTGTCCTGACGCTAACCCTACTTGTCCTGACGCCAACCCTAGTTGTCCTGACGCTAACCCTAGTTGTCCTGACGCTAACCCTAGTTGTCCTGACGCTAACCCTACTTGTCCTGACGCTAACCCTACTTGTCCTGACGCTAACCCCACTTGTCCTGACGCTAACCCTACTTGTCCTGACGCTAACCCTAGTTGTCCTGACGCTAACCCTAGTTGTCCTGACGCTAACCCTAGTTGTCCTGACGCTAACCCTAGTTGTCCTGACGCTAACCCTACTTGTCCTGACGCTAACCCTACTTGTCCTGACGCTCACCCTACTTGACCTGACGCTAACCCTACTTGTCCTGACGCTAACCCTACTTGTCCTGACGCTAACCCTAGTTGTCCTGACGCTAACCCTAGTTGTCCTGACGCTAACCCTAGTTGTCCTGACGCTAACCCTACTTGTCCTGACGCTAACCCTACTTGTCCTGACGCTAACCCTAGTTGTCCTGACGCTAACCCTACTTGTCCTGACGCTAACCCTACTTGACCTGACGCTAACCCTACTTGTCCTAACGCTAACCCTAGTTGTCCTGATGCTAACCCTAGTTGTCCTGACGCTAACCCTAGTTGTCCTGATGCTAACCCTAGTTGTCCTGACGCTAACCCTACTTGTCCTGACGCTAACCCTACTTGTCCTGACGCTAACCCTAGTTGTCCTGACGCTAACCCTACTTGTCCTGACGCTAACCCTAGTTGTCCTGACGCTAACCCTAGTTGTCCTGACGCTAACCCTAGTTGTCCTGACGCTAACCATAGCTGTCCTGACGCTAACCCTACTTGTCCTGACGCTAACCCTAGTTGTCCTGACTCTAACCCTACTTGTCCTGACGCTAACCCTAGTTGTCCTGACGCTAACCCTACTTGTCCTGACGCTAACCCTACTTGTCCTGACGCTAACCCTAGTTGTCCTGACGCTAACCCTAGTTGTCCTGACGCTAACCCTACTTGTCCTGACGCTAACCCTAGTTGTCCTGACGCTAACCCTAGTTGTCCTGACGCTAACCCTAGTTGTCCTGACGCTAACACTACTTGTCCTGACGCTAACCCTACTTGTCCTGACGCTAACCCTACTAGTCCTGACGCTAACCCTAGTTGTCCTGACGCTAACCCTAGTTGTCCTGACGCTAACCGTAGTTGTCCTGACCCTAACCCTAGTTGTCCTGACGCTAACCCTAGTTGTCCTGACGGTAACCCCAGCTGTCCTGACGCTAACCCTAGCTGTCCTGACGCTAACCCTAGTTGTCCTGACGCTAACCCTAGTTGTCCTGACGCTAACCCTAGTTGTCCTGACGATAACCCTAGTTGTCCTGACGCTAACTCTAGTTGTCCTGACGCTAACACTACTTGTCCTGACGCTAACCCTACTTGTACTGACGCTAATCCTACTTGTCCTGACGCTAACCCTACTTGTCCTGACGCTAACCCTAGTTGTCCTGACGCTAACCCTAGTTGTCCTGACGCTAACCCTAGTTGTCCTGACGCTAACCCTACTTGTCCTGACGATAACCCTAGTTGTCCTGACGCTAACCCTAGTTGTCCTGACGCTAACCCTACTTGTCCTGACGCTAACCCTACATGTCCTGACTCTAACCCTAGTTGTCCTGACGCTAACCCTAGTTGTCCTGACGCTAACCCTAGTTGTCCTGACGCTAACCCTAGTTGTCCTGACGCTAACCCTACTTGTCCTGACGCTAACCCTACTTGTCCTGACGCTAACCCTAGTTGTCCTGACGCTAACCCTAGTTGTCCTGACGCTAACCCTACTTGTCCTGACGCTAACCCTAGTTGTCCTGACGCTAACCCTAGTTGTCCTGATGCTAACCCTACTTGTCCTGACGCTAACCCTACTTGTCCTGACGCTAACACTAGTTGTCCTGACGCTAACCCTAGTTGTCCTGATGCTAACCCTAGTTGTCCTGACGCTAACCCTAGTTGTCCTGACGCTAACCCTACTTGTCCTGACGCTAAACCTACTTGTCCTGACGCTAACCCTAGTTGTCCTGACGCTAACCCTAGTTGTCCTGACGCTAACCCTAGTTGTAATGACGCTAACCCTACTTGTCCTGACGCTAACCCTACTTGTCCTGACGCTAACCCTAATTGTCCTGACGCTAACCCTAGTTGTCCTGACGCTAACCCTAGTTGTCCTGACGCTAACCCTACTTGTCCTGACGCTAACCCTACTTGTCCTGACGCTAACCCTACTTGTCCTGACGCTAACCCTAGTTGTCCTGACGCTAACCCTAGTTGTCCTGACGCTAACCCTACTTGTCCTGACGCCAACCCTAGTTGTCCTGACGCTAACCCTAGTTGTCCTGACGCTAACCCTAGTTGTCCTGACTCTAACCCTAGTTGTCCTGACGCTAACCCTAGTTGTCCTGACGCTAACCCTACTTGTCCTGACGCTAACCCTACTTGTCCTGACGCTAACCCTAGTTGTCCTGACGCTAACCCTAGTTATCCTGACGCTAACCCTAGTTGTCCTGACGCTAACACTACTTGTCCTGACGCTAACCCTACTTGTCCTGACGCTAATCCTACTTGTCCTGACGCTAACCCTACTTGTCCTGACGCTAACCCTAGTTATCCTGACGCTAACCCTAGTTGTCCTGACGCTAACCCTAGTTGTCCTGACGCTAACCCTACTTGTCCTGACGATAACCCTAGTTGTCCTGACGCTAACCCTAGTTGTCCTGACGATAACCCTAGTTGTCCTGACGCTAACCCTAGTTGTCCTGATGCTAACCCTACTTGTCCTGACTCTAACCCTAGTTGTCCTGACGCTAACCCTAGTTTTCCTTACGCTAACCCTAGTTGTCCTGACGCTAACCCTAGTTGTCCTGACGCTAACCCTACTTGTCCTGACGCTAACCCTAGTTGTCCTGACGCTAACCCTAGTTGTCCTGACGCTAACCCTAGTTGTCCTGACGCTAACCCTACTTGTCCTGATGCTAAACCTACTTGTCCTGACGCTAACCCTAGTTGTCCTGACGCTAAACCTACTTGTCCTGACGCTAACCCTACTTGTCCTGACGCTAACCCTAGTTGTCCTGACGCTAACCCTACTTGTCCTGACGCTAACCCTAGTTGTCCTGATGCTAACCCTAATTGTCCTGACGCTAACCCTAGTTGTCCTGACGCTAACCATAGCTGTCCTGACGCTAACCCTACTTGTCCTGACGCTAAATCTAGTTGTCCTGACTTTAACCCTACTTGTCCTGACGCTAACCCTAGTTGTCCTGACGCTAACCCTAGTTGTTCTGACGCTAACCCTACTTGTCCTGACGCTAACCCTACTTGTCCTGACGCTAACCCTAGTTGTCCTGACGCTAACCCTAGTTGTCCTGACGCTAACCCTACTTGTCCTGACGCTAACCCTAGTTGTCCTGACGCTAGCCCTAGTTGTCCTGACGCTAACCCTAGTTGTCCTGACGCTAACACTACTTGTCCTGACGCTAACCCTACTTGTCCTGACGCTAACCCTACTAGTCCTGACGCTAACCCTAGTTGTCCTGACGCTAACCCTAGTTGTCCTGACGCTAACCCTAGTTGTCCTGACCCTAACCCTAGTTGTCCTGACGCTAACCCTAGTTGTCCTGACGGTAACCCTAGCTGTCCTGACGCTAACCCTAGCTGTCCTGACGCTAACCCTAGTTGTCCTGACGCTAACCCTAGTTGTCCTGACTCTAACCCTAGTTGTCCTGACGCTAACCCTAGTTGTCCTGACGCTAACCCTACTTGTCCTGACGCTAACCCTACTTGTCCTGACGCTAACCCTAGTTGTCCTGACGCTAACCCTAGTTATCCTGACGCTAACCCTAGTTGTCCTGACGCTAACACTACTTGTCCTGACGCTAACCCTACTTGTCCTGACGCTAATCCTACTTGTCCTGACGCTAACCCTACTTGTCCTGACGCTAACCCTAGTTATCCTGACGCTAACCCTAGTTGTCCTGACGCTAACCCTAGTTGTCCTGACGCTAACCCTACTTGTCCTGACGATAACCCTAGTTGTCCTGACGCTAACCCTAGTTGTCCTGACGATAACCCTAGTTGTCCTGACGCTAACCCTAGTTGTCCTGATGCTAACCCTACTTGTCCTGACTCTAACCCTAGTTGTCCTGACGCTAACCCTAGTTGTCCTTACGCTAACCCTAGTTGTCCTGACGCTAACCCTAGTTGTCCTGACGCTAACCCTAGTTGTCCTGACGCTAACCCTACTTGTCCTGACGCTAACCCTAGTTGTCCTGACGATAACCCTAGTTGTCCTGACGCTAACCATAGTTGTCCTGACGCTAACCCTAGTTGTCCTGACGCTAACCCTACTTGTCCTGACGCTAACCCTAGTTGTCCTGACGCTAACCCTAGTTGTCCTGACGCTAACCCTAGTTGTCCTGACGCTAACCCTACTTGTCCTGATGCTAAACCTACTTGTCCTGACGCTAACCCTAGTTGTCCTGACGCTAACCCTAGTTGTCCTGACGCTAATCCTAGTTGTCCTGACGCTAACCCTACTTGTCCTGACGCTAACCCTACTTGTCCTGACGGTAACCCTAGTTGTCCTGACGTTAACCCTAGTTGTCCTGACGCTAACCCTAGTTGTCCTGATGCTAACCCTAGTTGTCCTGACGCTAACCCTACTTGTCCTGACACTAAACCTAGTTGTCCTGACGCTAACCCTAGTTGTCCTGACGCTAACCCTAGTTGTCCTGACGCTAACCCTAGTTTTCCTTACGCTAACCCTAGTTGTCCTGACGCTAACCCTAGTTGTCCTGACGCTAACCCTAGTTGTCCTGACGCTAACCCTACTTGTCCTGACGCTAACCCTAGTTGTCCTGACGCTAACCCTAGTTGTCCTGACGCTAACCCTAGTTGTCCTGACGCTAACCCTACTTGTCCTGACGCTAACCCTAGTTGTCCTGACGCTAACCCTAGTTGTCCTGACGCTAACCCTAGTTGTCCTGACGCTAACCCTACTTGTCCTGATGCTAAACCTACTTGTCCTGACGCTAACCCTAGTTGTCCTGATGCTAACCCTAGTTGTCCTGACGCTAACCCTACTTGTCCTGACGCTAACCCTACTTGTCCTGACGCTAACCCTAGTTGTCCTGACGCTAACCCTACTTGTCCTGACGCTAACCCTAGTTGTCCTGACGCTAACCCTAGTTGTCCTGACGCTAACCCTAGTTGTCCTGACGCTAACCATAGCTGTCCTGACGCTAACCCTACTTGTCCTGACGCTAACCCTAGTTGTCCTGACTCTAACCCTACTTGTCCTGACGCTAACCCTAGTTGTCCTGATGCTAACCCTACTTGTCCTGACGCTAACCCTACTTGTCCTGACGCTAACCCTAGTTGTCCTGATGCTAACCCTAGTTGTCCTGACGCTAACCCTACTTGTCCTGACGCTAACCCTAGTTGTCCTGACGCTAACCCTAGTTGTCCTGACGCTAACCCTAGTTGTCCTGACGCTAAGACTACTTGTCCTGACGCTAACCCTACTTGTCCTGACGCTAACCCTACTAGTCCTGACGCTAACCCTAGTTGTCCTGACGCTAACCCTAGTTGTCCTGACGCTAACCCTAGTTGTCCTGACCCTAACCCTAGTTGTCCTGACGCTAACCCTAGTTGTCCTGACGGTAACCCTAGCTGTCCTGACGCTAACCCTAGTTGTCCTGACGCTAACCCTAGTTGTCCTGACGCTAACCCTAGTTGTCCTGACGCTAACCCTAGTTGTCCTGACGCTAACCCTACTTGTCCTGACGCTAACCCTACATGTCCTGACTCTAACCCTAGTTGTCCTGACGCTAACCCTAGTTGTCCTGACGCTAACCCTAGTTGTCCTGACGCTAAGCCTAGTTGTCCTGACGCTAACCCTACTTGTCCTGACGCTAACCCTACTTGTCCTGACGATAACCCTAGTTGTCCTGACGCTAACCCTAGTTGTCCTGGCGCTAACCCTACTTGTCCTGACGCTAACCCTACATGTCCTGACTCTAACCCTAGTTGTCCTGACGCTAACCCTAGTTGTCCTGACGCTAAGCCTAGTTGTCCTGACGCTAACCCTACTTGTCCTGACGCTAACCCTACTTGTCCTGACGCTAACCCTAGTTGTCCTGACGCTAACCCTAGTTGTCCTGACGCTAACCCTACTTGTCCTGACGCTAACCCTAGTTGTCCTGACGCTAACCCAAGTTGTCCTGACGCTAACCATAGTTGTCCTGACGCTAACCCTAGTTGTCCTGACGCTAACCCTACTTGTCCTGACGCTAACCCTAGTTGTCCTGACGCTAACCCTAGTTGTCCTGACGCTAACCCTAGTTGTCCTGACGCTAACCCTAGTTGTCCTGATGCTAACCCTACTTGTCCTGACGCTAAACCTACTTGTCCTGACGCTAACCCTAGTTGTCCTGACGCTAACCCTAGTTGTCCTGACGCTAACCCTAGTTGTAATGACGCTAACCCTACTTGTCCTGACGCTAACCCTACTTGTCCTGACGCTAACCCTACTTGTACTGACGCTAACCCTAGTTGTCCTGACGCTAACCCTAGTTGTCCTGACGCTAACCCTACTTGTCCTGACGCTAACCCTACTTGTCCTGACGCTAACCCCAGTTGTCCTGACGCTAACCCTAGTTGTCCTGACGCTAACCCTACTTGTCCTGATGCTAAACCTACTTGTCCTGACGCTAACCCTAGTTGTCCTGATGCTAACCCTAGTTGTCCTGACGCTAACCCTACTTGTCCTGACGCTAACCCTACTTGTCCTGACGCTAACCCTAGTTGTCCTGACGCTAACCCTACTTGTCCTGACGCTAACCCTAGTTGTCCTGACGCTAACCCTAGTTGTCCTGACGCTAACCCTAGTTGTCCTGACGCTAACCATAGCTGTCCTGACGCTAACCCTACTTGTCCTGACGCTAACCCTAGTTGTCCTGACTCTAACCCTACTTGTCCTGACGCTAACCCTAGTTGTCCTGACGCTAACCCTACTTGTCCTGACGCTAACCCTACTTGTCCTGACGCTAACCCTAGTTGTCCTGATGCTAACCCTAGTTGTCCTGACGCTAACCCTACTTGTCCTGACGCTAACCCTAGTTGTCCTGACGCTAACCCTAGTTGTCCTGACGCTAACCCTAGTTGTCCTGACGCTAAGACTACTTGTCCTGACGCTAACCCTACTTGTCCTGACGCTAACCCTACTAGTCCTGACGCTAACCCTAGTTGTCCTGACGCTAACCCTAGTTGTCCTGACGCTAACCCTAGTTGTCCTGACCCTAACCCTAGTTGTCCTGACGCTAACCCTAGTTGTCCTGACGGTAACCCTAGCTGTCCTGACGCTAACCCTAGTTGTCCTGACGCTAACCCTAGTTGTCCTGACGCTAACCCTAGTTGTCCTGACGCTAACCCTAGTTGTCCTGACGCTAACCCTACTTGTCCTGACGCTAACCCTACATGTCCTGACTCTAACCCTAGTTGTCCTGACGCTAACCCTAGTTGTCCTGACGCTAACCCTAGTTGTCCTGACGCTAAGCCTAGTTGTCCTGACGCTAACCCTACTTGTCCTGACGCTAACCCTACTTGTCCTGACGATAACCCTAGTTGTCCTGACGCTAACCCTAGTTGTCCTGGCGCTAACCCTACTTGTCCTGACGCTAACCCTACATGTCCTGACTCTAACCCTAGTTGTCCTGACGCTAACCCTAGTTGTCCTGACGCTAAGCCTAGTTGTCCTGACGCTAACCCTACTTGTCCTGACGCTAACCCTACTTGTCCTGACGCTAACCCTAGTTGTCCTGACGCTAACCCTAGTTGTCCTGACGCTAACCCTACTTGTCCTGACGCTAACCCTAGTTGTCCTGACGCTAACCCAAGTTGTCCTGACGCTAACCATAGTTGTCCTGACGCTAACCCTAGTTGTCCTGACGCTAACCCTACTTGTCCTGACGCTAACCCTAGTTGTCCTGACGCTAACCCTAGTTGTCCTGACGCTAACCCTAGTTGTCCTGACGCTAACCCTAGTTGTCCTGATGCTAACCCTACTTGTCCTGACGCTAAACCTACTTGTCCTGACGCTAACCCTAGTTGTCCTGACGCTAACCCTAGTTGTCCTGACGCTAACCCTAGTTGTAATGACGCTAACCCTACTTGTCCTGACGCTAACCCTACTTGTCCTGACGCTAACCCTACTTGTACTGACGCTAACCCTAGTTGTCCTGACGCTAACCCTAGTTGTCCTGACGCTAACCCTACTTGTCCTGACGCTAACCCTACTTGTCCTGACGCTAACCCCAGTTGTCCTGACGCTAACCCTAGTTGTCCTGACGCTAACCCTACTTGTCCTGACGCCAACCCTAGTTGTCCTGACGCTAACCCTAGTTGTCCTGACGCTAACCCTAGTTGTCCTGACTCTAACCCTAGTTGTCCTGACGCTAACCCTAGTTGTCCTGATGCTAACCCTACTTGTCCTGACGCTAACCCTACTTGTCCTGACGCTAACCCTAGTTGTCCTGACGCTAACCCTAGTTATCCTGACGCTAACCCTAGTTGTCCTGACGCTAACACTACTTGTCCTGACGCTAACCCTACTTGTCCTGACGCTAATCCTACTTGTCCTGACGCTAACCCTACTTGTCCTGACGCTAACCCTAGTTATCCTGACGCTAACCCTAGTTGTCCTGACGCTAACCCTAGTTGTCCTGACGCTAACCCTACTTGTCCTGACGATAACCCTAGTTGTCCTGACGCTAACCCTAGTTGTCCTGACGATAACCCTAGTTGTCCTGACGCTAACCCTAGTTGTCCTGATGCTAACCCTACTTGTCCTGACTCTAACCCTAGTTGTCCTGACGCTAACCCTAGTTGTCCTTACGCTAACCCTAGTTGTCCTGACGCTAACCCTAGTTGTCCTGACGCTAACCCTAGTTGTCCTGACGCTAACCCTACTTGTCCTGACGCTAACCCTAGTTGTCCTGACGCTAACCCTAGTTGTCCTGACGCTAACCCTAGTTGTCCTGACGCTAACCCTAGTTGTCCTGACGCTAACCCTACTTGTCCTGACGCTAACCCTAGTTGTCCTGACGCTAACCCTAGTTGTCCTGACGCTAACCCTAGTTGTCCTGACGCTAACCCTAGTTGTCCTGACGCTAACCCTACTTGTCCTGATGCTAAACCTACTTGTCCTGAAGCTAACCCTAGTTGTCCTGACGCTAACCCTAGTTGTCCTGACGCTAACCCTAGTTGTCCTGACGCTAACCCTACTTGTCCTGACGCTAACCCTACTTGTCCTGACGCTAACCCTAGTTGTCCTGACGCTAACCCTAGTTGTCCTGACGCTAACCCTAGTTGTCCTGATGCTAACCCTAGTTGTCCTGACGCTAACCCTACTTGTCCTGACGCTAAACCTAGTTGTCCTGACGCTAACCCTAGTTGTTCTGACGCTAACCCTACTTGTCCTGACGCCAACCCTAGTTGTCCTGACGCTAACCCTAGTTGTCCTGACGCTAACCCTAGTTGTCCTGACGCTAACCCTACTTGTCCTGACGCTAACCCTAGTTGCCCTGACGCTAACCCTAGTTGTCCTGACACTATCCTTACTTGTCCTGACGCTAACCCTAGTTGTCCTGACGCTATCCCTAGTTGTCCTGACGCTAACCCTAGTTATCCTGACGCTAACCCTAGTTGTCCTGACGCTAACCCTAGTTGTCCTGACGCTAACCCTAGTTGTCCTGACGCTAACACTACATGTCCTGACGCTAACCCTAGTTGTCCTGACGCTAACCCTAGTTGTCCTGACGCTAACACTACTTGTCCTGACGCTAACCCTACTTGTCCTGACGCTACTCCTACTTGTCCTCAGGCTAACCCTACTTGTCCTGACGCTAACCCTAGTTGTCCTGACGCTAACCCTAGTTGTCCTGATGCTAACCCTAGTTGTCCTGACGCTAACCCTAGTTGTCCTGACGCTAACCCTAGTTGTCCTGACGCTAACCCTACTTGTCCTGACGATAACCCTAGTTGTCCTGACGCTAACCCTAGTTGTCCAGACGCTAACCCTACTTGTCCTGACTCTAACCCTAGTTGTCCTGACGCTAACCCTAGCTGTCCTGATGCTAACCCTAGTTGTCCTGACGCTAACCCTAGTTGTCCTGACGCTAACCCTACTTGTCCTGACGCTAAACCTACTTGTCCTGACGCTAACCCTAGTTGTCCTGACGCTAACCCTAGTTGTCCTGACGCTAACCCTAGTTGTCCTGACGCTAACCCTACTTGTCCTGACGATAACCCTAGTTGTCCTGACGCTAACCCTAGTTGTCCAGACGTTAACCCTACTTGTCCTGACTCTAACCCTAGTTGTCCTGACGCTAACCCTAGCTGTGCTGACGCTAACCCTAGTTGTCCTGACGCTAACCCTAGTTGTCCTGACGCTAACCCTAGTTGTCCTGACGCTAACCCTAGTTGTCCTGACGCTAACCCTAGTTGTCCTGACGCTAACCCTAGTTGTCCTGAGGCTAACCCTAGTTGTCCTGACGCTAACCCTACTTGTCCTGACGCTAACCCTAGTTGTCCTGACTCTAACCCTAGTTGTCCTGATGCCAACCCTAGTTGTCCTGACGCCAACCCTACTTGTCCTGACGCCAACCCTAGTTGTCCTGACGCTAACCCTAGTTGTCCTGACGCTAACCCTACTTGTCCTGACGCTAACCCTAGTTGTCCTGATGCTAACCCTAGTTGTCCTGACGCTAACCCTACTTGTCCTGACGCTAACCCTAGTTGCCCTGATGCTAACCCTAGTTGTCCTGACACTATCCTTACTTGTCCTGACGCTAACCCTAGTTGTCCTGACGCTAACCCTAGTTGTCCTGACGCTAACCCTAGTTATCCTGACGCTAACCCTAGTTGTCCTGACGCTAACCCTAGTTGTCCTGACGCTAACCCTAGTTGTCCTGACGCTAACACTACTTGTCCTGACGCTAACCCTACTTGTCCTGACGCTACTCCTACTTGTCCTGAGGCTAACCCTACTTGTCCTGACGCTAACCCTAGTTGTCCTGACGCTAACCCTAGTTGTCCTGATGCTAACCCTAGTTGTCCTGACGCTAACCCTAGTTGTCCTGACGCTAACCCTAGTTGTCCTGACGCTAACCCTACTTGTCCTGACGATAACCCTAGTTGTCCTGACGCTAACCCTAGTTGTCCAGACGCTAACCCTACTTGTCCTGACTCTAACCCTAGTTGTCCTGACGCTAACCCTAGCTGTCCTGACGCTAACCCTAGTTGTCCTGACGCTAACCCTAGTTGTCCTGACGCTAACCCTAGTTGTCCTGACGCTAACCCTACTTGTCCTGACGCTAAACCTACTTGTCCTGACGCTAACCCTAGTTGTCCTGACGCTAACCCTAGTTGTCCTGACGCTAACCCTAGTTGTCCTGACGCTAACCCTAGTTGTCCTGACGCTAACCCTACTTGTCCTGACGATAACCCTAGTTGTCCTGACGCTAACCCTAGTTGTCCAGACGCTAACCCTACTTGTCCTGACTCTAACCCTAGTTGTCCTGACGCTAACCCTAGCTGTCCTGACGCTAACACTACTTGTCCTGACGCTAACCCTACTTGTCCTGACGCTACTCCTACTTGTCCTGAGGCTAACCCTACTTGTCCTGACGCTAACCCTAGTTGTCCTGATGCTAACCCTAGTTGTCCTGATGCTAACCCTAGTTGTCCTGACGCTAACCCTAGTTGTCCTGACGCTAACCCTAGTTGTCCTGACGCTAACCCTACTTGTCCTGACGATAACCCTAGTTGTCCTGACGCTAACCCTAGTTGTCCAGACGCTAACCCTACTTGTCCTGACGCTAACCCTAGTTGTCCTGACGCTAACCCTAGTTGTCCTGACGCTAACCCTAGTTGTCCTGGCGCTAACCCTAGTTGTCCTGACGCTAACCCTAGTTGTCCTGACGCTAACACTACTTGTCCTGACGCTAACCCTAGTTGTCCTGACGCTAACCCTAGTTGTCCTGACGCTAACCCTAGTTGTCCTGACGCTAACACTACTTGTCCTGACGCTAACCCTACTTGTCCTGACGCTAATCCTACTTGTCCTGAGGCTAACCATACTTGTCCTGACGCTAACCCTAGTTGTCCTGACGCTAACCCTAGTTGTCCTGACGCTAACCCTAGTTGTCCTGACGCTAACCGTAGTTGTCCTGACGATAACCCTAGTTGTCCTGACGCTAACCCTTGTTGTCCTGACGCTAACCCTACTTTTCCTTACTCTAACCCTAGTTGTCCTGATGCTAACCCTAGTTGTCCTGACGCTAACCCTAGTTGTCCTGACGCTAACCCTAGTTGTCCTGACGCTAACCCTAGTTGTCCTGACGCTAACCCTAGTTGTCCTGACGCTAACCCTAGTTGTCCTGACGATAACCCCAGTTGTCCTGACGCTAACCCTTGTTGTCCTGACGCTAACCCTACTTTTCCTTACTCTAACCCTAGTTGTCCTGATGCTAACCCTACTTGTCCTGACGCTAACCCTAGTTGTCCTGACGCTAACCCTAGTTGTCCTGAAGCTAACCCTAGTTGTCCTGACGCTAACCCTAGTTGTCCTGACGCTAACCCTACTTGTCCTGACGCTAACCCTAGTTGTCCTGACGCTAACCCTAGTTGTCCTGATGCTAACCCTAGTTGTCCTGACGCTAACCCTAGTTGTCCTGACGCTAACCCTACTTGTCCTGATGCTAAACCTACTTGTCCTGAAGCTAACCCTAGTTGTCCTGACGCTAACCCTAGTTGTCCTGACGCTAACCCTAGTTGTCCTGACGCTAACCCTACTTGTCCTGACGCTAACCCTACTTGTCCTGACGCTAACCCTAGTTGTCCTGACGCTAACCCTAGTTGTCCTGACGCTAACCCTAGTTGTCCTGATGCTAACCCTAGTTGTCCTGACGCTAACCCTACTTGTCCTGACGCTAAACCTAGTTGTCCTGACGCTAACCCTAGTTGTCCTGACGCTAACCCTACTTGTCCTGACGCCAACCCTAGTTGTCCTGACGCTAACCCTAGTTGTCCTGACGCTAACCCTAGTTGTCCTGACGCTAACCCTACTTGTCCTGACGCTAACCCTAGTTGCCCTGACGCTAACCCTAGTTGTCCTGACACTATCCTTACTTGTCCTGACGCTAACCCTAGTTGTCCTGACGCTAACCCTAGTTGTCCTGACGCTAACCCTAGTTATCCTGACGCTAACCCTAGTTGTCCTGACGCTAACCCTAGTTGTCCTGACGCTAACCCTAGTTGTCCTGACGCTAACACTACTTGTCCTGACGCTAACCCTAGTTGTCCTGACGCTAACCCTAGTTGTCCTGACGCTAACACTACTTGTCCTGACGCTAACCCTACTTGTCCTGACGCTACTCCTACTTGTCCTCAGGCTAACCCTACTTGTCCTGACGCTAACCCTAGTTGTCCTGACGCTAACCCTAGTTGTCCTGATGCTAACCCTAGTTGTCCTGACGCTAACCCTAGTTGTCCTGACGCTAACCCTAGTTGTCCTGACGCTAACCCTACTTGTCCTGACGATAACCCTAGTTGTCCAGACGCTAACCCTACTTGTCCTGACTCTAACCCTAGTTGTCCTGACGCTAACCCTAGCTGTCCTGATGCTAACCCTAGTTGTCCTGACGCTAGCCCTAGTTGTCCTGACGCTAACCCTACTTGTCCTGACGCTAAACCTACTTGTCCTGACGCTAACCCTAGTTGTCCTGACGCTAACCCTAGTTGTCCTGACGCTAACCCTAGTTGTCCTGACGCTAACCCTACTTGTCCTGACGATAACCCTAGTTGTCCTGACGCTAACCCTAGTTGTCCAGACGCTAACCCTACTTGTCCTGACTCTAACCCTAGTTGTCCTGACGCTAACCCTAGCTGTGCTGACGCTAACCCTAGTTGTCCTGACGCTAACCCTAGTTGTCCTGACGCTAACCCTAGTTGTCCTGACGCTAACCCTACTTGTCCTGACGCTAAACCTACTTGTCCTGACGCTAACCCTAGTTGTCCTGACGCTAACCCTAGTTGTCCTGACGCTAACCCTAGTTGTCCTGACGCTAACCCTAGTTGTCCTGAGGCTAACCCTAGTTGTCCTGACGCTAACCCTACTTGTCCTGACGCTAACCCTAGTTGTCCTGACTCTAACCCTAGTTGTCCTGACGCCAACCCTAGTTGTCCTGACGCCAACCCTACTTGTCCTGACGCCAACCCTAGTTGTCCTGACGCTAACGCTAGTTGTCCTGACGCTAACCCTACTTGTCCTGACGCTAACCCTAGTTGTCCTGACGCTAACCCTAGTTGTCCTGACGCTAACCCTACTTGTCCTGACGCTAACCCTAGTTGCCCTGATGCTAACCCTAGTTGTCCTGACACTATCCTTACGTGTCCTGACGCTAACCCTAGTTGTCCTGACGCTAACCCTAGTTGTCCTGACGCTAACCCTACTTGTCCTGACGATAACCCTAGTTGTCCTGACGCTAACCCTAGTTGTCCAGAAGCTAACCCTACTTGTCCTGACTCTAACCCTAGTTGTCCTGACGCTAACCCTAGCTGTGCTGACGCTAACCCTAGTTGTCCTGACGCTAACCCTAGTTGTCCTGACGCTAACCCTAGTTGTCCTGACGCTAACCCTACTTGTCCTGACGCTAAACCTACTTGTCCTGACGCTAACCCTAGTTGTCCTGACGCTAACCCTAGTTGTCCTGACGCTAACCCTAGTTGTCCTGACGCTAACCCTAGTTGTCCTGAGGCTAACCCTAGTTGTCCTGACGCTAACCCTACTTGTCCTGACGCTAACCCTAGTTGTCCTGACTCTAACCCTAGTTGTCCTGACGCCAACCCTAGTTGTCCTGACGCCAACCCTACTTGTCCTGACGCCAACCCTAGTTGTCCTGACGCTAACCCTAGTTGTCCTGACGCTAACCCTACTTGTCCTGACGCTAACCCTAGTTGTCCTGACGCTAACCCTAGTTGTCCTGACGCTAACCCTACTTGTCCTGACGCTAACCCTAGTTGCCCTGATGCTAACCCTAGTTGTCCTGACACTATCCTTACGTGTCCTGACGCTAACCCTAGTTGTCCTGACGCTAACCCTAGTTGTCCTGACGCTAACCCTAGTTATCCTGACGCTAACCCTAGTTGTCCTGACGCTAACCCTAGTTGTCCTGACGCTAACCCTAGTTGTCCTGACGCTAACACTACTTGTCCTGACGCTAACCCTAGTTGTCCTGAAGCTAACCCTAGTTGTCCTGACGCTAACCCTAGTTGTCCTGACGCTAACCCTACTTGTCCTGACGCTAACCCTAGTTGTCCTGACGCTAACCCTAGTTGTCCTGATGCTAACCCTAGTTGTCCTGACGCTAACCCTAGTTGTCCTGACGCTAACCCTACTTGTCCTGATGCTAAACCTACTTGTCCTGAAGCTAACCCTAGTTGTCCTGACGCTAACCCTAGTTGTCCTGACGCTAACCCTAGTTGTCCTGACGCTAACCCTACTTGTCCTGACGCTAACCCTACTTGTCCTGACGCTAACCCTAGTTGTCCTGACGCTAACCCTAGTTGTCCTGACGCTAACCCTAGTTGTCCTGATGCTAACCCTAGTTGTCCTGACGCTAACCCTACTTGTCCTGACGCTAAACCTAGTTGTCCTGACGCTAACCCTAGTTGTCCTGACGCTAACCCTACTTGTCCTGACGCCAACCCTAGTTGTCCTGACGCTAACCCTAGTTGTCCTGACGCTAACCCTAGTTGTCCTGACGCTAACCCTACTTGTCCTGACGCTAACCCTAGTTGCCCTGACGCTAACCCTAGTTGTCCTGACACTATCCTTACTTGTCCTGACGCTAACCCTAGTTGTCCTGACGCTAACCCTAGTTGTCCTGACGCTAACCCTAGTTATCCTGACGCTAACCCTAGTTGTCCTGACGCTAACCCTAGTTGTCCTGACGCTAACCCTAGTTGTCCTGACGCTAACACTACTTGTCCTGACGCTAACCCTAGTTGTCCTGACGCTAACCCTAGTTGTCCTGACGCTAACACTACTTGTCCTGACGCTAACCCTACTTGTCCTGACGCTACTCCTACTTGTCCTCAGGCTAACCCTACTTGTCCTGACGCTAACCCTAGTTGTCCTGACGCTAACCCTAGTTGTCCTGATGCTAACCCTAGTTGTCCTGACGCTAACCCTAGTTGTCCTGACGCTAACCCTAGTTGTCCTGACGCTAACCCTACTTGTCCTGACGATAACCCTAGTTGTCCAGACGCTAACCCTACTTGTCCTGACTCTAACCCTAGTTGTCCTGACGCTAACCCTAGCTGTCCTGATGCTAACCCTAGTTGTCCTGACGCTAGCCCTAGTTGTCCTGACGCTAACCCTACTTGTCCTGACGCTAAACCTACTTGTCCTGACGCTAACCCTAGTTGTCCTGACGCTAACCCTAGTTGTCCTGACGCTAACCCTAGTTGTCCTGACGCTAACCCTACTTGTCCTGACGATAACCCTAGTTGTCCTGACGCTAACCCTAGTTGTCCAGACGCTAACCCTACTTGTCCTGACTCTAACCCTAGTTGTCCTGACGCTAACCCTAGCTGTGCTGACGCTAACCCTAGTTGTCCTGACGCTAACCCTAGTTGTCCTGACGCTAACCCTAGTTGTCCTGACGCTAACCCTACTTGTCCTGACGCTAAACCTACTTGTCCTGACGCTAACCCTAGTTGTCCTGACGCTAACCCTAGTTGTCCTGACGCTAACCCTAGTTGTCCTGACGCTAACCCTAGTTGTCCTGAGGCTAACCCTAGTTGTCCTGACGCTAACCCTACTTGTCCTGACGCTAACCCTAGTTGTCCTGACTCTAACCCTAGTTGTCCTGACGCCAACCCTAGTTGTCCTGACGCCAACCCTACTTGTCCTGACGCCAACCCTAGTTGTCCTGACGCTAACGCTAGTTGTCCTGACGCTAACCCTACTTGTCCTGACGCTAACCCTAGTTGTCCTGACGCTAACCCTAGTTGTCCTGACGCTAACCCTACTTGTCCTGACGCTAACCCTAGTTGCCCTGATGCTAACCCTAGTTGTCCTGACACTATCCTTACGTGTCCTGACGCTAACCCTAGTTGTCCTGACGCTAACCCTAGTTGTCCTGACGCTAACCCTACTTGTCCTGACGATAACCCTAGTTGTCCTGACGCTAACCCTAGTTGTCCAGAAGCTAACCCTACTTGTCCTGACTCTAACCCCAGTTGTCCTGACGCTAACCCTAGCTGTGCTGACGCTAACCCTAGTTGTCCTGACGCTAACCCTAGTTGTCCTGACGCTAACCCTAGTTGTCCTGACGCTAACCCTACTTGTCCTGACGCTAAACCTACTTGTCCTGACGCTAACCCTAGTTGTCCTGACGCTAACCCTAGTTGTCCTGACGCTAACCCTAGTTGTCCTGACGCTAACCCTAGTTGTCCTGAGGCTAACCCTAGTTGTCCTGACGCTAACCCTACTTGTCCTGACGCTAACCCTAGTTGTCCTGACTCTAACCCTAGTTGTCCTGACGCCAACCCTAGTTGTCCTGACGCCAACCCTACTTGTCCTGACGCCAACCCTAGTTGTCCTGACGCTAACCCTAGTTGTCCTGACGCTAACCCTACTTGTCCTGACGCTAACCCTAGTTGTCCTGACGCTAACCCTAGTTGTCCTGACGCTAACCCTACTTGTCCTGACGCTAACCCTAGTTGCCCTGATGCTAACCCTAGTTGTCCTGACACTATCCTTACGTGTCCTGACGCTAACCCTAGTTGTCCTGACGCTAACCCTAGTTGTCCTGACGCTAACCCTAGTTATCCTGACGCTAACCCTAGTTGTCCTGACGCTAACCCTAGTTGTCCTGACGCTAACCCTAGTTGTCCTGACGCTAACACTACTTGTCCTGACGCTAACCCTAGTTGTCCTGACGCTAACCCTAGTTGTCCTGACGCTAACACTACTTGTCCTGACGCTAACCCTACTTGTCCTGACGCTACTCCTACTTGTCCTGAGGCTAACCCTACTTGTCCTGACGCTAACCCTAGTTGTCCTGACGCTAACCCTAGTTGTCCTGATGCTAACCCTAGTTGTCCTGACGCTAACCCTAGTTGTCCTGACGCTAACCCTAGTTGTCCTGACGCTAACCCTACTTGTCCTGACGATAACCCTAGTTGTCCTGACGCTAACCCTAGTTGTCCAGACGCTAACCCTACTTGTCCTGACTCTAACCCTAGTTGTCCTGACGCTAACCCTAGCTGTCCTGACGCTAACCCTAGTTGTCCTGACGCTAACCCTAGTTGTCCTGACGCTAACCCTAGTTGTCCTGACGCTAACCCTACTTGTCCTGACGCTAAACCTACTTGTCCTAACGCTAACCCTAGTTGTCCTGACGCTAACCCTAGTTGTCCTGACGCTAACCCTAGTTGTCCTGACGCTAACCCTAGTTGTCCTGACGCTAACCCTACTTGTCCTGACGATAACCCTAGTTGTCCTGACGCTAACCCTAGTTGTCCAGACGCTTACCCTACTTGTCCTGACTCTAACCCTAGTTGTCCTGACGCTAACCCTAGCTGTCCTGACGCTAACCCTAGTTGTCCTGACGCTAACACTAGTTGTCCTGATGCTAACCCTAGTTGTCCTGACGCTAACCCTACTTGTCCTGACGCTAAACCTACTTGTCCTGACGCTAACCCTAGTTGTCCTGACGCTAACCCTAGTTGTCCTGACGCTAACCCTAGTTGTCCTGATGCTAACCCTAGTTGTCCTGACGCTAACCCTACTTGTCCTGACGCTAACCCTAGTTGTCCTGACTCTAACCCTAGTTGTCCTGACGCCAACCCTAGTTGTCCTGACGCCAACCCTACTTGTCCTGACGCCAACCCTAGTTGTCCTGACGCTAACCCTAGTTGTCCTGACGCTAACCCTAGTTGTCCTGACGCTAACCCTAGTTGTCCTGACGCTAACCCTAGTTGTCCTGACGCTAACCCTAGTTGTCCTGACGCTAACCCTAGTTGTCCTGACGCTAACCCTAGTTGTCCTGACGCTAACACTACTTGTCCTGACGCTAACCCTAGTTGTCCTGACGCTAACCCTAGTTGTCCTGACGCTAACCCTAGTTGTCCTGACGCTAACACTACTTGTCCTGACGCTAACCCTACTTGTCCTGACGCTAATCCTACTTGTCCTGAGGCTAACCCTACTTGTCCTGACGCTAACCCTAGTTGTCCTGACGCTAACCCTAGTTGTCCTGACGCTAACCCTAGTTGTCCTGACGATAACCCTAGTTGTCCTGACGCTAACCCTTGTTGTCCTGACGCTAACCCTACTTTTCCTTACTCTAACCCTAGTTGTCCTGATGCTAACCCTAGTTGTCCTGACGCTAACCCTAGTTGTCCTGACGCTAACCCTAGTTGTCCTGACGCTAACCCTACTTGTCCTGACGCTAACCCTACTTGTCCTGATGCTAACCCTAGTTGTCCTGATGCTAACCCTAGTTGTCCTGACGCTAACCCTACTTGTCCTGACGCTAACCCTAGTTGTCCTGACGCTAACCATAGTTGTCCTGACGCTAACCCTACTTGTCCTGACGCTAACCCTACTTGTCCTGACGGTAACCCTAGTTGTCCTGACGCTAACCCTAGTTATCCTGACGCTAACGCTAGTTGTCCTGACGCTAACCCTAGTTGTCCTGACGCTAACCCTAGTTGTCCTGACGCTAACACTACTTGTCCTGACGCTAACCCTAGTTGTCCTGACGCTAACCCTAGTTGTCCTGACGCTAACACTACTTGTCCTGACGCTAACCCTACTTGTCCTGACGCTAATCCTACTTGTCCTGAGGCTAACCCTACTTGTCCTGACGCTAACCCTAGTTGTCCTGACGCTAACCCTAGTTGTCCTGACGCTAACCCTAGTTGTCCTGACGCTAACCCTACTTGTCCTGACGCTAACCCTACTTGTCCTGACGATAACCCTAGTTGTCCTGACGCTAACCCTAGTTGTCCTGACGCTAACCCTACTTGTCCTTACTCTAACCCTAGTTGTCCTGACGCTAACCCTAGTTGCCCTGACGCTAACCCTAGTTGTCCTGACGCTAACCCTAGTTGTCCTGACGCTAACCCTACTTGTCCTGACGCTAACCCTAGTTGTCCTGACGCTAACCCTAGTTGTCCTGACGCTAACCCTACTTTTCCTTACTCTAACCCTAGTTGTCCTGACGCTAACCCTAGTTGTCCTGACGCTAACCCTAGTTGTCCTGACGCTAACCCTAGTTGTCCTGACGCTAACCCTACTTGTCCTGACGCTAACCCTACTTGTCCTGATGCTAATCCTAGTAGTCCTGACGCTAACCCTAGTTGTCCTGACGCTAACCCTACTTTTCCTTACTCTAACCCTAGTTGTCCTGACACTAACCCTACTTGTCCTGATGCTAACCCTAGTTGTCCTGGCGCTAACCCTAGTTGTCCTGACGCTAACCCTAGATGTCCTAACGCTAACCCTAGTTGTCCTGACGCTAACCCTACTTGTCCTGACGCTAACCCTACTTGTCCTGACGCTAACCCTACTTGTCCTGACGCTAACCCCACTTGTCCTGACGCTAACCCCACTTGTCCTGACGCTAACCCTACTTGTCCTGACGCTAACCCTAGTTGTCCTGACGCTAACCCTAGTTGTCCTGACGCTAACCCTAGTTGTCCTGACGCTAACCCTACTTGTCCTGACGCTAACCCTACTTGTCCTGACGCTAACCCTACTTGACCTGACGCTAACCCTACTTTTCCTGACGCTAACCCTAGTTGTCCTGACGCTAACCCTACTTGTCCTGACGCTAACCCTACTTGTCCTGATGCTAATCCTAGTAGTCCTGACGCTAACCCTAGTTGTCCTGACGCTAACCCTACTTTTCCTTACTCTAACCCTAGTTGTCCTGACGCTAACCCTACTTGTCCTGATGCTAACCCTAGTTGTCCTGGCGCTAACCCTAGTTGTCCTGACGCTAACCCTAGATGTCCTAACGCTAACCCTAGTTGTCCTGACGCTAACCCTACTTGTCCTGACGCTAACCCTACTTGTCCTGACGCTAACCCTACTTGTCCTGACGCTAACCCCACTTGTCCTGACGCTAACCCCACTTCTCCTGACGCTAACCCTACTTGTCCTGACGCTAACCCTAGTTGTCCTGACGCTAACCCTAGTTGTCCTGACGCTAACCCTAGTTGTCCTGACGCTAACCCTACTTGTCCTGACGCTAACCCTACTTGTCCTGACGCTAACCCTACTTGACCTGACGCTAACCCTACTTTTCCTGACGCTAACCCTAGTTGTCCTGACGCTAACCCTTGTTGTCCTGACGCTAACCCTACTTTTCCTTACTCTAACCCTAGTTGTCCTGATGCTAACCCTAGTTGTCCTGACGCTAACCCTAGTTGTCCTGACGCTAACCCTAGTTGTCCTGACGCTAACCCTACTTGTCCTGACGCTAACCCTACTTGTCCTGATGCTAACCCTAGTTGTCCTGATGCTAACCCTAGTTGTCCTGACGCTAACCCTACTTGTCCTGACGCTAACCCTAGTTGTCCTGACGCTAACCATAGTTGTCCTGACGCTAACCCTACTTGTCCTGACGCTAACCCTACTTGTCCTGACGCTAACCCTAGTTGTCCTGACGCTAACCCTAGTTATCCTGACGCTAACGCTAGTTGTCCTGACGCTAACCCTAGTTGTCCTGACGCTAACCCTAGTTGTCCTGACGCTAACCCTAGTTGTCCTGACGCTAACCATAGTTGTCCTGACGCTAACCCTACTTGTCCTGACGCTAACCCTACTTGTCCTGACGCTAACCCTAGTTGTCCTGACGCTAACCCTAGTTATCCTGACGCTAACGCTAGTTGTCCTGACGCTAACCCTAGTTGTCCTGACGCTAACACTACTTGTCCTGACGCTAACCCTACTTGTCCTGACGCTAATCCTACTTGTCCTGAGGCTAACCCTACTTGTCCTGACGCTAACCCTAGTTGTCCTGACGCTAACCCTAGTTGTCCTGACGCTAACCCTAGTTGTCCTGACGCTAACCCTAGTTGTCCTGACGCTAACCCTACTTGTCCTGACGATAACCCTAGTTGTCCTGACGCTAACCCTAGTTGTCCTGACGCTAACCCTACTTGTCCTTACTCTAACCCTAGTTGTCCTGACGCTAACCCTAGTTGCCCTGACGCTAACCCTAGTTGTCCTGACGCTAACCCTAGTTGTCCTGACGCTAACCCTACTTGTCCTGACGCTAACCCTAGTTGTCCTGACGCTAACCCTAGTTGTCCTGACGCTAACCCTACTTTTCCTTACTCTAACCCTAGTTGTCCTGACGCTAACCCTAGTTGTCCTGACGCTAACCCTAGTTGTCCTGACGCTAACCCTACTTGTCCTGACGCTAACCCTACTTGTCCTGATGCTAATCCTAGTAGTCCTGACGCTAACCCTAGTTGTCCTGACGCTAACCCTACTTTTCCTTACTCTAACCCTAGTTGTCCTGACGCTAACCCTACTTGTCCTGATGCTAACCCTAGTTGTCCTGGCGCTAACCCTAGTTGTCCTGACGCTAACCCTAGATGTCCTAACGCTAACCCTAGTTGTCCTGACGCTAACCCTACTTGTCCTGACGCTAACCCTACTTGTCCTGACGCTAACCCTACTTGTCCTGACGCTAACCCCACTTGTCCTGACGCTAACCCCACTTGTCCTGACGCTAACCCTACTTGTCCTGACGCTAACCCTAGTTGTCCTGACGCTAACCCTAGTTGTCCTGACGCTAACCCTAGTTGTCCTGACGCTAACCCTACTTGTCCTGACGCTAACCCTACTTGTCCTGACGCTAACCCTACTTGACCTGACGCTAACCCTACTTTTCCTGACGCTAACCCTAGTTGTCCTGACGCTAACCCTAGTTGTCCTGACGCTAACCCTAGTTGTCCTGACGCTAACCCTACTTGTCTTGACGCTAACCCTACTTGTCCTGACGCTAACCCTAGTTGTCCTGACGCTAACCTCACTTGTCCTGACGCTAACCCTACTTGACCTGACGCTAACCCTACTTGTCCTAACGCTAACCCTAGTTGTCCTGACGCTAACCCTAGTTGTCCTGACGCTAACCCTAGTTGTCCTGATGCTAACCCTAGTTGTCCTGACGCTAACCCTACTTGTCCTGACACTAACCCTACTTGTCCTGACGCTAACCCTAGTTGTCCTGACGCTAACCCTACTTGTCCTGACGCTAACCCTAGTCGTCCTGACGCTAACCCTAGTTGTCCTGACGCTAACCATAGCTGTCCTGACGCTAACCCTACTTGTCCTGACGCTAACCCTAGTTGTCCTGACTCTAACCCTACTTGTCCTGACGCTAACCCTAGTTGTCCTGACGCTAACCCTAGCTGTCCTGACGCTAACCCTACTTGTCCTGACGCTAACCCTACTTGTCCTGACGCTAACCCTAGTTGTCCTGACGCTAACCCTAGTTGTCCTGACGCTAACCCTACTTGTCCTGACGCTAACCCTAGTTGTCCTGACGCTAACCCTAGTTGTCCTGACGCTAACCCTAGTTGTCCTGACGCTAACACTACTTGTCCTGACGCTAACCCTACTTGTCCTGACGCTAACCCTACTTGTCCTGACGCTAACCCTAGTTGTCCTGACGCTAACCCTAGTTGTCCTGACGCTAACCCTAGTTGTCCTGACCCTAACCCTAGTTGTCCTGACGCTAACCCTAGTTGTCCTGACGGTAACCCTAGCTGTCCTGACGCTAACCCTAGCTGTCCTGACGCTAACCCTAGTTGTCCTGACGCTAACCCTAGTTGTCCTGACGCTAACCCTAGTTGTCCTGACGCTAACCCTAGTTGTCCTGACGCTAACTCTAGTTGTCCTGACGCTAACACTACTTGTCCTGACGCTAACCCTACTTGTACTGACGCTAATCCTACTTGTCCTGACGCTAACCCTACTTGTCCTGACGCTAACCCTAGTTGTCCTGACGCTAACCCTAGTTGTCCTGACGCTAACCCTACTTGTCCTGACGCTAACCCTACTTGTCCTGACGCTAACCCTACTTGTCCTGACGATAACCCTAGTTGTCCTGACGCTAACCCTAGTTGTCCTGACGCTAACCCTAGTTGTCCTGACGCTATCCCTAGTTGTCCTGACGCTAACCCTACTTGTCCTGACGCTAACCCTACTTGTCCTGACGCTAACCCTAGTTGTCCTGACGCTAACCCTAGTTGTCCTGACGCTAACCCTACTTGTCCTGACGCTAACCCTAGTTGTCCTGACGCTAACCCTAGTTGTCCTGACGCTAACCCTAGTTGTCCTGACTCTAACCCTACTTGTCCTGACCCTAACCCTAGTTGTCCTGACGCTAACCCTAGTTGTCCTGACGCTAACCCTAGTTGTCCTGACGCTAACCCTACTTGTCCTGACGCTAAACCTACTTGTCCTGACGCTAACCCTAGTTGTCCTGACGCTAACCCTAGTTGTCCTGACGCTAACCCTAGTTGTAATGACGCTAACCCTACTTGTCCTGACGCTAACCCTACTTGTCCTGACGCTAACCCTAGTTGTCCTGACGCTAACCCTAGTTGTCCTGACGCTAACCCTAGTTGTCCTGACGCTAACCCTACTTGTCCTGACGCTAACCCTACTTGTCCTGACGCTAACCCTAGTTGTGCTGAAGCTAACCCTACTTGTCCTGACGCTAACCCTACTTGTCCTGACGCCAACCCTAGTTGTCCTGACGCTAACCCTAGTTGTCCTGACGCTAACCCTAGTTGTCCTGACTCTAACCCTAGTTGTCCTGATGCTAACCCTAGTTGTCCTGACGCTAACCCTACTTGTCCTGACGCTAACCCTACTTGTCCTGACGCTAACCCTAGTTGTCCTGACGCTAACCCTAGTTATCCTGACGCTAACCCTAGTTGTCCTGACGCTAACACTACTTGTCCTGACGCTAACCCTACTTGTCCTGACGCTAATCCTACTTGTCCTGACGCTAACCCTACTTGTCCTGACGCTAACCCTAGATATCCTGACGCTAACCCTAGTTGTCCTGACGCTAACCCTAGTTGTCCTGACGCTAACCCTAGTTGTCCTGACGCTAACCCTAGTTGTCCTGACGCTAACCCTACTTGTCCTGACGATAACCCTAGTTGTCCTGACGCTAACCCTAGTTGTCCTGATGCTAACCCTACTTGTCCTGACTCTAACCCTAGTTGTCCTGACGCTAACCGTAGTTGTCCTTACGCTAATCCTAGTTGTCCTGACGCTAACCCTAGTTGTCCTGACGCTAACCCTAGTTGTCCTGACGCTAACCCTACTTGTCCTGACGCTAACCCTAGTTGTCCTGACGCTAACCCTAGTTGTCCTGACGTTAACCCTAGTTGTCCTGACGCTAACCCTACTTGTCCTGACGCTAACCCTAGTTGTCCTGACGCTAACCCTACTTGTCCTGACGCTAACCCTAGTTGTCCTGACGCTAACCCTAGTTGTCCTGACGCTAACCCTACTTGTCCTGATGCTAAACCTACTTGTCCTGACGCTAACCCTAGTTGTCCTGACGCTAACCCTAGTTGTCCTGAAGCTAACCCTAGTTGTCCTGACGCTAACCCTAGTTGTCCTGACGCTAACCCTACTTGTCCTGACGCTAACCCTACTTGTCCTGACGCTAACCCTACTTGTCCTGACGCTAACCCTAGTTGTCCTGACGCTAACCCTAGTTGTCCTGATGCTAACCCTAGTTGTCCTGACGCTAACCCTTCTTGTCCTGACGCTAACCCTAGTTGTCCTGACGCTAACCCTAGTTGTCCTGACGCTAACCCTACTTGTCCTGACGCCAACCCTAGTTGTCCTGACGCTAACCCTAGTTGTCCTGACGCTAACCCTAGTTGTCCTGACGCTAACCCTACTTTTCCTGACGCTAACCCTAGTTGCCCTGACGCTAACCCTAGTTGTCCTGACACTATCCCTACTTGACCTGACGCTAACCCTACTTTTCCTGACGATAACCCTAGTTGTCCTGACGCTAACCCTAGTTGTCCTGACGCTAACCCTAGTTGTCCTGACGCTAACCCTACTTGTCCTGACGCTAACCCTACTTGTCCTGACGCTAACCCTAGTTGTCCTGACGCTAATCTCACTTGTCCTGACGCTAACCCTACTTGACCTGACGCTAACCCTACTTGTCCTAACGCTAACCCTAGTTGTCCTGACGCTAACCCTAGTTGTCCTGACGCTAACCCTAGTTGTCCTGATGCTAACCCTAGTTGTCCTGACGCTAACCCTACTTGTCCTGACACTAACCCTACTTGTCCTGACGCTAACCCTAGTTGTCCTGACGCTAACCCTACTTGTCCTGACGCTAACCCTAGTTGTCCTGACGCTAACCCTAGTTGTCCTGACGCTAACCCTAGTTGTCCTGACGCTAACCATAGCTGTCCTGACGCTAACCCTACTTGTCCTGACGCTAACCCTAGTTGTCCTGACTCTAACCCTACTTGTCCTGATGCTAACCCTAGTTGTCCTGACGCTAACCTTAGTTGTCCTGATGCTAACCCTACTTGTCCTGACGCTAACCCTACTTGTCCTGACGCTAACCCTAGTTGTCCTGACGCTAACCCTAGTTGTCCTGACGCTAACCCTACTTGTCCTGACGCTAACCCTAGTTGTCCTGACGCTAACCCTAGTTGTCCTGACGCTAACCCTAGTTGTCCTGACGCTAACACTACTTGTCCTGATGCTAACCCTACTTGTCCTGACGCTAACCCTACTTGTCCTGACGCTAACCCTAGTTGTCCTGACGCTAACCCTAGTTGTCCTGACGCTAACCCTAGTTGTCCTGACCCTAACCCTAGTTGTCCTGACGCTAACCCTAGTTGTCCTGACGGTAACCCTAGCTGTCCTGACGCTAACCCTAGCTGTGATGACGCTAACCCTAGTTGTCCTGACGCTAACCCTAGTTGTCCTGACGCTAACCCTAGTTGTCCTGACGCTAACCCTAGTTGTCCTGACGCTAACTCTAGTTGTCCTGACGCTAACACTACTTGTCCTGACGCTAACCCTACTTGTACTGACGCTAATCCTACTTGTCCTGACGCTAACCCTACTTGTCCTGACGCTAACCCTAGTTGTCCTGACGCTAACCCTAGTTGTCCTGACGCTAACCCTACTTGTCCTGACGCTAACCCTACTTGTCCTGACGCTAACCCTACTTGTCCTGACGATAACCCTAGTTGTCCTGACGCTAACCCTAGTTGTCCTGACGCTAACCCTACTTGTCCTGACGCTAACCCTACATGTCCTGACTCTAACCCTAGTTGTCCTGACGATAACCCTAGTTGTCCTGACGCTAACCCTAGTTGTCCTGACGCTAACCCTACTTGTCCTGACGCTAACCCTACTTGTCCTGACGCTAACCCTAGTTGTCCTGACGCTAACCCTACTTGTCCTGACGCTAACCCTACTTGTCCTGACGCTAACCCTAGTTGTCCTGACGCTAACCCTAGTTGTCCTGACGCTAACCCTACTTGTCCTGACGCTAACCCTAGTTGTCCTGACGCTAACCCTAGTTGTCCTGACGCTAACCCTAGTTGTCCTGACGCTAACCCTAGTTGTCCTGACGCTAACCCTACTTGTCCTGACGCTAAACCTACTTGTCCTGACGCTAACCCTAGTTGTCCTGACGCTAACCCTAGTTGTCCTGACGCTAACCCTAGTTGTAATGACGCTAACCCTACTTGTCCTGACGCTAACCCTAGTTGTCCTGACGCTAACCCTAGTTGTCCTGACGCTAACCCTAGTTGTCCTGACGCTAACCCTACTTGTCCTGACGCTAACCCTACTTGTCCTGACGCTAACCCTAGTTGTCCTGAAGCTAACCCTAGTTGTCCTGATGCTAACCCTACTTGTCCTGACGCCAACCCTAGTTGTCCTGACGCTAACCCTAGTTGTCCTGACGCTAACCCTAGTTGTCCTGACTCTAACCCTAGTTGTCCTGATGCTAACCCTAGTTGTCCTGACGCTAACCCTACTTGTCCTGACGCTAACCCTACTTGTCCTGACGCTAACCCTAGTTGTCCTGACGCTAACCCTAGTTATCCTGACGCTAACCCTAGTTGTCCTGACGCTAACACTACTTGTCCTGACGCTAACCCTACTTGTCCTGACGCTAATCCTACTTGTCCTGACGCTAACCCTACTTGTCCTGACGCTAACCCTAGATATCCTGATGCTAACCCTAGTTGTCCTGACGCTAACCCTAGTTGTCCTGACGCTAACCCTTGTTGTCCTGACGCTAACCCTAGTTGTCCTGACGCTAACCCTAGTTGTCCTGACGCTAACCCTACTTGTCCTGACGATAACCCTAGTTGTCCTGACGCTAACCCTAGTTGTCCTGACGCTAACCCTAGTTGTCCTGACGCTAACCCTAGTTGTCCTGATGCTAACCCTAGTTGTCCTGACGCTAACCCTACTTGTCCTGACGCTAACCCTAGTTGTCCTGACGCTAACCCTAGTTGTCCTGACGCTAACCCTACTTGTCCTGACGCCAACCCTAGTTGTCCTGACGCTAACCCTAGTTGTCCTGACGCTAACCCTAGTTGTCCTGACGCTAACCCTACTTGTCCTGACGCTAACCCTAGTTGCCCTGACGCTAACCCTAGTTGTCCTGACACTATCCCTACTTGTCCTGACGCTAACCCTAGTTGTCCTGACGCTAACCCTAGTTGTCCTGACGCTAACCCTAGTTATCCTGACGCTAACCCTAGTTGTCCTGACGCTAACCCTAGTTGTCCTGACGCTAACCCTAGTTGTCCTGACGCTAACACTACTTGTCCTGACGCTAACCCTAGTTGTCCTGACGCTAACCCTAGTTGTCCTGACGCTAACACTACTTGTCCTGACGCTAACCCTACTTGTCCTGACGCTACTCCTACTTGTCCTGAGGCTAACCCTACTTGTCCTGACGCTAACCCTAGTTGTCCTGACGCTAACCCTAGTTGTCCTGATGCTAACCCTAGTTGTCCTGACGCTAACCCTAGTTGTCCTGACGCTAACCCTAGTTGTCCTGACGCTAACCCTACTTGTCCTGACGATAACCCTAGTTGTCCTGACGCTAACCCTAGTTGTCCAGACGCTAACCCTACTTGTCCTCACTCTAACCCTAGTTGTCCTGACGCTAACCCTAGCTGTCCTGACGCTAACCCTAGTTGTCCTGACGCTAACCCTAGTTGTCCTGACACTATCCCTACTTGTCCTGACGCTAACCCTAGTTGTCCTGACGCTAACCCTAGTTGTCCTGACGCTAACCCTAGTTGTCCTGACGCTAACCCTACTTGTCCTGACGCTAAACCTACTTGTCCTGACGCTAACCCTAGTTGTCCTGACGCTAACCCTAGTTGTCCTGACGCTAACCCTAGTTGTCCTGACGCTAACCCTAGTTGTCCTGACGCTAACCCTACTTGTCCTGACGATAACCCTAGTTGTCCTGACGCTAACCCTAGTTGTCCAGACGCTAACCCTACTTGTCCTGACTCTAACCCTAGTTGTCCTGACGCTAACCCTAGCTGTAATGATGCTAACCCTAGTTGTCCTGACGCTAACCCTAGTTGTCCTGACGCTAACCCTACTTGTCCTGACGCTAAACCTACTTGTCCTGACGCTAACCCTAGTTGTCCTGACGCTAACCCTAGTTGTCCTGACGCTAACCCTAGTTGTCCTGACGCTAACCCTAGTTGTCCTGATGCTAACCCTAGTTGTCCTGACGCTAACCCTACTTGTCCTGACGCTAACCCTAGTTGTCCTGACTCTAACCCTAGTTGTCCTGACGCCAACCCTAGTTGTCCTGACGCCAACCCTACTTGTCCTGACGCCAACCCTAGTTGTCCTGACACTAACCCTAGTTGTCCTGACGCTAACCCTAGTTGTCCTGACGCTAACCCTACTTGTCCTGACGCTAACCCTAGTTGTCCTGACGCTAACCCTAGTTGTCCTGACGCTAACCCTAGTTGTCCTGACGCTAACCCTAGTTGTCCTGACGCTAACCCTACTTGTCCTGACGCTAACCCTAGTTGTCCTGACGCTAACCCTAGTTGTCCTGACGCTAACCCTACTTGTCCTGACGCTAACCCTAGTTGTCCTGACGCTAACCCTAGTTGTCCTGACGCTAACCCTAGTTGTCCTGACGCTAACCCTACTTGTCCTGACGCTAAACCTACTTGTCCTGACGCTAACCCTAGTTGTCCTGACGCTAACCCTAGTTGTCCTGACGCTAACCCTAGTTGTAATGACGCTAACCCTACTTGTCCTGACGCTAACCCTACTTGTCCTGACGCTAACCCTACTTGTCCTGACGCTAACCCTAGTTGTCCTAACGCTAACCCTAGTTGTCCTGACGCTAACCCTAGTTGTCCTGACGCTAACCCTACTTGTCCTGACGCTAACCCTACTTGTCCTGACGCTAACCCTAGTTGTCCTGAAGCTAACCCTAGTTGTCCTGACGCTAACCCTACTTGTCCTGACGCCAACCCTAGTTGTCCTGACGCTAACCCTAGTTGTCCTGACGCTAACCCTAGTTGTCCTGACTCTAACCCTAGTTGTCCTGATGCTAACCCTAGTTGTCCTGACGCTAACCCTACTTGTCCTGACGCTAACCCTACTTGTCCTGACGCTAACCCTAGTTGTCCTGACGCTAACCCTAGTTATCCTGACGCTAACCCTAGTTGTCCTGACGCTAACACTACTTGTCCTGACGCTAACCCTACTTGTCCTGACCCTAATCCTACTTGTCCTGACGCTAACCCTACTTGTCCTGACGCTAACCCTAGATATCCTGACGCTAACCCTAGTTGTCCTGACGCTAACCCTAGTTGTCCTGACGCTAACCCTAGTTGTCCTGACGCTAACCCTAGTTGTCCTGACGCTAACCCTACTTGTCCTGACGATAACCCTAGTTGTCCTGACGCTAACCCTAGTTGTCCTGACGCTAACCCTAGTTGTCCTGACGCTAACCCTAGTTGTCCTGATGCTAACCCTAGTTGTCCTGACGCTAACCCTACTTGTCCTGACGCTAACCCTAGTTGTCCTGACGCTAACCCTAGTTGTCCTGACGCTAACCCTACTTGTCCTGACGCCAACCCTAGTTGTCCTGACGCTAACCCTAGTTGTCCTGACGCTAACCCTAGTTGTCCTGACGCTAACCCTACTTGTCCTGACGCTAACCCTAGTTGCCCTGACGCTAACCCTAGTTGTCCTGACACTATCCCTACTTGTCCTGACGCTAACCCTAGTTGTCCTGACGCTAACCCTAGTTGTCCTGACGCTAACCCTAGTTATCCTGACGCTAACCCTAGTTGTCCTGACGCTAACCCTAGTTGTCCTGACGCTAACCCTAGTTGTCCTGACGCTAACACTACTTGTCCTGACGCTAACCCTAGTTGTCCTGACGCTAACCCTAGTTGTCCTGACGCTAACACTACTTGTCCTGACGCTAACCCTACTTGTCCTGACGCTAACCCTAGTTGTCCTGACGCTAACACTACTTGTCCTGACGCTAACCCTAGTTGTCCTGACGCTAACCCTAGTTGTCCTGACGCTAACCCTAGTTGTCCTGACGCTAACCCTAGTTGTCCTGACGCTAACCCTACTTGTCCTGACGATAACCCTAGTTGTCCTGACGCTAACCCTAGTTGTCCAGACGCTAACCCTACTTGTCCTCACTCTAACCCTAGTTGTCCTGACGCTAACCCTAGCTGTCCTGACGCTAACCCTAGTTGTCCTGACGCTAACCCTACTTGTCCTGACGCTAAACCTACTTGTCCTGACGCTAACCCTAGTTGTCCTGACGCTAACCCTAGTTGTCCTGACGCTAACCCTAGTTGTCCTGACGCTAACCCTAGTTGTCCTGACGCTAACCCTACTTGTCCTGACGATAACCCTAGTTGTCCTGACGCTAACCCTAGTTGTCCAGACGCTAACCCTACTTGTCCTGACTCTAACCCTAGTTGTCCTGACGCTAACCCTAGCTGTAATGACGCTAACCCTAGTTGTCCTGACGCTAACCCTAGTTGTCCTGACGCTAACCCTACTTGTCCTGACGCTAAACCTACTTGTCCTGACGCTAACCCTAGTTGTCCTGACGCTAACCCTAGTTGTCCTGACGCTAACCCTACTTGTCCTGACGCTAACCCTAGTTGTCCTGACGCTAACCCTAGTTGTCCTGACGCTAACCCTAGTTGTCCTGACGCTAACCCTAGTTGTCCTGACGCTAACCCTAGTTGTCCTGACGCTAACCCTAGTTGTCCTGACGCTAACACTACTTGTCCTGACGCTAACCCTAGTTGTCCTGACGCTAATCCTAGTTGTCCTGACGCTAACCCTAGTTGTCCTGAAGCTAACACTACTTGTCCTGACGCTAACCCTACTTGTCCTGACGCTAATCCTACTTGTCCTGAGGCTAACCCTACTTGTCCTGACGCTAACCCTAGTTGTCCTGACGCTAACCCTAGTTGTCCTGACGCTAACCCTAGTTGTCCTGACGCTAACCCTAGTTGTCCTGACGATAACCCTAGTTGTCCTGACGCTAACCCTAGTTGTCCTGATGCTAACCCTACTTTTCCTTACTCTAACCCTAGTTGTCCTGATGCTAACCCTAGTTGTCCTGACGCTAACCCTAGTTGTCCTGACGCTAACCCTAGTTGTCCTGACGCTAACCCTACTTGTCCTGACGCTAACCCTACTTGTCCTGATGCTAGCCCTAGTTGTCCTGATGCTAACCCTAGTTGTCCTGACGCTAACCCTACTTGTCCTGACGCTAACCCTAGTTGTCCTGACGCTAACCCTAGTTGTCCTGACGCTAACCCTACTTGTCCTGACGCTAACCCTAGTTGTCCTGACGCTAACCCTAGTTGTCCTGACGCTAACCCTAGTTATCTTGACGCTAACGCTAGTTGTCCTGACGCTAACCCTAGTTGTCCTGACGGTAACCCTAGTTGTCCTGACGCTAACACTACTTGTCCTGACGCTAACCCTAGTTGTCCTGACGCTAACCCTAGTTGTCCTTACTCTAACCCTAGTTGTCCTGACGCTAACCCTAGTTGTCCTGACGCTAACCCTAGTTGTCCTGACGCTAACCCTACTTGTCCTGACGCTAACCCTACTTGTGCTGATGCCAACCCTAGTTGTCCTGATGCTAACCCTAGTTGTCCTGACGCTAACCCTACTTGTCCTGACGCTAACCCTAGTTGTTCTGACGCTAACCCTAGTTGTCCTGACGCTAACCCTAGTTGTCCTGACGCTAACCCTAGTTGTCCTGATGCTAACTCTACTTGTCCTGACGCTAACCCTAGTTGTCCTGACGCTAACCCTAGTTGTCCTGACGATAACCCTAGTTGTCCTGACGCTAACCCTAGTTGTCCTGACGCTAACCCTACTTTTCCTTACTCTAACCCTAGTTGTCCTGACGCTAACCCTAGTTGTCCTGACGCTAACCCTAGTTGTCCTGACGCTAACCCTACTTTTCCTTACTCTAACCCTAGTTGTCCTGATGCTAACCCTAGTTGTCCTGACGCTAACCCTAGTTGTCCTGACGCTAACCCTAGTTGTCCTGACGCTAACCCTACTTGTCCTGACGCTAACCCTACTTGTCCTGATGCTAACCCTAGTTGTCCTGATGCTAACCCTAGTTGTCCTGACGCTAACCCTACTTGTCCTGACGCTAACCCTAGTTGTCCTGACGCTAACCCTAGTTGTCCTGACGCTAACCCTACTTGTCCTGACGCTAACCCTAGTTGTCCTGACGCTAACCCTAGTTGTCCTGACGCTAACCCTAGTTATCTTGACGCTAACGCTAGTTGTCCTGACGCTAACCCTAGTTGTCCTGACGCTAACCCTAGTTGTCCTGACGCTAACACTACTTGTCCTGACGCTAACCCTAGTTGTCCTGACGCTAACCCTAGTTGTCCTTACTCTAACCCTAGTTGTCCTGACGCTAACCCTAGTTGTCCTGACGCTAACCCTAGTTGTCCTGACGCTAACCCTACTTGTCCTGACGCTAACCCTACTTGTCCTGATGCCAACCCTAGTTGTCCTGATGCTAACCCTAGTTGTCCTGACGCTAACCCTACTTGTCCTGACGCTAACCCTAGTTGTTCTGACGCTAACCCTAGTTGTCCTGACGCTAACCCTAGTTGTCCTGACGCTAACCCTAGTTGTCCTGACGCTAACCCTACTTGTCCTGACGCTAACCCTAGTTGTCCTGACGCTAACCCTAGTTGTCCTGACGATAACCCTAGTTGTCCTGACGCTAACCCTAGTTGTCCTGACGCTAACCCTACTTTTCCTTACTCTAACCCTAGTTGTCCTGACGCTAACCCTAGTTGTCCTGACGCTAACCCTAGTTGTCCTGACGCTAACCCTAGTTGTCCTGACGCTAACCCTACTTGTCCTGACGCTAACCCTACTTGTCCTGATGCTAACCCTAGTTGTCCTGATGCTAACCCTAGTTGTCCTGACGCTAACCCTACTTGTCCTGACGCTAACCCTACTTGTCCTGACGCTAACCCTAGTTGTCCTGACGCTAACCCTACTTGTCCTGACGCTAACCCTAGTTGTCCTGACGCTAACCCTAGTTATCCTGACGCTAACGCTAGTTGTCCTGACGCTATCCCTAGTTGTCCTGACGCTAACCCTAGTTGTCCTGACGCTAACACTACTTGTCCTGACGCTAACCCTAGTTGTCCTGACGCTAACCCTAATTGTCCTGACGCTAACCCTAGTTGTCCTGATGCTAACACTACTTGTCCTGACGCTAACCCTACTTGTCCTGACGCTAATCCTACTTGTCCTGAGGCTAACCCTACTTGTCCTGACGCTAACCCTAGTTGTCCTGACGCTAACCCTAGTTGTCCTGACGCTAACCCTACTTGTCCTGACGCTAACCCTAGTTGTCCTGACGCTAACCCTAGTTGTCCTGACGCTAACCCTACTTGTCCTGACGATAACCCTAGTTGTCCTGACGCTAACCCTAGTTGTCCTGACGCTAACCCTACTTGTCCTTACTCTAACCCTAGTTGTCCTGACGCTAACCCTAATTGTCCTGACGCTAACCCTAGTTGTCCTGACGCTAACACTACTTGTCCTGACGCTAACCCTACTTGTCCTGACGCTAATCCTACTTGTCCTGAGGCTAACCCTACTTGTCCTGACGCTAACCCTAGTTGTCCTGACGCTAACCCTAGTTGTCCTGACGCTAACCCTAGTTGTCCTGACGCTAACCCTAGTTGTCCTGACGCTAACCCTAGTTGTCCTGACGCTAACCCTACTTGTCCTGACGATAACCCTAGTTGTCCTGACGCTAACCCTAGTTGTCCTGACGCTAACCCTACTTGTCCTTACTCTAACCCTAGTTGTCCTGACGCTAACCCTAGTTGTCCTGACGCTAACCCTAGTTGTCCTGACGCTAACCCTACTTGTCCTGATGCTAACCCTAGTTGTCCTGATGCTAACCCTAGTTGTCCTGACGCTAAACCTACTTGTCCTGACGCTAACCCTAGTTGTCCTGACGCTAACCCTACTTGTCCTGACGCTAACCCTAGTTGTCCTGATGCTAACCCTACTTGTCCTGACGCTAACCCTAGTTGTCCTGACGCTAACCCTAGTTGTCCTGACGCTAACCCTACTTGTCCTGACGCCAACCCTAGTTGTCCTGACGCTAACCCTCGTTGTCCTGACGCTAACCCTCGTTGTCCTGACGCTAACCCTACTTGTCCTGACGCTAACCCTAGTTGTCCTGACGCTAACCCTAGTTGTCCTGACGCTAACCCTACTTGTCCTGACGCTAACCCTAGTTGTCCTGATGCTAACCCTAGTTGTCCTGACGCTCACCCTAGTTATCCTGACGCTAACCCTAGTTGTCCTGACGCTAACCCTAGTTGTCCTGACGCTAACCCTAGTTGTCCTGACGCTAACCCTACTTGTCCTGACGCTAACCCTAGTTGTCCTGACGCTAACCCTAGTTGTCCTGACGCTAACCCTAGTTGTCCTGACGCTAACCCAACTTGTCCTGACTCTAACCCTAGTTGTCCTGACGCTAACCCTAGTTGTCCTGACGCTAACCCTACTAGTCCTGACGCTAACCCTACTTGTCCTGATGCTAACCCTAGTTGTCCTGACGCTAACCCTAGTTGTCCTGACGCTAACCCTACTTGTCCTGACGCTAACCCTAGTTATCCTGACGCTAACGCTAGTTGTCCTGACGCTAACCCTAGTTGTCCTGACGCTAACCCTAGTTGTCCTGACGCTAACACTACTTGTCCTGACGCTAACCCTAGTTGTCCTGACGCTAACCCTAATTGTCCTGACGCTAACCCTAGTTGTCCTGACGCTAACACTACTTGTCCTGACGCTAACCCTACTTGTCCTGACGCTAATCCTACTTGTCCTGAGGCTAACCCTACTTGTCCTGACGCTAACCCTAGTTGTCCTGACGCTAACCCTAGTTGTCCTGACGCTAACCCTAGTTGTCCTGACGCTAACCCTAGTTGTCCTGACGCTAACCCTACTTGTCCTGACGATAACCCTAGTTGTCCTGACGCTAACCCTAGTTGTCCTGACGCTAACCCTACTTGTCCTTACTCTAACCCTAGTTGTCCTGACGCTAACCCTAGTTGTCCTGACGCTAACCCTAGTTGTCCTGACGCTAACCCTAGTTGTCCTGACGCTAACCCTACTTGTCCTGATGCTAACCCTAGTTGTCCTGATGCTAACCCTAGTTGTCCTGACGCTAACCCTACTTGTCCTGACGCTAACCCTAGTTGTCCTGACGCTAACCCTACTTGTCCTGACGCTAACCCTAGTTGTCCTGATGCTAACCCTACTTGTCCTGACGCTAACCCTAGTTGTCCTGATGCTAACCCTAGTTGTCCTGACGCTAACCCTACTTGTCCTGACGCCAACCCTAGTTGTCCTGATGCTAACCCTCGTTGTCCTGACGCTAACCCTCGTTGTCCTGACGCTAACCCTACTTGTCCTGACGCTAACCCTAGTTGTCCTGACGCTAACCCTAGTTGTCCTGACGCTAACACTACTTGTCCTGACGCTAACCCTAGTTGTCCTGACGCTAACCCTAGTTGTCCTGACGCTCACCCTAGTTATCCTGACGCTAACCCTAGTTGTCCTGACGCTAACCCTAGTTGTCCTGACGCTAACCCTACTTGTCCTGACGCTAACCCTAGTTGTCCTGACGCTAACCCTAGTTGTCCTGACGCTAACCCTAGTTGTCCTGACGCTAACCCAACTTGTCCTGACTCTAACCCTAGTTGTCCTGACGCTAACCCTAGTTGTCCTGACGCTAACCCTAGTTGTCCTGACGCTAACCCTACTTGTCCTGACGCTAACCCTACTTGTCCTGACGCTAACCCTAGTTGTCCTGATGCTAACCCTAGTTGTCCTGACGCTAACCCTACTTGTCCTGACGCTAACCCTAGTTGTCCTGACGCTAACCCTAGTTGTCCTGACGCTAACCCTAGTTGTCCTGATGCTAACCCTAGTTGTCCTGATGCTAACCCTAGTTGTCCTGACGCTAACCCTACTTGTCCTGACGCTAACCCTAGTTGTTCTGACGCTAACCCTAGTTGTCCTGATGCTAACCCTAATTGTCCTGACGCTAACCCTAGTTGTCCAGATGCTAACCCTAGTTGTCCTGACGCTAACCCTAGTTGTCCTGATGCTAACCCTAGTTGTCCTGACGCTAACCCTAGTTGTCCTGACGCTAACCCTAGTTGTCCAGATGCTAACCCTAGTTGTCCTGACGCTAACCCTAGTTGTCCTGGCGCTAACCCTAGTTGTCCTGGCGCTAACCCTAGTTGTCCTGGCGCTAACCCTAGTTGTCCTGACGCTAACCCTAGTTGTCCTGATGCTAACCCTAGTTGTCCTGACGCTAACCCTATTTGTCCTGACGCTAACCCTACTTGTCCTGACGCTAACCCTACTTGTCCTGACGCTAACCCTAGTTGTCCTGACGCTAACCCTAGTTGTCCTGACGCTAACCCTACTTGTCCTGACGCTAACCCTAGTTGTTCTGACGCTAACCCTAGTTGTCCTGATGCTAACCCTAATTGTCCTGACGCTAACCCTAGTTGTCCAGATGCTAACCCTAGTTGTCCTGACGCTAACCCTAGTTGTCCTGACGCTAACCCTAGTTGTCCAGATGCTAACCCTAGTTGTCCTGACGCTAACCCTAGTTGTCCTGGCTCTAACCCTAGTTGTCCTGGCGCTAACCCTAGTTGTCCTGGCGCTAACCCTAGTTGTCCTGACGCTAACCCTAGTTGTCCTGGCGCTAACCCTAGTTGTCCTGGCGCTAACCCTAGTTGTCCTCACGCTAAGCCTAGTTGTCCTGACGCTAACCCTAGTTGTCCTGGCGCTAACCCTAGTTGTCCTGACGCTAACCCTAGTTGTCCTGACGCTAACCCTACTTGTCCTGATGCTAACCCTAGTTGTCCTGATGCTAACCCTAGTTGTCCTGACGCTAACCCTACTTGTCCTGACGCTAACCCTAGTTGTCCTGACGCTAACCCTACTTGTCCTGACGCTAACAATACTTGTCCTGATGCTAACCCTAGTTGTCCTGATGCTAACCCTAGTTGTCCTGACGCTAACCCTACTTGTCCTGACGCTAACCCTAGTTGTCCTGACGCTAACCCTAGTTGTCCTGACGCTAACCCTACTTGTCCTGACGCTAACCCTAGTTGTCCTGACGCTAACCCTAGTTGTCCTGGCGCTAACCCTAGTTGTCCTGACGCTAACCCTAGTTGTCCTGGCGCTAACCCTAGTTGTCCTGGCGCTAACCCTAGTTGTCCTCACGCTAAGCCTAGTTGTCCTGACGCTAACCCTAGTTGTCCTGGCGCTAACCCTAGTTGTCCTGACGCTAACCCTAGTTGTCCTGACGCTAACCCTACTTGTCCTGATGCTAACCCTAGTTGTCCTGATGCTAACCCTAGTTGTCCTGACGCTAACCCTACTTGTCCTGACGCTAACCCTAGTTGTCCTGACGCTAACCCTACTTGTCCTGACGCTAACCCTACTTGTCCTGTTGCTAACCCTAGTTGTCCTGATGCTAACCCTAGTTGTCCTGACGCTAACCCTACTTGTCCTGACGCTAACCCTAGTTGTCCTGACGCTAACCCTAGTTGTCCTGACGCTAACCCTACTTGTCCTGACGCTAACCCTAGTTGTCCTGACGCTAACCCTAGTTGTCCTGACGCTAACCCTAGTTATCTTGACGCTAACGCTAGTTGACCTGACGCTAACCCTAGTTGTCCTGACGCTAACCCTAGTTGTCCTGACGCTAACACTACTTGTCCTGACGCTAACCCTAGTTGTCCTGACGCTAACCGTAGTTGTCCTTACTCTAACCCTAGTTGTCCTGACGCTAACCCTAGTTGTCCTGACGCTAACCCTAGTTGTCCTGACGCTAACCCTACTTGTCCTGACGCTAACCCTACTTGTCCTGATGCCAACCCTAGTTGTCCTGATGCTAACCCTAGTTGTCCTGACGCTAACCCTACTTGTCCTGACGCTAACCCTAGTTGTTCTGACGCTAACCCTAGTTGTCCTGGCGCTAACCCTAGTTGTCCTGACGCTAACCCTAGTTGTCCTGGCGCTAACCCTAGTTGTCCTGGCGCTAACCCTAGTTGTCCTCACGCTAAGCCTAGTTGTCCTGACGCTAACCCTAGTTGTCCTGGCGCTAACCCTAGTTGTCCTGACGCTAACCCTAGTTGTCCTGACGCTAACCCTACTTGTCCTGACGCTAACCCTAGTTGTCCTGATGCTAACCCTAGTTGTCCTGACGCTAACCCTACTTGTCCTGACGCTAACCCTAGTTGTCCTGACGCTAACCCTAGTTGTCCTGACGCTAACCCTAGTTGTCCTGACGCTAACCCTACTTGTCCTGACGATAACCCTAGTTGTCCTGACGCTAACCCTAGTTGTCCTGACGCTAACCCTACTTGTCCTTACTCTAACCCTAGTTGTCCTGACGCTAACCCTAGTTGTCCTGACGCTAACCCTAGTTGTCCTGACGCTAACCCTAGTTGTCCTGGCGCTAACCCTAGTTGTCCTGACGCTAACCCTAGTTGTCCTGGCGCTAACCCTAGTTGTCCTGGCGCTAACCCTAGTTGTCCTCACGCTAAGCCTAGTTGTCCTGACGCTAACCCTAGTTGTCCTGGCGCTAACCCTAGTTGTCCTGACGCTAACCCTAGTTGTCCTGACGCTAACCCTACTTGTCCTGACGCTAACCCTAGTTGTCCTGATGCTAACCCTAGTTGTCCTGACGCTAACCCTACTTGTCCTGACGCTCACCCTAGTTGTCCTGACGCTAACCCTAGTTGTCCTGACGCTAACCCTAGTTGTCCTGACGCTAACCCTAGTTGTCCTGACGCTAACCCTACTTGTCCTGACGATAACCCTAGTTGTCCTGACGCTAACCCTAGTTGTCCTGACGCTAACCCTACTTGTCCTTACTCTAACCCTAGTTGTCCTGACGCTAACCCTAGTTGTCCTGACGCTAACCCTAGTTGTTCTGACGCTAACCCTAGTTGTCCTGATGCTAACCCTAATTGTCCTGACGCTAACCCTAGTTGTCCAGATGCTAACCCTAGTTGTCCTGACGCTAACCCTAGTTGTCCTGACGCTAACCCTAGTTGTCCAGATGCTAACCCTAGTTGTCCTGACGCTAACCCTAGTTGTCCTGGCTCTAACCCTAGTTGTCCTGGCGCTAACCCTAGTTGTCCTGGCGCTAACCCTAGTTGTCCTGACGCTAACCCTAGTTGTCCTGGCGCTAACCCTAGTTGTCCTGGCGCTAACCCTAGTTGTCCTCACGCTAAGCCTAGTTGTCCTGACGCTAACCCTAGTTGTCCTGGCGCTAACCCTAGTTGTCCTGACGCTAACCCTAGTTGTCCTGACGCTAACCCTACTTGTCCTGATGCTAACCCTAGTTGTCCTGATGCTAACCCTAGTTGTCCTGACGCTAACCCTACTTGTCCTGACGCTAACCCTAGTTGTCCTGACGCTAACCCTACTTGTCCTGACGCTAACCCTACTTGTCCTGATGCTAACCCTAGTTGTCCTGATGCTAACCCTAGTTGTCCTGACGCTAACCCTACTTGTCCTGACGCTAACCCTAGTTGTCCTGACGCTAACCCTAGTTGTCCTGACGCTAACCCTACTTGTCCTGACGCTAACCCTAGTTGTCCTGACGCTAACCCTAGTTGTCCTGGCGCTAACCCTAGTTGTCCTGGCGCTAACCCTAGTTGTCCTGGCGCTAACCCTAGTTGTCCTCACGCTAAGCCTAGTTGTCCTGACGCTAACCCTAGTTGTCCTGGCGCTAACCCTAGTTGTCCTGACGCTAACCCTAGTTGTCCTGACGCTAACCCTACTTGTCCTGATGCTAACCCTAGTTGTCCTGATGCTAACCCTAGTTGTCCTGACGCTAACCCTACTTGTCCTGACGCTAACCCTAGTTGTCCTGACGCTAACCCTACTTGTCCTGACGCTAACCCTACTTGTCCTGTTGCTAACCCTAGTTGTCCTGATGCTAACCCTAGTTGTCCTGACGCTAACCCTACTTGTCCTGACGCTAACCCTAGTTGTCCTGACGCTAACCCTAGTTGTCCTGACGCTAACCCTACTTGTCCTGACGCTAACCCTAGTTGTCCTGACGCTAACCCTAGTTGTCCTGACGCTAACCCTAGTTATCTTGACGCTAACGCTAGTTGACCTGACGCTAACCCTAGTTGTCCTGACGCTAACCCTAGTTGTCCTGACGCTAACACTACTTGTCCTGACGCTAACCCTAGTTGTCCTGACGCTAACCGTAGTTGTCCTTACTCTAACCCTAGTTGTCCTGACGCTAACCCTAGTTGTCCTGACGCTAACCCTAGTTGTCCTGACGCTAACCCTACTTGTCCTGACGCTAACCCTACTTGTCCTGATGCCAACCCTAGTTGTCCTGATGCTAACCCTAGTTGTCCTGACGCTAACCCTACTTGTCCTGACGCTAACCCTAGTTGTTCTGACGCTAACCCTAGTTGTCCTGGCGCTAACCCTAGTTGTCCTGACGCTAACCCTAGTTGTCCTGGCGCTAACCCTAGTTGTCCTGGCGCTAACCCTAGTTGTCCTCACGCTAAGCCTAGTTGTCCTGACGCTAACCCTAGTTGTCCTGGCGCTAACCCTAGTTGTCCTGACGCTAACCCTAGTTGTCCTGACGCTAACCCTACTTGTCCTGACGCTAACCCTAGTTGTCCTGATGCTAACCCTAGTTGTCCTGACGCTAACCCTACTTGTCCTGACGCTAACCCTAGTTGTCCTGACGCTAACCCTAGTTGTCCTGACGCTAACCCTAGTTGTCCTGACGCTAACCCTACTTGTCCTGACGATAACCCTAGTTGTCCTGACGCTAACCCTAGTTGTCCTGACGCTAACCCTACTTGTCCTTACTCTAACCCTAGTTGTCCTGACGCTAACCCTAGTTGTCCTGACGCTAACCCTAGTTGTCCTGACGCTAACCCTAGTTGTCCTGGCGCTAACCCTAGTTGTCCTGACGCTAACCCTAGTTGTCCTGGCGCTAACCCTAGTTGTCCTGACGCTAACCCTAGTTGTCCTGACGCTAACCCTACTTGTCCTGACGCTCACCCTAGTTGTCCTGACGCTAACCCTAGTTGTCCTGACGCTAACCCTAGTTGTCCTGACGCTAACCCTAGTTGTCCTGACGCTAACCCTAGTTGTCCTGACGCTAACCCTAGTTGTCCTGACGCTAACCCTAGTTGTCCTGACGCTAACCCTACTTGTCCTGACGATAACCCTAGTTGTCCTGACGCTAACCCTAGTTGTCCTGACGCTAACCCTACTTGTCCTTACTCTAACCCTAGTTGTCCTGACGCTAACCCTAGTTGTCCTGACGCTAACCCTAGTTGTCCTGACGCTAACCCTAGTTGTCCTGACGCTAACCCTACTTGTCCTGATGCTAACCCTAGTTGTCCTGATGCTAACCCTAGTTGTCCTGACGCTAACCCTACTTGTCCTGACGCTAACCCTAGTTGTCCTGACGCTAACCCTACTTGTCCTGACGCTAACCCTAGTTGTCCTGACGCTAACCCTAGTTGTCCTGACGCTAACCCTACTTGTCCTGACGCCAACCCTAGTTGTCCTGATGCTAACCCTCGTTGTCCTGACGCTAACCCTCGTTGTCCTGACGCTAACCCTACTTGTCCTGACGCTAACCCTAGTTGTCCTGACGCTAACCCTAGTTGTCCTGACGCTAACACTACTTGTCCTGACGCTAACCCTAGTTGTCCTGACGCTAACCCTAGTTGTCCTGACGCTCACCCTAGTTATCCTGACGCTAACCCTAGTTGTCCTGACGCTAACACTAGTTGTCCTGACGCTAACCCTACTTGTCCTGACGCTAACCCTAGTTGTCCTGACGCTAACCCTAGTTGTCCTGACGCTAACCCTAGTTGTCCTGACGCTAACCCAACTTGTCCTGACTCTAACCCTAGTTGTCCTGACGCTAACCCTAGTTGTCCTGACGCTAACCCTAGTTGTCCTGACGCTAACCCTACTTGTCCTGACGCTAACCCTACTTGTCCTGACGCTAACCCTAGTTGTCCTGATGCTAACCCTAGTTGTCCTGACGCTAACCCTACTTGTCCTGACGCTAACCCTAGTTGTCCTGACGCTAACCCTAGTTGTCCTGACGCTAACCCTAGTTGTCCTGACGCTAACCCTACTTGTCCTGACGCTAACCCTAGTTGTCCAGATGCTAACCCTAGTTGTCCTGACGCTAACCCTAGTTGTCCTGGCGCTAACCCTAGTTGTCCTGGCGCTAACCCTAGTTGTCCTGGCGCTAACCCTAGTTGTCCTGACGCTAACCCTAGTTGTCCTGGCGCTAACCCTAGTTGTCCTGACGCTAACCCAACTTGTACTGACTCTAACCCTAGTTGTCCTGACGCTAACCCTAGTTGTCCTGACGCTAACCCTAGTTGTCCTGACGCTAACCCTACTTGTCCTGACGCTAACCCTACTTGTCCTGACGCTAACCCTAGTTGTCCTGATGCTAACCCTAGTTGTCCTGACGCTAACCCTACTTGTCCTGACGCTAACCCTAGTTGCCTGACGCTAACCCTAGTTGTCCTGACGCTAACCCTACTTGTCCTGACGCTAACCCTACTTGTCCTGATGCTAACCCTAGTTGTCCTGATGCTAACCCTAGTTGTCCTGACGCTAACCCTACTTGTCCTGACGCTAACCCTAGTTGTTCTGACGCTAACCCTAGTTGTCCTGATGCTAACCCTAATTGTCCTGACGCTAACCCTAGTTGTCCAGATGCTAACCCTAGTTGTCCTGACGCTAACCCTAGTTGTCCTGATGCTAACCCTAGTTGTCCTGACGCTAACCCTAGTTGTCCTGACGCTAACCCTAGTTGTCCAGATGCTAACCCTAGTTGTCCTGACGCTAACCCTAGTTGTCCTGGCGCTAACCCTAGTTGTCCTGGCGCTAACCCTAGTTGTCCTGGCGCTAACCCTAGTTGTCCTGACGCTAACCCTAGTTGTCCTGGCGCTAACCCTAGTTGTCCTGGCGCTAACCCTAGTTGTCCTCACGCTAACCCTAGTTGTCCTGGCGCTAACCCTAGTTGTCCTGACGCTAACCCTAGTTGTCCTGACGCTAACCCTACTTGTCCTGATGCTAACCCTAGTTGTCCTGATGCTAACCCTAGTTGTCCTGACGCTAACCCTACTTGTCCTGACGCTAACCCTACTTGTCCTGATGCTAACCCTAGTTGTCCTGATGCTAACCCTAGTTGTCCTGACGCTAACCCTACTTGTCCTGACGCTAACCCTAGTTGTCCTGACGCTAACCCTAGTTGTCCTGACGCTAACCCTACTTGTCCTGACGCTAACCCTAGTTGTCCTGACGCTAACCCTAGTTGTCCTGGCGCTAACCCTAGTTGTCCTGACGCTAACCCTAGTTGTCCTGGCGCTAACCCTAGTTGTCCTGACGCTAACCCTAGTTGTCCTGGCGCTAACCCTAGTTGTCCTGGCGCTAACCCTAGTTGTCCACACGCTAAGCCTAGTTGTCCTGACGCTAACCCTAGTTGTCCTGGCGCTAACCCTAGTTGTCCTGACGCTAACCCTAGTTGTCCTGACGCTAACCCTACTTGTCCTGATGCTAACCCTAGTTGTCCTGATGCTAACCCTAGTTGTCCTGACGCTAACCCTACTTGTCCTGACGCTAACCCTACTTGTCCTGACGCTAACCCTACTTGTCCTGACGCTAACCCTACTTGTCCTGATGCTAACCCTAGTTGTCCTGACGCTAACCCTAGTTGTCCTGACGCTAACCCTACTTGTCCTGACGCTAACCCTAGTTGTCCTGACGCTAACCCTAGTTGTCCTGACGCTAACCCTACTTGTCCTGACGCTAACCCTAGTTGTCAAGACGCTAACCCTAGTTGTCCTGACGCTAACCCTAGTTATCTTGACGCTAACGCTAGTTGTCCTGACGCTAACCCTAGTTATCCTGACGCTAACCCTAGTTGTCCTGACGCTAACACTACTTGTCCTGACGCTAACCCTAGTTGTCCTGACGCTAACCCTAGTTGTCCTTACTCTAACCCTAGTTGTCCTGACGCTAACCCTAGTTGTCCTGACGCTAACCCTAGTTGTCCTGATGCTAACCCTACTTGTCCTGACGCTAACCCTACTTGTCCTGATGCCAACCCTAGTTGTCCTGATGCTAACCCTAGTTGTCCTGACGCTAACCCTACTTGTCCTGACGCTAACCCTAGTTGTTCTGACGCTAACCCTAGTTGTCCTGACGCTAACCCTAGTTGTCCTGACGCTAACCCTAGTTGTCCTGACGCTAACTCTACTTGTCCTGACGCTAACCCTAGTTGTCCTGACGCTAACCCTAGTTGTCCTGACGATAACCCTAGTTGTCCTGACGCTAACCCTAGTTGTCCTGACGCTAACCCTACTTTTCCTTACTCTAACCCTAGTTGTCCTGACGCTAACCCTAGTTGTCCTGACGCTAACCCTAGTTGTCCTGACGCTAACCCTAGTTGTCCTGACGCTAACCCTACTTGTCCTGATGCTAACCCTAGTTGTCCTGATGCTAACCCTAGTTGTCCTGACGCTAACCCTACTTGTCCTGACGCTAACCCTAGTTGTCCTGACGCTAACCCTACTTGTCCTGACGCTAACTCTAGTTGTCCTGATGCTAACCCTACTTGTCCTGACGCTAACCCTAGTTGTCCTGACGCTAACCCTAGTTGTCCTGACGCTAACCCTACTTGTCCTGACGCCAACCCTAGTTGTCCTGATGCTAACCCTCGTTGTCCTGACGCTAACCCTCGTTGTCCTGACGCTAACCCTACTTGTCCTGACGCTAACCCTAGTTGTCCTGACGCTAACCCTAGTTGTCCTGACGCTAACCCTACTTGTCCTGACGCTAACCCTAGTTGTCCTGACGCTAACAATAGTTGTCCTGACGCTCACCCTAGTTATCCTGACGCTAACCCTAGTTGTCCTGACGCTAACCCTAGTTGTCCTGACGCTAACCCTACTTGTCCTGACGCTAACCCTAGTTGTCCTGACGCTAACCCTAGTTGTCCTGACGCTAACCCTAGTTGTCCTGACGCTAACCCAACTTGTCCTGACTCTAACCCTAGTTGTCCTGACGCTAACCCTAGTTATCTTGACGCTAACGCTAGTTGACCTGACGCTAACCCTAGTTGTCCTGACGCTAACCCTAGTTGTCCTGACGCTAACACTACTTGTCCTGACGCTAACCCTAGTTGTCCTGACGCTAACCCTAGTTGTCCTTACTCTAACCCTAGTTGTCCTGACGCTAACCCTAGTTGTCCTGACGCTAACCCTAGTTGTCCTGACGCTAACCCTACTTGTCCGGACGCTAACCCTACTTGTCCTGATGCCAACCCTAGTTGTCCTGATGCTAACCCTAGTTGTCCTGACGCTAACCCTACTTGTCCTGACGCTAACCCTAGTTGTTCTGACGCTAACCCTAGTTGTCCTGGCGCTAACCCTAGTTGTCCTGACGCTAACCCTAGTTGTCCTGGCGCTAACCCTAGTTGTCCTGGCGCTAACCCTAGTTGTCCTCACGCTAAGCCTAGTTGTCCTGACGCTAACCCTAGTTGTCCTGGCGCTAACCCTAGTTGTCCTGACGCTAACCCTAGTTGTCCTGACGCTAACCCTACTTGTCCTGACGCTAACCCTAGTTGTCCTGATGCTAACCCTAGTTGTCCTGACGCTAACCCTACTTGTCCTGACGCTAACCCTAGTTGTCCTGACGCTAACCCTAGTTGTCCTGACGCTAACCCTAGTTGTCCTGACGCTAACCCTACTTGTCCTGACGATAACCCTAGTTGTCCTGACGCTAACCCTAGTTGTCCTGACGCTAACCCTACTTGTCCTTACTCTAACCCTAGTTGTCCTGACGCTAACCCTAGTTGTCCTGACGCTAACCCTAGTTGTCCTGATGCTAACCCTAGTTGTCCTGGCGCTAACCCTAGTTGTCCTGACGCTAACCCTAGTTGTCCTGGCGCTAACCCTAGTTGTCCTGGCGCTAACCCTAGTTGTCCTCACGCTAAGCCTAGTTGTCCTGACGCTAACCCTAGTTGTCCTGGCGCTAACCCTAGTTGTCCTGACGCTAACCCTAGTTGTCCTGACGCTAACCCTACTTGTCCTGACGCTAACCCTAGTTGTCCTGATGCTAACCCTAGTTGTCCTGACGCTAACCCTACTTGTCCTGACGCTCACCCTAGTTGTCCTGACGCTAACCCTAGTTGTCCTGACGCTAACCCTAGTTGTCCTGACGCTAACCCTAGTTGTCCTGACGCTAACCCTACTTATCCTGACGATAACCCTAGTTGTCCTGACGCTAACCCTAGTTGTCCTGACGCTAACCCTACTTGTCCTTACTCTAACCCTAGTTGTCCTGACGCTAACCCTAGTTGTCCTGACGCTAACCCTAGTTGTCCTGACGCTAACCCTAGTTGTCCTGACGCTAACCCTACTTGTCCTGATGCTAACCCTAGTTGTCCTGATGCTAACCCTAGTTGTCCTGACGCTAACCCTACTTGTCCTGACGCTAACCCTAGTTGTCCTGACGCTAACCCTACTTGTACTGACGCTAACCCTAGTTGTCCTGATGCTAACCCTACTTGTCCTGACGCTAACCCTAGTTGTCCTGACGCTAACCCTAGTTGTCCTGACGCTAACCCTACTTGTCCTGACGCCAACCCTAGTTGTCCTGATGCTAACCCTCGTTGTCCTGACGCTAACCCTCGTTGTCCTGACGCTAACCCTACTTGTCCTGACGCTAACCCTAGTTGTCCTGACGCTAACCCTAGTTGTCCTGACGCTAACACTACTTGTCCTGACGCTAACCCTAGTTGTCCTGACGCTAACCCTAGTTGTCCTGACGCTCACCCTAGTTATCCTGACGCTAACCCTAGTTGTCCTGACGCTAACACTAGTTGTCCTGACGCTAACCCTACTTGTCCTGACGCTAACCCTAGTTGTCCTGACGCTAACCCTAGTTGTCCTGACGCTAACCCTAGTTGTCCTGACGCTAACCCAACTTGTCCTGACTCTAACCCTAGTTGTCCTGACGCTAACCCTAGTTGTCCTGACGCTAACCCTAGTTGTCCTGACGCTAACCCTACTTGTCCTGACGCTAACCCTACTTGTCCTGACGCTAACCCTAGTTGTCCTGATGCTAACCCTAGTTGTCCTGACGCTAACCCTACTTGTCCTGACGCTAACCCTAGTTGTCCTGACGCTAACCCTAGTTGTCCTGACGCTAACCCTAGTTGTCCTGACGCTAACCCTACTTGTCCTGACGCTAACCCTAGTTGTCCAGATGCTAACCCTAGTTGTCCTGACGCTAACCCTAGTTGTCCTGGCGCTAACCCTAGTTGTCCTGGCGCTAACCCTAGTTGTCCTGGCGCTAACCCTAGTTGTCCTGACGCTAACCCTAGTTGTCCTGGCGCTAACCCTAGTTGTCCTGACGCTAACCCAACTTGTACTGACTCTAACCCTAGTTGTCCTGACGCTAACCCTAGTTGTCCTGACGCTAACCCTAGTTGTCCTGACGCTAACCCTACTTGTCCTGACGCTAACCCTACTTGTCCTGACGCTAACCCTAGTTGTCCTGATGCTAACCCTAGTTGTCCTGACGCTAACCCTACTTGTCCTGACGCTAACCCCAGTTGCCTGACGCTAACCCTAGTTGTCCTGACGCTAACCCTACTTGTCCTGACGCTAACCCTACTTGTCCTGATGCTAACCCTAGTTGTCCTGATGCTAACCCTAGTTGTCCTGACGCTAACCCTACTTGTCCTGACGCTAACCCTAGTTGTTCTGACGCTAACCCTAGTTGTCCTGATGCTAACCCTAATTGTCCTGACGCTAACCCTAGTTGTCCAGATGCTAACCCTAGTTGTCCTGACGCTAACCCTAGTTGTCCTGATGCTAACCCTAGTTGTCCTGACGCTAACCCTAGTTGTCCTGACGCTAACCCTAGTTGTCCAGATGCTAACCCTAGTTGTCCTGACGCTAACCCTAGTTGTCCTGGCGCTAACCCTAGTTGTCCTGGCGCTAACCCTAGTTGTCCTGGCGCTAACCCTAGTTGTCCTGACGCTAACCCTAGTTGTCCTGGCGCTAACCCTAGTTGTCCTGGCGCTAACCCTAGTTGTCCTCACGCTAAGCCTAGTTGTCCTGACGCTAACCCTAGTTGTCCTGGCGCTAACCCTAGTTGTCCTGACGCTAACCCTAGTTGTCCTGACGCTAACCCTACTTGTCCTGATGCTAACCCTAGTTGTCCTGATGCTAACCCTAGTTGTCCTGACGCTAACCCTACTTGTCCTGACGCTAACCCTAGTTGTCCTGACGCTAACCCTACTTGTCCTGACGCTAACCCTACTTGTCCTGATGCTAACCCTAGTTGTCCTGATGCTAACCCTAGTTGTCCTGACGCTAACCCTACTTGTCCTGACGCTAACCCTAGTTGTCCTGACGCTAACCCTAGTTGTCCTGACGCTAACCCTACTTGTCCTGACGCTAACCCTAGTTGTCCTGACGCTAACCCTAGTTGTCCTGGCGCTAACCCTAGTTGTCCTGACGCTAACCCTAGTTGTCCTGGCGCTAACCCTAGTTGTCCTGACGCTAACCCTAGTTGTCCTGGCGCTAACCCTAGTTGTCCTGGCGCTAACCCTAGTTGTCCACACGCTAAGCCTAGTTGTCCTGACGCTAACCCTAGTTGTCCTGGCGCTAACCCTAGTTGTCCTGACGCTAACCCTAGTTCTCCTGACGCTAACCCTACTTGTCCTGATGCTAACCCTAGTTGTCCTGATGCTAACCCTAGTTGTCCTGACGCTAACCCTACTTGTCCTGACGCTAACCCTACTTGTCCTGACGCTAACCCTACTTGTCCTGACGCTAACCCTACTTGTCCTGATGCTAACCCTAGTTGTCCTGACGCTAACCCTAGTTGTCCTGACGCTAACCCTACTTGTCCTGACGCTAACCCTAGTTGTCCTGACGCTAACCCTAGTTGTCCTGACGCTAACCCTACTTGTCCTGACGCTAACCCTAGTTGTCAAGACGCTAACCCTAGTTGTCCTGACGCTAACCCTAGTTATCTTGACGCTAACGCTAGTTGTCCTGACGCTAACCCTAGTTGTCCTGACGCTAACCCTAGTTGTCCTGACGCTAACACTACTTGTCCTGACGCTAACCCTAGTTGTCCTGACGCTAACCCTAGTTGTCCTTACTCTAACCCTAGTTGTCCTGACGCTAACCCTAGTTGTCCTGATGCTAACCCTACTTGTCCTGACGCTAACCCTACTTGTCCTGATGCCAACCCTAGTTGTCCTGATGCTAACCCTAGTTGTCCTGACGCTAACCCTACTTGTCCTGACGCTAACCCTAGTTGTTCTGACGCTAACCCTAGTTGTCCTGACGCTAACCCTAGTTGTCCTGACGCTCACCCTAGTTATCCTGACGCTAACCCTAGTTGTCCTGACGCTAACACTAGTTGTCCTGACGCTAACCCTACTTGTCCTGACGCTAACCCTAGTTGTCCTGACGCTAACCCTAGTTGTCCTGACGCTAACCCTAGTTGTCCTGACGCTAACCCAACTTGTCCTGACTCTAACCCTAGTTGTCCTGACGCTAACCCTAGTTGTCCTGACGCTAACCCTAGTTGTCCTGACGCTAACCCTACTTGTCCTGACGCTAACCCTACTTGTCCTGACGCTAACCCTAGTTGTCCTGATGCTAACCCTAGTTGTCCTGACGCTAACCCTACTTGTCCTGACGCTAACCCTAGTTGTCCTGACGCTAACCCTAGTTGTCCTGACGCTAACCCTAGTTGTCCTGACGCTAACCCTACTTGTCCTGACGCTAACCCTAGTTGTCCAGATGCTAACCCTAGTTGTCCTGACGCTAACCCTAGTTGTCCTGGCGCTAACCCTAGTTGTCCTGGCGCTAACCCTAGTTGTCCTGGCGCTAACCCTAGTTGTCCTGACGCTAACCCTAGTTGTCCTGGCGCTAACCCTAGTTGTCCTAACGCTAACCCAACTTGTACTGACTCTAACCCTAGTTGTCCTGACGCTAACCCTAGTTGTCCTGACGCTAACCCTAGTTGTCCTGACGCTAACCCTACTTGTCCTGACGCTAACCCTACTTGTCCTGACGCTAACCCTAGTTGTCCTGATGCTAACCCTAGTTGTCCTGACGCTAACCCTACTTGTCCTGACGCTAACCCTAGTTGCCTGACGCTAACCCTAGTTGTCCTGACGCTAACCCTACTTGTCCTGACGCTAACCCTACTTGTCCTGATGCTAACCCTAGTTGTCCTGATGCTAACCCTAGTTGTCCTGACGCTAACCCTACTTGTCCTGACGCTAACCCTAGTTGTTCTGACGCTAACCCTAGTTGTCCTGATGCTAACCCTAATTGTCCTGACGCTAACCCTAGTTGTCCAGATGCTAACCCTAGTTGTCCTGACGCTAACCCTAGTTGTCCTGATGCTAACCCTAGTTGTCCTGACGCTAACCCTAGTTGTCCTGACGCTAACCCTAGTTGTCCAGATGCTAACCCTAGTTGTCCTGACGCTAACCCTAGTTGTCCTGGCGCTAACCCTAGTTGTCCTGGCGCTAACCCTAGTTGTCCTGGCGCTAACCCTAGTTGTCCTGACGCTAACCCTAGTTGTCCTGGCGCTAACCCTAGTTGTCCTGGCGCTAACCCTAGTTGTCCTCACGCTAAGCCTAGTTGTCCTGACGCTAACCCTAGTTGTCCTGGCGCTAACCCTAGTTGTCCTGACGCTAACCCTAGTTGTCCTGACGCTAACCCTACTTGTCCTGATGCTAACCCTAGTTGTCCTGATGCTAACCCTAGTTGTCCTGACGCTAACCCTACTTGTCCTGACGCTAACCCTAGTTGTCCTGACGCTAACCCTACTTGTCCTGACGCTAACCCTACTTGTCCTGATGCTAACCCTAGTTGTCCTGATGCTAACCCTAGTTGTCCTGACGCTAACCCTACTTGTCCTGACGCTAACCCTAGTTGTCCTGACGCTAACCCTAGTTGTCCTGACGCTAACCCTACTTGTCCTGACGCTAACCCTAGTTGTCCTGACGCTAACCCTAGTTGTCCTGGCGCTAACCCTAGTTGTCCTGACGCTAACCCTAGTTGTCCTGGCGCTAACCCTAGTTGTCCTGACGCTAACCCTAGTTGTCCTGGCGCTAACCCTAGTTGTCCTGGCGCTAACCCTAGTTGTCCACACGCTAAGCCTAGTTGTCCTGACGCTAACCCTAGTTGTCCTGGCGCTAACCCTAGTTGTCCTGACGCTAACCCTAGTTCTCCTGACGCTAACCCTACTTGTCCTGATGCTAACCCTAGTTGTCCTGATGCTAACCCTAGTTGTCCTGACGCTAACCCTACTTGTCCTGACGCTAACCCTACTTGTCCTGACGCTAACCCTACTTGTCCTGACGCTAACCCTACTTGTCCTGATGCTAACCCTAGTTGTCCTGACGCTAACCCTAGTTGTCCTGACGCTAACCCTACTTGTCCTGACGCTAACCCTAGTTGTCCTGACGCTAACCCTAGTTGTCCTGACGCTAACCCTACTTGTCCTGACGCTAACCCTAGTTGTCAAGACGCTAACCCTAGTTGTCCTGACGCTAACCCTAGTTATCTTGACGCTAACGCTAGTTGTCCTGACGCTAACCCTAGTTGTCCTGACGCTAACCCTAGTTGTCCTGACGCTAACACTACTTGTCCTGACGCTAACCCTAGTTGTCCTGACGCTAACCCTAGTTGTCCTTACTCTAACCCTAGTTGTCCTGACGCTAACCCTAGTTGTCCTGATGCTAACCCTACTTGTCCTGACGCTAACCCTACTTGTCCTGATGCCAACCCTAGTTGTCCTGATGCTAACCCTAGTTGTCCTGACGCTAACCCTACTTGTCCTGACGCTAACCCTAGTTGTTCTGACGCTAACCCTAGTTGTCCTGACGCTAACCCTAGTTGTCCTGACGCTAACCCTAGTTGTCCTGACGCTAACTCTACTTGTCCTGACGCTAACCCTAGTTGTCCTGACGCTAACCCTAGTTGTCCTGACGATAACCCTAGTTGTCCTGACGCTAACCCTAGTTGTCCTGACGCTAACCCTACTTTTCCTTACTCTAACCCTAGTTGTCCTGACGCTAACCCTAGTTGTCCTGACGCTAACCCTAGTTGTCCTGACGCTAACCCTAGTTGTCCTGACGCTAACCCTACTTGTCCTGATGCTAACCCTAGTTGTCCTGATGCTAACCCTAGTTGTCCTGACGCTAACCCTACTTGTCCTGACGCTAACCCTAGTTGTCCTGACGCTAACCCTACTTGTCCTGACGCTAACCCTAGTTGTCCTGATGCTAACCCTACTTGTCCTGACGCTAACCCTAGTTGTCCTGACGCTAACCCTAGTTGTCCTGACGCTAACCCTACTTGTCCTGACGCCAACCCTAGTTGTCCTGATGCTAACCCTCGTTGTCCTGACGCTAACCCTCGTTGTCCTGACGCTAACCCTACTTGTCCTGACGCTAACCCTAGTTGTCCTGACGCTAACCCTAGTTGTCCTGACGCTAACCCTACTTGTCCTGACGCTAACCCTTGTTGTCCTGGCGCTAACCCTAGTTGTCCTGACGCTAACCCTAGTTCTCCTGACGCTAACCCTACTTGTCCTGATGCTAACCCTAGTTGTCCTGATGCTAACCCTAGTTGTCCTGACGCTAACCCTACTTGTCCTGACGCTAACCCTACTTGTCCTGACGCTAACCCTACTTGTCCTGACGCTAACCCTACTTGTCCTGATGCTAACCCTAGTTGTCCTGACGCTAACCCTAGTTGTCCTGACGCTAACCCTACTTGTCCTGACGCTAACCCTAGTTGTCCTGACGCTAACCCTAGTTGTCCTGACGCTAACCCTACTTGTCCTGACGCTAACCCTAGTTGTCAAGACGCTAACCCTAGTTGTCCTGACGCTAACCCTAGTTATCTTGACGCTAACGCTAGTTGTCCTGACGCTAACCCTAGTTGTCCTGACGCTAACCCTAGTTGTCCTGACGCTAACACTACTTGTCCTGACGCTAACCCTAGTTGTCCTGACGCTAACCCTAGTTGTCCTTACTCTAACCCTAGTTGTCCTGACGCTAACCCTAGTTGTCCTGATGCTAACCCTACTTGTCCTGACGCTAACCCTACTTGTCCTGATGCCAACCCTAGTTGTCCTGATGCTAACCCTAGTTGTCCTGACGCTAACCCTACTTGTCCTGACGCTAACCCTAGTTGTTCTGACGCTAACCCTAGTTGTCCTGACGCTAACCCTAGTTGTCCTGACGCTCACCCTAGTTATCCTGACGCTAACCCTAGTTGTCCTGACGCTAACACTAGTTGTCCTGACGCTAACCCTACTTGTCCTGACGCTAACCCTAGTTGTCCTGACGCTAACCCTAGTTGTCCTGACGCTAACCCTAGTTGTCCTGACGCTAACCCAACTTGTCCTGACTCTAACCCTAGTTGTCCTGACGCTAACCCTAGTTGTCCTGACGCTAACCCTAGTTGTCCTGACGCTAACCCTACTTGTCCTGACGCTAACCCTACTTGTCCTGACGCTAACCCTAGTTGTCCTGATGCTAACCCTAGTTGTCCTGACGCTAACCCTACTTGTCCTGACGCTAACCCTAGTTGTCCTGACGCTAACCCTAGTTGTCCTGACGCTAACCCTAGTTGTCCTGACGCTAACCCTACTTGTCCTGACGCTAACCCTAGTTGTCCAGATGCTAACCCTAGTTGTCCTGACGCTAACCCTAGTTGTCCTGGCGCTAACCCTAGTTGTCCTGGCGCTAACCCTAGTTGTCCTGGCGCTAACCCTAGTTGTCCTGACGCTAACCCTAGTTGTCCTGGCGCTAACCCTAGTTGTCCTGACGCTAACCCAACTTGTACTGACTCTAACCCTAGTTGTCCTGACGCTAACCCTAGTTGTCCTGACGCTAACCCTAGTTGTCCTGACGCTAACCCTACTTGTCCTGACGCTAACCCTACTTGTCCTGACGCTAACCCTAGTTGTCCTGATGCTAACCCTAGTTGTCCTGACGCTAACCCTACTTGTCCTGACGCTAACCCTAGTTGCCTGACGCTAACCCTAGTTGTCCTGACGCTAACCCTACTTGTCCTGACGCTAACCCTACTTGTCCTGATGCTAACCCTAGTTGTCCTGATGCTAACCCTAGTTGTCCTGACGCTAACCCTACTTGTCCTGACGCTAACCCTAGTTGTTCTGACGCTAACCCTAGTTGTCCTGATGCTAACCCTAATTGTCCTGACGCTAACCCTAGTTGTCCAGATGCTAACCCTAGTTGTCCTGACGCTAACCCTAGTTGTCCTGATGCTAACCCTAGTTGTCCTGACGCTAACCCTAGTTGTCCTGACGCTAACCCTAGTTGTCCAGATGCTAACCCTAGTTGTCCTGACGCTAACCCTAGTTGTCCTGGCGCTAACCCTAGTTGTCCTGGCGCTAACCCTAGTTGTCCTGGCGCTAACCCTAGTTGTCCTGACGCTAACCCTAGTTGTCCTGATGCTAACCCTAGTTGTCCTGACGCTAACCCTAGTTGTCCTGACGCTAACCCTAGTTGTCCAGATGCTAACCCTAGTTGTCCTGACGCTAACCCTAGTTGTCCTGGCGCTAACCCTAGTTGTCCTGGCGCTAACCCTAGTTGTCCTGGCGCTAACCCTAGTTGTCCTGGCGCTAACCCTAGTTGTCCTCACGCTAAGCCTAGTTGTCCTGACGCTAACCCTAGTTGTCCTGGCGCTAACCCTAGTTGTCCTGACGCTAACCCTAGTTGTCCTGACGCTAACCCTACTTGTCCTGATGCTAACCCTAGTTGTAATGATGCTAACCCTAGTTGTCCTGACGCTAACCCTACTTGTCCTGACGCTAACCCTAGTTGTCCTGATGCTAACCCTAGTTGTCCTGACGCTAACCCTAGTTGTCCTGACGCTAACCCTAGTTGTCCAGATGCTAACCCTAGTTGTCCTGACGCTAACCCTAGTTGTCCTGGCGCTAACCCTAGTTGTCCTGGCGCTAACCCTAGTTGTCCTGGCGCTAACCCTAGTTGTCCTGACGCTAACCCTAGTTGTCCTGATGCTAACCCTAGTTGTCCTGACGCTAACCCTAGTTGTCCTGACGCTAACCCTAGTTGTCCAGATGCTAACCCTAGTTGTCCTGACGCTAACCCTAGTTGTCCTGGCGCTAACCCTAGTTGTCCTGGCGCTAACCCTAGTTGTCCTGGCGCTAACCCTAGTTGTCCTGGCGCTAACCCTAGTTGTCCTCACGCTAAGCCTAGTTGTCCTGACGCTAACCCTAGTTGTCCTGGCGCTAACCCTAGTTGTCCTGACGCTAACCCTAGTTGTCCTGACGCTAACCCTACTTGTCCTGATGCTAACCCTAGTTGTCCTGATGCTAACCCTAGTTGTCCTGACGCTAACCCTACTTGTCCTGACGCTAACCCTAGTTGTCCTGACGCTAACCCTACTTGTCCTGACGCTAACCCTACTTGTCCTGATGCTAACCCTAGTTGTCCTGATGCTAACCCTAGTTGTCCTGACGCTAACCCTACTTGTCCTGACGCTAACCCTAGTTGTCCTGACGCTAACCCTAGTTGTCCTGACGCTAACCCTACTTGTCCTGACGCTAACCCTAGTTGTCCTGACGCTAACCCTAGTTGTCCTGGCGCTAACCCTAGTTGTCCTGACGCTAACCCTAGTTGTCCTGGCGCTAACCCTAGTTGTCCTGACGCTAACCCTAGTTGTCCTGGCGCTAACCCTAGTTGTCCTGGCGCTAACCCTAGTTGTCCACACGCTAAGCCTAGTTGTCCTGACGCTAACCCTAGTTGTCCTGGCGCTAACCCTAGTTGTCCTGACGCTAACCCTAGTTCTCCTGACGCTAACCCTACTTGTCCTGATGCTAACCCTAGTTGTCCTGATGCTAACCCTAGTTGTCCTGACGCTAACCCTACTTGTCCTGACGCTAACCCTACTTGTCCTGACGCTAACCCTACTTGTCCTGACGCTAACCCTAGTTGTCCTGACGCTAACCCTAGTTGTCCTGACGCTAACCCTACTTGTCCTGACGCTAACCCTAGTTGTCCTGACGCTAACCCTAGTTGTCCTGACGCTAACCCTACTTGTCCTGACGCTAACCCTAGTTGTCAAGACGCTAACCCTAGTTGTCCTGACGCTAACCCTAGTTATCTTGACGCTAACGCTAGTTGTCCTGACGCTAACCCTAGTTGTCCTGACGCTAACCCTAGTTGTCCTGACGCTAACACTACTTGTCCTGACGCTAACCCTAGTTGTCCTGACGCTAACCCTAGTTGTCCTTACTCTAACCCTAGTTGTCCTGACGCTAACCCTAGTTGTCCTGATGCTAACCCTACTTGTCCTGACGCTAACCCTACTTGTCCTGATGCCAACCCTAGTTGTCCTGATGCTAACCCTAGTTGTCCTGACGCTAACCCTACTTGTCCTGACGCTAACCCTAGTTGTTCTGACGCTAACCCTAGTTGTCCTGACGCTAACCCTAGTTGTCCTGACGCTAACCCTAGTTGTCCTGACGCTAACTCTACTTGTCCTGACGCTAACCCTAGTTGTCCTGACGCTAACCCTAGTTGTCCTGACGATAACCCTAGTTGTCCTGACGCTAACCCTAGTTGTCCTGACGCTAACCCTACTTTTCCTTACTCTAACCCTAGTTGTCCTGACGCTAACCCTAGTTGTCCTGACGCTAACCCTAGTTGTCCTGACGCTAACCCTAGTTGTCCTGACGCTAACCCTACTTGTCCTGATGCTAACCCTAGTTGTCCTGATGCTAACCCTAGTTGTCCTGACGCTAACCCTACTTGTCCTGACGCTAACCCTAGTTGTCCTGACGCTAACCCTACTTGTCCTGACGCTAACCCTAGTTGTCCTGATGCTAACCCTACTTGTCCTGACGCTAACCCTAGTTGTCCTGACGCTAACCCTAGTTGTCCTGACGCTAACCCTACTTGTCCTGACGCCAACCCTAGTTGTCCTGATGCTAACCCTCGTTGTCCTGACGCTAACCCTCGTTGTCCTGACGCTAACCCTACTTGTCCTGACGCTAACCCTAGTTGTCCTGACGCTAACCCTAGTTGTCCTGACGCTAACCCTACTTGTCCTGACGCTAACCCTAGTTGTCCTGACGCTAACAATAGTTGTCCTGACGCTCACCCTAGTTATCCTGACGCTAACCCTAGTTGTCCTGACGCTAACCCTAGTTGTCCTGACGCTAACCCTACTTGTCCTGACGCTAACCCTAGTTGTCCTGACGCTAACCCTAGTTGTCCTGACGCTAACCCTAGTTGTCCTGACGCTAACCCAACTTGTCCTGACTCTAACCCTAGTTGTCCTGACGCTAACCCTAGTTGTCCTGACGCTAACCCTAGTTGTCCTGACGCTAACCCTACTTGTCCTGACGCTAACCCTACTTGTCCTGACGCTAACCCTAGTTGTCCTGATGCTAACCCTAGTTGTCCTGACGCTAACCCTACTTGTCCTGACGCTAACCCTAGTTGTCCTGACGCTAACCCTAGTTGTCCTGACGCTAACCCTAGTTGTCCTGACGCTAACCCTACTTGTCCTGACGCTAACCCTACTTGTCCTGATGCTAACCCTAGTTGTCCTGATGCTAACCCTAGTTGTCCTGACGCTAACCCTACTTGTCCTGACGCTAACCCTAGTTGTTCTGACGCTAACCCTAGTTGTCCTGATGCTAACCCTAATTGTCCTGACGCTAAACCTAGTTGTCCAGATGCTAACCCTAGTTGTCCTGACGCTAACCCTAGTTGTCCTGATGCTAACCCTAGTTGTCCTGACGCTAACCCTAGTTGTCCTGACGCTAACCCTAGTTGTCCAGATGCTAACCCTAGTTGTCCTGACGCTAACCCTAGTTGTCCTGGCGCTAACCCTAGTTGTCCTGGCGCTAACCCTAGTTGTCCTGATGCTAACCCTAGTTGTCCTGGCGCTAACCCTAGTTGTCCTGACGCTAACCCTAGTTGTCCTGGCGCTAACCCTAGTTGTCCTGGCGCTAACCCTAGTTGTCCTCACGCTAAGCCTAGTTGTCCTGACGCTAACCCTAGTTGTCCTGGCGCTAACCCTAGTTGTCCTGACGCTAACCCTAGTTGTCCTGACGCTAACCCTACTTGTCCTGATGCTAACCCTAGTTGTCCTGATGCTAACCCTAGTTGTCCTGACGCTAACCCTACTTGTCCTGACGCTAACCCTAGTTGTCCTGACGCTAACCCTACTTGTCCTGACGCTAACCCTACTTGTCCTGATGCTAACCCTAGTTGTCCTGATGCTAACCCTAGTTGTCCTGACGCTAACCCTACTTGTCCTGACGCTAACCCTAGTTGTCCTGACGCTAACCCTAGTTGTCCTGACGCTAACCCTACTTGTCCTGACGCTAACCCTAGTTGTCCTGACGCTAACCCTAGTTGTCCTGACGCTAACCCTAGTTATCTTGACGCTAACGCTAGTTGTCCTGACGCTAACCCTAGTTGTCCTGACGCTAACCCTAGTTGTCCTGACGCTAACACTACTTGTCCTGACGCTAACCCTAGTTGTCCTGACGCTAACCCTAGTTGTCCTTACTCTAACCCTAGTTGTCCTGACGCTAACCCTAGTTGTCCTGACGCTAACCCTAGTTGTCCTGACGCTAACCCTACTTGTCCTGACGCTAACCCTACTTGTCCTGATGCCAACCCTAGTTGTCCTGATGCTAACCCTAGTTGTCCTGACGCTAACCCTACTTGTCCTGACGCTAACCCTAGTTGTCCTGACGCTAACCCTAGTTGTCCTGACGCTAACCCTAGTTGTCCTGACGCTAACTCTACTTGTCCTGACGCTAACCCTAGTTGTCCTGACGCTAACCCTAGTTGTCCTGACGATAACCCTAGTTGTCCTGACGCTAACCCTAGTTGTCCTGACGCTAACCCTACTTTTCCTTACTCTAACCCTAGTTGTCCTGACGCTAACCCTAGTTGTCCTGACGCTAACCCTAGTTGTCCTGACGCTAACCCTAGTTGTCCTGACGCTAACCATACTTTTCCTTACTCTAACCCTAGTTGTCCTCATGCTAACCCTAGTTGTCCTGACGCTAACCCTAGTTGTCCTGACGCTAACCCTAGTTGTCCTGACGCTAACCCTACTTGTCCTGACGCTAACCCTACTTGTCCTGATGCTAACCCTAGTTGTCCTGATGCTAACCCTAGTTGTCCTGACGCTAACCCTACTTGTCCTGACGCTAACCCTAGTTGTCCTGACGCTAACCCTAGTTGTCCTGACGCTAACCCTACTTGTCCTGACGCTAACCCTAGTTGTCCTGACGCTAACCCTAGTTGTCCTGACGCTAACCCTAGTTATCTTGACGCTAACGCTAGTTGTCCTGACGCTAACCCTAGTTGTCCTGACGCTAACCCTAGTCGTCCTGACGCTAACACTACTTGTCCTGACGCTAACCCTAGTTGTCCTGACGCTAACCCTAGTTGTCCTTACTCTAACCCTAGTTGTCCTGACGCTAACCCTAGTTGTCCTGACGCTAACCCTAGTTGTCCTGACGCTAACCCTACTTGTCCTGACGCTAACCCTACTTGTCCTGATGCCAACCCTAGTTGTCCTGATGCTAACCCTAGTTGTCCTGACGCTAACCCTACTTGTCCTGACGCTAACCCTAGTTGTTCTGACGCTAACCCTAGTTGTCCTGACGCTAACCCTAGTTGTCCTGACGCTAACCCTAGTTGTCCTGACGCTAACCCTACTTGTCCTGACGCTAACCCTAGTTGTCCTGACGCTAACCCTAGTTGTCCTGACGATAACCCTAGTTGTCCTGACGCTAACCCTAGTTGTCCTGACGCTAACCCTACTTTTCCTTACTCTAACCCTAGTTGTCCTGACGCTAACCCTAGTTGTCCTGACGCTAACCCTACTTGTCCTGACGCTAACCCTACTTGTCCTGATGCTAACCCTAGTTGTCCTGATGCTAACCCTAGTTGTCCTGACGCTAACCCTACTTGTCCTGACGCTAACCCTAGTTGTCCTGACGCTAACCCTAGTTGTCCTGACGCTAACCCTACTTGTCCTGACGCTAACCCTACTTGTCCTGACGCTAACCCTAGTTGTCCTGACGCTAACCCTAGTTGTCCTGACGCTAACCCTAGTTATCCTGACGCTAACGCTAGTTGTCCTGACGCTAACCCTAGTTGTCCTGACGCTAACCCTAGTTGTCCTGACGCTAACACTACTTGTCCTGACGCTAACCCTAGTTGTCCTGACGCTAACCCTAATTGTCCTGACGCTAACCCTAGTTGTCCTGACGCTAACACTACTTGTCCTGACGCTAACCCTACTTGTCCTGACGCTAATCCTACTTGTCCTGAGGCTAACCCTACTTGTCCTGACGCTAACCCTAGTTGTCCTGACGCTAACCCTAGTTGTCCTGATGCTAACCCTAGTTGTCCTGACGCTAACCCTAGTTGTCCTGACGCTAACCCTAGTTGTCCTGACGCTAACCCTACTTGTCCTGACGATAACCCTAGTTGTCCTGACGCTAACCCTAGTTGTCCTGACGCTAACCCTACTTGTCCTTACTCTAACCCTAGTTGTCCTGACGCTAACCCTAGTTGTCCTGACGCTAACCCTAGTTGTCCTGACGCTAACCCTACTTGTCCTGATGCTAACCCTAGTTGTCCTGAAGCTAACCCTAGTTGTCCTGACGCTAACCCTACTTGTCCTGACGCTAACCCTAGTTGTCCTGACGCTAACCCTACTTGTCCTGACGCTAACCCTAGTTGTCCTGACGCTAACCCTACTTGTCCTGACGCTAACCCTAGTTGTCCTGACGCTAACCCTAGTTGTCCTGACGCTAACCCTAGTTGTCCTGACGCTAACCCTAGTTGTCCTGACGCTAACCCTACTTGTCCTGACGCTAACCCTAGTTGTCCTGACGCTAACCCTAGTTGTCCTGACGCTAACCCTAGTTGTCCTGACGCTAACCCAACTTGTCCTGACTCTAACCCTAGTTGTCCTGACGGTAACCCTAGTTGTCCTGACGCTAACCCTAGTTGTCCTGACGCTAACCCTACTTGTCCTGACGCTAACCCTACTTGTCCTGATGCTAACCCTAGTTGTCCTGACGCTAACCCTAGTTGTCCTGACGCTAACCCTACTTGTCCTGACGCTAACCCTAGTTATCCTGACGCTAACGCTAGTTGTCCTGACGCTAACCCTAGTTGTCCTGACGCTAACCCTAGTTGTCCTGACGCTAACACTACTTGTCCTGACGCTAACCCTAGTTGTCCTGACGCTAACCCTAATTGTCCTGACGCTAACCCTAGTTGTCCTGACGCTAACACTACTTGTCCTGACGCTAACCCTACTTGTCCTGACGCTAATCCTACTTGTCCTGAGGCTAACCCTACTTGTCCTGACGCTAACCCTAGTTGTCCTGACGCTAACCCTAGTTGTCCTGACGCTAACCCTAGTTGTCCTGACGATAACCCTAGTTGTCCTGACGCTAACCCTACTTGTCCTGACGATAACCCTAGTTGTCCTGACGCTAACCCTACTTGTCCTTACTCTAACCCTAGTTGTCCTGACGCTAACCCTAGTTGTCCTGACGCTAACCCTAGTTGTCCTGACGCTAACCCTACTTGTCCTGATGCTAACCCTAGTTGTCCTGATGCTAACCCTAGTTGTCCTGACGCTAACCCTACTTGTCCTGATGCTAACCCTAGTTGTCCTGACGCTAACCCTAGTTGTCCTGACGCTAACCCTACTTGTCCTGACGCTAACCCTAGTTGTCCTGACGCTAACCCTAGTTGTCCTGACGCTAACCCTACTTGTCCTGACGCTAACCCTAGTTGTCCTGACGCTAACCCTAGTTGTCCTGACGCTAACCCTAGTTATCTTGACGCTAACGCTAGTTGTCCTGACGCTAACCCTAGTTGTCCTGACGCTAACCCTAGTCGTCCTGACGCTAACACTACTTGTCCTGACGCTAACCCTAGTTGTCCTGACGCTAACCCTAGTTGTCCTTACTCTAACCCTAGTTGTCCTGACGCTAACCCTAGTTGTCCTGACGCTAACCCTAGTTGTCCTGACGCTAACCCTACTTGTCCTGACGCTAACCCTACTTGTCCTGATGCCAACCCTAGTTGTCCTGATGCTAACCCTAGTTGTCCTGACGCTAACCCTACTTGTCCTGACGCTAACCCTAGTTGTTCTGACGCTAACCCTAGTTGTCCTGACGCTAACCCTAGTTGTCCTGACGCTAACCCTAGTTGTCCTGACGCTAACCCTACTTGTCCTGACGCTAACCCTAGTTGTCCTGACGCTAACCCTAGTTGTCCTGACGATAACCCTAGTTGTCCTGACGCTAACCCTAGTTGTCCTGACGCTAACCCTACTTTTCCTTACTCTAACCCTAGTTGTCCTGACGCTAACCCTAGTTGTCCTGACGCTAACCCTACTTGTCCTGACGCTAACCCTACTTGTCCTGATGCTAACCCTAGTTGTCCTGATGCTAACCCTAGTTGTCCTGACTCTAACCCTACTTGTCCTGACGCTAACCCTAGTTGTCCTGACGCTAACCCTAGTTGTCCTGACGCTAACCCTACTTGTCCTGACGCTAACCCTAGTTGTCCTGACGCTAACCCTAGTTGTCCTGACGCTAACCCTAGTTATCCTGACGCTAACGCTAGTTGTCCTGACGCTAACCCTAGTTGTCCTGACGCTAACCCTAGTTGTCCTGACGCTAACACTACTTGTCCTGACGCTAACCCTAGTTGTCCTGACGCTAACCCTAATTGTCCTGACGCTAACCCTAGTTGTCCTGACGCTAACACTACTTGTCCTGACGCTAACCCTACTTGTCCTGACGCTAATCCTACTTGTCCTGAGGCTAACCCTACTTGTCCTGACGCTAACCCTAGTTGTCCTGACGCTAACCCTAGTTGTCCTGATGCTAACCCTAGTTGTCCTGACGCTAACCCTAGTTGTCCTGACGCTAACCCTAGTTGTCCTGACGCTAACCCTACTTGTCCTGACGATAACCCTAGTTGTCCTGACGCTAACCCTAGTTGTCCTGACGCTAACCCTACTTGTCCTTACTCTAACCCTAGTTGTCCTGACGCTAACCCTAGTTGTCCTGACGCTAACCCTAGTTGTCCTGACGCTAACCCTACTTGTCCTGATGCTAACCCTAGTTGTCCTGAAGCTAACCCTAGTTGTCCTGACGCTAACCCTACTTGTCCTGACGCTAACCCTAGTTGTCCTGACGCTAACCCTACTTGTCCTGACGCTAACCCTAGTTGTCCTGACGCTAACCCTACTTGTCCTGACGCTAACCCTAGTTGTCCTGACGCTAACCCTAGTTGTCCTGACGCTAACCCTAGTTGTCCTGACGCTAACCCTAGTTGTCCTGACGCTAACCCTACTTGTCCTGACGCTAACCCTAGTTGTCCTGACGCTAACCCTAGTTGTCCTGACGCTAACCCTAGTTGTCCTGACGCTAACCCAACTTGTCCTGACTCTAACCCTAGTTGTCCTGACGGTAACCCTAGTTGTCCTGACGCTAACCCTAGTTGTCCTGACGCTAACCCTACTTGTCCTGACGCTAACCCTACTTGTCCTGATGCTAACCCTAGTTGTCCTGACGCTAACCCTAGTTGTCCTGACGCTAACCCTACTTGTCCTGACGCTAACCCTAGTTATCCTGACGCTAACGCTAGTTGTCCTGACGCTAACCCTAGTTGTCCTGACGCTAACCCTAGTTGTCCTGACGCTAACACTACTTGTCCTGACGCTAACCCTAGTTGTCCTGACGCTAACCCTAATTGTCCTGACGCTAACCCTAGTTGTCCTGACGCTAACACTACTTGTCCTGACGCTAACCCTACTTGTCCTGACGCTAATCCTACTTGTCCTGAGGCTAACCCTACTTGTCCTGACGCTAACCCTAGTTGTCCTGACGCTAACCCTAGTTGTCCTGACGCTAACCCTAGTTGTCCTGACGCTAACCCTAGTTGTCCTGACGCTAACCCTACTTGTCCTGACGATAACCCTAGTTGTCCTGACGCTAACCCTACTTGTCCTTACTCTAACCCTAGTTGTCCTGACGCTAACCCTAGTTGTCCTGACGCTAACCCTAGTTGTCCTGACGCTAACCCTAGTTGTCCTGACGCTAACCCTACTTGTCCTGATGCTAACCCTAGTTGTCCTGATGCTAACCCTAGTTGTCCTGACGCTAACCCTACTTGTCCTGATGCTAACCCTAGTTGTCCTGACGCTAACCCTAGTTGTCCTGACGCTAACCCTACTTGTCCTGACGATAACCCTAGTTGTCCTGACGCTAACCCTACTTGTCCTTACTCTAACCCTAGTTGTCCTGACGCTAACCCTAGTTGTCCTGACGCTAACCCTAGTTGTCCTGACGCTAACCCTAGTTGTCCTGACGCTAACCCTACTTGTCCTGATGCTAACCCTAGTTGTCCTGATGCTAACCCTAGTTGTCCTGACGCTAACCCTACTTGTCCTGACGCTAACCCTAGTTGTCCTGACGCTAACCCTACTTGTCCTGACGCTAACCCTAGTTGTCCTGATGCTAACCCTACTTGTCCTGACGCTAACCCTAGTTGTCCTGACGCTAACCCTAGTTGTCCTGACGCTAACCCTACTTGTCCTGACGCCAACCCTAGTTGTCCTGATGCTAACCCTCGTTGTCCTGACGCTAACCCTCGTTGTCCTGACGCTAACCCTACTTGTCCTGACGCTAACCCTAGTTGTCCTGACGCTAACCCTAGTTGTCCTGACGCTAACCCTACTTGTCCTGACGCTAACCCTAGTTGTCCTGACGATAACCCTAGTTGTCCTGACGCTCACCCTAGTTATCCTGACGCTAACCCTAGTTGTCCTGACGCTAACCCTAGTTGTCCTGACGCTAACCCTAGTTGTCCTGACGCTAACCCTACTTGTCCTGACGCTAACCCTAGTTGTCCTGACGCTAACCCTAGTTGTCCTGACGCTAACCCTAGTTGTCCTGACGCTAACCCAACTTGTCCTGACTCTAACCCTAGTTGTCCTGACGCTAACCCTACTTGTCCTTACTCTAACCCTAGTTGTCCTGACGCTAACCCTAGTTGTCCTGACGCTAACCCTACTTGTCCTGATGCTAACCCTAGTTGTCCTGATGCTAACCCTAGTTGTCCTGACGCTAACCCTACTTGTCCTGACGATAACCCTAGTTGTCCTGACGCTAACCCTAGTTGTCCTGACGCTAACCCTACTTGTCCTTACTCTAACCCTAGTTGTCCTGACGCTAACCCTAGTTGTCCTGACGCTAACCCTAGTTGTCCTGACGCTAACCCTACTTGTCCTGATGCTAACCCTAGTTGTCCTGATGCTAACCCTAGTTGTCCTGACGCTAAACCTACTTGTCCTGACGCTAACCCTAGTTGTCCTGACGCTAACCCTACTTGTCCTGACGCTAACCCTAGTTGTCCTGACGCTAACCCTACTTGTCCTGACGCTAACCCTAGTTGTCCTGACGCTAACCCTAGTTGTCTTGACGCTAACCCTAGTTGTCCTGACGCTAACCCTATTTGTCCTGATGCTAAACCTCGTTGTCCTGACGCTAACCCTAGTTGTCCTGACACTAACCCTACTTGTCCTGACGCTAACCCTAGTTGTCCTGACGCTAACCCTACTTATCCTGACGCTAACCCTACTTGTCCTGACGCTAACCCTAGTTGTTCTGACGCTAACCCTAGTTGTCCTGACGCTAACCCTAGTTGTCCTGACGCTAACCCTACTTGTCCTGACGCTAACCCTAGTTGTCCTGACGCTAACCCTAGTTGTCCTGACGCTAACCCTAGTTGTCCTGACGCTAACCCTAGTTGTCCTGACGCTAACCCTAGTTGTCCTGATGCTAACCCTAGTTGTCCTGGTGCTAACCCTAGTTGTCCTGGCGCTAACCCTAGTTGTCCTGGCGCTAACCCTAGTTGTCCTGGCGCTAACCCTAGTTGTCCTGACGCTAACCCTAGTTGTCCTGACGCTAACCCTAGTTGTCCTGACGCTAACCCTAGTTGTCCTGACGCTAACCCTAGTTGTCCTGACGCTAACCCTAGTTGTCCTGACGCTTACCCTAGTTGTCCAGACGCTAACCCTAGTTGTCCTGACGCTAACCCTAGTTGTCCTGATGCTAACCCTAGTTGTCCTGGCGCTAACCCTAGTTGTCCTGGCGCTAAACCTAGTTGTCCTGGCGGCAACCCAAGTTGTCCTGACGCTAACCCTAGTTGTCCTGGCGCTAACCCTAGTTGTCCTGACGCTAACCCTAGTTGTCTTGACGCTAACCCTAGTTGTCCTGGCGCTAACCCTAGTTGTCCTGGCGCTAACCCTAGTTGTCCTCACGCTAAGCCTAGTTGTCCTCACGCTAACCCTAGTTGACCTGGCGCTAACCGTAGTTGTCCTGACGCTAACCCTAGTTGTCCTGACGCTAACCCTAGTTGTCCTGACGCTAACCCTAGTTGTCCTGACGCTAACCCTACTTGTCCTGACGCTAACCCTACTTGTCCTGACGCTAACCCTACTTGTCCTGATGCTAACCCTAGTTGTCCTGACGCTAACCCTACTTGTCCTGACGCTAACCCTAGTTGTCCTGACGCTAACCCTAGTTGTCCTGACGCTAACCCTAGTTGTCCTGACGATAACCCTAGTTGTCCTGACGCTAACCCTAGTTATCCTGGCGCTAACCCTAGTTGTCCTGACGCTAACCCTAGTTGTCCTGACGCTAACCCTAGTTGTCCTGGCGCTAACCTTAGTTGTCCTGACGCTAACCCTAGTTGTCCTGACGCTAAGCCTAGTTGTCCTGACGCTAACCCTATTTGTCCTGGCGCTAACCCTAGTTGTCTTGACGCTAACCCTAGTTGTCCTGACGCTAACCCTAGTTGTCCTGACGCTAACCCTACTTGTCCTGACGCTAACCCTAGTTGTCCTGACGCTAACCCTACTTGTCCTGACGCTAACCCTAGTTGTCCTGACGCTAACCCTACTTGTCCTGACGCTAACCCTACTTGTCCTGACGCTAACCCTAGTTGTCCTGACGCTAACCCTAGTTGTCCTGACGCTAACCCTACTTGTCCTGATGCTAACCCTAGTTGTCCTGATGCTAACCCTAGTTGTCCTGACGCTAACCCTACTCGTCCTGACGCTAACCCTACTTGTCCTGACGCTAACCCTACTTGTCCTGACGCTAACCCTAGTTGTCCTGACGCTAACCCTAGTTGTCCTGACGCTAACCCTAGTTGTCCTGACGCTAACCCTAGTTGTCCTGACGCTAACCCTAGTTGTCCAGACGCTAACCCTAGTTGTCCTGACGCTAACCCTAGTTGTCCTGACGCTAACCCTAGTTGTCCTGACGCTAACCCTAGCTGTCCAGCTGCTAACCCTAGTTGTCCTGACGCTAACCCTAGTTGTCCTGACGCTAACCCTAGTTGTCCAGACGCTAACCCTAGTTGTCCTGATGCTAACCCTAGTTGTCCTGATGCTAACCCTAGTTGTCCTGACGCTAACCCTAGTTGTCCTGACGCTAACCCTAGTTGTCCTGGCGCTAACCCTAGTTGTCCTGACGCTAACCCTATTTGTCCTGGCGCTAACCCTAGTTGTCCTGGCGCTAACCCTAGTTGTCCTGACGCTAACCCTAGTTGTCCTGACGCTAACCCTAGTTGTCCTGGCGCTAATCCTAGTTGTCCTGGCGCTAACCCTAGTTGTCCTGACGCTAAGCCTAGTTGTCCTGATGCTAACCGTAGTTGTCCTGGCGCTAACCCTAGTTGTCCTGAAGCTAACCCTAGTTGTCCTGACGCTAACCCTAGTTGTCCTGACGCTAACCCTACTTGTCCTGACGCTAACCCTACTTGTCCTGACGCTAACCCTAGTTGTCCTGACGCCAACCCTACTTGTCCTGACGCTAACCCTAGTTGTCCTGACGCTAACCCTAGTTGTCCTGACGCTAACCCTAGTTGTCCTGATGCTAACCCTAGTTGTCCTGACGCTAACCAGACTTGTCCTGATGCTAACCCTACTTGTCCTGACGCTAACCCTAGTTGTCCTGACGCTAACCCTAGTTGTCCTGACGCTAACCCTATTTGTCCTGATGCTAAACCTACTTGTCCTGACGCTAACCCTAGTTGTCCTGACACTAACCCTACTTGTCCTGACGCTAACCCTAGTTGTCCTGACGCTAACCCTACTTGTCCTGACGCTAACCCTACTTGTCCTGATGCTAACCCTAGTTGTCCTGACGCTAACCCTACTTGTCCTGACGCTAACCCTAGTTGTCCTGACGCTAACCCTAGTTGTCCTGACGCTAACCCTAGTTGTCCTGACGCTAACCCTAGTTGTCCTGGTGCTAACCCTAGTTGTCCTGGCGCTAACCCTAGTTGTCCTGGCGCTAACCCTAGTTGTCCTGACGCTAACCCTAGTTGTCCTGACGCTAACCCTAGTTGTCCTGACGCTAACCCTAGTTGTCCTGACGCTAACCCTAGTTGTCCAGACGCTAACCCTAGTTGTCCTGACGCTAACCCTAGTTGTCCTGATGCTAACCCTAGTTGTCCTGGCGCTAACCCTAGTTGTCCTGGCGCTAAACCTAGTTGTCCTGGCGGCAACCCTAGTTGCCCTGACGCTAACCCTAGTTGTCCTGGCGCTAACCCTAGTTGTCCTGGCGCTAACCCTAGTTGTCCTGACGCTAACCCTAGTTGTCCTGGCGCTAACCCTAGTTGTCCTGGCGCTAACCCTAGTTGTCCTGATGCTAACCCTAGTTGTCTTGACGCTAACCCTAGTTGTCCTGGCGCTAACCCTAGTTGTCCTGGCGCTAACCCTAGTTGTCCTCACGCTAAGCCTAGTTGTCCTCACGCTAACCCTAGTTGACCTGGCGCTAACCGTAGTTGTCCTGACGCTAACCCTAGTTGTCCTGACGCTAACCCTAGTTTTCCTGACGCTAACCCTACTTGTCCTGACGCTAACCCTACTTGTCCTGACGCTAACCCTACTTGTCCTGATGCTAACCCTAGTTGTCCTGACGCTAACCCTACTTGTCCTGACGCTAACCCTAGTTGTCCTGACGCTAACCCTAGTTGTCCTGACGATAACCCTAGTTGTCCTGACGCTAACCCTAGTTGTCCTGGCGCTAACCCTAGTTGTCCTGACGCTAACCCTAGTTGTCCTGACGCTAACCCTAGTTGTCCTGGCGCTAACCCTAGTTGTCCTGGCGCTAACCCTAGTTGTCCTGACGCTAACCCTAGTTGTCCTGACGCTAAGCCTAGTTGTCCTGACGCTAACCCTAGTTGTCCTGGCGCTAACCCTAGCTGTCCTGACGCTAACCCTAGTTGTCCTGACGCTAAGCCTAGTTGTCCTGACGCTAACCCTAGTTGTCCTGGCGCTAACCCTAGTTGTCCTGATGCTAACCCTAGTTGTCCTGACGCTAACCCTAGTTGTCCTGACGCTAACCCTACTTGTCCTGACGCTAACCCTAGTTGTCCTGACGCTAACCCTACTTGTCCTGACGCTAACCCTAGTTGTCCTGACGCTAACCCTAGTTGTCCTGACGATAACCCTAGTTGTCCTGACGCTAACCCTACTCGTCCTGACGCTAACCCTACTTGTCCTGACGCTAACCCTACTTGTCCTGACGCTAACCCTAGTTGTCCTGACGCTAACCCTAGTTGTCCTGACGCTTACCCTACTTGTCCTGACGCTAACCCTAGTTGTCCTGACGCTAACCCTAGTTGTCCTGACGCTAACCCTAGTTGTCCTGACGCTAACCCTAGTTGTCCAGACGCTAACCCTAGTTGTCCTGACGCTAACCCTAGTTGTCCTGACGCTAACCCTAGTTGTCCAGCTGCTAACCCTAGTTGTCCTGACGCTAACCCTAGTTGTCCTGACGCTAACCCTAGTTGACCAGACGCTAACCCTAGTTGTCCTGACGCTAACCCTAGTTGTCCAGATGCTAACCCTAGTTGTCCTGACGCTAACCCTAGTTGTCCTGACGCTAACCCTAGTTGTCCAGCTGCTAACCCTAGTTGTCCTGACGCTAACCCTAGTTGTCCTGACGCTAACCCTAGTTGACCAGACGCTAACCCTAGTTGTCCTGATGCTAACCCTAGTTGTCCTGATGCTAACCCTAGTTGTCCTGACGCTAACCCTAGTTGTCCTGACTCTAACCCTAGTTGTCCAGACGCTAACCCTAGTTGTCCTGACGCTAACCCTAGTTGTCCTGATGCTAACCCTAGTTGTCCTGGCGCTAACCCTAGTTGTCCTGGCGCTAACCCTAGTTGTCCTGGCGCTAACCCTAGTTGTCCTGACGCTAACCCTATTTGTCCTGGCGCTAACCCTAGTTGTCCTGGCGCTAACCCTAGTTGTCCTGACGCTAACCCTAGTTGTCCTGACGCTAACCCTAGTTGTCCTGGCGCTAATCCTAGTTGTCCTGGCGCTAACCCTAGTTGTCCTGACGCTAAGCCTAGTTGTCCTGATGCTAACCGTAGTTGTCCTGGCGCTAACCCTAGTTGTCCTGAAGCTAACCCTAGTTGTCCTGACGCTAACCCTAGTTGTCCTGACGCTAACCCTACTTGTCCTGACGCTAACCCTACTTGTCCTGACGCTAACCCTACTTGTCCTGACGCTAACCCTAGTTGTCCTGACGCCAACCCTACTTGTCCTGACGCTAACCCTAGTTGTCCTGACGCTAACCCTAGTTGTCCTGACGCTAACCCTAGTTGTCCTGATGCTAACCCTAGTTGTCCTGACGCTAACCAGACTTGTCCTGACGCTAACCCTACTTGTCCTGACGCTAACCCTAGTTGTCCTGACGCTAACCCTAGTTGTCCTGATGCTAACCCTATTTGTCCTGATGCTAAACCTACTTGTCCTGACGCTAACCCTAGTTGTCCTGACACTAACCCTACTTGTCCTGACGCTAACCCTAGTTGTCCTGACGCTAACCCTACTTGTCCTGACGCTAACCCTACTTGTCCTGACGCTAACCCTAGTTGTTCTGACGCTAACCCTAGTTGTCCTGACGCTAACCCTACTTGTCCTGACGCTAACCCTACTTGTCCTGACGCTAACCCTAGTTGTCCTGACGCTAACCCTAGTTGTCCTGACGCTAACCCTAGTTGTCCTGACGCTAACCCTAGTTGTCCTGGTGCTAACCCTAGTTGTCCTGGCGCTAACCCTAGTTGTCTTGGCGCTAACCCTAGTTGTCCTGACGCTAACCCTAGTTGTCCTGACGCTAACCCTAGTTGTCCTGACGCTAACCCTAGTTGTCCTGACGCTAACCCTAGTTGTCCAGACGCTAACCCTAGTTGTCCTGACGCTAAGCCTAGTTGTCCTGATGCTAACCCTAGTTGTCCTGGCGCTAACCCTAGTTGTCCTGGCGCTCAACCTAGTTGTCCTGGCGGCAACCCTAGTTGTCCTGACGCCAACACTAGTTGTCCTGGCGCTAACCCTAGTTGTCCTGGCGCTAACCCTAGTTGTCCTGATGCTAACCCTAGTTGTCCTGGCGCTAACCCTAGTTGTCCTGGCGCTAACCCTAGTTGTCCTGACGCTAACCCTAGTTGTCTTGACGCTAACCCTAGTTGTCCTGGCGCTAACCCTAGTTGTCCTGGCGCTAACCCTAGTTGTCCTCACGCTAAGCCTAGTTGTCCTCACGCTAACCCTAGTTGACCTGGCGCTAACCGTAGTTGTCCTGACGCTAACCCTAGTTGTCCTGACGCTAACCCTAGTAGTCCTGACGCTAACCCTAGTTGTCCTGACGCTAACCCTACTTGTCCTGACGCTAATCCTACTTGTCCTGACGCTAACCCTACTTGTCCTGATGCTAACCCTAGTTGTCCTGACGCTAACCCTACTTATCCTGACGCTAACCCTAGTTGTCCTGACGGTAACCCTAGTTGTCCTGACGCTAACCCTAGTTGTCCTGACGATAACCCTAGTTGTCCTGACGCTAACCCTAGTTGTCCTGGCGCTAACCCTAGTTGTCCTGACGCTAACCCTAGTTGTCCTGGCGCTAACCCTAGTTGTCCTGGCGCTAACTCTAGTTGTCCTGACGCTAACCCTAGTTGTCCTGACGCTAAGACTAGTTGTCCTGACGCTAACCCTAGTTGTCCTGGCGCTAACCCTAGTTGTCCTGGCGCTAACCCTAGTTGTCCTGGCGCTAACCCTAGTTGTCCTGGCGCTAACCCTAGTTGTCCTGACGCTAACCCTAGTTGTCTTGACGCTAACCCTAGTTGTCCTGGCGCTAACCCTAGTTGTCCTGGCGCTAACCCTAGTTGTCCTCACGCTAAGCCTAGTTGTCCTCACGCTAACCCTAGTTGACCTGGCGCTAACCGTAGTTGTCCTGACGCTAACCCTAGTTGTCCTGACGCTAACCCTAGTTGTCCTGACGCTAACCCTACTTGTCCTGACGCTAACCCTACTTGTCCTGACGCTAACCCTACTTGTCCTGATGCTAACCCTAGTTGTCCTGACGCTAACCCTACTTATCCTGACGCTAACCCTAGTTGTCCTGACGCTAACCCTAGTTGTCCTGACGCTAACCCTAGTTGTCCTGACGATAACCCTAGTTGTCCTGACGCTAACCCTAGTTGTCCTGGCGCTAACCCTAGTTGTCCTGACGCTAACCCTAGTTGTCCTGGCGCTAACCCTAGTTGTCCTGGCGCTAACCCTAGTTGTCCTGGCGCTAACCCTAGTTGTCCTGACGCTAAGCCTAGTTGTCCTGACGCTAACCCTAGTTGTCCTGGCGCTAACCCTAGTTGTCCTGATGCTAACCCTAGTTGTCCTGACGCTAACCCTAGTTGTCCTGACGCTAACCCTACTTGTCCTGACGCTAACCCTAGTTGTCCTGACGCTAACCCTACTTGTCCTGACGCTAACCCTAGTTGTCCTGACGCTAACCCTAGTTGTCCTGACACTAACCCTACTTGTCCTGACGCTAACCCTACTTGTCCTGACGCTAACCCTAGTTGTCCTGACGCTAACCCTACTTGTCCTGACGCTAACCCTAGTTGTCCTGACGCTAACCCTAGTTGTCCTGACGCTAACCCTAGTTGTCCTGACGCTAACCCTACTCGTCCTGACGCTAACCCTACTTGTCCTGACGCTAACCCTACTTGTCCTGACGCTAACCCTAGTTGTCCTGACGCTAACCCTAGTTGTCCTGACGCTTACCCTTCTTGTCCTGACGCTAACCCTAGTTGTCCTGACGCTAACCCTAGTTGTCCTGACGCTAACCCTAGTTGTCCTGACGCTAACCCTAGTTGTCCTGACGCTAACCCTAGTTGTCCTGACGCTAACCCTAGTTGTCCAGACGCTAACCCTAGTTGTCCTGACGCTAACCCTAGTTGTCCTGACGCTAACCCTAGTTGTCCTGACGCTAACCCTAGTTGTCCAGCTGCAAACCCTAGTTGTCCTGACGCTAACCCTAGTTGTCCTGACGCTAACCCTAGTTGTCCAGACGCTAACCCTAGTTGTCCTGATGCTAACCCTAGTTGTACTGATGCTAACCCTAGTTGTCCTGACGCTAACCCTAGTTGTCCTGACGCTAACCCTAGTTGTCCTGACTCTAACCCTAGTTGTCCAGACGCTAACCCTAGTTGTCCTGACGCTAACCCTAGTTGTCCTGATGCTAACCCTAGTTGTCCTGGCGCTAACCCTAGTTGTCCTGGCGCTAACCCTAGTTGTCCTGGCGCTAACCCTAGTTGTCCTGACGCTAACCCTATTTGTCCTGGCGCTAACCCTAGTTGTCCTGGCGCTAACCCTAGTTGTCCTGACGCTAACCCTAGTTGTCCTGACGCTAACCCTAGTTGTCCTGGCGCTAATCCTAGTTGTCCTGGCGCTAACCCTAGTTGTCCTGACGCTAAGCCTAGTTGTCCTGATGCTAACCGTAGTTGTCCTGGCGCTAACCCTAGTTGTCCTGAAGCTAACCCTAGTTGTCCTGACGCTAACCCTAGTTGTCCTGACGCTAACCCTACTTGTCCTGACGCTAACCCTACTTGTCCTGACGCTAACCCTACTTGTCCTGACGCTAACCCTAGTTGTCCTGACGCCAACCCTACTTGTCCTGACGCTAACCCTAGTTGTCCTGACGCTAACCCTAGTTGTCCTGATGCTAACCCTAGTTGTCCTGACGCTAACCAGACTTGTCCTGACGCTAACCCTACTTGTCCTGACGCTAACCCTAGTTGTCCTGACGCTAACCCTAGTTGTCCTGATGCTAACCCTATTTGTCCTGATGCTAAACCTACTTGTCCTGACGCTAACCCTAGTTGTCCTGACACTAACCCTACTTGTCCTGACGCTAACCCTAGTTGTCCTGACGCTAACCCTACTTGTCCTGACGCTAACCCTACTTGTCCTGACGCTAACCCTAGTTGTTCTGACGCTAACCCTAGTTGTCCTGATGCTAACCCTACTTGTCCTGACGCTAACCCTACTTGTCCTGACGCTAACCCTAGTTGTCCTGACGCTAACCCTAGTTGTCCTGACGCTAACCCTAGTTGTCCTGACGCTAACCCTAGTTGTCCTGACGCTAACCCTAGTTGTCCTGGTGCTAACCCTAGTTGTCCTGGCGCTAACCCTAGTTGTCCTGGCGCTAACCCTAGTTGTCCTGACGCTAACCCTAGTTGTCCTGACGCTAACCCTAGTTGTCCTGACGCTAACCCTAGTTGTCCTGACGCTAACCCTAGTTGTCCAGACGCTAACCCTAGTTGTCCTGACGCTAACCCTAGTTGTCCTAATGCTAACCCTAGTTGTCCTGGCGCTAACCCTAGTTGTCCTGGCGCTCAACCTAATTGTCCTGGCGGCAACCCTAGTTGTCCTGACGCTAACCCTAGTTGTCCTGGCGCTAACCCTAGTTGTCCTGGCGCTAACCCTAGTTGTCCTGATGCTAACCCTAGTTGTCCTGGCGCTAACCCTAGTTGTCCTGGCGCTAACCCTAGTTGTCCTGACACTAACCCTAGTTGTCTTGACGCTAACCCTAGTTGTCCTGGCGCTAACCCTAGTTGTCCTGGCGCTAAACCTAGTTGTCCTCACGCTAAGCCTAGTTGTCCTCACGCTAACCCTAGTTGACCTGGCGCTAACCGTAGTTGTCCTGACGCTAACCCTAGTTGTCCTGACGCTAACCCTAGTAGTCCTGACGCTAACCCTAGTTGTCCTGACGCTAACCCTACTTGTCCTGACGCTAACCCTACTTGTCCTGACGCTAACCCTACTTGTCCTGATGCTAACCCTAGTTGTCCTGACGCTAACCCTACTTATCCTGACGCTAACCCTAGTTGTCCTGACGCTAACCCTAGTTGTCCTGACGCTAACCCTAGTTGTCCTGACGATAACCCTAGTTGTCCTGACGCTAACCCTAGTTGTCCTGGCGCTAACCCTAGTTGTCCTGACGCTAACCCTAGTTGTCCTGGCGCTAACCCTAGTTGTCCTGGCGCTAACTCTAGTTGTCCTGACGCTAACCCTAGTTGTCCTGACGCTAAGCCTAGTTGTCCTGACGCTAACCCTAGTTGTCCTGGCGCTAACCCTAGTTGTCCTGGCGCTAACCCTAGTTGTCCTGGCGCTAACCCTAGTTGTCCTAGCGCTAACCCTAGTTGTCCTGACGCTAACCCTAGTTGTCTTGACGCTAACCCTAGTTGTCCTGGCGCTAACCCTAGTTGTCCTGGCGCTAACCCTAGTTGTCCTCACGCTAAGCCTAGTTGTCCTCACGCTAACCCTAGTTGACCTGGCGCTAACCGTAGTTGTCCTGACGCTAACCCTAGTTGTCCTGACGCTAACCCTAGTTGTCCTGACGCTAACCCTACTTGTCCTGACGCTAACCCTACTTGTCCTGACGCTAACCCTACTTGTCCTGATGCTAACCCTAGTTGTCCTGACGCTAACCCTACTTATCCTGACGCTAACCCTAGTTGTCCTGACGTTAACCCTAGTTGTCCTGACGCTAACCCTAGTTGTCCTGACGATAACCCTAGTTGTCCTGACGCTAACCCTAGTTGTCCTGGCGCTAACCCTAGTTGTCCTGACGCTAACCCTAGTTGTCCTGGCGCTAACCCTAGTTGTCCTGGCGCTAACCCTAGTTGTCCTGGCGCTAACCCTAGTTGTCCTGACGCTAAGCCTAGTTGTCCTGACGCTAACCCTAGTTGTCCTGGCGCTAACCCTAGTTGTCCTGATGCTAACCCTAGTTGTCCTGACGCTAACCCTAGTTGTCCTGACGCTAACGCTACTTGTCCTGACGCTAACCCTAGTTGTCCTGACGCTAACCCTACTTGTCCTGACGCTAACCCTAGTTGTCCTGACGCTAACCCTAGTTGTCCTGACACTAACCCTACTTGTCCTGACGCTAACCCTACTTGTCCTGACGCTAACCCTAGTTGTCCTGACGCTAACCCTACTTGTCCTGACGCTAACCCTAGTTGTCCTGACGCTAACCCTAGTTGTCCTGACGCTAACCCTAGTTGTCCTGACGCTAACCCTACTCGTCCTGACGCTAACCCTACTTGTCCTGACGCTAACCCTACTTGTCCTGACGCTAACCCTAGTTGTCCTGACGCTAACCCTAGTTGTCCTGACGCTTACCCTTCTTGTCCTGACGCTAACCCTAGTTGTCCTGACGCTAACCCTAGTTGTCCTGACGCTAACCCTAGTTGTCCTGACGCTAACCCTAGTTGTCCTGACGCTAACCCTAGTTGTCCTGACGCTAACCCTAGTTGTCCTGACGCTAACCCTAGTTGTCCAGCTGCAAACCCTAGTTGTCCTGACGCTAACCCTAGTTGTCCTGACGCTAACCCTAGTTGTCCAGACGCTAACCCTAGTTGTCCTGATGCTAACCCTAGTTGTACTGATGCTAACCCTAGTTGTCCTGACGCTAACCCTAGTTGTCCTGACGCTAACCCTAGTTGTCCAGACGCTAACCCTAGTTGTCCTGACGCTAACCCTACTTGTCCTGATGCTAACCCTAGTTGTCCTGGCGCTAACCCTAGTTGTCCTGGCGCTAACCCTAGTTGTCCTGACGCTAACCCTAGTTGTCCTGATGCTAACCCTAGTTGTCCTGGCCCTAATCCTAGTTGTCCTGGCGCTAACCCTAGTTGTCCTGACGCTATGCCTAGTTGTCCTGATGCTAACCCTAGTTGTCCTGGCGCTAACCCTAGTTGTCCTGAAGCTAACCCTAGTTGTCCTGACGCTAAGCCTAGTTGTCCTGACGCTAACCCTAGTTGTCCTGACGCTAACCCTAGTTGTCCTGGCGCTAACCCTAGTTGTCCTGGCGCTAACCCTAGTTGTCCTGGCGCTAACCCTAGTTGTCCTGGCGCTAACCCTACTTGTCCTGACGCTAACCGTAGTTGTCCTGACGCTAACCCTAGTTGTCCTGACGCTAACCCTAGTTGTCCTGACGCTAACCCTAGTTGTCCAGACGCTAACCCTAGTTGTCCTGACGCTAACCCTAGTTGTCCTGACGCTAACCCTAGTTGTCCTGACGCTAACCCTAGTTGTCCTGGCGCTAACCATAGTTGTCCTGACGCTAACCCTAGTTGTCCTGGCGCTAACCCTAGTTGTCCTGGCGCTAACCCTAGTTGTCCTGACGCTAACCCTAGTTGTCCTGGCGCTAACCCTAGTTGTCCTGATGCTAACCCTAGTTGTCCTGGCGATAACCCTAGTTGTCCTGGCGCTAACCCTAGTTGTCCTGACGCTAAGCCTAGTTGTCCTGACGCTAACCCTAGTTGTCCTGACGCTAACCCTAGTTGTCCTGACGCTAACCCTACTTATCCTGACGCTAACCCTACTTGTCCTGACGCTAACTCTAGTTGTCCTGCCGCTAACCCTATTTGTCCTGGCGCTAACCCTAGTTGTCCTGACGCTAACCCTAGTTGTCCTGATGCTAACCCTAGTTGTCCTGGCCCTAATCCTAGTTGTCCTGGCGCTAACCCTAGTTGTTCTGACGCTAAGCCTAGTTGTCCTGATGCTAACCCTAGTTGTCCTGGCGCTAACCCTAGTTGTCCTGAAGCTAACCCTAGTTGTCCTGACGCTAACCCTAGTTGTCCTGACGCTAACCCTAGTTGTCCTGACGCTAACCCTAGTTGTCCTGACGCTAACCCTAGTTGTCCTGGCGCTAACCCTAGTTGTCCTGGCGCTAACCCTAGTTGTCCTGGCGCTAACCCTAGTTGTCCTGACGCTAACCCTAGTTGTCCTGGCGCTAACCCTAGTTGTCCTGGCGCTAACCCTAGTTGTCCTGACGCTAACCCTAGTTGTCCTGGCGCTAACCCTAGTTGTCCTGACGCTAACCCTAGTTGTCCTGGCGATAACCCTAGTTGTCCTGGCGCTAACCCTAGTTGTCCTGACGCTAAGCCTAGTTGTCCTGAAGCTAACCCTAGTTGTCCTGACGCTAACCCTAGTTGTCCTGACGCTAACCCTAGTTGTCCTGACGCTAACCCTACTTATCCTGACGCTAACCCTACTTGTCCTGACGCTAACCCTAGTTGTCCTGACGCTAACCCTACTTGTCCTGACGCTAACCCTAGTTGTCCTGACGCTAACCCTAGTTGTCCTGACGCTAACCCTAGTTGTCCTGACGCTAACCCTAGTTGTCCTGACGCTAACCCTAGTTGTCTTGACGCTAACCCTAGTTGTCCTGACGCTAACCCTAGTTGTCCTGACGCTAACCCTAGTTGTCCTGACGCTAACCCTAGTTGTCCTGACGCTAACCCTACTTGTCCTGATGCTAACCCTAGTTGTCCTGACGCTAACCCTAGTTGTCCTGGCGCTAACCCTACTTGTCCTGACGCTAACCCTAGTTGTCCTGACGCTAACCCTAGTTGTCCTGACGCTAACCCTAGTTGTCCTGACGCTAACCCTACTTGTCCTGACGCTAACCCTAGTTGTCCTGGCGCTAACCCTAGTTGTCCTGGCGCTAACCCTAGTTGTCCTGACGCTAACCCTAGTTGTCCTGATGCTAACCCTAGTTGTCCTGGCCCTAATCCTAGTTGTCCTGGCGCTAACCCTAGTTGTCCTGACGCTATGCCTAGTTGTCCTGATGCTAACCCTAGTTGTCCTGGCGCTAACCCTAGTTGTCCTGAAGCTAACCCTAGTTGTCCTGACGCTAAGCCTAGTTGTCCTGACGCTAACCCTAGTTGTCCTGACGCTAACCCTAGTTGTCCTGGCGCTAACCCTAGTTGTCCTGGCGCTAACCCTAGTTGTCCTGGCGCTAACCCTACTTGTCCTGACGCTAACCGTAGTTGTCCTGACGCTAACCCTAGTTGTCCTGACGCTAACCCTAGTTGTCCTGACGCTAACCCTAGTTGTCCAGACGCTAACCCTAGTTGTCCTGACGCTAACCCTAGTTGTCCTGACGCTAACCCTAGTTGTCCTGACGCTAACCCTAGTTGTCCTGGCGCTAACCCTAGTTGTCCTGACGCTAACCCTAGTTGTCCTGGCGCTAACCCTAGTTGTCCTGGCGCTAACCCTAGTTGTCCTGACGCTAACCCTAGTTGTCCTGGCGCTAACCCTAGTTGTCCTGATGCTAACCATAGTTGTCCTGGCGATAACCCTAGTTGTCCTGGCGCTAACCCTAGTTGTCCTGACGCTAAGCCTAGTTGTCCTGACGCTAACCCTAGTTGTCCTGACGCTAACCCTAGTTGTCCTGACGCTAACCCTACTTATCCTGACGCTAACCCTACTTGTCCTGACGCTAACCCTAGTTGTCCTGCCGCTAACCCTATTTGTCCTGGCGCTAACCCTAGTTGTCCTGACGCTAACCCTAGTTGTCCTGATGCTAACCCTAGTTGTCCTGGCCCTAATCCTAGTTGTCCTGGCGCTAACCCTAGTTGTTCTGACGCTAAGCCTAGTTGTCCTGATGCTAACCCTAGTTGTCCTGGCGCTAACCCTAGTTGTCCTGAAGCTAACCCTAGTTGTCCTGACGCTAACCCTAGTTGTCCTGACGCTAACCCTAGTTGTCCTGACGCTAACCCTAGTTGTCCTGACGCTAACCCTAGTTGTCCTGGCGCTAACCCTAGTTGTCCTGGCGCTAACCCTAGTTGTCCTGGCGCTAACCCTAGTTGTCCTGACGCTAACCCTAGTTGTCCTGGCGCTAACCCTAGTTGTCCTGGCGCTAACCCTAGTTGTCCTGACGCTAACCCTAGTTGTCCTGGCGCTAACCCTAGTTGTCCTGACGCTAACCCTAGTTGTCCTGGCGATAACCCTAGTTGTCCTGGCGCTAACCCTAGTTGTCCTGACGCTAAGCCTAGTTGTCCTGAAGCTAACCCTAGTTGTCCTGACGCTAACCCTAGTTGTCCTGACGCTAACCCTAGTTGTCCTGACGCTAACCCTACTTATCCTGACGCTAACCCTACTTGTCCTGACGCTAACCCTAGTTGTCCTGACGCTAACCCTACTTGTCCTGACGCTAACCCTAGTTGTCCTGACGCTAACCCTAGTTGTCCTGACGCTAACCCTAGTTGTCCTGACGCTAACCCTAGTTGTCCTGACGCTAACCCTAGTTGTCTTGACGCTAACCCTAGTTGTCCTGACGCTAACCCTAGTTGTCCTGACGCTAACCCTAGTTGTCCTGACGCTCACCCTAGTTGTCCTGACGCTAACCCTAGTTGTCCTGACGCTAACCCTAGTTGTCCTGACGCTAAGCCTAGTTGTCCTGAAGCTAACCCTAGTTGTCCTGACGCTAACCCTAGTTGTCCTGACGCTAACCCTACTTGTCCTGACGCTAACCCTACTTGTCCTGACGCTAACCCTAGTTGTCCTGACGCTTACCCTAGTTGTCCTGACGCTAACCCTAGTTGTCCTGACGCTAACCCTAGTTGTCCTGACGCTAACCCTAGTTGTTCTGACGCTAACCCTAGTTGTTCTGACGCTAACCCTAGTTGTCCTGACGCTAACCCTAGTTGTCCTGGCGCTAACCCTAGTTGTCCTGGCGCTAACCCTAGTTGTCCTGACGCTAACGCTAGTTGTCCTGACGCTAACCCTAGTTGTCCTGGCGCTAACCCTAGTTGTCCTGGCGCTAACCCTAGTTTTCCTGACGCTAAGCCTAGTTGTCCTGACGCTAACCCTAGTTGTCCTGGCGCTAACCCTAGTTGTCCTGACGCTAACCCTAGTTGTCCTGATGCTAACCCTAGTTGTCCTGACGCTAACCCTACTTGTCCTGACGCTAACCCTACTTGTCCTGACGCTAACCCTAGTTGTCCTGACGCTAACCCTACTTGTCCTGACGCTAACCCTAGTTGTCCTGACGCTAACCCTAGTTGTCCTGATGCTAACCCTAGTTGTCCTGGCGCTAACCCTAGTTGTCCTGGTGCTTACCCTAGTTGTCCTGGCGCTAACCCTAGTTGTCCTGATGCTAACCCTAGTTGTCCTGGCCCTAATCCTAGTTGTCCTGGCGCTAACCCTAGTTGTCCTGACGCTAAGCCTAGTTGTCCTGATGTTAACCCTAGTTGTCCTGGCGCTAACCCTAGTTGTCCTGAAGCTAACCCTAGTTGTCCTGACGCTAACCCTAGTTGTCCTGATGCTAACCCTACTTGTCCTGACGCTAACCCTACTTGTCCTGACGCTAACCCTAGTTGTCCTGACGCCAACCCTACTTGTCCTGATGCTAACCCTAGTTGTCCTGACGCTAACCCTAGTTGTCCTGCCGCTAACCCTATTTGTCCTGGCGCTAACCCTAGTTGTCCTGGCGCTAACCCTAGTTGTCCTGACGCTAACCCTAGTTGTCCTGGCGCTAACCCTAGTTGTCCTGATGCTAACCATAGTTGTCCTGGCGATAACCCTAGTTGTCCTGGCGCTAACCCTAGTTGTCCTGACGCTAAGCCTAGTTGTCCTGACGCTAACCCTAGTTGTCCTGACGCTAACCCTAGTTGTCCTGACGCTAACCCTACTTATCCTGACGCTAACCCTACTTGTCCTGACGCTAACCCTAGTTGTCCTGCCGCTAACCCTATTTGTCCTGGCGCTAACCCTAGTTGTCCTGACGCTAACCCTAGTTGTCCTGATGCTAACCCTAGTTGTCCTGGCCCTAATCCTAGTTGTCCTGGCGCTAACCCTAGTTGTTCTGACGCTAAGCCTAGTTGTCCTGATGCTAACCCTAGTTGTCCTGGCGCTAACCCTAGTTGTCCTGAAGCTAACCCTAGTTGTCCTGACGCTAACCCTAGTTGTCCTGACGCTAACCCTAGTTGTCCTGACGCTAACCCTAGTTGTCCTGGCGCTAACCCTAGTTGTCCTGGCGCTAACCCTAGTTGTCCTGGCGCTAACCCTAGTTGTCCTGACGCTAACCCTAGTTGTCCTGGCGCTAACCCTAGTTGTCCTGGCGCTAACCCTAGTTGTCCTGACGCTAACCCTAGTTGTCCTGGCGCTAACCCTAGTTGTCCTGACGCTAACCCTAGTTGTCCTGGCGATAACCCTAGTTGTCCTGGCGCTAACCCTAGTTGTCCTGACGCTAAGCCTAGTTGTCCTGAAGCTAACCCTAGTTGTCCTGACGCTAACCCTAGTTGTCCTGACGCTAACCCTAGTTGTCCTGACGCTAACCCTACTTATCCTGACGCTAACCCTACTTGTCCTGACGCTAACCCTAGTTGTCCTGACGCTAACCCTACTTGTCCTGACGCTAACCCTAGTTGTCCTGACGCTAACCCTAGTTGTCCTGACGCTAACCCTAGTTGTCCTGACGCTAACCCTAGTTGTCCTGACGCTAACCCTAGTTGTCTTGACGCTAACCCTAGTTGTCCTGACGCTAACCCTAGTTGTCCTGACGCTAACCCTAGTTGTCCTGACGCTCACCCTAGTTGTCCTGACGCTAACCCTAGTTGTCCTGACGCTAACCCTAGTTGTCCTGACGCTAAGCCTAGTTGTCCTGAAGCTAACCCTAGTTGTCCTGACGCTAACCCTAGTTGTCCTGACGCTAACCCTACTTGTCCTGACGCTAACCCTACTTGTCCTGACGCTAACCCTAGTTGTCCTGACGCTTACCCTAGTTGTCCTGACGCTAACCCTAGTTGTCCTGACGCTAACCCTAGTTGTCCTGACGCTAACCCTAGTTGTTCTGACGCTAACCCTAGTTGTTCTGACGCTAACCCTAGTTGTCCTGACGCTAACCCTAGTTGTCCTGGCGCTAACCCTAGTTGTCCTGGCGCTAACCCTAGTTGTCCTGACGCTAACGCTAGTTGTCCTGACGCTAACCCTAGTTGTCCTGGCGCTAACCCTAGTTGTCCTGGCGCTAACCCTAGTTTTCCTGACGCTAAGCCTAGTTGTCCTGACGCTAACCCTAGTTGTCCTGGCGCTAACCCTAGTTGTCCTGACGCTAACCCTAGTTGTCCTGATGCTAACCCTAGTTGTCCTGACGCTAACCCTACTTGTCCTGACGCTAACCCTACTTGTCCTGACGCTAACCCTAGTTGTCCTGACGCTAACCCTACTTGTCCTGACGCTAACCCTAGTTGTCCTGACGCTAACCCTAGTTGTCCTGATGCTAACCCTAGTTGTCCTGGCGCTAACCCTAGTTGTCCTGGTGCTTACCCTAGTTGTCCTGGCGCTAACCCTAGTTGTCCTGATGCTAACCCTAGTTGTCCTGGCCCTAATCCTAGTTGTCCTGGCGCTAACCCTAGTTGTCCTGACGCTAAGCCTAGTTGTCCTGATGTTAACCCTAGTTGTCCTGGCGCTAACCCTAGTTGTCCTGAAGCTAACCCTAGTTGTCCTGACGCTAACCCTAGTTGTCCTGATGCTAACCCTACTTGTCCTGACGCTAACCCTACTTGTCCTGACGCTAACCCTAGTTGTCCTGACGCCAACCCTACTTGTCCTGATGCTAACCCTAGTTGTCCTGACGCTAACCCTAGTTGTCCTGCCGCTAACCCTATTTGTCCTGGCGCTAACCCTAGTTGTCCTGGCGCTAACCCTAGTTGTCCTGACGCTAACCCTAGTTGTCCTGATGCTAACCCTAGTTGTTCTGGCCCTAATCCTAGTTGTCCTGGCGCTAACCCTAGTTGTCCTGACGCTAAGCCTAGTTGTCCTGATGCTAACCCTAGTTGTCCTGGCGCTAACCCTAGTTGTCCTGAAGCTAACCCTAGTTGTCCTGACGCTAACCCTAGTTGTCCTGATGCTAATCCTACTTGTCCTGACGCTAACCCTACTTGTCCTGACGCTAACCCTAGTTGTCCTGACGCCAACCCTACTTGTCCTGACGCTAACCCTAGTTGTCCTGACGCTAACCCTAGTTGTCCTGATGCTAAACCTAGTTGTCCTGACGCTAACCCTAGTTGTCCTGGCGCTAACCCTAGTTGTCCTGGCGCTAACCCTAGTTTTCCTGACGCTAAGCCTAGTTGTCCTGACGCTAACCCTAGTTGTCCTGGCGCTAACCCTAGTTGTCCTGACGCTAACCCTAGTTGTCCTGATGCTAACCCTAGTTGTCCTGACGCTAACCCTACTTGTCCTGACGCTAACCCTACTTGTCCTGACGCTAACCCTAGTTGTCCTGACGCTAACCCTACTTGTCCTGACGCTAACCCTAGTTGTCCTGACGCTAACCCTAGTTGTCCTGATGCTAACCCTAGTTGTCCTGGCGCTAACCCTAGTTGTCCTGGTGCTAACCCTAGTTGTCCTGGCGCTAACCCTAGTTGTCCTGATGCTAACCCTAGTTGTCCTGGCCCTAATCCTAGTTGTCCTGGCGCTAACCCTAGTTGTCCTGACGCTAAGCCTAGTTGTCCTGATGTTAACCCTAGTTGTCCTGGCGCTAACCCTAGTTGTCCTGAAGCTAACCCTAGTTGTCCTGACGCTAACCCTAGTTGTCCTGATGCTAACCCTACTTGTCCTGATGCTAACCCTAGTTGTCCTGACGCTAACCCTAGTTGTCCTGCCGCCAACCCTATTTGTCCTGGCGCTAACCCTAGTTGTCCTGGCGCTAACCCTAGTTGTCCTGACGCTAACCCTAGTTGTCCTGATGCTAACCCTAGTTGTTCTGGCCCTAATCCTAGTTGTCCTGGCGCTAACCCTAGTTGTCCTGACGCTAAGCCTAGTTGTCCTGATGCTAACCCTAGTTGTCCTGGCGCTAACCCTAGTTGTCCTGAAGCTAACCCTAGTTGTCCTGACGCTAACCCTAGTTGTCCTGATGCTAATCCTACTTGTCCTGACGCTAACCCTACTTGTCCTGACGCTAACCCTAGTTGTCCTGACGCCAACCCTACTTGTCCTGACGCTAACCCTAGTTGTCCTGACGCTAACCCTAGTTGTCCTGACGCTAAACCTAGTTGTCTTGACGCTAACCCTAGTTGTCCTGATGCTAACCCTAGTTGTCCTGACGCTAACCCTAGTTGTCCTGACGCTAACCAGACATGTCCTGACGCTAACCCTACTTGTCCTGACGCTAACCCTAGTTGTCCTGACGCTAATCCTAGTTGTCCTGACGCTAACCCTATTTGTCCTGACGCTAAACCTACTTGTCCTGACGCTAACCCTAGTTGTCCTGACGCTAACCCTACTTGTCCTGACGCTAACCCTAGTTGTCCTGACGCTAACCCTAGTTGTCCTGACGCTAACCCTAGTTGTCCTGACGCTAACCCTAGTTGTCCTGACGCTAACCCTACTTGTCCTGACGCTAACCCTAGTTGTCCTGATGCTAACCCTAGTTGTCCTGACGCTAACCCTAGTTGTCCTGACGCTAACCCTAGTTGTCCTGACGCTAACCCTAGTTGTCCTGGCGCTAAACCTAGTTGTCCTGGCGCTAACCCTAGTTGTCCTGGCGCTAACCCTAGTTGTCCTGGCGCTAACCCTACTTGTCCTGACGCTAACCCTAGTTGTCCTGACGCTAACCCTAGTTGTCCTGACGCTAACCCTAGTTGTCCTGACGCTAACCCTAGTTGTTCTGACGCTAACCCTAGTTATTCTGACGCTAACCCTAGTTGTCCTGACGCTAACCCTAGTTGTCCTGGCGCTAACCCTAGTTGTCCTGGCGCTAACCCTAGTTGTCCTGACGCTAACCCTAGTTGTCCTGACGCTAACCCTAGTTGTCCTGGCGCTAACCCTAGTTGTCCTGGCGCTAACCCTAGTTTTCCTGACGCTAAGCCTAGTTGTCCTGACGCTAACCCTAGTTGTCCTGGCGCTAACCCTAGTTGTCCTGACGCTAACCCTAGTTGTCCTGATGCTAACCCTAGTTGTCCTGACGCTAACCCTACTTGTCCTGACGCTAACCCTTCTTGTCCTGACGCTAACCCTAGTTGTCCTGACGCTAACCCTACTTGTCCTGATGCTAACCCTAGTTGTCCTGACGCTAACCCTAGTTGTCCTGACGCTAACCCTAGTTGTCCTGGCGCTAACCCTAGTTGTCCTGGCGCTAACCCTAGTTGTCCTGGCGCTAACCCTAGTTGTCCTGATGCTAACCCTAGTTGTCCTGGCCCTAATCCTAGTTGTCCTGGCGCTAACCCTAGTTGTCCTGACGCTAAGCCTAGTTGTCCTGATGTTAACCCTAGTTGTCCTGGCGCTAACCCTAGTTGTCCTGAAGCTAACCCTAGTTGTCCTGACGCTAACCCTAGTTGTCCTGATGCTAACCCTACTTGTCCTGACGCTAACCCTACTTGTCCTGACGCTAACCCTAGTTGTCCTGACGCCAACCCTACTTGTCCTGATGCTAACCCTAGTTGTCCTGACGCTAACCCTAGTTGTCCTGCCGCTAACCCTATTTGTCCTGGCGCTAACCCTAGTTGTCCTGGCGCTAACCATAGTTGTCCTGACGCTAACCCTAGTTGTCCTGATGCTAACCCTAGTTGTCCTGGCCCTAATCCTAGTTGTCCTGGCGCTAACCCTAGTTGTCCTGACGCTAAGCCTAGTTGTCCTGATGCTAACCCTAGTTGTCCTGGCGCTAACCCTAGTTGTCCTGAAGCTAACCCTAGTTGTCCTGACGCTAACCCTAGTTGTCCTGATGCTAATCCTACTTGTCCTGACGCTAACCCTACTTGTCCTGACGCTAACCCTAGTTGTCCTGACGCCAACCCTACTTGTCCTGACGCTAACCCTAGTTGTCCTGACACTAACCCTAGTTGTCCTGACGCTAACCCTAGTTGTCCTGACGCTAAACCTAGTTGTCCTGACGCTAACCCTAGTTGTCCTGATGCTAACCCTAGTTGTCCTGACGCTAACCCTAGTTGTCCTGACGCTAACCAGACTTGTCCTGACGCTAACCCTACTTGTCCTGACGCTAACCCTAGTTGTCCTGACGCTAACCCTAGTTGTCCTGACGCTAACCCTATTTGTCCTGACGCTAAACCTACTTGTCCTGACGCTAACCCTAGTTGTCCTGACGCTAACCCTACTTGTCCTGACGCTAACCCTAGTTGTCCTGACGCTAACCCTAGTTGTCCTGACGCTAACCCTAGTTGTCCTGACGCTAACCCTACTTGTCCTGACGCTAACCCTAGTTGTCCTGATGCTAACCCTAGTTGTCCTGACGCTAACCCTAGTTGTCCTGACGCTAACCCTAGTTGTCCTGACGCTAACCCTAGTTGTCCTGGCGCTAACCCTAGTTGTCCTGGCGCTAACCCTAGTTGTCCTGGCGCTAACCCTACTTGTCCTGACGCTAACCCTAGTTGTCCTGACGCTAACCCTAGTTGTCCTGACGCTAACCCTAGTTGTCCTGACGCTAACCCTAGTTGTCCAGACGCTAACCCTAGTTGTCCAGACGCTAACCGTAGTTGTCCTGACGCTAAGCCTAGTTGTCCTGATGCTAACCCTAGTTGTCCTGGCGCTAACCCTAGTTGTCCTGACGCTAACCCTAGTTGTCCTGATGCTAACCCTAGTTGTTCTGGCCCTAATCCTAGTTGTCCTGGCGCTAACCCTAGTTGTCCTGACGCTAAGCCTAGTTGTCCTGATGCTAACCCTAGTTGTCCTGACGCTAACCCTAGTTGTCCTGATGCTAATCCTACTTGTCCTGACGCTAACCCTACTTGTCCTGACGCTAACCCTAGTTGTCCTGACGCCAACCCTACTTGTCCTGACGCTAACCCTAGTTGTCCTGACGCTAACCCTAGTTGTCCTGACGCTAAACCTAGTTGTCCTGACGCTAACCCTAGTTGTCCTGGCGCTAACCCTAGTTGTCCTGGCGCTAACCCTAGTTTTCCTGACGCTAAGCCTAGTTGTCCTGACGCTAACCCTAGTTGTCCTGGCGCTAACCCTAGTTGTCCTGACGCTAACCCTAGTTGTCCTGATGCTAACCCTAGTTGTCCTGACGCTAACCCTAGTTGTCCTGACGCTAACCCTAGTTGTCCTGATGCTAACCCTAGTTGTCCTGGCGCTAACCCTAGTTGTCCTGGTGCTAACCCTAGTTGTCCTGGCGCTAACCCTAGTTGTCCTGATGCTAACCCTAGTTGTCCTGGCCCTAATCCTAGTTGTCCTGGCGCTAACCCTAGTTGTCCTGACGCTAAGCCTAGTTGTCCTGATGTTAACCCTAGTTGTCCTGGCGCTAACCCTAGTTGTCCTGATGCTAACCCTACTTGTCCTGAAGCTAACCCTAGTTGTCCTGACGCTAACCCTAGTTGTCCTGATGCTAACCCTACTTGTCCTGATGCTAACCCTAGTTGTCCTGACGCTAACCCTAGTTGTCCTGCCGCCAACCCTATTTGTCCTGGCGCTAACCCTAGTTGTCCTGGCGCTAACCCTAGTTGTCCTGACGCTAACCCTAGTTGTCCTGATGCTTACCCTAGTTGTTCTGGCCCTAATCCTAGTTGTCCTGGCACTAACCCTAGTTGTCCTGACGCTAAGCCTAGTTGTCCTGATGCTAACCCTAGTTGTCCTGGCGCTAACCCTAGTTGTCCTGAAGCTAACCCTAGTTGTCCTGACGCTAACCCTAGTTGTCCTGATGCTAATCCTACTTGTCCTGACGCTAACCCTACTTGTCCTGACGCTAACCCTAGTTGTCCTGACGCCAACCCTACTTGTCCTGACGCTAACCCTAGTTGTCCTGACGCTAACCCTAGTTGTCCTGACGCTAAACCTAGTTGTCCTGACGCTAACCCTAGTTGTCCTGATGCTAACCCTAGTTGTCCTGACGCTAACCCTAGTTGTCCTGACGCTAACCAACATGTCCTGACGCTAACCCTACTTGTCCTGACGCTAACCCTAGTTGTCCTGACGCTAATCCTAGTTGTCCTGATGCTAACCCTATTTGTCCTGACGCTAAACCTACTTGTCCTGACGCTAACCCTAGTTGTCCTGACGCTAACCCTACTTGTCCTGACGCTAACCCTAGTTGTCCTGACGCTAACCCTAGTTGTCCTGACGCTAACCCTAGTTGTCCTGACGCTAACCCTAGTTGTCCTGACGCTAACCCTACTTGTCCTGACGCTAACCCTAGTTGTCCTGATGCTAACCCTAGTTGTCCTGACGCTAACCCTAGTTGTCCTGACGCTAACCCTAGTTGTCCTGACGCTAACCCTAGTTGTCCTGGCGCTAACCCTAGTTGTCCTGGCGCTAACCCTAGTTGTCCTGGCGCTAACCCTAGTTGTCCTGGCGCTAACCCTACTTGTCCTGACGCTAACCCTAGTTGTCCTGACGCTAACCCTAGTTGTCCTGACGCTAACCCTAGTTGTCCTGACGCTAACCCTAGTTGTTCTGACGCTAACCTTAGTTGTTCTGACGCTAACCCTAGTTGTCCTGACGCTAACCCTAGTTGTCCTGGCGCTAACCCTAGTTGTCCTGGCGCTAACCCTAGTTGTCCTGACGCTAACCCTAGTTGTCCTGACGCTAACCCTAGTTGTCCTGGCGCTAACCCTAGTTGTCCTGGCGCTAACCCTAGTTTTCCTGACGCTAAGCCTAGTTGTCCTGATGCTAACCCTAGTTGTCCTGGCGCTAACCCTAGTTGTCCTGACGCTAACCCTAGTTGTCCTGATGCTAACCCTAGTTGTCCTGACGCTAACCCTACTTGTCCTGACGCTAACCCTTCTTGTCCTGACGCTAACCCTAGTTGTCCTGACGCTAACCCTACTTGTCCTGACGCTAACCCTAGTTGTCCTGACGCTAACCCTAGTTGTCCTGACGCTAACCCTAGTTGTCCTGGCGCTAACCCTAGTTGTCCTGGCGCTAACCCTAGTTGTCCTGGCGCTAACCCTAGTTGTCCTGATGCTAACCCTAGTTGTCCTGGCCCTAATCCTAGTTGTCCTGGCGCTAACCCTAGTTGTCCTGACGCTAAGCCTAGTTGTCCTGATGTTAACCCTAGTTGTCCTGGCGCTAACCCTAGTTGTCCTGAAGCTAACCCTAGTTGTCCTGATGCTAACCCTAGTTGTCCTGATGCTAACCCTACTTGTCCTGACGCTAACCCTACTTGTCCTGACGCTAACCCTAGTTGTCCTGACGCCAACCCTACTTGTCCTGATGCTAACCCTAGTTGTCCTGACGCTAACCCTAGTTGTCCTGCCGCTAACCCTATTTGTCCTGGCGCTAACCCTAGTTGTCCTGGCGCTAACCATAGTTGTCCTGACGCTAACCCTAGTTGTCCTGATGCTAACCCTAGTTGTCCTGGCCCTAATCCTAGTTGTCCTGGTGCTAACCCTAGTTGTCCTGACGCTAAGCCTAGTTGTCCTGATGCTAACCCTAGTTGTCCTGGCGCTAACCCTAGTTGTCCTGAAGCTAACCCTAGTTGTCCTGACGCTAACCCTAGTTGTCCTGATCCTAATCCTACTTGTCCTGACGCTAACCCTACTTGTCCTGACGCTAACCCTAGTTGTCCTGACGCCAACCCTACTTGTCCTGACGCTAACCCTAGTTGTCCTGACACTAACCCTAGTTGTCCTGACGCTAACCCTAGTTGTCCTGACGCTAAACCTAGTTGTCCTGACGCTAACCCTAGTTGTCCTGATGCTAACCCTAGTTGTCCTGACGCTAACCCTAGTTGTCCTGACGCTAACCAGACTTGTCCTGATGCTAACCCTACTTGTCCTGACGCTAACCCTAGTTGTCCTGACGCTAACCCTAGTTGTCCTGACGCTAACCCTATTTGTCCTGACGCTAAACCTACTTGTCCTGACGCTAACCCTAGTTGTCCTGACGCTAACCCTACTTGTCCTGACGCTAACCCTAGTTGTCCTGACGCTAACCCTAGTTGTCCTGACGCTAACCCTAGTTGTCCTGACGCTAACCCTACTTGTCCTGACGCTAACCCTAGTTGTCCTGATGCTAACCCTAGTTGTCCTGACGCTAACCCTAGTTGTCCTGACGCTAACCCTAGTTGTCCTGACGCTAACCCTAGTTGTCCTGGCGCTAACCCTAGTTGTCCTGGCGCTAACCCTAGTTGTCCTGGCGCTAACCCTACTTGTCCTGACGCTAACCCTAGTTGTCCTGACGCTAACCCTAGTTGTCCTGACGCTAACCCTAGTTGTCCTGACGCTAACCCTAGTTGTCCAGACGCTAACCCTAGTTGTCCAGACGCTAACCGTAGTTGTCCTGACGCTAAGCCTAGTTGTCCTGATGCTAACCCTAGTTGTCCTGGCGCTAACCCTAGTTGTCCTGACGCTAACCCTAGTTGTCCTGATGCTAACCCTAGTTGTTCTGGCCCTAATCCTAGTTGTCCTGGCGCTAACCCTAGTTGTCCTGACGCTAAGCCTAGTTGTCCTGATGCTAACCCTAGTTGTCCTGACGCTAACCCTAGTTGTCCTGATGCTAATCCTACTTGTCCTGACGCTAACCCTACTTGTCCTGACGCTAACCCTAGTTGTCCTGACGCCAACCCTACTTGTCCTGACGCTAACCCTAGTTGTCCTGACGCTAACCCTAGTTGTCCTGACGCTAAACCTAGTTGTCCTGACGCTAACCCTAGTTGTCCTGGCGCTAACCCTAGTTGTCCTGGCGCTAACCCTAGTTTTCCTGACGCTAAGCCTAGTTGTCCTGACGCTAACCCTAGTTGTCCTGGCGCTAACCCTAGTTGTCCTGACGCTAACCCTAGTTGTCCTGATGCTAACCCTAGTTGTCCTGACGCTAACCCTAGTTGTCCTGACGCTAACCCTAGTTGTCCTGATGCTAACCCTAGTTGTCCTGGCGCTAACCCTAGTTGTCCTGGTGCTAACCCTAGTTGTCCTGGCGCTAACCCTAGTTGTCCTGATGCTAACCCTAGTTGTCCTGGCCCTAATCCTAGTTGTCCTGGCGCTAACCCTAGTTGTCCTGACGCTAAGCCTAGTTGTCCTGATGTTAACCCTAGTTGTCCTGGCGCTAACCCTAGTTGTCCTGATGCTAACCCTACTTGTCCTGAAGCTAACCCTAGTTGTCCTGACGCTAACCCTAGTTGTCCTGATGCTAACCCTACTTGTCCTGATGCTAACCCTAGTTGTCCTGACGCTAACCCTAGTTGTCCTGCCGCCAACCCTATTTGTCCTGGCGCTAACCCTAGTTGTCCTGGCGCTAACCCTAGTTGTCCTGACGCTAACCCTAGTTGTCCTGATGCTTACCCTAGTTGTTCTGGCCCTAATCCTAGTTGTCCTGGCGCTAACCCTAGTTGTCCTGACGCTAAGCCTAGTTGTCCTGATGCTAACCCTAGTTGTCCTGGCGCTAACCCTAGTTGTCCTGAAGCTAACCCTAGTTGTCCTGACGCTAACCCTAGTTGTCCTGATGCTAATCCTACTTGTCCTGACGCTAACCCTACTTGTCCTGACGCTAACCCTAGTTGTCCTGACGCCAACCCTACTTGTCCTGACGCTAACCCTAGTTGTCCTGACGCTAACCCTAGTTGTCCTGACGCTAAACCTAGTTGTCCTGACGCTAACCCTAGTTGTCCTGATGCTAACCCTAGTTGTCCTGACGCTAACCCTAGTTGTCCTGACGCTAACCAACATGTCCTGACGCTAACCCTACTTGTCCTGACGCTAACCCTAGTTGTCCTGACGCTAATCCTAGTTGTCCTGATGCTAACCCTATTTGTCCTGACGCTAAACCTACTTGTCCTGACGCTAACCCTAGTTGTCCTGACGCTAACCCTACTTGTCCTGACGCTAACCCTAGTTGTCCTGACGCTAACCCTAGTTGTCCTGACGCTAACCCTAGTTGTCCTGACGCTAACCCTAGTTGTCCTGACGCTAACCCTACTTGTCCTGACGCTAACCCTAGTTGTCCTGATGCTAACCCTAGTTGTCCTGACGCTAACCCTAGTTGTCCTGACGCTAACCCTAGTTGTCCTGACGCTAACCCTAGTTGTCCTGGCGCTAACCCTAGTTGTCCTGGCGCTAACCCTAGTTGTCCTGGCGCTAACCCTAGTTGTCCTGGCGCTAACCCTACTTGTCCTGACGCTAACCCTAGTTGTCCTGACGCTAACCCTAGTTGTCCTGACGCTAACCCTAGTTGTCCTGACGCTAACCCTAGTTGTTCTGACGCTAACCTTAGTTGTTCTGACGCTAACCCTAGTTGTCCTGACGCTAACCCTAGTTGTCCTGGCGCTAACCCTAGTTGTCCTGGCGCTAACCCTAGTTGTCCTGACGCTAACCCTAGTTGTCCTGACGCTAACCCTAGTTGTCCTGGCGCTAACCCTAGTTGTCCTGGCGCTAACCCTAGTTTTCCTGACGCTAAGCCTAGTTGTCCTGATGCTAACCCTAGTTGTCCTGGCGCTAACCCTAGTTGTCCTGACGCTAACCCTAGTTGTCCTGATGCTAACCCTAGTTGTCCTGACGCTAACCCTACTTGTCCTGACGCTAACCCTTCTTGTCCTGACGCTAACCCTAGTTGTCCTGACGCTAACCCTACTTGTCCTGACGCTAACCCTAGTTGTCCTGACGCTAACCCTAGTTGTCCTGACGCTAACCCTAGTTGTCCTGGCGCTAACCCTAGTTGTCCTGGCGCTAACCCTAGTTGTCCTGGCGCTAACCCTAGTTGTCCTGATGCTAACCCTAGTTGTCCTGGCCCTAATCCTAGTTGTCCTGGCGCTAACCCTAGTTGTCCTGACGCTAAGCCTAGTTGTCCTGATGTTAACCCTAGTTGTCCTGGCGCTAACCCTAGTTGTCCTGAAGCTAACCCTAGTTGTCCTGATGCTAACCCTAGTTGTCCTGATGCTAACCCTACTTGTCCTGACGCTAACCCTACTTGTCCTGACGCTAACCCTAGTTGTCCTGACGCCAACCCTACTTGTCCTGATGCTAACCCTAGTTGTCCTGACGCTAACCCTAGTTGTCCTGCCGCTAACCCTATTTGTCCTGGCGCTAACCCTAGTTGTCCTGGCGCTAACCATAGTTGTCCTGACGCTAACCCTAGTTGTCCTGATGCTAACCCTAGTTGTCCTGGCCCTAATCCTAGTTGTCCTGGTGCTAACCCTAGTTGTCCTGACGCTAAGCCTAGTTGTCCTGATGCTAACCCTAGTTGTCCTGGCGCTAACCCTAGTTGTCCTGAAGCTAACCCTAGTTGTCCTGACGCTAACCCTAGTTGTCCTGATGCTAATCCTACTTGTCCTGACGCTAACCCTACTTGTCCTGACGCTAACCCTAGTTGTCCTGACGCCAACCCTACTTGTCCTGACGCTAACCCTAGTTGTCCTGACACTAACCCTAGTTGTCCTGACGCTAACCCTAGTTGTCCTGACGCTAAACCTAGTTGTCCTGACGCTAACCCTAGTTGTCCTGATGCTAACCCTAGTTGTCCTGACGCTAACCCTAGTTGTCCTGACGCTAACCAGACTTGTCCTGATGCTAACCCTACTTGTCCTGACGCTAACCCTAGTTGTCCTGACGCTAACCCTAGTTGTCCTGACGCTAACCCTATTTGTCCTGACGCTAAACCTACTTGTCCTGACGCTAACCCTAGTTGTCCTGACGCTAACCCTACTTGTCCTGACGCTAACCCTAGTTGTCCTGACGCTAACCCTAGTTGTCCTGACGCTAACCCTAGTTGTCCTGACGCTAACCCTACTTGTCCTGACGCTAACCCTAGTTGTCCTGATGCTAACCCTAGTTGTCCTGACGCTAACCCTAGTTGTCCTGACGCTAACCCTAGTTGTCCTGACGCTATCCCTAGTTGTCCTGGCGCTAACCCTAGTTGTCCTGGCGCTAACCCTACTTGTCCTGACGCTAACCCTAGTTGTCCTGACGCTAACCCTAGTTGTCCTGACGCTAACCCTAGTTGTCCTGACGCTAACCCTAGTTGTCCAGACGCTAACCCTAGTTGTCCAGACGCTAACCGTAGTTGTCCTGACGCTAACCCTAGTTGTCCTGACGCTAACTCTAGTTGTCCTGACGCTAACCCTAGTTGTCCTGGTGCTAACCCTAGTTGTCCTGGCGCTAACCCTAGTTGTCCTGGCGCTAACCCTAGTTGTCCTGACGCTAACCCTAGTTGTCCTGGCGCTAACCCTAGTTGTCCTGGCGCTAACCCTAGTTGTCCTGGCGCTAACCCTAGTTGTCCTGACGCTAACCCTAGTTGTCCTGGCGCTAACCCTAGTTGTCCTGGCGCTAACCCTAGTTGTCCTGACGCTAAGCCTAGTTGTCCTGACGCTAACCCTAGTTGTCCTGACGCTAACCCTAGTTGTCCTGACGCTAACCCTAGTTGTCCTGACGCTAACCCTACTTATCCTGACGCTAACCCTACTTGTCCTGACGCTAACCCTAGTTGTCCTGACGCTAACCCTACTTGTCCTGACGCTAACCCTAGTTGTCCTGACGCTAACCCTAGTTGTCCTGACGCTAACCCTAGTTGTCCTGACGCTAACCCTAGTTGTCCTGACGCTAACCCTAGTTGTCTTGACGCTAACCCTAGTTGTCCTGACGCTAACCCTAGTTGTCCTGACGCTAACCCTAGTTGTCCTGACGCTAACCCTAGTTGTCCTGACGCTAACCATACTTGTCCTGATGCTAACCCTAGTTGTCCTGACGCTAACCCTAGTTGTCCTGACGCTAACCCTACTTGTCCTGACGCTAACCCTAGTTGTCCTGACGCTAACCCTAGTTGTCCTGACGCTAAACCTACTTGTCCTGACGCTAACCCTAGTTGTCCTGACGCTAACCCTAGTTGTCCTGACGCTAACCCTAGTTGTCCTGACGCTAACCCTAGTTGTCCTGAACTAACCCTAGTTGTCCTGACGCTAACCCTAGTTGTCCTGACGCTAACCCTAGTTGTCCTGACGCTAACCCTACTTGTCCTGACGCTAACCCTACTTGTCCTGACGCTAACCCTAGTTGTCCTGACGCTAACCCTAGTTGTCCTGACGCTTACCCTAGTTGTCCTGACGCTAACCCTAGTTGTCCTGACGCTAACCCTAGTTGTCCTGACGCTAACCCTAGTTGTTCTGACGCTAACCCTAGTTGTTCTGACTCTAACCCTAGTTGTCCTGACGCTAACCCTAGTTGTCCTGGCGCTAACCCTAGTTGTCCTGGCGCTAACCCTAGTTGTCCTGACGCTAACCCTAGTTGTCCTGACGCTAACCCTAGTTGTCCTGGCGCTAACCCTAGTTGTCCTGGCGCTAACCCTAGTTTTCCTGACGCTATGCCTAGTTGTCCTGACGCTAACCCTAGTTGTCCTGGCGCTAACCCTAATTGTCCTGACGCTAACCCTAGTTGTCCTGATGCTAACCCTAGTTGTCCTGACGCTAACCCTACTTGTCCTGACGCTAACCCTACTTGTCCTGACGCTAACCCTAGTTGTCCTGACGCTAACCCTACTTGTCCTGACGCTAACCCTAGTTGTCCTGACGCTAACCCTAGTTGTCCTGACGCTAACCCTAGTTGTCCTGACGCTAACCCTAGTTGTCCTGACGCTAACCCTAGTTGTCCTGACGCTAACCCTAGTTGTCCTGACGCTAACCCTACTTGTCCTGACGCTAACCCTAGTTGTCCTGACGCTAACCCTTCTTGTCCTGACGCTAACCGTAGTTGTCCTGACGCTAACCCTAGTTGTCCTGAAGCTAACCCTAGTTGTCCTGACGCTAACCCTAGTTGTCCTGACGCTAACCCTACTTGTCCTGATGCTAACCCTACTTGTCCTGACGCTAACCCTAGTTGTCCTGACGCTAACCCTAGTTGTCCTGAAGCTAACCCTAGTTGTCCTGACGCTAACCCTACTTGTCCTGACGCTAACCCTACTTGTCCTGACGCTAACCCTAGTTGTTCTGACGCTAACCCTAGTTGTCCTGACGCTTACCCTACAGGTCCTGACGCTAACCCTAGTTGTCCTGACGCTAACCCTAGTTGTCCTGACGCTAACCCTAGTTGTCCTGACGCTAACCCTAGTTGTCCTGGCCCTAATCCTAGTTGTCCTGGCGCTAACCCTAGTTGTCCTGACGCTAAGCCTAGTTGTCCTGATGCTAACCCTAGTTGTCCTGGCGCTAACCCTAGTTGTCCTGGCGCTAACCCTAGTTTTCCTGACGCTATGCCTAGTTGTCCTGACGCTAACCCTAGTTGTCCTGGCGCTAACCCTAGTTGTCCTGACGCTAACCCTAGTTGTCCTGATGCTAACCCTAGTTGTCCTGACGCCAACCCTACTTGTCCTGACGCTAACCCTAGTTGTCCGGACGCTAACCCTAGTTGTCCTGATGCTAACCCTAGTTGTCCTGACGCTAAACCTAGTTGTCCTGACGCTAACCCTAGTTGTCCTGACGCTAACCCTAGTTGTCCTGACGCTAACCCTTCTTGTCCTGACGCTAACCCTTGTTGTCCTGACGCTAACCCTAGTTGTCCTGAAGCTAACCCTAGTTGTCCTGACGCTAACCCTAGTTGTCCTGACGCTAACCCTACTTGTCCTGATGCTAACCCTACTTGTCCTGACGCTAACCCTAGTTGTCCTGACGCTAACCCTAGTTGTCCTGAAGCTAACCCTAGTTGTCCTGACGCTAACCCTACTTGTCCTGACGCTAACCCTACTTGTCCTGACGCTAACCCTAGTTGTTCTGACGCTAACCCTAGTTGTCCTGACGCTTACCCTACAGGTCCTGACGCTAACCCTAGTTGTCCTGACGCTAACCCTAGTTGTCCTGACGCTAACCCTAGTTGTCCTGACGCTAACCCTAGTTGTCCTGGCCCTAATCCTAGTTGTCCTGGCGCTAACCCTAGTTGTCCTGACGCTAAGCCTAGTTGTCCTGATGCTAACCCTAGTTGTCCTGGCGCTAACCCTAGTTGTCCTGGCGCTAACCCTAGTTTTCCTGACGCTATGCCTAGTTGTCCTGACGCTAACCCTAGTTGTCCTGGCGCTAACCCTAGTTGTCCTGACGCTAACCCTAGTTGTCCTGATGCTAACCCTAGTTGTCCTGACGCCAACCCTACTTGTCCTGACGCTAACCCTAGTTGTCCGGACGCTAACCCTAGTTGTCCTGATGCTAACCCTAGTTGTCCTGACGCTAAACCTAGTTGTCCTGACGCTAACCCTAGTTGTCCTGACGCTAACCCTAGTTGTCCTGACGCTAACCCTAGTTGTCCTGACGCTAACCAGACTTGTCCTGACGCTAACCCTAGTTGTCCTGACGCTAACCCTACTTGTCCTGACTCTAACCCTATTTGTCCTGACGCTAAACCTACTTGTCCTGATGCTAACCCTAGTTGTCCTGACGCTAACCCTACTTGTCCTGACGCTAACCCTAGTTGTCCTGACGCTAACCCTAGTTGTCCTGACGCTAACCCTACTTGTCCTGACGCTAACCCTAGTTGTCCTGACGCTAACCCTAGTTGTCCTGACGCTAACCCTAGTTGTCCTGACGCTAAACCTACTTGTCCTGACGCTAACCCTAGTTGTCCTGACGCTAACCCTAGTTGTCCTGACGCTAACCCTAGTTGTCCTGACGCTAACCCTAGTTGTCCTGGTGCTAACCCTAGTTGTCCTGACGCTAACCCTAGTTGTCCTGGCACTAACTCTAGTTGTCCTGGCGCTAACCCTAGTTGTCCTGGCGCTAACCCTAGTTGTCCTGGAGCTAACCCTAGTTGTCCTGGTGCTAACCCGAGTTGTCCTGGCGCTAACCCTAGTTGTCCTGGCGCTAACCCTAGTTGTCCTGACGCTAACCCTAGTTGTCCTGACGCTAACCCTAGCTGTCCTGACGCTAACCCTAGTTGTCCTGACACTAACCCTAGTTGTCCTGACGCTAACCCTAGTTGTCCTGACGCTAACCCTAGTTGTCCTGACGCTAACCCTAGTTGTACTGACGCTAACCCTAGTTGTCCTGACGCTAACCCGAGTTGTCCTGACGCTAACCCGAGTTGTCCTGACGCTAACCCGAGTTGTCCTGACGCTAACCCGAGTTGTCCTGACGCTAACCCTAGTTGTCCTGACGCTAACCCGAGTTGTCCTGACGCTAACCCGAGTTGTCCTGACGCTAAGCCGAGTTGTCCAGACGCTAACCCGAGTTGTCCTGACGCTAACCCGAGTTGTCCTGACGCTAACCCGAGTTGTCCTGACGCTAACCCTAGTTGTCCTGACGCTAACCCGAGTTGTCCTGACGCTAAACCGAGTTGTCCTGACGCTAACCCTAGTTGTCCTGACGCTAACCCTACTTGTCCTGACGCTAACCCTAGTTGTCCTGACGCTAACCCTAGTTGTCCTGACGCTAACCCTATTTGTCCTGACGCTAAACCTACTTGTCCTGACGCTAACCCTAGTTGTCCTGACGCTAACCCTACTTGTCCTGACGCTAACCCTAGTTGTCCTGACGCTAACCCTACTTGTCCTGACGCTAACCATAGTTGTCCTGACGCTAACCCTAGTTGTCCTGACGCTAACCCTTCTTGTCCTGACGCTAACCCTAGTTGTCCTGACGCTAACCCTAGTTGTCCTGACGCTAACCCTAGTTGTCCTGGCGCTAACCCTAGTTGTCCTGGCGCTAACCCTAGTTGTCCTGGCGCTAACCCTAGTTGTCCTGGCGCTAACCCTACTTGTCCTGACGCTAACCCTAGTTGTCCTGACGCTAACCCTAGTTGTCCTGACGCTAACCCTAGTTGTCCTGACGCTAACCCTAGTTGTCCTGGCGCTAACCCTAGTTGTCCTGGCGCTAACCCTACTTGTCCTGGCGCTAACCCTAGTTGTCCTGGCGCTAACCCTAGTTGTCCTGACGCTAACCCTAGTTGTCCTGATGCTAATCCTAGTTGTCCTGACGCTAACCCTACTTGTCCTGACGCTAACCCTTCTTGTCCTGACGCTAACCCTAGTTGTCCTGACGCTAACCCTACTTGTCCTGACGCTAACCCTAGTTGTCCTGACGCTAACCCTAGTTGTCCTGACGCTAACCCTAGTTGTCCTGGCGCTAACCCTAGTTGTCCTGGCGCTAACCCTAGTTGTCCTGGCGCTAACCCTAGTTGTCCTGATGCTAACCCTAGTTGTCCTGGCCCTAATCCTAGTTGTCCTGGCGCTAACCCTAGTTGTCTTGACGCTAAGCCTAGTTGTCCTGATGTTAACCCTAGTTGTCCTGGCGCTAACCCTAGTTGTCCTGAAGCTAACCCTAGTTGTCCTGATGCTAACCCTAGTTGTCCTGATGCTAACCCTACTTGTCCTGACGCTAACCCTACTTGTCCTGACGCTAACCCTAGTTGTCCTGACGCCAACCCTACTTGTCCTGATGCTAACCCTAGTTGTCCTGACGCTAACCCTAGTTGTCCTGCCGCTAACCCTATTTGTCCTGGCGCTAACCCTAGTTGTCCTGGCGCTAACCATAGTTGTCCTGACGCTAACCCTAGTTGTCCTGATGCTAACCCTAGTTGTCCTGGCCCTAATCCTAGTTGTCCTGGCGCTAACCCTAGTTGTCCTGACGCTAAGCCTAGTTGTCCTGATGCTAACCCTAGTTGTCCTGGCGCTAACCCTAGTTGTCCTGAAGCTAACCCTAGTTGTCCTGACGCTAACCCTAGTTGTCCTGATGCTAATCCTACTTGTCCTGACGCTAACCCTACTTGTCCTGACGCTAACCCTAGTTGTCCTGACGCCAACCCTACTTGTCCTGACGCTAACCCTAGTTGTCCTGACACTAACCCTAGTTGTCCTGACGCTAACCCTAGTTGTCCTGACGCTAAACCTAGTTGTCCTGACGCTAACCCTAGTTGTCCTGATGCTAACCCTAGTTGTCCTGACGCTAACCCTAGTTGTCCTGACGCTAACCAGACTTGTCCTGATGCTAACCCTACTTGTCCTGACGCTAACCCTAGTTGTCCTGACGCTAACCCTAGTTGTCCTGACGCTAACCCTATTTGTCCTGACGCTAAACCTACTTGTCCTGACGCTAACCCTAGTTGTCCTGACGCTAACCCTACTTGTCCTGACGCTAACCCTAGTTGTCCTGACGCTAACCCTAGTTGTCCTGACGCTAACCCTAGTTGTCCTGACGCTAACCCTACTTGTCCTGACGCTAACCCTAGTTGTCCTGATGCTAACCCTAGTTGTCCTGACGCTAACCCTAGTTGTCCTGACGCTAACCCTAGTTGTCCTGACGCTAACCCTAGTTGTCCTGGCGCTAACCCTAGTTGTCCTGGCGCTAACCCTACTTGTCCTGACGCTAACCCTAGTTGTCCTGACGCTAACCCTAGTTGTCCTGACGCTAACCCTAGTTGTCCTGACGCTAACCCTAGTTGTCCAGACGCTAACCCTAGTTGTCCAGACGCTAACCGTAGTTGTCCTGACGCTAACCCTAGTTGTCCTGACGCTAACCCTAGTTGTCCTGACGCTAACCCTAGTTGTCCTGGTGCTAACCCTAGTTGTCCTGGCGCTAACCCTAGTTGTCCTGGCGCTAACCCTAGTTGTCCTGACGCTAACCCTAGTTGTCCTGGCGCTAACCCTAGTTGTCCTGGCGCTAACCCTAGTTGTCCTGGCGCTAACCCTAGTTGTCCTGACGCTATCCCTAGTTGTCCTGGCGCTAACCCTAGTTGTCCTGGCGCTAACCCTAGTTGTCCTGACGCTAAGCCTAGTTGTCCTGACGCTAACCCTAGTTGTCCTGACGCTAACCCTAGTTGTCCTGACGCTAACCCTAGTTGTCCTGACGCTAACCCTACTTATCCTGACGCTAACCCTACTTGTCCTGACGCTAACCCTAGTTGTCCTGACGCTAAGCCTACTTGTCCTGACGCTAACCCTAGTTGTCCTGACGCTAACCCTAGTTGTCCTGACGCTAACCCTAGTTGTCCTGACGCTAACCCTAGTTGTCCTGACGCTAACCCTAGTTGTCCTGACGCTAACCCTAGTTGTCTTGACGCTAACCCTAGTTGTCCTGACGCTAACCCTAGTTGTCCTGACGCTAACCCTAGTTGTCCTGACGCTAACCCTAGTTGTCCTGACGCTAACCATACTTGTCCTGATGCTAACCCTAGTTGTCCTGACGCTAACCCTAGTTGTCCTGACGCTAACCCTACTTGTCCTGACGCTAACCCTAGTTGTCCTGACGCTAACCCTAGTTGTCCTGACGCTAAACCTACTTGTCCTGACGCTAACCCTAGTTGTCCTGACGCTAACCCTAGTTGTCCTGACGCTAACCCTAGTTGTCCTGACGCTAACCCTAGTTGTCCTGAACTAACCCTAGTTGTCCTGACGCTAACCCTAGTTGTCCTGACGCTAACCCTAGTTGTGCTGACGCTAACCCTACTTGTCCTGACGCTAACCCTACTTGTCCTGACGCTAACCCTAGTTGTCCTGACGCTAACCCTAGTTGTCCTGACGCTTACCCTAGTTGTCCTGACGCTAACCCTAGTTGTCCTGACGCTAACCCTAGTTGTCCTGACGCTAACCCTAGTTGTTCTGACGCTAACCCTAGTTGTTCTGACTCTAACCCTAGTTGTCCTGACGCTAACCCTAGTTGTCCTGGCGCTAACCCTAGTTGTCCTGGCGCTAACCCTAGTTGTCCTGACGCTAACCCTAGTTGTCCTGACGCTAACCCTAGTTGTCCTGGCGCTAACCCTAGTTGTCCTGGCGCTAACCCTAGTTTTCCTGACGCTATGCCTAGTTGTCCTGACGCTAACCCTAGTTGTCCTGGCGCTAACCCTAATTGTCCTGACGCTAACCCTAGTTGTCCTGATGCTAACCCTAGTTGTCCTGACGCTAACCCTACTTGTCCTGACGCTAACCCTACTTGTCCTGACGCTAACCCTAGTTGTCCTGATGCTAACCCTACTTGTCCTGACGCTAACCCTAGTTGTCCTGACGCTAACCCTAGTTGTCCTGACGCTAACCCTAGTTGTCCTGACGCTAACCCTAGTTGTCCTGACGCTAACCCTAGTTGTCCTGACGCTAACCCTACTTGTCCTGACGCTAACCCTAGTTGTCCTGACGCTAACCCTTCTTGTCCTGACGCTAACCGTAGTTGTCCTGACGCTAACCCTAGTTGTCCTGAAGCTAACCCTAGTTGTCCTGACGCTAACCCTAGTTGTCCTGACGCTAACCCTACTTGTCCTGATGCTAACCCTACTTGTCCTGACGCTAACCCTAGTTGTCCTGACGCTAACCCTAGTTGTCCTGAAGCTAACCCTAGTTGTCCTGACGCTAACCCTACTTGTCCTGACGCTAACCCTACTTGTCCTGACGCTAACCCTAGTTGTTCTGACGCTAACCCTAGTTGTCCTGACGCTTACCCTACAGGTCCTGACGCTAACCCTAGTTGTCCTGACGCTAACCCTAGTTGTCCTGACGCTAACCCTAGTTGTCCTGACGCTAACCCTAGTTGTCCTGGCCCTAATCCTAGTTGTCCTGGCGCTAACCCTAGTTGTCCTGACGCTAAGCCTAGTTGTCCTGATGCTAACCCTAGTTGTCCTGGCGCTAACCCTAGTTGTCCTGGCGCTAACCCTAGTTTTCCTGACGCTATGCCTAGTTGTCCTGACGCTAACCCTAGTTGTCCTGGCGCTAACCCTAATTGTCCTGACGCTAACCCTAGTTGTCCTGATGCTAACCCTAGTTGTCCTGACGCCAACCCTACTTGTCCTGACGCTAACCCTAGTTGTCCGGACGCTAACCCTAGTTGTCCTGATGCTAACCCTAGTTGTCCTGACGCTAAACCTAGTTGTCCTGACGCTAACCCTAGTTGTCCTGACGCTAACCCTAGTTGTCCTGACGCTAACCCTTCTTGTCCTGACGCTAACCCTAGTTGTCCTGACGCTAACCCTAGTTGTCCTGAAGCTAACCCTAGTTGTCCTGACGCTAACCCTAGTTGTCCTGACGCTAACCCTACTTGTCCTGATGCTAACCCTACTTGTCCTGACGCTAACCCTAGTTGTCCTGACGCTAACCCTAGTTGTCCTGAAGCTAACCCTAGTTGTCCTGACGCTAACCCTACTTGTCCTGACGCTAACCCTACTTGTCCTGACGCTAACCCTAGTTGTTCTGACGCTAACCCTAGTTGTCCTGACGCTTACCCTACAGGTCCTGACGCTAACCCTAGTTGTCCTGACGCTAACCCTAGTTGTCCTGACGCTAACCCTAGTTGTCCTGACGCTAACCCTAGTTGTCCTGGCCCTAATCCTAGTTGTCCTGGCGCTAACCCTAGTTGTCCTGACGCTAAGCCTAGTTGTCCTGATGCTAACCCTAGTTGTCCTGGCGCTAACCCTAGTTGTCCTGGCGCTAACCCTAGTTTTCCTGACGCTATGCCTAGTTGTCCTGACGCTAACCCTAGTTGTCCTGGCGCTAACCCTAGTTGTCCTGACGCTAACCCTAGTTGTCCTGATGCTAACCCTAGTTGTCCTGACGCCAACCCTACTTGTCCTGACGCTAACCCTAGTTGTCCGGACGCTAACCCTAGTTGTCCTGATGCTAACCCTAGTTGTCCTGACGCTAAACCTAGTTGTCCTGACGCTAACCCTAGTTGTCCTGACGCTAACCCTAGTTGTCCTGACGCTAACCCTAGTTGTCCTGACGCTAACCAGACTTGTCCTGACGCTAACCCTAGTTGTCCTGACGCTAACCCTACTTGTCCTGACTCTAACCCTATTTGTCCTGACGCTAAACCTACTTGTCCTGATGCTAACCCTAGTTGTCCTGACGCTAACCCTACTTGTCCTGACGCTAACCCTAGTTGTCCTGACGCTAACCCTAGTTGTCCTGACGCTAACCCTACTTGTCCTGACGCTAACCCTAGTTGTCCTGACGCTAACCCTAGTTGTCCTGACGCTAACCCTAGTTGTCCTGACGCTAAACCTACTTGTCCTGACGCTAACCCTAGTTGTCCTGACGCTAACCCTAGTTGTCCTGACGCTAACCCTAGTTGTCCTGACGCTAACCCTAGTTGTCCTGGTGCTAACCCTAGTTGTCCTGACGCTAACCCTAGTTGTCCTGGCACTAACCCTAGTTGTCCTGGCGCTAACCCTAGTTGTCCTGGCGCTAACCCTAGTTGTCCTGGAGCTAACCCTAGTTGTCCTGGTGCTAACCCGAGTTGTCCTGGCGCTAACCCTAGTTGTCCTGGCGCTAACCCTAGTTGTCCTGACGCTAACCCTAGTTGTCCTGACGCTAACCCTAGCTGTCCTGACGCTAACCCTAGTTGTCCTGACACTAACCCTAGTTGTCCTGACGCTAACCCTAGTTGTCCTGACGCTAACCCTAGTTGTCCTGACGCTAACCCTAGTTGTACTGACGCTAACCTTAGTTGTCCTGACGCTAACCCGAGTTGTCCTGACGCTAACCCGAGTTGTCCTGACGCTAACCCGAGTTGTCCTGACGCTAACCCGAGTTGTCCTGACGCTAACCCTAGTTGTCCTGACGCTAACCCGAGTTGTCCTGACGCTAACCCGAGTTGTCCTGACGCTAAGCCGAGTTGTCCAGACGCTAACCCGAGTTGTCCTGACGCTAACCCGAGTTGTCCTGACGCTAACCCGAGTTGTCCTGACGCTAACCCTAGTTGTCCTGACGCTAACCCGAGTTGTCCTGACGCTAAACCGAGTTGTCCTGACGCTAACCCGAGTTGTCCTGACGCTAACCCTACTTGTCCTGACGCTAACCCTAGTTGTCCTGACGCTAACCCTAGTTGTCCTGACGCTAACCCTATTTGTCCTGACGCTAAACCTACTTGTCCTGACGCTAACCCTAGTTGTCCTGACGCTAACCCTACTTGTCCTGACGCTAACCCTAGTTGTCCTGACGCTAACCCTACTTGTCCTGACGCTAACCATAGTTGTCCTGACGCTAACCCTAGTTGTCCTGACGCTAACCCTTCTTGTCCTGACGCTAACCCTAGTTGTCCTGACGCTAACCCTAGTTGTCCTGACGCTAACCCTAGTTGTCCTGGCGCTAACCCTAGTTGTCCTGGCGCTAACCCTAGTTGTCCTGGCGCTAACCCTAGTTGTCCTGGCGCTAACCCTACTTGTCCTGACGCTAACCCTAGTTGTCCTGACGCTAACCCTAGTTGTCCTGACGCTAACCCTAGTTGTCCTGACGCTAACCCTAGTTGTCCAGACGCTAACCCTAGTTGTCCAGACGCTAACCCTAGTTGTCCTGACGCTAACCCTAGTTGTCCTGACGCTAACCCTAGTTGTCCTGGCGCTAACCCTGGTTGTCCTGACGCTAAGCCTAGTTGTCCTGACGCTAACCCTTCTTGTCCTGACGCTAACCCTAGTTGTCCTGACGCTAACCCTAGTTGTCCTGACGCTAACCCTAGTTGTCCTGACGCTAACCCTAGTTGTCCTGGCGCTAACCCTAGTTGTCCTGACGCTAAGCCTAGTTGTCCTGACGCTAACCCTAGTTGTCCTGACGCTAACCCTAGTTGTCCTGACGCTAACCCTAGTTGTCCTGACGCTAACCCTAGTTGTCCTGGCGCTAACCCTAGTTGTCCTGGCGCTAACCCTAGTTGTCCTGGCGCTAACCCTACTTGTCCTGACGCTAACCCTAGTTGTCCTGAAGCTAACCCTAGTTGTCCTGACGCTAACCCTAGTTGTCCTGACGCTAACCCTAGTTGTCCAGACGCTAACCCTAGTTGTCCAGACGCTAACCCTAGTTGTCCTGACGCTAACCCTAGTTGTCCTGACGCTAACCCTAGTTGTCCTGGCGCTAACCCTAGTTGTCCTGACGCTAACCCTAGTTGTCCTGACGCTAACCCTTCTTGTCCTGACGCTAACCCTAGTTGTCCTGACGCTAACCCTAGTTGTCCTGACGCTAACCCTAGTTGTCTTGACGCTAACCCTAGTTGTCCTGGCGCTAACCCTAGTTGTCCTGACGCTAAGCCTAGTTGTCCTGACGCTAACCCTAGTTGTCCTGACGCTAACCCTAGTTGTCCTGACGCTAACCCTAGTTGTCCTGACGCTAACCCTACTTGTCCTGACGCTAACCCTAGTTGTCCTGACGCTAACCCTACTTGTCCTGACGCTAACCCTAGTTGTCCTGACGCTAACCCTAGTTGTCCTGACGCTAACCCTACTTGTCCTGACGCTAACCCTAGTTGTCCTGACGCTAACCCTAGTTGTCCTGACGCTAACCCTATTTGTCCTGACGCTAAACCTACTTGTCCTGACGCTAACCCTAGTTGTCCTGACGCTAACCCTACTTGTCCTGACGCTAACCCTAGTTGTCCTGACGCTAACCCTACTTGTCCTGACGCTAACCATAGTTGTCCTGACGCTAACCCTAGTTGTCCTGACGCTAACCCTTCTTGTCCTGACGCTAACCCTAGTTGTCCTGACGCTAACCCTAGTTGTCCTGACGCTAACCCTAGTTGTCCTGGCGCTAACCCTAGTTGTCCTGGCGCTAACCCTAGTTGTCCTGGCGCTAACCCTAGTTGTCCTGGCGCTAACCCTACTTGTCCTGACGCTAACCCTAGTTGTCCTGACGCTAACCCTAGTTGTCCTGACGCTAACCCTAGTTGTCCTGACGCTAACCCTAGTTGTCCAGACGCTAACCCTAGTTGTCCAGACGCTAACCCTAGTTGTCCTGACGCTAACCCTAGTTGTCCTGACGCTAACCCTAGTTGTCCTGGCGCTAACCCTGGTTGTCCTGACGCTAAGCCTAGTTGTCCTGACGCTAACCCTTCTTGTCCTGACGCTAACCCTAGTTGTCCTGACGCTAACCCTAGTTGTCCTGACGCTAACCCTAGTTGTCCTGACGCTAACCCTAGTTGTCCTGGCGCTAACCCTAGTTGTCCTGACGCTAAGCCTAGTTGTCCTGACGCTAACCCTAGTTGTCCTGACGCTAACCCTAGTTGTCCTGACGCTAACCCTAGTTGTCCTGACGCTAACCCTAGTTGTCCTGGCGCTAACCCTAGTTGTCCTGGCGCTAACCCTAGTTGTCCTGGCGCTAACCCTACTTGTCCTGACGCTAACCCTAGTTGTCCTGAAGCTAACCCTAGTTGTCCTGACGCTAACCCTAGTTGTCCTGACGCTAACCCTAGTTGTCCAGACGCTAACCCTAGTTGTCCAGACGCTAACCCTAGTTGTCCTGACGCTAACCCTAGTTGTCCTGACGCTAACCCTAGTTGTCCTGGCGCTAACCCTAGTTGTCCTGACGCTAACCCTAGTTGTCCTGACGCTAACCCTTCTTGTCCTGACGCTAACCCTAGTTGTCCTGACGCTAACCCTAGTTGTCCTGACGCTAACCCTAGTTGTCCTGACGCTAACCCTAGTTGTCCTGGCGCTAACCCTAGTTGTCCTGACGCTAAGCCTAGTTGTCCTGACGCTAACCCTAGTTGTCCTGACGCTAACCCTAGTTGTCCTGACGCTAACCCTAGTTGTCCTGACGCTAACCCTACTTGTCCTGACGCTAACCCTAGTTGTCCTGACGCTAACCCTACTTGTCCTGACGCTAACCCTAGTTGTCCTGACGCTAACCCTAGTTGTCCTGACGCTAACCCTAGTTGTCCTGACGCTAACCCTAGTTGTCTTGACGCTAACCCTAGTTGTCCTGACGCTAACCCTAGTTGTCCTGACGCTAACCCTAGTTGTCCTGACGCTAACCCTAATTGTCCTGACGCTAACCCTACTTGTCCTGATGCTAACCCTAGTTGTCCTGACGCTAACCCTAGTTGTCCTGACGCTAACCCTACTTGTCCTGACGCTAACCCTAGTTGTCCTGACGCTAACCCTAGTTGTCCTGACGCTAACCCTAGTTGTCCTGACGCTAACCCTAGTTGTCCTGACGCTAACCCTAGTTGTCCTGACGCTAACCCTAGTTGTCCTGATGCTAACCCTAGTTGTCCTGACGCTAACCCTAGTTGTCCTGAAGCTAACCCTAGTTGTCCTGACGCTAACCCTAGTTGTCCTGACGCTAACCCTAGTTGTCCTGACGCTAACCCTACTTGTCCTGACGCTAACCCTACTTGTCCTGACGCTAACCCTAGTTGTCCTGACGCTAACCCTAGTTGTCCTGACGCTTACCCTAGTTGTCCTGATGCTAACCCTAGTTGTCCTGACGCTAACCCTAGTTGTCCTGACGCTAACCCTAGTTGTTCTGACGCTAACCCTAGTTGTTCTGACGCTAACCCTAGTTGTCCTGACGCTAACCCTAGTTGTCCTGGCGCTAACCCTAGTTGTCCTGACGCTAACCCTAGTTGTCCTGACGCTAACCCTAGTTGTCCTGGTGCTAACCCTAGTTGTCCTGGCGCTAACCCTAGTTTTCCTGACGCTAAGCCTAGTTGTCCTGACGCTAACCCTAGTTGTCCTGGCGCTAACCCTAGTTGTCCTGACGCTAACCCTAGTTGTCCTGATGCTAACCCTAGTTGTCCTGATGCTAACCCTACTTGTCCTGACGCTAACCCTACTTGTCCTGACGCTAACCCTAGATGTCCTGACGCTAACCCTACTTGTCCTGACACTAACCCTAGTTGTCCTGACGCTAACGCTAGTTGTCCTGACGCTAACCCTACTTGTCCTGACGCTAACCCTACTTGTCCTGACGCTAACCCTAGTTGTCCTGACGCTAACCCTTCTTGTCCTGACGCTAACCCTAGTTGTCCTGACGCTAACCCTAGTTGTCCTGAAGCTAACCCTAGTTGTTCTGACGCTAACCCTAGTTGTCCTGACGCTAACCCTACTTGTCCTGATGCTAACCCTACTTGTCCTGACGCTAACCCTAGTTGTCCTGACGCTAACCCTAGTTGTCCTGACGCTAACCCTAGTTGTCCTGACGCTAACCCTAGTTGTCCTAAAGCTAACCCTAGTTGTCCTGACGCTAACCCTACTTGTCCTGATGCTAACCCTACTTGTCCTGGCGCTAACCCTAGTTGTCCTGGCGCTAACCCTAGTTGTCCTGACGCTAACCCTAGTTGTCCTGACGCTAACCCTAGTTGTCCTGGTGCTAACCCTAGTTGTCCTGGCGCTAACCCTAGTTTTCCTGACGCTAAGCCTAGTTGTCCTGACGCTAACCCTAGTTGTCCTGGCGCTAACCCTAGTTGTCCTGACGCTAACCCTAGTTGTCCTGATGCTAACCCTAGTTGTCCTGATGCTAACCCTACTTGTCCTGACGCTAACCCTACTTGTCCTGACGCTAACCCTAGATGTCCTGACGCTAACCCTACTTGTCCTGACACTAACCCTAGTTGTCCTGACGCTAACGCTAGTTGTCCTGACGCTAACCCTACTTGTCCTGACGCTAACCCTACTTGTCCTGACGCTAACCCTAGTTGTCCTGACGCTAACCCTTCTTGTCCTGACGCTAACCCTAGTTGTCCTGACGCTAACCCTAGTTGTCCTGAAGCTAACCCTAGTTGTTCTGACGCTAACCCTAGTTGTCCTGACGCTAACCCTACTTGTCCTGATGCTAACCCTACTTGTCCTGACGCTAACCCTAGTTGTCCTGACGCTAACCCTAGTTGTCCTGACGCTAACCCTAGTTGTCCTGACGCTAACCCTAGTTGTCCTAAAGCTAACCCTAGTTGTCCTGACGCTAACCCTACTTGTCCTGACGCTAACCCTACTTGTCCTGACGCTAACCCTAGTTGTTCTGACGCTAACCCTAGTTGTCCTGACGCTTACCCTACAGGTCCTGACGCTAACCCTAGTTGTCCTGACGCTAACCCTAGTTGTCCTGACGCTAACCCTAGTTGTCCTGACGCTAACCCTAGTTGTCCTGGCCCTAATCCTAGTTGTCCTGGCGCTAACCCTAGTTGTCCTGACGCTAAGCCTAGTTGTCCTGATGCTAACCCTAGTTGTCCTGACGCTAACCCTAGTTGTTCTGACGCTAACCCTAGTTGTCCTGACGCTAACCCTAGTTGTTCTGACGCTAACCCTAGTTGTTCTGACGCTAACCCTAGTTGTCCTGACGCTAACCCTAGTTGTCCTGGCGCTAACCCTAGTTGTCCTGGCGCTAACCCTAGTTGTCCTGACGCTAACCCTAGTTGTCCTGACGCTAACCCTAGTTGTCCTGGGGCTAACCCTAGTTGTCCTGGCGCTAACCCTAGTTTTCCTGACGCTAAGCCTAGTTGTCCTGATGCTAACCCTAGTTGTCCTGGCGCTAACCCTAGTTGTCCTGACGCTAACCCTAGTTGTCCTGATGCTAACCCTAGTTGTCCTGACGCTAACCCTACTTGTCCTGACGCTAACCCTACTTGTCCTGACGCTAACCCTAGTTGTCCTGACGCTAACCCTACTTGTCCTGACACTAACCCTAGTTGTCCTGACGCTAACCCTAGTTGTCCTGACGCTAACCCTAGTTGTCCTGACGCTAACCCTAGTTGTCCTGACTCTAACCCTACTTGTCCTGACGCTAACCCTACTTGTCCTGACGCTAACCCTAGTTGTCCTGACGCTAACCCTTCTTGTCCTGATGCTAACCCTAGTTGTCCTGACGCTAACCCTAGTTGTCCTGAAGCTAACCCTAGTTGTCCTGACGCTAACCCTAGTTTTCCTGACGCTAACCCTACTTGTCCTGATGCTAACCCTCCTTGTCCTGACGCTAACCCTACTTGTCCTGACGCTAACCCTAGTTGTCCTGACGCTAACCCTAGTTGTCCTGAAGCTAACCCTAGTTGTCCTGACGCTAACCCTACTTGTCCTGACGCTAACCCTACTTGTCCTGACGCTAACCCTAGTTGTTCTGACGCTAACCCTAGTTGTCCTGACGCTTACCCTACAGGTCCTGACGCTAACCCTAGTTGTCCTGACGCTAACCCTAGTTGTCCTGACGCTAACCCTAGTTGTCCTGACGCTAACCCTAGTTGTCCTGGCCCTAATCCTAGTTGTCCTGGCGCTAACCCTAGTTGTCCTGACGCTAACCCTAGTTGTCCTGACGCTAACCCTAGTTGTCCTGGCCCTAATCCTAGTTGTCCTGGCGCTAACCCTAGTTGTCCTGAAGCTAACCCTAGTTGTCCTGACGCTAACCCTAGTTTCCTGACGCTAACCCTACTTGTCCTGACGCTAACCCTACTTGTCCTGACGCTAACCCTAGTTGTCCTGACGCTAACCCTAGTTGTCCTGACGCTTACCCTAGTTGTCCTGACGCTAACCCTAGTTGTCCTGACGCTAACCCTAGTTGTCCTGACGCTAACCCTAGTTGTCCTGACGCTAACCCTAGTTGTCCTGACGCTAACCCTAGTTGTCCTGACGCTAACCCTAGTTGTCCTGAAGCTAACCCTAGTTGTCCTGACGCTAACCCTAGTTGTCCTGACGCTAACCCTAGTTGTCCTGACGCTAACCCTACTTGTCCTGACGCTAACCCTACTTGTCCTGACGCTAACCCTAGTTGTCCTGACGCTAACCCTAGTTGTCCTGACGCTTACCCTAGTTGTCCTGACTCTAACCCTAGTTGTCCTGACGCTAACCCTAGTTGTCCTGACGCTAACCCTAGTTGTTCTGACGCTAACCCTAGTTGTTCTGACTCTAACCCTAGTTGTCCTGACGCTAACCCTAGTTGTCCTGGCGCTAACCCTAGTTGTCCTGACGCTAACCCTAGTTGTCCTGACGCTAACCCTAGTTGTCCTGGCGCTAACCCTAGTTGTCCTGGCGCTAACCCTAGTTTTCCTGACGCTATGCCTAGTTGTCCTGACGCTAACCCTAGTTGTCCTGGCGCTAACCCTAGTTGTCCTGACGCTAACCCTAGTTGTCCTGATGCTAACCCTAGTTGTCCTGACACTAACCCTACTTGTCCTGACGCTAACCCTACTTGTCCTGACGCTAACCCTAGTTGTCCTGACGCTAACCCTACTTGTCCTGACGCTAACCCTAGTTGTCCTGACGCTAACCCTAGTTGTCCTGACGCTAACCCTAGTTGTCCTGACGCTAACCCTAGTTGTCCTGACGCTAACCCTAGTTGTCCTGACGCTAACCCTACTTGTCCTGACGCTAACCCTAGTTGTCCTGACGCTAACCCTTCTTGTCCTGACGCTAACCCTAGTTGTCCTGACGCTAACCCTAGTTGTCCTGAAGCTAACCCTAGTTGTCCTGACGCTAACCCTAGTTGTCCTGACGCTAACCCTACTTGTCCTGATGCTAACCCTACTTGTCCTGACGCTAACCCTAGTTGTCCTGACGCTAACCCTAGTTGTCCTGAAGCTAACCCTAGTTGTCCTGACGCTAACCCTACTTGTCCTGACGCTAACCCTACTTGTCCTGACGCTAACCCTAGTTGTTCTGACGCTAACCCTAGTTGTCCTGACTCTTACCCTACAGGTCCTGACGCTAACCCTAGTTGTCCTGACGCTAACCCTAGTTGTCCTGACGCTAACCCTAGTTGTCCTGACGCTAACCCTAGTTGTCCTGGCCCTAATCCTAGTTGTCCTGGCGCTAACCCTAGTTGTCCTGACGCTAAGCCTAGTTGTCCTGATGCTAACCCTAGTTGTCCTGGCGCTAACCCTAGTTGTCCTGAAGCTAACCCTAGTTGTCCTGACGCTAACCCTAGTTGTCCTGACGCTAACCCTAGTTGTCCTGACGCTAACCCTACTTGTCCTGACGCTAACCCTAGTTGTCCTGACGCCAACCCTACTTGTCCTGACGCTAACCCTAGTTGTCCGGACGCTAACCCTAGTTGTCCTGATGCTAACCCTAGTTGTCCTGACGCTAAACCTAGTTGTCCTGACGCTAACCCTAGTTGTCCTGACGCTAACCCTAGTTGTCCTGACGCTAACCCTAGTTGTCCTGACACTAACCAGACTTGTCCTGACGCTAACCCTAGTTGTCCTGACGCTAACCCTACTTGTCCTGACGCTAACCCTAGTTGTCCTGACGCTAAACCTACTTGTCCTGACGCTAACCCTAGTTGTCCTGACGCTAACCCTAGTTGTCCTGACGCTAACCCTAGTTGTCCTGACGCTAACCCTAGTTGTCCTGGTGCTAACCCTAGTTGTCCTGACGCTAACCCTAGTTGTCCTGGCACTAACCCTAGTTGTCCTGGCGCTAACCCTAGTTGTCCTGGCGCTAACCCTAGTTGTCCTGGAGCTAACCCTAGTTGTCCTGGTGCTAACCCGAGTTGTCCTGGCGCTAACCCTAGTTGTCCTGGCGCTAACCCTAGTTGTCCTGACGCTAACCCTAGTTGTCCTGACGCTAACCCTAGCTGTCCTGACGCTAACCCTAGTTGTCCTGACACTAACCCTAGTTGTCCTGACGCTAACCCTAGTTGTCCTGACGCTAACCCTAGTTGTCCTGACGCTAACCCTAGTTGTACTGACGCTAACCCTAGTTGTCCTGACGCTAACCCGAGTTGTCCTGACGCTAACCCGAGTTGTCCTGACGCTAACCCGAGTTGTCCTGACGCTAACCCGAGTTGTCCTGACGCTAACCCTAGTTGTCCTGACGCTAACCCGAGTTGTCCTGACGCTAACCCGAGTTGTCCTGACGCTAAGCCGAGTTGTCCTGACGCTAACCCGAGTTGTCCTGACGCTAACCCGAGTTGTCCTGACGCTAACCCGAGTTGTCCTGACGCTAACCCGAGTTGTCCTGACGCTAACCCTAGTTGTCCTGACGCTAACCCGAGTTGTCCTGACGCTAAACCGAGTTGTCCTGACGCTAACCCGAGTTGTCCTGACGCTAACCCTACTTGTCCTGACGCTAACCCTAGTTGTCCTGACGCTAACCCTAGTTGTCCTGACGCTAACCCTATTTGTCCTGACGCTAAACCTACTTGTCCTGACGCTAACCCTAGTTGTCCTGACGCTAACCCTACTTGTCCTGACGCCAACCCTAGTTGTCCTGACGCTAACCCTACTTGTCCTGACGCTAACCCTAGTTGTCCTGACGCTAACCCTAGTTGTCCTGACGCTAACCCTTCTTGTCCTGACGCTAACCCTAGTTGTCCTGACGCTAACCCTAGTTGTCCTGACGCTAACCCTAGTTGTCCTGACGCTAACCCTAGTTGTCCTGGCGCTAACCCTAGTTGTCCTGGCGCTAACCCTAGTTGTCCTGGCGCTAACCCTAGTTGTCCTGGCGCTAACCCTACTTGTCCTGACGCTAACCCTAGTTGTCCTGACGCTAACCCTAGTTGTCCTGACGCTAACCCTAGTTGTCCTGACGCTAACCCTAGTTGTCCAGACGCTAACCCTAGTTGTCCAGACGCTAACCCTAGTTGTCCTGACGCTAACCCTAGTTGTCCTGACGCTAACCCTAGTTGTCCTGACGCTAACCCTAGTTGTCCTGGCGCTAACCCTAGTTGTCCTGGCGCTAACCCTAGTTGTCCTGGCGCTAACCCTAGTTGTCCTGACGCTAACCCTAGTTGTCCTGGCGCTAACACTAGTTGTCCTGGCGCTAACCCTAGTTGTCCTGACGCTAACACTAGTTGTCCTGGCGCTAACCCTAGTTGTCCTGACGCTAACCCTAGTTGTCCTGGCGATAACCCTAGTTGTCCTGGCGCTAACCCTAGTTGTCCTGACGCTAAGCCTAGTTGTCCTGACGCTAACCCTAGTTGTCCTGACGCTAACCCTAGTTGTCCTGACGCTAACCCTAGTTGTCCTGACGCTAACCCTACTTGTCCTGACGCTAACCCTACTTGTCCTGACGCTAACCCTAGTTGTCCTGACACTAACCCTACTTGTCCTGACGCTAACCCAAGTTGTCCTGACGCTAACCCTAGTTGTCCTGACGCTAACCCTAGTTGTCCTGACGCTAACCCTAGTTGTCTTGACGCTAACCCTAGTTGTCCTGACGCTAACCCTAGTTGTCCTGACGCTAACCCTAGTTGTCCTGACGCTAACCCTAATTGTCCTGACGCTAACCCTACTTGTCCTGATGCTAACCCTAGTTGTCCTGACGCTAACCCTAGTTGTCCTGACGCTAACCCTACTTGTCCTGACGCTAACCCTAGTTGTCCTGACGCTAACCCTAGTTGTCCTGACGCTAACCCTAGTTGTCCTGACGCTAACCCTAGTTGTCCTGACGCTAACCCTAGTTGTCCTGACGCTAACCCTAGTTGTCCTGAAGCTAACCCTAGTTGTCCTGACGCTAACCCTAGTTGTCCTGACGCTAACCCTAGTTGTCCTGACGCTAACCCTACTTGTCCTGACGCTAACCCTACTTGTCCTGACGCTAACCCTAGTTGTCCTGACGCTAACCCTAGTTGTCCTGACGCTTACCCTAGTTGTCCTGATGCTAACCCTAGTTGTCCTGACGCTAACCCTAGTTGTCCTGACGCTAACCCTAGTTGTTCTGACGCTAACCCTAGTTGTTCTGACGCTAACCCTAGTTGTCCTGACGCTAACCCTAGTTGTCCTGGCGCTAACCCTAGTTGTCCTGGCGCTAACCCTAGTTGTCCTGACGCTAACCCTAGTTGTCCTGACGCTAACCCTAGTTGTCCTGGTGCTAACCCTAGTTGTCCTGGCGCTAACCCTAGTTTTCCTGACGCTAAGCCTAGTTGTCCTGACGCTAACCCTAGTTGTCCTGGCGCTAACCCTAGTTGTCCTGACGCTAACCCTAGTTGTCCTGATGCTAACCGTAGTTGTCCTGACGCTAACCCTACTTGTCTTGACGCTAACCCTACTTGTCCTGACGCTAACCCTAGTTGTCCTGATGCTAACCCTAGTTGTCCTGACGCTAACCCTACTTGTCTTGACGCTAACCCTACTTGTCCTGACGCTAACCCTAGATGTCCTGACGCTAACCCTACTTGTCCTGACACTAACCCTAGTTGTCCTGACGCTAACGCTAGTTGTCCTGACGCTAACCCTAGTTGTCCTGACGCTAACCCTAGTTGTCCTGACGCTAACCCTACTTGTCCTGACGCTAACCCTACTTGTCCTGACGCTAACCCTAGTTGTCCTGACGCTAACCCTTCTTGTCCTGACGCTAACCCTAGTTGTCCTGACGCTAACCCTAGTTGTCCTGAAGCTAACCCTAGTTGTTCTGACGCTAACCCTAGTTGTCCTGACGCTAACCCTACTTGTCCTGATGCTAACCCTACTTGTCCTGACGCTAACCCTAGTTGTCCTGACGCTAACCCTAGTTGTCCTGACGCTAACCCTAGTTGTCCTGACGCTAACCCTAGTTGTCCTAAAGCTAACCCTAGTTGTCCTGACGCTAACCCTACTTGTCCTGACGCTAACCCTACTTGTCCTGACGCTAACCCTAGTTGTTCTGACGCTAACCCTAGTTGTCCTGACGCTTACCCTACAGGTCCTGACGCTAACCCTAGTTGTCCTGACGCTAACCCTAGTTGTCCTGACGCTAACCCTAGTTGTCCTGACGCTAACCCTAGTTGTCCTGGCCCTAATCCTAGTTGTCCTGGCGCTAACCCTAGTTGTCCTGACGCTAAGCCTAGTTGTCCTGATGCTAACCCTAGTTGTCCTGACGCTAACCCTAGTTGTTCTGACGCTAACCCTAGTTGTCCTGACGCTAACCCTAGTTGTTCTGACGCTAACCCTAGTTGTTCTGACGCTAACCCTAGTTGTCCTGACGCTAACCCTAGTTGTCCTGGCGCTAACCCTAGTTGTCCTGGCGCTAACCCTAGTTGTCCTGACGCTAACCCTAGTTGTCCTGACGCTAACCCTAGTTGTCCTGGGGCTAACCCTAGTTGTCCTGGCGCTAACCCTAGTTTTCCTGACGCTAAGACTAGTTGTCCTGATGCTAACCCTAGTTGTCCTGGCGCTAACCCTAGTTGTCCTGACGCTAACCCTAGTTGTCCTGATGCTAACCCTAGTTGTCCTGACGCTAACCCTACTTGTCCTGACGCTAACCCTACTTGTCCTGACGCTAACCCTAGTTGTCCTGACGCTAACCCTACTTGTCCTGACACTAACCCTAGTTGTCCTGACGCTAACCCTAGTTGTCCTGACGCTAACCCTAGTTGTCCTGACGCTAACCCTAGTTGTCCTGACGCTAACCCTACTTGTCCTGACGCTAACCCTACTTGTCCTGACGCTAACCCTAGTTGTCCTGACGCTAACCCTTCTTGTCCTGACGCTAACCCTAGTTGTCCTGACGCTAACCCTAGTTGTCCTGAAGCTAACCCTAGTTGTCCTGACGCTAACCCTAGTTGTCCTGACGCTAACCCTACTTGTCCTGATGCTAACCCTCCTTGTCCTGACGCTAACCCTACTTGTCCTGACGCTAACCCTAGTTGTCCTGACGCTAACCCTAGTTGTCCTGACGCTAACCCTAGTTGTCCTGAAGCTAACCCTAGTTGTCCTGACGCTAACCCTACTTGTCCTGACGCTAACCCTACTTGTCCTGACGCTAACCCTAGTTGTTCTGACGCTAACCCTAGTTGTCCTGACGCTTACCCTACAGGTCCTGACGCTAACCCTAGTTGTCCTGACGCTAACCCTAGTTGTCCTGACGCTAACCCTAGTTGTCCTGACGCTAACCCTAGTTGTCCTGGCCCTAATCCTAGTTGTCCTGGCGCTAACCCTAGTTGTCCTGACGCTAACCCTAGTTGTCCTGACGCTAACCCTAGTTGTCCTGGCCCTAATCCTAGTTGTCCTGGCGCTAACCCTAGTTGTCCTGAAGCTAACCCTAGTTGTCCTGACGCTAACCCTAGTTGTCCTGACGCTAACCCTAGTTGTCCTGACGCTAACCCTAGTTGTCCTGACGCTAACCCGAGTTGTCCTGACGCTAACCCGAGTTGTCCTGACGCTAACCCGAGTTGTCCTGACGCTAACCCGAGTTGTCCTGACGCTAACCCTAGTTGTCCTGACGCTAACCCGAGTTGTCCTGACGCTAACCCGAGTTGTCCTGACGCTAAGCCGAGTTGTCCTGACGCTAACCCGAGTTGTCCTGACGCTAACCCGAATTGTCCTGACGCTAACCCGAGTTGTCCTGACGCTAACCCTAGTTGTCCTGACGCTAACCCGAGTTGTCCTGATGCTAAACCGAGTTGTCCTGACGCTAACCCGAGTTGTCCTGACGCTAACCCTACTTTTCCTGACGCTAACCCTAGTTGTCCTGACGCTAACCCTAGTTGTCCTGACGCTAACCCTATTTGTCCTGACGCTAAACCTACTTGTCCTGACGCTAACCCTAGTTGTCCTGACGCTAACCCTACTTGTCCTGACGCTAACCCTAGTTGTCCTGACTCTAACCCTACTTGTCCTGACGCTAACCCTAGTTGTCCTGACGCTAACCCTAGTTGTCCTGACGCTAACCCTTCTTGTCCTGACGCTAACCCTAGTTGTCCTGACGCTAACCCTAGTTGTCCTGACGCTAACCCTAGTTGTCCTGACGCTAACCCTAGTTGTCCTGGCGCTAACCCTAGTTGTCCTGGCGCTAACCCTAGTTGTCCTGGCGCTAACCCTAGTTGTCCTGGCGCTAACCCTACTTGTCCTGACGCTAACCCTAGTTGTCCTGACGCTAACCCTAGTTGTCCTGACGCTATTCCTAGTTGTCCTGACGCTAACCCTAGTTGTCCAGACGCTAACCCTAGTTGTCCAGACGCTAACCCTAGTTGTCCTGACGCTAACCCTAGTTGTCCTGACGCTAACCCTAGTTGTCCTGACGCTAACCCTAGTTGTCCTGGCGCTAACCCTAGTTGTCCTGGCGCTAACCCTAGTTGTCCTGGCGCTAACCCTAGTTGTCCTGACGCTAACCCTAGTTGTCCTGGCGCTAACACTAGTTGTCCTGGCGCTAACCCTAGTTGTCCTGACGCTAACACTAGTTGTCCTGGCGCTAACCCTAGTTGTCCTGACGCTAACCCTAGTTGTCCTGGCGATAACCCTAGTTGTCCTGGCGCTAACCCTAGTTGTCCTGACGCTAAGCCTAGTTGTCCTGACGCTAACCCTAGTTGTCCTGACGCTAACCCTAGTTGTCCTGACGCTAACCCTAGTTGTCCTGACGCTAACCCTAGTTGTCCTGACGCTAAACCTACTTGTCCTGACGCTAACCCTACTTGTCCTGACGCTAACCCTAGTTGTCCTGACGCTAACCCTACTTGTCCTGACGCTAACCCAAGTTGTCCTGACGCTAACCCTAGTTGTCCTGACGCTAACCCTAGTTGTCCTGACGCTAACCCTAGTTGTCTTGACGCTAACCCTAGTTGTCCTGACGCTAACCCTAGTTGTCCTGACGCTAACCCTAGTTGTCCTGACGCTAACCCTAATTGTCCTGACGCTAACCCTACTTGTCCTGATGCTAACCCTAGTTGTCCTGACGCTAACCCTAGTTGTCCTGACGCTAACCCTACTTGTCCTGACGCTAACCCTAGTTGTCCTGACGCTAACCCTAGTTGTCCTGACGCTAACCCTAGTTGTCCTGACGCTAACCCTAGTTGTCCTGACGCTAACCCTAGTTGTCCTGACGCTAACCCTAGTTGTCCTGAAGCTAACCCTAGTTGTCCTGACGCTAACCCTAGTTGTCCTGACGCTAACCCTAGTTGTCCTGACGCTAACCCTACTTGTCCTGACGCTAACCCTACTTGTCCTGACGCTAACCCTAGTTGTCCTGACGCTAACCCTAGTTGTCCTGACGCTTACCCTAGTTGTCCTGATGCTAACCCTAGTTGTCCTGACGCTAACCCTAGTTGTCCTGACGCTAACCCTAGTTGTTCTGACGCTAACCCTAGTTGTTCTGACGCTAACCCTAGTTGTCCTTACGCTAACCCTAGTTGTCCTGGCGCTAACCCTAGTTGTCCTGGCGCTAACCCTAGTTGTCCTGACGCTAACCCTAGTTGTCCTGACGCTAACCCTAGTTGTCCTGGTGCTAACCCTAGTTGTCCTGGCGCTAACCCTAGTTTTCCTGACGCTAAGCCTAGTTGTCCTGACGCTAACCCTAGTTGTCCTGGCGCTAACCCTAGTTGTCCTGACGCTAACCCTAGTTGTCCTGATGCTAACCCTAGTTGTCCTGACGCTAACCCTACTTGTCTTGACGCTAACCCTACTTGTCCTGACGCTAACCCTAGATGTCCTGACGCTAACCCTACTTGTCCTGACACTAACCCTAGTTGTCCTGACGCTAACGCTAGTTGTCCTGACGCTAACCCTAGTTGTCCTGACGCCAACCCTAGTTGTCCTGACGCTAACCCTACTTGTCCTGACGCTAACCCTACTTGTCCTGACGCTAACCCTAGTTGTCCTGAAGCTAACCCTAGTTGTTCTGACGCTAACCCTAGTTGTCCTGACGCTAACCCTACTTGTCCTGATGCTAACCCTACTTGTCCTGACGCTAACCCTAGTTGTCCTGACGCTAACCCTAGTTGTCCTGACGCTAACCCTAGTTGTCCTGACGCTAACCCTAGTTGTCCTAAAGCTAACCCTAGTTGTCCTGACGCTAACCCTACTTGTCCTGACGCTAACCCTACTTGTCCTGACGCTAACCCTAGTTGTTCTGACGCTAACCCTAGTTGTCCTGACGCTTACCCTACAGGTCCTGACGCTAACCCTAGTTGTCCTGACGCTAACCCTAGTTGTCCTGACGCTAACCCTAGTTGTCCTGACGCTAACCCTAGTTGTCCTGGCCCTAATCCTAGTTGTCCTGGCGCTAACCCTAGTTGTCCTGACGCTAAGCCTAGTTGTCCTGACGCTAACCCTAGTTGTCCTGGCGATAACCCTAGTTGTCCTGGCGCTAACCCTAGTTGTCCTGACGCTAAGCCTAGTTGTCCTGACGCTAACCCTAGTTGTCCTGACGCTAACCCTAGTTGTCCTGACGCTAACCCTAGTTGTCCTGACGCTAACCCTAGTTGTCCTGACGCTAAACCTACTTGTCCTGACGCTAACCCTACTTGTCCTGACGCTAACCCTAGTTGTCCTGACGCTAACCCTACTTGTCCTGACGCTAACCCTAGTTGTCCTGACGCTAACCCTAGTTGTCCTGACGCTAACCCTAGTTGTCCTGACGCTAACCCTAGTTGTCCTGACGCTAAACCTACTTGTCCTGACGCTAACCCTACTTGTCCTGACGCTAACCCTAGTTGTCCTGACGCTAACCCTACTTGTCCTGACGCTAACCCAAGTTGTCCTGACGCTAACCCTAGTTGTCCTGACGCTAACCCTAGTTGTCCTGACGCTAACCCTAGTTGTCTTGACGCTAACCCTAGTTGTCCTGACGCTAACCCTAGTTGTCCTGACGCTAACCCTAGTTGTCCTGACGCTAACCCTAATTGTCCTGACGCTAACCCTACTTGTCCTGATGCTAACCCTAGTTGTCCTGACGCTAACCCTAGTTGTCCTGACGCTAACCCTACTTGTCCTGACGCTAACCCTAGTTGTCCTGACGCTAACCCTAGTTGTCCTGACGCTAACCCTAGTTGTCCTGACGCTAACCCTAGTTGTCCTGACGCTAACCCTAGTTGTCCTGACGCTAACCCTAGTTGTCCTGAAGCTAACCCTAGTTGTCCTGACGCTAACCCTAGTTGTCCTGACGCTAACCCTACTTGTCCTGACGCTAACCCTACTTGTCCTGACGCTAACCCTAGTTGTCCTGACGCTAACCCTAGTTGTCCTGACGCTTACCCTAGTTGTCCTGATGCTAACCCTAGTTGTCCTGACGCTAACCCTAGTTGTCCTGACGCTAACCCTAGTTGTTCTGACGCTAACCCTAGTTGTTCTGACGCTAACCCTAGTTGTCCTTACGCTAACCCTAGTTGTCCTGGCGCTAACCCTAGTTGTCCTGGCGCTAACCCTAGTTGTCCTGACGCTAACCCTAGTTGTCCTGACGCTAACCCTAGTTGTCCTGGTGCTAACCCTAGTTGTCCTGGCGCTAACCCTAGTTTTCCTGACGCTAAGCCTAGTTGTCCTGACGCTAACCCTAGTTGTCCTGGCGCTAACCCTAGTTGTCCTGACGCTAACCCTAGTTGTCCTGATGCTAACCCTAGTTGTCCTGACGCTAACCCTACTTGTCTTGACGCTAACCCTACTTGTCCTGACGCTAACCCTAGATGTCCTGACGCTAACCCTACTTGTCCTGACACTAACCCTAGTTGTCCTGACGCTAACGCTAGTTGTCCTGACGCTAACCCTAGTTGTCCTGACGCTAACCCTAGTTGTCCTGACGCTAACCCTACTTGTCCTGACGCTAACCCTACTTGTCCTGACGCTAACCCTAGTTGTCCTGAAGCTAACCCTAGTTGTTCTGACGCTAACCCTAGTTGTCCTGACGCTAACCCTACTTGTCCTGATGCTAACCCTACTTGTCCTGACGCTAACCCTAGTTGTCCTGACGCTAACCCTAGTTGTCCTGACGCTAACCCTAGTTGTCCTGACGCTAACCCTAGTTGTCCTAAAGCTAACCCTAGTTGTCCTGACGCTAACCCTACTTGTCCTGACGCTAACCCTACTTGTCCTGACGCTAACCCTAGTTGTTCTGACGCTAACCCTAGTTGTCCTGACGCTTACCCTACAGGTCCTGACGCTAACCCTAGTTGTCCTGACGCTAACCCTAGTTGTCCTGACGCTAACCCTAGTTGTCCTGACGCTAACCCTAGTTGTCCTGGCCCTAATCCTAGTTGTCCTGGCGCTAACCCTAGTTGTCCTGACGCTAAGCCTAGTTGTCCTGATGCTAACCCTAGTTGTCCTGACGCTAACCCTAGTTGTTCTGACGCTAACCCTAGTTGTCCTGACGCTAACCCTAGTTGTTCTGACGCTAACCCTAGTTGTTCTGACGCTAACCCTAGTTGTCCTGGGGCTAACCCTAGTTGTCCTGGCGCTAACCCTAGTTTTCCTGACGCTAAGCCTAGTTGTCCTGATGCTAACCCTAGTTGTCCTGGCGCTAACCCTAGTTGTCCTGACGCTAACCCTAGTTGTCCTGATGCTAACCCTAGTTGTCCTGACGCTAACCCTACTTGTCCTGACGCTAACCCTACTTGTCCTGACGCTAACCCTAGTTGTCCTGACGCTAACCCTACTTGTCCTGACACTAACCCTAGTTGTCCTGACGCTAACCCTAGTTGTCCTGACGCTAACCCTAGTTGTCCTGACGCTAACCCTAGTTGTAATGACGCTAACCCTACTTGTCCTGACGCTAACCCTACTTGTCCTGACGCTAACCCTAGTTGTCCTGACGCTAACCCTTCTTGTCCTGACGCTAACCCTAGTTGTCCTGACGCTAACCCTAGTTGTCCTGGCGCTAACCCTAGTTGTCCTGGCGCTAACCCTAGTTGTCCTGACGCTAACCCTAGTTGTCCTGACGCTAACCCTAGTTGTCCTGGGGCTAACCCTAGTTGTCCTGGCGCTAACCCTAGTTTTCCTGACGCTAAGCCTAGTTGTCCTGATGCTAACCCTAGTTGTCCTGGCGCTAACCCTAGTTGTCCTGACGCTAACCCTAGTTGTCCTGATGCTAACCCTAGTTGTCCTGACGCTAACCCTACTTGTCCTGACGCTAACCCTACTTGTCCTGACGCTAACCCTAGTTGTCCTGACGCTAACCCTACTTGTCCTGACACTAACCCTAGTTGTCCTGACGCTAACCCTAGTTGTCCTGACGCTAACCCTAGTTGTCCTGACGCTAACCCTAGTTGTCCTGACGCTAACCCTACTTGTCCTGACGCTAACCCTACTTGTCCTGACGCTAACCCTAGTTGTCCTGACGCTAACCCTTCTTGTCCTGACGCTAACCCTAGTTGTCCTGACGCTAACCCTAGTTGTCCTGAAGCTAACCCTAGTTGTCCTGACGCTAACCCTAGTTGTCCTGACGCTAACCCTACTTGTCCTGATGCTAACCCTCCTTGTCCTGACGCTAACCCTAGTTGTCCTGACGCTAACCCTAGTTGTCCTGACGCTAACCCTAGTTGTCCTGAAGCTAACCCTAGTTGTCCTGACGCTAACCCTACTTGTCCTGACGCTAACCCTACTTGTCCTGACGCTAACCCTAGTTGTTCTGACGCTAACCCTAGTTGTCCTGACGCTTACCCTACAGGTCCTGACGCTAACCCTAGTTGTCCTGACGCTAACCCTAGTTGTCCTGACGCTAACCCTAGTTGTCCTGACGCTAACCCTAGTTGTCCTGGCCCTAATCCTAGTTGTCCTGGCGCTAACCCTAGTTGTCCTGACGCTAACCCTAGTTGTCCTGACGCTAACCCTAGTTGTCCTGGCCCTAATCCTAGTTGTCCTGGCGCTAACCCTAGTTGTCCTGAAGCTAACCCTAGTTGTCCTGACGCTAACCCTAGTTGTCCTGACGCTAACCCTACTTGTCCTGACGCTAACCCTACTTGTCCTGACGCTAACCCTAGTTGTCCTGACGCCAACCCTACTTGTCCTGACGCTAACCCTAGTTGTCCTGACGCTAACCCTAGTTGTCCTGGCCCTAATCATAGTTGTCCTGGCGCTAACCCTAGTTGTCCTGACGCTAAGCCTAGTTGTCCTGATGCTAACCCTAGTTGTCCTGACGCTAACCCTAGTTGTTCTGACGCTAACCCTAGTTGTCCTGACGCTAACCCTAGTTGTCCTGACGCTAACCCTAGTTGTCCTAAAGCTAACCCTAGTTGTCCTGACGCTAACCCTACTTGTCCTGACGCTAACCCTACTTGTCCTGACGCTAACCCTAGTTGTTCTGACGCTAACCCTAGTTGTCCTGACGCTTACCCTACAGGTCCTGACGCTAACCCTAGTTGTCCTGACGCTAACCCTAGTTGTCCTGACGCTAACCCTAGTTGTCCTGACGCTAACCCTAGTTGTCCTGGCCCTAATCCTAGTTGTCCTGGCGCTAACCCTAGTTGTCCTGACGCTAAGCCTAGTTGTCCTGATGCTAACCCTAGTTGTCCTGACGCTAACCCTAGTTGTTCTGACGCTAACCCTAGTTGTCCTGACGCTAACCCTAGTTGTTCTGACGCTAACCCTAGTTGTTCTGACGCTAACCCTAGTTGTCCTGATGCTAACCCTAGTTGTCCTGGCGCTAACCCTAGTTGTCCTGGCGCTAACCCTAGTTGTCCTGACGCTAACCCTAGTTGTCCTGGGGCTAACCCTAGTTGTCCTGGCGCTAACCCTAGTTTTCCTGACGCTAAGCCTAGTTGTCCTGATGCTAACCCTAGTTGTCCTGGCGCTAACCCTAGTTGTCCTGACGCTAACCCTAGTTGTCCTGACGCTAACCCTAGTTGTCCTGACGCTAACCCTACTTGTCCTGACGCTAACCCTACTTGTCCTGACGCTAACCCTAGTTGTCCTGACGCTAACCCTACTTGTCCTGACACTAACCCTAGTTGTCCTGACGCTAACCCTAGTTGTCCTGACGCTAACCCTAGTTGTCCTGACGCTAACCCTAGTTGTCCTGACGCTAACCCTAGTTGTCCTGACGCTAACCCTTCTTGTCCTGACGCTAACCCTAGTTGTCCTGACGCTAACCCTAGTTGTCCTGAAGCTAACCCTAGTTGTCCTGACGCTAACCCTAGTTGTCCTGACGCTAACCCTACTTCTCCTGATGCTAACCCTCCTTGTCCTGACGCTAACCCTACTTGTCCTGACGCTAACCCTAGTTGTCCTGACGCTAACCCTAGTTGTCCTGACGCTAACCCTAGTTGTCCTGAAGCTAACCCTAGTTGTCCTGACGCTAACCCTACTTGTCCTGACGCTAACCCTACTTGTCCTGACGCTAACCCTAGTTGTTCTGACGCTAACCCTAGTTGTCCTGACGCTTACCCTACAGGTCCTGACGCTAACCCTAGTTGTCCTGACGCTAACCCTAGTTGTCCTGACGCTAACCCTAGTTGTCCTGACGCTAACCCTAGTTGTCCTGGCCCTAATCCTAGTTGTCCTGGCGCTAACCCTAGTTGTCCTGACGCTAACCCTAGTTGTCCTGACGCTAACCCTAGTTGTCCTGACGCTAACCCTAGTTGTCCTGGCCCTAATCCTAGTTGTCCTGGCGCTAACCCTAGTTGTCCTGAAGCTAACCCTAGTTGTCCTGACGCTAACCCTAGTTGTCCTGACGCTAACCCTACTTGTCCTGACGCTAACCCTACTTGTCCTGACGCTAACCCTAGTTGTCCTGACGCCAACCCTACTTGTCCTGACGCTAACCCTAGTTGTCCTGACGCTAACCCTAGTTGTCCTGGCCCTAATCATAGTTGTCCTGGCGCTAACCCTAGTTGTCCTGACGCTAAGCCTAGTTGTCCTGATGCTAACCCTAGTTGTCCTGACGCTAACCCTAGTTGTTCTGACGCTAACCCTAGTTGTCCTGACGCTAACCCTAGTTGTTCTGACGCTAACCCTAGTTGTTCTGACGCTAACCCTAGTTGTCCTGACGCTAACCCTAGTTGTCCTGGTGCTAACCCTAGTTGTCCTGGCGCTAACCCTAGTTGTCCTGACGCTAACCCTAGTTGTCCTGACACTAACCCTAGTTGTCCTGGGGCTAACCCTAGTTGTCCTGGCGCTAACCCTAGTTTTCCTGACGCTAAGCCTAGTTGTCCTGACGCTAACCCTAGTTGTCCTGGCGCTAACCCTAGTTGTCCTGACGCTAACCCTAGTTGTCCTGATGCTAACCCTAGTTGTCCTGACGCTAACCCTACTTGTCCTGACGCTAACCCTACTTGTCCTGACGCTAACCCTAGTTGTCCTGACGCTAACCCTACTTGTCCTGACACTAACCCTAGTTGTCCTGACGCTAACCCTAGTTGTCCTGACGCTAACCCTAGTTGTCCTGACGCTAACCCTAGTTGTCCTGACGCTAACCCTAGTTGTCCTGACGCTAACCCTACTTGTCCTGACGCTAACCCTACTTGTCCTGACGCTAACCCTAGTTGTCCTGACGCTAACCCTAGTTGTACTGACGCTAACCCTAGTTGTCCTGACGCTAACCCGAGTTGTCCTGACGCTAACCCGAGTTGTCCTGACGCTAACCCGAGTTGTCCTGACGCTAACCCGAGTTGTCCTGACGCTAACCCTAGTTGTCCTGACGCTAACCCGAGTTGTCCTGACGCTAACCCGAGTTGTCCTGACGCTAAGCCGAGTTGTCCTGACGCTAACCCGAGTTGTCCTGACGCTAACCCGAGTTGTCCTGACGCTAACCCGAGTTGTCCTGACGCTAACCCTAGTTGTCCTGACGCTAACCCGAGTTGTCCTGACGCTAAACCGAGTTGTCCTGACGCTAACCCGAGTTGTCCTGACGCTAACCCTACTTGTCCTGACGCTAACCCTAGTTGTCCTGACGCTAACCCTAGTTGTCCTGACGCTAACCCTAGTTGTCCTGACGCTAACCCTACTTGTCCTGACGCTAACCCTAGTTGTCCTGGCGCTAACCCTAGTTGTCCTGGCGCTAACCCTAGTTGTCCTGGCGCTAACCCTAGTTGTCCTGACTCTAACCCTAGTTGTCCTGACGCTAACCCTACTTGTCCTGACGCTAAACCTACTTGTCCTGACGCTAACCCTAGTTGTCCTGACGCTAACCCTAGTTGTCCTGACGCTAACCCTAGTTGTCCTGACGCTAACCCTACTTGTCCTGACGCTAACCCTACTTGTCCTGACGCTAACCCTACTTGTCCTGACGCTAACCCTAGTTGTCCTGACGCTAACCCTAGTTGTCCTGACGCTAACCCTATTTGTCCTGACGCTAAACCTACTTGTCCTGACGCTAACCCTAGTTGTCCTGACGCTAACCCTAGTTGTCCTGACGCTAACCCTAGTTGTCCTGACGCTAACCCTACTTGTCCTGACGCTAACCCTACTTGTCCTGACGCTAACCCTAGTTGTCCTGATGCTAACCCTATTTCTCCTGATGCTAAACCTACTTGTCCTGACGCTAACCCTAGTTGACCTGACGCTAACCCTACTTGTCCTGACGCTAACCCTAGTTGTCCTGACGCTAACCCCAGTTGTCCTGACACTAACCCTACTTGTCCTGACGCTAACCCTAGTTGTCCTAATGCTAACCCTAGTTGTCCTGATGCTAACCCTAGTTGTCCTGACGCTAACCCTACTTGTCCTGACGCTAACCCTACTTGTCCTGACGCTAACCCTAGTTGTCCTGACGCTAACCCTAGTTGTCCTGACGCTAACCCTAGTTATCCTGGTGCTAACCCTAGTTGTCCTGGCGCTAACCCTAGTTGTCGTGGCGCTAACCCTAGTTGTCCTGGCGCTAACCCTAGTTGTCCTGGCGCTAACCTTAGTTGTCCTGGCGCTAACCCGAGTTGTCCTGGCGCTAACCCTAGTTGTCCTGACGCTAACCCTAGTTGTCCTCGCGCTAACCCTAGTTGTCCTGGCGCTAACCCTAGTTGTCCTGGCGCTAACCCTAGTTGTCCTGGCGCTAACCCTAGTTGTCCTGACGCTAACCCTAGTTGTCCTGACGCTAACCCTAGTTGTCCTGATGCTAACCCTAGTTGTCCTGACGCTAAACCTAGTTGTCCTGACGCTAACCCTAGTTGTCCTGACGCTAACCCTAGTTGTCCTGACGCTAACCCTAGTTGTCCTGGCGCTAACCCTAGTTTTCCTGGCGCTAACTGTAGTTGTCCTGGCGCTAACCCGAGTTGTCCTGGCGCTAACCCTAGTTGTCCTAACGCTAACTCTAGTTGTCCTTTCGCTAACCCTAGTTGTCCTGGCGCTAACCCTAGTTGTCCTGACGTTAACCCTAGTTGTCCTGACGCTAACCCTAGTTGTCCTGACGTTAACCCTAGTTGTCCTGACGCTAACCCTAGTTGTCCTGACGCTAACCCTAGTTGTCCTAAAGCTAACCCTAGTTGTCCTGACGCTAACCCTACTTGTCCTGACGCTAACCCTACTTGTCCTGACGCTAACCCTAGTTGTTCTGACGCTAACCCTAGTTGTCCTGACGCTTACCCTACAGGTCCTGACGCTAACCCTAGTTGTCCTGACGCTAACCCTAGTTGTCCTGACGCTAACCCTAGTTGTCCTGACGCTAACCCTAGTTGTCCTGGCCCTAATCCTAGTTGTCCTGGCGCTAACCCTAGTTGTCCTGACGCTAAGCCTAGTTGTCCTGATGCTAACCCTAGTTGTCCTGACGCTAACCCTAGTTGTTCTGACGCTAACCCTAGTTGTCCTGACGCTAACCCTAGTTGTTCTGACGCTAACCCTAGTTGTTCTGACGCTAACCCTAGTTGTCCTGACGCTAACCCTAGTTGTCCTGGCGCTAACCCTAGTTGTCCTGGCGCTAACCCTAGTTGTCCTGACGCTAACCCTAGTTGTCCTGACGCTAACCCTAGTTGTCCTGGGGCTAACCCTAGTTGTGCTGGCGCTAACCCTAGTTTTCCTGACGCTAAGCCTAGTTGTCCTGATGCTAACCCTAGTTGTCCTGGCGCTAACCCTAGTTGTCCTGACGCTAACCCTAGTTGTCCTGATGCTAACCCTAGTTGTCCTGACGCTAACCCTACTTGTCCTGACGCTAACCCTACTTGTCCTGACGCTAACCCTAGTTGTCCTGACGCTAACCCTACTTGTCCTGACACTAACCCTAGTTGTCCTGACGCTAACCCTAGTTGTCCTGACGCTAACCCTAGTTGTCCTGACGCTAACCCTAGTTGTCCTGACGCTAACCCTACTTGTCCTGACGCTAACCCTACTTGTCCTGACGCTAACCCTAGTTGTCCTGACGCTAACCCTTCTTGTCCTGACGCTAACCCTAGTTGTCCTGACGCTAACCCTAGTTGTCCTGAAGCTAACCCTAGTTGTCCTGACGCTAACCCTAGTTGTCCTGACGCTAACCCTACTTGTCCTGATGCTAACCCTCCTTGTCCTGACGCTAACCCTAGTTGTCCTGGCGCTAACCCTAGTTGTCCTGGCGCTAACCCTAGTTGTCCTGACTCTAACCCTAGTTGTCCTGACGCTAACCCTACTTGTCCTGACGCTAAACCTACTTGTCCTGACGCTAACCCTAGTTGTCCTGACGCTAACCCTAGTTGTCCTGACGCTAACCCTAGTTGTCCTGACGCTAACCCTACTTGTCCTGACGCTAACCCTACTTGTCCTGACGCTAACCCTACTTGTCCTGACGCTAACCCTAGTTGTCCTGACGCTAACCCTAGTTGTCCTGACGCTAACCCTATTTGTCCTGACGCTAAACCTACTTGTCCTGACGCTAACCCTAGTTGTCCTGACGCTAACCCTAGTTGTCCTGACGCTAACCCTAGTTGTCCTGACGCTAACCCTACTTGTCCTGACGCTAACCCTACTTGTCCTGACGCTAACCCTAGTTGTCCTGATGCTAACCCTATTTCTCCTGATGCTAAACCTACTTGTCCTGACGCTAACCCTAGTTGACCTGACGCTAACCCTACTTGTCCTGACGCTAACCCTAGTTGTCCTGACGCTAACCCCAGTTGTCCTGACACTAACCCTACTTGTCCTGACGCTAACCCTAGTTGTCCTAATGCTAACCCTAGTTGTCCTGATGCTAACCCTAGTTGTCCTGACGCTAACCCTACTTGTCCTGACGCTAACCCTACTTGTCCTGACGCTAACCCTAGTTGTCCTGACGCTAACCCTAGTTGTCCTGACGCTAACCCTAGTTATCCTGGTGCTAACCCTAGTTGTCCTGGCGCTAACCCTAGTTGTCGTGGCGCTAACCCTAGTTGTCCTGGCGCTAACCCTAGTTGTCCTGGCGCTAACCTTAGTTGTCCTGGCGCTAACCCGAGTTGTCCTGGCGCTAACCCTAGTTGTCCTGACGCTAACCCTAGTTGTCCTCGCGCTAACCCTAGTTGTCCTGGCGCTAACCCTAGTTGTCCTGGCGCTAACCCTAGTTGTCCTGGCGCTAACCCTAGTTGTCCTGACGCTAACCCTAGTTGTCCTGACGCTAACCCTAGTTGTCCTGATGCTAACCCTAGTTGTCCTGACGCTAAACCTAGTTGTCCTGACGCTAACCCTAGTTGTCCTGACGCTAACCCTAGTTGTCCTGACGCTAACCCTAGTTGTCCTGGCGCTAACCCTAGTTTTCCTGGCGCTAACTGTAGTTGTCCTGGCGCTAACCCGAGTTGTCCTGGCGCTAACCCTAGTTGTCCTAACGCTAACTCTAGTTGTCCTTTCGCTAACCCTAGTTGTCCTGGCGCTAACCCTAGTTGTCCTGACGTTAACCCTAGTTGTCCTGACGCTAACCCTAGTTGTCCTGACGTTAACCCTAGTTGTCCTGACGCTAACCCTAGTTGTCCTGACGCTAACCCTAGTTGTCCTAAAGCTAACCCTAGTTGTCCTGACGCTAACCCTACTTGTCCTGACGCTAACCCTACTTGTCCTGACGCTAACCCTAGTTGTTCTGACGCTAACCCTAGTTGTCCTGACGCTTACCCTACAGGTCCTGACGCTAACCCTAGTTGTCCTGACGCTAACCCTAGTTGTCCTGACGCTAACCCTAGTTGTCCTGACGCTAACCCTAGTTGTCCTGGCCCTAATCCTAGTTGTCCTGGCGCTAACCCTAGTTGTCCTGACGCTAAGCCTAGTTGTCCTGATGCTAACCCTAGTTGTCCTGACGCTAACCCTAGTTGTTCTGACGCTAACCCTAGTTGTCCTGACGCTAACCCTAGTTGTTCTGACGCTAACCCTAGTTGTTCTGACGCTAACCCTAGTTGTCCTGACGCTAACCCTAGTTGTCCTGGCGCTAACCCTAGTTGTCCTGGCGCTAACCCTAGTTGTCCTGACGCTAACCCTAGTTGTCCTGACGCTAACCCTAGTTGTCCTGGGGCTAACCCTAGTTGTGCTGGCGCTAACCCTAGTTTTCCTGACGCTAAGCCTAGTTGTCCTGATGCTAACCCTAGTTGTCCTGGCGCTAACCCTAGTTGTCCTGACGCTAACCCTAGTTGTCCTGATGCTAACCCTAGTTGTCCTGACGCTAACCCTACTTGTCCTGACGCTAACCCTACTTGTCCTGACGCTAACCCTAGTTGTCCTGACGCTAACCCTACTTGTCCTGACACTAACCCTAGTTGTCCTGACGCTAACCCTAGTTGTCCTGACGCTAACCCTAGTTGTCCTGACGCTAACCCTAGTTGTCCTGACGCTAACCCTACTTGTCCTGACGCTAACCCTACTTGTCCTGACGCTAACCCTAGTTGTCCTGACGCTAACCCTTCTTGTCCTGACGCTAACCCTAGTTGTCCTGACGCTAACCCTAGTTGTCCTGAAGCTAACCCTAGTTGTCCTGACGCTAACCCTAGTTGTCCTGACGCTAACCCTACTTGTCCTGATGCTAACCCTCCTTGTCCTGACGCTAACCCTACTTGTCCTGACGCTAACCCTAGTTGTCCTGACGCTAACCCTAGTTGTCCTGACGCTAACCCTAGTTGTCCTGAAGCTAACCCTAGTTGTCCTGACGCTAACCCTACTTGTCCTGACGCTAACCCTACTTGTCCTGACGCTAACCCTAGTTGTTCTGACGCTAACCCTAGTTGTCCTGACGCTTACCCTACAGGTCCTGACGCTAACCCTAGTTGTCCTGACGCTAACCCTAGTTGTCCTGACGCTAACCCTAGTTGTCCTGACGCTAACCCTAGTTGTCCTGGCCCTAATCCTAGTTGTCCTGGCGCTAACCCTAGTTGTCCTGACGCTAACCCTAGTTGTCCTGACGCTAACCCTAGTTGTCCTGGCCCTAATCCTAGTTGTCCTGGCGCTAACCCTAGTTGTCCTGAAGCTAACCCTAGTTGTCCTGACGCTAACCCTAGTTGTCCTGACGCTAACCCTACTTGTCCTGACGCTAACCCTACTTGTCCTGACGCTAACCCTAGTTGTCCTGACGCCAACCCTACTTGTCCTGACGCTAACCCTAGTTGTCCTGACGCTCACCCTAGTTGTCCTGGCCCTAATCATAGTTGTCCTGGCGCTAACCCTAGTTGTCCTGACGCTAAGCCTAGTTGTCCTGATGCTAACCCTAGTTGTCCTGACGCTAACCCTAGTTGTTCTGACGCTAACCCTAGTTGTCCTGACGCTAACCCTAGTTGTCCTGACGCTAACCCTAGTTGTCCTAAAGCTAACCCTAGTTGTCCTGACGCTAACCCTACTTGTCCTGACGCTAACCCTACTTGTCCTGATGCTAACCCTAGTTGTTCTGACGCTAACCCTAGTTGTCCTGACGCTTACCCTACTGGTCCTGACGCTAACCCTAGTTGTCCTGACGCTAACCCTAGTTGTCCTGACGCTAACCCTAGTTGTCCTGACGCTAACCCTAGTTGTCCTGGCCCTAATCCTAGTTGTCCTGGCGCTAACCCTAGTTGTCCTGACGCTAAGCCTAGTTGTCCTGATGCTAACCCTAGTTGTCCTGACGCTAACCCTAGTTGTTCTGACGCTAACCCTAGTTGTCCTGACGCTAACCCTAGTTGTTCTGACGCTAACCCTAGTTGTTCTGACGCTAACCCTAGTTGTCCTGACGCTAACCCTAGTTGTCCTGGCGCTAACCCTAGTTGTCCTGACGCTAACCCTAGTTGTCCTGGGGCTAACCCTAGTTGTCCTGGCGCTAACCCTAGTTTTCCTGACGCTAAGCCTAGTTGTCCTGATGCTAACCCTAGTTGTCCTGGCGCTAACCCTAGTTGTCCTGACGCTAACCCTAGTTGTCCTGACGCTAACCCTAGTTGTCCTGACGCTAACCCTACTTGTCCTGACGCTAACCCTACTTGTCCTGACGCTAACCCTAGTTGTCCTGACGCTAACCCTACTTGTCCTGACACTAACCCTAGTTGTCCTGACGCTAACCCTAGTTGTCCTGACGCTAACCCTAGTTGTCCTGACGCTAACCCTAGTTGTCCTGACGCTAACCCTACTTGTCCTGACGCTAACCCTACTTGTCCTGACGCTAACCCTAGTTGTCCTGACGCTAACCCTTCTTGTCCTGACGCTAACCCTAGTTGTCCTGACGCTAACCCTAGTTGTCCTGAAGCTAACCCTAGTTGTCCTGACGCTAACCCTAGTTGTCCTGACGCTAACCCTACTTGTCCTGATGCTAACCCTCCTTGTCCTGACGCTAACCCTACTTGTCCTGACGCTAACCCTAGTTGTCCTGACGCTAACCCTAGTTGTTCTGACGCTAACCCTAGTTGTCCTGAAGCTAACCCTAGTTGTCCTGACGCTAACCCTACTTGTCCTGACGCTAACCCTACTTGTCCTGACGCTAACCCTAGTTGTTCTGACGCTAACCCTAGTTGTCCTGACTCTTACCCTACAGGTCCTGACGCTAACCCTAGTTGTCCTGACGCTAACCCTAGTTGTCCTGACGCTAACCCTAGTTGTCCTGACGCTAACCCTAGTTGTCCTGGCCCTAATCCTAGTTGTCCTGGCGCTAACCCTAGTTGTCCTGACGCTAACCCTAGTTGTCCTGACGCTAACCCTAGTTGTCCTGGCCCTAATCCTAGTTGTCCTGGCGCTAACCCTAGTTGTCCTGAAGCTAACCCTAGTTGTCCTGACGCTAACCCTAGTTGTCCTGACGCTAACCCTACTTGTCCTGACGCTAACCCTACTTGTCCTGACGCTAACCCTAGTTGTCCTGACGCCAACCCTACTTGTCCTGACGCTAACCCTAGTTGTCCTGACGCTAACCCTAGTTGTCCTGGCCCTAATCATAGTTGTCCTGGCGCTAACCCTAGTTGTCCTGACGCTAAGCCTAGTTGTCCTGATGCTAACCCTAGTTGTCCTGACGCTAACCCTAGTTGTTCTGACGCTAACCCTAGTTGTCCTGACGCTAACCCTAGTTGTTCTGACGCTAACCCTAGTTGTTCTGACGCTAACCCTAGTTGTCCTGACGCTAACCCTAGTTGTCCTGGTGCTAACCCTAGTTGTCCTGGCGCTAACCCTAGTTGTCCTGACGCTAACCCTAGTTGTCCTGACACTAACCCTAGTTGTCCTGGGGCTAACCCTAGTTGTCCTGGCGCTAACCCTAGTTTTCCTGACGCTAAGCCTAGTTGTCCTGACGCTAACCCTAGTTGTCCTGGCGCTAACCCTAGTTGTCCTGACGCTAACCCTAGTTGTCCTGATGCTAACCCTAGTTGTCCTGACGCTAACCCTAGTTGTCCTGACGCTAACCCTACTTGTCCTGACGCTAACCCTAGTTGTCCTGACGCTAACCCTACTTGTCCTGACACTAACCCTAGTTGTCCTGACGCTAACCCTAGTTGTCCTGACGCTAACCCTAGTTGTCCTGACGCTAACCCTAGTTGTCCTGACGCTAACCCTAGTTGTCCTGACGCTAACCCTACTTGTCCTGACGCTAACCCTACTTGTCCTGACGCTAACCCTAGTTGTCCTGACGCTAACCCTAGTTGTACTGACGCTAACCCTAGTTGTCCTGACGCTAACCCGAGTTGTCCTGACGCTAACCCGAGTTGTCCTGACGCTAACCCGAGTTGTCCTGACGCTAACCAGAGTTGTCCTGACGCTAACCCTAGTTGTCCTGACGCTAACCCGAGTTGTCCTGACGCTAACCCGAGTTGTCCTGACGCTAAGCCGAGTTGTCCTGACGCTAACCCGAGTTGTCCTGACGCTAACCCGAGTTGTCCTGACGCTAACCCGAGTTGTCCTGACGCTAACCCTAGTTGTCCTGACGCTAACCCGAGTTGTCCTGACGCTAAACCGAGTTGTCCTGACGCTAACCCGAGTTGTCCTGACGCTAACCCTACTTGTCCTGACGCTAACCCTAGTTGTCCTGACGCTAACCCTAGTTGTCCTGACGCTAACCCTAGTTGTCCTGACGCTAACCCTACTTGTCCTGACGCTAACCCTAGTTGTCCTGGCGCTAACCCTAGTTGTCCTGGCGCTAACCCTAGTTGTCCTGGCGCTAACCCTAGTTGTCCTGACTCTAACCCTAGTTGTCCTTACGCTAACCCTACTTGTCCTGACGCTAAACCTACTTGTCCTGACGCTAACCCTAGTTGTCCTGACGCTAACCCTAGTTGTCCTGACGCTAACCCTAGTTGTCCTGACGCTAACCCTACTTGTCCTGACGCTAACCCTACTTGTCCTGACGCTAACCCTACTTGTCCTGACGCTAACCCTAGTTGTCCTGACGCTAACCCTAGTTGTCCTGACGCTAACCCTATTTGTCCTGACGCTAAACCTACTTGTCCTGACGCTAACCCTAGTTGTCCTGACGCTAACCCTAGTTGTCCTGACGCTAACCCTAGTTGTCCTGACGCTAACCCTACTTGTCCTGACGCTAACCCTACTTGTCCTGACGCTAACCCTAGTTGTCCTGATGCTAACCCTATTTCTCCTGATGCTAAACCTACTTGTCCTGACGCTAACCCTAGTTGACCTGACGCTAACCCTACTTGTCCTGACGCTAACCCTAGTTGTCCTGACGCTAACCCCAGTTGTCCTGACACTAACCCTACTTGTCCTGACGCTAACCCTAGTTGTCCTAATGCTAACCCTAGTTGTCCTGATGCTAACCCTAGTTGTCCTGACGCTAACCCTACTTGTCCTGACGCTAACCCTACTTGTCCTGACGCTAACCCTACTTGTCCTGACGCTAACCCTAGTTGTCCTGACGCTAACCCTAGTTGTCCTGACGCTAACCCTAGTTATCCTGGTGCTAACCCTAGTTGTCCTGGCGCTAACCCTAGTTGTCCTGGCGCTAACCCTAGTTGTCCTGGCGCTAACCCTAGTTGTCCTGGCGCTAACCTTAGTTGTCCTGGCGCTAACCCGAGTTGTCCTGGCGCTAACCCTAGTTGTCCTGACGCTAACCCTAGTTGTCCTCGCGCTAACCCTAGTTGTCCTGGCGCTAACCCTAGTTGTCCTGGCGCTAACCCTAGTTGTCCTGGCGCTAACCCTAGTTGTCCTGACGCTAACCTTAGTTGTCCTGACGCTAACCCTAGTTGTCCTGATGCTAACCCTAGTTGTCCTGACGCTAAACCTAGTTGTCCTGACGCTAACCTTAGTTGTCCTGACGCTAACCCTAGTTGTCCTGACGCTAACCCTAGTTGTCCTGGCGCTAACCCTAGTTTTCCTGGCGCTAACTGTAGTTGTCCTGGCGCTAACCCGAGTTGTCCTGGCGCTAACCCTAGTTGTCCTAACGCTAACTCTAGTTGTCCTTTCGCTAACCCTAGTTGTCCTGGTGCTAACCCTAGTTGTCCTGGCGCTAACCCTAGTTGTCCTGGCGCTAACCCTAGTTGTCCTGACGCTAACCCTAGTTGTCCTGACGCTAACCCTAGTTGTCCTGCCGCTAACCCTAGTTGTCCTGACGCTAACTCTAGTTGTCCTGACGCTAACCCTAGTTGTCCTGACGCTAACCCGAGTTGTCCTGACGCCAACCCGAGTTGTCCTGACGCTAACCCGAGTTGTCCTGACGCTAACCCGAGTTGTCCTGATGCTAACCCTAGTTGTCCTGACGCTAACCCGAGTTGTCCTGACGCTAACCCGAGTTGTCCTGACGCTAACCCGAGTTGTCCTGACGCTAACCCGAGTTGTCCTGATGCTAACCCGAGTTGTCCTGACGCTAACCCTAGTTGTCCTGACGCTAACCCGAGTTGTCCTGACGCTAACCCGAGTTGTCCTGACGCTAACCCGAGTTGTCCTGACGCTAACCCTAGTTGTCCTGACGCTAAACCGAGTTGTCCTGACGCTAACCCGAGTTGTCCTGATGCTAACCCTACTTGTCCTGACGCTAACCCTACTTGTTCTGACGCTAACCCTAGTTGTCCTGACGTTAACCCTAGTTGTCCTGACGCTAACCCTAGTTGTCCTGGCGCTAACCCTAGTTGTCCTGGCGCTAACCCTAGTTGTCCTGGCGCTAACCCTAGTTGTCCTGACGCTAACCCTACTTGTCCTGACGCTAACCCTACTTGTCCTGACGCTAACCCTACTTGTCCTGAAGCTAACCCTAGTTGTCCTGACGCTAACCCTAGTTTTCCTGACGCTAACCCTAGTTGTCCTGATGCTAACCCTAGTTGTCGTGACGCTAACCCTAGTTGTCGTGACGCTAACCCTAGTTGTCCTGACGCTAACCCTAGTTGTCCTGGTGCTAACCCTAGTTGTCCTGACGCTAACCCTAGTTGTCTTGACGCTAACCCTAGTTGTCCTGACGCTAACCCTAGTTGTCCTGACGCTAACCCTAGTTGTCCTGACGCTAACACTAGTTGTCCTGACGCTAACCCTAGTTGTCCTGACGCTGACCCTAGTTCTCCTGACGCTAACCGTAGTTCTCCTGACGCTAACCCTAGTTGTCCTGACGCTAGCCCTAGTTGTCCTGACGCTAACCCTAGTTGTCCTGACGCTAACCCTAGTTGTCCTGACGCTAACCCTAGTTGTCCTGACGTTAACCCTAGTTGTCCTGACGCTTACCCTAGTTGTCCTGACGCTAACCCTAGTTGTCCTGACGCTAACCCTAGTTGTAATGATGCTAACCCTAGTTGTCCTGACGCTAACCCTAGTTGTCCTGACGCTAACCCTAGTTGTCCTGACGCTAACCCTAGTTGTCCTGACGCTAACCCTAGTTGTCTTGACGCTAACCTTAGTTGTCCTGACGCTAACCCTAGTTGTCCTGACGCTAACCCTAGTTGTCCTGACGCTAACCCTAGTTCTCCTGACGCTAACCCTAGTTCTCCTGACGCTAACCCTAGTTCTCCTGACGCTAACCCTAGTTCTCCTGACGCTAACCCTAGTTGTCCTGACGCTAGCCCTAGTTGTCCTGACGCTAACCCTAGTTGTCCTGACGCTAACCCTAGTTGTCCTGACGTTAACCCTAGTTGTCCTGACGCTTACCCTAGTTGTCCTGACGCTAACCCTAGTTGTCCTGACGCTAACCCTAGTTGTCCTGACGCTAACCCTAGTTTTCCAGACGCTAACCCTAGTTGTCCTGACGCTAACCCTAGTTGTCCTGATGCTAACCCTAGTTGTCCTGACGCTATCCCTAGTTGTCCTGACGCTAACCCTAGTTGGACTGACGCTAACCGTAGTTGTCCTGGCGCTAACCCTAGTTTTACTGTCGCTAACCCTGGTTGTCCTGACGCTAACCCTAGTTGTCCTGACGCTAAGCCTAGTTGTCCTGACGCTAACCCTAGTTGTCCTGACGCTAACCCGAGTTGTCCTGACGCTAAACCGAGTTGTCCTGACGCTAACCCGAGTTGTCCTGATGTTAACCCTACTTGTCCTGACGCTAACCCTACTTGTCCTGACGCTAACCCTAGTTGTCCTGACGCTAACCCTAGTTGTCCTGACGCTAACCCTAGTTGTCCTGGCGCTAACCCTAGTTGTCCTGGCGCTAACCCTAGTTGTCCTGGCGCTAACCCTAGTTGTCCTGACGCTAACCCTAGTTGTCCTGACGCTAACCCTACTTGTCCTGACGCTAACCCTACTTGTCCTGACGCTAACCCTACTTGTCCTGACGCTAACCCTAGTTGTCCTGATGCTAACCCTAGTTGTCGTGACGCTAACCCTAGTTGTCGTGATGCTAACCCTAGTTGTCCTGACGCTAACCCTAGTTGTCCTGACGCTAACCCTAGTTGTCCTGACGCTAACCCTAGTTGTCTTGACGCTAACCCTAGTTGTCCTGACGCTAACCTAGTTGTCCTGACGCTAACACTAGTTCTCCTGATGCTAACCCTAGTTGTCCTGACGCCAACCCTAGTTCTCCTGACGCTAACCGTAGTTCTCCTGACGCTAACCCTAGTTGTCCTGACGCTAGCCCTAGTTGTCCTGACGCTAACCCTAGTTGTCCTGACGCTAACCCTAGTTGTCCTGACGTTAACCCTAGTTGTCCTGACGCTTACCCTAGTTGTCCTGACGCTAACCCTAGTTGTCCTGACGCTAACCCTAGTTGTCCTGACGCTAACCCTACTTGTCCTGACGCTAACCCTAGTTGTCCTGACACTAACCCTAGTTGTCCTGACGCTAACCCTAGTTGTCCTGACCCTAACCCTACTTGTCCTGACGCTAACCCTAGTTGTCCTGACGCTAACCCTAGTTGTCCTGACGCTAACCCTAGTTGTCCTGACGCTAACCCTAGTTGTCCTGACGCTAACCCTAGTTGTCCTGAAGCTAACCCTAGTTGTCCTGACGCTAACCCTAGTTGTCCTGACGCTAACCTTAGTTGTCCTGACGCTAACCCTACTTGTCCTGACGCTTACCCTACTTGTCCTGACGCTAACCCTAGTTGTCCTGACGCTAACCCTAGTTGTCCTGACGCTAACCCTAGTTGTCCTGACGCTAACCCTAGTTGTTCTGACGCTAACCCTAGTTGTCCTGACGCTAACCCTAGTTGTCCTGGCGCTAACCCTAGTTGTCCTGGCGCTAACCCTAGTTTTCCTGACGCTAAGCCTAGTTGTCCTGACGCTAACCCTAGTTGTCCTGGCGCTAACCCTAGTTGTCCTGACGCTAACCCTAGTTGTCCTGATGCTAACCCTAGTTGTCCTGACGCTAACCCTACTTGTCCTGACGCTAACCCTACTTGTCCTGACGCTAACCCTAGTTGTCCTGACGCTAACCCTACTTGTCCTGACGCTAACCCTAGTTGTCCTGACGCTAACCCTAGTTGTCCTGACGCAAACCCTAGTTGTCCTGACGCTAACCCTAGTTGTCCTGACGCTAACCCTAGTTGTCCTGACGCTAACCCTAGTTGTCCTAACGCTAACCCTACTTGTCCTGACGCTAACCCTACTTGTCCTGACGCTAACCCTAGTTGTCCTGACGCTAACCCTTCTTGTCCTGACGCTAACCCTAGTTGTCCTGACGCTAACCCTAGTTGTCCTGAAGCTAACCCTAGTTGTCCTGACGCTAACCCTAGTTGTCCTGACGCTAACCCTACTTGTCCTGATGCTAACCCTACTTGTCCTGACGCTAACCCTAGTTGTCCTGACGCTAACCCTAGTTGTCCTGACGCTAACCCTAGTTGTCCTGAAGCTAACCCTAGTTGTCCTGACGCTAACCCTACTTGTCCTGACGCTAACCCTGCTTGTCCTGACGCTAACCCTAGTTGTTCTGACGCTAACCCTAGTTGTCCTGACGCTTACCCTACAGGTCCTGACGCTAACCCTAGTTGTCCTGACGCTAACCCTAGTTGTCCTGACGCTAACCCTAGTTGTCCTGACGCTAACCCTAGTTGTCCTGGCCCTAATCCTAGTTGTCCTGGCGCTAACCCTTGTTGTCCTGACGCTAAGCCTAGTTGTCCTGATGCTAACCCTAGTTGTCCTGGCGCTAACCCTAGTTGTCCTGAAGCTAACCCTAGTTGTCCTGACGCTAACCCTAGTTGTCCTGACGCTAACCCTACTTGTCCTGACGCTAACCCTACTTGTCCTGACGCTAACCCTAGTTGTCCTGACGCCAACCCTACTTGTCCTGACGCTAAGCCTAGTTGTCCTGACGCTAACCCTAGTTGTCCTGATGCTAACCCTAGTTGTCCTGACGCTAAACCTAGTTGTCCTGACGCTAACCCTAGTTGTCCTGACGCTAACCCTAGTTGTCCTGACGCTAACCAGACTTGTCCTGACGCTAACCCTAGTTGTCCTGACGCTAACCCTACTTGTCCTGACTCTAACCCTATTTGTCCTGACGCTAAACCTACTTGTCCTGATGCTAACCCTAGTTGTCCTGACGCTAACCCTACTTGTCCTGACGCTAACCCTAGTTGTCCTGACGCTAACCCTAGTTGTCCTGACGCTAACCCTACTTGTCCTGACGCTAACCCTAGTTGTCCTGACGCTAACCCTAGTTGTCCTGACGCTAACCCTAGTTGTCCTGACGCTAACCCTAGTTGTCCTGACGCTAACCCTAGTTGTCCTAACGCTAACCCTACTTGTCCTGACGCTAACCCTACTTGTCCTGACGCTAACCCTAGTTGTCCTGACGCTAACCCTTCTTGTCCTGACGCTAACCCTAGTTGTCCTGACGCTAACCCTAGTTGTCCTGAAGCTAACCCTAGTTGTCCTGACGCTAACCCTAGTTGTCCTGACGCTAACCCTACTTGTCCTGATGCTAACCCTACTTGTCCTGACGCTAACCCTAGTTGTCCTGACGCTAACCCTAGTTGTCCTGACGCTAACCCTAGTTGTCCTGAAGCTAACCCTAGTTGTCCTGACGCTAACCCTACTTGTCCTGACGCTAACCCTACTTGTCCTGACGCTAACCCTAGTTGTTCTGACGCTAACCCTAGTTGTCCTGACGCTTACCCTACAGGTCCTGACGCTAACCCTAGTTGTCCTGACGCTAACCCTAGTTGTCCTGACGCTAACCCTAGTTGTCCTGACGCTAACCCTAGTTGTCCTGGCCCTAATCCTAGTTGTCCTGGCGCTAACCCTTGTTGTCCTGACGCTAAGCCTAGTTGTCCTGATGCTAACCCTAGTTGTCCTGGCGCTAACCCTAGTTGTCCTGAAGCTAACCCTAGTTGTCCTGACGCTAACCCTAGTTGTCCTGACGCTAACCCTACTTGTCCTGACGCTAACCCTACTTGTCCTGACGCTAACCCTAGTTGTCCTGACGCCAACCCTACTTGTCCTGACGCTAACCCTAGTTGTCCTGACGATAACCCTAGTTGTCCTGATGCTAACCCTAGTTGTCCTGACGCTAAACCTAGTTGTCCTGACGCTAACCCTAGTTGTCCTGACGCTAACCCTAGTTGTCCTGACGCTAACCAGACTTGTCCTGACGCTAACCCTAGTTGTCCTGACGCTAACCCTACTTGTCCTGACTCTAACCCTATTTGTCCTGACGCTAAACCTACTTGTCCTGATGCTAACCCTAGTTGTCCTGACGCTAACCCTACTTGTCCTGACGCTAACCCTACTTGTCCTGACGCTAACCCTAGTTGTCCTGACGCCAACCCTACTTGTCCTGACGCTAACCCTAGTTGTCCTGACGATAACCCTAGTTGTCCTGATGCTAACCCTAGTTGTCCTGACGCTAAACCTAGTTGTCCTGACGCTAACCCTAGTTGTCCTGACGCTAACCCTAGTTGTCCTGACGCTAACCAGACTTGTCCTGACGCTAACCCTAGTTGTCCTGACGCTAACCCTACTTGTCCTGACTCTAACCCTATTTGTCCTGACGCTAAACCTACTTGTCCTGATGCTAACCCTAGTTGTCCTGACGCTAACCCTACTTGTCCTGACGCTAACCCTACTTGTCCTGACGCTAACCCTAGTTGTCCTGACGCTAACCCTTCTTGTCCTGACGCTAACCCTAGTTGTCCTGACGCTAACCCTAGTTGTCCTGAAGCTAACCCTAGTTGTCCTGACGCTAACCCTAGTTGTCCTGACGCTAACCCTACTTGTCCTGATGCTAACCCTACTTGTCCTGACGCTAACCCTAGTTGTCCCGACGCTAACCCTAGTTGTCCTGACGCTAACCCTAGTTGTCCTGAAGCTAACCCTAGTTGTCCTGACGCTAACCCTACTTGTCCTGACGCTAACCCTACTTGTCCTGACGCTAACCCTAGTTGTTCTGACGCTAACCCTAGTTGTCCTGACGCTTACCCTACAGGTCCTGACGCTAACCCTAGTTGTCCTGACGCTAACCCTAGTTGTCCTGACGCTAACCCTAGTTGTCCTGACGCTAACCCTAGTTGTCCTGAAGCTAACCCTAGTTGTCCTGACGCTAACCCTAGTTGTCCTGACGCTAACCCTAGTTGTCCTGGCCCTAATCCTAGTTGTCCTGGCGCTAACCCTTGTTGTCCTGACGCTAAGCCTAGTTGTCCTGATGCTAACCCTAGTTGTCCTGGCGCTAACCCTAGTTGTCCTGAAGCTAACCCTAGTTGTCCTGACGCTAACCCTAGTTGTCCTGACGCTAACCCTACTTGTCCTGACGCTAACCCTACTTGTCCTGACGCTAACCCTAGTTGTCCAGACGCCAACCCTACTTGTCCTGACGCTAACCCTAGTTGTCCTGACGCTAACCCTAGTTGTCCTGATGCTAACCCTAGTTGTCCTGACGCTAAACCTAGTTGTCCTGATGCTAACCCTAGTTGTCCTGACGCTAACCCTAGTTGTCCTGACGCTAACCAGACTTGTCCTGACGCTAACCCTAGTTGTCCTGACGCTAACCCTACTTGTCCTGACTCTAACCCTATTTGTCCTGACGCTAAACCTACTTGTCCTGATGCTAACCCTAGTTGTCCTGACGCTAACCCTACTTGTCCTGACGCTAACCCTAGTTGTCCTGACGCTAACCCTAGTTGTCCTGATGCTAACCCTACTTGTCCTGACGCTAACCCTAGTTGTCCTGACGCTAACCCTAGTTGTCCTGACGCTAACCCTAGTTGTCCTGACGCTAACCCTCGTTGTCCTGACGCTAACCCTAGTTGTCCTGGTGCTAACCCTAGTTGTCCTGACGCTAACCCTAGTTGTCCTGGCACTAACCCTAGTTGTCCTGGCGCTAACCCTAGTTGTCCTGGCGCTAACCCTAGTTGTCCTGGAGCTAACCCTAGTTGTCCTGGTGCTAACCCGAGTTGTCCTGGCGCTAACCCTAGTTGTCCTGGCGCTAACCCTAGTTGTCCTGACGCTAACCCTAGTTGTCCTGACGCTAACCCTAGCTGTCCTGACGCTAACCCTAGTTGTCCTGACACTAACCCTAGTTGTCCTGACGCTAACCCTAGTTGTCCTGACGCTAACCCTAGTTGTCCTGACGCTAACCCTAGTTGTACTGACGCTAACCCTAGTTGTCCTGACGCTAACCCGAGTTGTCCTGACGCTCACCCGAGTTGTCCTGACGCTAACCCGAGTTGTCCTGACGCTAACCCGAGTTGTCCTGACGCTAACCCTAGTTGTCCTGACGCTAACCCGAGTTCTCCTGACGCTAACCAGAGTTGTCCTGAGGCTAAGCCGAGTTGTCCTGACGCTAACCCGAGTTGTCCTGACGCTAACCCGAGTTGTCCTGACGCTAACCCGAGTTGTCCTGACGCTAACCCTAGTTGTCCTGACGCTAACCCGAGTTGTCCTGACGCTAAACCGAGTTGTCCTGACGCTAACCCGAGTTGTCCTGACGCTAACCCTACTTGTCCTGACGCTAACCCTAGTTGTCCTGACGCTAACCCTAGTTGTCCTGACGCTAACCCTACTTGTCCTGACGCTAACCCTAGTTGTCCTGGCGCTAACCCTAGTTGTCCTGGCGCTAACCCTAGTTGTCCTGGCACTAACCCTAGTTGTCCTGACTCTAACCCTAGTTGTCCTGACGCTAACCCTACTTGTCCTGACGCTAACCCTACTTGTCCTGACGCTAACCCTAGTTGTCCTGACGCTAACCCTAGTTGTCCTGACGCAAACCCTAGTTGTCCTGACGCTAACCCTAGTTGTCCTGACGCTAACCCTAGTTGTCCTGACGCTAACCCTAGTTGTCCTGACGCTAACCCTAGTTGTCCTAACGCTAACCCTACTTGTCCTGACGCTAACCCTACTTGTCCTGACGCTAACCCTAGTTGTCCTGACGCTAACCCTTCTTGTCCTGACGCTAACCCTAGTTGTCCTGACGCTAACCCTAGTTGTCCTGAAGCTAACCCTAGTTGTCCTGACGCTAACCCTAGTTGTCCTGACGCTAACCCTACTTGTCCTGATGCTAACCCTACTTGTCCTGACGCTAACCCTAGTTGTCCTGACGCTAACCCTAGTTGTCCTGACGCTAACCCTAGTTGTCCTGAAGCTAACCCTAGTTGTCCTGATGCTAACCCTACTTGTCCTGACGCTAACCCTACTTGTCCTGACGCTAACCCTAGTTGTTCTGACGCTAACCCTAGTTGTCCTGACGCTTACCCTACAGGTCCTGACGCTAACCCTAGTTGTCCTGACGCTAACCCTAGTTGTCCTGACGCTAACCCTAGTTGTCCTGACGCTAACCCTAGTTGTCCTGGCCCTAATCCTAGTTGTCCTGGCGCTAACCCTTGTTGTCCTGACGCTAAGCCTAGTTGTCCTGATGCTAACCCTAGTTGTCCTGGCGCTAACCCTAGTTGTCCTGAAGCTAACCCTAGTTGTCCTGACGCTAACCCTAGTTGTCCTGACGCTAACCCTAGTTGTCCTGACGCTAACCCTAGTTGTCCTGACGCTAACCCTAGTTCTCCTGACGCTAACCCTAGTTCTCCTGACGCTAACCCTAGTTCTCCTGACGCTAACCCTAGTTGTCCTGACGCTAGCCCTAGTTGTCCTGACGCTAACCCTAGTTGTCCTGACGCTAACCCTAGTTGTCCTGACGTTAACCCTAGTTGTCCTGACGCTTACCCTAGTTGTCCTGACGCTAACCCTAGTTGTCCTGACGCTAACCCTAGTTGTCCTGACGCTAACCCTAGTTTTCCAGACGCTAACCCTAGTTGTCCTGACGCTAACCCTAGTTGTCCTGATGCTAACCCTAGTTGTCCTGACGCTATCCCTAGTTGTCCTGACGCTAACCCTAGTTGGACTGACGCTAACCCTAGTTGTCCTGGCGCTAACCCTAGTTGTACTGTCGCTAACCCTGGTTGTCCTGACGCTAACCCTAGTTGTCCTGACGCTAAGCCTAGTTGTCCTGACGCTAACCCTAGTTGTCCTGACGCTAACCCGAGTTGTCCTGACGCTAAACCGAGTTGTCCTGACGCTAACCCGAGTTGTCCTGATGCTAACCCTACTTGTCCTGACGCTAACCCTACTTGTCCTGACGCTAACCCTAGTTGTCCTGACGCTAACCCTAGTTGTCCTGACGCTAACCCTAGTTGTCCTGGCGCTAACCCTAGTTGTCCTGACGCTAACCCTAGTTGTCCTGACGCTAACCCTACTTGTCCTGACGCTAACCCTACTTGTCCTGACGCTAACCCTACTTGTCCTGACGCTAACCCTAGTTGTCCTGATGCTAACCCTAGTTGTCGTGACGCTAACCCTAGTTGTCGTGATGCTAACCCTAGTTGTCCTGACGCTAACCCTAGTTGTCCTGACGCTAACCCTAGTTGTCCTGACGCTAAACCTAGTTGTCTTGACGCTAACCCTAGTTGTCCTGACGCTAACCCTAGTTGTCCTGACGCTAACACTAGTTCTCCTGATGCTAACCCTAGTTGTCCTGACGCCAACCCTAGTTCTCCTGACGCTAACCGTAGTTCTCCTGACGCTAACCCTAGTTGTCCTGACGCTAGCCCTAGTTGTCCTGACGCTAACCCTAGTTGTCCTGACGCTAACCCTAGTTGTCCTGACGTTAACCCTAGTTGTCCTGACGCTTACCCTAGTTGTCCTGACGCTAACCCTAGTTGTCCTGACGCTAACCCTAGTTGTCCTGACACTAACCCTACTTGTCCTGACGCTAACCCTAGTTGTCCTGACACTAACCCTAGTTGTCCTGACGCTAACCCTAGTTGTCCTGACACTAACCCTACTTGTCCTGACGCTAACCCTAGTTGTCCTGACGCTAACCCTAGTTGTCCTGACGCTAACCCTAGTTGTCCTGACGCTAACCCTAGTTGTCCTGACGCTAACCCTAGTTGTCCTGACGCTAACCCTAGTTGTCCTGGCCCTAATCCTAGTTGTCCTGGCGCTAACCCTTGTTGTCCTGACGCTAAGCCTAGTTGTCCTGATGCTAACCCTAGTTGTCCTGGCGCTAACCCTAGTTGTCCTGAAGCTAACCCTAGATGTCCTGACGCTAACCCTAGTTGTCCTGACGCTAACTCTAGTTGTCCTGTCCCTAATCCTAGTTGTCCTGGCGCTAACCCTTGTTGTCCTGACGCTAAGCCTAGTTGTCCTGATGCTAACCCTAGTTGTCCTGGCGCTAACCCTAGTTGTCCTGAAGCTAACCCTAGTTGTCCTGACGCTAACCCTAGTTGTCCTGACGCTAACCCTACTTGTCCTGACGCTAACCCTACTTGTCCTGACGCTAACCCTAGTTGTCCAGACTCCAACCCTACTTGTCCTGACGCTAACCCTAGTTGTCCTGACGCTAACCCTAGTTGTCCTGATGCTAACCCTAGTTGTCCTGACGCTAAACCTAGTTGTCCTGACGCTAACCCTAGTTGTCCTGACGCTAACCCTAGTTGTCCTGACGCTAACCAGACTTGTCCTGACGCTAACCCTAGTTGTCCTGACGCTAACCCTACTTGTCCTGACTCTAACCCTATTTGTCCTGACGCTAAACCTACTTGTCCTGATGCTAACCCTAGTTGTCCTGACGCTAACCCTACTTGTCCTGACGCTAACCCTAGTTGTCCTGACGCTAACCCTAGTTGTCCTGACGCTAACCCTACTTGTCCTGACGCTAACCCTAGTTGTCCTGACGCTAACCCTAGTTGTCCTGACGCTAACCCTAGTTGTCCTGACGCTAACCCTAGTTGTCCTGACGCTAACCCTAGTTGTCCTGGTGCTAACCCTAGTTGTCCTGACGCTAACCCTAGTTGTCCTGGCACTAACCCTACTTGTCCTGGCGCTAACCCTAGTTGTCCTGGCGCTAACCCTAGTTGTCCTGGAGCTAACCCTAGTTGTCCTGGTGCTAACCCGAGTTGTCCTGGCGCTAACCCTAGTTGTCCTGGCGCTAACCCTAGTTGTCCTGACGCTAACCCTAGTTGTCCTGGCACTGACCCTAGTTGTCCTGACGCTAACCCTAGTTGTCCTGGCACTAACCCTAGTTGTCCTGGCGCTAACCCTAGTTGTCCTGACGCTAACACTAGTTCTCCTGATGCTAACCCTAGTTGTCCTGACGCCAACCCTAGTTCTCCTGACGCTAACCGTAGTTCTCCTGACGCTAACCCTAGTTGTCCTGACGCTAGCCCTAGTTGTCCTGACGCTAACCCTAGTTGTCCTGACGCTAACCCTAGTTGTCCTGACGTTAACCCTAGTTGTCCTGACGCTTACCCTAGTTGTCCTGACGCTAACCCTAGTTGTCCTGACGCTAACCCTAGTTGTCCTGACACTAACCCTACTTGTCCTGACGCTAACCCTAGTTGTCCTGACGCTAACCCTAGTTGTCCTGACGCTAACCCTAGTTGTCCTGACACTAACCCTACTTGTCCTGACGCTAACCCTAGTTGTCCTGACGCTAACCCTAGTTGTCCTGACGCTAACCCTAGTTGTCCTGACGCTAACCCTAGTTGTCCTGACGCTAACCCTAGTTGTCCTGACGCTAACCCTAGTTGTCCTGGCCCTAATCCTAGTTGTCCTGGCGCTAACCCTTGTTGTCCTGACGCTAAGCCTAGTTGTCCTGATGCTAACCCTAGTTGTCCTGGCGCTAACCCTAGTTGTCCTGAAGCTAACCCTAGATGTCCTGACGCTAACCCTAGTTGTCCTGACGCTAACCCTAGTTGTCCTGTCCCTAATCCTAGTTGTCCTGGCGCTAACCCTTGTTGTCCTGACGCTAAGCCTAGTTGTCCTGATGCTAACCCTAGTTGTCCTGACGCTAACCCTAGTTGTCCTGATGCTAACCCTAGTTGTCCTGACGCTAAACCTAGTTGTCCTGACGCTAACCCTAGTTGTCCTGACGCTAACCCTAGTTGTCCTGACGCTAACCAGACTTGTCCTGACGCTAACCCTAGTTGTCCTGACGCTAACCCTACTTGTCCTGACTCTAACCCTATTTGTCCTGACGCTAAACCTACTTGTCCTGATGCTAACCCTAGTTGTCCTGACGCTAACCCTACTTGTCCTGACGCTAACCCTAGTTGTCCTGACGCTAACCCTAGTTGTCCTGACGCTAACCCTACTTGTCCTGACGCTAACCCTAGTTGTCCTGACGCTAACCCTAGTTGTCCTGACGCTAACCCTAGTTGTCCTGACGCTAACCCTAGTTGTCCTGACGCTAACCCTAGTTGTCCTGGTGCTAACCCTAGTTGTCCTGACGCTAACCCTAGTTGTCCTGGCACTAACCCTAGTTGTCCTGGCGCTAACCCTAGTTGTCCTGGCGCTAACCCTAGTTGTCCTGGAGCTAACCCTAGTTGTCCTGGTGCTAACCCGAGTTGTCCTGGCGCTAACCCTAGTTGTCCTGGCGCTAACCCTAGTTGTCCTGACGCTAACCCTAGTTGTCCTGACGCTAACCCTAGCTGTCCTGACGCTAACCCTAGTTGTCCTGACACTAACCCTAGTTGTCCTGACGCTAACCCTAGTTGTCCTGACGCTAACCCTAGTTGTCCTGACGCTAACCCTAGTTGTACTGACGCTAACCCTAGTTGTCCTGACGCTAACCCGAGTTGTCCTGACGCTCACCCGAGTTGTCCTGACGCTAACCCGAGTTGTCCTGACGCTAACCCGAGTTGTCCTGACGCTAACCCTAGTTGTCCTGACGCTAACCCGAGTTGTCCTGACGCTAACCAGAGTTGTCCTGAGGCTAAGCCGAGTTGTCCTGACGCTAACCCGAGTTGTCCTGACGCTAACCCTAGTTGTCGTGACGCTAACCCTAGTTGTCGTGATGCTAACCCTAGTTGTCCTGACGCTAACCCTAGTTGTCCTGGTGCTAACCCTAGTTGTCCTGACGCTAACCCTAGTTGTCTTGACGCTAACCCTAGTTGTCCTGACGCTAACCCTAGTTGTCCTGACGCTAACCCTAGTTGTCCTGACGCTAACACTAGTTGTCCTGACGCTAACCCTAGTTGTCCTGACGCTGACCCTAGTTCTCCTGACGCTAACCGTAGTTCTCCTGACGCTAACCCTAGTTGTCCTGACGCTAGCCCTAGTTGTCCTGACGCTAACCCTAGTTGTCCTGACGCTAACCCTAGTTGTCCTGACGCTAACCCTAGTTGTCCTGACGTTAACCCTAGTTGTCCTGACGCTTACCCTAGTTGTCCTGACGCTAACCCTAGTTGTCCTGACGCTAACCCTAGTTGTCCTGATGCTAACCCTAGTTGTCCTGACGCTATCCCTAGTTGTCCTGACGCTAACCCTAGTTGTCCTGACGCTAACCCTAGTTGTCCTGACGCTAACCCTAGTTGTCTTGACGCTAACCTTAGTTGTCCTGACGCTAACCCTAGTTGTCCTGACGCTAACCCTAGTTGTCCTGACGCTAACCCTAGTTGTCCTGACGCTAACCCTAGTTCTCCTGACGCTAACCCTAGTTCTCCTGACGCTAACCCTAGTTCTCCTGACGCTAACCCTAGTTGTCCTGACGCTAGCCCTAGTTGTCCTGACGCTAACCCTAGTTGTCCTGACGCTAACCCTAGTTGTCCTGACGTTAACCCTAGTTGTCCTGACGCTTACCCTAGTTGTCCTGACGCTAACCCTAGTTGTCCTGACGCTAACCCTAGTTGTCCTGACGCTAACCCTAGTTTTCCAGACGCTAACCCTAGTTGTCCTGACGCTAACCCTAGTTGTCCTGATGCTAACCCTAGTTGTCCTGACGCTATCCCTAGTTGTCCTGACGCTAACCCTAGTTGGACTGACGCTAACCCTAGTTGTCCTGGCGCTAACCCTAGTTTTACTGTCGCTAACCCTGGTTGTCCTGACGCTAACCCTAGTTGTCCTGACGCTAACCCTAGTTGTCCTGACGCTAACCCTAGTTGTCCTGAAGCTAACCCTAGTTGTCCTGACGCTAACCCTAGTTGTCCTGACGCTAACCCTACTTGTCCTGATGCTAACCCTACTTGTCCTGACGCTAACCCTAGTTGTCCCGACGCTAACCCTAGTTGTCCTGACGCTAACCCTAGTTGTCCTGAAGCTAACCCTAGTTGTCCTGACGCTAACCCTACTTGTCCTGACGCTAACCCTACTTGTCCTGACGCTAACCCTAGTTGTTCTGACGCTAACCCTAGTTGTCCTGACGCTTACCCTACAGGTCCTGACGCTAACCCTAGTTGTCCTGACGCTAACCCTAGTTGTCCTGACGCTAACCCTAGTTGTCCTGACGCTAACCCTAGTTGTCCTGAAGCTAACCCTAGTTGTCCTGACGCTAACCCTAGTTGTCCTGACGCTAACCCTAGTTGTCCTGGCCCTAATCCTAGTTGTCCTGGCGCTAACCCTTGTTGTCCTGACGCTAAGCCTAGTTGTCCTGATGCTAACCCTAGTTGTCCTGGCGCTAACCCTAGTTGTCCTGAAGCTAACCCTAGTTGTCCTGACGCTAACCCTAGTTGTCCTGACGCTAACCCTACTTGTCCTGACGCTAACCCTACTTGTCCTGACGCTAACCCTAGTTGTCCAGACGCCAACCCTACTTGTCCTGACGCTAACCCTAGTTGTCCTGACGCTAACCCTAGTTGTCCTGATGCTAACCCTAGTTGTCCTGACGCTAAACCTAATTGTCCTGATGCTAACCCTAGTTGTCCTGACGCTAACCCTAGTTGTCCTGACGCTAACCAGACTTGTCCTGACGCTAACCCTAGTTGTCCTGACGCTAACCCTACTTGTCCTGACTCTAACCCTATTTGTCCTGACGCTAAACCTACTTGTCCTGATGCTAACCCTAGTTGTCCTGACGCTAACCCTACTTGTCCTGACGCTAACCCTAGTTGTCCTGACGCTAACCCTAGTTGTCCTGATGCTAACCCTACTTGTCCTGACGCTAACCCTAGTTGTCCTGACGCTAACCCTAGTTGTCCTGACGCTAACCCTAGTTGTCCTGACGCTAACCCTAGTTGTCCTGACGCTAACCCTAGTTGTCCTGGTGCTAACCCTAGTTGTCCTGACGCTAACCCTAGTTGTCCTGGCACTAACCCTAGTTGTCCTGGCGCTAACCCTAGTTGTCCTGGCGCTAACCCTAGTTGTCCTGGAGCTAACCCTAGTTGTCCTGGTGCTAACCCGAGTTGTCCTGGCGCTAACCCTAGTTGTCCTGGCGCTAACCCTAGTTGTCCTGACGCTAACCCTAGTTGTCCTGACGCTAACCCTAGCTGTCCTGACGCTAACCCTAGTTGTCCTGACACTAACCCTAGTTGTCCTGACGCTAACCCTAGTTGTCCTGACGCTAACCCTAGTTGTCCTGACGCTAACCCTAGTTGTACTGACGCTAACCCTAGTTGTCCTGACGCTAACCCGAGTTGTCCTGACGCTCACCCGAGTTGTCCTGACGCTAACCCGAGTTGTCCTGACGCTAACCCGAGTTGTCCTGACGCTAACCCTAGTTGTCCTGACGCTAACCCGAGTTCTCCTGACGCTAACCAGAGTTGTCCTGAGGCTAAGCCGAGTTGTCCTGACGCTAACCCGAGTTGTCCTGACGCTAACCCGAGTTGTCCTGACGCTAACCCGAGTTGTCCTGACGCTAACCCTAGTTGTCCTGACGCTAACCCGAGTTGTCCTGACGCTAAACCGAGTTGTCCTGACGCTAACCCGAGTTGTCCTGACGCTAACCCTACTTGTCCTGACGCTAACCCTAGTTGTCCTGACGCTAACCCTAGTTGTCCTGACGCTAACCCTACTTGTCCTGACGCTAACCCTAGTTGTCCTGGCGCTAACCCTAGTTGTCCTGGCGCTAACCCTAGTTGTCCTGGCACTAACCCTAGTTGTCCTGACTCTAACCCTAGTTGTCCTGACGCTAACCCTACTTGTCCTGACGCTAACCCTACTTGTCCTGACGCTAACCCTAGTTGTCCTGACGCTAACCCTAGTTGTCCTGACGCAAACCCTAGTTGTCCTGACGCTAACCCTAGTTGTCCTGACGCTAACCCTAGTTGTCCTGACGCTAACCCTAGTTGTCCTGACGCTAACCCTAGTTGTCCTAACGCTAACCCTACTTGTCCTGACGCTAACCCTACTTGTCCTGACGCTAACCCTAGTTGTCCTGACGCTAACCCTTCTTGTCCTGACGCTAACCCTAGTTGTCCTGACGCTAACCCTAGTTGTCCTGAAGCTAACCCTAGTTGTCCTGACGCTAACCCTAGTTGTCCTGACGCTAACCCTACTTGTCCTGATGCTAACCCTACTTGTCCTGACGCTAACCCTAGTTGTCCTGACGCTAACCCTAGTTGTCCTGACGCTAACCCTAGTTGTCCTGAAGCTAACCCTAGTTGTCCTGATGCTAACCCTACTTGTCCTGACGCTAACCCTACTTGTCCTGACGCTAACCCTACTTGTCCTGACGCTAACCCTAGTTGTTCTGACGCTAACCCTAGTTGTCCTGACGCTTACCCTACAGGTCCTGACGCTAACCCTAGTTGTCCTGACGCTAACCCTAGTTGTCCTGACGCTAACCCTAGTTGTCCTGACGCTAACCCTAGTTGTCCTGGCCCTAATCCTAGTTGTCCTGGCGCTAACCCTTGTTGTCCTGACGCTAAGCCTAGTTGTCCTGATGCTAACCCTAGTTGTCCTGGCGCTAACCCTAGTTGTCCTGAAGCTAACCCTAGTTGTCCTGACGCTAACCCTAGTTGTCCTGACGCTAACCCTAGTTGTCCTGACGCTAACCCTAGTTGTCCTGACGCTAACCCTAGTTCTCCTGACGCTAACCCTAGTTCTCCTGACGCTAACCCTAGTTCTCCTGACGCTAACCCTAGTTGTCCTGACGCTAGCCCTAGTTGTCCTGACGCTAACCCTAGTTGTCCTGACGCTAACCCTAGTTGTCCTGACGTTAACCCTAGTTGTCCTGACGCTTACCCTAGTTGTCCTGACGCTAACCCTAGTTGGCCTGACGCTAACCCTAGTTGTCCTGACGCTAACCCTAGTTTTCCAGACGCTAACCCTAGTTGTCCTGACGCTAACCCTAGTTGTCCTGATGCTAACCCTAGTTGTCCTGACGCTATCCCTAGTTGTCCTGACGCTAACCCTAGTTGGACTGACGCTAACCCTAGTTGTCCTGGCGCTAACCCTAGTTGTACTGTCGCTAACCCTGGTTGTCCTGACGCTAACCCTAGTTGTCCTGACGCTAAGCCTAGTTGTCCTGACGCTAACCCTAGTTGTCCTGACGCTAACCCGAGTTGTCCTGACGCTAAACCGAGTTGTCCTGACGCTAACCCGAGTTGTCCTGATGCTAACCCTACTTGTCCTGACGCTAACCCTACTTGTCCTGACGCTAACCCTAGTTGTCCTGACGCTAACCCTAGTTGTCCTGACGCTAACCCTAGTTGTCCTGGCGCTAACCCTAGTTGTCCTGACGCTAACCCTAGTTGTCCTGACGCTAACCCTACTTGTCCTGACGCTAACCCTACTTGTCCTGACGCTAACCCTACTTGTCCTGACGCTAACCCTAGTTGTCCTGATGCTAACCCTAGTTGTCGTGACGCTAACCCTAGTTGTCGTGATGCTAACCCTAGTTGTCCTGACGCTAACCCTAGTTGTCCTGACGCTAACCCTAGTTGTCCTGACGCTAACCCTAGTTGTCTTGACGCAAACCCTAGTTGTCCTGACGCTAACCCTAGTTGTCCTGACGCTAACACTAGTTCTCCTGATGCTAACCCTAGTTGTCCTGACGCCAACCCTAGTTCTCCTGACGCTAACCGTAGTTCTCCTGACGCTAACCCTAGTTGTCCTGACGCTAGCCCTAGTTGTCCTGACGCTAACCCTAGTTGTCCTGACGCTAACCCTAGTTGTCCTGACGTTAACCCTAGTTGTCCTGACGCTTACCCTAGTTGTCCTGACGCTAACCCTAGTTGTCCTGACGCTAACCCTAGTTGTCCTGACACTAACCCTACTTGTCCTGACGCTAACCCTAGTTGTCCTGACACTAACCCTAGTTGTCCTGACGCTAACCCTAGTTGTCCTGACACTAACCCTACTTGTCCTGACGCTAACCCTAGTTGTCCTGACGCTAACCCTAGTTGTCCTGACGCTAACCCTAGTTGTCCTGACGCTAACCCTAGTTGTCCTGACGCTAACCCTAGTTGTCCTGACGCTAACCCTAGTTGTCCTGGCCCTAATCCTAGTTGTCCTGGCGCTAACCCTTGTTGTCCTGACGCTAAGCCTAGTTGTCCTGATGCTAACCCTAGTTGTCCTGGCGCTAACCCTAGTTGTCCTGAAGCTAACCCTAGATGTCCTGACGCTAACCCTAGTTGTCCTGACGCTAACCCTAGTTGTCCTGTCCCTAATCCTAGTTGTCCTGGCGCTAACCCTTGTTGTCCTGACGCTAAGCCTAGTTGTCCTGATGCTAACCCTAGTTGTCCTGGCGCTAACCCTAGTTGTCCTGAAGCTAACCCTAGTTGTCCTGACGCTAACCCTAGTTGTCCTGACGCTAACCCTACTTGTCCTGACGCTAACCCTACTTGTCCTGACGCTAACCCTAGTTGTCCAGACGCCAACCCTACTTGTCCTGACGCTAACCCTAGTTGTCCTGACGCTAACCCTAGTTGTCCTGATGCTAACCCTAGTTGTCCTGACGCTAAACCTAGTTGTCCTGACGCTAACCCTAGTTGTCCTGACGCTAACCCTAGTTGTCCTGACGCTAACCAGACTTGTCCTGACGCTAACCCTAGTTGTCCTGACGCTAACCCTACTTGTCCTGACTCTAACCCTATTTGTCCTGACGCTAAACCTACTTGTCCTGATGCTAACCCTAGTTGTCCTGACGCTAACCCTACTTGTCCTGACGCTAACCCTAGTTGTCCTGACGCTAACCCTAGTTGTCCTGACGCTAACCCTACTTGTCCTGACGCTAACCCTAGTTGTCCTGACGCTAACCCTAGTTGTCCTGACGCTAACCCTAGTTGTCCTGACGCTAACCCTAGTTGTCCTGACGCTAACCCTAGTTGTCCTGGTGCTAACCCTAGTTGTCCTGACGCTAACCCTAGTTGTCCTGGCACTAACCCTAGTTGTCCTGGCGCTAACCCTAGTTGTCCTGGCGCTAACCCTAGTTGTCCTGGAGCTAACCCTAGTTGTCCTGGTGCTAACCCGAGTTGTCCTGGCGCTAACCCTAGTTGTCCTGGCGCTAACCCTAGTTGTCCTGACGCTAACCCTAGTTGTCCTGGCACTGACCCTAGTTGTCCTGACGCTAACCCTAGTTGTCCTGGCACTAACCCTAGTTGTCCTGGCGCTAACCCTAGTTGTCCTGACGCTAACACTAGTTCTCCTGATGCTAACCCTAGTTGTCCTGACGCCAACCCTAGTTCTCCTGACGCTAACCGTAGTTCTCCTGACGCTAACCCTAGTTGTCCTGACGCTAGCCCTAGTTGTCCTGACGCTAACCCTAGTTGTCCTGACGCTAACCCTAGTTGTCCTGACGTTAACCCTAGTTGTCCTGACGCTTACCCTAGTTGTCCTGACGCTAACCCTAGTTGTCCTGACGCTAACCCTAGTTGTCCTGACACTAACCCTACTTGTCCTGACGCTAACCCTAGTTGTCCTGACGCTAACCCTAGTTGTCCTGACGCTAACCCTAGTTGTCCTGACACTAACCCTACTTGTCCTGACGCTAACCCTAGTTGTCCTGACGCTAACCCTAGTTGTCCTGACGCTAACCCTAGTTGTCCTGACGCTAACCCTAGTTGTCCTGACGCTAACCCTAGTTGTCCTGACGCTAACCCTAGTTGTCCTGGCCCTAATCCTAGTTGTCCTGGCGCTAACCCTTGTTGTCCTGACGCTAAGCCTAGTTGTCCTGATGCTAACCCTAGTTGTCCTGGCGCTAACCCTAGTTGTCCTGAAGCTAACCCTAGATGTCCTGACGCTAACCCTAGTTGTCCTGACGCTAACCCTAGTTGTCCTGTCCCTAATCCTAGTTGTCCTGGCGCTAACCCTTGTTGTCCTGACGCTAAGCCTAGTTGTCCTGATGCTAACCCTAGTTGTCCTGGCGCTAACCCTAGTTGTCCTGACGCTAACCCTAGTTGTCCTGACGCTAACCCTACTTGTCCTGACGCTAACCCTACTTGTCCTGACGCTAACCCTAGTTGTCCAGACGCCAACCCTACTTGTCCTGACGCTAACCCTAGTTGTCCTGACGCTAACCCTAGTTGTCCTGATGCTAACCCTAGTTGTCCTGACGCTAAACCTAGTTGTCCTGACGCTAACCCTAGTTGTCCTGACGCTAACCCTAGTTGTCCTGACGCTAACCAGACTTGTCCTGACGCTAACCCTAGTTGTCCTGACGCTAACCCTACTTGTCCTGACTCTAACCCTATTTGTCCTGACGCTAAACCTACTTGTCCTGATGCTAACCCTAGTTGTCCTGACGCTAACCCTACTTGTCCTGACGCTAACCCTAGTTGTCCTGACGCTAACCCTAGTTGTCCTGACGCTAACCCTACTTGTCCTGACGCTAACCCTAGTTGTCCTGACGCTAACCCTAGTTGTCCTGACGCTAACCCTAGTTGTCCTGACGCTAACCCTAGTTGTCCTGACGCTAACCCTAGTTGTCCTGACGCTAACCCTAGTTGTCCTGGCACTAACCCTAGTTGTCCTGGCGCTAACCCTAGTTGTCCTGGCGCTAACCCTAGTTGTCCTGGAGCTAACCCTAGTTGTCCTGGTGCTAACCCGAGTTGTCCTGGCGCTAACCCTAGTTGTCCTGGCGCTAACCCTAGTTGTCCTGACGCTAACCCTAGTTGTCCTGACGCTAACCCTAGCTGTCCTGACGCTAACCCTAGTTGTCCTGACACTAACCCTAGTTGTCCTGACGCTAACCCTAGTTGTCCTGACGCTAACCCTAGTTGTCCTGACGCTAACCCTAGTTGTACTGACGCTAACCCTAGTTGTCCTGACGCTAACCCGAGTTGTCCTGACGCTCACCCGAGTTGTCCTGACGCTAACCCGAGTTGTCCTGACGCTAACCCGAGTTGTCCTGACGCTAACCCTAGTTGTCCTGACGCTAACCCGAGTTGTCCTGACGCTAACCAGAGTTGTCCTGAGGCTAAGCCGAGTTGTCCTGACGCTAACCCGAGTTGTCCTGACGCTAACCCTAGTTGTCGTGACGCTAACCCTAGTTGTCGTGACGCTAACCCTAGTTGTCCTGACGCTAACCCTAGTTGTCCTGGTGCTAACCCTAGTTGTCCTGACGCTAACCCTAGTTGTCTTGACGCTAACCCTAGTTGTCCTGACGCTAACCCTAGTTGTCCTGACGCTAACCCTAGTTGTCCTGACGCTAACACTAGTTGTCCTGACGCTAACCCTAGTTGTCCTGACGCTGACCCTAGTTCTCCTGACGCTAACCGTAGTTCTCCTGACGCTAACCCTAGTTGTCCTGACGCTAGCCCTAGTTGTCCTGACGCTAACCCTAGTTGTCCTGACGCTAACCCTAGTTGTCCTGACGCTAACCCTAGTTGTCCTGACGTTAACCCTAGTTGTCCTGACGCTTACCCTAGTTGTCCTGACGCTAACCCTAGTTGTCCTGACGCTAACCCTAGTTGTCCTGATGCTAACCCTAGTTGTCCTGACGCTAACCCTAGTTGTCCTGACGCTAACACTAGTTGTCCTGACGCTAACCCTAGTTGTCCTGACGCTAACCCTAGTTGTCTTGACGCTAACCTTAGTTGTCCTGACGCTAACCCTAGTTGTCCTGACGCTAACCCTAGTTGTCCTGACGCTAACCCTAGTTGTCCTGACGCTAACCCTAGTTCTCCTGACGCTAACCCTAGTTCTCCTGACGCTAACCCTAGTTCTCCTGACGCTAACCCTAGTTGTCCTGACGCTAGCCCTAGTTGTCCTGACGCTAACCCTAGTTGTCCTGACGCTAACCCTAGTTGTCCTGACGTTAACCCTAGTTGTCCTGACGCTTACCCTAGTTGTCCTGACGCTAACCCTAGTTGTCCTGACGCTAACCCTAGTTGTCCTGACGCTAACCCTAGTTTTCCAGACGCTAACCCTAGTTGTCCTGACGCTAACCCTAGTTGTCCTGATGCTAACCCTAGTTGTCCTGTCGCTATCCCTAGTTGTCCTGACGCTAACCCTAGTTGGACTGACGCTAACCCTAGTTGTCCTGGCGCTAACCCTAGTTTTACTGTCGCTAACCCTGGTTGTCCTGACGCTAACCCTAGTTGTCCTGACGCTAAGCCTAGTTGTCCTGACGCTAACCCTAGTTGTCCTGACGCTAACCCGAGTTGTCCTGACGCTAAACCGAGTTGTCCTGACGCTAACCCGAGTTGTCCTGATGTTAACCCTACTTGTCCTGACGCTAACCCTACTTGTCCTGACGCTAACCCTAGTTGTCCTGACGCTAACCCTAGTTGTCCTGACGCTAACCCTAGTTGTCCTGGCGCTAACCCTAGTTGTCCTGGCGCTAACCCTAGTTGTCCTGGCGCTAACCCTAGTTGTCCTGACGCTAACCCTAGTTGTCCTGACGCTAACCCTACTTGTCCTGACGCTAACCCTACTTGTCCTGACGCTAACCCTACTTGTCCTGACGCTAACCCTAGTTGTCCTGATGCTAACCCTAGTTGTCGTGACGCTAACCCTAGTTGTCGTGATGCTAACCCTAGTTGTCCTGACGCTAACCCTAGTTGTCCTGACGCTAACCCTAGTTGTCCTGACGCTAACCCTAGTTGTCTTGAGGCTAACCCTAGTTGTCCTGACGCTAACCCTAGTTGTCCTGACGCTAACACTAGTTCTCCTGATGCTAACCCTAGTTGTCCTGACGCCAACCCTAGTTCTCCTGACGCTAACCGTAGTTCTCCTGACGCTAACCCTAGTTGTCCTGACGCTAGCCCTAGTTGTCCTGACGCTAACCCTAGTTGTCCTGACGCTAACCCTAGTTGTCCTGACGTTAACCCTAGTTGTCCTGACGCTTACCCTAGTTGTCCTGACGCTAACCCTAGTTGTCCTGACGCTAACCCTAGTTGTCCTGACGCTAACCCTACTTGTCCTGACGCTAACCCTAGTTGTCCTGACACTAACCCTAGTTGTCCTGACGCTAACCCTAGTTGTCCTGACACTAACCCTACTTGTCCTGACGCTAACCCTAGTTGTCCTGACGCTAACCCTAGTTGTCCTGACGCTAACCCTAGTTGTCCTGACGCTAACCCTAGTTGTCCTGAAGCTAACCCTAGTTGTCCTGACGCTAACCCTAGTTGTCCTGACGCTAACCCTAGTTGTCCTGACGCTAACCCTACTTGTCCTGACGCTTACCCTACTTGTCCTGACGCTAACCCTAGTTGTCCTGACGCTAACCCTAGTTGTCCTGACGCTAACCCTAGTTGTCCTGACGCTAACCCTAGTTGTCCTGACGCTAACCCTAGTTGTTCTGACGCTAACCCTAGTTGTCCTGACGCTAACCCTAGTTGTCCTGACGCTAACCCTAGTTGTCCTGGCGCTAACCCTAGTTGTCCTGGCGCTAACCCTAGTTTTCCTGACGCTAAGCCTAGTTGTCCTGACGCTAACCCTAGTTGTCCTGGCGCTAACCCTAGTTGTCCTGACGCTAACCCTAGTTGTCCTGATGCTAACCCTAGTTGTCCTGACGCTAACCCTACTTGTCCTGACGCTAACCCTACTTGTCCTGACGCTAACCCTAGTTGTCCTGACGCTAACCCTACTTGTCCTGACGCTAACCCTAGTTGTCCTGACGCTAACCCTAGTTGTCCTGACGCAAACCCTAGTTGTCCTGACGCTAACCCTAGTTGTCCTGACGCTAACCCTAGTTGTCCTGACGCTAACCCTAGTTGTCCTAACGCTAACCCTACTTGTCCTGACGCTAACCCTACTTGTCCTGACGCTAACCCTAGTTGTCCTGACGCTAACCCTTCTTGTCCTGACGCTAACCCTAGTTGTCCTGACGCTAACCCTAGTTGTCCTGAAGCTAACCCTAGTTGTCCTGACGCTAACCCTAGTTGTCCTGACGCTAACCCTACTTGTCCTGATGCTAACCCTACTTGTCCTGACGCTAACCCTAGTTGTCCTGACGCTAACCCTAGTTGTCCTGACGCTAACCCTAGTTGTCCTGAAGCTAACCCTAGTTGTCCTGACGCTAACCCTACTTGTCCTGACGCTAACCCTGCTTGTCCTGACGCTAACCCTAGTTGTTCTGACGCTAACCCTAGTTGTCCTGACGCTTACCCTACAGGTCCTGACGCTAACCCTAGTTGTCCTGACGCTAACCCTAGTTGTCCTGACGCTAACCCTAGTTGTCCTGGCCCTAATCCTAGTTGTCCTGGCGCTAACCCTTGTTGTCCTGACGCTAAGCCTAGTTGTCCTGATGCTAACCCTAGTTGTCCTGGCGCTAACCCTAGTTGTCCTGAAGCTAACCCTAGTTGTCCTGACGCTAACCCTAGTTGTCCTGACGCTAACCCTACTTGTCCTGACGCTAACCCTACTTGTCCTGACGCTAACCCTAGTTGTCCTGACGCCAACCCTACTTGTCCTGACGCTAAGCCTAGTTGTCCTGACGCTAACCCTAGTTGTCCTGATGCTAACCCTAGTTGTCCTGACGCTAAACCTAGTTGTCCTGACGCTAACCCTAGTTGTCCTGACGCTAACCCTAGTTGTCCTGACGCTAACCAGACTTGTCCTGACGCTAACCCTAGTTGTCCTGACGCTAACCCTACTTGTCCTGACTCTAACCCTATTTGTCCTGACGCTAAACCTACTTGTCCTGATGCTAACCCTAGTTGTCCTGACGCTAACCCTACTTGTCCTGACGCTAACCCTAGTTGTCCTGACGCTAACCCTAGTTGTCCTGACGCTAACCCTACTTGTCCTGACGCTAACCCTAGTTGTCCTGACGCTAACCCTAGTTGTCCTGACGCTAACCCTAGTTGTCCTGACGCTAACCCTAGTTGTCCTAACGCTAACCCTACTTGTCCTGACGCTAACCCTACTTGTCCTGACGCTAACCCTAGTTGTCCTGACGCTAACCCTTCTTGTCCTGACGCTAACCCTAGTTGTCCTGACGCTAACCCTAGTTGTCCTGAAGCTAACCCTAGTTGTCCTGACGCTAACCCTAGTTGTCCTGACGCTAACCCTACTTGTCCTGATGCTAACCCTACTTGTCCTGACGCTAACCCTAGTTGTCCTGACGCTAACCCTAGTTGTCCTGACGCTAACCCTAGTTGTCCTGAAGCTAACCCTAGTTGTCCTGACGCTAACCCTACTTGTCCTGACGCTAACCCTACTTGTCCTGACGCTAACCCTAGTTGTTCTGACGCTAACCCTAGTTGTCCTGACGCTTACCCTACAGGTCCTGACGCTAACCCTAGTTGTCCTGACGCTAACCCTAGTTGTCCTGACGCTAACCCTAGTTGTCCTGACGCTAACCCTAGTTGTCCTGGCCCTAATCCTAGTTGTCCTGGCGCTAACCCTTGTTGTCCTGACGCTAAGCCTAGTTGTCCTGATGCTAACCCTAGTTGTCCTGGCGCTAACCCTAGTTGTCCTGAAGCTAACCCTAGTTGTCCTGACGCTAACCCTAGTTGTCCTGACGCTAACCCTACTTGTCCTGACGCTAACCCTACTTGTCCTGACGCTAACCCTAGTTGTCCTGACGCCAACCCTACTTGTCCTGACGCTAACCCTAGTTGTCCTGACGATAACCCTAGTTGTCCTGATGCTAACCCTAGTTGTCCTGACGCTAAACCTAGTTGTCCTGACGCTAACCCTAGTTGTCCTGACGCTAACCCTAGTTGTCCTGACGCTAACCAGACTTGTCCTGACGCTAACCCTAGTTGTCCTGACGCTAACCCTACTTGTCCTGACTCTAACCCTATTTGTCCTGACGCTAAACCTACTTGTCCTGATGCTAACCCTAGTTGTCCTGACGCTAACCCTACTTGTCCTGACGCTAACCCTACTTGTCCTGACGCTAACCCTAGTTGTCCTGACGCCAACCCTACTTGTCCTGACGCTAACCCTAGTTGTCCTGACGATAACCCTAGTTGTCCTGATGCTAACCCTAGTTGTCCTGACGCTAAACCTAGTTGTCCTGACGCTAACCCTAGTTGTCCTGACGCTAACCCTAGTTGTCCTGACGCTAACCAGACTTGTCCTGACGCTAACCCTAGTTGTCCTGACGCTAACCCTACTTGTCCTGACTCTAACCCTATTTGTCCTGACGCTAAACCTACTTGTCCTGATGCTAACCCTAGTTGTCCTGACGCTAACCCTACTTGTCCTGACGCTAACCCTACTTGTCCTGACGCTAACCCTAGTTGTCCTGACGCTAACCCTTCTTGTCCTGACGCTAACCCTAGTTGTCCTGACGCTAACCCTAGTTGTCCTGAAGCTAACCCTAGTTGTCCTGACGCTAACCCTAGTTGTCCTGACGCTAACCCTACTTGTCCTGATGCTAACCCTACTTGTCCTGACGCTAACCCTAGTTGTCCCGACGCTAACCCTAGTTGTCCTGACGCTAACCCTAGTTGTCCTGAAGCTAACCCTAGTTGTCCTGACGCTAACCCTACTTGTCCTGACGCTAACCCTACTTGTCCTGACGCTAACCCTAGTTGTTCTGACGCTAACCCTAGTTGTCCTGACGCTTACCCTACAGGTCCTGACGCTAACCCTAGTTGTCCTGACGCTAACCCTAGTTGTCCTGACGCTAACCCTAGTTGTCCTGACGCTAACCCTAGTTGTCCTGAAGCTAACCCTAGTTGTCCTGACGCTAACCCTAGTTGTCCTGACGCTAACCCTAGTTGTCCTGGCCCTAATCCTAGTTGTCCTGGCGCTAACCCTTGTTGTCCTGACGCTAAGCCTAGTTGTCCTGATGCTAACCCTAGTTGTCCTGGCGCTAACCCTAGTTGTCCTGAAGCTAACCCTAGTTGTCCTGACGCTAACCCTAGTTGTCCTGACGCTAACCCTACTTGTCCTGACGCTAACCCTACTTGTCCTGACGCTAACCCTAGTTGTCCAGACGCTAACCCTACTTGTCCTGACGCTAACCCTAGTTGTCCTGACGCTAACCCTAGTTGTCCTGATGCTAACCCTAGTTGTCCTGACGCTAAACCTAGTTGTCCTGATGCTAACCCTAGTTGTCCTGACGCTAACCCTAGTTGTCCTGACGCTAACCAGACTTGTCCTGACGCTAACCCTAGTTGTCCTGACGCTAACCCTACTTGTCCTGACTCTAACCCTATTTGTCCTGACGCTAAACCTACTTGTCCTGATGCTAACCCTAGTTGTCCTGACGCTAACCCTACTTGTCCTGACGCTAACCCTAGTTGTCCTGACGCTAACCCTAGTTGTCCTGATGCTAACCCTACTTGTCCTGACGCTAACCCTAGTTGTCCTGACGCTAACCCTAGTTGTCCTGACGCTAACCCTAGTTGTCCTGACGCTAACCCTAGTTGTCCTGACGCTAACCCTAGTTGTCCTGGTGCTAACCCTAGTTGTCCTGACGCTAACCCTAGTTGTCCTGGCACTAACCCTAGTTGTCCTGGCGCTAACCCTAGTTGTCCTGGCGCTAACCCTAGTTGTCCTGGAGCTAACCCTAGTTGTCCTGGTGCTAACCCGAGTTGTCCTGGCGCTAACCCTAGTTGTCCTGGCGCTAACCCTAGTTGTCCTGACGCTAACCCTAGTTGTCCTGACGCTAACCCTAGCTGTCCTGACGCTAACCCTAGTTGTCCTGACACTAACCCTAGTTGTCCTGACGCTAACCCTAGTTGTCCTGACGCTAACCCTAGTTGTCCTGACGCTAACCCTAGTTGTACTGACGCTAACCCTAGTTGTCCTGACGCTAACCCGAGTTGTCCTGACGCTCACCCGAGTTGTCCTGACGCTAACCCGAGTTGTCCTGACGCTAACCCGAGTTGTCCTGACGCTAACCCTAGTTGTCCTGACGCTAACCCGAGTTCTCCTGACGCTAACCAGAGTTGTCCTGAGGCTAAGCCGAGTTGTCCTGACGCTAACCCGAGTTGTCCTGACGCTAACCCGAGTTGTCCTGACGCTAACCCGAGTTGTCCTGACGCTAACCCTAGTTGTCCTGACGCTAACCCGAGTTGTCCTGACGCTAAACCGAGTTGTCCTGACGCTAACCCGAGTTGTCCTGACGCTAACCCTACTTGTCCTGACGCTAACCCTAGTTGTCCTGACGCTAACCCTAGTTGTCCTGACGCTAACCCTACTTGTCCTGACGCTAACCCTAGTTGTCCTGGCGCTAACCCTAGTTGTCCTGGCGCTAACCCTAGTTGTCCTGGCACTAACCCTAGTTGTCCTGACTCTAACCCTAGTTGTCCTGACGCTAACCCTACTTGTCCTGACGCTAACCCTACTTGTCCTGACGCTAACCCTAGTTGTCCTGACGCTAACCCTAGTTGTCCTGACGCAAACCCTAGTTGTCCTGACGCTAACCCTAGTTGTCCTGACGCTAACCCTAGTTGTCCTGACGCTAACCCTAGTTGTCCTGACGCTAACCCTAGTTGTCCTAACGCTAACCCTACTTGTCCTGACGCTAACCCTACTTGTCCTGACGCTAACCCTAGTTGTCCTGACGCTAACCCTTCTTGTCCTGACGCTAACCCTAGTTGTCCTGACGCTAACCCTAGTTGTCCTGAAGCTAACCCTAGTTGTCCTGACGCTAACCCTAGTTGTCCTGACGCTAACCCTACTTGTCCTGATGCTAACCCTACTTGTCCTGACGCTAACCCTAGTTGTCCTGACGCTAACCCTAGTTGTCCTGACGCTAACCCTAGTTGTCCTGAAGCTAACCCTAGTTGTCCTGATGCTAACCCTACTTGTCCTGACGCTAACCCTACTTGTCCTGACGCTAACCCTAGTTGTTCTGACGCTAACCCTAGTTGTCCTGACGCTTACCCTACAGGTCCTGACGCTAACCCTAGTTGTCCTGACGCTAACCCTAGTTGTCCTGACGCTAACCCTAGTTGTCCTGACGCTAACCCTAGTTGTCCTGGCCCTAATCCTAGTTGTCCTGGCGCTAACCCTTGTTGTCCTGACGCTAAGCCTAGTTGTCCTGATGCTAACCCTAGTTGTCCTGGCGCTAACCCTAGTTGTCCTGAAGCTAACCCTAGTTGTCCTGACGCTAACCCTAGTTGTCCTGACGCTAACCCTAGTTGTCCTGACGCTAACCCTAGTTGTCCTGACGCTAACCCTAGTTCTCCTGACGCTAACCCTAGTTCTCCTGACGCTAACCCTAGTTCTCCTGACGCTAACCCTAGTTGTCCTGACGCTAGCCCTAGTTGTCCTGACGCTAACCCTAGTTGTCCTGACGCTAACCCTAGTTGTCCTGACGTTAACCCTAGTTGTCCTGACGCTTACAGTAGTTGTCCTGACGCTAACCCTAGTTGTCCTGACGCTAACCCTAGTTGTCCTGACGCTAACCCTAGTTTTCCAGACGCTAACCCTAGTTGTCCTGACGCTAACCCTAGTTGTCCTGATGCTAACCCTAGTTGTCCTGACGCTATCCCTAGTTGTCCTGACGCTAACCCTAGTTGGACTGACGCTAACCCTAGTTGTCCTGGCGCTAACCCTAGTTGTACTGTCGCTAACCCTGGTTGTCCTGACGCTAACCCTAGTTGTCCTGACGCTAAGCCTAGTTGTCCTGACGCTAACCCTAGTTGTCCTGACGCTAACCCGAGTTGTCCTGACGCTAACCCGAGTTGTCCTGATGCTAACCCTACTTGTCCTGACGCTAACCCTACTTGTCCTGACGCTAACCCTAGTTGTCCTGACGCTAACCCTAGTTGTCCTGACGCTAACCCTAGTTGTCCTGGCGCTAACCCTAGTTGTCCTGACGCTAACCCTAGTTGTCCTGACGCTAACCCTACTTGTCCTGACGCTAACCCTACTTGTCCTGACGCTAACCCTACTTGTCCTGACGCTAACCCTAGTTGTCCTGATGCTAACCCTAGTTGTCGTGACGCTAACCCTAGTTGTCGTGATGCTAACCCTAGTTGTCCTGACGCTAACCCTAGTTGTCCTGACGCTAACCCTAGTTGTCCTGACGCTAACCCTAGTTGTCTTGACGCTAACCCTAGTTGTCCTGACGCTAACCCTAGTTGTCCTGACGCTAACACTAGTTCTCCTGATGCTAACCCTAGTTGTCCTGACGCCAACCCTAGTTCTCCTGACGCTAACCGTAGTTCTCCTGACGCTAACCCTAGTTGTCCTGACGCTAGCCCTAGTTGTCCTGACGCTAACCCTAGTTGTCCTGACGCTAACCCTAGTTGTCCTGACGTTAACCCTAGTTGTCCTGACGCTTACCCTAGTTGTCCTGACGCTAACCCTAGTTGTCCTGACGCTAACCCTAGTTGTCCTGACACTAACCCTACTTGTCCTGACGCTAACCCTAGTTGTCCTGACACTAACCCTAGTTGTCCTGACGCTAACCCTAGTTGTCCTGACACTAACCCTACTTGTCCTGACGCTAACCCTAGTTGTCCTGACGCTAACCCTAGTTGTCCTGACTCTAACCCTAGTTGTCCTGACGCTAACCCTAGTTGTCCTGACGCTAACCCTAGTTGTCCTGGCCCTAATCCTAGTTGTCCTGGCGCTAACCCTTGTTGTCCTGACGCTAAGCCTAGTTGTCCTGATGCTAACCCTAGTTGTCCTGGCGCTAACCCTAGTTGTCCTGAAGCTAACCCTAGATGTCCTGACGCTAACCCTAGTTGTCCTGACGCTAACCCTAGTTGTCCTGTCCCTAATCCTAGTTGTCCTGGCGCTAACCCTTGTTGTCCTGACGCTAAGCCTAGTTGTCCTGATGCTAACCCTAGTTGTCCTGGCGCTAACCCTAGTTGTCCTGAAGCTAACCCTAGTTGTCCTGACGCTAACCCTAGTTGTCCTGACGCTAACCCTACTTGTCCTGACGCTAACCCTACTTGTCCTGACGCTAACCCTAGTTGTCCAGACGCCAACCCTACTTGTCCTGACGCTAACCCTAGTTGTCCTGACGCTAACCCTAGTTGTCCTGATGCTAACCCTAGTTGTCCTGACGCTAAACCTAGTTGTCCTGACGCTAACCCTAGTTGTCCTGACGCTAACCCTAGTTGTCCTGACGCTAACCAGACTTGTCCTGACGCTAACCCTAGTTGTCCTGACGCTAACCCTACTTGTCCTGACTCTAACCCTATTTGTCCTGACGCTAAACCTACTTGTCCTGATGCTAACCCTAGTTGTCCTGACGCTAACCCTACTTGTCCTGACGCTAACCCTAGTTGTCCTGACGCTAACCCTAGTTGTCCTGACGCTAACCCTACTTGTCCTGACGCTAACCCTAGTTGTCCTGACGCTAACCCTAGTTGTCCTGACGCTAACCCTAGTTGTCCTGACGCTAACCCTAGTTGTCCTGACGCTAACCCTAGTTGTCCTGGTGCTAACCCTAGTTGTCCTGACGCTAACCCTAGTTGTCCTGGCACTAACCCTAGTTGTCCTGGCGCTAACCCTAGTTGTCCTGGCGCTAACCCTAGTTGTCCTGGAGCTAACCCTAGTTGTCCTGGTGCTAACCCGAGTTGTCCTGGCGCTAACCCTAGTTGTCCTGGCGCTAACCCTAGTTGTCCTGACGCTAACCCTAGTTGTCCTGGCACTGACCCTAGTTGTCCTGACGCTAACCCTAGTTGTCCTGGCACTAACCCTAGTTGTCCTGGCGCTAACCCTAGTTGTCCTGACGCTAACACTAGTTCTCCTGATGCTAACCCTAGTTGTCCTGACGCCAACCCTAGTTCTCCTGACGCTAACCGTAGTTCTCCTGACGCTAACCCTAGTTGTCCTGACGCTAGCCCTAGTTGTCCTGACGCTAACCCTAGTTGTCCTGACGCTAACCCTAGTTGTCCTGACGTTAACCCTAGTTGTCCTGACGCTTACCCTAGTTGTCCTGACGCTAACCCTAGTTGTCCTGACGCTAACCCTAGTTGTCCTGACACTAACCCTACTTGTCCTGACGCTAACCCTAGTTGTCCTGACACTAACCCTAGTTGTCCTGACGCTAACCCTAGTTGTCCTGACACTAACCCTACTTGTCCTGACGCTAACCCTAGTTGTCCTGACGCTAACCCTAGTTGTCCTGACGCTAACCCTAGTTGTCCTGACGCTAACCCTAGTTGTCCTGACGCTAACCCTAGTTGTCCTGACGCTAACCCTAGTTGTCCTGGCCCTAATCCTAGTTGTCCTGGCGCTAACCCTTGTTGTCCTGACGCTAAGCCTAGTTGTCCTGATGCTAACCCTAGTTGTCCTGGCGCTAACCCTAGTTGTCCTGAAGCTAACCCTAGATGTCCTGACGCTAACCCTAGTTGTCCTGACGCTAACCCTAGTTGTCCTGTCCCTAATCCTAGTTGTCCTGGCGCTAACCCTTGTTGTCCTGACGCTAAGCCTAGTTGTCCTGATGCTAACCCTAGTTGTCCTGGCGCTAACCCTAGTTGTCCTGAAGCTAACCCTAGTTGTCCTGACGCTAACCCTAGTTGTCCTGACGCTAACCCTACTTGTCCTGACGCTAACCCTACTTGTCCTGTCGCTAACCCTAGTTGTCCAGACGCCAACCCTACTTGTCCTGACGCTAACCCTAGTTGTCCTGACGCTAACCCTAGTTGTCCTGATGCTAACCCTAGTTGTCCTGACGCTAAACCTAGTTGTCCTGACGCTAACCCTAGTTGTCCTGACGCTAACCCTAGTTGTCCTGACGCTAACCAGACTTGTCCTGACGCTAACCCTAGTTGTCCTGACGCTAACCCTACTTGTCCTGACTCTAACCCTATTTGTCCTGACGCTAAACCTACTTGTCCTGATGCTAACCCTAGTTGTCCTGACGCTAACCCTACTTGTCCTGACGCTAACCCTAGTTGTCCTGACGCTAACCCTAGTTGTCCTGACGCTAACCCTACTTGTCCTGACGCTAACCCTAGTTGTCCTGACGCTAACCCTAGTTGTCCTGACGCTAACCCTAGTTGTCCTGACGCTAACCCTAGTTGTCCTGACGCTAACCCTAGTTGTCCTGGTGCTAACCCTAGTTGTCCTGACGCTAACCCTAGTTGTCCTGGCACTAACCCTAGTTGTCCTGGCGCTAACCCTAGTTGTCCTGGCGCTAACCCTAGTTGTCCTGGAGCTAACCCTAGTTGTCCTGGTGCTAACCCGAGTTGTCCTGGCGCTAACCCTAGTTGTCCTGGCGCTAACCCTAGTTGTCCTGACGCTAACCCTAGTTGTCCTGACGCTAACCCTAGCTGTCCTGACGCTAACCCTAGTTGTCCTGACACTAACCCTAGTTGTCCTGACGCTAACCCTAGTTGTCCTGACGCTAACCCTAGTTGTCCTGACGCTAACCCTAGTTGTACTGACGCTAACCCTAGTTGTCCTGACGCTAACCCGAGTTGTCCTGACGCTCACCCGAGTTGTCCTGACGCTAACCCGAGTTGTCCTGACGCTAACCCGAGTTGTCCTGACGCTAACCCTAGTTGTCCTGACGCTAACCCGAGTTGTCCTGACGCTAACCAGAGTTGTCCTGAGGCTAAGCCGAGTTGTCCTGACGCTAACCCGAGTTGTCCTGACGCTAACCCGAGTTGTCCTGACGCTAACCCGAGTTGTCCTGACGCTAACCCTAGTTGTCCTGACGCTAACCCGAGTTGTCCTGACGCTAAACCGAGTTGTCCTGACGCTAACCCGAGTTGTCCTGACGCTAACCCTACTTGTCCTGACGCTAACCCTAGTTGTCCTGACGCTAACCCTAGTTGTCCTGACGCTAACCCTACTTGTCCTGACGCTAACCCTAGTTGTCCTGACGCTAACCCTAGTTGTCCTGACGCTAACCCTTCTTGTCCTGACGCTAACCCTAGTTGTCCTGACGCTAACCCTAGTTGTCCTGAAGCTAACCCTAGTTGTCCTGACGCTAACCCTAGTTGTCCTGACGCTAACCCTACTTGTCCTGATGCTAACCCTACTTGTCCTGACGCTAACCCTAGTTGTCCTGACGCTAACCCTAGTTGTCCTGACGCTAACCCTAGTTGTCCTGAAGCTAACCCTAGTTGTCCTGACGCTAACCCTACTTGTCCTGACGCTAACCCTACTTGTCCTGACGCTAACCCTAGTTGTTCTGACGCTAACCCTAGTTGTCCTGACGCTTACCCTACAGGTCCTGACGCTAACCCTAGTTGTCCTGACGCTAACCCTAGTTGTCCTGACGCTAACCCTAGTTGTCCTGACGCTAACCCTAGTTGTCCTGGCCCTAATCCTAGTTGTCCTGGCGCTAACCCTTGTTGTCCTGACGCTAAGCCTAGTTGTCCTGATGCTAACCCTAGTTGTCCTGGCGCTAACCCTAGTTGTCCTGAAGCTAACCCTAGTTGTCCTGACGCTAACCATAGTTGTCCTGACGCTAACCCTAGTTGTCCTGACGCTAACCCTAGTTGTCCTGACGCTAACCCTAGTTGTCCTGACGCTAACCCTAGTTCTCCTGACGCTAACCCTAGTCCTCCTGACGCTAACCCTAGTTGTCCTGACGCTAGCCCTAGTTGTCCTGACGCTAACCCTAGTTGTCCTGACGCTAACCCTAGTTGTCCTGACGTTAACCCTAGTTGTCCTGACGCTTACCCTAGTTGTCCTGACGCTAACCCTAGTTGTCCTGACGCTAACCCTAGTTGTCCTGACGCTAACCCTAGTTTTCCAGACGCTAACCCTAGTTGTCCTGACGCTAACCCTAGTTGTCCTGATGCTAACCCTAGTTGTCCTGACGCTATCCCTAGTTGTCCTGACGCTAACCCTAGTTGGACTGACGCTAACCCTAGTTGTCCTGGCGCTAACCCTAGTTGTACTGTCGCTAACCCTGGTTGTCCTGACACTAACCCTAGTTGTCCTGACGCTAAGCCTAGTTGTCCTGACGCTAACCCTAGTTGTCCTGACGCTAACCCGAGTTGTCCTGACGCTAAACCGAGTTGTCCTGACGCTAACCCGAGTTGTCCTGATGCTAACCCTACTTGTCCTGACGCTAACCCTACTTGTCCTGACGCTAACCCTAGTTGTCCTGACGCTAACCCTAGTTGTCCTGACGCTAACCCTAGTTGTCCTGGCGCTAACCCTAGTTGTCCTGACGCTAACCCTAGTTGTCCTGACGCTAACCCTACTTGTCCTGACGCTAACCCTACTTGTCCTGACGCTAACCCTACTTGTCCTGACGCTAACCCTAGTTGTCCTGATGCTAACCCTAGTTGTCGTGACGCTAACCCTAGTTGTCGTGATGCTAACCCTAGTTGTCCTGACGCTAACCCTAGTTGTCCTGACGCTAACCCTAGTTGTCCTGACGCTAACCCTAGTTGTCTTGACGCTAACCCTAGTTGTCCTGACGCTAACCCTAGTTGTCCTGACGCTAACACTAGTTCTCCTGATGCTAACCCTAGTTGTCCTGACGCCAACCCTAGTTCTCCTGACGCTAACCGTAGTTCTCCTGAAGCTAACCCTAGTTGTCCTGACGCTAGCCCTAGTTGTCCTGACGCTAACCCTAGTTGTCCTGACGCTAACCCTAGTTGTCCTGACGTTAACCCTAGTTGTCCTGACGCTTACCCTAGTTGTCCTGACGCTAACCCTAGTTGTCGTGACGCTAACCCTAGTTGTCGTGATGCTAACCCTAGTTGTCCTGACACTAACCCTACTTGTCCTGACGCTAACCCTAGTTGTCCTGACACTAACCCTAGTTGTCCTGACGCTAACCCTAGTTGTCCTGACACTAACCCTACTTGTCCTGACGCTAACCCTAGTTGTCCTGACGCTAACCCTAGTTGTCCTGACGCTAACCCTAGTTGTCCTGACGCTAACCCTAGTTGTCCTGACGCTAACCCTAGTTGTCCTGGCCCTAATCCTAGTTGTCCTGGCGCTAACCCTTGTTGTCCTGACGCTAAGCCTAGTTGTCCTGATGCTAACCCTAGTTGTCCTGGCGCTAACCCTAGTTGTCCTGAAGCTAACCCTAGTTGTCCTGACGCTAACCCTAGTTGTCCTGACGCTAACCCTAGTTGTCCTGTCCCTAATCCTAGTTGTCCTGGCGCTAACCCTTGTTGTCCTGACGCTAAGCCTAGTTGTCCTGATGCTAACCCTAGTTGTCCTGGCGCTAACCCTAGTTGTCCTGAAGCTAACCCTAGTTGTCCTGACGCTAACCCTAGTTGTCCTGACGCTAACCCTACTTGTCCTGACGCTAACCCTACTTGTCCTGACGCTAACCCTAGTTGTCCAGACGCCAACCCTACTTGTCCTGACGCTAACCCTAGTTGTCCTGACGCTAACCCTAGTTGTCCTGATGCTAACCCTAGTTGTCCTGACGCTAAACCTAGTTGTCCTGACGCTAACCCTAGTTGTCCTGACGCTAACCCTAGTTGTCCTGACGCTAACCAGACTTGTCCTGACGCTAACCCTAGTTGTCCTGACGCTAACCCTACTTGTCCTGACTCTAACCCTATTTGTCCTGACGCTAAACCTACTTGTCCTGATGCTAACCCTAGTTGTCCTGACGCTAACCCTACTTGTCCTGACGCTAACCCTAGTTGTCCTGACGCTAACCCTAGTTGTCCTGACGCTAACCCTACTTGTCCTGACGCTAACCCTAGTTGTCCTGACGCTAACCCTAGTTGTCCTGACGCTAACCCTAGTTGTCCTGACGCTAACCCTAGTTGTCCTGGTGCTAACCCTAGTTGTCCTGACGCTAACCCTAGTTGTCCTGGCACTAACCCTAGTTGTCCTGGCGCTAACCCTAGTTGTCCTGGCGCTAACCCTAGTTGTCCTGGAGCTAACCCTAGTTGTCCTGGTGCTAACCCGAGTTGTCCTGGCGCTAACCCTATTTGTCCTGGCGCTAACCCTAGTTGTCCTGACGCTAACCCTAGTTGTCCTGACGCTAACCCTAGCTGTCCTGACGCTAACCCTAGTTGTCCTGACACTAACCCTAGTTGTCCTGACGCTAACCCTAGTTGTCCTGACGCTAACCCTAGTTGTCCTGACGCTAACCCTAGTTGTACTGACGCTAACCCTAGTTGTCCTGACGCTAACCCGAGTTGTCCTGACGCTCACCCGAGTTGTCCTGACGCTAACCCGAGTTGTCCTGACGCTAACCCGAGTTGTCCTGACGCTAACCCTAGTTGTCCTGACGCTAACCCGAGTTGTCCTGACGCTAACCAGAGTTGTCCTGAGGCTAAGCCGAGTTGTCCTGACGCTAACCCGAGTTGTCCTGACGCTAACCCGAGTTGTCCTGACGCTAACCCGAGTTGTCCTGACGCTAACCCTAGTTGTCCTGACGCTAACCCGAGTTGTCCTGACGCTAAACCGAGTTGTCCTGACGCTAACCCGAGTTGTCCTGACGCTAACCCTACTTGTCCTGACGCTAACCCTAGTTGTCCTGACGCTAACCCTAGTTGTCCTGACGCTAACCCTACTTGTCCTGACGCTAACCCTAGTTGTCCTGGCGCTAACCCTAGTTGTCCTGGCGCTAACCCTAGTTGTCCTGGCACTAACCCTAGTTGTCCTGACTCTAACCCTAGTTGTCCTGACGCTAACCCTACTTGTCCTGACGCTAACCCTACTTGTCCTGACGCTAACCCTAGTTGTCCTGACGCTAACCCTAGTTGTCCTGACGCAAACCCTAGTTGTCCTGACGCTAACCCTAGTTGTCCTGACGCTAACCCTAGTTGTCCTGACGCTAACCCTAGTTGTCCTGACGCTAACCCTAGTTGTCCTAACGCTAACCCTACTTGTCCTGACGCTAACCCTACTTGTCCTGACGCTAACCCTAGTTGTCCTGACGCTAACCCTTCTTGTCCTGACGCTAACCCTAGTTGTCCTGACGCTAACCCTAGTTGTCCTGAAGCTAACCCTAGTTGTCCTGACGCTAACCCTAGTTGTCCTGACGCTAACCCTACTTGTCCTGATGCTAACCCTACTTGTCCTGACGCTAACCCTAGTTGTCCTGACGCTAACCCTAGTTGTCCTGACGCTAACCCTAGTTGTCCTGAAGCTAACCCTAGTTGTCCTGACGCTAACCCTACTTGTCCTGACGCTAACCCTACTTGTCCTGACGCTAACCCTAGTTGTTCTGACGCTAACCCTAGTTGTCCTGACGCTTACCCTACAGGTCCTGACGCTAACCCTAGTTGTCCTGACGCTAACCCTAATTGTCCTGACGCTTTCCCTAGTTGTCCTGACGCTAACCCTAGTTGTCCTGGCCCTAATCCTAGTTGTCCTGGCGCTAACCCTTGTTGTCCTGACGCTAAGCCTAGTTGTCCTGATGCTAACCCTAGTTGTCCTGGCGCTAACCCTAGTTGTCCTGAAGCTAACCCTAGTTGTCCTGACGCTAACCCTAGTTGTCCTGACGCTAACCCTAGTTGTCCTGACGCTAACCCTAGTTGTCCTGACGCTAACCCTAGTTGTCCTGACGCTAACCCTAGTTGTCCTGACGCTAAGCCTAGTTGTCCTGACGCTAACCCTAGTTGTCCTGACGCTAACCCGACTTGTCCTGACGCTAAACCGAGTTGTCCTGACGCTAACCCGAGTTGTCCTGATGCTAACCCTACTTGTCCTGACGCTAACCCTACTTGTCCTGACGCTAACCCTAGTTGTCCTGACGCTAACCCGAGTTGTCCTGACGCTAACCAGAGTTGTCCTGAGGCTAAGCCGAGTTGTCCTGACGCTAACCCGAGTTTTCCTGACGCTAACCCGAGTTGTCCTGACGCTAACCCGAGTTGTCCTGACGCTAACCCTAGTTGTCCTGACGCTAACCCGAGTTGTCCTGACGCTAAACCGAGTTGTCCTGACGCTAACCCGAGTTGTCCTGACGCTAACCCTACTTGTCCTGACGCTAACCCTAGTTGTCCTGACGCTAACCCTAGTTGTCCTGACGCTAACCCTACTTGTCCTGACGCTAACCCTAGTTGTCCTGGCGCTAACCCTAGTTGTCCTGGCGCTAACCCTAGTTGTCCTGGCACTAACCCTAGTTGTCCTGACTCTAACCCTAGTTGTCCTGACGCTAACCCTACTTGTCCTGACGCTAACCCTACTTGTCCTGACGCTAACCCTAGTTGTCCTGACGCTAACCCTAGTTGTCCTGACGCAAACCCTAGTTGTCCTGACGCTAACCCTAGTTGTCCTGACGCTAACCCTAGTTGTCCTGACGCTAACCCTAGTTGTCCTGACGCTAACCCTAGTTGTCCTAACGCTAACCCTACTTGTCCTGACGCTAACCCTACTTGTCCTGACGCTAACCCTAGTTGTCCTGACGCTAACCCTTCTTGTCCTGACGCTAACCCTAGTTGTCCTGACGCTAACCCTAGTTGTCCTGAAGCTAACCCTAGTTGTCCTGACGCTAACCCTAGTTGTCCTGACGCTAACCCTACTTGTCCTGATGCTAACCCTACTTGTCCTGACGCTAACCCTAGTTGTCCTGACGCTAACCCTAGTTGTCCTGACGCTAACCCTAGTTGTCCTGAAGCTAACCCTAGTTGTCCTGACGCTAACCCTACTTGTCCTGACGCTAACCCTACTTGTCCTGACGCTAACCCTAGTTGTTCTGACGCTAACCCTAGTTGTCCTGACGCTTACCCTACAGGTCCTGACGCTAACCCTAGTTGTCCTGACGCTAACCCTAGTTGTCCTGACGCTAACCCTAGTTGTCCTGACGCTAACCCTAGTTGTCCTGGCCCTAATCCTAGTTGTCCTGGCGCTAACCCTTGTTGTCCTGACGCTAAGCCTAGTTGTCCTGATGCTAACCCTAGTTGTCCTGGCGCTAACCCTAGTTGTCCTGAAGCTAACCCTAGTTGTCCTGACGCTAACCCTAGTTGTCCTGACGCTAACCCTAGTTGTCCTGACGCTAACCCTAGTTGTCCTGACGCTAACCCTAGTTCTCCTGATGCTAACCCTAGTTCTCCTGACGCTAACCCTAGTTCTCCTGACGCTAACCCTAGTTGTCCTGACGCTAGCCCTAGTTGTCCTGACGCTAACCCTAGTTGTCCTGACGCTAACCCTAGTTGTCCTGACGTTAACCCTAGTTGTCCTGACGCTTACCCTAGTTGTCCTGACGCTAACCCTAGTTGTCCTGACGCTAACCCTAGTTGTCCTGACGCTAACCCTAGTTTTCCAGACGCTAACCCTAGTTGTCCTGACGCTAACCCTAGTTGTCCTGATGCTAACCCTAGTTGTCCTGACGCTATCCCTAGTTGTCCTGACGCTAACCCTAGTTGGACTGACGCTAACCCTAGTTGTCCTGGCGCTAACCCTAGTTGTACTGTCGCTAACCCTGGTTGTCCTGACGCTAACCCTAGTTGTCCTGACGCTAAGCCTAGTTGTCCTGACGCTAACCCTAGTTGTCCTGACGCTAACCCGACTTGTCCTGACGCTAAACCGAGTTGTCCTGACGCTAACCCGAGTTGTCCTGATGCTAACCCTACTTGTCCTGACGCTAACCCTACTTGTCCTGACGCTAACCCTAGTTGTCCTGACGCTAACCCTAGTTGTCCTGACGCTAACCCTAGTTGTCCTGGCGCTAACCCTAGTTGTCCTGACGCTAACCCTAGTTGTCCTGACGCTAACCCTACTTGTCCTGACGCTAACCCTACTTGTCCTGACGCTAACCCTACTTGTCCTGACGATAACCCTAGTTGTCCTGATGCTAACCCTAGTTGTCGTGACGCTAACCCTAGTTGTCGTGATGCTAACCCTAGTTGTCCTGACGCTAACCCTAGTTGTCCTGACGCTAACCCTAGTTGTCCTGACGCTAACCCTAGTTATCTTGACGCTAACCCTAGTTGTCCTGACGCTAACCCTAGTTGTCCTGACGCTAACACTAGTTCTCCTGATGCTAACCCTAGTTGTCCTGACGCCAACCCTAGTTCTCCTGACGCTAACCGTAGTTCTCCTGACGCTAACCCTAGTTGTCCTGACGCTAGCCCTAGTTGTCCTGACGCTAACCCTAGTTGTCCTGACGCTAACCCTAGTTGTCCTGACGTTAACCCTAGTTGTCCTGACGCTTACCCTAGTTGTCCTGACGCTAACCCTAGTTCTCCTGACGCTAACCCTAGTTGTCCTGACACTAACCCTACTTGTCCTGACGCTAACCCTAGTTGTCCTGACACTAACCCTAGTTGTCCTGACGCTAACCCTAGTTGTCCTGACACTAACCCTACTTGTCCTGACGCTAACCCTAGTTGTCCTGACGCTAACCCTAGTTGTCCTGACGCTAACCCTAGTTGTCCTGACGCTAACCCTAGTTGTCCTGACGCTAACCCTAGTTGTCCTGACGCTAACCCTAGTTGTCCTGACGCTAACCCTACTTGTCCTGACGCTTACCCTACTTGTCCTGACGCTAACCCTAGTTGTCCTGACGCTAACCCTAGTTGTCCTGACGCTAACCCTAGTTGTCCTGACGCTAACCCTAGTTGTCCTGACGCTAACCCTAGTTGTTCTGACGCTAACCCTAGTTGTTCTGACGCTAACCCTAGTTGTCCTGACGCTAACCCTAGTTGTCCTGACGCTAACCCTAGTTGTCCTGGCGCTAACCCTAGTTGTCCTGGCGCTAACCCTAGTTTTCCTGACGCTAAGCCTAGTTGTCCTGACGCTAACCCTAGTTGTCCTGGCGCTAACCCTAGTTGTCCTGACGCTAACCCTAGTTGTCCTGATGCTAACCCTAGTTGTCCTGACGCTAACCCTACTTGTCCTGACGCTAACCCTACTTGTCCTGACGCTAACCCTAGTTGTCCTGACGCTAACCCTACTTGTCCTGACGCTAACCCTAGTTGTCCTGACGCTAACCCTAGTTGTCCTGACGCTAACCCTAGTTGTCCTGACGCTAACCCTAGTTGTCCTGACGCTAACCCTAGTTGTCCTGACGCTAACCCTAGTTGTCCTAACGCTAACCCTACTTGTCCTGACGCTAACCCTAGTTGTCCTGACGCTAACCCTTCTTGTCCTGACGCTAACCCTAGTTGTCCTGACGCTAACCCTAGTTGTCCTGAAGCTAACCCTAGTTGTCCTGACGCTAACCCTAGTTGTCCTGACGCTAACCCTACTTGTCCTGATGCTAACCCTACTTGTCCTGACGCTAACCCTAGTTGTCCTGACGCTAACCCTAGTTGTCCTGACGCTAACCCTAGTTGTCCTGAAGCTAACCCTAGTTGTCCTGACGCTAACCCTACTTGTCCTGACGCTAACCCTACTTGTCCTGACGCTAACCCTAGTTGTTCTGACGCTAACCCTAGTTGTCCTGACGCTTACCCTACAGGTCCTGACGCTAACCCTAGTTGTCCTGACGCTAACCCTAGTTGTCCTGACGCTAACCCTAGTTGTCCTGACGCTAACCCTAGTTGTCCTGGCCCTAATCCTAGTTGTCCTGGCGCTAACTCTTGTTGTCCTGACGCTAAGCCTAGTTGTCCTGATGCTAACCCTAGTTGTCCTGGCGCTAACCCTAGTTGTCCTGAAGCTAACCCTAGTTGTCCTGACGCTAACCCTACTTGTCCTGACGCTAACCCTACTTGTCCTGACGCTAACCCTACTTGTCCTGACGCTAACCCTAGTTGTCCTGACGCCAACCCTACTTGTCCTGACGCTAACCCTAGTTGTCCTGACGCTAACCCTAGTTGTCCTGATGCTAACCCTAGTTGTCCTGACGCTAAACCTAGTTGTCCTGACGCTAACCCTAGTTGTCCTGACGCTAACCCTAGTTGTCCTGACGCTAACCAGACTTGTCCTGACGCTAACCCTAGTTGTCCTGACGCTAACCCTACTTGTCCTGACTCTAACCCTATTTGTCCTGACGCTAAACCTACTTGTCCTGATGCTAACCCTAGTTGTCCTGACGCTAACCCTACTTGTCCTGACGCTAACCCTAGTTGTCCTGACGCTAACCCTAGTTGTCCTGACGCTAACCCTACTTGTCCTGACGCTAACCCTAGTTGTCCTGACGCTAACCCCAGTTGTCCTGACGCTAACCCTAGTTGTCCTGACGCTAACCCTAGTTGTCCTGACGCTAACCCTAGTTGTCCTAACGCTAACCCTACTTGTCCTGACGCTAACCCTACTTGTCCTGACGCTAACCCTAGTTGTCCTGACGCTAACCCTTCTTGTCCTGACGCTAACCCTAGTTGTCCTGACGCTAACCCTAGTTGTCCTGACGCTAACCCTACTTGTCCTGACGCTAACCCTACTTGTCCTGACGCTAACCCTAGTTGTCCTGACGCCAACCCTACTTGTCCTGACGCTAACCCTAGTTGTCCTGACGCTAACCCTAGTTGTCCTGATGCTAACCCTAGTTGTCCTGACGCTAAACCTAGTTGTCCTGACGCTAACCCTAGTTGTCCTGACGCTAACCCTAGTTGTCCTGACGCTAACCAGACTTGTCCTGACGCTAACCCTAGTTGTCCTGACGCTAACCCTACTTGTCCTGACTCTAACCCTATTTGTCCTGACGCTAAACCTACTTGTCCTGATGCTAACCCTAGTTGTCCTGACGCTAACCCTACTTGTCCTGACGCTAACCCTAGTTGTCCTGACGCTAACCCTAGTTGTCCTGACGCTAACCCTACTTGTCCTGACGCTAACCCTAGTTGTCCTGACGCTAACCCTAGTTGTCCTGACGCTAAGCCTAGTTGTCCTGACGCTAACCCTAGTTGTCCTGACGCTAACCCTAGTTGTCCTGGTGCTAACCCTAGTTGTCCTGACGCTAACCCTAGTTGTCCAGGCACTAACCCTAGTTGTCCTGGCGCTAACCCTAGTTGTCCTGGCGCTAACCCTAGTTGTCCTGGAGCTAACCCTAGTTGTCCTGGTGCTAACCCGAGTTGTCCTGGCGCTAACCCTAGTTGTCCTGGCGCTAACCCTAGTTGTCCTGACGCTAACCCTAGTTGTCCTGACGCTAACCCTAGCTGTCCTGACGCTAACCCTAGTTGTCCTGACACTAACCCTAGTTGTCCTGACGCTAACCCTAGTTGTCCTGACGCTAACCCTAGTTGTCCTGACGCTAACCCTAGTTGTACTGACGCTAACCCTAGTTGTCCTGACGCTAACCCGAGTTGTCCTGACGCTCACCCGAGTTGTCCTGACGCTAACCCGAGTTGTCCTGACGCTAACCCGAGTTGTCCTGACGCTAACCCTAGTTGTCCTGACGCTAACCCGAGTTGTCCTGACGCTAACCAGAGTTGTCCTGAGGCTAAGCCGAGTTGTCCTGACGCTAACCCGGGTTGTCCTGACGCTAACCCGAGTTGTCCTGACGCTAACCCGAGTTGTCCTGACGCTAACCCTAGTTGTCCTGACGCTAACCCGAGTTGTCCTGACGCTAAACCGAGTTGTCCTGACGCTAACCCGAGTTGTCCTGACGCTAACCCTACTTGTCCTGACGCTAACCCTAGTTGTCCTGACGCTAACCCTAGTTGTCCTGACGCTAACCCTACTTGTCCTGACGCTAACCCTAGTTGTCCTGGCGCTAACCCTAGTTGTCCTGGCGCTAACCCTAGTTGTCCTGGCACTAACCCTAGTTGTCCTGACTCTAACCCTAGTTGTCCTGACGCTAACCCTACTTGTCCTGACGCTAACCCTACTTGTCCTGACGCTAACCCTAGTTGTCCTGACGCTAACCCTAGTTGTCCTGACGCAAACCCTAGTTGTCCTGACGCTAACCCTAGTTGTCCTGACGCTAACCCTAGTTGTCCTGACGCTAACCCTAGTTGTCCTGACGCTAACCCTAGTTGTCCTAACGCTAACCCTACTTGTCCTGACGCTAACCCTACTTGTCCTGACGCTAACCCTAGTTGTCCTGACGCTAACCCTTCTTGTCCTGACGCTAACCCTAGTTGTCCTGACGCTAACCCTAGTTGTCCTGAAGCTAACCCTAGTTGTCCTGACGCTAACCCTAGTTGTCCTGACGCTAACCCTACTTGTCCTGACGCTAACCCTACTTGTCCTGACGCTAACCCTAGTTGTCCTGACGCTAACCCTAGTTGTCCTGACGCTAACCCTAGTTGTCCTGAAGCTAACCCTAGTTGTCCTGACGCTAACCCTACTTGTCCTGACGCTAACCCTACTTGTCCTGACGCTAACCCTAGTTGTTCTGACGCTAACCCTAGTTGTCCTGACGCTTACCCTACAGGTCCTGACGCTAACCCTAGTTGTCCTGACGCTAACCCTAGTTGTCCTGACGCTAACCCTAGTTGTCCTGACGCTAACCCTAGTTGTCCTGGCCCTAATCCTAGTTGTCCTGGCGCTAACCCTTGTTGTCCTGACGCTAAGCCTAGTTGTCCTGATGCTAACCCTAGTTGTCCTGGCGCTAACCCTAGTTGTCCTGAAGCTAACCCTAGTTGTCCTGACGCTAACCCTAGTTGTCCTGACGCTAACCCTAGTTGTCCTGACGCTAACCCTAGTTGTCCTGACGCTAACCCTAGTTGTCCTGACGCTAACCCTAGTTCTCCTGACGCTAACCCTAGTTCTCCTGACGCTAACCCTAGTTCTCCTGACGCTAACCCTAGTTGTCCTGACGCTAGCCCTAGTTGTCCTGACGCTAACCCTAGTTGTCCTGACGCTAACCCTAGTTGTCCTGACGTTAACCCTAGTTGTCCTGACGCTAACCCTAGTTGTCCTGACGCTAACCCTAGTTGTCCTGACGCTAACCCTAGTTTTCCAGATGCTAACCCTAGTTGTCCTGACGCTAACCCTAGTTGTCCTGATGCTAACCCTAGTTGTCCTGACGCTATCCCTAGTTGTCCTGACGCTAACCCTAGTTGGACTGACGCTAACCCTAGTTGTCCTGGCGCTAACCCTAGTTGTACTGTCGCTAACCCTGGTTGTCCTGACGCTAACCCTAGTTGTCCTGACGCTAAGCCTAGTTGTCCTGACGCTAACCCTAGTTGTCCTGACGCTAACCCGAGTTGTCCTGATGCTAAACCGAGTTGTCCTGACGCTAACCCGAGTTGTCCTGATGCTAACCCTACTTGTCCTGACGCTAACCCTACTTGTCCTGACGCTAACCCTAGTTGTCCTGACGCTAACCCTAGTTGTCCTGACGCTAACCCTAGTTGTCCTGGCGCTAACCCTAGTTGTCCTGGCGCTAACCCTAGTTGTCCTGGCGCTAACCCTAGTTGTCCTGACGCTAACCCTAGTTGTCCTGACGCTAACCCTACTTGTCCTGACGCTAACCCTACTTGTCCTGACGCTAACCCTACTTGTCCTGACGCTAACCCTAGTTGTCCTGATGCTAACCCTAGTTGTCGTGACGCTAACCCTAGTTGTCGTGATGCTAACCCTAGTTGTCCTGACGCTAACCCTAGTTGTCCTGACGCTAACCCTAGTTGTCCTGACGCTAACCCTAGTTGTCTTTACGCTAACCCTAGTTGTCCTGACGCTAACCCTAGTTGTCCTGACGCTAACACTAGTTCTCCTGATGCTAACCCTAGTTGTCCTGACGCCAACCCTAGTTCTCCTGACGCTAACCGTAGTTCTCCTGACGCTAACCCTAGTTGTCCTGACTCTAGCCCTAGTTGTCCTGACGCTAACCCTAGTTGTCCTGACGCTAACCCTAGTTGTCCTGACGTTAACCCTAGTTGTCCTGACGCTTACCCTAGTTGTCCTGACGCTAACCCTAGTTGTCCTGACGCTAACCCTAGTTGTCCTGACGCTAACCCTACTTGTCCTGACGCTAACCCTAGTTGTCCTGACACTAACCCTAGTTGTCCTGACGCTAACCCTAGTTGTCCTGACACTAACCCTACTTGTCCTGACGCTAACCCTAGTTGTCCTGATGCTAACCCTAGTTGTCCTGACGCTAACCCTAGTTGTCCTGACGCTAACCCTAGTTGTCCTGACGCTAACCCTAGTTGTCCTGAAGCTAACCCTAGTTGTCCTGACGCTAACCCTAGTTGTCCTGACGCTAACCCTAGTTGTCCTGACGCTAACCCTACTTGTCCTGACGCTTACCCTACTTGTCCTGACGCTAACCCTAGTTGTCCTGACGCTAACCCTAGTTGTCCTGACGCTAACCCTAGTTGTCCTGACGCTAACCCTAGTTGTCCTGACGCTAACCCTAGTTGTTCTGACGCTAACCCTAGTTGTTCTGACGCTAACCCTAGTTGTGCTGACGCTAACCCTAGTTGTCCTGACGCTAACCCTAGTTGTCCTGGCGCTAACCCTAGTTGTCCTGGCGCTAACCCTAGTTTTCCTGACGCTAAGCCTAGTTGTCCTGACGCTAACCCTAGTTGTCCTGGCGCTAACCCTAGTTGTCCTGACGCTAACCCTAGTTGTCCTGATGCTAACCCTAGTTGTCCTGACGCTAACCCTACTTGTCCTGACGCTAACCCTACTTGTCCTGACGCTAACCCTAGTTGTCCTGACGCTAACCCTACTTGTCCTGACGCTAACCCTAGTTGTCCTGACGCTAACCCTAGTTGTCCTGACGCTAACCCTAGTTGTCCTGACGCTAACCCTAGTTGTCCTGACGCTAACCCTAGTTGTCCTGACGCTAACCCTAGTTGTCCTAACGCTAACCCTACTTGTCCTGACGCTAACCCTACTTGTCCTGACGCTAACCCTAGTTGTCCTGACGCTAACCCTTCTTGTCCTGACGCTAACCCTAGTTGTCCTGACGCTAACCCTAGTTGTCCTGAAGCTAACCCTAGTTGTCCTGACGCTAACCCTAGTTGTCCTGACGCTAACCCTACTTGTCCTGATGCTAACCCTACTTGTCCTGACGCTAACCCTAGTTGTCCTGACGCTAACCCTAGTTGTCCTGACGCTAACCCTAGTTGTCCTGAAGCTAACCCTAGTTGTTCTGACGCTAACCCTAGTTGTCCTGACGCTTACCCTACAGGTCCTGACGCTAACCCTAGTTGTCCTGACGCTAACCCTAGTTGTCCTGACGATAACCCTAGTTGTCCTGACGCTAACCCTAGTTGTCCTGGCCCTAATCCTAGTTGTCCTGGCGCTAACCCTTGTTGTCCTGACGCTAAGCCTAGTTGTCCTGATGCTAACCCTAGTTGTCCTGGCGCTAACCCTAGTTGTCCTGAAGCTAACCCTAGTTGTCCTGACGCTAACCCTAGTTGTCCTGACGCTAACCCTACTTGTCCTGACGCTAACCCTACTTGTCCTGACGCTAACCCTAGTTGTCCTGACGCCAACCCTACTTGTCCTGACGCTAACCCTAGTTGTCCTGATGCTAACCCTAGTTGTCCTGATGCTAACCCTAGTTGTCCTGACGCTAAACCTAGTTGTCCTGACGCTAACCCTAGTTGTCCTGACGCTAACCCTAGTTGTCCTGACGCTAACCAGACTTGTCCTGACGCTAACCCTAGTTGTCCTGACGCTAACCCTACTTGTCCTGACTCTAACCCTATTTGTCCTGACGCTAAACCTACTTGTCCTGATGCTAACCCTAGTTGTCCTGACGCTAACCCTACTTGTCCTGACGCTAACCCTAGTTGTCCTGACGCTAACCCTAGTTGTCCTGACGCTAACCCTACTTGTCCTGACGCTAACCCTAGTTGTCCTGACGCTAACCCTAGTTGTCCTGACGCTAACCCTAGTTGTCCTGACGCTAACCCTAGTTGTCCTGACGCTAACCCTAGTTGTCCTAACGCTAACCCTACTTGTCCTGACGCTAACCCTACTTGTCCTGACGCTAACCCTAGTTGTCCTGACGCTAACCCTTCTTGTCCTGACGCTAACCCTAGTTGTCCTGACGCTAACCCTAGTTGTCCTGAAGCTAACCCTAGTTGTCCTGACGCTAGCCCTACTTGTCCTGATGCTAACCCTACTTGTCCTGACGCTAACCCTAGTTGTCCTGACGCTAACCCTAGTTGTCCTGACGCTAACCCTAGTTGTCCTGAAGCTAACCCTAGTTGTCCTGACGCTAACCCTACTTGTCCTGACGCTAACCCTACTTGTCCTGACGCTAACCCTAGTTGTTCTGACGCTAACCCTAGTTGTCCTGACGCTTACCCTACAGGTCCTGACGCTAACCCTAGTTGTCCTGACGCTAACCCTAGTTGTCCTGACGCTAACCCTAGTTGTCCTGACGCTAACCCTAGTTGTCCTGGCCCTAATCCTAGTTGTCCTGGCGCTAACCCTTGTTGTCCTGACGCTAAGCCTAGTTGTCCTGATGCTAACCCTAGTTGTCCTGGCGCTAACCCTAGTTGTCCTGAAGCTAACCCTAGTTGTCCTGACGCTAACCCTAGTTGTCCTGACGCTAACCCTACTTGTCCTGACGCTAACCCTACTTGTCCTGACGCTAACCCTAGTTGTCCTGACGCCAACCCTACTTGTCCTGACGCTAACCCTAGTTGTCCTGATGCTAACCCTAGTTGTCCTGACGCTAACCCTACTTGTCCTGACGCTAACCCTACTTGTCCTGACGCTAACCCTAGTTGTCCTGACACTAACCCTACTTGTCCTGACGCTAACCCTAGTTGTCCTGACGCTAACCCTAGTTGTCCTGACGCTAACCCTAGTTGTCCTGACGCTAACCCTAGTTGTCCTGACGCTAACCCTAGTTGTCCTGACGCTAACCCTAGTTGTCCTAACGCTAACCCTACTTGTCCTGACGCTAACCCTACTTGTCCTGACGCTAACCCTAGTTGTCCTGACGCTAACCCTTCTTGTCCTGACGCTAACCCTAGTTGTCCTGACGCTAACCCTAGTTGTCCTGAAGCTAACCCTAGTTGTCCTGACGCTAACCCTAGTTGTCCTGACGCTAACCCTACTTGTCCTGATGCTAACCCTACTTGTCCTGACGCTAACCCTAGTTGTCCTGACGCTAACCCTAGTTGTCCTGACGCTAACCCTAGTTGTCCTGAAGCTAACCCTAGTTGTCCTGACGCTAACCCTACTTGTCCTGACGCTAACCCTACTTGTCCTGACGCTAACCCTAGTTGTTCTGACGCTAACCCTAGTTGTCCTGACGCTTACCCTACAGGTCCTGACGCTAACCCTAGTTGTCCTGACGCTAACCCTAGTTGTCCTGACGCTAACCCTAGTTGTCCTGACGCTAACCCTAGTTGTCCTGGCCCTAATCCTAGTTGTCCTGGCGCTAACCCTTGTTGTCCTGACGCTAAGCCTAGTTGTCCTGATGCTAACCCTAGTTGTCCTGGCGCTAACCCTAGTTGTCCTGAAGCTAACCCTAGTTGTCCTGACGCTAACCCTAGTTGTCCTGACGCTAACCCTACTTGTCCTGACGCTAACCCTACTTGTCCTGACGCTAACCCTAGTTGTCCTGACGCCAACCCTACTTGTCCTGACGCTAACCCTAGTTGTCCTGACGCTAACCCTAGTTGTCCTGATGCTAACCCTAGTTGTCCTGACGCTAAACCTAGTTGTCCTGACGCTAACCCTAGTTGTCCTGACGCTAACCCTAGTTGTCCTGACGCTAACCAGACTTGTCCTGACGCTAACCCTAGTTGTCCTGACGCTAACCCTACTTGTCCTGACTCTAACCCTATTTGTCCTGACGCTAAACCTACTTGTCCTGATGCTAACCCTAGTTGTCCTGACGCTAACCCTACTTGTCCTGACGCTAACCCTAGTTGTCCTGACGCTAACCCTAGTTGTCCTGACGCTAACCCTACTTGTCCTGACGCTAACCCTAGTTGTCCTGACGCTAACCCTAGTTGTCCTGACGCTAACCCTAGTTGTCCTGACGCTAACCCTAGTTGTCCTGACGCTAACCCTAGTTGTCCTAACGCTAACCCTACTTGTCCTGACGCTAACCCTACTTGTCCTGACGCTAACCCTAGTTGTCCTGACGCTAACCCTTCTTGTCCTGACGCTAACCCTAGTTGTCCTGACGCTAACCCTAGTTGTCCTGAAGCTAACCCTAGTTGTCCTGACGCTAGCCCTACTTGTCCTGATGCTAACCCTACTTGTCCTGACGCTAACCCTAGTTGTCCTGACGCTAACCCTAGTTGTCCTGACGCTAACCCTAGTTGTCCTGAGGCTAACCCTAGTTGTCCTGACGCTAACCCTACTTGTCCTGACGCTAACCCTACTTGTCCTGACGCTAACCCTAGTTGTTCTGACGCTAACCCTAGTTGTCCTGACGCTTACCCTACAGGTCCTGACGCTAACCCTAGTTGTCCTGACGCTAACCCTAGTTGTCCTGACGCTAACCCTAGTTGTCCTGACGCTAACCCTAGTTGTCCTGGCCCTAATCCTAGTTGTCCTGGCGCTAACCCTTGTTGTCCTGACGCTAAGCCTAGTTGTCCTGATGCTAACCCTAGTTGTCCTGGCGCTAACCCTAGTTGTCCTGAAGCTAACCCTAGTTGTCCTGACGCTAACCCTAGTTGTCCTGACGCTAACCCTACTTGTCCTGACGCTAACCCTACTTGTCCTGACGCTAACCCTAGTTGTCCTGACGCCAACCCTACTTGTCCTGACGCTAACCCTAGTTGTCCTGACGCTAACCCTAGTTGTCCTGATGCTAACCCTAGTTGTCCTGACGCTAAACCTAGTTGTCCTGACGCTAACCCTAGTTGTCCTGACGCTAACCCTAGTTGTCCTGACGCTAACCAGACTTGTCCTGACGCTAACCCTAGTTGTCCTGACGCTAACCCTACTTGTCCTGACTCTAACCCTATTTGTCCTGACGCTAAACCTACTTGTCCTGATGCTAACCCTAGTTGTCCTGACGCTAACCCTACTTGTCCTGACGCTAACCCTAGTTGTCCTGACGCTAACCCTAGTTGTCCTGACGCTAACCCTACTTGTCCTGACGCTAACCCTAGTTGTCCTGACGCTAACCCTAGTTGTCCTGACGCTAACCCTAGTTGTCCTGACGCTAACCCTAGTTGTCCTGACGCTAACCCTAGTTGTCCTGGTGCTAACCCTAGTTGTCCTGACGCTAACCCTAGTTGTCCTGGCACTAACCCTAGTTGTCCTGGCGCTAACCCTAGTTGTCCTGGCGCTAACCCTAGTTGTCCTGGAGCTAACCCTAGTTGTCCTGGTGCTAACCCGAGTTGTCCTGGCGCTAACCCTAGTTGTCCTGGCGCTAACCCTAGTTGTCCTGACGCTAACCCTAGTTGTCCTGACGCTAACCCTAGCTGTCCTGACGCTAACCCTAGTTGTCCTGACACTAACCCTAGTTGTCCTGACGCTAACCCTAGTTGTCCTGACGCTAACCCTAGTTGTACTGACGCTAACCCTAGTTGTCCTGACGCTAACCTGAGTTGTCCTGACGCTCACCCGAGTTGTCCTGACGCTAACCCGAGTTGTCCTGACGCTAACCCGAGTTGTCCTGACGCTAACCCTAGTTGTCCTGACGCTAACCCGAGTTGTCCTGACGCTAACCAGAGTTGTCCTGAGGCTAAGCCGAGTTGTCCTGACGCTAACCCGAGTTGTCCTGACGCTAACCCGAGTTGTCCTGACGCTAACCCGAGTTGTCCTGACGCTAACCCTAGTTGTCCTGACGCTAACCCGAGTTGTCCTGACGCTAAACCGAGTTGTCCTGACGCTAACCCGAGTTGTCCTGACGCTAACCCTACTTGTCCTGACGCTAACCCTAGTTGTCCTGACGCTAACCCTAGTTGTCCTGACGCTAACCCTACTTGTCCTGACGCTAACCCTAGTTGTCCTGGCGCTAACCCTAGTTGTCCTGGCGCTAACCCTAGTTGTCCTGGCACTAACCCTAGTTGTCCTGACTCTAACCCTAGTTGTCCTGACGCTAACCCTACTTGTCCTGACGCTAACCCTACTTGTCCTGACGCTAACCCTAGTTGTCCTGACGCTAACCCTAGTTGTCCTGACGCAAACCCTAGTTGTCCTGACGCTAACCCTAGTTGTCCTGACGCTAACCCTAGTTGTCCTGACGCTAACCCTAGTTGTCCTGACGCTAACCCTAGTTGTCCTAACGCTAACCCTACTTGTCCTGACGCTAACCCTACTTGTCCTGACGCTAACCCTAGTTGTCCTGACGCTAACCCTTCTTGTCCTGACGCTAACCCTAGTTGTCCTGACGCTAACCCTAGTTGTCCTGAAGCTAACCCTAGTTGTCCTGACGCTAACCCTAGTTGTCCTGACGCTAACCCTACTTGTCCTGATGCTAACCCTACTTGTCCTGACTCTAACCCTAGTTGTCCTGACGCTAACCCTAGTTGTCCTGACGCTAACCCTAGTTGTCCTGAAGCTAACCCTAGTTGTCCTGACGCTAACCCTACTTGTCCTGACGCTAACCCTACTTGTCCTGACGCTAACCCTAGTTGTTCTGACGCTAACCCTAGTTGTCCTGACGCTTACCCTACAGGTCCTGACGCTAACCCTAGTTGTCCTGACGCTAACCCTAGTTGTCCTGACGCTAACCCTAGTTGTCCTGACGCTAACCCTAGTTGTCCTGGCCCTAATCCTAGTTGTCCTGGCGCTAACCCTTGTTGTCCTGACGCTAAGCCTAGTTGTCCTGATGCTAACCCTAGTTGTCCTGGCGCTAACCCTAGTTGTCTTGAAGCTAACCCTAGTTGTCCTGACGCTAACCCTAGTTGTCCTGACGCTAACCCTAGTTGTCCTGACGCTAACCAGACTTGTCCTGACGCTAACCCTAGTTGTCCTGACGCTAACCCTACTTGTCCTGACTCTAACCCTATTTGTCCTGACGCTAAACCTACTTGTCCTGATGCTAACCCTAGTTGTCCTGACGCTAACCCTACTTGTCCTGACGCTAACCCTAGTTGTCCTGACGCTAACCCTAGTTGTCCTGACGCTAACCCTACTTGTCCTGACGCTAACCCTAGTTGTCCTGACGCTAACCCTAGTTGTCCTGACGCTAACCCTAGTTGTCCTGACGCTAACCCTACTTGTCCTGACGCTAACCCTAGTTGTCCTGACGCTAACCCTAGTTGTCCTGACGCTAACCCTAGTTGTCCTGACGCTAACCCTAGTTGTCCTGGCGCTAACCCTAGTTGTCCTGGAGCTAACCCTAGTTGTCCTGGTGCTAACCCGAGTTGTCCTGGCGCTAACCCTAGTTGTCCTGGCGCTAACCCTAGTTGTCCTGACGCTAACCCTAGTTGTCCTGACGCTAACCCTAGCTGTCCTGACGCTAACCCTAGTTGTCCTGACACTAACCCTAGTTGTCCTGACGCTAACCCTAGTTGTCCTGACGCTAACCCTAGTTGTCCTGACGCTAACCCTAGTTGTACTGACGCTAACCCTAGTTGTCCTGACGCTAACCCGAGTTGTCCTGACGCTCACCCGAGTTGTCCTGACGCTAACCCGAGTTGTCCTGACGCTAACCCGAGTTGTCCTGACGCTAACCCTAGTTGTCCTGACGCTAACCCGAGTTGTCCTGACGCTAACCCGAGTTGTCCTGAGGCTAAGCCGAGTTGTCCTGACGCTAAGCCGAGTTGTCCTGACGCTAACCCGAGTTGTCCTGACGCTAACCCGAGTTGTCCTGACGCTAACCCTAGTTGCCCTGACGCTAACCCGAGTTGTCCTGACGCTAAACCGAGTTGTCCTGACGCTAACCCGAGTTGTCCTGACGCTAAAACTACTTGTCCTGACGCTAACCCTAGTTGTCCTGACGCTAACCCTAGTTGTCCTGACGCTAACCCTACTTGTCCTGACGCTAACCCTAGTTGTCCTGGCGCTAACCCTAGTTGTCCTGGCGCTAACCCTAGTTGTCCTGGCACTAACCCTAGTTGTCCTGACTCTAACCCTAGTTGTCCTGACGCTAACCCTACTTGTCCTGACGCTAACCCTACTTGTCCTGACGCTAACCCTAGTAGTCCTGACGCTAACCCTAGTTGTCGTGACGCAAACCCTAGTTGTCCTGATGCTAACCCTAGTTGTCCTGACGCTAACCCTACTTGTCCTGACGCTAACCCTACTTGTCCTGACGCTAACCCTAGTTGTCCTGACGCTAACCCTATTTGTCCTGACGCTAAACCTACTTGTCCTGATGCTAACCCTAGTTGTCCTGACGCTAACCCTAGTTGTCCTGACGCTAACCCTAGTTGTCCTGACGCTAACCCTAGTTGTCCTGACGCTAACCCTACTTGTCCTGACGCTAACCCTACTTGTCCTGACGCTAACCCTAGTTGTCCTGACGCTAACCCTATTTCTCCTGATGCTAAACCTACTTGTCCTGACGCTAACCCTAGTTGACCTGACGCTAACCCTACTTGTCCTGACGCTAACCCTAGTTGTCCTGACGCTAACCCCAGTTGTCCTGACACTAACCCTACTTGTCCTGACGCTAACCCTAGTTGTCCTAATGCTAACCTAGTTGTCCTGACGCTAACCCTAGTTGTCCTGACGCTAACCCTAGTTGTCCTGACGCTAACCCTAGTTGTCCTGGACCTAATCCTAGTTGTCCTGGCGCTAACCCTAGTTGTCCTGACGCTAAGCCTAGTTGTCCTGATGCTAACCCTAGTTGTCCTGGCGCTAACCCTAGTTGTCCTGAAGCTAACCCTAGTTGTCCTGACGCTAACCCTAGTTGTCCTGACGCTAACCCTACTTGTCCTGACGCTAACCCTACTTGTCCTGACGCTAACCCTAGTTGTCCTGACGCCAACCCTACTTGTCCTGACGCTAACCCTAGTTGTCCTGACGCTAACCCTAGTTGTCCTGATGCTAACCCTAGTTGTCCTGACGCTAAACCTAGTTGTCCTGACGCTAACCCTAGTTGTCCTGACGCTAACCCTAGTTGTCCTGTCGCTAACCCTAGTTGTCCTGACGCTAACCAGACTTGTCCTGACGCTAACCCTAGTTGTCCTGACGCTAACCCTACTTGTCCTGACTCTAACCCTATTTGTCCTGACGCTAAACCTACTTGTCCTGACGCTAACCCTAGTTGTCCTGACGCTAACCCTACTTGTCCTGACGCTAACCCTAGTTGTCCTGACGCTAACCCTAGTTGTCCTGACGCTAACCCTACTTGTCCTGACGCTAACCCTAGTTGTCCTGACGCTAACCCTAGTTGTCCTGACGCTAACCCTAGTTGTCCTGACGCTAACCCTACTTGTCCTGACGCTAACCCTAGTTGTCCTGACGCTAACCCTAGTTGTCCTGACGCTAACCCTAGTTGTCCTGACGCTAACCCTAGTTGTCCTGACGCTAAACCTAGTTGTCCTGGTGCTAACCCTAGTTGTCCTGACGCTAACCCTAGTTGTCCTGGCACTAACCCTAGTTGTCCTGGCGCTAACCCTAGTTGTCCTGGCGCTAACCCTAGTTGTCCTGGAGCTAACCCTAGTTGTCCTGGTGCTAACCCGAGTTGTCCTGGCGCTAACCCTAGTTGTCCTGGCGCTAACCCTAGTTGTCCTGACGCTAACCCTAGTTGTCCTGACGCTAACCCTAGCTGTCCTGACGCTAACCCTAGTTGTCCTGACACTAACCCTAGTTGTCCTGACGCTAACCCTAGTTGTCCTGACGCTAACCCTAGTTGTCCTGACGCTAACCCTAGTTGTACTGACGCTAACCCTAGTTGTCCTGACGCTAACCCGAGTTGTCCTGACGCTAACCCGAGTTGTCCTGACGCTAACCCGAGTTGTCCTGACGCTAACCCGAGTTGTCCTGATGCTAACCCTAGTTGTCCTGACGCTAACCCGAGTTGTCCTGACGCTAACCCGAGTTGTCCTGAGGCTAAGCCGAGTTGTCCTGACGCTAACCCGAGTTGTCCTGACGCTAACCCGAGTTGTCCTGACGCTAACCCGAGTTGTCCTGACGCTAACCCTAGTTGTCCTGACGCTAACCCGAGTTGTCCTGACGCTAACCCTAGTTGTCCTGACGCTAACCCTACTTGTCCTGACGCTAACCCTACTTGTCCTGACGCTAACCCTAGTTGTCCTGACGCTAACCCTATTTCTCCTGATGCTAAACCTACTTGTCCTGATGCTAACCCTAGTTGACCTGACGCTAACCCTAGTTGTCCTGACGCTAACCCCAGTTGTCCTGACACTAACCCTACTTGTCCTGACGCTAACCCTAGTTGTCCTAATGCTAACCCTAGTTGTCCTGACGCTAACCCTAGTTGTCCTGACGCTAACCCTAGTTGTCCTGACGCTAACCCTAGTTGTCCTGGCCCTAATCCTAGTTGTCCTGGCGCTAACCCTAGTTGTCCTGACGTTAAGCCTAGTTGTCCTGATGCTAACCCTAGTTGTCCTGGCGCTAACCCTAGTTGTCCTGAAGCTAACCCTAGTTGTCCTGACGCTAACCCTAGTTGTCCTGACGCTAACCCTACTTGTCCTGACGCTAACCCTAGTTGTCCTGACGCTAACCCGAGTTGTCCTGACGCTCACCCGAGTTGTCCTGACGCTAACCCGAGTTGTCCTGACGCTAACCCGAGTTGTCCTGACGCTAACCCTAGTTGTCCTGACGCTAACCAGAGTTGTCCTGAGGCTAAGCCGAGTTGTCCTGACGCTAACCCGAGTTGTCCTGACGCTAACCCGAGTTGTCCTGACGCTAACCCGAGTTGTCCTGACGCTAACCCTAGTTGTCCTGACGCTAACCCGAGTTGTCCTGACGCTAAACCGAGTTGTCCTGACGCTAACCCGAGTTGTCCTGACGCTAACCCTACTTGTCCTGACGCTAACCCTAGTTGTCCTGACGCTAACCCTAGTTGTCCTGACGCTAACCCTACTTGTCCTGACGCTAACCCTAGTTGTCCTGGCGCTAACCCTAGTTGTCCTGGCGCTAACCCTAGTTGTCCTGGCACTAACCCTAGTTGTCCTGACTCTAACCCTAGTTGTCCTGACGCTAACCCTACTTGTCCTGACGCTAACCCTACTTGTCCTGACGCTAACCCTAGTTGTCCTGACGCTAACCCTAGTTGTCCTGACGCAAACCCTAGTTGTCCTGACGCTAACCCTAGTTGTCCTGACGCTAACCCTAGTTGTCCTGACGCTAACCCTAGTTGTCCTGACGCAAACCCTAGTTGTCCTGACGCTAACCCTAGTTGTCCTGACGCTAACCCTAGTTGTCCTGACGCTAACCCTAGTTGTCCTGACGCTAACCCTAGTTGTCCTAACGCTAACCCTACTTGTCCTGACGCTAACCCTACTTGTCCTGACGCTAACCCTAGTTGTCCTGACGCTAACCCTTCTTGTCCTGACGCTAACCCTAGTTGTCCTGACGCTAACCCTAGTTGTCCTGAAGCTAACCCTAGTTGTCCTGACGCTAACCCTAGTTGTCCTGACGCTAACCCTACTTGTCCTGATGCTAACCCTACTTGTCCTGACGCTAACCCTAGTTGTCCTGACGCTAACCCTAGTTGTCCTGACGCTAACCCTAGTTGTCCTGAAGCTAACCCTAGTTGTCCTGACGCTAACCCTACTTGTCCTGACGCTAACCCTACTTGTCCTGACGCTAACCCTAGTTGTTCTGACGCTAACCCTAGTTGTCCTGACGCTTACCCTACAGGTCCTGACGCTAACCCTAGTTGTCCTGACGCTAACCCTAGTTGTCCTGACGCTAACCCTAGTTGTCCTGACGCTAACCCTAGTTGTCCTGGCCCTAATACTAGTTGTCCTGGCGCTAACCCTTGTTGTCCTGACGCTAAGCCTAGTTGTCCTGATGCTAACCCTAGTTGTCCTGGCGCTAACCCTAGTTGTCCTGAAGCTAACCCTACTTGTCCTGACGCTAACCCTAGTTGTCCTGACGCTAACCCTAGTTGTCCTGACGCTAACCCTAGTTGTCCTGACGCTAACCCTAGTTGTCCTGACGCTAACCCTAGTTCTCCTGACGCTAACCCTAGTTCTCCTGACGCTAACCCTAGTTCTCCTGACGCTAACCCTAGTTGTCCTGACGCTAGCCCTAGTTGTCCTGACGCTAACCCTAGTTGTCCTGACGCTAACCCTAGTTGTCCTGACGTTAACCCTAGTTGTCCTGACGCTTACCCTAGTTGTCCTGACGCTAACCCTAGTTGTCCTGACGCTAACCCTAGTTGTCCTGACGCTAACCCTAGTTTTCCAGACGCTAACCCTAGTTGTCCTGACGCTAACCCTAGTTGTCCTGATGCTAACCCTAGTTGTCCTGACGCTATCCCTAGTTGTCCTGACGTTAACCCTAGTTGGACTGACGCTAACCCTAGTTGTCCTGGCGCTAACCCTAGTTGTACTGTCGCTAACCCTGGTTGTCCTGACGCTAACCCTAGTTGTCCTGACGCTAAGCCTAGTTGTCCTGACGCTAACCCTAGTTGTCCTGACGCTAACCCGAGTTGTCCTGACGCTAAACCGAGTTGTCCTGACGCTAACCCGAGTTGTCCTGATGCTAACCCTACTTGTCCTGACGCTAACCCTACTTGTCCTGACGCTAACCCTAGTTGTCCTGACGCTAACCCTAGTTGTCCTGACGCTAACCCTAGTTGTCCTGGCGCTAACCCTAGTTGTCCTGACGCTAACCCTAGTTGTCCTGACGCTAACCCTACTTGTCCTGACGCTAACCCTACTTGTCCTGACGCTAACCCTACTTGTCCTGACGCTAACCCTAGTTGTCCTGATGCTAACCCTAGTTGTCGTGACGCTAACCCTAGTTGTCGTGATGCTAACCCTAGTTGTCCTGACGCTAACCCTAGTTGTCCTGACGCTAACCCTAGTTGTCCTGACGCTAACCCTAGTTGTCTTGACGCTAACCCTAGTTGTCCTGACGCTAACCCTAGTTGTCCTGACGCTAACACTAGTTCTCCTGATGCTAACCCTAGTTGTCCTGACGCCAACCCTAGTTCTCCTGACGCTAACCGTAGTTCTCCTGAAGCTAACCCTAGTTGTCCTGACGCTAGCCCTAGTTGTCCTGACGCTAACCCTAGTTGTCCTGACGCTAACCCTAGTTGTCCTGACGTTAACCCTAGTTGTCCTGACGCTTACCCTAGTTGTCCTGACGCTAACCCTAGTTGTCCTGACGCTAACCCTAGTTGTCCTGACACTAACCCTACTTGTCCTGACGATAACCCTAGTTGTCCTGACACTAACCCTAGTTGTCCTGACGCTAACCCTAGTTGTCCTGACACTAACCCTACTTGTCCTGACGCTAACCCTAGTTGTCCTGACGCTAACCCTAGTTGTCCTGACGCTAACCCTAGTTGTCCTGACGCTAACCCTAGTTGTCCTGACGCTAACCCTAGTTGTCCTGACGCTAACCCTAGTTGTCCTGACGCTAACCCTAGTTGTCCTGACGCTAACCCTAGTTGTCCTGGCCCTAATCCTAGTTGTCCTGGCGCTAACCCTTGTTGTCCTGACGCTAAGCCTAGTTGTCCTGATGCTAACCCTAGTTGTCCTGGCGCTAACCCTAGTTGTCCTGAAGCTAACCCTAGTTGTCCTGACGCTAACCCTAGTTGTCCTGACGCTAACCCTAGTTGTCCTGTCCCTAATCCTAGTTGTCCTGGCGCTAACCCTTGTTGTCCTGACGCTAAGCCTAGTTGTCCTGATGCAAACCCTAGTTGTCCTGGCGCTAACCCTAGTTGTCCTGAAGCTAACCCTAGTTGTCCTGACGCTAACCCTAGTTGTCCTGACGCTAACCCTACTTGTCCTGACGCTAACCCTACTTGTCCTGACGCTAACCCTAGTTGTCCAGACGCCAACCCTACTTGTCCTGACGCTAACCCTAGTTGTCCTGACGCTAACCCTAGTTGTCCTGATGCTAACCCTAGTTGTCCTGACGCTAAACCTAGTTGTCCTGACGCTAACCCTAGTTGTCCTGACGCTAACCCTAGTTGTCCTGACGCTAACCAGACTTGTCCTGACGCTAACCCTAGTTGTCCTGACGCTAACCCTACTTGTCCTGACTCTAACCCTATTTGACCTGACGCTAAACCTACTTGTCCTGATGCTAACCCTAGTTGTCCTGACGCTAACCCTACTTGTCCTGACGCTAACCCTAGTTGTCCTGACGCTAACCCTAGTTGTCCTGACGCTAACCCTACTTGTCCTGACGCTAACCCTAGTTGTCCTGACGCTAACCCTAGTTGTCCTGACGCTAACCCTAGTTGTCCTGACGCTAACCCTAGTTGTCCTGACGCTAACCCTAGTTGTCCTGGTGCTAACCCTAGTTGTCCTGACGCTAACCCTAGTTGTCCTGGCACTAACCCTAGTTGTCCTGGCGCTAACCCTAGTTGTCCTGGCGCTAACCCTAGTTGTCCTGGAGCTAACCCTAGTTGTCCTGGTGCTAACCCGAGTTGTCCTGGCGCTAACCCTAGTTGTCCTGGCGCTAACCCTAGTTGTCCTGACGCTAACCCTAGTTGTCCTGACGCTAACCCTAGCTGTCCTGACGCTAATCCTAGTTGTCCTGACACTAACCCTAGTTGTCCTGACGCTAACCCTAGTTGTCCTGACGCTAACCCTAGTTGTCCTGACGCTAACCCTAGTTGTACTGACGCTAACCCTAGTTGTCCTGACGCTAACCCGAGTTGTCCTGACGCTCACCCGAGTTGTCCTGACGCTAACCCGAGTTGTCCTGACGCTAACCCGAGTTGTCCTGACGCTAACCCTAGTTGTCCTGACGCTAACCCGAGTTGTCCTGACGCTAACCAGAGTTGTCCTGAGGCTAAGCCGAGTTGTCCTGACGCTAACCCGAGTTGTCCTGACGCTAACCCGAGTTGTCCTGACGCTAACCCGAGTTGTCCTGACGCTAACCCTAGTTGTCCTGACGCTAACCCGAGTTGTCCTGACGCTAAACCGAGTTGTCCTGACGCTAACCCGAGTTGTCCTGACGCTAACCCTACTTGTCCTGACGCTAACCCTAGTTGTCCTGACGCTAACCCTAGTTGTCCTGACGCTAACCCTACTTGTCCTGACGCTAACCCTAGTTGTCCTGGCGCTAACCCTAGTTGTCCTGGCGCTAACCCTAGTTGTCCTGGCACTAACCCTAGTTGTCCTGACTCTAACCCTAGTTGTCCTGACGCTAACCCTACTTGTCCTGACGCTAACCCTACTTGTCCTGACGCTAACCCTAGTTGTCCTGATGCTAACCCTAGTTGTCCTGACGCAAACCCTAGTTGTCCTGACGCTAACCCTAGTTGTCCTGACGCTAACCCTAGTTGTCCTGACGCTAACCCTAGTTGTCCTTACGCTAACCCTAGTTGTCCTAACGCTAACCCTACTTGTCCTGACGCTAACCCTACTTGTCCTGACGCTAACCCTAGTTGTCCTGACGCTAACCCTTCTTGTCCTGACGCTAACCCTAGTTGTCCTGACGCTAACCCTAGTTGTCCTGAAGCTAACCCTAGTTGTCCTGACGCTAACCCTAGTTGTCCTGACGCTAACCCTACTTGTCCTGATGCTAACCCTACTTGTCCTGACGCTAACCCTAGTTGTCCTGATGCTAACCCTAGCTGTCCTGACGCTAACCCTAGTTGTCCTGAAGCTAACCCTAGTTGTCCTGACGCTAACCCTACTTGTCCTGACGCTAACCCTACTTGTCCTGACGCTAACCCTAGTTGTTCTGACGCTAACCCTAGTTGTCCTGACGCTTACCCTACAGGTCCTGACGCTAACCCTAGTTGTCCTGACGCTAACCCTAGTTGTCCTGACGCTAACCCTAGTTGTCCTGACGCTAACCCTAGTTGTCCTGGCCCTAATCCTAGTTGTCCTGGCGCTAACCCTTGTTGTCCTGACGCTAAGCCTAGTTGTCCTGATGCTAACCCTAGTTGTCCTGGCGCTAACCCTAGTTGTCCTGAAGCTAACCCTAGTTGTCCTGACGCTAACCCTAGTTGTCCTGACGCTAACCCTAGTTGTCCTGACGCTAACCCTAGTTGTCCTGACGCTAACCCTAGTTGTCCTGACGCTAACCCTAGTTCTCCTGACGCTAACCCTAGTTCTCCTGACGCTAACCCTAGTTCTCCTGACGCTAACCCTAGTTGTCCTGATGCTAGCCCTAGTTGTCCTGACGCTAACCCTAGTTGTCCTGACGCTAACCCTAGTTGTCCTGACGTTAACCCTAGTTGTCCTGACGCTTACCCTAGTTGTCCTGACGCTAACCCTAGTTGTCCTGACGCTAACCCTAGTTGTCCTGACGCTAACCCTAGTTTTCCAGACGCTAACCCTAGTTGTCCTGACGCTAACCCTAGTTGTCCTGATGCTAACCCTAGTTGTCCTGACGCTATCCCTAGTTGTCCTGACGCTAACCCTAGTTGGACTGACGCTAACCCTAGTTGTCCTGGCGCTAACCCTAGTTGTACTGTCGCTAACCCTGGTTGTCCTGACGCTAACCCTAGTTGTCCTGACGCTAAGCCTAGTTGTCCTGACGCTAACCCTAGTTGTCCTGACGCTAACCCGAGTTGTCCTGACGCTAAACCGAGTTGTCCTGACGCTAACCCGAGTTGTCCTGATGCTAACCCTACTTGTCCTGACGCTAACCCTACTTGTCCTGACGCTAACCCTAGTTGTCCTGACGCTAACCCTAGTTGTCCTGACGCTAACCCTAGTTGTCCTGGCGCTAACCCTAGTTGTCCTGACGCTAACCCTAGTTGTCCTGACGCTAACCCTACTTGTCCTGACGCTAACCCTACTTGTCCTGACGCTAACCCTACTTGTCCTGACGCTAACCCTAGTTGTCCTGATGCTAACCCTAGTTGTCGTGACGCTAACCCTAGTTGTCGTGATGCTAACCCTAGTTGTCCTGACGCTAACCCTAGTTGTCCTGACGCTAACCCTAGTTGTCCTGACGCTAACCCTAGTTGTCTTGACGCTAACCCTAGTTGTCCTGACGCTAACCCTAGTTGTCCTGACGCTAACACTAGTTCTCCTGATGCTAACCCTAGTTGTCCTGACGCCAACCCTAGTTCTCCTGACGCTAACCGTAGTTCTCCTGACGCTAACCCTAGTTGTCCTGACGCTAGCCCTAGTTGTCCTGACGCTAACCCTAGTTGTCCTGACGCTAACCCTAGTTGTCCTGACGTTAACCCTAGTTGTCCTGACGCTTACCCTAGTTGTCCTGACGCTAACCCTAGTTGTCCTGACGCTAACCCTAGTTGTCCTGACACTAACCCTACTTGTCCTGACGCTAACCCTAGTTGTCCTGACACTAACCCTAGTTGTCCTGATGCTAACCCTAGTTGTCCTGACACTAACCCTACTTGTCCTGACGCTAACCCTAGTTGTCCTGACGCTAACCCTAGTTGTCCTGACGCTAACCCTAGTTGTTCTGACGCTAACCCTAGTTGTCCTGACGCTAACCCTAGTTGTCCTGACGCTAACCCTAGTTGTCCTGACGCTAACCCTACTTGTCCTGACGCTTACCCTACTTGTCCTGACGCTAACCCTAGTTGTCCTGACGCTAACCCTAGTTGTCCTGACGCTAACCCTAGTTGTCCTGACGTTAACCCTAGTTGTTCTGACGCTAACCCTAGTTGTTCTGACGCTAACCCTAGTTGTCCTGACGCTAACCCTAGTTGTCCTGATGCTAACCCTAGTTGTCCTGGCGCTAACCCTAGTTGTCCTGGCGCTAACCCTAGTTTTCCTGACGCTAAGCCTAGTTGTCCTGACGCTAACCCTAGTTGCCCTGGCGCTAACCCTAGTTGTCCTGACGCTAACCCTAGTTGTCCTGATGCTAACCCTAGTTGTCCTGACGCTAACCCTACTTGTCCTGACGCTAACCCTACTTGTCCTGACGCTAACCCTAGTTGTCCTGACGCTAACCCTAGTTGTCCTGACGCTAACCCTAGTTGTCCTGACGCTAACCCTAGTTGTCCTGACGCTAACCCTAGTTGTCCTGACGCTAACCCTAGTTGTCCTGACGCTAACCCTAGTTGTCCTAACGCTAACCCTACTTGTCCTGACGCTAACCCTACTTGTCCTGACGCTAACCCTAGTTGTCCTGACGCTAACCCTTCTTGTCCTGACGCTAAACCTAGTTGTCCTGACGCAAACCCTAGTTGTCCTGACGCTAACCCTAGTTGTCCTGACGCTAACCAGACTTGTCCTGACGCTAACCCTAGTTGTCCTGACGCTAACCCTACTTGTCCTGACTCTAACCCTATTTGTCCTGACGCTAAACCTACTTGTCCTGATGCTAACCCTAGTTGTCCTGACGCTAACCCTACTTGTCCTGACGCTAACCCTAGTTGTCCTGACGCTAACCCTAGTTGTCCTGACGCTAACCCTACTTGTCCTGACGCTAACCCTAGTTGTCCTGACGCTAACCCTAGTTGTCCTGACGCTAACCCTAGTTGTCCTGACGCTAACCCTAGTTGTCCTGACGCTAACCCTAGTTGTCCTAACGCTAACCCTACTTGTCCTGACGCTAACCCTACTTGTCCTGACGCTAACCCTAGTTGTCCTGACGCTAACCCTTCTTGTCCTGACGCTAACCCTAGTTGTCCTGACGCTAACCCTAGTTGTCCTGACGCTAACCCTACTTGTCCTGACGCTAACCCTACTTGTCCTGACGCTAACCCTAGTTGTCCTGACGCCAACCCTACTTGTCCTGACGCTAACCCTAGTTGTCCTGACGCTAACCCTAGTTGTCCTGATGCTAACCCTAGTTGTCCTGACGCTAAACCTAGTTGTCCTGACGCTAACCCTAGTTGTCCTGACGCTAACCCTAGTTGTCCTGACGCTAACCAGACTTGTCCTGACGCTAACCCTAGTTGTCCTGACGCTAACCCTACTTGTCCTGACTCTAACCCTATTTGTCCTGACGCTAAACCTACTTGTCCTGATGCTAACCCTAGTTGTCCTGACGCTAACCCTACTTGTCCTGACGCTAACCCTAGTTGTCCTGACGCTAACCCTAGTTGTCCTGACGCTAACCCTACTTGTCCTGACGCTAACCCTAGTTGTCCTGACGCTAACCCTAGTTGTCCTGACGCTAAGCCTAGTTGTCCTGACGCTAACCCTAGTTGTCCTGACGCTAACCCTAGTTGTCCTGGTGCTAACCCTAGTTGTCCTGACGCTAACCCTAGTTGTCCTGGCACTAACCCTAGTTGTCCTGGCGCTAACCCTAGTTGTCCTGGCGCTAACCCTAGTTGTCCTGGAGCTAACCCTAGTTGTCCTGGTGCTAACCCGAGTTGTCCTGGCGCTAACCCTAGTTGTCCTGGCGCTAACCCTAGTTGTCCTGACGCTAACCCTAGTTGTCCTGACGCTAACCCTAGCTGTCCTGACGCTAACCCTAGTTGTCCTGACACTAACCCTAGTTGTCCTGACGCTAACCCTAGTTGTCCTGACGCTAACCCTAGTTGTCCTGACGCTAACCCTAGTTGTACTGACGCTAACCCTAGTTGTCCTGACGCTAACCCGAGTTGTCCTGACGCTCACCCGAGTTGTCCTGACGCTAACCCGAGTTGTCCTGACGCTAACCCGAGTTGTCCTGACGCTAACCCTAGTTGTCCTGACGCTAACCCGAGTTGTCCTGACGCTAACCAGAGTTGTCCTGAGGCTAAGCCGAGTTGTCCTGACGCTAACCCGAGTTGTCCTGACGCTAACCCGAGTTGTCCTGACGCTAACCCGAGTTGTCCTGACGCTAACCCTAGTTGTCCTGACGCTAACCCGAGTTGTCCTGACGCTAAACCGAGTTGTCCTGACGCTAACCCGAGTTGTCCTGACGCTAACCCTACTTGTCCTGACGCTAACCCTAGTTGTCCTGACGCTAACCCTAGTTGTCCTGACTCTAACCCTAGTTGTCCTGACGCTAACCCTACTTGTCCTGACGCTAACCCTACTTGTCCTGACGCTAACCCTAGTTGTCCTGACGCTAACCCTAGTTGTCCTGACGCAAACCCTAGTTGTCCTGACGCTAACCCTAGTTGTCCTGACGCTAACCCTAGTTGTCCTAACGCTAACCCTACTTGTCCTGACGCTAACCCTACTTGTCCTGACGCTAACCCTAGTTGTCCTGACGCTAACCCTTCTTGTCCTGACGCTAACCCTAGTTGTCCTGACGCTAACCCTAGTTGTCCTGAAGCTAACCCTAGTTGTCCTGACGCTAACCCTAGTTGTCCTGACGCTAACCCTACTTGTCCTGACGCTAACCCTACTTGTCCTGACGCTAACCCTAGTTGTCCTGACGCTAACCCTAGTTGTCCTGACGCTAACCCTAGTTGTCCTGAAGCTAACCCTAGTTGTCCTGACGCTAACCCTACTTGTCCTGACGCTAACCCTACTTGTCCTGACGCTAACCCTAGTTGTTCTGACGCTAACCCTAGTTGTCCTGACGCTTACCCTACAGGTCCTGACGCTAACCCTAGTTGTCCTGACGCTAACCCTAGTTGTCCTGACGCTAACCCTAGTTGTCCTGACGCTAACCCTAGTTGTCCTGGCCCTAATCCTAGTTGTCCTGGCGCTAACCCTTGTTGTCCTGACGCTAAGCCTAGTTGTCCTGATGCTAACCCTAGTTGTCCTGGCGCTAACCCTAGTTGTCCTGAAGCTAACCCTAGTTGTCCTGACGCTAACCCTAGTTGTCCTGACGCTAACCCTAGTTGTCCTGACGCTAACCCTAGTTGTCCTGACGCTAACCCTAGTTGTCCTGACGCTAACCCTAGTTCTCCTGACGCTAACCCTAGTTCTCCTGACGCTAACCCTAGTTCTCCTGACGCTAACCCTAGTTGTCCTGACGCTAGCCCTAGTTGTCCTGACGCTAACCCTAGTTGTCCTCACGCTAACCCTAGTTGTCCTGACGTTAACCCTAGTTGTCCTGACGCTTACCCTAGTTGTCCTGACGCTAACCCTAGTTGTCCTGACGCTAACCCTAGTTGTCCTGACGCTAACCCTAGTTTTCCAGACGCTAACCCTAGTTGTCCTGACGCTAACCCTAGTTGTCCTGATGCTAACCCTAGTTGTCCTGACGCTATCCCTAGTTGTCCTGACGCTAACCCTAGTTGGACTGACGCTAACCCTAGTTGTCCTGGCGCTAACCCTAGTTGTACTGTCGCTAACCCTGGTTGTCCTGACGCTAACCCTAGTTGTCCTGACGCTAAGCCTAGTTGTCCTGACGCTAACCCTAGTTGTCCTGACGCTAACCCGAGTTGTCCTGACGCTAAAACGAGTTGTCCTGACGCTAACCCGAGTTGTCCTGATGCTAACCCTACTTGTCCTGACGCTAACCCTAGTTGTTCTGACGCTAACCCTAGTTGTCCTGACGCTTACCCTACAGGTCCTGACGCTAACCCTAGTTGTCCTGACGCTAACCCTAGTTGTCCTGACGCTAACCCTAGTTGTCCTGACGCTAACCCTACTTGTCCTGACGCTTACCCTACTTGTCCTGACGCTAACCCTAGTTGTCCTGACGCTAACCCTAGTTGTCCTGACGCTAACCCTAGTTGTCCTGACGTTAACCCTAGTTGTTCTGACGCTAACCCTAGTTGTTCTGACGCTAACCCTAGTTGTCCTGACGCTAACCCTAGTTGTCCTGATGCTAACCCTAGTTGTCCTGGCGCTAACCCTAGTTGTCCTGGCGCTAACCCTAGTTTTCCTGACGCTAAGCCTAGTTGTCCTGACGCTAACCCTAGTTGCCCTGGCGCTAACCCTAGTTGTCCTGACGCTAACCCTAGTTGTCCTGATGCTAACCCTAGTTGTCCTGACGCTAACCCTACTTGTCCTGACGCTAACCCTACTTGTCCTGACGCTAACCCTAGTTGTCCTGACGCTAACCCTAGTTGTCCTGACGCTAACCCTAGTTGTCCTGACGCTAACCCTAGTTGTCCTGACGCTAACCCTAGTTGTCCTGACGCTAACCCTAGTTGTCCTGACGCTAACCCTAGTTGTCCTAACGCTAACCCTACTTGTCCTGACGCTAACCCTACTTGTCCTGACGCTAACCCTAGTTGTCCTGACGCTAACCCTTCTTGTCCTGACGCTAAACCTAGTTGTCCTGACGCAAACCCTAGTTGTCCTGACGCTAACCCTAGTTGTCCTGACGCTAACCAGACTTGTCCTGACGCTAACCCTAGTTGTCCTGACGCTAACCCTACTTGTCCTGACTCTAACCCTATTTGTCCTGACGCTAAACCTACTTGTCCTGATGCTAACCCTAGTTGTCCTGACGCTAACCCTACTTGTCCTGACGCTAACCCTAGTTGTCCTGACGCTAACCCTAGTTGTCCTGACGCTAACCCTACTTGTCCTGACGCTAACCCTAGTTGTCCTGACGCTAACCCTAGTTGTCCTGACGCTAACCCTAGTTGTCCTGACGCTAACCCTAGTTGTCCTGACGCTAACCCTAGTTGTCCTAACGCTAACCCTACTTGTCCTGACGCTAACCCTACTTGTCCTGACGCTAACCCTAGTTGTCCTGACGCTAACCCTTCTTGTCCTGACGCTAACCCTAGTTGTCCTGACGCTAACCCTAGTTGTCCTGACGCTAACCCTACTTGTCCTGACGCTAACCCTACTTGTCCTGACGCTAACCCTAGTTGTCCTGACGCCAACCCTACTTGTCCTGACGCTAACCCTAGTTGTCCTGACGCTAACCCTAGTTGTCCTGATGCTAACCCTAGTTGTCCTGACGCTAAACCTAGTTGTCCTGACGCTAACCCTAGTTGTCCTGACGCTAACCCTAGTTGTCCTGACGCTAACCAGACTTGTCCTGACGCTAACCCTAGTTGTCCTGACGCTAACCCTACTTGTCCTGACTCTAACCCTATTTGTCCTGACGCTAAACCTACTTGTCCTGATGCTAACCCTAGTTGTCCTGACGCTAACCCTACTTGTCCTGACGCTAACCCTAGTTGTCCTGACGCTAACCCTAGTTGTCCTGACGCTAACCCTACTTGTCCTGACGCTAACCCTAGTTGTCCTGACGCTAACCCTAGTTGTCCTGACGCTAAGCCTAGTTGTCCTGACGCTAACCCTAGTTGTCCTGACGCTAACCCTAGTTGTCCTGGTGCTAACCCTAGTTGTCCTGACGCTAACCCTAGTTGTCCTGGCACTAACCCTAGTTGTCCTGGCGCTAACCCTAGTTGTCCTGGCGCTAACCCTAGTTGTCCTGGAGCTAACCCTAGTTGTCCTGGTGCTAACCCGAGTTGTCCTGGCGCTAACCCTAGTTGTCCTGGCGCTAACCCTAGTTGTCCTGACGCTAACCCTAGTTGTCCTGACGCTAACCCTAGCTGTCCTGACGCTAACCCTAGTTGTCCTGACACTAACCCTAGTTGTCCTGACGCTAACCCTAGTTGTCCTGACGCTAACCCTAGTTGTCCTGACGCTAACCCTAGTTGTACTGACGCTAACCCTAGTTGTCCTGACGCTAACCCGAGTTGTCCTGACGCTCACCCGAGTTGTCCTGACGCTAACCCGAGTTGTCCTGACGCTAACCCGAGTTGTCCTGACGCTAACCCTAGTTGTCCTGACGCTAACCCGAGTTGTCCTGACGCTAACCAGAGTTGTCCTGAGGCTAAGCCGAGTTGTCCTGACGCTAACCCGAGTTGTCCTGACGCTAACCCGAGTTGTCCTGACGCTAACCCGAGTTGTCCTGACGCTAACCCTAGTTGTCCTGACGCTAACCCGAGTTGTCCTGACGCTAAACCGAGTTGTCCTGACGCTAACCCGAGTTGTCCTGACGCTAACCCTACTTGTCCTGACGCTAACCCTAGTTGTCCTGACGCTAACCCTAGTTGTCCTGACTCTAACCCTAGTTGTCCTGACGCTAACCCTACTTGTCCTGACGCTAACCCTACTTGTCCTGACGCTAACCCTAGTTGTCCTGACGCTAACCCTAGTTGTCCTGACGCAAACCCTAGTTGTCCTGACGCTAACCCTAGTTGTCCTGACGCTAACCCTAGTTGTCCTAACGCTAACCCTACTTGTCCTGACGCTAACCCTACTTGTCCTGACGCTAACCCTAGTTGTCCTGACGCTAACCCTTCTTGTCCTGACGCTAACCCTAGTTGTCCTGACGCTAACCCTAGTTGTCCTGAAGCTAACCCTAGTTGTCCTGACGCTAACCCTAGTTGTCCTGACGCTAACCCTACTTGTCCTGACGCTAACCCTACTTGTCCTGACGCTAACCCTAGTTGTCCTGACGCTAACCCTAGTTGTCCTGACGCTAACCCTAGTTGTCCTGAAGCTAACCCTAGTTGTCCTGACGCTAACCCTACTTGTCCTGACGCTAACCCTACTTGTCCTGACGCTAACCCTAGTTGTTCTGACGCTAACCCTAGTTGTCCTGACGCTTACCCTACAGGTCCTGACGCTAACCCTAGTTGTCCTGACGCTAACCCTAGTTGTCCTGACGCTAACCCTAGTTGTCCTGACGCTAACCCTAGTTGTCCTGGCCCTAATCCTAGTTGTCCTGGCGCTAACCCTTGTTGTCCTGACGCTAAGCCTAGTTGTCCTGATGCTAACCCTAGTTGTCCTGGCGCTAACCCTAGTTGTCCTGAAGCTAACCCTAGTTGTCCTGACGCTAACCCTAGTTGTCCTGACGCTAACCCTAGTTGTCCTGACGCTAACCCTAGTTGTCCTGACGCTAACCCTAGTTGTCCTGACGCTAACCCTAGTTCTCCTGACGCTAACCCTAGTTCTCCTGACGCTAACCCTAGTTCTCCTGACGCTAACCCTAGTTGTCCTGACGCTAGCCCTAGTTGTCCTGACGCTAACCCTAGTTGTCCTCACGCTAACCCTAGTTGTCCTGACGTTAACCCTAGTTGTCCTGACGCTTACCCTAGTTGTCCTGACGCTAACCCTAGTTGTCCTGACGCTAACCCTAGTTGTCCTGACGCTAACCCTAGTTTTCCAGACGCTAACCCTAGTTGTCCTGACGCTAACCCTAGTTGTCCTGATGCTAACCCTAGTTGTCCTGACGCTATCCCTAGTTGTCCTGACGCTAACCCTAGTTGGACTGACGCTAACCCTAGTTGTCCTGGCGCTAACCCTAGTTGTACTGTCGCTAACCCTGGTTGTCCTGACGCTAACCCTAGTTGTCCTGACGCTAAGCCTAGTTGTCCTGACGCTAACCCTAGTTGTCCTGACGCTAACCCGAGTTGTCCTGACGCTAAAACGAGTTGTCCTGACGCTAACCCGAGTTGTCCTGATGCTAACCCTACTTGTCCTGACGCTAACCCTACTTGTCCTGACGCTAACCCTAGTTGTCCTGACGCTAACCCTAGTTGTCCTGACGCTAACCCTAGTTGTCCTGGCGCTAACCCTAGTTGTCCTGGCGCTAACCCTAGTTGTCCTGGCGCTAACCCTAGTTGTCCTGACGCTAACCCTAGTTGTCCTGACGCTAACCCTACTTGTCCTGACGCTAACCCTACTTGTCCTGACGCTAACCCTACTTGTCCTGATGCTAACCCTAGTTGTCGTGACGCTAACCCTAGTTGTCGTGATGCTAACCCTAGTTGTCCTGACGCTAACCCTAGTTGTCCTGACGCTAACCCTAGTTGTCCTGACGCTAACCCTAGTTGTCTTGACGCTAACCCTAGTTGTCCTGACGCTAACCCTAGTTGTCCTGACGCTAACACTAGTTCTCCTGATGCTAACCCTAGTTGTCCTGACGCCAACCCTAGTTCTCCTGACGCTAACCCTAGTTCTCCTGACGCTAACCCTAGTTGTCCTGACTCTAGCCCTAGTTGTCCTGACGCTAACCCTAGTTGTCCTGACGCTAACCCTAGTTGTCCTGACGTTAACCCTAGTTGTCCTGACGCTTACCCTAGTTGTCCTGACGCTAACCCTAGTTGTCCTGACGCTAACCCTAGTTGTCCTGACGCTAACCCTACTTGTCCTGACGCTAACCCTAGTTGTCCTGACACTAACCCTAGTTGTCCTGACGCTAACCCTAGTTGTCCTGACACTAACCCTACTTGTCCTGACGCTAACCCTAGTTGTCCTGACGCTAACCCTAGTTGTCCTGACGCTAACCCTAGTTGTCCTGACGCTAACCCTAGTTGTCCTGACGCTAACCCTAGTTGTCCTGAAGCTAACCCTAGTTGTCCTGACGCTAACCCTAGTTGTCCTGACGCTAACCCTAGTTGTCCTGACGCTAACCCTACTTGTCCTGACGCTTACCCTACTTGTCCTGACGCTAACCCTAGTTGTCCTGACGCTAACCCTAGTTGTCCTGACGCTAACCCTAGTTGTCCTGACGCTAACCCTAGTTGTTCTGACGCTAACCCTAGTTGTTCTGACGCTAACCCTAGTTGTCCTGACGCTAACCCTAGTTGTCCTGACGCTAACCCTAGTTGTCCTGGCGCTAACCCTAGTTGTCCTGGCGCTAACCCTAGTTTTCCTGACGCTAAGCCTAGTTGTCCTGACGCTAACCCTAGTTGTCCTGGCGCTAACCCTAGTTGTCCTGACGCTAACCCTAGTTGTCCTGATGCTAACCCTAGTTGTCCTGACGCTAACCCTACTTGTCCTGACGCTAACCCTACTTGTCCTGACGCTAACCCTAGTTGTCCTGACGCTAACCCTACTTGTCCTGACGCTAACCCTAGTTGTCCTGACGCTAACCCTAGTTGTCCTGACGCTAACCCTAGTTGTCCTGACGCTAACCCTAGTTGTCCTGACGCTAACCCTAGTTGTCCTGACGCTAACCCTAGTTGTCCTAACGCTAACCCTACTTGTCCTGACGCTAACCCTACTTGTCCTGACGCTAACCCTAGTTGTCCTGACGCTAACCCTTCTTGTCCTGACGCTAACCCTAGTTGTCCTGACGCTAACCCTAGTTGTCCTGACGCTAACCCTAGTTGTCCTGACGCTAACCCTAGTTGTCCTGACGCTAACCCTAGTTGTCCTGACGCTAACCCTAGTTGTCCTAACGCTAACCCTACTTGTCCTGACGCTAACCCTACTTGTCCTGACGCTAACCCTAGTTGTCCTGACGCTAACCCTTCTTGTCCTGACGCTAACCCTAGTTGTCCTGACGCTAACCCTAGTTGTCCTAACGCTAACCCTACTTGTCCTGACGCTAACCCTACTTGTCCTGACGCTAACCCTAGTTGTCCTGACGCTAACCCTTCTTGTCCTGACGCTAACCCTAGTTGTCCTGACGCTAACCCTAGTTGTCCTGAAGCTAACCCTAGTTGTCCTGACGCTAACCCTACTTGTCCTGATGCTAACCCTACTTGTCCTGACGCTAACCCTAGTTGTCCTGACGCTAACCCTAGTTGTCCTGACGCTAACCCTAGTTGTCCTGAAGCTAACCCTAGTTGTCCTGACGCTAACCCTACTTGTCCTGACGCTAACCCTACTTGTCCTGACGCTAACCCTAGTTGTTCTGACGCTAACCCTAGTTGTCCTGACGCTTACCCTACAGGTCCTGACGCTAACCCTAGTTGTCCTGACGCTAACCCTAGTTGTCCTGACGCTAACCCTAGTTGTCCTGACGCTAACCCTAGTTGTCCTGGCCCTAATCCTAGTTGTCCTGGCGCTAACCCTTGTTGTCCTGACGCTAAGCCTAGTTGTCCTGATGCTAACCCTAGTTGTCCTGGCGCTAACCCTAGTTGTCCTGAAGCTAACCCTAGTTGTCCTGACGCTAACCCTAGTTGTCCTGACGCTAACCCTACTTGTCCTGACGCTAACCCTACTTGTCCTGACGCTAACCCTAGTTGTCCTGACGCCAACCCTACTTGTCCTGACGCTAACCCTAGTTGTCCTGACGCTAACCCTAGTTGTCCTGATGCTAACCCTAGTTGTCCTGACGCTAAACCTAGTTGTCCTGACGCTAACCCTAGTTGTCCTGACGCTAACCCTAGTTGTCCTGACGCTAACCAGACTTGTCCTGATGCTAACCCTAGTTGTCCTGACGCTAACCCTACTTGTCCTGACTCTAACCCTATTTGTCCTGACGCTAAACCTACTTGTCCTGATGCTAACCCTAGTTGTCCTGACGCTAACCCTACTTGTCCTGACGCTAACCCTAGTTGTCCTGACGCTAACCCTAGTTGTCCTGACGCTAACCCTACTTGTCCTGACGCTAACCCTAGTTGTCCTGACGCTAACCCTAGTTGTCCTGACGCTAACCCTAGTTGTCCTGCCGCTAACCCTAGTTGTCCTGACGCTAACCCTAGTTGTCCTGGTGCTAACCCTAGTTGTCCTGACGCTAACCCTAGTTGTCCTGGCACTAACCCTAGTTGTCCTGGCGCTAACCCTAGTTGTACTGGCGCTAACCCTAGTTGTCCTGGAGCTAACCCTAGTTGTCCTGGTGCTAACCCGAGTTGTCCTGGCGCTAACCCTATTTGTCCTGGCGCTAACCCTAGTTGTCCTGACGCTAACCCTAGTTGTCCTGACGCTAACCCTAGCTGTCCTGACGCTAACCCTAGTTGTCCTGACACTAACCCTAGTTGTCCTGACGCTAACCCTAGTTGTCCTGACGCTAACCCTAGTTGTCCTGACGCTAACCCTAGTTGTACTGACGCTAACCCTAGTTGTCCTGACGCTAACCCGAGTTGTCCTGACGCTCACCCGAGTTGTCCTGACGCTAACCCGAGTTGTCCTGACGCTAACCCGAGTTGTCCTGGCGCTAACCCTAGTTGTCCTGGCGCTAACCCTAGTTTTCCTGACGCTAAGCCTAGTTGTCCTGACGCTAACCCTAGTTGTCCTGGCGCTAACCCTAGTTGTCCTGACGCTAACCCTAGTTGTCCTGATGCTAACCCTAGTTGTCCTGACGCTAACCCTACTTGTCCTGACGCTAACCCTACTTGTCCTGACGCTAACCCTAGTTGTCCTGACGCTAACCCTACTTGTCCTGACGCTAACCCTAGTTGTCCTGACGCTAACCCTAGTTGTCCTGACGCTAACCCTAGTTGTCCTGACGCTAACCCTAGTTGTCCTGACGCTAACCCTAGTTGTCCTGACGCTAACCCTAGTTGTCCTAACGCTAACCCTACTTGTCCTGACGCTAACCCTACTTGTCCTGACGCTAACCCTAGTTGTCCTGACGCTAACCCTTCTTGTCCTGACGCTAACCCTAGTTGTCCTGACGCTAACCCTAGTTGTCCTGACGCTAACCCTAGTTGTCCTGACGCTAACCCTAGTTGTCCTGACGCTAACCCTAGTTGTCCTGACGCTAACCCTAGTTGTCCTAACGCTAACCCTACTTGTCCTGACGCTAACCCTACTTGTCCTGACGCTAACCCTAGTTGTCCTGACGCTAACCCTTCTTGTCCTGACGCTAACCCTAGTTGTCCTGACGCTAACCCTAGTTGTCCTAACGCTAACCCTACTTGTCCTGACGCTAACCCTACTTGTCCTGACGCTAACCCTAGTTGTCCTGACGCTAACCCTTCTTGTCCTGACGCTAACCCTAGTTGTCCTGACGCTAACCCTAGTTGTCCTGAAGCTAACCCTAGTTGTCCTGACGCTAACCCTACTTGTCCTGATGCTAACCCTACTTGTCCTGACGCTAACCCTAGTTGTCCTGACGCTAACCCTAGTTGTCCTGACGCTAACCCTAGTTGTCCTGAAGCTAACCCTAGTTGTCCTGACGCTAACCCTACTTGTCCTGACGCTAACCCTACTTGTCCTGACGCTAACCCTAGTTGTTCTGACGCTAACCCTAGTTGTCCTGACGCTTACCCTACAGGTCCTGACGCTAACCCTAGTTGTCCTGACGCTAACCCTAGTTGTCCTGACGCTAACCCTAGTTGTCCTGACGCTAACCCTAGTTGTCCTGGCCCTAATCCTAGTTGTCCTGGCGCTAACCCTTGTTGTCCTGACGCTAAGCCTAGTTGTCCTGATGCTAACCCTAGTTGTCCTGGCGCTAACCCTAGTTGTCCTGAAGCTAACCCTAGTTGTCCTGACGCTAACCCTAGTTGTCCTGACGCTAACCCTACTTGTCCTGACGCTAACCCTACTTGTCCTGACGCTAACCCTAGTTGTCCTGACGCCAACCCTACTTGTCCTGACGCTAACCCTAGTTGTCCTGACGCTAACCCTAGTTGTCCTGATGCTAACCCTAGTTGTCCTGACGCTAAACCTAGTTGTCCTGACGCTAACCCTAGTTGTCCTGACGCTAACCCTAGTTGTCCTGACGCTAACCAGACTTGTCCTGACGCTAACCCTAGTTGTCCTGACGCTAACCCTACTTGTCCTGACTCTAACCCTATTTGTCCTGACGCTAAACCTACTTGTCCTGATGCTAACCCTAGTTGTCCTGACGCTAACCCTACTTGTCCTGACGCTAACCCTAGTTGTCCTGACGCTAACCCTAGTTGTCCTGACGCTAACCCTACTTGTCCTGACGCTAACCCTAGTTGTCCTGACGCTAACCCTAGTTGTCCTGCCGCTAACCCTAGTTGTCCTGACGCTAACCCTAGTTGTCCTGGTGCTAACCCTAGTTGTCCTGACGCTAACCCTAGTTGTCCTGGCACTAACCCTAGTTGTCCTGGCGCTAACCCTAGTTGTACTGGCGCTAACCCTAGTTGTCCTGGAGCTAACCCTAGTTGTCCTGGTGCTAACCCGAGTTGTCCTGGCGCTAACCCTATTTGTCCTGGCGCTAACCCTAGTTGTCCTGACGCTAACCCTAGTTGTCCTGACGCTAACCCTAGCTGTCCTGACGCTAACCCTAGTTGTCCTGACACTAACCCTAGTTGTCCTGACGCTAACCCTAGTTGTCCTGACGCTAACCCTAGTTGTCCTGACGCTAACCCTAGTTGTACTGACGCTAACCCTAGTTGTCCTGACGCTAACCCGAGTTGTCCTGACGCTCACCCGAGTTGTCCTGACGCTAACCCGAGTTGTCCTGACGCTAACCCGAGTTGTCCTGACGCTAACCCTAGTTGTCCTGACGCTAACCCGAGTTGTCCTGACGCTAACCAGAGTTGTCCTGAGGCTAAGCCGAGTTGTCCTGACGCTAACCCGAGTTGTCCTGACGCTAACCCGAGTTGTCCTGACGCTAACCCGAGTTGTCCTGACGCTAACCCTAGTTGTCCTGACGCTAACCCGAGTTGTCCTGACGCTAAACCGAGTTGTCCTGACGCTAACCCGAGTTGTCCTGACGCTAACCCTACTTGTCCTGACGCTAACCCTAGTTGTCCTGACGCTAACCCTAGTTGTCCTGACGCTAACCCTACTTGTCCTGACGCTAACCCTAGTTGTCCTGGCGCTAACCCTAGTTGTCCTGGCGCTAACCCTAGTTGTCCTGGCACTAACCCTAGTTGTCCTGACTCTAACCCTAGTTGTCCTGACGCTAACCCTACTTGTCCTGACGCTAACCCTACTTGTCCTGACGCTAACCCTAGTTGTCCTGACGCTAACCCTAGTTGTCCTGACGCAAACCCTAGTTGTCCTGACGCTAACCCTAGTTGTCCTGACGCTAACCCTAGTTGTCCTGACGCTAACCCTAGTTGTCCTGACGCTAACCCTAGTTGTCCTAACGCTAACCCTACTTGTCCTGACGCTAACCCTACTTGTCCTGACGCTAACCCTAGTTGTCCTGACGCTAACCCTTCTTGTCCTGACGCTAACCCTAGTTGTCCTGACGCTAACCCTAGTTGTCCTGAAGCTAACCCTAGTTGTCCTGACGCTAACCCTAGTTGTCCTGACGCTAACCCTACTTGTCCTGATGCTAACCCTACTTGTCCTGACGCTAACCCTAGTTGTCCTGACGCTAACCCTAGTTGTCCTGACGCTAACCCTAGTTGTCCTGAAGCTAACCCTAGTTGTCCTGACGCTAACCCTACTTGTCCTGACGCTAACCCTACTTGTCCTGACGCTAACCCTAGTTGTTCTGACGCTAACCCTAGTTGTCCTGACGCTTACCCTACAGGTCCTGACGCTAACCCTAGTTGTCCTGACGCTAACCCTAGTTGTCCTGACGCTAACCCTAGTTGTCCTGACGCTAACCCTAGTTGTCCTGGCCCTAATCCTAGTTGTCCTGGCGCTAACCCTTGTTGTCCTGACGATAAGCCTAGTTGTCCTGATGCTAACCCTAGTTGTCCTGGCGCTAACCCTAGTTGTCCTGAAGCTAACCCTAGTTGTCCTGACGCTAACCCTAGTTGTCCTGACGCTAACCCTACTTGTCCTGACGCTAACCCTACTTGTCCTGACGCTAACCCTAGTTGTCCTGACGCCAACCCTACTTGTCCTGACGCTAACCCTAGTTGTCCTGACGCTAACCCTAGTTGTCCTGATGCTAACCCTAGTTGTCCTGACGCTAAACCTAGTTGTCCTGACGCTAACCCTAGTTGTCCTGACGCTAACCCTAGTTGTCCTGACGCTAACCAGACTTGTCCTGACGCTAACCCTAGTTGTCCTGACGCTAACCCTACTTGTCCTGACTCTAACCCTATTTGTCCTGACGCTAAACCTACTTGTCCTGATGCTAACCCTAGTTGTCCTGACGCTAACCCTACTTGTCCTGACGCTAACCCTAGTTGTCCTGACGCTAACCCTAGTTGTCCTGACGCTAACCCTACTTGTCCTGACGCTAACCCTAGTTGTCCTGACGCTAACCCTAGTTGTCCTGACGCTAACCCTAGTTGTCCTGACGCTAACCCTACTTGTCCTGACGCTAACCCTAGTTGTCCTGACGCTAACCCTAGTTGTCCTGACGCTAACCCTAGTTGTCCTGACGCTAACCCTAGTTGTCCTGGCGCTAACCCTAGTTGTCCTGGAGCTAACCCTAGTTGTCCTGGTGCTAACCCGAGTTGTCCTGGCGCTAACCCTAGTTGTCCTGGCGCTAACCCTAGTTGTCCTGACGCTAACCCTAGTTGTCCTGACGCTAACCCTAGCTGTCCTGACGCTAACCCTAGTTGTCCTGACACTAACCCTAGTTGTCCAGACGCTAACCCTAGTTGTCCTGACGCTAACCCTAGTTGTCCTGATGCTAACCCTAGTTGTACTGACGCTAACCCTAGTTGTCCTGACGCTAACCCGAGTTGTCCTGACGCTCACACGAGTTGTCCTGACGCTAACCCGAGTTGTCCTGACGCTAACCCGAGTTGTCCTGACGCTAACCCTAGTTGTCCTGACGCTAACCCGAGTTGTCCTGACGCTAACCCGAGTTGTCCTGAGGCTAAGCCGAGTTGTCCTGACGCTAAGCCGAGTTGTCCTGACGCTAACCCGAGTTGTCCTGACGCTAACCCGAGTTGTCCTGACGCTAACCCTAGTTGTCCTGACGCTAACCCGAGTTGTCCTGACGCTAAACCGAGTTGTCCTGACGCTAACCCGAGTTGTCCTGACGCTAACCCTACTTGTCCTGACGCTAACCCTAGTTGTCCTGACGCTAACCCTAGTTGTCCTGACGCTAACCCTACTTGTCCTGACGCTAACCCTAGTTGTCGTGACGCAAACCCTAGTTGTCCTGATGCTAACCCTAGTTGTCCTGACGCTAACCCTACTTGTCCTGACGCTAACCCTACTTGTCCTGACGCTAACCCTAGTTGTCCTGACGCTAACCCTATTTGTCCTGACGCTAAACCTACTTGTCCTGATGCTAACCCTAGTTGTCCTGACGCTAACCCTAGTTGTCCTGACGCTAACCCTAGTTGTCCTGACGCTAACCCTAGTTGTCCTGACGCTAACCCTACTTGTCCTGACGCTAACCCTACTTGTCCTGACGCTAACCCTAGTTGTCCTGACGCTAACCCTATTTCTCCTGATGCTAAACCTACTTGTCCTGACGCTAACCCTAGTTGACCTGACGCTAACCCTACTTGTCCTGACGCTAACCCTAGTTGTCCTGACGCTAACCCCAGTTGTCCTGACACTAACCCTACTTGTCCTGACGCTAACCCTAGTTGTCCTAATACTAACCTAGTTGTCCTGACGCTAACCCTAGTTGTCCTGACGCTAACCCTAGTTGTCCTGACGCTAACCCTAGTTGTCCTGGACCTAATCCTAGTTGTCCTGGCGCTAACCCTAGTTGTCCTGACGCTAAGCCTAGTTGTCCTGATGCTAACCCTAGTTGTCCTGGCGCTAACCCTAGTTGTCCTGAAGCTAACCCTAGTTGTCCTGACGCTAACCCTAGTTGTCCTGACGCTAACCCTACTTGTCCTGACGCTAACCCTACTTGTCCTGACGCTAACCCTAGTTGTCCTGACGCCAACCCTACTTGTCCTGACGCTAACCCTAGTTGTCCTGACGCTAACCCTAGTTGTCCTGATGCTAACCCTAGTTGTCCTGACGCTAAACCTAGTTGTCCTGACGCTAACCCTAGTTGTCCTGACGCTAACCCTAGTTGTCCTGTCGCTAACCCTAGTTGTCCTGACGCTAACCAGACTTGTCCTGACGCTAACCCTAGTTGTCCTGACGCTAACCCTACTTGTCCTGACTCTAACCCTATTTGTCCTGACGCTAAACCTACTTGTCCTGACGCTAACCCTAGTTGTCCTGACGCTAACCCTACTTGTCCTGACGCTAACCCTAGTTGTCCTGACGCTAACCCTAGTTGTCCTGACGCTAACCCTACTTGTCCTGACGCTAACCCTAGTTGTCCTGACGCTAACCCTAGTTGTCCTGACGCTAACCCTAGTTGTCCTGACGCTAACCCTACTTGTCCTGACGCTAACCCTAGTTGTCCTGACGCTAACCCTAGTTGTCCTGACGCTAACCCTAGTTGTCCTGACGCTAACCCTACTTGTCCTGACGCTAACCCGAGTTGTCCTGACGCTAACCCGAGTTGTCCTGAGGCTAAGCCGAGTTGTCCTGACGCTAACCCGAGTTGTCCTGACGCTAACCCGAGTTGTCCTGACGCTAACCCGAGTTGTCCTGACGCTAACCCTAGTTGTCCTGACGCTAACCCGAGTTGTCCTGACGCTAACCCTAGTTGTCCTGACGCTAACCCTACTTGTCCTGACGCTAACCCTACTTGTCCTGACGCTAACCCTAGTTGTCCTGACGCTAACCCTATTTCTCCTGATGCTAAACCTACTTGTCCTGACGCTAAACCTACTTGTCCTGACGCTAACCCTAGTTGTCCTGACGCTAACCCTACTTGTCCTGACGCTAACCCTAGTTGTCCTGACGCTAACCCTAGTTGTCCTGACGCTAACCCTACTTGTCCTGACGCTAACCCTAGTTGTCCTGGCGCTAACCCTAGTTGTCCTGGCGCTAACCCTAGTTGTCCTGGCACTAACCCTAGTTGTCCTGACTCTAACCCTAGTTGTCCTGACGCTAACCCTAGTTGTCCTAACGCTAACCCTACTTGTCCTGACGCTAACCCTACTTGTCCTGACTCTAACCCTAGTTGTCCTGACGCTAACCCTAGTTGTCCTAACGCTAACCCTACTTGTCCTGACGCTAACCCTACTTGTCCTGACGCTAACCCTAGTTGTCCTGACGCTAACCCTTCTTGTCCTGACGCTAACCCTAGTTGTCCTGACGCTAACCCTAGTTGTCCTGACGCTAACCCTAGTTGTCCTGACGCTAACCCTAGTTGTCCTGACGCTAACCCTAGTTGTCCTGACGCTAACCCTAGTTGTCCTAACGCTAACCCTACTTGTCCTGACGCTAACCCTACTTGTCCTGACGCTAACCCTAGTTGTCCTGACGCTAACCCTTCTTGTCCTGACGCTAACCCTAGTTGTCCTGACGCTAACCCTAGTTGTCCTAACGCTAACCCTACTTGTCCTGACGCTAACCCTACTTGTCCTGACGCTAACCCTAGTTGTCCTGACGCTAACCCTTCTTGTCCTGACGCTAACCCTAGTTGTCCTGACGCTAACCCTAGTTGTCCTGAAGCTAACCCTAGTTGTCCTGACGCTAACCCTACTTGTCCTGATGCTAACCCTACTTGTCCTGACGCTAACCCTAGTTGTCCTGACGCTAACCCTAGTTGTCCTGACGCTAACCCTAGTTGTCCTGAAGCTAACCCTAGTTGTCCTGACGCTAACCCTACTTGTCCTGACGCTAACCCTACTTGTCCTGACGCTAACCCTAGTTGTTCTGACGCTAACCCTAGTTGTCCTGACGCTTACCCTACAGGTCCTGACGCTAACCCTAGTTGTCCTGACGCTAACCCTAGTTGTCCTGACGCTAACCCTAGTTGTCCTGACGCTAACCCTAGTTGTCCTGGCCCTAATCCTAGTTGTCCTGGCGCTAACCCTTGTTGTCCTGACGCTAAGCCTAGTTGTCCTGATGCTAACCCTAGTTGTCCTGGCGCTAACCCTAGTTGTCCTGAAGCTAACCCTAGTTGTCCTGACGCTAACCCTAGTTGTCCTGACGCTAACCCTACTTGTCCTGACGCTAACCCTACTTGTCCTGACGCTAACCCTAGTTGTCCTGACGCCAACCCTACTTGTCCTGACGCTAACCCTAGTTGTCCTGACGCTAACCCTAGTTGTCCTGATGCTAACCCTAGTTGTCCTGACGCTAAACCTAGTTGTCCTGACGCTAACCCTAGTTGTCCTGACGCTAACCCTAGTTGTCCTGACGCTAACCAGACTTGTCCTGACGCTAACCCTAGTTGTCCTGACGCTAACCCTACTTGTCCTGACTCTAACCCTATTTGTCCTGACGCTAAACCTACTTGTCCTGATGCTAACCCTAGTTGTCCTGACGCTAACCCTACTTGTCCTGACGCTAACCCTAGTTGTCCTGACGCTAACCCTAGTTGTCCTGACGCTAACCCTACTTGTCCTGACGCTAACCCTAGTTGTCCTGACGCTAACCCTAGTTGTCCTGACGCTAACCCTAGTTGTCCTGCCGCTAACCCTAGTTGTCCTGACGCTAACCCTAGTTGTCCTGGTGCTAACCCTAGTTGTCCTGACGCTAACCCTAGTTGTCCTGGCACTAACCCTAGTTGTCCTGGCGCTAACCCTAGTTGTACTGGCGCTAACCCTAGTTGTCCTGGAGCTAACCCTAGTTGTCCTGGTGCTAACCCGAGTTGTCCTGGCGCTAACCCTATTTGTCCTGGCGCTAACCCTAGTTGTCCTGACGCTAACCCTAGTTGTCCTGACGCTAACCCTAGCTGTCCTGACGCTAACCCTAGTTGTCCTGACACTAACCCTAGTTGTCCTGACGCTAACCCTAGTTGTCCTGACGCTAACCCTAGTTGTCCTGACGCTAACCCTAGTTGTACTGACGCTAACCCTAGTTGTCCTGACGCTAACCCGAGTTGTCCTGACGCTCACCCGAGTTGTCCTGACGCTAACCCGAGTTGTCCTGACGCTAACCCGAGTTGTCCTGACGCTAACCCTAGTTGTCCTGACGCTAACCCGAGTTGTCCTGACGCTAACCAGAGTTGTCCTGAGGCTAAGCCGAGTTGTCCTGACGCTAACCCTAGTTGTCCTGACGCTAACCCGAGTTGTCCTGACGCTAACCCGAGTTGTCCTGACGCTAACCCTAGTTGTCCTGACGCTAACCCGAGTTGTCCTGACGCTAAACCGAGTTGTCCTGACGCTAACCCGAGTTGTCCTGACGCTAACCCTACTTGTCCTGACGCTAACCCTAGTTGTCCTGACGCTAACCCTAGTTGTCCTGACGCTAACCCTACTTGTCCTGACGCTAACCCTAGTTGTCCTGGCGCTAACCCTAGTTGTCCTGGCGCTAACCCTAGTTGTCCTGGCACTAACCCTAGTTGTCCTGACTCTAACCCTAGTTGTCCTGACGCTAACCCTACTTGTCCTGACGCTAACCCTACTTGTCCTGACGCTAACCCTAGTTGTCCTGACGCTAACCCTAGTTGTCCTGACGCAAACCCTAGTTGTCCTGACGCTAACCCTAGTTGTCCTGACGCTAACCCTAGTTGTCCTGACGCTAACCCTAGTTGTCCTGACGCTAACCCTAGTTGTCCTAACGCTAACCCTACTTGTCCTGACGCTAACCCTACTTGTCCTGACGCTAACCCTAGTTGTCCTGACGCTAACCCTTCTTGTCCTGACGCTAACCCTAGTTGTCCTGACGCTAACCCTAGTTGTCCTGAAGCTAACCCTAGTTGTCCTGACGCTAACCCTAGTTGTCCTGACGCTAACCCTACTTGTCCTGATGCTAACCCTACTTGTCCTGACGCTAACCCTAGTTGTCCTGACGCTAACCCTAGTTGTCCTGACGCTAACCCTAGTTGTCCTGAAGCTAACCCTAGTTGTCCTGACGCTAACCCTACTTGTCCTGACGCTAACCCTACTTGTCCTGACGCTAACCCTAGTTGTTCTGACGCTAACCCTAGTTGTCCTGACGCTTACCCTACAGGTCCTGACGCTAACCCTAGTTGTCCTGACGCTAACCCTAGTTGTCCTGACGCTAACCCTAGTTGTCCTGACGCTAACCCTAGTTGTCCTGGCCCTAATCCTAGTTGTCCTGGCGCTAACCCTTGTTGTCCTGACGATAAGCCTAGTTGTCCTGATGCTAACCCTAGTTGTCCTGGCGCTAACCCTAGTTGTCCTGAAGCTAACCCTAGTTGTCCTGACGCTAACCCTAGTTGTCCTGACGCTAACCCTACTTGTCCTGACGCTAACCCTACTTGTCCTGACGCTAACCCTAGTTGTCCTGACGCCAACCCTACTTGTCCTGACGCTAACCCTAGTTGTCCTGACGCTAACCCTAGTTGTCCTGATGCTAACCCTAGTTGTCCTGACGCTAAACCTAGTTGTCCTGACGCTAACCCTAGTTGTCCTGACGCTAACCCTAGTTGTCCTGACGCTAACCAGACTTGTCCTGACGCTAACCCTAGTTGTCCTGACGCTAACCCTACTTGTCCTGACTCTAACCCTATTTGTCCTGACGCTAAACCTACTTGTCCTGATGCTAACCCTAGTTGTCCTGACGCTAACCCTACTTGTCCTGACGCTAACCCTAGTTGTCCTGACGCTAACCCTAGTTGTCCTGACGCTAACCCTACTTGTCCTGACGCTAACCCTAGTTGTCCTGACGCTAACCCTAGTTGTCCTGACGCTAACCCTAGTTGTCCTGACGCTAACCCTACTTGTCCTGACGCTAACCCTAGTTGTCCTGACGCTAACCCTAGTTGTCCTGACGCTAACCCTAGTTGTCCTGACGCTAACCCTAGTTGTCCTGGCGCTAACCCTAGTTGTCCTGGAGCTAACCCTAGTTGTCCTGGTGCTAACCCGAGTTGTCCTGGCGCTAACCCTAGTTGTCCTGGCGCTAACCCTAGTTGTCCTGACGCTAACCCTAGTTGTCCTGACGCTAACCCTAGCTGTCCTGACGCTAACCCTAGTTGTCCTGACACTAACCCTAGTTGTCCAGACGCTAACCCTAGTTGTCCTGACGCTAACCCTAGTTGTCCTGACGCTAACCCTAGTTGTACTGACGCTAACCCTAGTTGTCCTGACGCTAACCCGAGTTGTCCTGACGCTCACACGAGTTGTCCTGACGCTAACCCGAGTTGTCCTGACGCTAACCCGAGTTGTCCTGACGCTAACCCTAGTTGTCCTGACGCTAACCCGAGTTGTCCTGACGCTAACCCGAGTTGTCCTGAGGCTAAGCCGAGTTGTCCTGACGCTAAGCCGAGTTGTCCTGACGCTAACCCGAGTTGTCCTGACGCTAACCCGAGTTGTCCTGACGCTAACCCTAGTTGTCCTGACGCTAACCCGAGTTGTCCTGACGCTAAACCGAGTTGTCCTGACGCTAACCCGAGTTGTCCTGACGCTAACCCTACTTGTCCTGACGCTAACCCTAGTTGTCCTGACGCTAACCCTAGTTGTCCTGACGCTAACCCTACTTGTCCTGACGCTAACCCTAGTTGTCGTGACGCAAACCCTAGTTGTCCTGATGCTAACCCTAGTTGTCCTGACGCTAACCCTACTTGTCCTGACGCTAACCCTACTTGTCCTGACGCTAACCCTAGTTGTCCTGACGCTAACCCTATTTGTCCTGACGCTAAACCTACTTGTCCTGATGCTAACCCTAGTTGTCCTGACGCTAACCCTAGTTGTCCTGACGCTAACCCTAGTTGTCCTGACGCTAACCCTAGTTGTCCTGACGCTAACCCTACTTGTCCTGACGCTAACCCTACTTGTCCTGACGCTAACCCTAGTTGTCCTGACGCTAACCCTATTTCTCCTGATGCTAAACCTACTTGTCCTGACGCTAACCCTAGTTGACCTGACGCTAACCCTACTTGTCCTGACGCTAACCCTAGTTGTCCTGACGCTAACCGCAGTTGTCCTGACACTAACCCTACTTGTCCTGACGCTAACCCTAGTTGTCCTAATACTAACCTAGTTGTCCTGACGCTAACCCTAGTTGTCCTGACGCTAACCCTAGTTGTCCTGACGCTAACCCTAGTTGTCCTGGACCTAATCCTAGTTGTCCTGGCGCTAACCCTAGTTGTCCTGACGCTAAGCCTAGTTGTCCTGATGCTAACCCTAGTTGTCCTGGCGCTAACCCTAGTTGTCCTGAAGCTAACCCTAGTTGTCCTGACGCTAACCCTAGTTGTCCTGACGCTAACCCTACTTGTCCTGACGCTAACCCTACTTGTCCTGACGCTAACCCTAGTTGTCCTGACGCCAACCCTACTTGTCCTGACGCTAACCCTAGTTGTCCTGACGCTAACCCTAGTTGTCCTGATGCTAACCCTAGTTGTCCTGACGCTAAACCTAGTTGTCCTGACGCTAACCCTAGTTGTCCTGACGCTAACCCTAGTTGTCCTGTCGCTAACCCTAGTTGTCCTGACGCTAACCAGACTTGTCCTGACGCTAACCCTAGTTGTCCTGACGCTAACCCTACTTGTCCTGACTCTAACCCTATTTGTCCTGACGCTAAACCTACTTGTCCTGACGCTAACCCTAGTTGTCCTGACGCTAACCCTACTTGTCCTGACGCTAACCCTAGTTGTCCTGACGCTAACCCTAGTTGTCCTGACGCTAACCCTACTTGTCCTGACGCTAACCCTAGTTGTCCTGACGCTAACCCTAGTTGTCCTGACGCTAACCCTAGTTGTCCTGACGCTAACCCTACTTGTCCTGACGCTAACCCTAGTTGTCCTGACGCTAACCCTAGTTGTCCTGACGCTAACCCTAGTTGTCCTGACGCTAACCCTACTTGTCCTGACGCTAACCCGAGTTGTCCTGACGCTAACCCGAGTTGTCCTGAGGCTAAGCCGAGTTGTCCTGACGCTAACCCGAGTTGTCCTGACGCTAACCCGAGTTGTCCTGACGCTAACCCGAGTTGTCCTGACGCTAACCCTAGTTGTCCTGACGCTAACCCGAGTTGTCCTGACGCTAACCCTAGTTGTCCTGACGCTAACCCTACTTGTCCTGACGCTAACCCTACTTGTCCTGACGCTAACCCTAGTTGTCCTGACGCTAACCCTATTTCTCCTGATGCTAAACCTACTTGTCCTGACGCTAAACCTACTTGTCCTGACGCTAACCCTAGTTGTCCTGACGCTAACCCTACTTGTCCTGACGCTAACCCTAGTTGTCCTGACGCTAACCCTAGTTGTCCTGACGCTAACCCTACTTGTCCTGACGCTAACCCTAGTTGTCCTGGCGCTAACCCTAGTTGTCCTGGCGCTAACCCTAGTTGTCCTGGCACTAACCCTAGTTGTCCTGACTCTAACCCTAGTTGTCCTGACGCTAACCCTACTTGTCCTGACGCTAACCCTACTTGTCCTGACGCTAACCCTAGTTGTCCTGACGCTAACCCTAGTTGTCCTGACGCAAACCCTAGTTGTCCTGACGCTAACCCTAGTTGTCCTGACGCTAACCCTAGTTGTCCTGACGCTAACCCTAGTTGTCCTGACGCTAACCCTAGTTGTCCTGACGCTAACCCTAGTTGTCCTGACGCTAACCCTAGTTGTCCTGACGCTAACCCTAGTTGTCCTAACGCTAACCCTACTTGTCCTGACGCTAACCCTACTTGTCCTGACGCTAACCCTAGTTGTCCTGACGCTAACCCTTCTTGTCCTGACGCTAACCCTAGTTGTCCTGACGCTAACCCTAGTTGTCCTGAAGCTAACCCTAGTTGTCCTGACGCTAACCCTAGTTGTCCTGACGCTAACCCTAGTTGTCCTGACGCTAACCCTAGTTGTCCTGACGCTAACCCTAGTTGTCCTAACGCTAACCCTACTTGTCCTGACGCTAACCCTACTTGTCCTGACGCTAACCCTAGTTGTCCTGACGCTAACCCTTCTTGTCCTGACGCTAACCCTAGTTGTCCTGACGCTAACCCTAGTTGTCCTGACGCTAACCCTAGTTGTCCTGACGCTAACCCTAGTTGTCCTGACGCTAACCCTAGTTGTCCTGACGCTAACCCTAGTTGTCCTAACGCTAACCCTACTTGTCCTGACGCTAACCCTACTTGTCCTGACGCTAACCCTAGTTGTCCTGACGCTAACCCTTCTTGTCCTGACGCTAACCCTAGTTGTCCTGACGCTAACCCTAGTTGTCCTAACGCTAACCCTACTTGTCCTGACGCTAACCCTACTTGTCCTGACGCTAACCCTAGTTGTCCTGACGCTAACCCTTCTTGTCCTGACGCTAACCCTAGTTGTCCTGACGCTAACCCTAGTTGTCCTGAAGCTAACCCTAGTTGTCCTGACGCTAACCCTACTTGTCCTGATGCTAACCCTACTTGTCCTGACGCTAACCCTAGTTGTCCTGACGCTAACCCTAGTTGTCCTGACGCTAACCCTAGTTGTCCTGAAGCTAACCCTAGTTGTCCTGACGCTAACCCTACTTGTCCTGACGCTAACCCTACTTGTCCTGACGCTAACCCTAGTTGTTCTGACGCTAACCCTAGTTGTCCTGACGCTTACCCTACAGGTCCTGACGCTAACCCTAGTTGTCCTGACGCTAACCCTAGTTGTCCTGACGCTAACCCTAGTTGTCCTGGCGCTAACCCTTGTTGTCCTGACGCTAAGCCTAGTTGTCCTGATGCTAACCCTAGTTGTCCTGGCGCTAACCCTAGTTGTCCTGAAGCTAACCCTAGTTGTCCTGACGCTAACCCTAGTTGTCCTGACGCTAACCCTACTTGTCCTGACGCTAACCCTACTTGTCCTGACGCTAACCCTAGTTGTCCTGACGCCAACCCTACTTGTCCTGACGCTAACCCTAGTTGTCCTGACGCTAACCCTAGTTGTCCTGATGCTAACCCTAGTTGTCCTGACGCTAAACCTAGTTGTCCTGACGCTAACCCTAGTTGTCCTGACGCTAACCCTAGTTGTCCTGACGCTAACCAGACTTGTCCTGACGCTAACCCTAGTTGTCCTGACGCTAACCCTACTTGTCCTGACTCTAACCCTATTTGTCCTGACGCTAAACCTACTTGTCCTGATGCTAACCCTAGTTGTCCTGACGCTAACCCTACTTGTCCTGACGCTAACCCTAGTTGTCCTGACGCTAACCCTAGTTGTCCTGACGCTAACCCTACTTGTCCTGACGCTAACCCTAGTTGTCCTGACGCTAACCCTAGTTGTCCTGATGCTAACCCTAGTTGTCCTGCCGCTAACCCTAGTTGTCCTGACGCTAACCCTAGTTGTCCTGGTGCTAACCCTAGTTGTCCTGACGCTAACCCTAGTTGTCCTGGCACTAACCCTAGTTGTCCTGGCGCTAACCCTAGTTGTACTGGCGCTAACCCTAGTTGTCCTGGAGCTAACCCTAGTTGTCCTGGTGCTAACCCGAGTTGTCCTGGCGCTAACCCTATTTGTCCTGGCGCTAACCCTAGTTGTCCTGACGCTAACCCTAGTTGTCCTGACGCTAACCCTAGCTGTCCTGACGCTAACCCTAGTTGTCCTGACACTAACCCTAGTTGTCCTGACGCTAACCCTAGTTGTCCTGACGCTAACCCTAGTTGTCCTGACGCTAACCCTAGTTGTACTGACGCTAACCCTAGTTGTCCTGACGCTAACCCGAGTTGTCCTGACGCTCACCCGAGTTGTCCTGACGCTAACCCGAGTTGTCCTGACGCTAACCCGAGTTGTCCTGACGCTAACCCTAGTTGTCCTGACGCTAACCCGAGTTGTCCTGACGCTAACCAGAGTTGTCCTGAGGCTAAGCCGAGTTGTCCTGACGCTAACCCGAGTTGTCCTGACGCTAACCCGAGTTGTCCTGACGCTAACCCGAGTTGTCCTGACGCTAACCCTAGTTGTCCTGACGCTAACCCGAGTTGTCCTGACGCTAAACCGAGTTGTCCTGACGCTAACCCGAGTTGTCCTGACGCTAACCCTACTTGTCCTGACGCTAACCCTAGTTGTCCTGACGCTAACCCTAGTTGTCCTGACGCTAACCCTACTTGTCCTGACGCTAACCCTAGTTGTCCTGGCGCTAACCCTAGTTGTCCTGGCGCTAACCCTAGTTGTCCTGGCACTAACCCTAGTTGTCCTGACTCTAACCCTAGTTGTCCTGACGCTAACCCTACTTGTCCTGACGCTAACCCTACTTGTCCTGACGCTAACCCTAGTTGTCCTGACGCTAACCCTAGTTGTCCTGACGCAAACCCTAGTTGTCCTGACGCTAACCCTAGTTGTCCTGACGCTAACCCTAGTTGTCCTGACGCTAACCCTAGTTGTCCTGACGCTAACCCTAGTTGTCCTAACGCTAACCCTACTTGTCCTGACGCTAACCCTACTTGTCCTGACGCTAACCCTAGTTGTCCTGACGCTAACCCTTCTTGTCCTGACGCTAACCCTAGTTGTCCTGACGCTAACCCTAGTTGTCCTGAAGCTAACCCTAGTTGTCCTGACGCTAACCCTAGTTGTCCTGACGCTAACCCTACTTGTCCTGATGCTAACCCTACTTGTCCTGACGCTAACCCTAGTTGTCCTGACGCTAACCCTAGTTGTCCTGACGCTAACCCTAGTTGTCCTGAAGCTAACCCTAGTTGTCCTGACGCTAACCCTACTTGTCCTGACGCTAACCCTACTTGTCCTGACGCTAACCCTAGTTGTTCTGACGCTAACCCTAGTTGTCCTGACGCTTACCCTACAGGTCCTGACGCTAACCCTAGTTGTCCTGACGCTAACCCTAGTTGTCCTGACGCTAACCCTAGTTGTCCTGACGCTAACCCTAGTTGTCCTGGCCCTAATCCTAGTTGTCCTGGCGCTAACCCTTGTTGTCCTGACGATAAGCCTAGTTGTCCTGATGCTAACCCTAGTTGTCCTGGCGCTAACCCTAGTTGTCCTGAAGCTAACCCTAGTTGTCCTGACGCTAACCCTAGTTGTCCTGACGCTAACCCTACTTGTCCTGACGCTAACCCTACTTGTCCTGACGCTAACCCTAGTTGTCCTGACGCCAACCCTACTTGTCCTGACGCTAACCCTAGTTGTCCTGACGCTAACCCTAGTTGTCCTGATGCTAACCCTAGTTGTCCTGACGCTAAACCTAGTTGTCCTGACGCTAACCCTAGTTGTCCTGACGCTAACCCTAGTTGTCCTGACGCTAACCAGACTTGTCCTGACGCTAACCCTAGTTGTCCTGACGCTAACCCTACTTGTCCTGACTCTAACCCTATTTGTCCTGACGCTAAACCTACTTGTCCTGATGCTAACCCTAGTTGTCCTGACGCTAACCCTACTTGTCCTGACGCTAACCCTAGTTGTCCTGACGCTAACCCTAGTTGTCCTGACGCTAACCCTACTTGTCCTGACGCTAACCCTAGTTGTCCTGACGCTAACCCTAGTTGTCCTGACGCTAACCCTATTTGTCCTGACGCTAACCCTACTTGTCCTGACGCTAACCCTAGTTGTCCTGACGCTAACCCTAGTTGTCCTGACGCTAACCCTAGTTGTCCTGACGCTAACCCTAGTTGTCCTGGCGCTAACCCTAGTTGTCCTGGAGCTAACCCTAGTTGTCCTGGTGCTAACCCGAGTTGTCCTGGCGCTAACCCTAGTTGTCCTGGCGCTAACCCTAGTTGTCCTGACGCTAACCCTAGTTGTCCTGACGCTAACCCTAGCTGTCCTGACGCTAACCCTAGTTGTCCTGACACTAACCCTAGTTGTCCAGACGCTAACCCTAGTTGTCCTGACGCTAACCCTAGTTGTCCTGACGCTAACCCTAGTTGTACTGACGCTAACCCTAGTTGTCCTGACGCTAACCCGAGTTGTCCTGACGCTCACCCGAGTTGTCCTGACGCTAACCCGAGTTGTCCTGACGCTAACCCTAGTTGTCCTGACGCTAACCCGAGTTGTCCTGACGCTAACCCGAGTTGTCCTGAGGCTAAGCCGAGTTGTCCTGACGCTAAGCCGAGTTGTCCTGACGCTAACCCGAGTTGTCCTGACGCTAACCCGAGTTGTCCTGACGCTAACCCTAGTTGTCCTGACGCTAAACCGAGTTGTCCTGACGCTAACCCGAGTTGTCCTGACGCTAACCCTACTTGTCCTGACGCTAACCCTAGTTGTCCTGACGCTAACCCTAGTTGTCCTGACGCTAACCCTACTTGTCCTGACGCTAACCCTAGTTGTCCTGGCGCTAACCCTAGTTGTCCTGGCGCTAACCCTAGTTGTCCTGGCACTAACCCTAGTTGTCCTGACGCTAACCCTACTTGTCCTGACGCTAACCCTACTTGTCCTGACGCTAACCCTAGTTGTCCTGACGCTAACCCTAGTTGTCGTGACGCAAACCCTAGTTGTCCTGATGCTAACCCTAGTTGTCCTGACGCTAACCCTACTTGTCCTGACGCTAACCCTACTTGTCCTGACGCTAACCCTAGTTGTCCTGACGCTAACCCTATTTGTCCTGACGCTAAACCTACTTGTCCTGATGCTAACCCTAGTTGTCCTGACGCTAACCCTAGTTGTCCTGACGCTAACCCTAGTTGTCCTGACGCTAACCCTAGTTGTCCTGACGCTAACCCTACTTGTCCTGACGCTAACCCTACTTGTCCTGACGCTAACCCTAGTTGTCCTGACGCTAACCCTATTTCTCCTGATGCTAAACCTACTTGTCCTGACGCTAACCCTAGTTGACCTGACGCTAACCCTACTTGTCCTGACGCTAACCCTAGTTGTCCTGACGCTAACCCCAGTTGTCCTGACACTAACCCTACTTGTCCTGACGCTAACCCTAGTTGTCCTAATACTAACCTAGTTGTCCTGACGCTAACCCTAGTTGTCCTGACGCTAACCCTAGTTGTCCTGACGCTAACCCTAGTTGTCCTGGACCTAATCCTAGTTGTCCTGGCGCTAACCCTAGTTGTCCTGACGCTAAGCCTAGTTGTCCTGATGCTAACCCTAGTTGTCCTGGCGCTAACCCTAGTTGTCCTGAAGCTAACCCTAGTTGTCCTGACGCTAACCCTAGTTGTCCTGACGCTAACCCTACTTGTCCTGACGCTAACCCTACTTGTCCTGACGCTAACCCTAGTTGTCCTGACGCCAACCCTACTTGTCCTGACGCTAACCCTAGTTGTCCTGACGCTAACCCTAGTTGTCCTGATGCTAACCCTAGTTGTCCTGACGCTAAACCTAGTTGTCCTGACGCTAACCCTAGTTGTCCTGACGCTAACCCTAGTTGTCCTGTCGCTAACCCTAGTTGTCCTGACGCTAACCAGACTTGTCCTGACGCTAACCCTAGTTGTCCTGACGCTAACCCTACTTGTCCTGACTCTAACCCTATTTGTCCTGACGCTAAACCTACTTGTCCTGACGCTAACCCTAGTTGTCCTGACGCTAACCCTACTTGTCCTGACGCTAACCCTAGTTGTCCTGACGCTAACCCTAGTTGTCCTGACGCTAACCCTACTTGTCCTGACGCTAACCCTAGTTGTCCTGACGCTAACCCTAGTTGTCCTGATGCTAACCCTAGTTGTCCTGACGCTAACCCTACTTGTCCTGACGCTAACCCTAGTTGTCCTGACGCTAACCCTAGTTGTCCTGACGCTAACCCTAGTTGTCCTGACGCTAACCCTACTTGTCCTGACGCTAACCCGAGTTGTCCTGACGCTAACCCGAGTTGTCCTGAGGCTAAGCCGAGTTGTCCTGACGCTAACCCGAGTTGTCCTGACGCTAACCCGAGTTGTCCTGACGCTAACCCGAGTTGTCCTGACGCTAACCCTAGTTGTCCTGACGCTAACCCGAGTTGTCCTGACGCTAACCCTAGTTGTCCTGACGCTAACCCTACTTGTCCTGACGCTAACCCTACTTGTCCTGACGCTAACCCTAGTTGTCCTGACGCTAACCCTATTTCTCCTGATGCTAAACCTACTTGTCCTGACGCTAACCCTAGTTGACCTGACGCTAACCCTACTTGTCCTGACGCTAACCCTAGTTGTCCTGACGCTAACCCCAGTTGTCCTGACACTAACCCTACTTGTCCTGACGCTAACCCTAGTTGTCCTAATGCTAACCCTAGTTGTCCTGACGCTAACCCTAGTTGTCCTGACGCTAACCCTAGTTGTCCTGACGCTAACCCTAGTTGTCCTGGCCCTAATCCTAGTTGTCCTGGCGCTAACCCTAGTTGTCCTGACGCTAAGCCTAGTTGTCCTGATGCTAACCCTAGTTGTCCTGGCGCTAACCCTAGTTGTCCTGAAGCTAACCCTAGTTGTCCTGACGCTAACCCTAGTTGTCCTGACGCTAACCCTACTTGTCCTGACGCTAACCCTACTTGTCCTGACGCTAACCCTAGTTGTCCTGACGCCAACCCTACTTGTCCTGACGCTAACCCTAGTTGTCCTGACGCTAACCCTAGTTGTCCTGATGCTAACCCTAGTAGTCCTGACGCTAAACCTAGTTGTCCTGACGCTAACCCTAGTTGTCCTGACGCTAACCCTAGTTGTCCTGACGCTAACCCTAGTTGTCCTGACGCTAACCAGACTTGTCCTGACGCTAACCCTAGTTGTCCTGACGCTAACCCTACTTGTCCTGACTCTAACCCTATTTGTCCTGACGCTAAACCTACTTGTCCTGACGCTAACCCTAGTTGTCCTGACGCTAACCCTACTTGTCCTGACGCTAACCCTAGTTGTCCTGACGCTAACCCTAGTTGTCCTGACGCTAACCCTACTTGTCCTGATGCTAACCCTAGTTGTCCTGACGCTAACCCTAGTTGTCCTGACGCTAACCCTAGTTGTCCTGACGCTAACCCTACTTGTCCTGGCGCTAACCCTAGTTGTCCTGACGCTAACCCTAGTTGTCCTGACGCTAACCCTAGTTGTCCTGACGCTAACCCTAGTTGTCCTGACGCTAACCCTAGTTGTCCTGGTGCTAACCCTAGTTGTCCTGACGCTAACCCTAGTTGTCCTGGCACTAACCCTAGTTGTCCTGGCGCTAACCCTAGTTGTCCTGGCGCTAACCCTAGTTGTCCTGGAGCTAACCCTAGTTGTCCTGGTGCTAACCCGAGTTGTCCTGGCGCTAACCCTAGTTGTCCTGGCGCTAACCCTAGTTGTCCTGACGCTAACCCTAGTTGTCCTGACGCTAACCCTAGCTGTCCTGACGCTAACCCTAGTTGTCCTGACACTAACCCTAGTTGTCCTGACGCTAACCCTAGTTGTCCTGACGCTAACCCTAGTTGTCCTGACGCTAACCCTAGTTGTACTGACGCTAACCCTAGTTGTCCTGACGCTAACCCGAGTTGTCCTGACGCTAACCCGAGTTGTCCTGACGCTAACCCGAGTTGTCCTGACGCTAACCCTAGTTGTCCTGACGCTAACCCGAGTTGTCCTGACGCTAACCCGAGTTGTCCTGAGGCTAAGCCGAGTTGTCCTGATGCTAACCCGAGTTGTCCTGACGCTAACCCGAGTTGTCCTGACGCTAACCCGAGTTGTCCTGACGCTAACCCGAGTTGTCCTGACGCTAACCCGAGTTGTCCTGACGCTAAACCGAGTTGTCCTGACGCTAACCCGAGTTGTCCTGACGCTAACCCTACTTGTCCTGACGCTAACCCTAGTTGTCCTGACGCTAACCCTAGTTGTCCTGACGCTAACCCTACTTGTCCTGACGCTAACCCTAGTTGTCCTGGCGCTAACCCTAGTTGTCCTGGCGCTAACCCTAGTTGTCCTGGCACTAACCCTAGTTGTCCTGACTCTAACCCTAGTTGTCCTGACGCTAACCCTACTTGTCCTGACGCTAACCCTACTTGTCCTGACGCTAACCCTAGTTGTCCTGACGCTAACCCTAGTTGTCCTGACGCAAACCCTAGTTGTCCTGATGCTAACCCTAGTTGTCCTGACGCTAACCCTACTTGTCCTGACGCTAACCCTACTTGTCCTGACGCTAACCCTAGTTGTCCTGACGCTAACCCTATTTGTCCTGACGCTAAACCTACTTGTCCTGACGCTAACCCTAGTTGTCCTGACGCTAACCCTAGTTGTCCTGACGCTTACCCTAGTTGTCCTGACGCTAACCTTAGTTGTCCTGACGCTAACCCTACTTGTCCTGACGCTAACCCTACTTGTCCTGACGCTAACCCTAGTTGTCCTGACGCTAACCCTATTTCTCCTGATGCTAAACCTACTTGTCCTGACGCTAACCCTAGTTGACCTGACGCTAACCCTACTTGTCCTGACGCTAACCCTAGTTGTCCTGACGCTAAACCCAGTTGTCCTGACACTAACCCTACTTGTCCTGACGCTAACCCTAGTTGTCCTAATGCTAACCCTAGTTGTCCTGACGCTAACCCTAGTTGTCCTGACGCTAACCCTAGTTGTCCTGACGCTAACCCTAGTTGTCCTGGCGCTAACCCTAGTTGTCCTGGCGCTAACCCTAGTTGTCCTGGCGCTAACCCTAGTTGTCCTGGCGCTAACCTTAGTTGTCCTGGCGCTAACCCGAGTTGTCCTGGCGCTAACCCTAGTTGTCCTGACGCTAACCCTAGTTGTTCTCGCGCTAACCCTAGTTGTCCTGGCGCTAACCCTAGTTGTCCTGGCGCTAATCCTAGTTGTCCTGGCGCTAACCCTAGTTGTCCTGACGCTAACCCTAGTTGTCCTGACGCTAACCCTAGTTGTCCTGATGCTAACCCTAGTTGTCCTGACGCTAACCCTAGTTGTCCTGACGCTAACCCTAGTTGTCCTGACGCTAACCCTACTTGTCCTGACGCTAACCCTAGTTGTCCTGACGCTAACCCTAGTTGTCCTGACGCTAACTCTAGTTGTCCTGACGCTAACCCTACTTGTCCTGACGCTAACCCTACTTGTCCTGACGCTAACCCTAGTTGTCCTGACGCTAACCCTATTTCTCCTGATGCTAAACCTACTTGTCCTGACGCTAACCCTAGTTGACCTGACGCTAACCCTACTTGTCCTGACGCTAACCCTAGTTGTCCTGACGCTAAACCCAGTTGTCCTGACACTAACCCTACTTGTCCTGACGCTAACCCTAGTTGTCCTAATGCTAACCCTAGTTGTCCTGACGCTAACCCTAGTTGTCCTGACGCTAACCCTACTTGTCCTGACGCTAACCCTACTTGTCCTGACGCTAACCCTAGTTGTCCTGACGCTAACCCTAGTTGTCCTGACGCTAACCCTAGTTGTCCTGACGCTAACCCTAGTTGTCCTGACGCTAACCCTAGTTGTCCTGGCGCTAACCCTAGTTGTCCTGGCGCTAACCCTAGTTGTCCTGGCGCTAACCCTAGTTGTCCTGGCGCTAACCCTAGTTGTCCTGGCGCTAACCTTAGTTGTCCTGGCGCTAACCCGAGTTGTCCTGGCGCTAACCCTAGTTGTCCTGATGCTAACCCTAGTTGTTCTCGCGCTAACCCTAGTTGTCCTGGCGCTAACCCTAGTTGTCCTGGCGCTAACCCTAGTTGTCCTGACGCTAACCCTAGTTGTCCTGATGCTAACCCTAGTTGTCCTGACGCTAACCCTAGTTGTCCTGACGCTAACCCTAGTTGTCCTGACGCTAACCCTAGTTGTCCTGACGCTAACCCTAGTTGTCCTGGCGCTAACCCTAGTTGTCCTGGCGCTAACCCTAGTTGTCCTGGCGCTAACCCGAGTTGTCCTGGTGCTAACCCTAGTTGTCCTAACGCTAACCCTAGTTGTCCTGGCGCTAACCCTAGTTGTCCTGGCGCTAACCCTAGTTGTCCTGGCGCTAGCCCTAGTTGTCCTGACGCTAACCCTAGTTGTCCTGACGCTAACCCTAGTTGTCCTGCCGCTAACCCTAGTTGTCCTGACGCTAACTCTAGTTGTCCTGACGCTAACCCTAGTTGTCATGACGCTAACCCGAGTTGTCCTGACGCCAACCCGAGTTGTCCTGACGCTTACCCGAGTTGTCCTGACGCTAACCCGAGTTGTCCTGACGCTAACCCGAGTTGTCCTGACGCTAACCCTAGTTGTCCTGACGCTAACCCGAGTTGTCCTGACGCTAACCCGAGTTGTCCTGACGCTAACCCGAGTTGTCCTGATGCTAACCCGAGTTGTCCTGACGCTAACCCTAGTTGTCCTGACGCTAACCCGAGTTGTCCTGACGCTAACCCGAGTTGTCCTGACGCTAACCCTAGTTGTCCTGACGCTAAACCAAGTTGTCCTGACGCTAACCCGAGTTGTCCTGATGCTAACCCTACTTGTCCTGACGCTAACCCTACTTGTTCTGACGCTAACCCTAGTTGTCCTGACGCTAACCCTAGTTGTCCTGACGCTAACCCTAGTTGTCCTGGCGCTAACCCTAGTTGTCCTGGCGCTAACCCTAGTTGTCCTGGCGCTAACCCTAGTTGTCCTGACGCTAACCCTACTTGTCCTGACGCTAACCCTACTTGTCCTGACGCTAACCCTACTTGTCCTGACGCTAACCCTAGTTGTCCTGACGCTAACCCTAGTTTTCCTGACGCTAACCCTAGTTGTCCTGATGCTAACCCTAGTTGTCGTGACGCTAACCCTAGTTGTCGTGACGCTAACCCTAGTTGTCCTGATGCTAACCCTAGTTGTCCTGACGCTAACCCTAGTTGTCCTGACGCTAACCCTAGTTGTCTTGACGCTAACCCTAGTTGTCCTGACGCTAACCCTAGTTGTCCTGACGCTAACCCTAGTTGTCCTGACGCTAACACTAGTTGTCCTGACGCTAACCCTAGTTGTCCTGACGCTGACCCTAGTTCTCCTGACGCTAACCGTAGTTCTCCTGACGCTAACCCTAGTTGTCCTGACGCTAGCCCTAGTTGTCCTGACGCTAACCCTAGTTGTCCTGACGCTAACCCTAGTTGTCCTGACACTAACCCTAGTTGTCCTGACGTTAACCCTAGTTGTCCTGACGCTTACTCTAGTTGTCCTGACGCTAACCCTAGTTGTCCTGACACTAACCCTAGTTGTCCTGACGCTAACCCTAGTTGTCCTGACACTAACCCTAGTTGTCCTGACGCTAACCCTAGTTGTCCTGACGCTAACCCTAGTTGTCCTGATGCTAACCCTAGTTGTCCTGACGCTAAACCTAGTTGTCCTGACGCTAACCCTAGTTGTCCTGACGCTAACCCTAGTTGTCCTGACGCTAACCCTAGTTGTCCTGACGCTAACCAGACTTGTCCTGACGCTAACCCTAGTTGTCCTGACGCTAACCCTACTTGTCCTGACTCTAACCCTATTTGTCCTGACGCTAAACCTACTTGTCCTGACGCTAACCCTAGTTGTCCTGACGCTAACCCTACTTGTCCTGACGCTAACCCTAGTTGTCCTGACGCTAACCCTAGTTGTCCTGACGCTAACCCTACTTGTCCTGATGCTAACCCTAGTTGTCCTGACGCTAACCCTAGTTGTCCTGACGCTAACCCTAGTTGTCCTGACGCTAACCCTACTTGTCCTGGCGCTAACCCTAGTTGTCCTGACGCTAACCCTAGTTGTCCTGACGCTAACCCTAGTTGTCCTGACGCTAACCCTAGTTGTCCTGACGCTAACCCTAGTTGTCCTGGTGCTAACCCTAGTTGTCCTGACGCTAACCCTAGTTGTCCTGGCACTAACCCTAGTTGTCCTGGCGCTAACCCTAGTTGTCCTGGCGCTAACCCTAGTTGTCCTGGAGCTAACCCTAGTTGTCCTGGTGCTAACCCGAGTTGTCCTGGCGCTAACCCTAGTTGTCCTGGCGCTAACCCTAGTTGTCCTGACGCTAACCCTAGTTGTCCTGACGCTAACCCTAGCTGTCCTGACGCTAACCCTAGTTGTCCTGACACTAACCCTAGTTGTCCTGATGCTAACCCTAGTTGTCCTGACGCTAACCCTAGTTGTCCTGACGCTAACCCTAGTTGTACTGACGCTAACCCTAGTTGTCCTGACGCTAACCCGAGTTGTCCTGACGCTAACCCGAGTTGTCCTGACGCTAACCCGAGTTGTCCTGACGCTAACCCTAGTTGTCCTGACGCTAACCTGAGTTGTCCTGACGCTAACCCGAGTTGTCCTGAGGCTAAGCCGAGTTGTCCTGATGCTAACCCGAGTTGTCCTGACGCTAACCCGAGTTGTCCTGACGCTAACCCGAGTTGTCCTGACGCTAACCCGAGTTGTCCTGACGCTAACCCGAGTTGTCCTGACGCTAAACCGAGTTGTCCTGACGCTAACCCGAGTTGTCCTGACGCTAACCCTACTTGTCCTGACGCTAACCCTAGTTGTCCTGACGCTAACCCTAGTTGTCCTGACGCTAACCCTACTTGTCCTGACGCTAACCCTAGTTGTCCTGGCGCTAACCCTAGTTGTCCTGGCGCTAACCCTAGTTGTCCTGGCACTAACCCTAGTTGTCCTGACTCTAACCCTAGTTGTCCTGACGCTAACCCTACTTGTCCTGACGCTAACCCTACTTGTCCTGACGCTAACCCTAGTTGTCCTGACGCTAACCCTACTTGTCCTGATGCTAACCCTAGTTGTCCTGACGCTAACCCTAGTTGTCCTGACGCTAACCCTAGTTGTCCTGACGCTAACCCTACTTGTCCTGGCGCTAACCCTAGTTGTCCTGACGCTAACCCTAGTTGTCCTGACGCTAACCCTAGTTGTCCTGACGCTAACCCTAGTTGTCCTGACGCTAACCCTAGTTGTCCTGGTGCTAACCCTAGTTGTCCTGACGCTAACCCTAGTTGTCCTGGCACTAACCCTAGTTGTCCTGGCGCTAACCCTAGTTGTCCTGGCGCTAACCCTAGTTGTCCTGGAGCTAACCCTAGTTGTCCTGGTGCTAACCCGAGTTGTCCTGGCGCTAACCCTAGTTGTCCTGGCGCTAACCCTAGTTGTCCTGACGCTAACCCTAGTTGTCCTGACGCTAACCCTAGCTGTCCTGACGCTAACCCTAGTTGTCCTGACACTAACCCTAGTTGTCCTGACGCTAACCCTAGTTGTCCTGACGCTAACCCTAGTTGTCCTGACGCTAACCCTAGTTGTACTGACGCTAACCCTAGTTGTCCTGACGCTAACCCGAGTTGTCCTGACGCTAACCCGAGTTGTCCTGACGCTAACCCGAGTTGTCCTGACGCTAACCCTAGTTGTCCTGACGCTAACCCGAGTTGTCCTGACGCTAACCCGAGTTGTCCTGAGGCTAAGCCGAGTTGTCCTGATGCTAACCCGAGTTGTCCTGACGCTAACCCGAGTTGTCCTGACGCTAACCCGAGTTGTCCTGACGCTAACCCGAGTTGTCCTGACGCTAACCCGAGTTGTCCTGACGCTAAACCGAGTTGTCCTGACGCTAACCCGAGTTGTCCTGACGCTAACCCTACTTGTCCTGACGCTAACCCTAGTTGTCCTGACGCTAACCCTAGTTGTCCTGACGCTAACCCTACTTGTCCTGACGCTAACCCTAGTTGTCCTGGCGCTAACCCTAGTTGTCCTGGCGCTAACCCTAGTTGTCCTGGCACTAACCCTAGTTGTCCTGACTCTAACCCTAGTTGTCCTGACGCTAACCCTACTTGTCCTGACGCTAACCCTACTTGTCCTGACGCTAACCCTAGTTGTCCTGACGCTAACCCTAGTTGTCCTGACGCAAACCCTAGTTGTCCTGATGCTAACCCTAGTTGTCCTGACGCTAACCCTACTTGTCCTGACGCTAACCCTACTTGTCCTGACGCTAACCCTAGTTGTCCTGACGCTAACCCTATTTGTCCTGACGCTAAACCTACTTGTCCTGACGCTAACCCTAGTTGTCCTGACGCTAACCCTAGTTGTCCTGACGCTTACCCTAGTTGTCCTGACGCTAACCTTAGTTGTCCTGACGCTAACCCTACTTGTCCTGACGCTAACCCTACTTGTCCTGACGCTAACCCTAGTTGTCCTGACGCTAACCCTATTTCTCCTGATGCTAAACCTACTTGTCCTGACGCTAACCCTAGTTGACCTGACGCTAACCCTACTTGTCCTGACGCTAACCCTAGTTGTCCTGACGCTAAACCCAGTTGTCCTGACACTAACCCTACTTGTCCTGACGCTAACCCTAGTTGTCCTAATGCTAACCCTAGTTGTCCTGACGCTAACCCTAGTTGTCCTGACGCTAACCCTAGTTGTCCTGACGCTAACCCTAGTTGTCCTGGCGCTAACCCTAGTTGTCCTGGCGCTAACCCTAGTTGTCCTGGCGCTAACCCTAGTTGTCCTGGCGCTAACCTTAGTTGTCCTGGCGCTAACCCGAGTTGTCCTGGCGCTAACCCTAGTTGTCCTGACGCTAACCCTAGTTGTTCTCGCGCTAACCCTAGTTGTCCTGGCGCTAACCCTAGTTGTCCTGGCGCTAATCCTAGTTGTCCTGGCGCTAACCCTAGTTGTCCTGACGCTAACCCTAGTTGTCCTGACGCTAACCCTAGTTGTCCTGATGCTAACCCTAGTTGTCCTGACGCTAACCCTAGTTGTCCTGACGCTAACCCTAGTTGTCCTGACGCTAACCCTACTTGTCCTGACGCTAACCCTAGTTGTCCTGACGCTAACCCTAGTTGTCCTGACGCTAACTCTAGTTGTCCTGACGCTAACCCTACTTGTCCTGACGCTAACCCTACTTGTCCTGACGCTAACCCTAGTTGTCCTGACGCTAACCCTATTTCTCCTGATGCTAAACCTACTTGTCCTGACGCTAACCCTAGTTGACCTGACGCTAACCCTACTTGTCCTGACGCTAACCCTAGTTGTCCTAATGCTAACCCTAGTTGTCCTGACGCTAACCCTAGTTGTCCTGACGCTAACCCTACTTGTCCTGACGCTAACCCTACTTGTCCTGACGCTAACCCTAGTTGTCCTGACGCTAACCCTAGTTGTCCTGACGCTAACCCTACTTGTCCTGACGCTAACCCTAGTTGTCCTAATGCTAACCCTAGTTGTCCTGACGCTAACCCTAGTTGTCCTGACGCTAACCCTACTTGTCCTGACGCTAACCCTACTTGTCCTGACGCTAACCCTAGTTGTCCTGACGCTAACCCTAGTTGTCCTGACGCTAACCCTAGTTGTCCTGACGCTAACCCTAGTTGTCCTGACGCTAACCCTAGTTGTCCTGGCGCTAACCCTAGTTGTCCTGGCGCTAACCCTAGTTGTCCTGGCGCTAACCCTAGTTGTCCTGGCGCTAACCCTAGTTGTCCTGGCGCTAACCTTAGTTGTCCTGGCGCTAACCCGAGTTGTCCTGGCGCTAACCCTAGTTGTCCTGATGCTAACCCTAGTTGTTCTCGCGCTAACCCTAGTTGTCCTGGCGCTAACCCTAGTTGTCCTGGCGCTAACCCTAGTTGTCCTGACGCTAACCCTAGTTGTCCTGATGCTAACCCTAGTTGTCCTGACGCTAACCCTAGTTGTCCTGACGCTAACCCTAGTTGTCCTGACGCTAACCCTAGTTGTCCTGACGCTAACCCTAGTTGTCCTGGCGCTAACCCTAGTTGTCCTGGCGCTAACCCTAGTTGTCCTGGCGCTAACCCGAGTTGTCCTGGTGCTAACCCTAGTTGTCCTAACGCTAACCCTAGTTGTCCTGGCGCTAACCCTAGTTGTCCTGGCGCTAACCCTAGTTGTCCTGGCGCTAACCCTAGTTGTCCTGACGCTAACCCTAGTTGTCCTGACGCTAACCCTAGTTGTCCTGCCGCTAACCCTAGTTGTCCTGACGCTAACTCTAGTTGTCCTGACGCTAACCCTAGTTGTCATGACGCTAACCCGAGTTGTCCTGACGCCAACCCGAGTTGTCCTGACGCTTACCCGAGTTGTCCTGACGCTAACCCGAGTTGTCCTGACGCTAACCCGAGTTGTCCTGACGCTAACCCTAGTTGTCCTGACGCTAACCCGAGTTGTCCTGACGCTAACCCGAGTTGTCCTGACGCTAACCCGAGTTGTCCTGATGCTAACCCGAGTTGTCCTGACGCTAACCCTAGTTGTCCTGACGCTAACCCGAGTTGTCCTGACGCTAACCCGAGTTGTCCTGACGCTAACCCTAGTTGTCCTGACGCTAAACCAAGTTGTCCTGACGCTAACCCGAGTTGTCCTGATGCTAACCCTACTTGTCCTGACGCTAACCCTACTTGTTCTGACGCTAACCCTAGTTGTCCTGACGCTAACCCTAGTTGTCCTGACGCTAACCCTAGTTGTCCTGGCGCTAACCCTAGTTGTCCTGGCGCTAACCCTAGTTGTCCTGGCGCTAACCCTAGTTGTCCTGACGCTAACCCTACTTGTCCTGACGCTAACCCTACTTGTCCTGACGCTAACCCTACTTGTCCTGACGCTAACCCTAGTTGTCCTGACGCTAACCCTAGTTTTCCTGACGCTAACCCTAGTTGTCCTGATGCTAACCCTAGTTGTCGTGACGCTAACCCTAGTTGTCGTGACGCTAACCCTAGTTGTCCTGATGCTAACCCTAGTTGTCCTGACGCTAACCCTAGTTGTCCTGACGCTAACCCTAGTTGTCTTGACGCTAACCCTAGTTGTCCTGACGCTAACCCTAGTTGTCCTGACGCTAACCCTAGTTGTCCTGACGCTAACACTAGTTGTCCTGACGCTAACCCTAGTTGTCCTGACGCTGACCCTAGTTCTCCTGACGCTAACCGTAGTTCTCCTGACGCTAACCCTAGTTGTCCTGACGCTAGCCCTAGTTGTCCTGACGCTAACCCTAGTTGTCCTGACGCTAACCCTAGTTGTCCTGACACTAACCCTAGTTGTCCTGACGTTAACCCTAGTTGTCCTGACGCTTACTCTAGTTGTCCTGACGCTAACCCTAGTTGTCCTGACACTAACCCTAGTTGTCCTGACGCTAACCCTAGTTGTCCTGACACTAACCCTAGTTGTCCTGACGCTAACCCTAGTTGTCCTGACGCTAACCCTAGTTGTCCTGACGCTAACCCTAGTTGTACTGACGCTAACCCTAGTTGTCCTGACGCTAACCCGAGTTGTCCTGACGCTCACCCGAGTTGTCCTGACGCTAACCCGAGTTGTCCTGACGCTAACCCGAGTTGTCCTGACGCTAACCCTAGTTGTCCTGACACTAACCCGAGTTGTCCTGACGCTAACCCGAGTTGTCCTGAGGCTAAGCCGAGTTGTCCTGACGCTAACCCGAGTTGTCCTGACGCTAACCCGAGTTGTCCTGACGCTAACCCGAGTTGTCCTGACGCTAACCCTAGTTGTCCTGACGCTAACCCGAGTTGTCCTGACGCTAAACCGAGTTGTCCTGACGCTAACCCGAGTTGTCCTGACGCTAACCCTACTTGTCCTGACGCTAACCCTAGTTGTCCTGACGCTAACCCTAGTTGTCCTGACGCTAACCCTACTTGTCCTGACGCTAACCCTAGTTGTCCTGGCGCTAACCCTAGTTGTCCTGGCGCTAACCCTAGTTGTTCTGGCACTAACCCTAGTTGTCCTGACTCTAACCCTAGTTGTCCTGACGCTAACCCTACTTGTCCTGACGCTAACCCTACTTGTCCTGACGCTAACCCTAGTTGTCCTGACGCTAACCCTAGTTGTCCTGACGCAAACCCTAGTTGTCCTGACGCTAACCCTACTTGTCCTGACGCTAACCCTAGTTGTCCTGACGCTAACCCTAGTTGTCCTGACGCTAACTCTAGTTGTCCTGACGCTAACCCTACTTGTCCTGACGCTAACCCTACTTGTCCTGGCGCTAACCCGAGTTGTCCTGGTGCTAACCCTAGTTGTCCTAACGCTAACCCTAGTTGTCCTGGCGCTAACCCTAGTTGTCCTGGCGCTAACCCTAGTTGTCCTGGCGCTAACCCTAGTTGTCCTGACGCTAACCCTAGTTGTCCTGACGCTAACCCTAGTTGTCCTGCCGCTAACCCTAGTTGTCCTGACGCTAACTCTAGTTGTCCTGACGCTAACCCTAGTTGTCATGACGCTAACCCGAGTTGTCCTGACGCCAACCCGAGTTGTCCTGACGCTAACCCGAGTTGTCCTGACGCTAACCCGAGTTGTCCTGACGCTAACCCGAGTTGTCCTGACGCTAACCCTAGTTGTCCTGACGCTAACCCGAGTTGTCCTGACGCTAACCCGAGTTGTCCTGACGCTAACCCGAGTTGTCCTGATGCTAACCCGAGTTGTCCTGACGCTAACCCTAGTTGTCCTGACGCTAACCCGAGTTGTCCTGACGCTAACCCGAGTTGTCCTGACGCTAACCCTAGTTGTCCTGACGCTAAACCGAGTTGTCCTGACGCTAACCCGAGTTGTCCTGATGCTAACCCTACTTGTCCTGAAGCTAACCCTACTTGTTCTGACGCTAACCCTAGTTGTCCTGACGCTAACCCTAGTTGTCCTGACGCTAACCCTAGTTGTCCTGGCGCTAACCCTAGTTGTCCTGGCGCTAACCCTAGTTGTCCTGGCGCTAACCCTAGTTGTCCTGACGCTAACCCTACTTGTCCTGACGCTAACCCTACTTGTCCTGACGCTAACCCTACTTGTCCTGACGCTAACCCTAGTTGTCCTGACGCTAACCCTAGTTTTCCTGACGCTAACCCTAGTTGTCCTGATGCTAACCCTAGTTGTCGTGACGCTAACCCTAGTTGTCGTGACGCTAACCCTAGTTGTCCTGATGCTAACCCTAGTTGTCCTGACGCTAACCCTAGTTGTCCTGACGCTAACCCTAGTTGTCTTGACGCTAACCCTAGTTGTCCTGACGCTAACCCTAGTTGTCCTGACGCTAACCCTAGTTGTCCTGACGCTAACACTAGTTGTCCTGACGCTAACCCTAGTTGTCCTGACGCTGACCCTAGTTCTCCTGACGCTAACCGTAGTTCTCCTGACGCTAACCCTAGTTGTCCTGACGCTAGCCCTAGTTGTCCTGACGCTAACCCTAGTTGTCCTGACGCTAACCCTAGTTGTCCTGACACTAACCCTAGTTGTCCTGACGTTAACCCTAGTTGTCCTGACGCTTACTCTAGTTGTCCTGACGCTAACCCTAGTTGTCCTGACACTAACCCTAGTTGTCCTGACGCTAACCCTAGTTGTCCTGACACTAACCCTAGTTGTCCTGACGCTAACCCTAGTTGTCCTGACGCTAACCCTAGTTGTCCTGACGCTAACCCTAGTTGTACTGACGCTAACCCTAGTTGTCCTGACGCTAACCCGAGTTGTCCTGACGCTCACCCGAGTTGTCCTGACGCTAACCCGAGTTGTCCTGACGCTAACCCGAGTTGTCCTGACGCTAACCCTAGTTGTCCTGACGCTAACCCGAGTTGTCCTGACGCTAACCCGAGTTGTCCTGAGGCTAAGCCGAGTTGTCCTGACGCTAACCCGAGTTGTCCTGACGCTAACCCGAGTTGTCCTGACGCTAACCCGAGTTGTCCTGACGCTAACCCTAGTTGTCCTGACGCTAACCCGAGTTGTCCTGACGCTAAACCGAGTTGTCCTGACGCTAACCCGAGTTGTCCTGACGCTAACCCTACTTGTCCTGACGCTAACCCTAGTTGTCCTGACGCTAACCCTAGTTGTCCTGACGCTAACCCTACTTGTCCTGACGCTAACCCTAGTTGTCCTGGCGCTAACCCTAGTTGTCCTGGCGCTAACCCTAGTTGTTCTGGCACTAACCCTAGTTGTCCTGACTCTAACCCTAGTTGTCCTGACGCTAACCCTACTTGTCCTGACGCTAACCCTACTTGTCCTGACGCTAACCCTAGTTGTCCTGACGCTAACCCTAGTTGTCCTGACGCAAACCCTAGTTGTCCTGATGCTAACCCTAGTTGTCCTGACGCTAACCCTACTTGTCCTGACGCTAACCCTACTTGTCCTGACGCTAACCCTAGTTGTCCTGACGCTAACCCTATTTGTCCTGACGCTAAACCTACTTGTCCTGATGCTAACCCTAGTTGTCCTGACGCTAACCCTAGTTGTCCTGACGCTAACCCTAGTTGTCCTGACGCTAACCCTAGTTGTCCTGACGCTAACCCTACTTGTCCTGACGCTAACCCTACTTGTCCTGACGCTAACCCTAGTTGTCCTGACGCTAACCCTATTTCTCCTGATGCTAAACCTACTTGTCCTGACGCTAAACCTAGTTGACCTGACGCTAACCCTACTTGTCCTGACGCTAACCCTAGTTGTCCTGACGCTAACCCCAGTTGTCCTGACACTAACCCTACTTGTCCTGACGCTAACCCTAGTTGTCCTAATGCTAACCCTAATTGTCCTGACGCTAACCCTAGTTGTCCTGACGCTAACCCTAGTTGTCCTGACGCTAACCCTAGTTGTCCTGGCCCTAATCCTAGTTGTCCTGGCGCTAACCCTAGTTGTCCTGACGCTAAGCCTAGTTGTCCTGATGCTAACCCTAGTTGTCCTGGCGCTAACCCTAGTTGTCCTGAAGCTAACCCTAGTTGTCCTGACGCTAACCCTAGTTGTCCTGACGCTAACCCTACTTGTCCTGACGCTAACCCTACTTGTCCTGACGCTAACCCTAGTTGTCCTGACGCCAACCCTACTTGTCCTGATGCTAACCCTAGTTGTCCTGACGCTAACCCTAGTTGTCCTGATGCTAACCCTAGGTGTCCTGACGCTAAACCTAGTTGTCCTGACGCTAACCCTAGTTGTCCTGACGCAAACCCTAGTTGTCCTGATGCTAACCCTAGTTGTCCTGACGCTAACCCTACTTGTCCTGACGCTAACCCTACTTGTCCTGACGCTAACCTTAGTTGTCCTGACGCTAACCCTATTTGTCCTGACGCTAAACCTACTTGTCCTGACGCTAACCCTAGTTGTCCTGACGCTAACCCTAGTTGTCCTGACGCTAACCCTAGTTGTCCTGACGCTAACCCTAGTTGTCCTGACGCTAACCCTACTTGTCCTGACGCTAACCCTACTTGTCCTGACGCTAACCCTAGTTGTCCTGACGCTAACCCTATTTCTCCTGATGCTAAACCTACTTGTCCTGACGCTAACCCTAGTTGACCTGACGCTAACCCTACTTGTCCTGACGCTAACCCTAGTTGTCCTGACGCTAAACCCAGTTGTCCTGACACTAACCCTACTTGTCCTGACGCTAACCCTAGTTGTCCTAATGCTAACCCTAGTTGTCCTGACGCTAACCCTAGTTGTCCTGACGCTAACCCTACTTGTCCTGACGCTAACCCTACTTGTCCTGACGCTAACCCTAGTTGTCCTGACGCTAACCCTAGTTGTCCTGACGCTAACCCTAGTTGTCCTGACGCTAACCCTAGTTGTCCTGGCGCTAACCCTAGTTGTCCTGGCGCTAACCCTAGTTGTCCTGGCGCTAACCCTAGTTGTCCTGGCGCTAACCCTAGTTGTCCTGGCGCTAACCTTTGTTGTCCTGGCGCTAACCCGAGTTGTCCTGGCGCTAACCCTAGTTGTCCTGACGCTAACCCTAGTTGTTCTCGCGCTAACCCTAGTTGTCCTGGCGCTAACCCTAGTTGTCCTGGCGCTAACCCTAGTTGTCCTGGCGCTAACCCTAGTTGTCCTGACGCTAACCCTAGTTGTCCTGACGCTAACCCTAGTTGTCCTGATGCTAACCCTAGTTGTCCTGACGCTAACCCTAGTTGTCCTGACGCTAACCCTAGTTGTCCTGACGCTAACCCTACTTGTCCTGACGCTAACCCTAGTTGTCCTGACGCTAACCCTAGTTGTCCTGACGCTAACCCTAGTTGTCCTGACGCTAACCCTACTTGTCCTGACGCTAACCCTACTTGTCCTGACGCTAACCCTAGTTGTCCTGACGCTAACCCTATTTCTCCTGATGCTAAACCTACTTGTCCTGACGCTAACCCTAGTTGACCTGACGCTAACCCTACTTGTCCTGACGCTAACCCTAGTTGTCCTGACGCTAAACCCAGTTGTCCTGACACTAACCCTACTTGTCCTGACGCTAACCCTAGTTGTCCTAATGCTAACCCTAGTTGTCCTGACGCTAACCCTAGTTGTCCTGACGCTAACCCTACTTGTCCTGACGCTAACCCTACTTGTCCTGACGCTAACCCTAGTTGTCCTGACGCTAACCCTAGTTGTCCTGACACTAACCCTAGTTGTCCTGGCGCTAACCCTAGTTGTCCTGGCGCTAACCCTAGTTGTCCTGGCGCTAACCCTAGTTGTCCTGACGCTAACCCTACTTGTCCTGACGCTAACCCTACTTGTCCTGACGCTAACCCTACTTGTCCTGACGCTAACCCTAGTTGTCCTGACGCTAACCCTAGTTTTCCTGACGCTAACCCTAGTTGTCCTGATGCTAACCCTAGTTGTCGTGACGCTAACCCTAGTTGTCGTGACGCTAACCCTAGTTGTCCTGATGCTAACCCTAGTTGTCCTGACGCTAACCCTAGTTGTCCTGACGCTAACCCTAGTTGTCTTGACGCTAACCCTAGTTGTCCTGACGCTAACCCTAGTTGTCCTGACGCTAACCCTAGTTGTCCTGACGCTAACACTAGTTGTCCTGACGCTAACCCTAGTTGTCCTGACGCTGACCCTAGTTCTCCTGACGCTAACCGTAGTTCTCCTGACGCTAACCCTAGTTGTCCTGACGCTAGCCCTAGTTGTCCTGACGCTAACCCTAGTTGTCCTGACGCTAACCCTACTTGTCCTGACACTAACTCTAGTTGTCCTGACGTTAACCCTAGTTGTCCTGACGCTTACTCTAGTTGTCCTGACGATAACCCTAGTTGTCCTGACACTAACCCTAGTTGTCCTGACGCTAACCCTAGTTGTCCTGACACTAACCCTAGTTGTCCTGACGCTAACCCTAGTTGTCCTGACGCTAACCCTAGTTGTCCTGACGCTAACCCTAGTTGTACTGACGCTAACCCTAGTTGTCCTGACGCTAACCCGAGTTGTCCTGACGCTCACCCGAGTTGTCCTGACGCTAACCCGAGTTGTCCTGACGCTAACCCGAGTTGTCCTGACGCTAACCCTAGTTGTCCTGACGCTAACCCGAGTTGTCCTGACGCTAACCCGAGTTGTCCTGAGGCTAAGCCGAGTTGTCCTGACGCTAACCCGAGTTGTCCTGACGCTAACCCGAGTTGTCCTGACGCTAACCCTAGTTGTCCTGACGCTAACCCGAGTTGTCCTGACGCTAAACCGAGTTGTCCTGACGCTAACCCGAGTTGTCCTGACGCTAACCCTACTTGTCCTGACGCTAACCCTAGTTGTCCTGACGCTAACCCTAGTTGTCCTGACGCTAACCCTACTTGTCCTGACGCTAACCCTAGTTGTCCTGGCGCTAACCCTAGTTGTCCTGGCGCTAACCCTAGTTGTCCTGGCACTAACCCTAGTTGTCCTGACTCTAACCCTAGTTGTCCTGACGCTAACCCTACTTGTCCTGACGCTAACCCTACTTGTCCTGACGCTAACCCTAGTTGTCCTGACGCAAACCCTAGTTGTCCTGATGCTAACCCTAGTTGTCCTGACGCTAACCCTAGTTGACCTGACGCTAACCCTACTTGTCCTGACGCTAACCCTAGTTGTCCTGACGCTAACCCCAGTTGTCCTGACACTAACCCTACTTGTCCTGACGCTAACCCTAGTTGTCCTAATGCTAACCCTAGTTGTCCTGACGCTAACCCTAGTTGTCCTGACGCTAACCCTAGTTGTCCTGACGCTAACCCTAGTTGTCCTGGCCCTAATCCTAGTTGTCCTGGCGCTAACCCTAGTTGTCCTGACGCTAAGCCTAGTTGTCCTGATGCTAACCCTAGTTGTCCTGGCGCTAACCCTAGTTGTCCTGAAGCTAACCCTAGTTGTCCTGACGCTAACCCTAGTTGTCCTGACGCTAACCCTACTTGTCCTGACGCTAACCCTACTTGTCCTGACGCTAACCCTAGTTGTCCTGACGCCAACCCTACTTGTCCTGACGCTAACCCTAGTTGTCCTGACGCTAACCCTAGTTGTCCTGATGCTAACCCTAGTTGTCCTGACGCTAAACCTAGTTGTCCTGACGCTAACCCTAGTTGTCCTGACGCTAACCCTAGTTGTCCTGACGCTAACCCTAGTTGTCCTCACGCTAACCAGACTTGTCCTGACGCTAACCCTAGTTGTCCTGACGCTAACCCTACTTGTCCTGACTCTAACCCTATTTGTCCTGACGCTAAACCTACTTGTCCTGATGCTAACCCTAGTTGTCCTGACGCTAACCCTACTTGTCCTGACGCTAACCCTAGTTGTCCTGACGCTAACCCTAGTTGTCCTGACGCTAACCCTACTTGTCCTGACGCTAACCCTAGTTGTCCTGACGCTAACCCTAGTTGTCCTGACGCTAACCCTAGTTGTCCTGACGCTAACCCTACTTGTCCTGACGCTAACCCTAGTTGTCCTGACGCTAACCCTAGTTGTCCTGACGCTAACCCTAGTTGTCCTGACGCTAACCCTAGTTATCCTGACGCTAACCCTAGTTGTCCTGGTGCTAACCCTAGTTGTCCTGACGCTAACCCTAGTTGTCCTGGCACTAACCCTAGTTGTCCTGGCGCTAACCCTAGTTGTCCTGGCGCTAACCCTAGTTGTCCTGGAGCTAACCCTAGTTGTCCTGGAGCTAACCCGAGTTGTCCTGGCGCTAACCCTAGTTGTCCTGACGCTAACCCTAGTTGTCCTGACGCTAACCCTAGCTGTCCTGACGCTAACCCTAGTTGTCCTGACACTAACCCTAGTTGTCCTGACGCTAACCCTAGTTGTCCTGACGCTAACCCTAGTTGTCCTGACGCTAACCCTAGTTGTACTGACGCTAACCCTAGTTGTCCTGACGCTAACCCGAGTTGTCCTGACGCTAACCCGAGTTGTCCTGACGCTAACCCGAGTTGTCCTGACGCTAACCCGAGTTGTCCTGACGCTAACCCTAGTTGTCCTGACGCTAACCCGAGTTGTCCTGACGCTAACCCGAGTTGTCCTGAGGCTAAGCCGAGTTGTCCTGACGCTAACCCGAGTTGTCCTGACGCTAACCCGAGTTGTCCTGACGCTAAACCGAGTTGTCCTGACGCTAACCCTAGTTGTCCTGACGCTAACCCGAGTTGTCCTGACGCTAAACCGAGTTGTCCTGACGCTAACCCGAGTTGTCCTGACGCTAACCCTACTTGTCCTGACGCTAACCCTAGTTGTCCTGACGCTAACCCTAGTTGTCCTGACGCTAACCCTACTTGTCCTGACGCTAACCCTAGTTGTCCTGGCGCTAACCCTAGTTGTCCTGGCGCTAACCCTAGTTGTCCTGGCACTAACCCTAGTTGTCCTGACTCTAACCCTAGTTGTCCTGACGCTAACCCTACTTGTCCTGACGCTAACCCTACTTGTCCTGACGCTAACCCTAGTTGTCCTGACGCTAACCCTAGTTGTCCTGACGCAAACCCTAGTTGTCCTGATGCTAACCCTAGTTGTCCTGACGCTAACCCTACTTGTCCTGACGCTAACCCTACTTGTCCTGACGCTAACCCTAGTTGTCCTGACGCTAACCCTATTTGTCCTGACGCTAAACCTACTTGTCCTGACGCTAACCCTAGTTGTCCTGACGCTAACCCTAGTTGTCCTGACGCTAACCCTAGTTGTCCTGACGCTAACCCTAGTTGTCCTGACGCTAACCCTACTTGTCCTGACGCTAACCCTACTTGTCCTGACGCTAACCCTAGTTGTCCTGACGCTAACCCTATTTCTCCTGATGCTAAACCTACTTGTCCTGACGCTAACCCTAGTTGACCTGACGCTAACCCTACTTGTCCTGACGCTAACCCTAGTTGTCCTGACGCTAAACCCAGTTGTCCTGACACTAACCCTACTTGTCCTGACGCTAACCCTAGTTGTCCTAATGCTAACCCTAGTTGTCCTGACGCTAACCCTAGTTGTCCTGACGCTAACCCTACTTGTCCTGACGCTAACCCTACTTGTCCTGACGCTAACCCTACTTGTCCTGACGCTAACCCTAGTTGTCCTGACGCTAACCCTATTTCTCCTGATGCTAAACCTACTTGTCCTGACGCTAACCCTAGTTGACCTGACGCTAACCCTACTTGTCCTGACGCTAACCCTAGTTCTACTGACGCTAAACCCAGTTGTCCTGACACTAACCCTACTTGTCCTGACGCTAACCCTAGTTGTCCTGGCGCTAACCCTAGTTGTCCTGGCGCTAACCTTAGTTGTCCTGGCGCTAACCCGAGTTGTCCTGGCGCTAACCCTAGTTGTCCTGACGCTAACCCTAGTTGTTCTCGCGCTAACCCTAGTTGTCCTGGCGCTAACCCTAGTTGTCCTGGCGCTAACCCTAGTTGTCCTGGCGCTAACCCTAGTTGTCCTGACGCTAACCCTAGTTGTCCTGACGCTAACCCTAGTTGTCCTGATGCTAACCCTAGTTGTCCTGACGCTAACCCTAGTTGTCCTGACGCTAACCCTAGTTGTCCTGACGCTAACCCTAGTTGTCCTGACGCTAACCCTACTTGTCCTGACGCTAACCCTAGTTGTCCTGACGCTAACCCTAGTTGTCCTGACGCTAACCCTAGTTGTCCTGACGCTAACCCTACTTGTCCTGACGCTAACCCTACTTGTCCTGACGCTAACCCTACTTGTCCTGACGCTAACCCTAGTTGTCCTGACGCTAACCCTATTTCTCCTGATGCTAAACCTACTTGTCCTGACGCTAACCCTAGTTGACCTGACGCTAACCCTACTTGTCCTGACGCTAACCCTAGTTCTACTGACGCTAAACCCAGTTGTCCTGACACTAACCCTACTTGTCCTGACGCTAACCCTAGTTGTCCTAATGCTAACCCTAGTTGTCCTGACGCTAACCCTAGTTGTCCTGACGCTAACCCTACTTGTCCTGACGCTAACCCTACTTGTCCTGACGCTAACCCTAGTTGTCCTGACGCTAACCCTAGTTGTCCTGACGCTAACCCTAGTTGTCCTGACGCTAACCCTAGTTGTCCTGACGCTAACCCTAGTTGTCCTGGCGCTAACCCTAGTTGTCCTGGCGCTAACCCTAGTTGTCCTGGCGCTAACCCTAGTTGTCCTGGCGCTAACCTTAGTTGTCCTGGCGCTAACCCGAGTTGTCCTGGCGCTAACCCTAGTTGTCCTGACGCTAACCCTAGTTGTTCTCGCGCTAACCCTAGTTGTCCTGGCGCTAACCCTAGTTGTCCTGGCGCTAACCCTAGTTGTCCTGGCGCTAACCCTAGTTGTCCTGACGCTAACCCTAGTTGTCCTGACGCTAACCCTAGTTGTCCTGATGCTAACCCTAGTTGTCCTGACGCTAACCCTAGTTGTCCTGACGCTAACCCTAGTTGTCCTGGCGCTAACCCTAGTTGTCCTGGCGCTAACCCTAGTTGTCCTGGCGCTAACCCGAGTTGTCCTGGCGCTAACCCTAGTTGTCCTAACGCTAACCCTAGTTGTCCTGGCGCTAACCCTAGTTGTCCTGGCGCTAACCCTAGTTGTCCTGGCGCTAACCCTAGTTGTCCTGGCGCTAACCCTAGTTGTCCTGACGCTAACCCTAGTTGTCCTGACGCTAACCCTAGTTGTCCTGCCGCTAACCCTAGTTGTCCTGACGCTAACTCTAGTTGTCCTGACGCTAACCCTAGTTGTCCTGACGCTAACCCGAGTTGTCCTGACGCCAACCCGAGTTGTCCTGACGCTAACCCGAGTTGTCCTGACGCTAACCCGAGTTGTCCTGACGCTAACCCGAGTTGTCCTGACGCTAACCCTAGTTGTCCTGACGCTAACCCGAGTTGTCCTGACGCTAACCCGAGTTGTCCTGACGCTAACCCGAGTTGTCCTGATGCTAACCCGAGTTGTCCTGACGCTAACCCTAGTTGTCCTGATGCTAACCCGAGTTGTCCTGACGCTAACCCGAGTTGTCCTGACGCTAACCCGAGTTGTCCTGACGCTAACCCTAGTTGTCCTGATGCTAAACCGAGTTGTCCTGACGCTAACCCGAGTTGTCCTGATGCTAACCCTACTTGTCCTGACGCTAACCCTACTTGTTCTGACGCTAACCCTAGTTGTCCTGACGCTAACCCTAGTTGTCCTGACGCTAACCCTAGTTGTCTTGGCGCTAACCCTAGTTGTCCTGGCGCTAACCCTAGTTGTCCTGGCGCTAACCCTAGTTGTCCTGACGCTAACCCTACTTGTCCTGACGCTAACCCTACTTGTCCTGACGCTAACCCTACTTGTCCTGACGCTAACCCTAGTTGTCCTGACGCTAACCCTAGTTTTCCTGACGCTAACCCTAGTTGTCCTGATGCTAACCCTAGTTGTCGTGACGCTAACCCTAGTTGTCGTGACGCTAACCCTAGTTGTCCTGATGCTAACCCTAGTTGTCCTGACTCTAACCCTAGTTGTCCTGACGCTAACCCTAGTTGTCTTGACGCTAACCCTAGTTGTCCTGACGCTAACCCTAGTTGTCCTGACGCTAACCCTAGTTGTCCTGACGCTAACACTAGTTGTCCTGACGCTAACCCTAGTTGTCCTGACGCTGACCCTAGTTCTCCTGACGCTAACCGTAGTTCTCCTTACGCTAACCCTAGTTGTCCTGACGCTAGCCCTAGTTGTCCTGACGCTAACCCTAGTTGTCCTGACGCTAACCCTAGTTGTCCTGACACTAACCCTAGTTGTCCTGACGTTAACCCTAGTTGTCCTGACGCTTACTCTAGTTGTCCTGACGCTAACCCTAGTTGTCCTGACGCTAACCCTAGTTGTCCTGATGCTAACCCTAGTTGTCCTGACGCTAACCCTAGTTGTCCTGACGCTAACCCTAGTTGTCCTGACGCTAACCCTAGTTGTCCTGACGCTAACCCTAGTTGTCTTGACGCTAACCTTAGTTGTCCTGACGCTAACCCTAGTTGTCCTGACGCTAACCCTAGTTGTCCTGACGCTAACCCTAGTTGTCCTGACGCTAACCCTAGTTCTCCTGACGCTAACCCTAGTTGTCCTGACGCTAGCCCTAGTTGTCCTGACGCTAACCCTAGTTGTCCTGACGCTAACCCTAGTTGTCCTGACGTTAACCCTAGTTGTCCTGACGCTTACCCTAGTTGTCCTGACGCTAACCCTAGTTGTCCTGACGCTAACCCTACTTGTCCTGACGCTAACCCTAGTTGTCCTGACGCTAACCCTAGTTTTCCAGACGCTAACCCTAGTTGTCCTGACGCTAACCCTAGTTGTCCTGGCGCTAACCCTAGTTGTCCTGGCGCTAACCCTAGTTGTCCTGACGCTAACCCTACTTGTCCTGACGCTAACCCTACTTGTCCTGACGCTAACCCTACTTGTCCTGACGCTAACCCTAGTTGTCCTGACGCTAACCCTAGTTTTCCTGACGCTAACCCTAGTTGTCCTGATGCTAACCCTAGTTGTCGTGACGCTAACCCTAGTTGTCCTGACGCTTACCCTAGTTGTCCTGACGCTAACCCTAGTTGTCCTGACGCTAACCCTAGTTGTCCTGATGCTAACCCTAGTTGTCCTGACGCTAACCCTAGTTGTACTGACGCTAACCCTAGTTGTCCTGACGCTAACCCTAGTTGTCCTGACGCTAACCCTCGTTGTCTTGACGCTAACCCTAGTTGTCTTGACGCTAACCTTAGTTGTCCTGACGCTAACCCTAGTTGTCCTGACGCTAACCCTAGTTGTCCTGACGCTAACCCTAGTTCTCCTGACGCTAACCCTAGTTCTCCTGACGCTAACCCTAGTTGTCCTGACGCTAGCCCTAGTTGTCCTGACGCTAACCCTAGTTTTCCTGACGCTAACCCTAGTTGTCCTGACGTTAACCCTAGTTGTCCTGACGCTTACCCTAGTTGTCCTGACGCTAACCCTAGTTGTCCTGACGCTAACCCGAGTTGTCCTGACGCTAACCCTAGTTGTCCTGACGCTAACCCTAGTTTTCCAGACGCTAACCCTAGTTGTCCTGACGCTAACCCTAGTTGTCCTGGCGCTAACCCTACTTGTCCTGGCGCTAACCCTAGTTGTCCTGACGCTAACCCTACTTGTCCTGACGCTAACCCTACTTGTCCTGACGCTAACCCTACTTGTCCTGACGCTAACCCTAGTTGTCCTGACGCTAACCCTAGTTTTCCTGACGCTAACCCTAGTTGTCCTGATGCTAACCCTAGTTGTCGTGACGCTAACCCTAGTTGTCGTGACGCTAACCCTAGTTGTCCTGATGCTAACCCTAGTTGTCCTGACGCTAACCCTAGTTGTCCTGACGCTAACCCTAGTTGTCTTGACGCTAACCCTAGTTGTCCTGACGCTAACCCTAGTTGTCCTGACGCTAACCCTAGTTGTCCCGACGCTAACACTAGTTGTCCTGACGCTAACCCTAGTTGTCCTGACGCTGACCCTAGTTCTCCTGACGCTAACCGTAGTTCTCCTGACGCTAACCCTAGTTGTCCTGACGCTAGCCCTAGTTGTCCTGACGCTAACCCTAGTTGTCCTGACGCTAACCCTAGTTGTCCTGACACTAACCCTAGTTGTCCTGACGTTAACCCTAGTTGTCCTGACGCTTACCCTAGTTGTCCTGACGCTAAACCTAGTTGTCCTGATGCTAACCCTAGTTGTCCTGATGCTAACCCTAGTTGTCCTGACGCTAACCCTAGTTGTCCTGACGCTAACCCTAGTTGTCCTGACGCTAACCCTAGTTGTCCTGACGCTAACCCTAGTTGTCCTGACGCTAACCCTAGTTGTCTTGACGCTAACCTTAGTTGTCCTGACGCTAACCCCAGTTGTCCTGACGCTAACCCTAGTTGTCCTGACGCTAACCCTAGTTGTCCTGACGCTAACCCTAGTTCTCCTGACGCTAACCCTAGTTCTCCTGATGCTAACCCTAGTTGTCCTGACGCTAGCCCTAGTTGTCCTGACGCTAACCCTAGTTGTCCTGACGCTAACCCTAGTTGTCCTGACGTTAACCCTAGTTGTCCTGACGCTTACCCTAGTTGTCCTGACGCTAACCCTAGTTGTCCTGACGCTAACCCTAGTTGTCCTGACGCTAACCCTAGTTGTCCTGACGCTAACCCTAGTTTTCCAGACGCTAACCCTAGTTGTCCTAACTCTAACCCTAGTTGTCCTGACGCTAACCCTAGTTGTCCTGACGCTATCCCTAGTTGTCCTGACGCTAACCCTAGTTGTCCTGACGCTAACCCTAGTTGTCCTGGCGCTAACCCTAGTTGTACTGTCGCTAACCCTAGTTGTCCTGGCGCTAACCCTAGTTGTCCTGACGCTAACCCTAGTTGTCCTGACGCTAACCCTAGTTGTCCTGACGCTAACCCTAGTTGTCCTGATGCTAACCCTAGTTGTCGTGACGCTAACCCTAGTTGTCGTGATGCTAACCCTAGTTGTCCTGACGCTAACCCTAGTTGTCCTGACGCTAACCCTAGTTGTCCTGACCCTAACCCTAGTTGTCTTGACGCTAACCCTAGTTGTCCTGACGCTAACCCTAGTTGTCCTGACGCTAACCCTAGTTGTCCTGACGCTAACTCTAGTTGTCCTGACTCTAACCCTAGTTGTCCTGACGCTAACCGTAGTTCTCCTGACGCTAACCCTAGTTGTCCTGTCGCTAGCCCTAGTTGTCCTGACGCTAACCCTAGTTGTCCTGACGCTAACCCTAGTTGTCCTGACGCTAACCCTAGTTGTCCTGACGTTAACCCTAGTTGTCCTGACGCTTACCCTAGTTGTCCTGACGCTAACCCTAGTTGTCCTGACGCTAACCCTAGTTGTCCTGACGCTAACCCTACTTGTCCTGGCGCTAACCCTAGTTGTCCTGGCGCTAACCCTAGTTGTCCTGGCGCTAACCCTAGTTGTCCTGACGCTAACCCTAGTTGTCCTGACGCTAACCCTACTTGTCCTGACGCTAACCCTACTTGTCCTGACGCTAACCCTACTTGTCCTGACGCTAACTCTAGTTGTCCTGACGCTAACCCTACTTGTCCTGACGCTAACCCTAGTTGTCCTGATGCTAACCCTAGTTGTCGTGACGCTAATCCTAGTTGTCGTGATGCTAACCCTAGTTGTCCTGACGCTAACCCTAGTTGTCCTGACGCTAACCCTAGTTGTCCTGACGCTAACCCTAGTTGTCTTGACGCTAACCCTAGTTGTCCTGACGCTAACCCTAGTTGTCCTGACGCTAACCCTAGTTGTCCTGACGCTAACACTAGTTGTCCTGACGTTAACCCTAGTTGTCCTGACGCCAACCCTAGTTCTCCTGACGCTAACCGTATTTCTCCTGACGCTAACCCTAGTTGTCCTGACGCTAGCCCTAGTTGTCCTGACGCTAACCCTAGTTGTCCTGACGCTAACCCTAGTTGTCCTGACGCTAACCCTAGTTGTCCTGACGTTAACCCTAGTTGTCCTGACGCTTACCCTAGTTGTCCTGACGCTAACCCTAGTTGTCCTGACGCTAACCCTAGTTGTCCTGATGCTAACCCTAGTTGTCCTGACGCTAACCCTAGTTGTCCTGACGCTAACCCTAGTTGTCCTGACGCTAACCCTAGTTGTCTTGACGCTAACCCTAGTTGTCCTGACGCTAACCCTAGTTGTCCTGACGCTAACCCTAGTTGTCCTGACGCTAACCCTAGTTCTCCTGACGCTAACCCTAGTTGTCCTGACGCTAGCCCTAGTTGTCCTGACGCTAACCCTAGTTGTCCTGACGCTAACCCTAGTTGTCCTGACGTTAACCCTAGTTGTCCTGACGCTTACCCTAGTTGTCCTGACGCTAACCCTAGTTGTCCTGACGCTAACCGTAGTTGTCCTGACGCTAACCCTAGTTTTCCTGACGCTAACCCTAGTTGTCCTGACGCTAACCCTAGTTGTCCTGACGCTAACCCTAGTTGTCCTAACGCTAACCCTAGTTGTCCTGGCGCTAACCCTAGTTGTACTGTCGCTAACCCTAGTTGTCCTGGCGCTAACCCTAGTTGTCCTCACGCTAACCCTAGTTGTCCTGACGCTAAACCTAGTTGTACTGACGCTAACCCTAGTTGTCCTGGCGCTAACCCTAGTTGTCCTGGCGCTAACCCTAGTTGTCCTGACGCTAACCCTAGTTGTCCTGACGCTAACCCTAGTTGTCCTGACGCAAAGCCTAGTTGTCCTGACGCTAACCCTAGTTGTCCTGACGCTAACCATAGGTGTCCTGACGCTAACCCTAGTTGTCCTGACGCTAACCCTAGGTGTCCTGACGCTAACCCTAGTTGTCCTGACGCTAAGCCTAGTTGTCCTGACGCTAACCCTAGTTGTCCTGACGCTAATCCTAGTTGTCCTGACGCTAACCCTAGTTGTCCTGACGCTAACCCTAGTTGTCCTGACTCTAAACCGAGTTGTCCTGACGCTAACCCGAGTTGTCCTGATGCTAACCCTACTTGTCCTGACGCTAACCCTACTTGTCCTGACGCTAACCCTAGTTGTCCTGACGCTAACCCTAGTTGTCCTGACGCTAACCCTAGTTGTCCTGGCGCTAACCCTAGTTGTCCTGGCGCTAACCCTAGTTGTCCTGGCGCTAACCCTAGTTGTCCTGACGCTAACCCTACTTGTCCTGACGCTAACCCTACTTGTCCTGACGCTAACCCTACTTGTCCTGACGCTAACCCTACTTGTCCTGACGCTAACCCTAGTTGTCCTGACGCTAACCCTAGTTGTCCTGACGCTAACCCTAGTTGTCCTGATGCTAACCCTAGTTGTCGTGACGCTAACCCTAGTTGTCGTGATGCTAACCCTAGTTGTCCTGACGCCAACCCTAGTTGTCCTGACGCTAACCCTAGTTGTCTTGACGCTAACCCTAGTTGTCCTGACGCTAACCCTAGTTGTCCTGACGCTAACACTAGTTGTCCTGACGCTAACCCTAGTTGTCCTGACGCCAACCCTAGTTCTCCTGACGCTAACCGTAGTTCTCCTGACGATAACCCTAGTTGTCCTGACGCTAGCCCTAGTTGTCCTGACGCTAACCCTAGTTGTCCTGACGCTAACCCTAGTTGTCCTGACGCTAACCCTAGTTGTCCTGACGTTAACCCTAGTTGTCCTGACGCTTACCCTAGTTGTCCTGACGCTAACCCTAGTTGTCCTGACGCTAACCCTAGTTGTCCTGGCGCTAACCCTAGTTGTCCTGGCGCTAACCCTAGTTGTCCTGACGCTAACCATAGTTGTCCTGACGCTAACCCTACTTGTCCTGACGCTAACCCTACTTGTCCTGACGCTAACCCTAGTTGTCCTGACGCTAACCCTAGTTGTCCTGACGCTAACCCTAGTTGTCCTGATGCTAACCCTAGTTGTCGTGACGCTAACCCTAGTTGTCCTGACGCTAACCCTAGTTGTCTTGACGCTAACCCTAGTTGTCCTGACGCTAACCCTAGTTGTCCTGACGCTAACACTAGTTGTCCTGACGCTAACCCTAGTTGTCTTGACGCTAACCCTAGTTGTCCTGACGCTAACCCTAGTTGTCCTGACGCTAACACTAGTTGTCCTGACGCTAACCCTAGTTGTCCTGACGCCAACCCTAGTTCTCCTGACGCTAACCGTAGTTCTCCTGACGATAACCCTAGTTGTCCTGACGCTAGCCCTAGTTGTCCTGACGCTAACCCTAGTTGTCCTGACGCTAACCCTAGTTGTCCTGACGCTAACCCTAGTTGTCCTGACGTTAACCCTAGTTGTCCTGACGCTTACCCTAGTTGTCCTGACGCTAACCCTAGTTGTCCTGACGCTAACCCTAGTTGTCCTGGCGCTAACCCTAGTTGTCCTGGCGCTAACCCTAGTTGTCCTGACGCTAACCCTAGTTGTCCTGACGCTAACCCTACTTGTCCTGACGCTAACCCTACTTGTCCTGACGCTCACCCTACTTGTCCTGACGCTAACCCTAGTTGTCCTGACGCTAACCCTAGTTGTCCTGACGCTAACCCTAGTTGTACTGATGCTAACCCTAGTTGTCGTGACGCTAACCCTAGTTGTCGTGATGCTAACCCTAGTTGTCCTGACGCTAACCCTAGTTGTCCTGACGCTAACCCTAGTTGTCTTGACGCTAACCCTAGTTGTCCTGACGCTAACCCTAGTTGTCCTGACGCTAACCCTAGTTGTCCTGACGCTAACACTAGTTGTCCTGACGCTAACCCTAGTTGTCCTGACGCCAACCCTAGTTCTCCTGACGCTAACCGTAGTTCTCCTGACGCTAACCGTAGTTCTCCTGACGCTAACCCTAGTTGTCCTGACGCTAGCCCTAGTTGTCCTGACGCTAACCCTAGTTGTCCTGACGCTAACCCTAGTTGTCCTGACGCTAACCCTAGTTGTCCTGACGTTAACCCTAGTTGTCCTGACGCTTACCCTAGTTGTCCTGACGCTAACCCTAGTTGTCCTGACGCTAACCCTAGTTGTCCTGATGCTAACCCTAGTTGTCCTGACGCTTACCCTAGTTGTCCTGACACTAACCCTAGTTGTCCTGACGCTAACCCTAGTTGTCCTGACGCTAACCCTAGTTGTCTTGACGCTAACCCTAGTTGTCCTGACGCTAAACATAGTTGTCCTGACGCTAACCCTAGTTGTCCTGACGCTAACCCTAGTTCTCCTGACGCTAACCCTAGTTCTCCTGACGCTAACCCTAGTTGTCCTGACGCTAACCCTAGTTGTCCTGACGCTAACCCTAGTTGTCCTGATGCTAACCCTAGTTGTCGTGACGCTAACCCTAGTTGTCATGATGCTAACCCTAGTTGTCCTGACGCTAACCCTAGTTGTCCTGACGCTAACCCTAGTTGTCCTGACGCTAACCCTAGTTGTCTTGACGCTAACCCTAGTTGTCCTGACGCTAACCCTATTTGTCCTGACGCTAACCCTAGTTGTCCTGACGCTAACTCTAGTTGTCCTGACGCTAACCCTAGTTGTCCTGACGCTAACCGTAGTTCTCCTGACGCTAACCCTAGTTGTCCTGACGCTAGCCCTAGTTGTCCTGACGCTAACCCTAGTTGTCCTGACGCTAACCCTAGTTGTCCTGACGCTAACCCTAGTTGTCCTGACGTTAACCCTAGTTGTCCTGACGCTTACCCTAGTTGTCCTGACGCTAACCCTAGTTGTCCTGACGCTAACCCTAGTTGTCCTGACGCTAACCCTAGTTGTCCTGGCGCTAACCCTAGTTGTCCTGGCGCTAACCCTAGTTGTCCTGGCGCTAACCCTAGTTGTCCTGACGCTAACCCTAGTTGTCCTGACGCTAACCCTACTTGTCCTGACGCTAACCCTACTTGTCCTGACGCTAACCCTACTTGTCCTGACGCTAACCCTAGTTGTCCTGACGCTAACCCTAGTTGTCCTGACGCTAACCCTAGTTGTCCTGATGCTAACCCTAGTTGTCGTGACGCTAACCCTAGTTGTCGTGATGCTAACCCTAGTTGTCCTGACGCTAACCCTAGTTGTCCTGACGCTAACCCTAGTTGTCCTGACGCTAACCCTAGTTGTCTTGACGCTAACCCTAGTTGTCCTGACGCTAACCCTAGTTGTCCTGACGCTAACCCTAGTTGTCCTGACGCTAACACTAGTTGTCCTGACGTTAACCCTAGTTGTCCTGACGCCAACCCTAGTTCTCCTGACGCTAACCGTAGTTCTCCTGACGCTAACCCTAGTTGTCCTGACGCTAGCCCTAGTTGTCCTGACGCTAACCCTAGTTGTCCTGACGCTAACCCTAGTTGTCCTGACGCTAACCCTAGTTGTCCTGACGTTAACCCTAGTTGTCCTGACGCTTACCCTAGTTGTCCTGACGCTAACCCTAGTTGTCCTGACGCTAACCCTAGTTGTCCTGATGCTAACCCTAGTTGTCCTGACGCTAACCCTAGTTGTCCTGACGCTAACCCTAGTTGTCTTGACGCTAACCCTAGTTGTCCTGACGCTAACCCTAGTTGTCCTGACGCTAACCCTAGTTGTCCTGACGCTAACCCTAGTTCTCCTGACGCTAACCCTAGTTGTCCTGACGCTAGCCCTAGTTGTCCTGACGCTAACCCTAGTTGTCCTGACGCTAACCCTAGTTGTCCTGACGTTAACCCTAGTTGTCCTGACGCTTACCCTAGTTGTCCTGACGCTAACCCTAGTTGTCCTGACGCTAACCCTAGTTGTCCTGACGCTAACCCTAGTTTTCCTGACGCTAACCCTAGTTGTCCTGACGCTAACCCTAGTTGTCCTGACGCTAACCCTAGTTGTCCTGACGCTAACCCTAGTTGTCCTAACGCTAACCCTAGTTGTCCTGGCGCTAACCCTAGTTGTACTGTCGCTAACCCTAGTTGTCCTGGCGCTAACCCTAGTTGTCCTGACGCTAACCCTAGTTGTCCTGACGCTAACCCTAGTTGTACTGACGCTAACCCTAGTTGTCCTGGCGCTAACCCTAGTTGTCCTGGCGCTAACCCTAGTTGTCCTGACGCTAACCCTAGTTGTCCTGACGCTAACCCTAGTTGTCCTGACGCAAAGCCTAGTTGTCCTGACGCTAACCCTAGTTGTCCTGACGCTAACCCTAGTTGTCCTGGCGCTAACCCTAGTTGTCCTGGCGCTAACCCTAGTTGTCCTGACGCTAACCCTACTTGTCCTGACGCTAACCCTACTTGTCCTGACGCTAACCCTACTTGTCCTGACGCTAACCCTACTTGTCCTGACGCTAACCCTAGTTGTCCTGACGCTAACCCTAGTTGTCCTGACGCTAACCCTAGTTGTCCTGATGCTAACCCTAGTTGTCGTGACGCTAACCCTAGTTGTCGTGATGCTAACCCTAGTTGTCCTGACGCCAACCCTAGTTGTCCTGACGCTAACCCTAGTTGTCTTGACGCTAACCCTAGTTGTCCTGACGCTAACCCTAGTTGTCCTGACGCTAACACTAGTTGTCCTGACGCTAACCCTAGTTGTCCTGATGCCAACCCTAGTTCTCCTGACGCTAACCGTAGTTCTTTACTGACGATAACCCTAGTTGTCCTGACGCTAGCCCTAGTTGTCCTGACGCTAACCCTAGTTGTCCTGACGCTAACCCTAGTTGTCCTGACGCTAACCCTAGTTGTCCTGACGTTAACCCTAGTTGTCCTGACGCTTACCCTAGTTGTCCTGACGCTAACCCTAGTTGTCCTGACGCTAACCCTAGTTGTCCTGGCGCTAACCCTAGTTGTCCTGGCGCTAACCCTAGTTGTCCTGACGCTAACCATAGTTGTCCTGACGCTAACCCTACTTGTCCTGACGCTAACCCTACTTGTCCTGACGCTAACCCTAGTTGTCCTGACGCTAACCCTAGTTGTCCTGACGCTAACCCTAGTTGTCCTGATGCTAACCCTAGTTGTCGTGACGCTAACCCTAGTTGTCGTGATGCTAACCCTAGTTGTCCTGACGCTAACCCTAGTTGTCCTGACGCTAACCCTAGTTGTCCTGACGCTAACCCTAGTTGTCTTGACGCTAACCCTAGTTGTCCTGACGCTAACCCTAGTTGTCCTGACGCTAACCCTAGTTGTCCTGACGCTAACACTAGTTGTCCTGACGCTAACCCTAGTTGTCCTGACGCCAACCCTAGTTCTCCTGACGCTAACCGTAGTTCTCCTGACGCTAACCGTAGTTCTCCTGACGCTAACCCTAGTTGTCCTGACGCTAGCCCTAGTTGTCCTGACGCTAACCCTAGTTGTCCTGACGCTAACCCTAGTTGTCCTGACGTTAACCCTAGTTGTCCTGACGCTTACCCTAGTTGTCCTGACGCTAACCCTAGTTGTCCTGACGCTAACCCTAGTTGTCCTGATGCTAACCCTAGTTGTCCTGACGCTAACCCTAGTTGTCCTGACACTAACCCTAGTTGTCCTGACGCTAACCCTAGTTGTCCTGACGCTAACCCTAGTTGTCTTGACGCTAACCCTAGTTGTCCTGGCGCTAACCCTAGTTGTCCTGACGCTAACCCTAGTTGTCCTGACGCTAACCCTAGTTGTCCTGACGCAAAGCCTAGTTGTCCTGACGCTAACCCTAGTTGTCCTGACGCTAACCATAGGTGTCCTGACGCTAACCCTAGTTGTCCTGACGCTAACCCTAGGTGTCCTGACGCTAACCCTAGTTGTCCTGACGCTAAGCCTAGTTGTCCTGACGCTAACCCTAGTTGTCCTGACGCTAATCCTAGTTGTCCTGACGCTAACCCTAGTTGTCCTGACGCTAACCCGAGTTGTCCTGACGCTAAACCGAGTTGTCCTGACGCTAACCCGAGTTGTCCTGATGCTAACCCTACTTGTCCTGACGCTAACCCTACTTGTCCTGACGCTAACCCTAGTTGTCCTGACGCTAACCCTAGTTGTCCTGACGCTAACCCTAGTTGTCCTGGCGCTAACCCTAGTTGTCCTGGCGCTAACCCTAGTTGTCCTGGCGCTAACCCTAGTTGTCCTGACGCTAACCCTACTTGTCCTGACGCTAACCCTACTTGTCCTGACGCTAACCCTACTTGTCCTGACGCTAACCCTACTTGTCCTGACGCTAACCCTAGTTGTCCTGACGCTAACCCTAGTTGTCCTGACGCTAACCCTAGTTGTCCTGATGCTAACCCTAGTTGTCGTGACGCTAACCCTAGTTGTCGTGATGCTAACCCTAGTTGTCCTGACGCCAACCCTAGTTGTCCTGACGCTAACCCTAGTTGTCCTGACGCTAACCCTAGTTGTCTTGACGATAACCCTAGTTGTCCTGACGCTAACCCTAGTTGTCCTGACGCTAACACTAGTTGTCCTGACGCTAACCCTAGTTGTCCTGACGCCAACCCTAGTTCTCCTGACGCTAACCGTAGTTCTCCTGACGATAACCCTAGTTGTCCTGACGCTAGCCCTAGTTGTCCTGACGCTAACCCTAGTTGTCCTGACGCTAACCCTAGTTGTCCTGACGCTAACCCTAGTTGTCCTGACGTTAACCCTAGTTGTCCTGACGCTTACCCTAGTTGTCCTGACGCTAACCCTAGTTGTCCTGACGCTAACCCTAGTTGTCCTGGCGCTAACCCTAGTTGTCCTGGCGCTAACCCTAGTTGTCCTGACGCTAACCCTAGTTGTCCTGACGCTAACCCTACTTGTCCTGACGCTAACCCTACTTGTCCTGACGCTCACCCTACTTGTCCTGACGCTAACCCTAGTTGTCCTGACGCTAACCCTAGTTGTCCTGACGCTAACCCTAGTTGTCCTGATGCTAACCCTAGTTGTCGTGACGCTAACCCTAGTTGTCGTGATGCTAACCCTAGTTGTCCTGACGCTAACCCTAGTTGTCCTGACGCTAACCCTAGTTGTCTTGACGCTAACCCTAGTTGTCCTGACGCTAACCCTAGTTGTCCTGACGCTAACCCTAGTTGTCCTGACGCTAACACTAGTTGTCCTGACGCTAACCCTAGTTGTCCTGACGCCAACCCTAGTTCTCCTGACGCTAACCGTAGTTCTCCTGACGCTAACCGTAGTTCTCCTGACGCTAACCCTAGTTGTCCTGACGCTAGCCCTAGTTGTCCTGACGCTAACCCTAGTTGTCCTGACGCTAACCCTAGTTGTCCTGACGCTAACCCTAGTTGTCCTGACGTTAACCCTAGTTGTCCTGACGCTTACCCTAGTTGTCCTGACGCTAACCCTAGTTGTCCTGACGCTAACCCTAGTTGTCCTGATGCTAACCCTAGTTGTCCTGACGCTAACCCTAGTTGTCCTGACACTAACCCTAGTTGTCCTGACGCTAACCCTAGTTGTCCTGACGCTAACCCTAGTTGTCTTGACGCTAACCCTAGTTGTCCTGACGCTAAACATAGTTGTCCTGACGCTAACCCTAGTTGTCCTGACGCTAACCCTAGTTCTCCTGACGCTAACCCTAGTTCTCCTGACGCTAACCCTAGTTGTCCTGACGCTAACCCTAGTTGTCCTGACGCTAACCCTAGTTGTCCTGATGCTAACCCTAGTTGTCGTGACGCTAACCCTAGTTGTCGTGATGCTAACCCTAGTTGTCCTGACGCTAACCCTAGTTGTCCTGACGCTAACCCTAGTTGTCCTGACGCTAACCCTAGTTGTCTTGACGCTAACCCTAGTTGTCCTGACGCTAACCCTATTTGTCCTGACGCTAACCCTAGTTGTCCTGACGCTAACTCTAGTTGTCCTGACGCTAACCCTAGTTGTCCTGACGCTAACCGTAGTTCTCCTGACGCTAACCCTAGTTGTCCTGACGCTAGCCCTAGTTGTCCTGACGCTAACCCTAGTTGTCCTGACGCTAACCCTAGTTGTCCTGACGCTAACCCTAGTTGTCCTGACGTTAACCCTAGTTGTCCTGACGCTTACCCTAGTTGTCCTGACGCTAACCCTAGTTGTCCTGACGCTAACCCTAGTTGTCCTGACGCTAACCCTAGTTGTCCTGGCGCTAACCCTAGTTGTCCTGGCGCTAACCCTAGTTGTCCTGGCGCTAACCCTAGTTGTCCTGACGCTAACCCTAGTTGTCCTGACGCTAACCCTACTTGTCCTGACGCTAACCCTACTTGTCCTGACGCTAACCCTACTTGTCCTGACGCTAACCCTAGTTGTCCTGACGCTAACCCTAGTTGTCCTGACGCTAACCCTAGTTGTCCTGATGCTAACCCTAGTTGTCGTGACGCTAACCCTAGTTGTCGTGATGCTAACCCTAGTTGTCCTGACGCTAACCCTAGTTGTCCTGACGCTAACCCTAGTTGTCCTGACGCTAACCCTAGTTGTCTTGACGCTAACCCTAGTTGTCCTGACGCTAACCCTAGTTGTCTTGACGCTAACCCTAGTTGTCCTGACGCTAACACTAGTTGTCCTGACGTTAACCCTAGTTGTCCTGACGCCAACCCTAGTTCTCCTGACGCTAACCGTAGTTCTCCTGACGCTAACCCTAGTTGTCCTGACGCTAGCCCTAGTTGTCCTGACGCTAACCCTAGTTGTCCTGACGCTAACCCTAGTTGTCCTGACGCTAACCCTAGTTGTCCTGACGTTAACCCTAGTTGTCCTGACGCTTACCCTAGTTGTCCTGACGCTAACCCTAGTTGTCCTGACGCTAACCCTAGTTGTCCTGATGCTAACCCTAGTTGTCCTGACGCTAACCCTAGTTGTCCTGACGCTAACCCTAGTTGTCCTGACGCTAACCCTAGTTGTCTTGACGCTAACCCTAGTTGTCCTGACGCTAACCCTAGTTGTCCTGACGCTAACCCTAGTTGTCCTGACGCTAACCCTAGTTCTCCTGACGCTAACCCTAGTTGTCCTGACGCTAGCCCTAGTTGTCCTGACGCTAACCCTAGTTGTCCTGACGCTAACCCTAGTTGTCCTGACGTTAACCCTAGTTGTCCTGACGCTTACCCTAGTTGTCCTGACGCTAACCCTAGTTGTCCTGACGCTAACCCTAGTTGTCCTGACGCTAACCCTAGTTTTCCTGACGCTAACCCTAGTTGTCCTGACGCTAACCCTAGTTGTCCTGACGCTAACCCTAGTTGTCCTGACGCTAACCCTAGTTGTCCTAACGCTAACCCTAGTTGTCCTGGCGCTAACCCTAGTTGTACTGTCGCTAACCCTAGTTGTCCTGGCGCTAACCCTAGTTGTCCTGACGCTAACCCTAGTTGTCCTGACGCTAACCCTAGTTGTACTGACGCTAACCCTAGTTGTCCTGGCGCTAACCCTAGTTGTCCTGGCGCTAACCCTAGTTGTCCTGACGCTAACCCTAGTTGTCCTGACGCTAACCCTAGTTGTCCTGACGCAAAGCCTAGTTGTCCTGACGCTAACCCTAGTTGTCCTGACGCTAACCATAGGTGTCCTGACGCTAACCCTAGTTGTCCTGACGCTAACCCTAGGTGTCCTGACGCTAACCCTAGTTGTCCTGACGCTAAGCCTAGTTGTCCTGACGCTAACCCTAGTTGTCCTGACGCTAATCCTAGTTGTCCTGACGCTAACCCTAGTTGTCCTGACGCTAACCCGAGTTGTCCTGACGCTAAACCGAGTTGTCCTGACGCTAACCCGAGTTGTCCTGATGCTAACCCTACTTGCCCTGACGCTAACCCTACTTGTCCTGACGCTAACCCTAGTTGTCCTGACGCTAACCCTAGTTGTCCTGACGCTAACCCTAGTTGTCCTGGCGCTAACCCTAGTTGTCCTGGCGCTAACCCTAGTTGTCCTGGCGCTAACCCTAGTTGTCCTGACGCTAACCCTAGTTGTCCTGACGCTAACCCTACTTGTCCTGACGCTAACCCTACTTGTCCTGACGCTAACCCTACTTGTCCTGACGCTAACCCTAGTTGTCCTGACGCTAACCCTAGTTGTCCTGACGCTAACCCTAGTTGTCCTGATGCTAACCCTAGTTGTCGTGACGCTAACCCTAGTTGTCGTGATGCTAACCCTAGTTGTCCTGACGCCAACCCTAGTTGTCCTGACGCTAACCCTAGTTGTCCTGACGCTAACCCTAGTTGTCTTGACGCTAACCCTAGTTGTCCTGACGCTAACCCTAGTTGTCCTGACGCTAACACTAGTTGTCCTGACGCTAACCCTAGTTGTCCTGACGCCAACCCTAGTTCTCCTGACGCTAACCGTAGTTCTCCTGACGATAACCCTAGTTGTCCTGACGCTTGCCCTAGTTGTCCTGACGCTAACCCTAGTTGTCCTGACGTTAACCCTAGTTGTCCTGACGCTTACTCTAGTTGTCCTGACGCTAACCCTAGTTGTCCTGACGCTAACCCTAGTTGTCCTGGCGCTAACCCTAGTTGTCCTGGCGCTAACCCTAGTTGTCCTGACGCTAACCCTAGTTGTCCTGACGCTAACCCTACTTGTCCTGACGCTAACCCTACTTGTCCTGACGCTAACCCTACTTGTCCTGACGCTAACCCTAGTTGTCCTGACGCTAACCCTAGTTGTCCTGATGCTAACCCTAGTTGTCGTGACGCTAACCCTATTTGTCGTGATGCTAACCCTAGTTGTCCTGACGCTAACCCTAGTTGTCCTGACGCTAACCCTACTTGTCCTGACGCTAACCCTAGTTGTCTTGACGCTAACCCTAGTTGTCCTGACGCTAACCCTAGTTGTCCTGACGCTAACCCTAGTTGTCCTGACGCTAACACTAGTTGTCCTGACGCTAACCCTAGTTGTCCTGACGCCAACCCTAGTTCTCCTGACGCTAACCGTAGTTCTCCTGACGCTAACCGTAGTTCTCCTGACGCTAACCCTAGTTGTCCTGACGCTAGCCCTAGTTGTCCTGACGCTAACCCTAGTTGTCCTGACGCTAACCCTAGTTGTCCTGACGCTAACCCTAGTTGTCCTGACGTTAACCCTAGTTGTCCTGACGCTTACCCTAGTTGTCCTGACGCTAACCCTAGTTGTCCTGACGCTAACCCTAGTTGTCCTGATGCTAACCCTAGTTGTCCTGACGCTAACCCTAGTTGTCCTGACACTAACCCTAGTTGTCCTGACGCTAACCCTAGTTGTCCTGACGCTAACCCTAGTTGTCTTGACGCTAACCCTAGTTGTCCTGACGCTAAACCTAGTTGTCCTGACGCTAACCCTAGTTGTCCTGACGCTAACCCTAGTTCTCCTGACGCTAACCCTAGTTCTCCTGACGCTAACCCTAGTTGTCCTGACGCTAGCTCTAGTTGTCCTGACGCTAACCCTAGTTGTCCTGACGCTAACCCTAGTTGTCCTGACGTTAACCCTAGTTGTCCTGACGCTTACCCTAGTTGTCCTGACGCTAACCCTAGCTGTCCTGACGCTAACCCTAGTTGTCCTGACGCTAATCCTAGTTGTCCTGACGCTAACCCTAGTTTTCCTGACGCTAACCCTAGTTGTCCTGACGCTAACCCTAGTTGTCCTGACGCTAACCCTAGTTGTCCTGACGCTAACCCTACTTGTCCTGACGCTAACCCTAGTTGTCCTGACGCTAACCCTACTTGTCCTGACGCTAACCCTACTTGTCCTGACGCTAACCCTACTTGTCCTGACGCTAACCCTAGTTGTCCTGACGCTAACCCTAGTTGTCCTGACGCTAACCCTAGTTGTCCTGATGCTAACCCTAGTTGTCGTGACGCTAACCCTAGTTGTCGTGATGCTAACCCTAGTTGTCCTGACGCTAACCCTAGTTGTCCTGACGCTAACCCTAGTTGTCCTGACGCTAACCCTAGTTGTCTTGACGCTAACCCTAGTTGTCCTGACGCTAACCCTAGTTGTCCTGACGCTAACACTAGTTGTCCTGACGCTAACCCTAGTTGTCCTGACGCTAACACTAGTTGTCCTGACGCTAACCCTAGTTGTCCTGACGCCAACCCTAGTTCTCGTGACGCTAACCGTAGTTCTCCTGACGATAACCCTAGTTGTCCTGACGCTAGCCCTAGTTGTCCTGACGCTAACCCTAGTTGTCCTGACGCTAACCCTAGTTGTCCTGACGCTAACCCTAGTTGTCCTGACGTTAACCCTAGTTGTCCTGACGCTTACCCTAGTTGTCCTGACGCTAACCCTAGTTGTCCTGACGCTAACCCTAGTTGTCCTGGCGCTAACCCTAGTTGTCCTGGCGCTAACCCTAGTTGTCTTGACGCTAACCCTAGTTGTCCTGACGCTAACCCTACTTGTCCTGACGCTAACCCTACTTGTCCTGACGCTAACCCTAGTTGTCCTGACGCTAACCCTAGTTGTCCTGACGCTAACCCTAGTTGTCCTGATGCTAACCCTAGTTGTCGTGACGCTAACCCTAGTTGTCGTGATGCTAACCCTAGTTGTCCTGACGCTAACCCTAGTTGTCCTGACGCTAACCCTATTTGTCCTGACGCTAACCCTAGTTGTCTTGACGCTAACCCTAGTTGTCCTGACGCTAACCCTAGTTGTCCTGACGCTAACCCTAGTTGTCCTGACGCTAACACTAGTTGTCCTGACGCTAACCCTAGTTGTCCTGACGCCAACCCTAGTTCTCCTGACGCTAACCGTAGTTCTCCTGACGCTAACCGTAGTTCTCCTGACGCTAACCCTAGTTGTCCTGACGCTAGCCCTAGTTGTCCTGACGCTAACCCTAGTTGTCCTGACGCTAACCCTAGTTGTCCTGACGCTAACCCTAGTTGTCCTGACGTTAACCCTAGTTGTCCTGACGCTTACCCTAGTTGTCCTGACGCTAACCCTAGTTGTCCTGACGCTAACCCTAGTTGTCCTGATGCTAACCCTAGTTGTCCTGACGCTAACCCTAGTTGTCCTGACCCTAATCCTAGTTGTCCTGACGCTAACCCTAGTTGTCCTGACGCTAACCCTAGTTGTCTTGACGCTAACCCTAGTTGTCCTGACGCTAAACCTAGTTGTCCTGACGCTAACCCTAGTTGTCCTGACGCTAACCCTAGTTCTCCTGACGCTAACCCTAGTTCTCCTGACGCTAACCCTAGTTGTCCTGACGCTAGCCCTAGTTGTCCTGACGCTAACCCTAGTTGTCCTGACGCTAACCCTAGTTGTCCTGACGTTAACCCTAGTTGTCCTGACGCTTACCCTAGTTGTCCTGACGCTAACCCTAGCTGTCCTGACGCTAACCCTAGTTGTCCTGACGCTAACCCTAGTTTTCCTGACGCTAACCCTAGTTGTCCTGACGCTAACCCTAGTTGTCCTGACGCTAACCCTAGTTGTCCTGACGCTAACCCTAGTTGTCCTGGCGCTAACCCTAGTTGTACTGTCGCTAACCCTAGTTGTCCTGGCGCTAACCCTAGTTGTCCTGACGCTAACCCTAGTTGTCCTGACGCTAACCCTAGTTGTACTGACGCTAACCCTAGTTGTCCTGGCGCTAACCCTAGTTGTCCTGGCGCTAACCCTAGTTGTCCTGACGCTAACCCCAGTTGTCCTGACGCTAACCCTAGTTGTCCTGACGCAAAGCCTAGTTGTCCTGACGCTAACCCTAGTTGTCCTGACGCTAACCCTAGGTGTCCTGACGCTAGCCCTAGTTGTCCTGACGCTAACCCTAGGTGTCCTGACGCTAACCCTAGTTGTCCTGACGCTAACCCTAGTTGTCCTGACGCTAACCCTAGTTGTCCTGACGCTAATCCTAGTTGTCCTGACGCTAACCCTAGTTGTCCTGACGCTAAACCTAGTTGTCCTGACGCTAACCCTAGCTGTCCTGATGCTAACCCTAGTTGTCCTGGCGCTAACCCTAGTTGTCCTGACGCTAACCCTAGTTGTCCTGACGCTAAACCTAGTTGTCCTGGCGCTAACCCTAGTTGTCCTGACGCTAACCCTAGTTGTCCTGGCGCTAACCCTAGTTGTCCTGACGCTAACCCTAGTTGTCCTGACGCTAATCCTAGTTGTCCTGGCGCTAACCCTAGTTGTCCTGGCGCTAACCCTAGTTGTCCTGACGCTAACCCTAGTTGTCCTGACGCTAACCCTAGTTGTCCTGACGCTAAGCCTAGTTGTCCTGACGCTAACCCTAGTTGTCCTGACGCTAACCCTAGTTGTCCTGGCGCTAACCCTAGTTGTCCTGACGCTAACCCTAGTTGTCCTGGCGCTAACCCTAGTTGTCCTGACGCTAACCCTAGTTGTCCTGACGCTAACCCTAGTTGTTCTGGCGCTAAACCTAGTTGTCCTGGCGCTAACCCTAGTTGTCCTGACGCTAACCCTAGTTGTCCTGACGCTAACTCTAGTTGTCCTGGCGCTAACCCTAGTTGTCCTGACGCTAACCCTAGTTGTCCTGACGCTAACCCTAGTTGTCCTGACGCTAATCCTAGTTGTCCTGACGCTAGCCCTAGTTGTCCTGACGCTAGCCCTAGTTGTCCTGACGCTAACCCTAGTTGTCCTGACGCTAACCCTAGTTGTCCTGACGCTAACCCTAGTTGTCCTGACGCTAATCCTAGTTGTCCTGACGCTAGCCCTAGTTGTCCTGACGCTAGCCCTAGTTGTCCTGACGCTAACCCTAGTTGTCCTGACGCTAACCCTAGTTGTCCTGACGCTAACCCTAGTTGTCCTGACGCTAACCCTAGTTGTCCTGGCGCTAACCCTACTTGTCCTGACGCTAACCCTAGTTGTCCTGACGCTAACCCTAGTTGTCCTGACGCTAAACCTAGCTGTCCTGACGCTAACCCTAGTTGTCCTGACGCTAACCCTAGTTGTCCTGGCGCTAACCCTACTTGTCCTGACGCTAACCCTAGTTGTCCTGACGCTAACCCTAGTTGTCCTGACGCTAAACCTAGCTGTCCTGACGCTAACCCTAACTGTCCTAACGCTAACCCTAGTTGTCCTGAGGCCAACCCTAGTTGTCCTGACGCTAACCCTAGCTGTCCTGACGCTAACCTTAGTTGTCCTGACGCTAACCCTAGTTGTCCTGACGCTAACCCTAGTTGTCCTGACGCTAACCCTAGTTGTCCTGACGCTAACACTAGTTGTCCTGACGCTAACCCTAGTTGTCCTGACGCTAACCCTAGTTGTCCTGACGCTAACCCTAGTTGTCCTGGCGCTAACCCTACTTGTCCTGACGCTAACCCTAGTTGTCCTGACGCTAACCCTACTTGTCCTGACGCTAACCCTAGTTGTCCTGACGCTAACCCTAGTTGTCCTGACGCTAACCCTAGTTGTCCTGACGCTAACCCTAGTTGTCCTGACGCTAACCCTAGTTGTCCTGACGCTAACTCTAGTTGTCCTGGCGCTAACCCTAGTTGTCCTGACGCTAACCCTAGTTGTCCTGACGCTAACCCTAGTTGTCCTGACGTTAACCCTAGTTGTCCTGACGCTAATCCTAGCTGTCCTGACACTAACCCTAGTTGTCCTGATGCTAACCCTAGCTGTACTGATGCTAACCCTAGTTGTCCTGACGCTAACCCTAGTTGTCCTGACGCTAACCCTAGTTGTCCTGACGCTAACCCTCTTTGTCCTGACGCTAACCCTAGTTGTCCTGACGCTAACCCTAGTTGTCCTGACGCTAACCCTAGTTGTCCTGACGCTAACCCTAGTTGTCCTGACGCTAACCCTAGTTGTCCTGACGCTAACCCTAGTTGTCCTGGCGCTAACCCTAGTTGTACTGTCGCTAACCCTAGTTGTCCTGGCGCTAACCCTAGTTGTCCTGACGCTAACCCTAGTTGTCCTGACGCTAACCCTAGTTGTACTGACGCTAACCCTAGTTGTCCTGGCGCTAACCCTAGTTGTCCTGGCGCTAACCCTAGTTGTCCTGACTCTAACCCTAGTTGTCCTGACGCTAACCCTAGTTGTCCTGACGCTAACCCTAGTTGTCCTGAGGCTAACACTAGTTGTCCTGACGCTAACCCTAGTTGTCCTGACGCTAACCCTAGTTGTCCTGACGCTAACCCTAGTTGTCCTGACGCTAACCCTAGTTGAAATGACGCTAACCCTAGTTGTCCTGACGCTAACCCTAGTTGTCCTGGCGCTAACCCTACTTGTCCTGACGCTAACCCTAGTTGTCCTGACGCTAACCCTACTTGTCCTGACGCTAACCCTAGTTGTCCTGACGCTAACCCTAGTTGTCCTGACGCTAACCCTAGTTGTCCTGACGCTAACCCTAGTTGTCCTGACGCTAACCCTAATTGTCCTGACGCTAACTCTAGTTGTCCTGGCGCTAACCCTAGTTGTCCTGACGCTAACCCTAGTTGTCCTGACGCTAACCCTAGTTGTCCTGACGCTAACCCTAGTTGTCCTGACGCTAATCCTAGCTGTCCTGACACTAACCCTAGTTGTCCTGATGCTAACCCTAGCTGTACTGATGCTAACCCTAGTTGTCCTGACGCTAACCCTAGTTGTCCTGACGCTAACCCTAGTTGTCCTGACGCTAACCCTCTTTGTCCTGACGCTAACCCTAGTTGTCCTGACGCTAACCCTAGTTGTCCTGACGCTAACCCTAGTTGTCCTGACGCTAACCCTACTTGTCCTGACGCTAACCCTAGTTGTCCTGACGCTAACCCTAGTTGTCCTGGCGCTAACCCTAGTTGTACTGTCGCTAACCCTAGTTGTCCTGGCGCTAACCCTAGTTGTCCTGACGCTAACCCTAGTTGTCCTGACGCTAACCCTAGTTGTACTGACGCTAACCCTAGTTGTCCTGGCGCTAACCCTAGTTGTCCTGGCGCTAACCCTAGTTGTCCTGACTCTAACCCTAGTTGTCCTGACGCTAACCCTAGTTGTCCTGACGCTAACCCTAGTTGTCCTGACGCTAACCCTAGTTGTCCTGACGCTAACCCTAGTTGTCCTGGCGCTAACCCTAGTTGTCCTGGCGCTAACCCTAGTTGTCCTGACGCTAACCCTAGTTGTCCTGACGCTAACCCTAGTTGTCCTGACGCTAACTCTAGTTGTCCTGGCGCTAACCCTAGTTGTCCTGACGCTAACCCTAGTTGTCCTGACGCTAACCCTAGTTGTCCTGACGCTAACCCTAGTTGTCCTGACGCTAATCCTAACTGTCCTGACACTAACCCTAGTTGTCCTGATGCTAACCCTAGCTGTACTGATGCTAACCCTAGTTGTCCTGACGCTAACCCTAGTTGTCCTGACGCTAACCCTAGTTGTCCTGACGCTAACCCTCTTTGTCCTGACGCTAACCCTAGTTGTCCTGACGCTAACCCTAGTTGTCCTGATGCTAACCCTAGTTGTCCTGACGCTAACCCTAGTTGTCCTGACGCTAACCCTAGTTGTCCTGACGCTAACCCTAGTTGTCCTGGCGCTAACCCTAGTTGTACTGTCGCTAACCCTAGTTGTCCTGGCGCTAACCCTAGTTGTCCTGACGCTAACCCTAGTTGTCCTGACGCTAACCCTAGTTGTACTGACGCTAACCCTAGTTGTCCTGGCGCTAACCCTAGTTGTCCTGGCGCTAACCCTAGTTGTCCTGACGCTAACCCCAGTTGTCCTGACGCTAACCCTAGTTGTCCTGACGCAAAGCCTAGTTGTCCTGACGCTAACCCTAGTTGTCCTGACGCTAACCCTAGTTGTCCTGACGCTAACCCTAGTTGTCCTGACGCTAATCCTAGTTGTCCTGACGCTAACCCTAGTTGTCCTGACGCTAAACCTAGTTGTCCTGACGCTAACCCTAGCTGTCCTGATGCTAACCCTAGTTGTCCTGGCGCTAACCCTAGTTGTCCTGACGCTAACCCTAGTTGTCCTGGCGCTAACCCTAGTTGTCCTGGCGCTAACCCTAGTTGTCCTAACGCTAACCCTAGTTGTCCTGACGCTAACCCTAGTTGTCCTGACGCTAAGCCTAGTTGTCCTGACGCTAACCCTAGTTGTCCTGACGCTAACCCTAGTTGTCCTGGCGCTAACCCTAGTTGTCCTGACGCTAACCCTAGTTGTCCTGGCGCTAACCCTAGTTGTCCTGACGCTAACCCTAGTTGTCCTGACGCTAACCCTACTTGTCCTGACGCTAACCCTAGTTGTCCTGACGCTAACCCTAGTTGTCCTGGCGCTAACCCTAGTTGTACTGTCGCTAACCCTAGTTGTCCTGGCGCTAACCCTAGTTGTCCTGACGCTAACCCTAGTTGTCCTGACGCTAACCCTAGTTGTACTGACGCTAACCCTAGTTGTCCTGGCGCTAACCCTAGTTGTCCTGGCGCTAACCCTAGTTGTCCTGACTCTAACCCTAGTTGTCCTGACGCTAACCCTAGTTGTCCTGACGCTAACCCTAGTTGTCCTGACGCTAACCCTAGTTGTCCTGACGCTAACCCTAGTTGTCCTGGCGCTAACCCTAGTTGTCCTGGCGCTAACCCTAGTTGTCCTGACGCTAACCCTAGTTGTCCTGACGCTAACCCTAGTTGTCCTGACGCTAACTCTAGTTGTCCTGGCGCTAACCCTAGTTGTCCTGACGCTAACCCTAGTTGTCCTGACGCTAACCCTAGTTGTCCTGACGCTAACCCTAGTTGTCCTGACGCTAATCCTAACTGTCCTGACACTAACCCTAGTTGTCCTGATGCTAACCCTAGCTGTACTGATGCTAACCCTAGTTGTCCTGACGCTAACCCTAGTTGTCCTGACGCTAACCCTAGTTGTCCTGACGCTAACCCTCTTTGTCCTGACGCTAACCCTAGTTGTCCTGACGCTAACCCTAGTTGTCCTGATGCTAACCCTAGTTGTCCTGACGCTAACCCTAGTTGTCCTGACGCTAACCCTAGTTGTCCTGACGCTAACCCTAGTTGTCCTGGCGCTAACCCTAGTTGTACTGTCGCTAACCCTAGTTGTCCTGGCGCTAACCCTAGTTGTCCTGACGCTAACCCTAGTTGTCCTGACGCTAACCCTAGTTGTACTGACGCTAACCCTAGTTGTCCTGGCGCTAACCCTAGTTGTCCTGGCGCTAACCCTAGTTGTCCTGACGCTAACCCCAGTTGTCCTGACGCTAACCCTAGTTGTCCTGACGCAAAGCCTAGTTGTCCTGACGCTAACCCTAGTTGTCCTGACGCTAACCCTAGTTGTCCTGACGCTAACCCTAGTTGTCCTGACGCTAATCCTAGTTGTCCTGACGCTAACCCTAGTTGTCCTGACGCTAAACCTAGTTGTCCTGACGCTAACCCTAGCTGTCCTGATGCTAACCCTAGTTGTCCTGGCGCTAACCCTAGTTGTCCTGACGCTAACCCTAGTTGTCCTGGCGCTAACCCTAGTTGTCCTGGCGCTAACCCTAGTTGTCCTAACGCTAACCCTAGTTGTCCTGACGCTAACCCTAGTTGTCCTGACGCTAAGCCTAGTTGTCCTGACGCTAACCCTAGTTGTCCTGACGCTAACCCTAGTTGTCCTGGCGCTAACCCTAGTTGTCCTGACGCTAACCCTAGTTGTCCTGGCGCTAACCCTAGTTGTCCTGACGCTAACCCTAGTTGTCCTGACGCTAACCCTAGTTGTCCTGGCGCTAACCCTAGTTGTCCTGGCGCTAACCCTAGTTGTCCTGACGCTAACCCTAGTTGTCCTGACGCTAACTCTAGTTGTCCTGGCGCTAACCCTAGTTGTCCTGACGCTAACCCTAGTTGTCCTGACGCTAACCCTAGTTGTCCTGACGTTAATCCTAGTTGTCCTGACGCTAGCCCTAGTTGTCCTGACGCTAGCCCTAGTTGTCCTGACGCTAACCCTAGTTGTCCTGACGCTAACCCTAGTTGTCCTGACGCTAATCCTAGTTGTCCTGACGCTAGCCCTAGTTGTCCTGACGCTAGCCCTAGTTGTCCTGACGCTAACCCTAGTTGTCCTGACGCTAACACTAGTTGTCCTGACGCTAACCCTAGTTGTCCTGACGCTAACCCTAGTTGTCCTGGCGCTAACCCTACTTGTCCTGACGCTAACCCTAGTTGTCCTGACGCTAACCCTAGTTGTCCTGACGCTAAACCTAGCTGTCCTGACGCTAACCCTAGTTGTCCTGACGCTAACCCTAGTTGTCCTGGCGCTAACCCTACTTGTCCTGACGCTAACCCTAGTTGTCCTGACGCTAACCCTAGTTGTCCTGACGCTAAACCTAGCTGTCCTGACGCTAACCCTAACTGTCCTAACGCTAACCCTAGTTGTCCTGAGGCCAACCCTAGTTGTCCTGACGCTAACCCTAGCTGTCCTGACGCTAACCTTAGTTGTCCTGACGCTAACCCTAGTTGTCCTGACGCTAACCCTAGTTGTCCTGACGCTAACCCTAGTTGTCCTGACGCTAACACTAGTTGTCCTGACGCTAACCCTAGTTGTCCTGACGCTAACCCTAGTTGTCCTGACGCTAACCCTAGTTGTCCTGGCGCTAACCCTACTTGTCCTGACGCTAACCCTAGTTGTCCTGACGCTAACCCTACTTGTCCTGACGCTAACCCTAGTTGTCCTGACGCTAACCCTAGTTGTCCTGACGCTAACCCTAACTGTCCTAACGCTAACCCTAGTTGTCCTGACGCTAACCCTAGTTGTCCTGACGCTAACCCTAGCTGTCCTGACGCTAACCTTAGTTGTCCTGACGCTAACCCTAGTTGTCCTGACTCTAACCCTAGTTGTCCTGACGCTAACCCTAGTTGTCCTGACGCTAACCCTAGTTGTCCTGACGCTAACACTAGTTGTCCTGACGCTAACCCTAGTTGTCCTGACGCTAACCCTAGTTGTCCTGACGCTAACCCTAGTTGTCCTGACGCTAACCCTAGTTGTCCTGGCGCTAACCCTAGTTGTCCTGGCGCTAACCCTAGTTGTCCTGACGCTAACCCTAGTTGTCCTGACGCTAACCCTAGTTGTCCTGACGCTAACTCTAGTTGTCCTGGCGCTAACCCTAGTTGTCCTGACGCTAACCCTAGTTGTCCTGACGCTAACCCTAGTTGTCCTGACGCTAACCCTAGTTGTCCTGACGCTAATCCTAGCTGTCCTGACACTAACCCTAGTTGTCCTGATGCTAACCCTAGCTGTACTGATGCTAACCCTAGTTGTCCTGACGCTAACCCTAGTTGTCCTGACGCTAACCCTAGTTGTCCTGACGCTAACCCTCTTTGTCCTGACGCTAACCCTAGCTGTCCTGATGCTAACCCTAGTTGTCCTTACGCTAACCCTAGCTGTCCTGACGCTAACCCTAGTTGTCCTGACGCTAACCCTAGTTGTCCTGACGCTAACCCTAGTTGTCCTGACGCTAACCCTATTTGTCCTAACGCTAAACCTAGTTGTCCTGACGCTAACCCTAGCTGTCCTGATGCTAACCCTAGTTGTCCTGACGCTAACCCTAGTTGTCCTGGCGCTAACCCTAGTTGTCCTGACGCTAACCCTAGTTGTCCTGGCGCTAGCCCTAGTTGTCCTGACGCTAACCCTAGTTGTCCTAACGCTAATCCTAGTTGTCCTGGCGCTAACCCTAGTTGTCCTGGCGCTAACCCTAGTTGTCCTGACGCTAACCCTAGTTGTCCTGGCGCTAACCCTAGTTGTCCTGACGCTAACCCTAGTTGTCCTGACGCTAACCCTAGTTGTCCTGACGCTAACCCTAGTTGTCCTGACGCTACACCTAGTTGTCCTGACGCTAGCCCTAGTTGTCCTGACGCTAACCCTAGTTGTCCTGACGCTAACCCTAGTTGTCCTGACGCTAACCCAAGTTGTCCTGTCGCTAACCCTAGTTGTCCTGACGCTAACCCTAGTTGTCCTGACGCTAACCCTACTTGTCCTGATGCTAACCCTACTTGTCCTGACGCTAACCCTACTTGTCCTGACGCTAACCCTAGTTGTCCTGACGCTAACCCTAGTTGTCCTGACGCTAACCCTACTTGTCCTGACGCTAACCCTACTTGTCCTGACGCTAACCCTACTTGTCCTGACGCTAACCCTAGTTGTCCTGACGCTAACCCAAGTTGTCCTGACGCTAATCCTAGTTGTCCTGACGCTAGCCCTAGTTGTCCTGACGCTAGCCCTAGTTGTCCTGACGCTAACCCTAGTTGTCCTGACGCTAACCCTAGTTGTCCTGACGCTAACCCTAGTTGTCCTGACGCTAAACCTAGCTGTCCTGACGCTAACCCTAGTTGTCCTGACGCTAACCCTAGTTGTCCTGGCGCTAACCCTACTTGTCCTGACGCTAACCCTAGTTGTCCTGACGCTAACCCTAGTTGTCCTGACGCTAAACCTAGCTGTCCTGACGCTAACCCTAACTGTCCTAACGCTAACCCTAGTTGTCCTGAGGCCAACCCTAGTTGTCCTGACGCTAACCCTAGCTGTCCTGACGCTAACCTTAGTTGTCCTGACGCTAACCCTAGTTGTCCTGACGCTAACCCTAGTTGTCCTGACGCTAACCCTAGTTGTCCTGACGCTAACACTAGTTGTCCTGACGCTAACCCTAGTTGTCCTGACGCTAACCCTAGTTGTCCTGACGCTAACCCTAGTTGTCCTGGCGCTAACCCTACTTGTCCTGACGCTAACCCTAGTTGTCCTGACGCTAACCCTACTTGTCCTGACGCTAACCCTAGTTGTCCTGACGCTAACCCTAGTTGTCCTGACGCTAACCCTAACTGTCCTAACGCTAACCCTAGTTGTCCTGACGCTAACCCTAGTTGTCCTGACGCTAACCCTAGCTGTCCTGACGCTAACCTTAGTTGTCCTGACGCTAACCCTAGTTGTCCTGACTCTAACCCTAGTTGTCCTGACGCTAACCCTAGTTGTCCTGACGCTAACCCTAGTTGTCCTGACGCTAACACTAGTTGTCCTGACGCTAACCCTAGTTGTCCTGACGCTAACCCTAGTTGTCCTGACGCTAACCCTAGTTGTCCTGACGCTAACCCTAGTTGTCCTGGCGCTAACCCTAGTTGTCCTGGCGCTAACCCTAGTTGTCCTGACGCTAACCCTAGTTGTCCTGAAGCTAACCCTAGTTGTCCTGACGCTAACTCTAGTTGTCCTGGCGCTAACCCTAGTTGTCCTGACGCTAACCCTAGTTGTCCTGACGCTAACCCTAGTTGTCCTGACGCTAACCCTAGTTGTCCTGACGCTAATCCTAGCTGTCCTGACACTAACCCTAGTTGTCCTGATGCTAACCCTAGCTGTACTGATGCTAACCCTAGTTGTCCTGACGCTAACCCTAGTTGTCCTGACGCTAACCCTAGTTGTCCTGACGCTAACCCTCTTTGTCCTGACGCTAACCCTAGCTGTCCTGATGCTAACCCTAGTTGTCCTTACGCTAACCCTAGCTGTCCTGACGCTAACCCTAGTTGTCCTGACGCTAACCCTAGTTGTCCTGACGCTAACCCTAGTTGTCCTGACGCTAACCCTATTTGTCCTAACGCTAAACCTAGTTGTCCTGACGCTAACCCTAGCTGTCCTGATGCTAACCCTAGTTGTCCTGACGCTAACCCTAGTTGTCCTGGCGCTAACCCTAGTTGTCCTGACGCTAACCCTAGTTGTCCTGGCGCTAGCCCTAGTTGTCCTGACGCTAACCCTAGTTGTCCTAACGCTAATCCTAGTTGTCCTGGCGCTAACCCTAGTTGTCCTGGCGCTAACCCTAGTTGTCCTGACGCTAACCCTAGTTGTCCTGGCGCTAACCCTAGTTGTCCTGACGCTAACCCTAGTTGTCCTGACGCTAACCCTAGTTGTCCTGACGCTAACCCTAGTTGTCCTGACGCTACACCTAGTTGTCCTGACGCTAGCCCTAGTTGTCCTGACGCTAACCCTAGTTGTCCTGACGCTAACCCTAGTTGTCCTGACGCTAACCCAAGTTGTCCTGTCGCTAACCCTAGTTGTCCTGACGCTAACCCTAGTTGTCCTGACGCTAACCCTACTTGTCCTGATGCTAACCCTACTTGTCCTGACGCTAACCCTACTTGTCCTGACGCTAACCCTAGTTGTCCTGACGCTAACCCTAGTTGTCCTGACGCTAACCCTACTTGTCCTGACGCTAACCCTACTTGTCCTGACGCTAACCCTACTTGTCCTGACGCTAACCCTAGTTGTCCTGACGCTAACCCAAGTTGTCCTGACGCTAATCCTAGTTGTCCTGACGCTAGCCCTAGTTGTCCTGACGCTAGCCCTAGTTGTCCTGACGCTAACCCTAGTTGTCCTGACGCTAACCCTAGTTGTCCTGACGCTAACCCTAGTTGTCCTGACGCTAATCCTAGTTGTCCTGACGCTAGCCCTAGTTGTCCTGACGCTAGCCCTAGTTGTCCTGACGCTAACCCTAGTTGTCCTGACGCTAACCCTAGTTGTCCTGACGCTAACCCTAGTTGTCCTGACGCTAACCCTAGTTGTCCTGGCGCTAACCCTACTTGTCCTGACGCTAACCCTAGTTGTCCTGACGCTAACCCTAGTTGTCCTGACGCTAAACCTAGCTGTCCTGACGCTAACCCTAGTTGTCCTGACGCTAACCCTAGTTGTCCTGGCGCTAACCCTACTTGTCCTGACGCTAACCCTAGTTGTCCTGACGCTAACCCTAGTTGTCCTGACGCTAACCCTAGTTGTCCTGACGCTAACCCTAGTTGTCCTGACGCTAGACCTAGTTGTCCTGACGCTAGCCCTAGTTGTCCTGACGCTAACCCTAGTTGTCCTGACGCTAACCCTAGTTGTCCTGACGCTAACCCAAGTTGTCCTGTCGCTAACCCTAGTTGTCCTGACGCTAACCCTAGTTGTCCTGACGCTAACCCTACTTGTCTTGACGCTAACCCTACTTGTCCTGACGCTAACCCTACTTGTCCTGACGCTAACCCTAGTTGTCCTGACGCTAACCCTAGTTGTCCTGACGCTAACCCTACTTGTCCTGACGCTAACCCTACTTGTCCTGACGCTAACCCTACTTGTCCTGACGCTAACCCTAGTTGTCCTGACGCTAACCCTAGTTGTCCTGACGCTAATCCTAGTTGTCCTGACGCTAGCCCTAGTTATCCTGACGCTAGCCCTAGTTGTCCTGACGCTAACCCTAGTTGTCCTGACGCTAACCCTAGTTGTCCTGACGCTAACCCTAGTTGTCCTGACGCTAATCCTAGTTGTCCTGACGCTAGCCCTAGTTGTCCTGACGCTAGCCCTAGTTGTCCTGACGCTAACCCTAGTTGTCCTGACGCTAACCCTAGTTGTCCTGACGCTAACCCTAGTTGTCCTGACGCTAACCCTAGTTGTCCTGGCGCTAACCCTACTTGTCCTGACGCTAACCCTAGTTGTCCTGACGCTAACCCTAGTTGTCCTGACGCTAAACCTAGCTGTCCTGATGCTAACCCTAGTTGTCCTGACGCTAACCCTAGTTGTCCTGGCGCTAACCCTACTTGTCCTGACGCTAACCCTAGTTGTCCTGACGCTAACCCTAGTTGTCCTGACGCTAAACCTAGCTGTCCTGACGCTAACCCTAACTGTCCTAACGCTAACCCTAGTTGTCCTGACGCCAACCCTAGTTGTCCTGACGCTAACCCTAGCTGTCCTGACGCTAACCTTAGTTGTCCTGACGCTAACCCTAGTTGTCCTGACGCTAACCCTAGTTGTCCTGACGCTAACCCTAGTTGTCCTGACGCTAACCCTAGTTGTCCTGACGCTAACACTAGTTGTCCTGACGCTAACCCTAGTTGTCCTGACAATTAATCTATAGTTGTCCTGACGCTAACCCTAGTTGTCCTGGCGCTAACCCTACTTGTCCTGACGCTAACCCTAGTTGTCCTGACGCTAACCCTACTTGTCCTGACGCTAACCCTAGTTGTCCTGACGCTAACCCTAGTTGTCCTGACGCTAACCCTAACTGTCCTAACGCTAACCCTAGTTGTCCTGACGCTAACCCTAGTTGTCCTGACGCTAACCCTAGCTGTCCTGACGCTAACCTTAGTTGTGCTGACGCTAACCCTAGTTGTCCTGACTCTAACCCTAGTTGTCCTGACGCTAACCCTAGTTGTCCTGACGCTAACCCTAGTTGTCCTGACGCTAACACTAGTTGTCCTGACGCTAACCCTAGTTGTCCTGACGCTAACCCTAGTTGTCCTGACGCTAACCCTAGTTGTCCTGACGCTAATCCTAGCTGTCCTGACACTAACCCTAGTTGTCCTGATGCTAACCCTAGCTGTACTGATGCTAACCCTAGTTGTCCTGACGCTAACCCTAGTTGTCCTGACGCTAACCCTAGTTGTCCTGACGCTAACCCTAGTTGTCCTGACGCTAAACCTAGTTGTCCTGACGCTAACCATAGCTGTCCTGACGCTAACCCTAGTTGTCCTGACGCTAACCCTAGTTGTCCTGACGCTAACCCTAGTTGTCCTGACGCTAACCCTATTTGTCCTAACGCTAAACCTAGTTGTCCTGACGCTAACCCTAGCTGTCCTGATGCTAACCCTAGTTGTCCTGACGCTAACCCTAGTTGTCCTGACGCTAACCCTACTTGTCCTGACGCTAACCCTAGTTGTCCTGGCGCTAACCCTAGTTGTCCTGACGCTAACCCTATTTGTCCTAACGCTAAACCTAGTTGTCCTGACGCTAACCCTAGCTGTCCTGATGCTAACCCTAGTTGTCCTGACGCTAACCCTAGTTGTCCTGGCGCTAACCCTAGTTGTCCTGACGCTAACCCTTGTTGTCCTGGCGCTAACCCTAGTTGTCCTGACGCTAACCCTAGTTGTCCTAACGCTAATCCTAGTTGTCCTGGCGCTAAACCTAGTTGTCCTGGCGCTAACCCTAGTTGTCCTGACGCTAACCCTAGTTGTCCTGGCGCTAACCCTAGTTGTCCTGACGCTAACCCAAGTTGTCCTGACGCTAACCCTAGTTGTCCTGACGCTAACCCTAGTTGTCCTGACGCTAACCCTAGTTGTCCTGACGCTAGACCTAGTTGTCCTGACGCTAGCCCTAGTTGTCCTGACGCTAACCCTAGTTGTCCTGACGCTAACCCTAGTTGTCCTGACGCTAACCCAAGTTGTCCTGTCGCTAACCCTAGTTGTCCTGACGCTAACCCTAGTTGTCCTGACGCTAACCCTAGTTGTCCTGACGCTAATCCTAGCTGTCCTGACACTAACCCTAGTTGTCCTGATGCTAACCCTAGCTGTACTGATGCTAACCCTAGTTGTCCTGACGCTAACCCTAGTTGTCCTGACGCTAACCCTAGTTGTCCTGACGCTAACCCTAGTTGTCCTGGCGCTAACCCTACTTGTCCTGACGCTAACCCTAGTTGTCCTGACGCTAACCCTAGTTGTCCTGACGCTAAACCTAGCTGTCCTGATGCTAACCCTAGTTGTCCTGACGCTAACCCTAGTTGTCCTGGCGCTAACCCTACTTGTCCTGACGCTAACCCTAGTTGTCCTGACGCTAACCCTAGTTGTCCTGACGCTAAACCTAGCTGTCCTGACGCTAACCCTAACTGTCCTAACGCTAACCCTAGTTGTCCTGACGCCAACCCTAGTTGTCCTGACGCTAACCCTAGCTGTCCTGACGCTAACCTTAGTTGTCCTGACGCTAACCCTAGTTGTCCTGACGCTAACCCTAGTTGTCCTGACGCTAACCCTAGTTGTCCTGACGCTAACCCTAGTTGTCCTGACGCTAACACTAGTTGTCCTGACGCTAACCCTAGTTGTCCTGACAATTAATCCCTAGTTGTCCTGACGCTAACCCTAGTTGTCCTGGCGCTAACCCTACTTGTCCTGACGCTAACCCTAGTTGTCCTGACGCTAACCCTACTTGTCCTGACGCTAACCCTAGTTGTCCTGACGCTAACCCTAGTTGTCCTGACGCTAACCCTAACTGTCCTAACGCTAACCCTAGTTGTCCTGACGCTAACCCTAGTTGTCCTGACGCTAACCCTAGCTGTCCTGACGCTAACCTTAGTTGTGCTGACGCTAACCCTAGTTGTCCTGACTCTAACCCTAGTTGTCCTGACGCTAACCCTAGTTGTCCTGACGCTAACCCTAGTTGTCCTGACGCTAACACTAGTTGTCCTGACGCTAACCCTAGTTGTCCTGACGCTAACCCTAGTTGTCCTGACGCTAACCCTAGTTGTCCTGACGCTAACCCTAGTTGTCCTGACGCTAATCCTAGCTGTCCTGACACTAACCCTAGTTGTCCTGATGCTAACCCTAGCTGTACTGATGCTAACCCTAGTTGTCCTGACGCTAACCCTAGTTGTCCTGACGCTAACCCTAGTTGTCCTGACGCTAACCCTAGTTGTCCTGACACTAAACCTAGTTGTCCTGACGCTAACCATAGCTGTCCTGACGCTAACCCTAGTTGTCCTGACGCTAACCCTAGTTGTCCTGACGCTAACCCTAGTTGTCCTGACGCTAACCCTATTTGTCCTAACGCTAAACCTAGTTGTCCTGACGCTAACCCTAGCTGTCCTGATGCTAACCCTAGTTGTCCTGACGCTAACCCTAGTTGTCCTGGCGCTAACCCTACTTGTCCTGACGCTAACCCTAGTTGTCCTGGCGCTAACCCTAGTTGTCCTGACGCTAACCCTATTTGTCCTAACGCTAAACCTAGTTGTCCTGACGCTAACCCTAGCTGTCCTGATGCTAACCCTAGTTGTCCTGACGCTAACCCTAGTTGTCCTGGCGCTAACCCTAGTTGTCCTGACGCTAACCCTTGTTGTCCTGGCGCTAACCCTAGTTGTCCTGACGCTAACCCTAGTTGTCCTAACGCTAATCCTAGTTGTCCTGGCGCTAACCCTAGTTGTCCTGGCGCTAACCCTAGTTGTCCTGACGCTAACCCTAGTTGTCCTGGCGCTAACCCTAGTTGTCCTGACGCTAACCCAAGTTGTCCTGACGCTAACCCTAGTTGTCCTGACGCTAACCCTAGTTGTCCTGACGCTAACCCTAGTTGTCCTGACGCTAGACCTAGTTGTCCTGACGCTAGCCCTAGTTGTCCTGACGCTAACCCTAGTTGTCCTGACGCTAACCCTAGTTGTCCTGACGCTAACCCAAGTTGTCCTGTCGCTAACCCTAGTTGTCCTGACGCTAACCCTAGTTGTCCTGACGCTAACCCTAGTTGTCCTGACGCTAATCCTAGCTGTCCTGACACTAACCCTAGTTGTCCTGATGCTATCCCTAGCTGTACTGATGCTAACCCTAGTTGTCCTGACGCTAACCCTAGTTGTCCTGACGCTAACCCTAGTTGTCCTGACGCTAACCCTAGTTGTCCTGACGCTAACCCTCTTTGTCCTGACGCTAACCCTAGCTGTCCTGATGCTAACCCTAGTTGTCCTTACGCTAACCCTAGCTGTCCTGACGCTAACCCTAGTTGTCCTGACGCTAACCCTAGTTGTCCTGACGCTAACCCTAGTTGTCCTGACGCTAACCCTATTTGTCCTAACGCTAAACCTAGTTGTCCTGACGCTAACCCTAGCTGTCCTGATGCTAACCCTAGTTGTCCTGACGCTAACCCTAGTTGTCCTGGCGCTAACCCTAGTTGTCCTGACGCTAACCCTAGTTGTCCTGGCGCTAACCCTAGTTGTCCTGACGCTAACCCTAGTTGTCCTAACGCTAATCCTAGTTGTCCTGGCGCTAACCCTAGTTGTCCTGGCGCTAACCCTAGTTGTCCTGACGCTAACCCTAGTTGTCCTGGCGCTAACCCTAGTTGTCCTGACGCTAACCCTAGTTGTCCTGACGCTAACCCTAGTTGTCCTGACGCTAACCCTAGTTGTCCTGACGCTAGACCTAGTTGTCCTGACGCTAGCCCTAGTTGTCCTGACGCTAACCCTAGTTGTCCTGACGCTAACCCTAGTTGTCCTGACGCTAATCCTAGCTGTCCTGACACTAACCCTAGTTGTCCTGATGCTAACCCTAGCTGTACTGATGCTAACCCTAGTTGTCCTGATGCTAACCCTAGTTGTCCTGACGCTAACCCTAGTTGTCCTGACGCTAACCCTAGTTGTCCTGACGCTAACCCTCTTTGTCCTGACGCTAACCCTAGCTGTCCTGATGCTAACCCTAGTTGTCCTTACGCTAACCCTAGCTGTCCTGACGCTAACCCTAGTTGTCCTGACGCTAACCCTAGTTGTCCTGACGCTAACCCTATTTGTCCTAACGCTAAACCTAGTTGTCCTGACGCTAACCCTAGCTGTCCTGATGCTAACCCTAGTTGTCCTGACGCTAACCCTAGTTGTCCTGGCGCTAACCCTAGTTGTCCTGACGCTAACCCTAGTTGTCCTGGCGCTAACCCTAGTTGTCCTGACGCTAACCCTAGTTGTCCTAACGCTAATCCTAGTTGTCCTGGCGCTAACCCTAGTTGTCCTGGCGCTAACCCTAGTTGTCCTGACGCTAACCCTAGTTGTCCTGGCGCTAACCCTAGTTGTCCTGACGCTAACCCTAGTTGTCCTGACGCTAACCCTAGTTGTCCTGACGCTAACCCTAGTTGTCCTGACGCTAGACCTAGTTGTCCTGACGCTAGCCCTAGTTGTCCTGACGCTAACCCTAGTTGTCCTGACGCTAACCCTAGTTGTCCTGACGCTAACCCAAGTTGTCCTGTCGCTAACCCTAGTTGTCCTGACGCTAACCCTAGTTGTCCTGACGCTAACCCTACTTGTCCTGACGCTAACCCTACTTGTCCTGACGCTAACCCTACTTGTCCTGACGCTAACCCTAGTTGTCCTGACGCTAACCCTAGTTGTCCTGACGCTAACCCTACTTGTCCTGACGCTAACCCTACTTGTCCTGACGCTAACCCTACTTGTCCTGACGCTAACCCTAGTTGTCCTGACGCTAACCCTAGTTGTCCTGACGCTAATCCTAGTTGTCCTGACGCTAGCCCTAGTTGTCCTGACGCTAGCCCTAGTTGTCCTGACGCTAACCCTAGTTGTCCTGACGCTAACCCTAGTTGTCCTGACGCTAACCCTAGTTGTCCTGACGCTAATCCTAGTTGTCCTGACGCTAGCCCTAGTTGTCCTGACGCTAGCCCTAGTTGTCCTGACGCTAACCCTAGTTGTCCTGACGCTAACCCTAGTTGTCCTGACGCTAACCCTAGTTGTCCTGACGCTAACCCTAGTTGTCCTGACGCTAGACCTAGTTGTCCTGACGCTAGCCCTAGTTGTCCTGACGCTAACCCTAGTTGTCCTGACGCTAACCCTAGTTGTCCTGACGCTAGACCTAGTTGTCCTGACGCTAGCCCTAGTTGTCCTGACGCTAACCCTAGTTGTCCTGACGCTAACCCTAGTTGTCCTGACGCTAACCCAAGTTGTCCTGTCGCTAACCCTAGTTGTCCTGACGCTAACCCTAGTTGTCCTGACGCTAACCCTACTTGTCCTGACGCTAACCCTACTTGTCCTGACGCTAACCCTACTTGTCCTGACGCTAACCCTAGTTGTCCTGACGCTAACCCTACTTGTCCTGACGCTAACCCTAGTTGTCCTGACGCTAACCCTAGTTGTCCTGACGCTAACCCTAGCTGTCCTGACGCTAACCCTAGTTGTCCTGACGCTAATCCTAGTTGTCCTGACGCTAGCCCTAGTTATCCTGACGCTAGCCCTAGTTGTCCTGACGCTAACCCTAGTTGTCCTGACGCTAACCCTAGTTGTCCTGACGCTAACCCTAGTTGTCCTGACGCTAATCCTAGTTGTCCTGACGCTAGCCCTAGTTGTCCTGACGCTAGCCCTAGTTGTCCTGACGCTAACCCTAGTTGTCCTGACGCTAACCCTAGTTGTCCTGACGCTAACGCTAGTTGTCCTGACGCTAACCCTAGTTGTCCTGGCGCTAACCCTACTTGTCCTGACGCTAACCCTAGTTGTCCTGACGCTAACCCTAGTTGTCCTGACGCTAAACCTAGCTGTCCTGATGCTAACCCTAGTTGTCCTGACGCTAACCCTAGTTGTCCTGGCGCTAACCCTACTTGTCCTGATGCTAACCCTAGTTGTCCTGACGCTAACCCTAGTTGTCCTGACGCTAAACCTAGCTGTCCTGACGCTAACCCTAACTGTCCTAACGCTAACCCTAGTTGTCCTGATGCCAACCCTAGTTGTCCTGACGCTAACCCTAGCTGTCCTGACGCTAACCTTAGTTGTCCTGACGCTAACCCTAGTTGTCCTGACGCTAACCCTAGTTGTCCTGACGCTAACCCTAGTTGTCCTGACGCTAACCCTAGTTGTCCTGACGCTAACCCTAGTTGTCCTGACGCTAACACTAGTTGTCCTGACGCTAACCCTAGTTGTCCTGACAATTAATCCCTAGTTGTCCTGACGCTAACCCTAGTTGTCCTGGCGCTAACCCTACTTGTCCTGACGCTAACCCTAGTTGTCCTGACGCTAACCCTACTTGTCCTGACGCTAACCCTAGTTGTCCTGACGCTAACCCTAGTTGTCCTGACGCTAACCCTAACTGTCCTAACGCTAACCCTAGTTGTCCTGACGCTAACCCTAGTTGTCCTGACGCTAACCCTAGCTGTCCTGACGCTAACCTTAGTTGTGCTGACGCTAACCCTAGTTGTCCTGACTCTAACCCTAGTTGTCCTGACGCTAACCCTAGTTGTCCTGACGCTAACCCTAGTTGTCCTGACGCTAACACTAGTTGTCCTGACACTAACCCTAGTTGTCCTGACGCTAACCCTAGTTGTCCTGACGCTAACCCTAGTTTTCCTGACGCTAACCCTAGTTGTCCTGACGCTAATCCTAGCTGTCCTGACACTAACCCTAGTTGTCCTGATGCTAACCCTAGCTGTACTGATGCTAACCCTAGTTGTCCTGACGCTAACCCTAGTTGTCCTGACGCTAACCCTAGTTGTCCTGACGCTAACCCTAGTTGTCCTGACGCTAAACCTAGTTGTCCTGACGCTAACCATAGCTGTCCTGGCGCTAACCCTAGTTGTCCTGACGCTAACCCTAGTTGTCCTGACGCTAACCCTAGTTGTCCTGACGCTAACCCTAGTTGTCCTGACGCTAACCCTAGTTGTCCTGACGCTAACCCTCTTTGTCCTGACGCTAACCCTAGCTGTCCTGATGCTAACCCTAGTTGTCCTTACGCTAACCCTAGCTGTCCTGACGCTAACCCTAGTTGTCCTGACGCTAACCCTAGTTGTCCTGATGCTAGCCCTAGTTGTCCTGACGCTAACCCTATTTGTCCTAACGCTAAACCTAGTTGTCCTGACTCTAACCCTAGCTGTCCTGATGCTAACCCTAGTTGTCCTGACGCTAACCCTAGTTGTCCTGGCGCTAACCCTAGTTGTCCTGACGCTAACCCTAGTTGTCCTGGCGCTAACCCTAGTTGTCCTGACGCTAACCCTAGTTGTCCTAACGCTAATCCTAGTTGTCCTGGCGCTAACCCTAGTTGTCCTGGCGCTAACCCTAGTTGTCCTGACGCTAACCCTAGTTGTCCTGGCGCTAACCCTAGTTGTCCTGACGCTAACCCAAGTTGTCCTGACGCTAACCCTAGTTGTCCTGACGCTAACCCTAGTTGTCCTGACGCTAGACCTAGTTGTCCTGACGCTAGCCCTAGTTGTCCTGACGCTAACCCTAGTTGTCCTGACGCTAACCCTAGTTGTCCTGACGCTAACCCAAGTTGTCCTGTCGCTAACCCTAGTTGTCCTGACGCTAACCCTAGTTGTCCTGATGCTAACCCTACTTGTCCTGACGCTAACCCTACTTGTCCTGACGCTAACCCTACTTGTCCTGACGCTAACCCTAGTTGTCCTGACGCTAACCCTAGTTGTCCTGACGCTAACCCTACTTGTCCTGACGCTAACCCTACTTGTCCTGACGCTAACCCTACTTGTCCTGACGCTAACCCTAGTTGTCCTGACGCTAACCCTAGTTGTCCTGACGCTAATCCTAGTTGTCCTGACGCTAGCCCTAGTTGTCCTGACGCTAGCCCTAGTTGTCCTGACGCTAACCCTAGTTGTCCTGACGCTAACCCTAGTTGTCCTGACGCTAACCCTAGTTGTCCTGACGCTAATCCTAGTTGTCCTGACGCTAGCCCTAGTTGTCCTGACGCTAGCCCTAGTTGTCCTGACGCTAACCCTAGTTGTCCTGACGCTAACCCTAGTTGTCCTGACGCTAACCCTAGTTGTCCTGACGCTAACCCTAGTTGTCCTGGCGCTAACCCTACTTGTCCTGACGCTAACCCTAGTTGTCCTGACGCTAACCCTAGTTGTCCTGACGCTAAACCTAGCTGTCCTGACGCTAACCCTAGTTGTCCTGACGCTAACCCTAGTTGTCCTGGCGCTAACCCTACTTGTCCTGACGCTAACCCTAGTTGTCCTGACGCTAACCCTAGTTGTCCTGACGCTAACCCTAGTTGTCCTGACGCTAACCCTAGTTGTCCTGACGCTAACCCTAGTTGTCCTGACGCTAGACCTAGTTGTCCTGACGCTAGCCCTAGTTGTCCTGACGCTAACCCTAGTTGTCCTGACGCTAACCCTAGTTGTCCTGACGCTAACCCAAGTTGTCCTGTCGCTAACCCTAGTTGTCCTGACGCTAACCCTAGTTGTCCTGACGCTAACCCTACTTGTCCTGACGCTAACCCTACTTGTCCTGACGCTAACCCTACTTGTCCTGACGCTAACCCTACTTGTCCTGACGCTAACCCTAGTTGTCCTGACGCTAACCCTAGTTGTCCTGACGCTAATCCTAGTTGTCCTGACGCTAGCCCTAGTTGTCCTGACGCTAGCCCTAGTTGTCCTGACGCTAACCCTAGTTGTCCTGACGCTAACCCTAGTTGTCCTGACGCTAACCCTAGTTGTCCTGACGCTAATCCTAGTTGTCCTGACGCTAGCCCTAGTTGTCCTGACGCTAGCCCTAGTTGTCCTGACGCTAACCCTAGTTGTCCTGACGCTAACCCTAGTTGTCCTGACGCTAACCCTAGTTGTCCTGACGCTAACCCTAGTTGTCCTGGTGCTAACCCTACTTGTCCTGACGCTAACCCTAGTTGTCCTGACGCTAACCCTAGTTGTCCTGACGCTAAACCTAGCTGTCCTGACGCTAACCCTAGTTGTCCTGACGCTAACCCTAGTTGTCCTGGCGCTAACCCTACTTGTCCTGACGCTAACCCTAGTTGTCCTGACGCTAACCCTAGTTGTCCTGACGCTAAACCTAGTTGTCCTGACGCTAACCCTAACTGTCCTAACGCTAACCCTAGTTGTCCTGACGCCAACCCTAGTTGTCCTGACGCTAACCCTAGCTGTCCTGACGCTAACCTTAGTTGTCCTGACGCTAACCCTAGTTGTCCTGACGCTAACCCTAGTTGTCCTGACGCTAACCCTAGTTGTCCTGACGCTAACCCTAGTTGTCCTGACGCTAACACTAGTCGTCCTGACGCTAACCCTAGTTGTCCTGACGCTAACCCTATTTGTCCTGACGCTAACCCTAGTTGTCCTGGCGCTAACCCTACTTGTCCTGACGCTAACCCTAGTTGTCCTGACGCTAACCCTACTTGTCCTGACGCTAACCCTAGTTGTCCTGACGCTAACCCTAGTTGTCCTGACGCTAACCCTAACTGTCCTAACGCTAACCCTAGTTGTCCTGACGCTAACCCTAGTTGTCCTGACGCTAACCCTAGCTGTCCTGACGCTAACCTTAGTTGTCCTGACGCTAACCCTAGTTGTCCTGACTCTAACCCTAGTTGTCCTGACGCTAACCCTAGTTGTCCTGACGCTAACCCTAGTTGTCCTGACGCTAACACTAGTTGTCCTGACGCTAACCCTAGTTGTCCTGACGCTAACCCTAGTTGTCCTGATGCTAACCCTACTTGTCCTGACGCTAACCCTAGTTGTCCTGGCGCTAACCCTAGTTGTCCTGACGCTAACCCTAGTTGTCCTGGCGCTAACCCTAGTTGTCCTGACGCTAACCCTAGTTGTCCTGACGCTAACCCTACTTGTCCTGACGCTAACCGTAGTTGTCCTGACGCTAACCCTAGTTGTCCTGACGCTAATCCTAGTTGTCCTGACGCTAGCCCTAGTTGTCCTGACGCTAGCCCTAGTTGTCCTGACGCTAACCCTAGTTGTCCTGACGCTAACCCTAGTTGTCCTGACGCTAACCCTAGTTGTCCTGACGCTAGCCCTAGTTGTCCTGACGCTAGCCCTAGTTGTCCTGACGCTAACCCTAGTTGTCCTGGCGCTAACCCTACTTGTCCTGACGCTAACCCTAGTTGTCCTGACGCTAACCCTAGTTGTCCTGACGCTAAACCTAGCTGTCCTGACGCTAACCCTAGTTGTCCTGACGCTAACCCTAGTTGTCCTGGCGCTAACCCTACTTGTCCTGACGCTAACCCTAGTTGTCCTGACGCTAACCCTAGTTGTCCTGACGCTAAACCTAGCTGTCCTGACGCTAACCCTAACTGTCCTAACGCTAACCCTAGTTGTCCTGACGCCAACCCTAGTTGTCCTGACGCTAACCCTAGCTGTCCTGACGATAACCTTAGTTGTCCTAACGCTAACCCTAGTTGTCCTGACGCTAACCCTAGTTGTCCTGACGCTAACCCTAGTTGTCCTGACGCTAACCCTAGTTGTCCTGACGCTAACCCTAGTTGTCCTGACGCTAACACTAGTTGTCCTGACGCTAACCCTAGTTGTCCTGACGCTAACCCTAGTTGTCCTGACGCTAGCCCTAGTTGTCCTGACGCTAGCCCTAGTTGTCCTGACGCTAACCCTAGTTGTCCTGACGCTAACCCTAGTTGTCCTGACGCTAACCCTAGTTGTCCTGACGCTAATCCTAGTTGTCCTAACGCTAGCCCTAGTTGTCCTGACGCTAGCCCTAGTTGTCCTGACGCTAACCCTAGTTGTCCTGACGCTAACCCTAGTTGTCCTGACGCTAACCCTAGTTGTCCTGACGCTAACCCTAGTTGTCCTGGCGCTAACCCTACTTGTCCTGACGCTAACCCTAGTTGTCCTGACGCTAACCCTAGTTGTCCTGACGCTAAACCTAGCTGTCCTGACGCTAACCCTAGTTGTCCTGACGCTAACCCTAGTTGTCCTGGCGCTAACCCTACTTGTCCTGACGCTAACCCTAGTTGTCCTGACGCTAACCCTAGTTGTCCTGACGCTAAACCTAGCTGTCCTGACGCTAACCCTAACTGTCCTAACGCTAACCCTAGTTGTCCTGACGCCAACCCTAGTTGTCCTGACGCTAACCCTAGCTGTCCTGACGCTAACCTTAGTTGTCCTGACGCTAACCCTAGTTGTCCTGACGCTAACCCTAGTTGTCCTGACGCTAACCCTAGTTGTCCTGACGCTAACCCTAGTTGTCCTGACGCTAACCCTGGTTGTCCTGACGCTAACACTAGTTGTCCTGACGCTAACCCTAGTTGTCCTGACGCTAACCCTAGTTGTCCTGACGCTAACCCTAGTTGTCCTGGCGCTAACCCTACTTGTCCTGACGCTAACCCTAGTTGTCCTGACGCTAACCCTACTTGTCCTGACGCTAACCCTAGTTGTCCTGACACTAACCCTAGTTGTCCTGACGCTAACCCTAACTGTCCTAACGCTAACCCTAGTTGTCCTGACGCTAACCCTATTTGTCCTGACGCTAACCCTAGCTGTCCTGACGCTAACCTTAGTTGTCCTGACGCTAACCCTAGTTGTCCTGACTCTAACCCTAGTTGTCCTGACGCTAACCCTAGTTGTCCTGACGCTAACCCTAGTTGTCCTGACGCTAACACTAGTTGTCCTGACGCTAACCCTAGTTGTCCTGACGCTAACCCTAGTTGTCCTGACGCTAACCCTAGTTGTCCTGACGCTAACCCTAGTTGTCCTGGCGCTAACCCTAGTTGTCCTGACGCTAACCCTAGTTGTCCTGACGCTAACCCTAGTTGTCCTGACACTAACCCTAGTTGTCCTGACGCTAACTCTAGTTGTCCTGGCGCTAACCCTAGTTGTCCTGACGCTAACCCTAGTTGTCCTGACGCTAACCCTAGTTGTCCTGACGCTAACCCTAGTTGTCCTGACGCTAATCCTAGCTGTCCTGACACTAACCCTAGTTGTCCTGATGCTAACGCTAGCTGTACTGACGCTAACCCTAGTTGTCCTGACGCTAACCCTAGTTGTCCTGACGCTAACCCTAGTTGTCCTGACGCTAACCCTAGTTGTCCTGACGCTAAACCTAGTTGTCCTGACGCTAACCATAGCTGTCCGGACGCTAACCCTAGTTGTCCTGACGCTAACCCTAGTTGTCCTGACGCTAACCCTAGTTGTCCTGACGCTAACCCTAGTTGTCCTGACGCTAACCCTCCTTGTCATGACGCTAACCCTAGCTGTCCTGATGCTAACCCTAGTTGTCCTGACGCTAACCCTAGCTGTCCTGACGCTAACCCTAGTTGTCCTGACGCTAACCCTAGTTGTCCTGACGCTAACCCTAGTTGTCCTGATGCTAACCCTATTTGTCCTAACGCTAAACCTAGTTGTCCTGACGCTAACCCTAGCTGTCCTGATGCTAACCCTAGTTGTCCTGACGCTAACCCTAGTTGTCCTGGCGCTAACCCTAGTTGTCCTGACGCTAACCCTAGTTGTCCTGACGCTAACCCTAGTTGTCCTAACGCTAATCCTAGTTGTCCTGGCGCTAACCCTAGTTGTCCTGGCGCTAACCCTAGTTGTCCTGACGCTAACCCTAGTTGTCCTGGCGCTAACCCTAGTTGTCCTGACGCTAACCCTAGTTGTCCTGACGCTAACCCTAGTTGTCCTGACGCTAACGCTAGTTGTCCTGACGCTAACCCTAGTTGTCCTGACGCTAGACCTAGTTGTCCTGACGCTAGCCCTAGTTGTCCTGACGCTAACCCTAGTTGTCCTGACGCTAACCCAAGTTGTCCTGTCGCTAACCCTAGTTGTCCTGACGCTAACCCTACTTGTCCTGACGCTAACCCTACTTGTCCTGACGCTAACCCTACTTGTCCTGACGCTAACCCTACTTGTCCTGACGCTAACCCTAGTTGTCCTGACGCTAACCCTAGTTGTCCTGATGCTAACCCTACTTGTCCTGACGCTAACCCTACTTGTCCTGACGCTAACCCTAGTTGTCCTGACGCTAACCCTAGTTGTCCTGGCGCTAACCCTAGTTGTCTTGACGCTAACCCTAGTTGTCCTGACGCTAACCCTAGTTGTCCTGACGCTAACCCTAGTTCTCCTGACGCTAACCGTAGTTCTCCTGACGCTAACCCTAGTTGTCCTGACGCTAGCCCTAGTTGTCCTGACGCTAACCCTAGTTGTCCTGACGCTAACCCTAGTTGTCCTGACGCTAACCCTAGTTCTCCTGACGCTAACCGTAGTTCTCCTGATGCTAACCCTAGTTGTCCTGACGCTAGCCCTAGTTGTCCTGACGCTAACCCTAGTTGTCCTGACGCTAACCCTAGTTGTCCTGACGCTAACCCTAGTTGTCCTGGCGCTAACCCTACTTGTCCTGACGCTAACCCTAGTTGTCCTGACGCTAACCCTACTTGTCCTGACGCTAACCCTAGTTGTCCTGACGCTAACCCTAGTTGTCCTGACGCTAACCCTAACTGTCCTAACGCTAACCCTAGTTGTCCTGACGCTAACCCTAGTTGTCCTGACGCTAACCCTAGCTGTCCTGACGCTAACCTTAGTTGTCCTGACGCTAACCCTAGTTGTCCTGACTCTAACCCTAGTTGTCCTGACGCTAACCCTAGTTGTCCTGACGCTAACCCTAGTTGTCCTGACGCTAACACTAGTTGTCCTGACGCTAACCCTAGTTGTCCTGACGCTAACCCTAGTTGTCCTGATGCTAACCCTACTTGTCCTGACGCTAACCCTAGTTGTCCTGGCGCTAACCCTAGTTGTCCTGACGCTAACCCTAGTTGTCCTGGCGCTAACCCTAGTTGTCCTGACGCTAACCCTAGTTGTCCTGACGCTAACCCTACTTGTCCTGACGCTAACCCTAGTTGTCCTGACGCTAACCCTAGTTGTCCTGACGCTAGCCCTAGTTGTCCTGACGCTAACCCTAGTTGTCCTGACGCTAACCCTAGTTGTCCTGACGCTAACCCTAGTTGTCCTGACGCTAACCCTAGTTGTCCTGGCGCTAACCCTAGTTGTCCTGACGCTAGCCCTAGTTGTCCTGACGCTAACCCTAGTTGTCCTGACGCTAACCCTAGTTGTCCTGACGCTAACCCTAGTTGTCCTGACGCTAACACTAGTTGTCCTGACGCTAACCCTAGTTGTCCTGACGCTAACCCTAGTTGTCCTGACGCTAACCCTAGTTGTCCTGACGCTAACCCTAGTTGTCCTGGCGCTAACCCTACTTGTCCTGACGCTAACCCTAGTTGTCCTGACGCTAACCCTAGTTGTCCTGACGCTAAACCTAGCTGTCCTGACGCTAACCCTAGTTGTCCTGACGCTAACCCTAGTTGTCCTGGCGCTAACCCTACTTGTCCTGACGCTAACCCTAGTTCTCCTGACGCTAACCCTAGTTGTCCTGACGCTAAACCTAGCTGTCCTGACGCTAACCCTAATTGTCCTAACGCTAACCCTAGTTGTCCTGACGCCAACCCTAGTTGTCCTGACGCTAACCCTAGCTGTCCTGACGCTAACCTTAGTTGTCCTGACGCTAACCCTAGTTGTCCTGACGCTAACCCTAGTTGTCCTGACGCTAACCCTAGTTGTCCTGACGCTAACACTAGTTGTCCTGACGCTAACCCTAGTTGTCCTGACGCTAACCCTAGTTGTCCTGACGCTAACCCTAGTTGTCCTGGCGCTAACCCTACTTGTCCTGACGCTAACCCTAGTTGTCCTGACGCTAACCCTACTTGTCCTGACGCTAACCCTAGTTGCCTGACACTAACCCTAGTTGTCCTGACGCTAACCCTAACTGTCCTAACGCTAACCCTAGTTGTCCTGACGCTAACCCTAGTTGTCCTGACGCTAACCCTAGCTGTCCTGACGCTAACCTTAGTTGTCCTGACGCTAACCCTAGTTGTCCTGACTCTAACCCTAGTTGTCCTGACGCTAACCCTAGTTGTCCTGACGCTAACCCTAGTTGTCCTGACGCTAACACTAGTTGTCCTGACGCTAAGCCTAGTTGTCCTGACGCTAACCCTAGTTGTCCTGACGCTAACCCTAGTTGTCCTGACGCTAACCCTAGTTGTCCTGGCGCTAACCCTAGTTGTCCTGACGCTAACCCTAGTTGTCCTGGCGCTAACCCTAGTTGTCCTGACGCTAACCCTAGTTGTCCTGACGCTAACCCTAGTTGTCCTGACGCTAACCCTAGTTGTCCTGACGCTAACTCTAGTTGTCCTGGCGCTAACCCTAGTTGTCCTGACGCTAACCCTAGTTGTCCTGACGCTAACCCTAGTTGTCCTGACGCTAACCCTAGTTGTCCTGACGCTAATCCTAGCTGTCCTGACACTAACCCTAGTTGTCCTGACGCTAACCCTAGCTGTACTGACGCTAACCCTAGTTGTCCTGACGCTAACCATAGTTGTCCTGACGCTAACCCTAGTTGTCCTGACGCTAACCCTAGTTGTCCTGACGCTAAACCTAGTTGTCCTGACGCTAACCATAGCTGTCCTGACGCTAACCCTAGTTGTCCTGACGCTAACCCTAGTTGTCCTGACGCTAACCCTAGTTGTCCTGACGCTAACCCTAGTTGTCCTGACGCTAACCCTCTTTGTCCTGACGCTAACCCTAGCTGTCCTGATGCTAACCCTAGTTGTCCTGACGCTAACCCTAGCTGTCCTGACGCTAACCCTAGTTGTCCTGACGCTAACCCTAGTTGTCCTGACGCTAACCCTAGTTGTCCTGACGCTAACCCTATTTGTCCTAACGCTAAACCTAGTTGTCCTGACGCTAACCCTAGCTGTCCTGATGCTAACCCTAGTTGTCCTGACGCTAACCCTAGTTGTCCTGGCGCTAACCCTAGTTGTCCTGACGCTAACCCTAGTTGTCCTGACGCTAACCCTAGTTGTCCTAACGCTAATCCTAGTTGTCCTGGCGCTAACCCTAGTTGTCCTGGCGCTAACCCTAGTTGTCCTGACGCTAACCCTAGTTGTCCTGGCGCTAACACTAGTTGTCCTGACGCTAACCCTAGTTGTCCTGACGCTAGACCTAGTTGTCCTGACGCTAGCCCTAGTTGTCCTGACGCTAACCCTAGTTGTCCTGACGCTAGACCTAGTTGTCCTGACGCTAGCCCTAGTTGTCCTGACGCTAACCCTAGTTGTCCTGACGCTAACCCAAGTTGTCCTGTCGCTAACCCTAGTTGTCCTGACGCTAACCCTACTTGTCCTGACGCTAACCCTACTTGTCCTGACGCTAACCCTACTTGTCCTGACGCTAACCCTACTTGTCCTGACGCTAACCCTAGTTGTCCTGACGCTAACCCTAGTTGTCCTGACGCTAACCCTACTTGTCCTGACGCTAACCCTACTTGTCCTGACGCTAACCCTAGTTGTCCTGACGCTAACCCTAGTTGTCCTGGCGCTAACCCTAGTTGTCTTGACGCTAACCCTAGTTGTCCTGACGCTAACCCTAGTTGTCCTGACGCTAACCCTAGTTCTCCTGACGCTAACCGTAGTTCTCCTGACGCTAACCCTAGTTGTCCTGACGCTAGCCCTAGTTGTCCTGACGCTAACCCTAGTTGTCCTGACGCTAACCCTAGTTGTCCTGACGCTAACCCTAGTTCTCCTGACGCTAACCGTAGTTCTCCTGATGCTAACCCTAGTTGTCCTGACGCTAGCCCTAGTTGTCCTGACGCTAACCCTAGTTGTCCTGACGCTAACCCTAGTTGTCCTGACGCTAACCCTAGTTGTCCTGACGTTAACCCTAGTTGTCCTGACGCTTACCCTAGTTGTCCTGACGCTAACCCTAGTTGTCCTGACGCTAACCCTAGTTGTCCTGACGCTAACCCTAGTTGTCCTGACGCTAACCCTAGTTGTCCTGAGGCTAACCCTAGTTGTCCTGGCGCTAACCCTAGTTGTACTGTCGCTCACCCTAGTTGTCCTGGCGCTAACCCTAGTTGTCCTGACGCTAACCCTAGTTTTCCTGACGCTAACCCTAGTTGTCCTGACGCTAACCCTAGTTGTCCTGACGCTAACCCTAGTTGTCCTGACGCTAACCCTAGTTGTCCTGACGCTAACCCTAGTTGTCCTGGCGCTAACCCTAGTTGTACTGTCGCTAACCCTAGTTGTCCTGGCGCTAACCCTAGTTGTCCTGAATATAACCCTAGTTGTCCTGACGCTAACCCTAGTTGTACTGACGCTAACCCTAGTTGTCCTGGCGCTAACCCTAGTTGTCCTGGCGCTAACCCTAGTTGTCCTGACGCTAACCCTAGTTGTCCTGACGCTAACCCTAGTTGTCCTGACGCAAAGCCTAGTTGTCCTGACGCTAACCCTAGTTGTCCTGACGCTAACCCTAGGTTTCCTGACGCTAACCCTAGTTGTCCTGACGCTAACCCTAGGTGTCCTGACGCTAACCCTAGTTGTCCTGACGCTAAGCCTAGTTGTCCTGACGCTAACCCTAGTTGTCCTGACGCTAATCCTAGTTGTCCTGAAGCTAACCCTAGTTGTCCTGACGCTAACCCGAGTTGTCCTGACGCTAAACCGAGTTGTCCTGACGCTAACCCGAGTTGTCCTGATGCTAACCCTACTTGTCCTGACGCTAACCCTACTTGTCCTGACGCTAACCCTAGTTGTCCTGACGCTAACCCTAGTTGTCCTGACGCTAACCCTAGTTGTCCTGGCGCTAACCCTAGTTGTCCTGGCGCTAACCCTAGTTGTCCTGGCGCTAACCCTAGTTGTCCTGACGCTAACCCTAGTTGTCCTGACGCTAACCCTAGTTGTCCTGACGCTAACCCTAGTTGTCCTAACGCTAATCCTAGTTGTCCTGGCGCTAACCCTAGTTGTCCTGGCGCTAACCCTAGTTGTCCTGACGCTAACCCTAGTTGTCCTGGCGCTAACCCTAGTTGTCCTGACGCTAACCCTAGTTGTCCTGACGCTAACCCTAGTTGTCCTGACGCTAACGCTAGTTGTCCTGACGCTAACCCTAGTTGTCCTGATGCTAGACCTAGTTGTCCTGACGCTAGCCCTAGTTGTCCTGACGCTAACCCTAGTTGTCCTGACGCTAACCCTAGTTGTCCTGACGCTATCCCTAGTTGTCTTGACGCTAACCCTAGTTGTCCTGACGCTAACCCTAGTTGTCCTGACGCTAACCCTAGTTGTCCTGACGCTATCGCTAGTTGTCCTGACGCTAACCCTAGTTGTCCTGACGCTAGACCTAGTTGTCCTGACGCTAGCCCTAGTTGTCCTGACGCTAACCCTAGTTGTCCTGACGCTAACCCTAGTTGTCCTGACGCTAACCCTAGTTGTCCTGACGCTATCCCTAGTTGTCTTGACGCTAACCCTAGTTGTCCTGACGCTAACCCTAGTTGTCCTGACGCTAACCCTAGTTGTCCTGACGCTAACACTAGTTGTCCTGACGCTAACCCTAGTTGTCCTGACGCCAACCCTAGTTCTCCTGACGCTAACCGTAGTTCTCCTGACGATAACCCTAGTTGTCCTGACGCTAGCCCTAGTTGCCCTGACGCTAACCCTAGTTGTCCTGACGCTAACCCTAGTTGTCCTGACGCTAACCCTAGTTGTCCTGACGTTAACCCTAGTTGTCCTGACGCTTACCCTAGTTGTCCTGACGCTAACTCTAGTTGTCCTGACGCTAACCCTAGTTGTCCTGACGCTAACCCTAGTTGTCCTGGCGCTAACCCTAGTTGTCCTGGCGCTAACCCTAGTTGTCCTGACGCTAACCCTACTTGTCCTGACGCTAACCCTACTTGTCCTGACGCTAACCCTACTTGTCCTGACGCTAACCCTAGTTGTCCTGACGCTAACCCTAGTTGTCCTGATGCTAACCCTAGTTGTCGTGAAGCTAACCCTTGTTGTCGTCATGCTAACCCTAGTTGTCCTGACGCTAACCCTAGTTGTCCTGACGCTAACCCTAGTTGTCCTGACGCTAACCCTAGTTGTCTTGACGCTAACCCTAGTTGTCCTGACGCTAACCCTAGTTGTCCTGACGCTAACCCTAGTTGTCCTGACGCTAACACTAGTTGTCCTGACGCTAACCCTAGTTGTCCTGACGCCAACCCTAGTTCTCCTGACGCTAACCGTAGTTCTCCTGACGCTAACCCTAGTTGTCCTGACGCTAGCCCTAGTTGTCCTGACGCTAACCCTAGTTGTCCTGACGCTAACCCTAGTTGTCCTGACTCTAACCCTAGTTGTCCTGACGTTAACCCTAGTTGTCCTGATGCTTACCCTAGTTGTCCTGACGCTAACCCTAGTTGTCCTGACGCTAAACCTAGTTGTCCTGATGCTAACCCTAGTTGTCCTGACGCTAACCCTAGTTGTCCTGACGCTAACCCTAGTTGTCCTGACGCTAACCCTAGTTGTCTTGACGCTAACCCTAGTTGTCCTGACGCTAACCCTAGTTGTCCTGACGCTAACCCTAGTTGTCCTGACGCTAACCCTAGTTCTCCTGACGCTAACCCTAGTTCTCCTGACGCTAGCCCTAGTTGTCCTGACGCTAACCCTAGTTGTCCTGACGCTAACCCTAGTTGTCCTGACGTTAACCCTAGTTGTCCTGACGCTTACCCTAGTTGTCCTGACGCTAACCCTAGTTGTCCTGACGCTAACCCTAGTTGTCCTGACGCTAACCCTAGTTGTCCTGACGCTAACCCTAGTTGTCCTGACGCTAACCCTAGTTGTCCTGACGCTAACCCTAGTTGTCCTGACGCTAACCCTAGTTGTCCTGGCGCTAACCCTAGTTGTACTGTCGCTAACCCTAGTTGTCCTGGCGCTAACCCTAGTTGTCCTGACGCTAACCCTAGTTGTCCTGACGCTAACCCTAGTTGTACTGACGCTAACCCTAGTTGTCCTGGCGCTAACCCTAGTTGTCCTGGCGCTAACCCTAGTTGTCCTGACGCTAACCCTAGTTGTCCTGACGCTAACCCTAGTTGTCCTGACGCTAATCCTAGTTGTCCTGGCGCTAACCCTAGTTGTCCTGGCGCTAACCCTAGTTGTCCTGGCGCTAACCCTACTTGTCCTGACGCTAACCCTAGTTGTCCTGACGCTAACCCTAGTTGTCCTGACGCTAACCCTAACTGTCCTAACGCTAACCCTAGTTGTCCTGACGCTAACCCTAGTTGTCCTGACGCTAACCCTAGCTGTCCTGATGCTAACCTTAGTTGTCCTGACGCTAACCCTAGTTGTCCTGACTCTAACCCTAGTTGTCCTGACGCTAACCCTAGTTGTCCTGACGCTAACCCTAGTTGTCCTGGCGCTAACCCTAGTTGTCCTGACGCTAACCCTAGTTGTCCTGGCGCTAACCCTAGTTGTCCTGACGCTAACCCTAGTTGTCCTGGCGCTAACCCTAGTTGTCCTGGCGCTAACCCTAGTTGTCCTGACGCTAACCCTAGTTGTCCTGACGCTAACTCTAGTTGTCCTGGCGCTAACCCTAGTTGTCCTGACGCTAACCCTAGTTGTCCTTACGTTAACCCTAGTTGTCCTGACGCTAACCCTAGTTGTCCTGACGCTAAGCCTAGTTGTCCTGACGCTAATAATAGTTGTCCTGACGCTAGCCCTAGTTGTCCTGACGCTAACCCTAGTTGTCCTGACGCTAACCCTAGTTGTCCTGACGCTAACCCTAGTTGTCCTGACGCTAATCCTAGTTGTCCTGACGCTAGCCCTAGTTGTCCTGACGCTAGCCCTAGTTGTCCTGACGCTAACCCTAGTTGTCCTGACGCTAACGCTAGTTGTCCTGACGCTAACCCTAGTTGTCCTTACGCTATACCTAGCTGTCCTGACGCTAACCCTAGTTGTCCTGACGCTAACCCTAGTTGTCCTGGCGCTAACCCTACTTGTCCTGACGCTAACCCTAGTTGTTCTGACGCTAACCCTAGTTGTCCTGACGCTAAACCTAGCTGTCCTGACGCTAACCCTAACTGTAATAACGCTAACCCTAGTTGTCCTGACGCTAACCCTAGTTGTCCTGACGCTAACCCTAGCTGTCCTGACGCTAACCTTAGTTGTCCTGACGCTAACCCTAGTTGTCCTGACGCTAACCCTAGTTGTCCTGACGCTAACCCTAGTTGTCCTGACGCTAACCCTAGTTGTCCTGACGCTAACCCTAGTTGTCCTGACGCTAACACTAGTTGTCCTGACGCTAACCCTAGTTGTCCTGACGCTAACCCTAGTTGTCCTGACGCTAACCCTAGTTGTCCTGGCGCTAACCCTAGTTGTCCTGACGATAACCCTACTTGTCCTGACGCTAACCCTAGTTGTCCTGACGCTAACCCTAGTTGTCCTGACGCTAACCCTAACTGTCCTCACGCTAACCCTAGTTGTCCTGACGCTAACCCTAGTTGTCCTGACGCTAACCCTAGCTGTCCTGACGCTAACCTTAGTTGTCCTGACGCTAACCCTAGTTGTCCTGACTCTAACCCTAGTTGTCCTGATGCTAACCCTAGTTGTCCTGACGCTAACCCTAGTTGTCCTGACGCTATCCCTAGTTGTCTTGACGCTAACCCTAGTTGTCCTGACGCTAACCCTAGTTGTCCTGACGCTAACCCTAGTTGTCCTGACGCTAACACTAGTTGTCCTGACGCTAACCCTAGTTGTCCTGACGCCAACCCTAGTTCTCCTGACGCTAACCGTAGTTCTCCTGACGATAACCCTAGTTGTCCTGACGCTAGCCCTAGTTGCCCTGACGCTAACCCTAGTTGTCCTGACGCTAACCCTAGTTGTCCTGACGCTAACCCTAGTTGTCCTGACGTTAACCCTAGTTGTCCTGACGCTTACCCTAGTTGTCCTGACGCTAACCCTAGTTGTCCTGACGCTAACCCTAGTTGTCCTGACGCTAACCCTAGTTGTCCTGGTGCTAACCCTAGTTGTCCTGGCGCTAACCCTAGTTGTCCTGACGCTAACCCTACTTGTCCTGACGCTAACCCTACTTGTCCTGACGCTAACCCTACTTCTCCTGACGCTAACCCTAGTTGTCCTGACGCTAACCCTAGTTGTCCTGATGCTAACCCTAGTTGTCGTGAAGCTAACCCTTGTTGTCGTGATGCTAACCCTAGTTGTCCTGACGCTAACCCTAGTTGTCCTGACGCTAACCCTAGTTGTCTTGACGATAACCCTAGTTGTCCTGACGCTAACCCTAGTTGTCCTGACGCTAACCCTAGTTGTCCTGACGCTAACACTAGTTGTCCTGACGCTAACCCTAGTTGTCCTGACGCCAACCCTAGTTCTCCTGACGCTAACCGTAGTTCTCCTGACGCTAACCCTAGTTGTCCTGACGCTAGCCCTAGTTGTCCTGACGCTAACCCTAGTTGTCCTGACGCTAACCCTAGTTGTCCTGACTCTAACCCTAGTTGTCCTGACGTTAACCCTAGTTGTCCTGATGCTTACCCTAGTTGTCCTGACGCTAACCCTAGTTGTCCTGACGCTAAACCTAGTTGTCCTGATGCTAACCCTAGTTGTCCTGACGCTAACCCTAGTTGTCCTGACGCTAACCCTAGTTGTCCTGATGCTAACCCTAGTTGTCTTGACGCTAACCCTAGTTGTCCTGACGCTAACCCTAGTTGTCCTGACGCTAACCCTAGTTGTCCTGACGCTAACCCTAGTTCTCCTGACGCTAACCCTAGTTCTCCTGACGCTAGCCCTAGTTGTCCTGACGCTAACCCTAGTTGTCCTGACGCTAACCCTAGTTGTCCTGACGTTAACCCTAGTTGTCCTGACGCTTACCCTAGTTGTCCTGACGCTAACCCTAGTTGTCCTGACGCTAACCCTAGTTGTCCTGACGCTAACCCTAGTTGTCCTGACGCTAACCCTAGTTGTCCTGACGCTAACCCTAGTTTTCCTGACGCTAACCCTAGTTGTCCTGACGCTAACCCTAGTTGTCCTGACGCTAACGCTAGTTGTCCTGACGCTAACCCTAGTTGTCCTTACGCTAAACCTAGCTGTCCTGACGCTAACCCTAGTTGTCCTGACGCTAACCCTAGTTGTCCTGGCGCTAACCCTACTTGTCCTGACGCTAACCCTAGTTGTTCTGACGCTAACCCTAGTTGTCCTGACGCTAAACCTAGCTGTCCTGACGCTAACCCTAACTGTAATAACGCTAACCCTAGTTGTCCTGACGCTAACCCTAGTTGTCCTGACGCTAACCCTAGCTGTCCTGACGCTAACCTTAGTTGTCCTGACGCTAACCCTAGTTGTCCTGACGCTAACCCTAGTTGTCCTGACGCTAACCCTAGTTGTCCTGACGCTAACCCTAGTTGTCCTGACGCTAACCCTAGTTGTCCTGACGCTAACACTAGTTGTCCTGACGCTAACCCTAGTTGTCCTGACGCTAACCCTAGTTGTCCTGACGCTAACCCTAGTTGTCCTGACGCTAAACCTAGTTGTCCTGATGCTAACCCTAGTTGTCCTGACGCTAACCCTAGTTGTCCTGACGCTAACCCTAGTTGTCCTGATGCTAACCCTAGTTGTCTTGACGCTAACCCTAGTTGTCCTGACGCTAACCCTAGTTGTCCTGACGCTAACCCTAGTTGTCCTGACGCTAACCCTAGTTCTCCTGACGCTAACCCTAGTTCTCCTGACGCTAGCCCTAGTTGTCCTGACGCTAACCCTAGTTGTCCTGACGCTAACCCTAGTTGTCCTGACGTTAACCCTAGTTGTCCTGACGCTTACCCTAGTTGTCCTGACGCTAACCCTAGTTGTCCTGACGCTAACCCTAGTTGTCCTGACGCTAACCCTAGTTGTCCTGACGCTAACCCTAGTTGTCCTGACGCTAACCCTAGTTTTCCTGACGCTAACCCTAGTTGTCCTGACGCTAACCCTAGTTGTCCTGACGCTAACGCTAGTTGTCCTGACGCTAACCCTAGTTGTCCTTACGCTAAACCTAGCTGTCCTGACGCTAACCCTAGTTGTCCTGACGCTAACCCTAGTTGTCCTGGCGCTAACCCTACTTGTCCTGACGCTAACCCTAGTTGTTCTGACGCTAACCCTAGTTGTCCTGACGCTAAACCTAGCTGTCCTGACGCTAACCCTAACTGTAATAACGCTAACCCTAGTTGTCCTGACGCTAACCCTAGTTGTCCTGACGCTAACCCTAGCTGTCCTGACGCTAACCTTAGTTGTCCTGACGCTAACCCTAGTTGTCCTGACGCTAACCCTAGTTGTCCTGACGCTAACCCTAGTTGTCCTGACGCTAACCCTAGTTGTCCTGACGCTAACCCTAGTTGTCCTGACGCTAACACTAGTTGTCCTGACGCTAACCCTAGTTGTCCTGACGCTAACCCTAGTTGTCCTGACGCTAACCCTAGTTGTCCTGGCGCTAACCCTAGTTGTCCTGACGATAACCCTACTTGTCCTGACGCTAACCCTAGTTGTCCTGACGCTAACCCTAGTTGTCCTGACGCTAACCCTAACTGTCCTCACGCTAACCCTAGTTGTCCTGACGCTAACCCTAGTTGTCCTGACGCTAACCCTAGCTGTCCTGACGCTAACCTTAGTTGTCCTGACGCTAACCCTAGTTGTCCTGACTCTAACCCTAGTTGTCCTGATGCTAACCCTAGTTGTCCTGACGCTAACCCTAGTTGTCCTGACGCTATCCCTAGTTGTCTTGACGCTAACCCTAGTTGTCCTGACGCTAACCCTAGTTGTCCTGACGCTAACCCTAGTTGTCCTGACGCTAACACTAGTTGTCCTGACGCTAACCCTAGTTGTCCTGACGCCAACCCTAGTTCTCCTGACGCTAACCGTAGTTCTCCTGACGATAACCCTAGTTGTCCTGACGCTAGCCCTAGTTGCCCTGACGCTAACCCTAGTTGTCCTGACGCTAACCCTAGTTGTCCTGACGCTAACCCTAGTTGTCCTGACGTTAACCCTAGTTGTCCTGACGCTTACCCTAGTTGTCCTGACGCTAACCCTAGTTGTCCTGACGCTAACCCTAGTTGTCCTGACGCTAACCCTAGTTGTCCTGGTGCTAACCCTAGTTGTCCTGGCGCTAACCCTAGTTGTCCTGACGCTAACCCTACTTGTCCTGACGCTAACCCTACTTGTCCTGACGCTAACCCTACTTCTCCTGACGCTAACCCTAGTTGTCCTGACGCTAACCCTAGTTGTCCTGATGCTAACCCTAGTTGTCGTGAAGCTAACCCTTGTTGTCGTGATGCTAACCCTAGTTGTCCTGACGCTAACCCTAGTTGTCCTGACGCTAACCCTAGTTGTCTTGACGATAACCCTAGTTGTCCTGACGCTAACCCTAGTTGTCCTGACGCTAACCCTAGTTGTCCTGACGCTAACACTAGTTGTCCTGACGCTAACCCTAGTTGTCCTGACGCCAACCCTAGTTCTCCTGACGCTAACCGTAGTTCTCCTGACGCTAACCCTAGTTGTCCTGACGCTAGCCCTAGTTGTCCTGACGCTAACCCTAGTTGTCCTGACGCTAACCCTAGTTGTCCTGACTCTAACCCTAGTTGTCCTGACGTTAACCCTAGTTGTCCTGATGCTTACCCTAGTTGTCCTGACGCTAACCCTAGTTGTCCTGACGCTAAACCTAGTTGTCCTGATGCTAACCCTAGTTGTCCTGACGCTAACCCTAGTTGTCCTGACGCTAACCCTAGTTGTCCTGATGCTAACCCTAGTTGTCTTGACGCTAACCCTAGTTGTCCTGACGCTAACCCTAGTTGTCCTGACGCTAACCCTAGTTGTCCTGACGCTAACCCTAGTTCTCCTGACGCTAACCCTAGTTCTCCTGACGCTAGCCCTAGTTGTCCTGACGCTAACCCTAGTTGTCCTGACGCTAACCCTAGTTGTCCTGACGTTAACCCTAGTTGTCCTGACGCTTACCCTAGTTGTCCTGACGCTAACCCTAGTTGTCCTGACGCTAACCCTAGTTGTCCTGACGCTAACCCTAGTTGTCCTGACGCTAACCCTAGTTGTCCTGACGCTAACCCTAGTTTTCCTGACGCTAACCCTAGTTGTCCTGACGCTAACCCTAGTTGTCCTGACGCTAACCCTAGTTGTCCTGACGCTAACCCTAGTTGTCCTGGCGCTAACCCTAGTTGTACTGTCGCTAACCCTAGTTGTCCTGGCGCTAACCCTAGTTGTCCTGACGCTAACCCTAGTTGTCCTGACGCTAACCCTAGTTGTACTGACGCTAACCCTAGTTGTCCTGGCGCTAACCCTAGTTGTCCTGGCGCTAACCCTAGTTGTCCTGACGCTAACCCTAGTTGTCCTGACGCTAACCCTAGTTGTCCTGACGCTAATCCTAGTTGTCCTGGCGCTAACCCTAGTTGTCCTGGCGCTAACCCTAGTTGTCCTGGCGCTAACCCTACTTGTCCTGACGCTAACCCTAGTTGTCCTGACGCTAACCCTAGTTGTCCTGACGCTAACCCTAACTGTCCTAACGCTAACCCTAGTTGTCCTGACGCTAACCCTAGTTGTCCTGACGCTAACCCTAGCTGTCCTGATGCTAACCTTAGTTGTCCTGATGCTAACACTAGTTGTCCTGACTCTAACCCTAGTTGTCCTGACGCTAACCCTAGTTGTCCTGACGCTAACCCTAGTTGTCCTGGCGCTAACCCTAGTTGTCCTGACGCTAACCCTAGTTGTCCTGGCGCTAACCCTAGTTGTCCTGACGCTAACCCTAGTTGTCCTCACGCTAACCCTAGTTGTCCTGACGTTAACCCTAGTTGTCCTGACGCTAACTCTAGTTGTCCTGGCGCTAACCCTAGTTGTCCTGATGCTAACCCTAGTTGTCCTGACGTTAACCCTAGTTGTCCTGACGCTAACCCTAGTTGTCCTGACGCTAACCCTAGTTGTCCTGACGCTAATCCTAGTTGTCCTGACGCTAGCCCTAGTTGTCCTGACGCTAGCCCTAGTTGTCCTGACGCTAACCCTAGTTGTCCTGACGCTAACCCTAGTTGTCCTGACGCTAACCCTAGTTGTCCTGACGCTAATCCTAGTTGTCCTGACGCTAGCCCTAGTTGTCCTGACGCTAGCCCTAGTTGTCCTGACGCTAACCCTAGTTGTCCTGACGCTAACCCTAGTTGTCCTGACGCTAACCCTAGTTGTCCTTACGCTAAACCTAGCTGTCCTGACGCTAACCCTAGTTGTCCTGACGCTAACCCTAGTTGTCCTGGCGCTAACCCTACTTGTCCTGACGCTAACCCTAGTTGTTCTGACGCTAACCCTAGTTGTCCTGACGCTAAACCTAGCTGTCCTGACGCTAACCCTAACTGTAATAACGCTAACCCTAGTTGTCCTGACGCTAACCCTAGTTGTCCTGACGCTAACCCTAGCTGTCCTGACGCTAACCTTAGTTGTCCTGACGCTAACCCTAGTTGTCCTGACGCTAACCCTAGTTGTCCAGACGCTAACCCTAGTTGTCCTGACGCTAACCCTAGTTGTCCTGACGCTAACCCTAGTTGTCCTGACGCTAACACTAGTTGTCCTGACGCTAACCCTAGTTGTCCTGACGCTAACCCTAGTTGTCCTGACGCTAACCCTAGTTGTCCTGGCGCTAACCCTACTTGTCCTGACGCTAACCCTAGTTGTCCTGACGCTAACCCTACTTGTCCTGACGCTAACCCTAGTTGTCCTGACGCTAACCCTAGTTGTCCTGACGCTAACCCTAACTGTCCTCACGCTAACCCTAGTTGTCCTGACGCTAACCCTAGTTGTCCTGACGCTAACCCTAGCTGTCCTGACGCTAACCTTAGTTGTCCTGACGCTAACCCTAGTTGTCCTGACTCTAACCCTAGTTGTCCTGACGCTAACCCTAGTTGTCCTGACGCTAACCCTAGTTGTCCTGACGCTAAACCTAGTTGTCCTGACGCTAACCCTAGCTGTCCTGATGCTAACCCTAGTTGTCCTGGCGCTAACCCTAGTTGTCCTGACGCTAACCCTAGTTGTCCTGACGCTAACCCTAGTTGTCCTGGTGCTAACCCTAGTTGTCCTGACGCTAACCCTAGTTGTCCTGCCGCTAACCCTAGTTGTCCTGACGCTAACCCTAGTTGTCCTGACGCTAATCCTAGTTGTCCTGGCGCTAACCCTAGTTGTCCTGGCGCTAAACCTAGTTGTCCTGACGCTAACCCTAGTTGTCCTGACGCTAACCCTAGTTGTCCTGATGCTAACCCTAGCTGTACTGACGCTAACCCTAGTTGTCCTGACGCTAACCCTAGTTGTCCTGACGCTAACCCTAGTTGTCCTGACGCTAAACCTAGTTGTCCTGACGCTAACCATAGCTGTCCTGACGCTAACCCTAGTTGTCCTGACGCTAACCCTAGTTGTCCTGACGCTAACCCTAGTTGTCCTGACGCTAACCCTAGCTGTCCTGACGCTAACCCTAGTTGTCCTGACGCTAACCCTAGCTGTCCTGACGCTAACCCTAGTTGTCCTGACGCTAACCCTAGTTGTCCTGACGCTAACCCTAGTTGTCCTGACGCTAACCATATTTGTCCTAACGCTAAACCTAGTTGTCCTGATGCTAACCCTAGCTGTCCTGATGCTAACCCTAGTTGTCCTGACGCTAACCCTAGTTGTCCTGGCGCTAACCCTAGTTGTCCTGACGCTAACCCTAGTTGTCCTGGCGCTAACCCTAGTTGTCCTGACGCTAACCCTAGTTGTCCTGACGCTAATCCTAGTTGTCCTGGCGCTAACCCTAGTTGTCCTGGCGCTAACCCTAGTTGTCCTGACGCTAACCCTAGTTGTCCTGGCGCTAACCCTAGTTGTCCTGACGCTAACCCTAGTTGTCCTGACGCTAACCCTAGTTGTCCTGACGCTAACCCTAGTTGTCCTGACGCTAGACCTAGTTGTCCTGACGCTAGCCCTAGTTGTCCTGACGCTAACCCTAGTTGTCCTGACGCTAACCCTAATTGTCCTGACACTAACCCAAGTTGTCCTGTCGCTAACCCTAGTTGTCCTGACGCTAACCCTAGTTGTCCTGACGCTAACCCTACTTGTCCTGACGCTAACCCTACTTGTCCTGACGCTAACCCTACTTGTCCTGACGCTAACCTTAGTTGTCCTGACGCTAACCCTAGTTGTCCTGACGCTAACCCTACTTGTCCTGACGATAACCCTACTTGTCCTGACGCTAACCCTAGTTGTCCTGACGCTAACCCTAGTTGTCCTGGCGCTAACCCTAGCTGTCTTGACGCTAACCCTAGTTGTCCTGACGCTAACCCTAGTTGTCCTGACGCTAACCCTAGTTGTCCTGACGCTAACACTAGTTGTCCTGACGCTAACCCTAGTTGTCCTGACGCTAACCCTAGTTCTCCTGACGCTAACCGTAGTTCTCCTGACGCTAACCCTAGTTGTCCTGACGCTAGCCCTAGTTGTCCTGACGCTAACCCTAGTTGTCCTGACGCTAACCCTAGTTGTCCTGACGCTAACCGTAGTTCTCCTGATGCTAACCCTAGTTGTCCTGAAGCTAGCCCTAGTTGTCCTGACGCTAACCCTAGTTGTCCTGACGCTAACCCTAGTTGTCCTGGCGCTAACCCTAGTTGTACTGTCGCTAACCCTAGTTGTCCTGGCGCTAACCCTAGTTGTCCTGACGCTAACCCTAGTTGTCCTGACGCTAACCCTAGTTGTACTGACGCTAACCCTAGTTGTCCAGTCGCTAACCCTAGTTGTCCTGGCGCTAACCCTAGTTGTCCTGACGCTAACCCTAGTTGTCCTGACGCTAACCCTAGTTGTCCTGACGCAAAGCCTAGTTGTCCTGACGCTAACCCTAGTTGTCCTGACGCTAACCCTAGGTGTCCTGACGCTAACCCTAGTTGTCCTGACGCTAACCCTAGGTGTCCTGACGCTAACCCTAGTTGTCCTGACGCTAACCCTAGTTGTCCTGACGCTAACCCTAGTTGTCCTGACGCTAATCCTAGTTGTCCTGACGCTAACCCTAGTTGTCCTGACGCTAACCCTAGTTGTCCTGACGCTAAACCTAGTTGTCCTGACGCTAACCCTAGCTGTCCTGATGCTAACCCTAGTTGTCCTGGCGCTAACCCTAGTTGTCCTGACGCTAACCCTAGTTGTCCTGACGCTAACCCTAGTTGTCCTGGCGCTAACTCTAGTTGTCCTGACGCTAACCCTAGTTGTCCTGGCGCTAACACTAGTTGTCCTGACGCTAACCCTAGTTGTCCTGACGCTAATCCTAGTTGTCCTGGCGCTAACCCTAGTTGTCCTGGCGCTAACCCTAGTTGTCCTGACGCTAACCCTAGTTGTCCTGACGCTAACCCTAGTTGTCCTGGCGCTAACCCTAGTTGTCCTGACGCTAACCCTAGTTGTCCTGACGCTAACCCTAGTTGTCCTGGCGCTAACCCTAGTTGTCCTGACGCTAACCCTAGTTGTCCTGACGCTAACCCTAGTTGTCCTGGCGCTAACCCTAGTTGTCCTGGCGCTAACCCTAGTTGTCCTGACGCTAACCCTAGTTGTCCTGACGCTAACCCTAGTTGTCCTGACGCAAAGCCTAGTTGTCCTGACGCTAACCCTAGTTGTCCTGACGCTAACCCTAGGTGTCCTGACGCTAACCCTAGTTGTCCTGACGCTAACCCTAGGTGTCCTGACGCTAACCCTAGTTGTCCTGACGCTAACCCTAGTTGTCCTGACGCTAACCCTAGTTGTCCTGACGCTAATCCTAGTTGTCCTGACGCTAACCCTAGTTGTCCTGACGCTAACCCTAGTTGTCCTGACGCTAAACCTAGTTGTCCTGACGCTAACCCTAGCTGTCCTGATGCTAACCCTAGTTGTCCTGGCGCTAACCCTAGTTGTCCTGACGCTAACCCTAGTTGTCCTGACGCTAACCCTAGTTGTCCTGGCGCTAACTCTAGTTGTCCTGACGCTAACCCTAGTTGTCCTGGCGCTAACACTAGTTGTCCTGACGCTAACCCTAGTTGTCCTGACGCTAACCCTAGTTGTCCTGGCGCTAACTCTAGTTGTCCTGACGCTAACCCTAGTTGTCCTGGCGCTAACACTAGTTGTCCTGACGCTAACCCTAGTTGTCCTGACGCTAATCCTAGTTGTCCTGGCGCTAACCCTAGTTGTCCTGGCGCTAACCCTAGTTGTCCTGACGCTAACCCTAGTTGTCCTGACGCTAACCCTAGTTGTCCTGGCGCTAACCCTAGTTGTCCTGACGCTAAGCCTAGTTGTCCTGACGCTAACCCTAGTTGTCCTGACCCTAACCCTAGTTGTCCTGGCGCTAACCCTAGTTGTCCTGACGCTAACCCTAGTTGTCCTGACGATAACCCTAGTTGTCCTGGCGCTAACCCTAGTTGTCCTGGCGCTAACCCTAGTTGTCCTGACGCTAACCCTAGTTGTCCTGACGCTAACTCTAGTTGTCCTGGCGCTAACCCTAGTTGTCCTGACGCTAACCCTAGTTGTCCTGACGCTAACCCTAGTTGTCCTGACGCTAATCCTAGCTGTCCTGACACTAACCCTAGTTGTCCTGATGCTAACCCTAGCTGTACTGACGCTAACCCTAGTTGTCCTGACGCTAACCCTAGTTGTCCTGACGCTAACCCTAGTTGTCCTGACGCTAACCCTAGTTGTCCTGACGCTAAACCTAGTTGTCCTGACGCTAACCATAGCTGTCCTGACGCTAACCCTAGTTGTCCTGACGCTAACCCTAGTTGTCCTGACGCTAACCCTAGTTGTCCTGACGCTAACCCTAGTTGTCCTGACGCTAACCCTAGCTGTCCTGATGCTAACCCTAGTTGTCCTGACGCTAACCCTAGCTGTCCTGACGCTAACCCTAGTTGTCCTGACGCTAACCCTAGTTGTCCTGACGCTAACCCTATTTGTCCTAACGCTAAACCTAGGTGTCCTGATGCTAACCCTAGCTGTCCTGATGCTAACCCTAGTTGTCCTGACGCTAACCCTAGTTGTCCTGGCGCTAACCCTAGTTGTCCTGACGCTAACCCTAGTTGTCCTGGCGCTAACCCTAGTTGTCCTGACGCTAACCCTAGTTGTCCTGACGCTAATCCTAGTTGTCCTGGCGCTAACCCTAGTTGTCCTGACGCTAACCCTAGTTGTCCTGACGCTAACCCTAGTTGTCCTGGCGCTAACCCTAGCTGTCTTGACGCTAACCCTAGTTGTCCTGACGCTAACCCTAGTTGTCTTGACGCTAACCCTAGTTGTCCTGACGCTAACACTAGTTGTCCTGACGCTAACCCTAGTTGTCCTGACGCTAACCCTAGTTCTCCTGACGCTAACCATAGTTCTCCTGACGCTAACCCTAGTTGTCCTGACGCTAGCCCTAGTTGTCCTGACGCTAACCCTAGTTGTCCTGACGCTAACCCTAGTTGTCCTGACGCTAACCCTAGTTCTCCTGACGCTAACCGTAGTTCTCCTGACGCTAACCCTAGTTGTCCTGACGCTAGCCCTAGTTGTCCTGACGCTAACCCTAGTTGTCCTGACGCTAACCCTAGTTGTCCTGGCGCTAACCCTAGTTGTACTGTCGCTAACCCTAGTTGTCCTGGCGCTAACCCTAGTTGTCCTGACGCTAACCCTAGTTGTCCTGACGCTAACCCTAGTTGTACTGACGCTAACCCTAGTTGTCCTGGCGCTAACCCTAGTTGTCCTGGCGCTAACCCTAGTTGTCCTGACGCTAACCCTAGTTGTCCTGACGCTAACCCTAGTTGTCCTGACGCAAAGCCTAGTTGTCCTGACGCTAACCCTAGTTGTCCTGACGCTAACCCTAGGTGTCCTGACGCTAACCCTAGTTGTCCTGACGCTAACCCTAGGTGTCCTGACGCTAACCCTAGTTGTCCTGACGCTAACCCTAGTTGTCCTGACGCTAACCCTAGTTGTCCTGACGCTAATCCTAGTTGTCCTGACGCTAACCCTAGTTGTCCTGACGCTAACCCTAGTTGTCCTGACGCTAAACCTAGTTGTCCTGACGCTAACCCTAGCTGTCCTGATGCTAACCCTAGTTGTCCTGGCGCTAACCCTAGTTGTCCTGACGCTAACCCTAGTTGTCCTGACGCTAACCCTAGTTGTCCTGGCGCTAACCCTAGTTGTCCTGACGCTAACCCTAGTTGTCCTGGCGCTAACCCTAGTTGTCCTGACGCTAACCCTAGTTGTCCTGACGCTAATCCTAGTTGTCCTGGCGCTAACCCTAGTTGTCCTGGCGCTAACCCTAGTTGTCCTGACGCTAACCCTCGTTGTCCTGACGCTAACCCTAGTTGTCCTGGCGCTAACCATAGTTGTCCTGACGCTAAGCCTAGTTGTCCTGACGCTAACCCTAGTTGTCCTGACGCTAACCCTAGTTGTCCTGGCGCTAACCCTAGTTGTCCTGACGCTAACCCTAGTTGTCCTGGCGCTAACCCTAGTTGTCCTGACGCTAACCCTAGTTGTCCTGACGCTAACCCTAGTTGTCCTGGCGCTAACCCTAGTTGTCCTGGCGCTAACCCTAGTTGTCCTGACGCTAACCCTAGTTGTCCTGACGCTAACTCTAGTTGTCCTGGCGCTAACCCTTGTTGTCCTGACGCTAACCCTAGTTGTCCTGACGCTAACCCTAGTTTCCTGACGCTAACCCTAGTTGTCCTGACGCTAACCCTAGTTGTCCTGACGCTAACCCTAGTTGTCCTGACGCTAACCCTAGTTGTCCTGACGCTAACCCTAGTTGTCCTGACGCTAATCCTAGCTGTCCTGACACTAACCCTAGTTGTCCTGATGCTAACCCTAGCTGTACTCACGCTAACCCTAGTTGTCCTGACGCTAACCCTAGTTGTCCTGACGCTAACCCTAGTTGTCCTGACGCTAACCCTAGTTGTCCTGACGCTAAACCTAGTTGTCCTGACGCTAACCATAGCTGTCCTGACGCTAACCCTAGTTGTCCTGACGCTAACCCTAGTTGTCCTGACGCTAACCCTAGTTGTCCTGACGCTAACCCTAGTTGTCCTGACGCTAACCCTAGTTGTCCTGACGCTAACCCTAGCTGTCCTGACGCTAACCCTAGTTGTCCTGACGCTAACCCTAGTTGTCCTGGCGCTAACCCTAGTTGTCCTGACGCTAACCCTAGTTGTCCTGGCGCTAACCCTAGTTGTCCTGACGCTAACCCTAGTTGTCCTGACGCTAATCCTAGTTGTCCTGGCGCTAACCCTAGTTGTCCTGGCGCTAACCCTAGTTGTCCTGACGCTAACCCTCGTTGTCCTGACGCTAACCCTAGTTGTCCTGGCGCTAACCCTAGTTGTCCTGACGCTAAGCCTAGTTGTCCTGACGCTAACCCTAGTTGTCCTGACGCTAACCCTAGTTGTCCTGGCGCTAACCCTAGTTGTCCTGACGCTAACCCTAGTTGTCCTGGCGCTAACCCTAGTTGTCCTGACGCTAACCCTAGTTGTCCTGACGCTAACCCTAGTTGTCCTGGCGCTAACCCTAGTTGTCCTGGCGCTAACCCTAGTTGTCCTGACGCTAACCCTAGTTGTCCTGACGCTAACTCTAGTTGTCCTGGCGCTAACCCTTGTTGTCCTGACGCTAACCCTAGTTGTCCTGACGCTAACCCTAGTTTCCTGACGCTAACCCTAGTTGTCCTGACGCTAACCCTAGTTGTCCTGACGCTAATCCTAGTTGTCTTGACGCTAGCCCTAGTTGTCCTGACGCTAACCCTAGTTGTCCTGACGCTAACCCTAGTTGTCCTGACGCTAACCCTAGTTGTCCTGACGCTAACCCTAGTTGTCCTGGCGCTAACCCTACTTGTCCTGACGCTAACCCTAGTTGTCCTGACGCTAACCCTAGTTGTCCTGACGCTAAACCTAGCTGTCCTGACGCTAACCCTAGTTGTCCTGACGCTAACCCTAGTTGTCCTGGCGCTAACCCTACTTGTCCTGACGCTAACCCTAGTTGTCCTGACGCTAACCCTAGTTGTCCTGACGCTAAACCTAGCTGTCCTGACGCTAACCCTAACTGTCCTAACGCTAACCCTAGTTGTCCTGACGCTAACCCTAGTTGTCCTGACGCTAACCCTAGCTGTCCTGACGCTAACCTTAGTTGTCCTGACGCTAACCCTAGTTGTCCTGACGCTAACCCTAGTTGTCCTGACGCTAACCCTAGTTGTCCTGGCGCTAACCCTAGTTGTCCTGACGCTAACCCTAGTTGTCCTGACGCTAACCCTAGTTGTCCTGACGCTAACCCTAGTTGTCCTGACGCTAATCCTAGCTGTCCTGACACTAACCCTAGTTGTCCTGATGCTAACCCTAGCTGTACTCACGCTAACCCTAGTTGTCCTGACGCTAACCCTAGTTGTCCTGACGCTAACCCTAGTTGTCCTGACGCTAAACCTAGTTGTCCTGACGCTAAACCTAGTTGTCCTGACGCTAACCATAGCTGTCCTGACGCTAACCCTAGTTGTCCTGACGCTAACCCTAGTTGTCCTGACGCTAACCCTAGTTGTCCTGACGCTAACCCTAGTTGTCCTGACGCTAACCCTAGTTGTCCTGACGCTAACCCTAGCTGTCCTGATGCTAACCCTAGTTGTCCTGACGCTAACCCTAGCTGTCCTGACGCTAACCCTAGTTGTCCTGACGCTAACCCTAGTTGTCCTGACGCTAACCCTAGTTGTCCTGACGCTAACCCTATTTGTCCTAACGCTAAACCTAGTTGTCCTGACGCTAACCCTAGCTGTCCTGATGCTAACCCTAGTTGTCCTGACGCTAACCCTAGTTGTCCTGGCGCTAACCCTAGTTGTCCTGACGCTAACCCTAGTTGTCCTGGCGCTAACCCTAGTTGTCCTGACGCTAACCCTAGTTGTCCTGACGCTAATCCTAGTTGTCCTGGCGCTAACCCTAGTTGTCCTGGCGCTAACCCTAGTTGTCCTGACGCTAACCCTAGTTGTCCTGGCGCTAACCCTAGTTGTCCTGATGCTAACCCTAGTTGTCCTGACGCTAACCCTAGTTGTCCTGATGCTAGACCTAGTTGTCCTGACGCTAACCCTAGTTGTCCTGACGCTAACCCAAGTTGTCCTGTCGCTAACCCTAGTTGTCCTGACGCTAACCCTAGTTGTCCTGACGCTAACCCTAGTTGTCCTGACGCTAACCCTACTTGTCCTGATGCTAACCCTACTTGTCCTGACGCTAACCCTACTTGTCCTGACGCTAACCCTAGTTGTCCTGACGCTAACCCTAGTTGTCCTGACGCGAACCCTACTTGTCCTGACGCTAACCCTACTTGTCCTGACGCTAACCCTAGTTGTCCTGACGCTAACCCTAGTTGTCCTGGCGCTAACCCTAGCTGTCTTGACGCTAACCCTAGTTGTCCTGACGCTAACCCTAGTTGTCCTGACGCTAACCCTAGTTGTCCTGACGCTAACACTAGTTGTCCTGACGCTAACCCTAGTTGTCCTGACGCTAACCCTAGTTCTCCTGACGCTAACCGTAGTTCTCCTGACGCTAACCCTAGTTGTCCTGACGCTAGCCCTAGTTGTCCTGACGCTAACCCTAGTTGTCCTGACGCTAACCCTAGTTGTCCTGACGCTAACCCTAGTTCTCCTGACGCTAACCGTAGCTCTCCTGACGCTAACCCTAGTTGTCCTGACGCTAGCCCTAGTTGTCCTGACGCTAACCCTAGTTGTCCTGACGCTAACCCTAGTTGTCCTGACGCTAACCCTAGTTGTCCTGACGTTAACCCTAGTTGTCCTGACGCTTACCCTAGTTGTCCTGACGCTAACCCTAGTTGTCCTGACGCTAACCCTAGCTGTCCTGATGCTAACCCTAGTTGTCCTGACGCTAACCCTAGCTGTCCTGACGCTAACCCTAGTTGTCCTGACGCTAACCCTAGTTGTCCTGACGCTAACCCTAGTTGTCCTGACGCTAACCCTATTTGTCCTAACGCTAAACCTAGTTGTCCTGACGCTAACCCTAGCTGTCCTGATGCTAACCCTAGTTGTCCTGACGCTAACCCTAGTTGTCCTGGCGCTAACCCTAGTTGTCCTGGCGCTAACCCTAGTTGTCCTGACGCTAACCCTAGTTGTCCTGACGCTAATCCTAGTTGTCCTGGCGCTAACCCTAGTTGTCCTGGCGCTAACCCTAGTTGTCCTGACGCTAACCCTAGTTGTCCTGACGCTAACCCTAGTTGTCCTGGCGCTAACCCTACTTGTCCTGACGCTAACCCTAGTTGTCCTGACGCTAACCCTAGTTGTCCTGACGCTAAACCTAGCTGTCCTGACGCTAACCCTAGTTGTCCTGACGCTAACCCTAGTTGTCCTGGCGCTAACCCTACTTGTCCTGACGCTAACCCTAGTTGTCCTGACGCTAACCCTAGTTGTCCTGACGCTAAACCTAGCTGTCCTGACGCTAACCCTAACTGTTCTAACGCTAACCCTAGTTGTCCTGACGCTAACCCTAGTTGTCCTGACGCTAACCCTAGCTGTCCTGACGCTAACCTTAGTTGTCCTGACGCTAACCCTAGTTGTCCTGACGCTAACCCTAGTTGTCCTGACGCTAACCCTAGTTGTCCTGGCGCTAACCCTAGTTGTCCTGACGCTAACCCTAGTTGTCCTGACGCTAACCCTAGTTGTCCTGACGCTAACCCTAGTTGTCCTGACGCTAATCCTAGCTGTCCTGACACTAACCCTAGTTGTCCTGATGCTAACCCTAGCTGTACTCACGCTAACCCTAGTTGTCCTGACGCTAACCCTAGTTGTCCTGACGCTAACCCTAGTTGTCCTGACGCTAACCCTAGTTGTCCTGACGCTAAACCTAGTTGTCCTGACGCTAACCATAGCTGTCCTGACGCTAACCCTAGTTGTCCTGACGCTAACCCTAGTTGTCCTGACGCTAACCCTAGTTGTCCTGACGCTAACCCTAGTTGTCCTGACGCTAACCCTAGCTGTCCTGATGCTAACCCTAGTTGTCCTGACGCTAACCCTAGCTGTCCTGACGCTAACCCTAGTTGTCCTGACGCTAACCCTAGTTGTCCTGACGCTAACCCTAGTTGTCCTGACGCTAACCCTATTTGTCCTAACGCTAAACCTAGTTGTCCTGACGCTAACCCTAGCTGTCCTGATGCTAACCCTAGTTGTCCTGACGCTAACCCTAGTTGTCCTGGCGCTAACCCTAGTTGTCCTGACGCTAACCCTAGTTGTCCTGGCGCTAACCCTAGTTGTCCTGACGCTAACCCTAGTTGTCCTGACGCTAATCCTAGTTGTCCTGGCGCTAACCCTAGTTGTCCTGGCGCTAACCCTAGTTGTCCTGACGCTAACCCTAGTTGTCCTGGCGCTAACCCTAGTTGTCCTGATGCTAACCCTAGTTGTCCTGACGCTAACCCTAGTTGTCCTGATGCTAGACCTAGTTGTCCTGACGCTAACCCTAGTTGTCCTGACGCTAACCCTAGTTGTCCTGACGCTAACCCAAGTTGTCCTGTCGCTAACCCTAGTTGTCCTGACGCTAACCCTAGTTGTCCTGACGCTAACCCTAGTTGTCCTGACGCTAACCCTACTTGTCCTGATGCTAACCCTACTTGTCCTGACGCTAACCCTACTTGTCCTGACGCTAACCCTAGTTGTCCTGACGCTAACCCTAGTTGTCCTGACGCTAACCCTACTTGTCCTGACGCTAACCCTACTTGTCCTGACGCTAACCCTAGTTGTCCTGACGCTAACCCTAGTTGTCCTGGCGCTAACCCTAGCTGTCTTGACGCTAACCCTAGTTGTCCTGACGCTAACCCTAGTTGTCCTGACGCTAACCCTAGTTGTCCTGACGCTAACACTAGTTGTCCTGACGCTAACCCTAGTTGTCCTGACGCTAACCCTAGTTCTCCTGACGCTAACCGTAGTTCTCCTGACGCTAACCCTAGTTGTCCTGACGCTAGCCCTAGTTGTCCTGACGCTAACCCTAGTTGTCCTGACGCTAACCCTAGTTGTCCTGACGCTAACCCTAGTTCTCCTGACGCTAACCGTAGCTCTCCTGACGCTAACCCTAGTTGTCCTGACGCTAGCCCTAGTTGTCCTGACGCTAACCCTAGTTGTCCTGACGCTAACCCTAGTTGTCCTGACGCTAACCCTAGTTGTCCTGACGTTAACCCTAGTTGTCCTGACGCTTACCCTAGTTGTCCTGACGCTAACCCTAGTTGTCCTGACGCTAACCCTAGCTGTCCTGATGCTAACCCTAGTTGTCCTGACGCTAACCCTAGCTGTCCTGACGCTAACCCTAGTTGTCCTGACGCTAACCCTAGTTGTCCTGACGCTAACCCTAGTTGTCCTGACGCTAACCCTATTTGTCCTAACGCTAAACCTAGTTGTCCTGACGCTAACCCTAGCTGTCCTGATGCTAACCCTAGTTGTCCTGACGCTAACCCTAGTTGTCCTGGCGCTAACCCTAGTTGTCCTGACGCTAACCCTAGTTGTCCTGACGCTAATCCTAGTTGTCCTGGCGCTAACCCTAGTTGTCCTGGCGCTAACCCTAGTTGTCCTGACGCTAACCCTAGTTGTCCTGACGCTAACCCTAGTTGTCCTGGCGCTAACCCTACTTGTCCTGACGCTAACCCTAGTTGTCCTGACGCTAACCCTAGTTGTCCTGACGCTAAACCTAGCTGTCCTGACGCTAACCCTAGTTGTCCTGACGCTAACCCTAGTTGTCCTGGCGCTAACCCTACTTGTCCTGACGCTAACCCTAGTTGTCCTGACGCTAACCCTAGTTGTCCTGACGCTAAACCTAGCTGTCCTGACGCTAACCCTAACTGTCCTAACGCTAACCCTAGTTGTCCTGACGCTAACCCTAGTTGTCCTGACGCTAACCCTAGCTGTCCTGACGCTAACCTTAGTTGTCCTGACGCTAACCCTAGTTGTCCTGACGCTAACCCTAGTTGTCCTGACGCTAACCCTAGTTGTCCTGGCGCTAACCCTAGTTCTCCTGACGCTAACCCTAGTTGTCCTGACGCTAACCCTAGTTGTCCTGACGCTAACCCTAGTTGTCCTGACGCTAATCCTAGCTGTCCTGACACTAACCCTAGTTGTCCTGATGCTAACCCTAGCTGTACTCACGCTAACCCTAGTTGTCCTGACGCTAACCCTAGTTGTCCTGACGCTAACCCTAGTTGTCCTGACGCTAACCCTAGTTGTCCTGACGCTAAACCTAGTTGTCCTGACGCTAACCATAGCTGTCCTGACGCTAACCCTAGTTGTCCTGACGCTAACCCTAGTTGTCCTGACGCTAACCCTAGTTGTCCTGACGCTAACCCTAGTTGTCCTGACGCTAACCCTAGTTGTCCTGACGCTAACCCTAGCTGTCCTGATGCTAACCCTAGTTGTCCTGACGCTAACCCTAGCTGTCCTGACGCTAACCCTAGTTGTCCTGACGCTAACCCTAGTTGTCCTGATGCTAACCCTAGTTGTCCTGACGCTAACCCTATTTGTCCTAACGCTAAACCTAGTTGTCCTGACGCTAACCCTAGCTGTCCTGATGCTAACCCTAGTTGTCGAGACGCTAACCCTAGTTGTCCTGGCGCTAACCCTAGTTGTCCTGACGCTAACCCTAGTTGTCCTGGCGCTAACCCTAGTTGTCCTGACGCTAACCCTAGTTGTCCTGACGCTAATCCTAGTTGTCCTGGCGCTAACCCTAGTTGTCCTGGCGCTAACCCTAGTTGTCCTGACGCTAACCCTAGTTGTCCTGGCGCTAACCCTAGTTGTCCTGATGCTAACCCTAGTTGTCCTGACGCTAACCCTAGTTGTCCTGATGCTAGACCTAGTTGTCCTGACGCTAACCCTAGTTGTCCTGACGCTAACCCTAGTTGTCCTGACGCTAACCCAAGTTGTCCTGTCGCTAACCCTAGTTGTCCTGACGCTAACCCTAGTTGTCCTGACGCTAACCCTAGTTGTCCTGACGCTAACCCTACTTGTCCTGATGCTAACCCTACTTGTCCTGACGCTAACCCTACTTGTCCTGACGCTAACCCTAGTTGTCCTGACGCTAACCCTAGTTGTCCTGACGCTAACCCTACTTGTCCTGACGCTAACCCTACTTGTCCTGACGCTAACCCTAGTTGTCCTGACGCTAACCCTAGTTGTCCTGGCGCTAACCCTAGCTGTCTTGACGCTAACCCTAGTTGTCCTGACGCTAACCCTAGTTGTCCTGACGCTAACCCTAGTTGTCCTGACGCTAACACTAGTTGTCCTGACGCTAACCCTAGTTGTCCTGACGCTAACCCTAGTTCTCCTGACGCTAACCGTAGTTCTCCTGACGCTAACCCTAGTTGTCCTGACGCTAGCCCTAGTTGTCCTGACGCTAACCCTAGTTGTCCTGACGCTAACCCTAGTTCTCCTGACGCTAACCCTAGTTCTCCTGACGCTAACCGTAGTTCTCCTGACGCTAACCCTAGTTGTCCTGACGCTAGCCCTAGTTGTCCTGACGCTAACCCTAGTTGTCCTGACGCTAACCCTAGTTGTCCTGACGCTAACCCTAGTTGTCCTGACGTTAACCCTAGTTGTCCTGACGCTTACCCTAGTTGTCCTGACGCTAACCCTAGTTGTCCTGATGCTAACCCTAGCTGTCCTGATGCTAACCCTAGTTGTCCTGACGCTAACCCTAGCTGTCCTGACGCTAACCCTAGTTGTCCTGACGCTAACCCTAGTTGTCCTGACGCTAACCCTAGTTGTCCTGACGCTAACCCTATTTGTCCTAACGCTAAACCTAGTTGTCCTGACGCTAACCCTAGCTGTCCTGATGCTAACCCTAGTTGTCCTGACGCTAACCCTAGTTGTCCTGGCGCTAACCCTAGTTGTCCTGGCGCTAACCCTAGTTGTCCTGACGCTAACCCTAGTTGTCCTGACGCTAATCCTAGTTGTCCTGGCGCTAACCCTAGTTGTCCTGGCGCTAACCCTAGTTGTCCTGACGCTAACCCTAGTTGTCCTGACGCTAACCCTACTTGTCCTGACGCTAACCCTACTTGTCCTGACGCTAACCCTACTTGTCCTGATGCTAACCCTAGTTGTCCTGACGCTAACCCTAGTTGTCCTGACGCTAACCCTACTTGTCCTGACGCTAACCCTACTTGTCCTGACGCTAACCCTAGTTGTCCTGGCGCTAACCCTAGCTGTCTTGACGCTAACCCTAGTTGTCCTGGCGCTAACCCTAGCTGTCTTGACGCTAACCCTAGTTGTCCTGACGCTAACCCTAGTTGTCCTGACGCTAACCCTAGTTGTCCTGATGCTAACACTAGTTGTCCTGACGCTAACCCTAGTTGTCCTGACGCTAACCCTAGTTCTCCTGACGCTAACCGTAGTTCTCCTGACGCTAACCCTAGTTGTCCTGACGCTAGCCCTAGTTGTCCTGACGCTAACCCTAGTTGTCCTGACGCTAACCCTAGTTGTCCTGACGCTAACCCTAGTTCTCCTGACGCTAACCGTAGTTCTCCTGACGCTAACCCTAGTTGTCCTGACGCTAGCCCTAGTTGTCCTGACGCTAACCCTAGTTGTCCTGACGCTAACCCTAGTTGTCCTGACGCTAACCCTAGTTGTCCTGACGCTAACCCTAGTTTTCCTGACGCTAACCCTAGTTGTCCTGATGCTAACCCTAGTTGTCCTGGCGCTAACCCTAGTTGTACTGTCGCTAACCCTAGTTGTCCTGGCGCTAACCCTAGTTGTCCTGAGGCTAACCCTAGTTGTCCTGACGCTAACCCTAGTTGTACTGACGCTAACCCTAGTTGTCCTGGCGCTAACCCTAGTTGTCCTGACGCTAACCCTAGTTGTCCTGACGCTAACCCTAGTTGTCAGGACGCTAACCCTAGTTGTAGTGATGCTAACCCTAGTTGTCCTGACGCTAACCCTAGTTGTCCTGGCGCTAACCCTAGTAGTCCTGGCGCTAACCCTAGTTGTCCTGACGCTAACCCTAGTTGTCCTGACGCTAACCCTAGTTGTCCTGACGCTAACCCTAGTTGTCCTGACGCTAACTCTAGTTGTCCTGGTGCTAACCCTAGTTGTCCTGACGTTAACCCTAGTTGTCCTGACGCTAACCCTAGTTGTCCTGACGCTAACCCTAGTTGTCCTGACGCTAACCCTAGCTGTCCTGACGCTAACCCTAGTTGTCCTGACGCTAACCCTAGTTGTCCTGACGCTAACCCTAGTTGTCCTGACGTTAACCCTAGTTCTCCTGACGCTAACCGTAGTTCTCCTGACGCTAACCCTAGTTGTCCTGACGCTAGCCCTAGTTGTCCTGACGCTAACCCTAGTTGTCCTGACGCTAACCCTAGTTGTCCTGACGCTAACCCTAGTTCTCCTGACGCTAACCGTAGTTCTCCTGACGCTAACCCTAGTTGTCCTGACGCTAGCCCTAGTTGTCCTGACGCTAACCCTAGTTGTCCTGACGCTAACCCTAGTTGTCCTGACGCTAACCCTAGTTGTCCTGACGCTAACCCTAGTTTTCCTGACGCTAACCCTAGTTGTCCTGATGCTAACCCTAGTTGTCCTGGCGCTAACCCTAGTTGTACTGTCGCTAACCCTAGTTGTCCTGGCGCTAACCCTAGTTGTCCTGACGCTAACCCTAGTTGTCCTGACGCTAACCCTAGTTGTACTGACGCTAACCCTAGTTGTCCTGGCGCTAACCCTAGTTGTCCTGACGCTAACCCTAGTTGTCCTGACGCTAACCCTAGTTGTCAGGACGCTAACCCTAGTTGTAGTGATGCTAACCCTAGTTGTCCTGACGCTAACCCTAGTTGTCCTGGCGCTAACCCTAGTAGTCCTGGCGCTAACCCTAGTTGTCCTGACGCTAACCCTAGTTGTCCTGACGCTAACCCTAGTTGTCCTGACGCTAACCCTAGTTGTCCTGACGCTAACTCTAGTTGTCCTGGTGCTAACCCTAGTTGTCCTGACGTTAACCCTAGTTGTCCTGACGCTAACCCTAGTTGTTCTGATGCTAACCCTAGTTGTCCTGACGCTAACCCTAGTTGTCCTGACGCTAACCCTAGCTGTCCTGACGCTAACCCTAGTTGTCCTGATGCTAACCCTAGTTGTCCTGATGCTAACCCTAGTTGTCCTGACGCTAACCCTAGTTGTCCTGACGCTAACCCTAGTTGTCCTGATGCTAACCCTAGTTGTCCTGACGCTAACCCTAGTTGTCCTGACGCTAACCCTAGCTGTCCTGACGCTAACCCTAGTTGTCCTGACGCTAACCCTAGCTGTCCTGACGCTAACCCTAGTTGTCCTGACGCTAACCCTAGTTGTCCTGACGCTAACCCTAGCTGTCCTGACGCTAACCCTAGTTGTCCTGACGCTAACCCTAGTTGTCCTGACGCTAACCCTAGTTGTCCTGAGGCTAACCCTATTTGTCCTGAGGCTAACCCTATTTGTCCTGATGCTAACCCTAGTTGTCCTGGCGCTAACCCTAGTTGTCCTGACGCTAACCCTAGTTATCTTGGCGCTAACCCTAGTTGTCCTGAAGCTAACCCTAGTTGTCCTGGCGCTAACCCTAGTTGTCCTAACGCTAACCCTAGTTGTCCTGACGCTAACCCTAGTTGTCCTGACGCTAACCCTAGTTGTCCTGACGCTAACCCTATTTGTCCTGACGCTAACCCTAGTTGTCCTGGCGCTAACCCTAGTTGTCCTGGCGCTAACCCTAGTTGTCCTGACGCTAACCCTAGTTGTCCTGACGCTAACCCTAGTTGTCCTGACGCTAACCCTAGTTCTCCTGACGCTAACCGTAGTTCTCCTGACGCTAACCCTAGTTGTCCTGACGCTAGCCCTAGTTGTCCTGACGCTAACCCTAGTTGTCCTGACGCTAACCCTAGTTGTCCTGACGCTAACCCTAGTTGTCCTGACGCTAACCCTAGTTTTCCTGACGCTAACCCTAGTTGTCCTGATGCTAACCCTAGTTGTCCTGGCGCTAACCCTAGTTGTACTGTCGCTAACCCTAGTTGTCCTGGCGCTAACCCTAGTTGTCCTGACGCTAACCCTAGTTGTCCTGACGCTAACCCTAGTTGTACTGACGCTAACCCTAGTTGTCCTGGCGCTAACCCTAGTTGTCCTGACGCTAACCCTAGTTGTCCTGACGCTAACCCTAGTTGTCAGGACGCAAACCCTAGTTGTAGTGATGCTAACCCTAGTTGTCCTGACGCTAACCCTAGTTGTCCTGGCGCTAACCCTAGTAGTCCTGGCGCTAACCCTAGTTGTCCTGACGCTAACCCTAGTTGTCCTGACGCTAACCCTAGTTGTCCTGACGCTAACCCTAGTTGTCCTGACGCTAACTCTAGTTGTCCTGGTGCTAACCCTAGTTGTCCTGACGTTAACCCTAGTTGTCCTGACGCTAACCCTAGTTGTCCTGATGCTAACCCTAGTTGTCCTGACGCTAACCCTAGTTGTCCTGACGCTAACCCTAGCTGTCCTGACGCTAACCCTAGTTGTCCTGATGCTAACCCTAGTTGTCCTGATGCTAACCCTAGTTGTCCTGACGCTAACCCTAGTTGTCCTGACGCTAACCCTAGTTGTCCTGATGCTAACCCTAGTTGTCCTGACGCTAACCCTAGTTGTCCTGACGCTAACCCTAGCTGTCCTGACGCTAACCCTAGTTGTCCTGACGCTAACCCTAGCTGTCCTGACGCTAACCCTAGTTGTCCTGACGCTAACCCTAGTTGTCCTGACGCTAACCCTAGCTGTCCTGACGCTAACCCTAGTTGTCCTGACGCTAACCCTAGTTGTCCTGACGCTAACCCTAGTTGTCCTGAGGCTAACCCTATTTGTCCTGAGGCTAACCCTATTTGTCCTGATGCTAACCCTAGTTGTCCTGGCGCTAACCCTAGTTGTCCTGACGCTAACCCTAGTTATCTTGGCGCTAACCATAGTTGTCCTGAAGCTAACCCTAGTTGTCCTGGCGCTAACCCTAGTTGTCCTAACGCTAACCCTAGTTGTCCTGACGCTAACCCTAGTTGTCCTGACGCTAACCCTAGTTGTCCTGACGCTAACCCTATTTGTCCTGACGCTAACCCTAGTTGTCCTGGCGCTAACCCTAGTTGTCCTGGCGCTAACCCTAGTTGTCCTGACGCTAACCCTAGTTGTCCTGACGCTAACCCTAGTTGTCCTGACGCTAACCCTAGTTGTCCTGGTGCTAACCCTAGTTGTCCTGGCGCTAACCCTAGTTGTCCTGACGCTAACCCTAGTTGTCCTGATGCTAACCCTAGTTGTCCTGACGCTAACCCTAGTTGTCCTGACGCTAACCCTAGTTGTCCTGACGCTAACTCTAGTTGTCCTGGCGCTAACCCTAGTTGTCCTGACGCTAACCCTAGTTGTCCTGACGCTAACCCTAGTTGTCCTGACGCTAACCCTAGTTGTCCTGATGCTAACCCTAGCTGTCCTGACGCTAAACCTAGTTGTCCTGATGCTAACCCTATTTGTCCTGACGCTAACCCTAGTTGTCCTGACGCTAACCCTAGTTCTCCTGACGATAACCCTAGTTGTCCTGATGCTAACCCTAGTTGTCCTGACACTAACCCTAGTTGTCCTGACGCTAACCCTAGCTGTCCTGACGCTAACCCTAGTTGTCCTGACGCTAACCCTAGCTGTCCTGACGCTAACCCTAGTTGTCCTGACGCTAACCCTAGTTGTCCTGACGCTAACCCTAGTTGTCCTGACGCTAACCCTAGCTGTCCTGACGCTAACCCTAGTTGTCCTGACGCTAACCCTAGTTGCCCTGACGCTAACCCTAGTTGTCCTGGCGCTAACCCTAGTTGTCCTGGCGCTAACCCTAGTTGTCCTGACGCTAACCCTAGTTGTCCTGACGCTAACCCTAGTTGTCCTGAGGCTAACCCTCGTTGTCCTGACGCTAACCCTAGTTGTCCTGACGCTAACCCTAGTTGTCATGACGCTAACCCTAGTTGTCCTGAGGCTAACCCTATTTGTCCTGAGGCTAACCCTAGTTGTCCTGACGCTAACCCTAGTTGTCCTGACGCTAACCCTAGTTGTCCTGACGCTAACCCTAGTTGTCCTGGCGCTAACCCTAGTTGTCCTGGCGCTAACCCTAGTTGTCCTGACGCTAACCCTAGTTGTCCTGACGCTAACCCTAGTTGTCCTGACGCTAACCCTAGTTGTCCTGGCGCTAACCCTAGTTGTCCTGGCGCTAACCCTAGTTGTCCTGACGCTAACCCTAGTTGTCCTGACGCTAACCCTAGTTGTCCTGACGCTAACCCTATTTGTCCTGACGCTAACCCTAGTTGTCCTGACGCTAACCCTAGTTGTCCTGACGCTAACTCTAGTTGTCCTGGCGCTAACCCTAGTTGTCCTGACGCTAACCCTAGTTGTCCTGACGCTAACCCTAGTTGTCCTGACGCTAACCCTAGCTGTCCTGACGCTAAACCTAGTTGTCCTGACGCTAACCCTAGTTGTCCTGACGCTAACCCTAGTTGTCCTGACGCTAACCCTAGTTGTCCTGATGCTAACCCTAGTTGTCCTGACGCTAACCCTAGCTGTCCTGACGCTAACCCTAGTTGTCCTGACGCTAACCCTAGCTGTCCTGACGCTAACCCTAGCTGTCCTGATGCTAACCCTAGTTGTCCTGACGCTAACCCTAGTTGTTCTGACGCTAACCCTAGCTGTCCTGAGGCTAACCCTATTTGTCCTGAGGCTAACCCTAGTTGTCCTGACGCTAACCCTAGTTGTCCTGAGGCTAACCCTATTTGTCCTGAGGCTAACCCTAGTTGTCCTGACGCTAACCCTAGTTGTCCTGACGCTAACCCTAGTTGTCCTGACGCTAACTCTAGTTGTCCTGACGCTAACCCTAATTGTCCTGGCGATAACCCTAGTTGTCCTGACGCTAACCCTAGTTGTCCTGACGCTAACCCTAGTTGTCCTGACGCTAACCCTAGTTGTCCTGGCGCTAACCCTAGTTGTCCTGATGCTAACCCTAGTTATCCTGGCGCTAACCCTAGTTGTCCTGAAGCTAACCCTAGTTGTCCTGGCGCTAACCCTAGTTGTCCTGACGCTAACCCTAGTTATCCTGGCGCTAACCCTAGTTGTCCTGACGCTAACCCTAGTTGCCCTGACGCTAACCCTAGTTCTCCTGACGCTAACCCTAGTTGTCCTGACGCTAACCCTAGTTGTCCTGACGCTAACCCTAGTTGTCCTGACGCTAACCCTAGTTGTCCTGAGGCTAACCCTAGTTGTCCTGACGCTAACCCTAGTTGTCCTGGCGCTAACCCTAGTTGTCCTGACGCTAACCCTAGTTGTCCTGACGCTAACCCTAGCTGTCCTGACGCTAACCCTAGTTGTCCTGATGCTAACCCTAGTTGTCCTGATGCTAACCCTAGTTGTCCTGACGCTAACCCTAGTTGTCCTGACGCTAACCCTAGTTGTCCTGATGCTAACCCTAGTTGTCCTGACGCTAACCCTAGTTGTCCTGACGCTAACCCTAGCTGTCCTGACGCTAACCCTAGTTGTCCTGACGCTAACCCTAGCTGTCCTGACGCTAACCCTAGTTGTCCTGACGCTAACCCTAGTTGTCCTGACGCTAACCCTAGCTGTCCTGACGCTAACCCTAGTTGTCCTGACGCTAACCCTAGTTGTCCTGACGCTAACCCTAGTTGTCCTGAGGCTAACCCTATTTGTCCTGAGGCTAACCCTATTTGTCCTGATGCTAACCCTAGTTGTCCTGGCGCTAACCCTAGTTGTCCTGACGCTAACCCTAGTTATCTTGGCGCTAACCCTAGTTGTCCTGAAGCTAACCCTAGTTGTCCTGGCGCTAACCCTAGTTGTCCTGACGCTAACCCTAGTTGTCCTGGCGCTAACCCTAGTTGTCCTGACGCTAACCCTAGTTGTCCTGACGCTAACCCTAGTTGTCCTGACGCTAACCCTATTTGTCCTGACGCTAACAATAGTTGTCCTGGCGCTAACCCTAGTTGTCCTGGCGCTAACCCTAGTTGTCCTGACGCTAACCCTAGTTGTCCTGACGCTAACCCTAGTTGTCCTGACGCTAACCCTAGTTGTCCTGACGCTAACCCTAGTTGTCCTGGCGCTAACCCTAGTTGTCCTGGCGCTAACCCTAGTTGTCCTGACGCTAACCCTAGTTGTCCTGATGCTAACCCTAGTTGTCCTGACGCTAACCCTAGTTGTCCTGACGCTAACCCTAGTTGTCCTGACGCTAACTCTAGTTGTCCTGGCGCTAACCCTAGTTGTCCTGACGCTAACCCTAGTTGTCCTGACGCTAACCCTAGTTGTCCTGACGCTAACCCTAGTTGTCCTGATGCTAACCCTAGCTGTCCTGACGCTAAACCTAGTTGTCCTGATGCTAACCCTATTTGTCCTGACGCTAACCCTAGTTGTCCTGACGCTAACCCTAGTTCTCCTGACGATAACCCTAGTTGTCCTGATGCTAACCCTAGTTGTCCTGACACTAACCCTAGTTGTCCTGACGCTAACCCTAGCTGTCCTGACGCTAACCCTAGTTGTCCTGACGCTAACCCTAGCTGTCCTGACGCTAACCCTAGTTGTCCTGACGCTAACCCTAGTTGTCCTGACGCTAACCCTAGCTGTCCTGACGCTAACCCTAGTTGTCCTGACGCTAACCCTAGTTGCCCTGACGCTAACCCTAGTTGTCCTGGCGCTAACCCTAGTTGTCCTGGCACTAACCCTAGTTGTCCTGACGCTAACCCTAGTTGTCCTGACGCTAACCCTAGTTGTCCTGACGCTAACCCTAGTTGTCCTGAGGCTAACCCTATTTGTCCTGAGGCTAACCCTAGTTGTCCTGACGCTAACCCTAGTTGTCCTGACGCTAACCCTAGTTGTCCTGACGCTAACCCTAGTTGTCCTGGCGCTAACCCTAGTTGTCCTGGCGCTAACCCTAGTTGTCCTGACGCTAACCCTAGTTGTCCTGACGCTAACCCTAGTTGTCCTGACGCTAACCCTAGTTGTTCTGACGCTAACCCTAGTTGTCCTGGCGCTAACCCTAGTTGTCCTGGCGCTAACCCTAGTTGTCCTGACGCTAACCCTAGTTGTCCTGACGCTAACCCTAGTTGTCCTGACGCTAACCCTATTTGTCCTGACGCTAACCCTAGTTGTCCTGACGCTAACCCTAGTTGTCCTGACGCTAACTCTAGTTGTCCTGGCGCTAACCCTAGTTGTCCTGACGCTAACCCTAGTTGTCCTGACGCTAACCCTAGCTGTCCTGACGCTAAACCTAGTTGTCCTGACGCTAACCCTAGTTGTCCTGACGCTAACCCTAGTTGTCCTGACGCTAACCCTAGTTGTCCTGATGCTAACCCTAGTTGTCCTGACGCTAACCCTAGCTGTCCTGACGCTAACCCTAGTTGTCCTGATGCTAACCCTAGCTGTCCTGACGCTAACCCTAGCTGTCCTGATGCTAACCCTAGTTGTCCTGACGCTAACCCTAGTTGTTCTGATGCTAACCCTAGTTGTCCTGACGCTAACCCTAGTTGTCCTGAGGCTAACCCTATTTGTCCTGAGGCTAACCCTAGTTGTCCTGACGCTAACCCTAGTTGTCCTGACGCTAACCCTAGTTGTCCTGATGCTAACTCTAGTTGTCCTGACGCTAACCCTAATTGTCCTGGCGATAACCCTAGTTGTCCTGACGCTAACCCTAGTTGTCCTGACGCTAACCCTAGTTGTCCTGACGCTAACCCTAGTTGTCCTGGCGCTAACCCTAGTTGTCCTGATGCTAACCCTAGTTATCCTGGCGCTAACCCTAGTTGTCCTGAAGCTAACCCTAGTTGTCCTGGAGCTAACCCTAGTTGTCCTGACGCTAACCCTAGTTGTCCTGGCGCTAACCCTAGTTGTCCTGACGCTAACCCTAGTTGCCCTGACGCTAACCCTAGTTCTCCTGACGCTAACCCTAGTTGTCCTGACGCTAACCCTAGTTGTCCTGACGCTAACCCTAGTTGTCCTGAGGCTAACCCTAGTTGTCCTGACGCTAACCCTAGTTGTCCTGGCGCTAACCCTAGTTGTCCTGACGCTAACCCTAGTTGTCCTGGCGGTAACCCTAGTTGTCCTGACGCTGACCCTAGTTGTCCTGGCGCTAACCCTAGTTGTCCTGACGCTAACACTATTTGTCCTGACGCTAACCCTAGTTGTCCTGACGCTAACCCTAGTTGTCCTGACGCTAACCCTAGTTGTCCTGGCGCTAACCCTAGTTGTCCTGACGCTAACCCTAGTTATCCTGGCGCTAACCCTAGTTGTCCTGAAGCTAACCCTAGTTGTCCTGGCGCTAACCCTAGTTGTCCTGACGCTAACCCTAGTTGTCCTGGCGCTAACCCTAGTTGTCCTGACGCTAACCCTAGTTGCCCTGACGCTAACCCTAGTTGTCCTGGCGCTAACCCTAGTTGTCCTGGCGCTAACCCTAGTTGTCCTGACGCTAACCCTAGTTGTCCTGACGCTAACCCTAGTTGTCTTGACGCTAACCCTAGTAGTCCTGACGCTAACCCTAGTTGTCCTGAGGCTAACCCTAGTTGTCCTGACGCTAACCCTAGTTGTCCTGGCGCTAACCCTAGTTGTCCTGGCGCTAACCCTAGTTGTCCTGACGCTAACCCTAGTTGTCCTGGCGCTAACCCTAGTTGTCCTGACGCTAACCCTAGTTGTCCTGACGCTAACCCTAGTTGTCCTGACGCTAACCCTAGTTGTCCTGACGCTAACCCTAGTTGTCCTGACGCTAACCCTATGTGTCCTGACGCTAACCCTAGTTGTCCTGACGCTAACCCTAGTTGTCCTGACGCTAACCCTAGTTGTCCTGACGCTAACCCTAGTTGTCCTGACGCTAGCCCTAGTTGTCCTGACGCTAACCCTAGTTGTCCTGACGCTAACCCTAGTTGTCCTGACGTTAACCCTAGTTGTCCTGACGCTTACCCTAGTTGTCCTGACGCTAACCCTAGTTGTCCTGACGCTAACCCTAGTTGTCCTGATGCTAACCCTAGTTGTCCTGACGCTAACCCTAGTTGTCCTGACGCTAACCTAGTTGTCCTGACGCTAACCCTAGTTGTCTTGATGCTAACCCTAGTTGTCCTGACGCTAACCCTAGTTGTCCTGACGCTAACCCTAGTTGTCCTGACGCTAACCCTAGTTGTCCTGACGCTAACCCTAGTTCTCCTGACGCTAACCCTAGTTCTCCTGACGCTAACCCTAGTTGTCCTGACGCTAACCCTAGTTGTCCTGACGCTAACCCTAGTTGTCCTGACGTTAACCCTAGTTGTCCTGACGCTTACCCTAGTTGTCCTGACGCTAACCCTAGTTGTCCTGACGCTAACCCTAGTTGTCCTGAAGCTAACCCTAGTTGTCCTGACGCTAACCCTAGTTGTCCTGACGCTAACCCTAGTTGTCCTGACGCTAACCCTAGTTGTCCTGACGCTAACCCTAGTTGTCCTGACGCTAACCCTAGTTGTCCTGACGCTAACCCTAGTTGTCCTGGCGCTAACCCTAGTTGTACTGTCGCTAACCCTACTTATCCTGGCGCTAACCCTAGTTGTCCTGACGCTAACCCTAGTTGTCCTGACGCTAACCCTAGTTGTACTGACGCTAACCCTAGTTGTCCTGGCGCTAACCCTAGTTGTCCTGGCGCTAACCCTAGTTGTCCTGACGCTAACCCTAGTTGTCCTGACGCTAACCCTAGTTGTCCTGACGCTAAGCCTAGTTGTCCTGACGCTAACCCTAGTTGTCCTGACGCTAACCCGAGTTGTCCTGACGCTAAACCGAGTTGTCCTGATGCTAACCCGAGTTGTCCTGATGCTAACCCTACTTGTCCTGACGCTAACCCTACTTGTCCTGACGCTAACCCTAGTTGTCCTGACGCTTACCCTAGTTGTCCTGACGCTAACCCTAGTTGTCCTGATGCTAACCCTAGTTGTCCTGACACTAACCCTAGTTGTCCTGACGCTAACCCTAGTTTTCCTGACGCTAACCCTAGTTGTCCTGACGCTAACCCTAGTTGTCCTGACGCTAACCCTAGTTGTCCTGACGCTAACCCTAGTTGTCCTGACGCTAACCCTAGTTGTCCTGACGCTAACCCTAGTTGTCCTGGCGCTAACCCTAGTTGTACTGTCGCTAACCCTAGTTGTCCTGGCGCTAACCCTAGTTGTCCTGACGCTAACCCTAGTTGTCCTGACGCTAACCCTAGTTGTACTGACGCTAACCCTAGTTGTCCTGACGCTAACCCTAGTTGTCCTGACGCTAACCCTAGTTGTCTTGATGCTAACCCTAGTTGTCCTGACGCTAACCCTAGTTGTCCTGACGCTAACCCTAGTTGTCCTGACGCTAACCCTAGTTGTCCTGACGCTAACCCTAGTTCTCCTGACGCTAACCCTCGTTCTCCTGACGCTAACCCTAGTTGTCCTGACGCTAGCCCTAGTTGTCCTGACGCTAACCCTAGTTGTCCTGACGCTAACCCTAGTTGTCCTGACGTTAACCCTAGTTGTCCTGACGCTTACCCTAGTTGTCCTGACGCTAACCGTAGTTGTCCTGACGCTAACCATAGTTGTCCTGACGCTAACCCTAGTTGTCCTGACGCTAACCCTAGTTTTCCTGACGCTAACCCTAGTTGTCCTGACGCTAACCCTAGTTGTCCTGACGCTAACCCTAGTTGTCCTGACGCTAACCCTAGTTGTCCTGACGCTAACCCTAGTTGTCCTGGCGCTAACCCTAGTTGTACTGTCGCTAACCCTACTTGTCCTGGCGCTAACCCTAGTTGTCCTGACGCTAACCCTAGTTGTCCTGACGCTAACCCTAGTTGTACTGACGCTAACCCTAGTTGTCCTGGCGCTAACCCTAGTTGTCCTGGCGCTAACCCTAGTTGTCCTGACGCTAACCCTAGTTGTCCTGACGCTAACCCTAGTTGTCCTGACGCTAAGCCTAGTTGTCCTGACGCTAACCCTAGTTGTCCTGACGCTAACCCGAGTTGTCCTGACGCTAAACCGAGTTGTCCTGATGCTAACCCGAGTTGTCCTGATGCTAACCCTACTTGTCCTGACGCTAACCCTACTTGTCCTGACGCTAACCCTAGTTGTCCTGACGCTAACCCTAGTTGTCATGATGCTAACCCTAGTTGTCCTGACACTAACCCTAGTTGTCCTGACGCTAACCCTAGTTTTCCTGACGCTAACCCTAGTTGTCCTGACGCTAACCCTAGTTGTCCTGACGCTAACCCTAGTTGTCCTGACGCTAACCCTAGTTGTCCTGACGCTAACCCTAGTTGTCCTGGCGCTAACCCTAGTTGTACTGTCGCTAACCCTAGTTGTCCTGGCGCTAACCCTAGTTGTCCTGACGCTAACCCTGGTTGTCCTGACGCTAACCCTAGTTGTACTGACGCTAACCCTAGTTGTCCTGGCGCTAACCCTAGTTGTCCTGACGCTAACCCTAGTTGTCCTGACGCTAACCCTAGTTGTCCTGACGCTAAGCCTAGTTGTCCTGACGCTAACCCTAGTTGTCCTGACGCTAACCCGAGTTGTCCTGACGCTAAACCGAGCTGTCCTGATGCTAACCCGAGTTGTCCTGATGCTAACCCTACTTGTCCTGACGCTAACCCTACTTGTCCTGACGCTAACCCTAGTTGTCCTGACGCTAACCCTAGTTGTCCTGACGCTAACCCTAGTTGTCCTGGCGCTAACCCTAGTTGTCCTGGCGCTAACCCTAGTTGTTCTGGCGCTAACCCTAGTTATCCTGGCGCTAACCCTAGTTGTCCTGACGCTAACCCTACTTGTCCTGACGCTAACCCTACTTGTCCTGACGCTAACCCTACTTGTCCTGACGCTAACCCTAGTTGTCCTGACGCTAACCCTAGTTGTCCTGACGCTAACCCTAGTTCTCCTGACGCTAACCCTAGTTCTCCTGACGCTAACCCTAGTTGTCCTGACGCTAGCCCTAGTTGTCCTGACGCTAACCCTAGTTGTCCTGACGCTAACCCTAGTTGTCCTGACGTTAACCCTAGTTGTCCTGACGCTTACCCTAGTTGTCCTGACGCTAACCCTAGTTGTCCTGACGCTAACCCTAGTTGTCCTGATGCTAACCCTAGTTCTCCTGACGCTAACCCTAGTTCTCCTGACGCTAACCCTAGTTGTCCTGACGCTAGCCCTAGTTGTCCTGACGCTAACCCTAGTTGTCCTGACGCTAACCCTAGTTGTCCTGACGTTAACCCTAGTTGTCCTGACGCTTACCCTAGTTGTCCTGACGCTAACCCTAGTTGTCCTGACGCTAACCCTAGTTGTCCTGACGCTAACCCTAGTTGTCCTGACGCTAACCCTAGTTTTCCTGACGCTAACCCTAGTTGTCCTGACGCTAACCCTAGTTGTCCTGACGCTAACCCTAGCTGTCCTGACGCTAACCCTAGTTGTACTGACGCTAACCCTAGTTGTCCTGGCGCTAACCCTAGTTGTCCTGGCGCTAACCCTAGTTGTCCTGACGCTAACCCTAGTTGTCCTGACGCTAACCCTAGTTGTCCTGACGCTAAGCCTAGTTGTCCTGACGCTAACCCTAGTTGTCCTGACGCTAACCCGAGTTGTCCTGACGCTAAACCGAGTTGTCCTGATGCTAACCCGAGTTGTCCTGATGCTAACCCTACTTGTCCTGACGCTAACCCTACTTGTCCTGACGTTAACCCTAGTTGTCCTGACGCTTACCCTAGTTGTCCTGACGCTAACCCTAGTTGTCCTGACGCTAACCCTAGTTGCCCTGACGCTAACCCTAGTTTTCCTGACGCTAACCCTAGTTGTCCTGACGCTAACCCTAGTTGTCCTGACGCTAACCCTAGTTGTCCTGACGCTAACCCTAGTTGTCCTGGCGCTAACCCTAGTTGTACTGTCGCTAACCCTAGTTGTCCTGGCGCTAACCCTAGTTGTCCTGACGCTAACCCTAGTTGTCCTGACGCTAACCCTAGTTGTACTGACGCTAACCCTAGTTGTCCTGGCGCTAACCCTAGTTGTCCTGGCGCTAACCCTAGTTGTCCTGACGCTAAACCTAGTTGTCCTGACGCTAACCCTAGTTGTCCTGACGCTAACCCTAGTTGTCCTGACGCTAACCCGAGTTGTCCTGACGCTAAACCGAGTTGTCCTGATGCTAACCCGAGTTGTCCTGATGCTAACCCTACTTGTCCTGACGCTAACCCTACTTGTCCTGACGCTAACCCTAGTTGTCCTGACGCTAACCCTAGTTGTCCTGACGCTAACCCTAGTTGTCCTGGCGCTAACCCCAGTTGTCCTGGCGCTAACCCTAGTTGTTCTGGCGCTAACCCTAGTTATCCTGGCGCTAACCCTAGTTGTCCTGACGCTAACCCTAGTTGTCCTGACGCTAACCCTACTTGTCCTGACGCTAACCCTACTTGTCCTGACGCTAACCCTAGTTGTCCTGACGCTAACCCTAGTTGTCCTGACGCTAACCCTAGTTGTCCTGACGCTAACCCTAGTTGTCCTGACGCTAACCCTAGTTGTACTGACGCTAACCCTAGTTGTCCTGGCGCTAACCCTAGTTGTCCTGGCGCTAACCCTAGTTGTCCTGACGCTAAACCTAGTTGTCCTGACGCTAACCCTAGTTGTCCTGACGCTAACCCTAGTTGTCCTGACGCTAACCCGAGTTGTCCTGACGCTAAACCGAGTTGTCCTGATGCTAACCCGAGTTGTCCTGATGCTAACCCTACTTGTCCTGACGCTAACCCTACTTGTCCTGACGCTAACCCTAGTTGTCCTGACGCTAACCCTAGTTGTCCTGACGCTAACCCTAGTTGTCCTGGCGCTAACCCTAGTTGTCCTGGCGCTAACCCTAGTTGTTCTGGCGCTAACCCTAGTTATCCTGGCGCTAACCCTAGTTGTCCTGACGCTAACCCTAGTTGTCCTGACGCTAACCCTACTTGTCCTGACGCTAACCCTACTTGTCCTGACGCTAACCCTAGTTGTCCTGACGCTAACCCTAGTTGTCCTGACGCTAACCCTAGTTGTCCTGACGCTAACCCTAGTTGTCGTGACGCTAACCCTAGTTGTCGTGACGCTAAACCTAGTTGTCCTGACGCTAACCCTAGTTGTCCTGACGCTAACCCTAGTTGTCTTGACGCTAACCCTAGTTGTCCTGACGCTAACCCTAGTTGTCCTGACGCTAACCCTAGTTGTCCTGACGCTAACACTAGTTGTCCTGACGTTAACCTTAGTTGTCCTGACGCTTACCCTAGTTGTCCTGACGCTAACCCTAGTTGTCCTGACGCTAACCCTAGTTGTCCTGACGCTTACCCTAGTTGTCCTGACGCTTACCCTAGTTGTCCTGACGCTAACCTAGTTGTCCTGACGCTAACCCTAGTTGTCCTGACGCTAACCCTAGTTGTCCTGACGCTAACCCTAGTTGTCCTGACGCTAACCCTAGTTGTCCTGACGCTAACCCTAGTTGTCTTGATGCTAACCCTAGTTGTCCTGACGCTAACCCTAGTTGTCCTGACGCTAACCCTAGTTGTCCTTACGCTAACCCTAGTTGTCCTGACGCTAACCCTAGTTGTCCTGACGCTAACCCTAGTTTTCCTGACGCTAACCCTAGTTGTCCTGACGCTAACCCTAGTTGTCCTGACGCTAACCCTAGTTGTCCTGGCGCTAACCCTAGTTGTACTGTCGCCAACCCTAGTTGTCCTGGCGCTAACCCTAGTTGTCCTGACGCTAACCCTAGTTGTCCTGACGCTAACCCTAGTTGTACTGACGCTAACCCTAGTTGTCCTGGCGCTAACCCTAGTTGTCCTGGCGCTAACCCTAGTTGTCCTGACGCTAACCCTAGTTGTCCTGACGCTAACCCTAGTTGTCCTGACGCTAACCCGAGTTGTCCTGACGCTAAACCGAGTTGTCCTGACGCTAACCCGAGTTGTCCTGATGCTAACCCTACTTGTCCTGACGCTAACCCTACTTGTCCTGACGCTAACCCTAGTTGTCCTGACGCTAACCCTAGTTGTCCTGACGCTAACCCTAGTTGTCCTGGCGCTAACCCTAGTTGTCCTGGCGCTAACCCTAGTTGTTCTGGCGCTAACCCTTGTTGTCCTGGCGCAAACCCTAGTTGTCCTGACGCTAACCCTAGTTGTCCTGACGCTAACCCTAGTTGTCCTGACGCTAACCCTACTTGTCCTGACGCTAACCCTAGTTGTCCTGACGCTAACCCTAGTTGTCCTGACGCTAACCCTAGTTGTCGTGACGCTAACCCTAGTTGTCCTGACGCTAACCCTAGTTGTCCTGATGCTAACCCTAGTTGTCCTGACGCTAACCCTAGTTGTCTTGACGCTAACCCTAGTTGTCCTGACGCTAACCCTAGTTGTCCTGACGCTAACCCTAGTTGTCCTGACGCTAACACTAGTTGTCCTGACGCTAACCCTAGTTGTCCTGACGCTAACCCTAGTTCTCCTGACGCTAACCGTAGTTCTCCTGACGCTAACCCTAGTTGTCCTGACGCTAGCCCTAGTTGTCCTGACGCTAACCCTACTTGTTCTGACGCTAACCCTAGTTGTCCTGACGCTAACCCTAGTTGTCCTGACGCTAACCCTAGTTGTCCTGACGCTAACCCTAGTTGTAATGACGCTAACCCTACTTGTCCTGACGCTAACCCTAGTTGTCCTGACGCTAACCCTAGTTGTCCTGACGCTAACCCTAGTTGTCCTGACGCTAACCCTAGTTGTCCTGACGCTAACCCTAGTTGTCCTGGCGCTAACCCTAGTTGTACTGTCGCTAACCCTAGTTGTACTGTCGCTAACCCTACTTGTCCTGGCGCTAACCCTAGTTGTCCTGACGCTAACCCTAGTTGTCCTGACGCTAACCCTAGTTGTACTGACGCTAACCCTAGTTGTCCTGGCGCTAACCCTAGTTGTCCTGACGCTAACCCTAGTTGTCCTGACGCTAACCCTAGTTGTCCTGACGCTAAGCCTAGTTGTCCTGACGCTAACCCTAGTTGTCCTGACGCTAACCCGAGTTGTCCTGACGCTAAACCGAGTTGTCCTGATGCTAACCCGAGTTGTCCTGATGCTAACTCTACTTGTCCTGACGCTAACCCTACTTGTCCTGACGCTAACCCTAGTTGTCCTGACGCTTACCCTAGTTGTCCTGACGCTAACCCTAGTTGTCCTGACGCTAACCCTAGTTGTCCTGACGCTAACCCTAGTTTTCCTGACGCTAACCCTAGTTGTCCTGACGCTAACCCTAGTTGTCCTGACGCTAACCCTAGTTGTCCTGACGCTAACCCTAGTTGTCCTGACGCTAACCCTAGTTGTCCTGGCGCTAACCCTAGTTGTACTGTCGCTAACCCTAGTTGTCCTGGCGCTAACCCTAGTTGTCCTGACGCTAACCCTAGTTGTCCTGACGCTAACCCTAGTTGTACTGACGCTAACCCTAGTTGTCCTGGCGCTAACCCTAGTTGTCCTGGCGCTAACCCTAGTTGTCCTGACGCTAAACCTAGTTGTCCTGACGCTAACCCTAGTTGTCCTGACGCTAACCCTAGTTGTCCTGACGTTAACCCGAGTTGTCCTGACGCTAAACCGAGTTGTCCTGATGCTAACCCGAGTTGTCCTGATGCTAACCCTACTTGTCCTGACGCTAACCCTACTTGTCCTGACGCTAACCCTAGTTGTCCTGACGCTAACCCTAGTTGTCCTGACGCTAACCCTAGTTGTCCTGGCGCTAACCCTAGTTGTCCTGGCGCTAACCCTAGTTGTTCTGGCGCTAACCCTAGTTATCCTGGCGCTAACCCTAGTTGTCCTGACGCTAACCCTAGTTGTCCTGACGCTAACCCTACTTGTCCTGACGCTAACCCTACTTGTCCTGACGCTAACCCTAGTTGTCCTGACGCTAACCCTAGTTGTCCTGACGCTAACCCTAGTTGTCCTGACGCTAACCCTAGTTGTCCTGACGCTAACCCTAGTTGTCGTGACGCTAACCCTAGTTGTCGTGACGCTAAACCTAGTTGTCCTGACGCTAACCCTAGTTGTCCTGACGCTAACCCTAGTTGTCCTGACGCTAACCCTAGTTGTCTTGACGCTAACCCTAGTTGTCCTGACGCTAACCCTAGTTGTCCTGACGCTAACCCTAGTTGTCCTGACGCTAACACTAGTTGTCCTGACGTTAACCTTAGTTGTCCTGACGCTTACCCTAGTTGTCCTGACGCTAACCCTAGTTGTCCTGACGCTAACCCTAGTTGTCCTGACGCTTACCCTAGTTGTCCTGACGCTTACCCTAGTTGTCCTGACGCTAACCTAGTTGTCCTGACGCTAACCCTAGTTGTCCTGACGCTAACCCTAGTTGTCCTGACGCTAACCCTAGTTGTCCTGACGCTAACCCTAGTTGTCCTGACGCTAACCCTAGTTGTCTTGACGCTAACCCTAGTTGTCCTGACGCTAACCCTAGTTGTCCTGACGCTAACCCTAGTTGTCCTGACGCTAACCCTAGTTGTCCTGACGCTAACCCTAGTTTTCCTGACGCTAACCCTAGTTGTCCTGACGCTAACCCTAGTTGTCCTGACGCTAACCCTAGTTGTCCTGACGCTAACCCTAGTTGTCCTGACGCTAACCCTAGTTGTCCTGACGCTAACCCTAGTTGTCCTGGCGCTAACCCTAGTTGTACTGTCGCCAACCCTAGTTGTCCTGGCGCTAACCCTAGTTGTCCTGACGCTAACCCTAGTTGTCCTGACGCTAACCCTAGTTGTACTGACGCTAACCCTAGTTGTCCTGGCGCTAACCCTAGTTGTCCTGGCGCTAACCCTAGTTGTCCTGACGCTAACCCTAGTTGTCCTGACGCTAACCCTAGTTGTCCTGACGCTAAGCCTAGTTGTCCTGACGCTAACCCTAGTTGTCCTGACGCTAACCCGAGTTGTCCTGACGCTAAACCGAGTTGTCCTGACGCTAACCCGAGTTGTCCTGATGCTAACCCTACTTGTCCTGACGCTAACCCTACTTGTCCTGACGCTAACCCTAGTTGTCCTAACGCTAACCCTAGTTGTCCTGACGCTAACCCTAGTTGTCCTGGCGCTAACCCTAGTTGTCCTGGCGCTAACCCTAGTTGTTCTGGCGCTAACCCTAGTTGTCCTGGCGCTAACCCTAGTTGTCCTGACGCTAACCCTAGTTGTCCTGACGCTAACCCTACTTGTCCTGACGCTAACCCTACTTGTCCTGACGCTAACCCTATTTGTCCTGACGCTAACCCTAGTTGTCCTGACGCTAACCCTAGTTGTCCTGACGCTAACCCTAGTTGTCCTGACGCTAACCCTAGTTGTCCTGACGCTAACCCTACTTGTCGTGACGCTAACCCTAGTTGTCCTGACGCTAACCCTAGTTGTCCTGACGCTAACCCTAGTTGTCTTGACGCTAACCCTAGTTGTCCTGACGCTAACCCTAGTTGTCCTGACGCTAACCCTAGTTGTCCTGACGCTAACACTAGTTGTCCTGACGCTAACCCTAGTTGTCCTGACGCTAACCCTAGTTCTCCTGACGCTAACCGTAGTTCTCCTGACGCTAACCCTAGTTGTCCTGACGCTAGCCCTAGTTGTCCTGACGCTAACCCTAGTTGTCCTGACGCTAACCCTAGTTGTCCTGACGTTAACCCTAGTTGTCCTGACGCTTACCCTAGTTGTCCTGACGCTAACCCTAGTTGTCCTGACGCTAACCCTAGTTGTCCTGACACTAACCCTAGTTGTCCTGACGCTAACCCTAGTTGTCCTGACGCTAACCCTAGTTGTCCTGACGCTAACCCTAGTTGTCCTGACGCTAACCCTAGTTCTCCTGACGCTAACCCTAGTTCTCCTGACGCTAACCCTAGTTGTCCTGACGCTAGCCCTAGTTGTCCTGACGCTAACCCTAGTTGTCCTGACGTTAACCCTAGTTGTCCTGACGCTTACCCTAGCTGTCCTGACGCTAACCCTAGTTGTCCTGACGCTAACCCTAGTTGTCCTGACGCTAACCCTAGTTGTCGTGACGCTAACCCTAGTTGTCGTGACGCTAAACCTAGTTGTCCTGACGCTAACCCTAGTTGTCCTGACGCTAACCCTAGTTGTCCTGACGCTAACCCTAGTTGTCTTGACGCTAACCCTAGTTGTCCAAACGCTAACCCTAGTTGTCCTGACGCTAACCCTAGTTGTCCTGACGCTAACACTAGTTGTCCTGACGTTAACCGTAGTTGTCCTGACGCTTACCCTAGTTTTCCTGACGCTAACCCTAGTTGTCCTGACGCTAACCCTAGTTGTCCTGACGCTAACCCTAGTTGTCCTGACGCTAACCCTAGTTTTCCTGACGCTAACCCTAGTTGTCCTGACGCTAACCCTAGTTGTCCTGACGCTAACCCTAGTTGTCCTGACGCTAACCCTAGTTGTCCTGGCGCTAACCCTAGTTGTACTGTCGCTAACCCTAGTTGTCCTGGCGCTAACCCTAGTTGTCCTGACGCTAACCCTAGTTGTCCTGACGCTAACCCTAGTTGTACTGACGCTAACCCTAGTTGTCCTGGCGCTAACCCTAGTTGTCCTGGCGCTAACCCTAGTTGTCCTGACGCTAACCCTAGTTGTCCTGATGCTAACCCTAGTTGTCCTGGCGCTAACCCTAGTTGTACTGTCGCTAACCCTAGTTGTCCTGGCGCTAACCCTAGTTGTCCTGAAGCTAACCCTAGTTGTCCTGACGCTAACCCTAGTTGTACTGACGCTAACCCTAGTTGTCCTGGCGCTAACCCTAGTTGTCCTGACGCTAACCCTAGTTGTCCTGACGCTAACCCTAGTTGTCCTGACGCTAACCCTAGTTGTCCTGATGCTAACCCTAGTTGTCCTGATGCTAACCCTAGTTGTCCTGGCGCTAACCCTAGTAGTCCTGGCGCTAACCCTAGTTGTCCTGACGCTAACCCTAGTTGTCCTGACGCTAACCCTAGTTGTCCTGACGCTAACTCTAGTTGTCCTGGTGCTAACCCTAGTTGTCCTGACGTTAACCCTAGTTGTCCTGACGCTAACCCTAGTTGTCCTGATGCTAACCCTAGTTGTCCTGACGCTAACCCTAGTTGTCCTGACGCTAACCCTAGCTGTCCTGACGCTAACCATAGTTGTTCTGATGCTAACCCTAGTTGTCCTGATGCTAACCCTAGTTGTCCTGACGCTAACCCTAGTTGTCCTGACGCTAACCCTAGTTGTCCTGATGCTAACCCTAGTTGTCCTGACGCTAACCCTAGTTGGCCTGACGCTAACCCTAGCTGTCCTGACGCTAACCCTAGTTGTCCTGACGCTAACCCTAGCTGTCCTGACGCTAACCCTAGTTGTCCTGACGCTAACCCTAGTTGTCCTGACGCTAACCCTAGCTGTCCTGACGCTAACCCTAGTTGTCCTGACGCTAACCCTAGTTGTCCTGACGCTAACCCTAGTTGTCCTGAGGCTATCCCTATTTGTCCTGAGGCTAACCCTAGTTGTCCTGACGCTAACCCTAGTTGTCCTGACGCTAACCCTAGTTGTCCTGACGCTAACCCTAGTTGTCCTGACGCTAACCCTAGTTGTCCTGACGCTAACCCTAGTTGTCCTGACGCTAACCCTAGTTGTCCTGACGCTAACCCTAGTTGTCCTGACGCTAACCCTAGTTGTCCTGGCGCTAACCCTAGTTGTACTGTCGCCAACCCTAGTTGTCCTGGCGCTAACCCTAGTTGTCCTGACGCTAACCCTAGTTGTCCTGACGCTAACCCTAGTTGTACTGACGCTAACCCTAGTTGTCCTGGCGCTAACCCTAGTTGTCCTGGCGCTAACCCTAGTTGTCCTGACGCTAACCCTAGTTGTCCTGACGCTAACCCTAGTTGTCCTGACGCTAAGCCTAGTTGTCCTGACGCTAACCCTAGTTGTCCTGACGCTAACCCGAGTTGTCCTGACGCTAAAACGAGTTGTCCTGACGCTAACCCGACTTGTCCTGATGCTAACCCTACTTGTCCTGACGCTAACCCTACTTGTCCTGACGCTAACCCTAGTTGTCCTAACGCTAACCCTAGTTGTCCTGACGCTAACCCTAGTTGTCCTGGCGCTAACCCTAGTTGTCCTGGCGCTAACCCTAGTTGTTCTGGCGCTAACCCTAGTTGTCCTGGCGCTAACCCTAGTTGTCCTGACGCTAACCCTAGTTGTCCTGACGCTAACCCTACTTGTCCTGACGCTAACCCTACTTGTCCTGACGCTAACCCTATTTGTCCTGACGCTAACCCTAGTTGTCCTGACGCTAACCCTAGTTGTCCTGACGCTAACCCTAGTTGTCCTGACGCTAACCCTAGTTGTCCTGACGCTAACCCTAGTTGTCGTGACGCTAACCCTAGTTGTCCTGACGCTAACCCTAGTTGTCCTGACGCTAACCCTAGTTGTCTTGACGCTAACCCTAGTTGTCCTGACGCTAACCCTAGTTGTCCTGACGCTAACCCTAGTTGTCCTGACGCTAACACTAGTTGTCCTGACGCTAACCCTAGTTGTCCTGACGCTAACCCTAGTTCTCCTGACGCTAACCGTAGTTCTCCTGACGCTAACCCTAGTTGTCCTGACGCTAGCCCTAGTTGTCCTGACGCTAACCCTAGTTGTCCTGACGCTAACCCTAGTTGTCCTGACGTTAACCCTAGTTCTCCTGACGCTTACCCTAGTTGTCCTGACGCTAACCCTAGTTGTCCTGACGCTAACCCTAGTTGTCCTGACACTAACCCTAATTGTCCTGACGCTAACCCTAGTTGTCCTGACGCTAACCCTAGTTGTCTTGAGGCTAACCCTAGTTGTCCTGACGCTAACCCTAGTTGTCCTGACGCTAACCCTAGTTGTCCTGACGCTAACCCTAGTTCTCCTGACGCTAACCCTAGTTCTCCTGACGCTAACCCTAGTTGTCCTGACGCTAGCCCTAGTTGTCCTGACGCTAACCCTAGTTGTCCTGACGTTAACCCTAGTTGTCCTGACGCTTACCCTAGTTGTCCTGACGCTAACCCTAGTTGTCCTGACGCTAACCCTAGTTGTCCTGACGCTAACCCTAGTTGTCGTGACGCTAACCCTAGTTGTCGTGACGCTAAACCTAGTTGTCCTGACGCTAACCCTAGTTGTCCTGACGCTAACCCTAGTTGTCCTGACGCTAACCCTAGTTGTCTTGACGCTAACCCTAGTTGTCCTGACGCTAACCCTAGTTGTCCTGACGCTAACCCTAGTTGTCCTGACGCTAACACTAGTTGTCCTGACGTTAACCTTAGTTGTCCTGACGCTTACCCTAGTTGTCCTGACGCTAACCCTAGTTGTCCTGACGCTAACCCTAGTTGTCCTGACGCTAACCCTAGTTGTCCTGACGCTAACCCTAGTTTTCCTGACGCTAACTCTAGTTGTCCTGACGCTAACCCTAGTTGTCCTGACGCTAACTCTAGTTGTCCTGACGCTAACCCTAGTTGTCCTGGCGCTAACCCTAGTTGTACTGTCGCTAACCCTAGTTGTCCTGGCGCTAACCCTAGTTGTCCTGACGCTAACCCTAGTTGTCCTGACGCTAACCCTAGTTGTACTGACGCTAACCCTAGTTGTCCTGGCGCTAACCCTAGTTGTCCTGGCGCTAACCCTAGTTGTCCTGACGCTAACCCTAGTTGTCCTTATGCTAACCCTAGTTGTCCTGGCGCTAACCCTAGTTGTACTGTCGCTAACCCTAGTTGTCCTGGCGCTAACCCTAGTTGTCCTGAAGCTAACCCTAGTTGTCCTGACGCTAACCCTAGTTGTACTGACGCTAACCCTAGTTGTCCTGGCGCTAACCCTAGTTGTCCTGACGCTAACCCTAGTTGTCCTGACGCTAACCCTAGTTGTCCTGACGCTAACCCTAGTTGTCCTGATGCTAACCCTAGTTGTCCTGATGCTAACCCTAGTTGTCCTGGCGCTAACCCTAGTAGTACTGGCGCTAACCCTAGTTGTCCTGACGCTAACCCTAGTTGTCCTGACGCTAACCCTAGTTGTCCTGACGCTAACCCTAGTTGTCCTGACGCTAACTCTAGTTGTCCTGGTGCTAACCCTAGTTGTCCTGACGTTAACCCTAGTTGTCCTGACGCTAACCCTAGTTGTCCTGATGCTAACCCTAGTTGTCCTGACGCTAACCCTAGTTGTCCTGACGCTAACCCTAGCTGTCCTGACGCTAACCATAGTTGTTCTGATGCTAACCCTAGTTGTCCTGATGCTAACCCTAGTTGTCCTGACGCTAACCCTAGTTGTCCTGACGCTAACCCTAGTTGTCCTGATGCTAACCCTAGTTGTCCTGACGCTAACCCTAGTTGGCCTGACGCTAACCCTAGCTGTCCTGACGCTAACCCTAGTTGTCCTGACGCTAACCCTAGCTGTCCTGACGCTAACCCTAGTTGTCCTGACGCTAACCCTAGTTGTCCTGACGCTAACCCTAGCTGTCCTGACGCTAACCCTAGTTGTCCTGACGCTAACCCTAGTTGTCCTGACGCTAACCCTAGTTGTCCTGAGGCTAACCCTATTTGTCCTGAGGCTAACCCTAGTTGTCCTGACGCTAACCCTAGTTGTCCTGAGGCTAACCCTAGTTGTACTGACGCTAACCCTAGTTGTCCTGACGCTAACCCTAGTTGTCCTGACGCTAACCCTAGTTGTCCTGACGCTATCCCTAGTTGTCCTGATGCTAACCCTAGTTGTCCTGGCGCTAACCCTAGTTGTCCTGACGCTAACCCTAGTTATCTTGGCGCTAACCCTAGTTGTCCTGAAGCTAACCCTAGTTGTCCTGGCGCTAACCCTAGTTGTCCTGACGCTAACCCTAGTTGTCCTGGCGCTAACCCTAGTTGTCCTGACGCTAACCCTAGTTGTCCTGACGCTAACCCTAGTTGTCCTGACGCTAACCCTATTTGTCCTGACGCTAACCCTAGTTGTCCTGGCGCTAACCCTAGTTGTCCTGGCGCTAACCCTAGTTGTCCTGACGCTAACCCTAGTTGTCCTGACGCTAACCCTAGTTGTCCTGACGCTAACCCTAGTTGTCCTGACGCTAACCCTAGTTGTCCTGACGCTAGCCCTAGTTGTCCTGACGCTAACCCTAGTTGTCCTGGCGCTAACCCTAGTTGTCCTGGCGCTAACCCTAGTTGTCCTGACGCTAACCCTAGTTGTCCTGAGGCTAACCCTAGTTGTCCTGACGCTAACCCTAGTTGTCCTGACGCTAACCCTAGTTGTCCTGACGCTAACCCTAGTTGTCCTGACACTAACTCTAGTTGTCCTGTCGCTAACCCTAGTTGTCCTGACGCTAACCCTAGTTGTCCTGACGCTAACCCTAGTTGTCCTGACGCTAACCCTAGTTGTCCTGATGCTAACCCTAGCTGTCCTGACGCTAAACCTAGTTGTCCTGACGCTAACCTTAGTTGTCCTGACGCTAACCCTAGTTGTCCTGACGCTAACCCTAGTTGTCCTGACGATAACCCTAGTTGTCCTGATGCTAACCCTAGTTGTCCTGACGCTAACCCTAGTTGTCCTGACTCTAACCCTAGCTGTCCTGACGCTAACCCTAGTTGTCCTGACGCTAACCCAAGCTGTCCTGACGCTAACCCTAGTTGTCCTGACGCTAACCCTAGTTGTCCTGATGCTAACCCTAGTTGTCCTGACGCTAACCCTAGCTGTCCTGACGCTAACCCTAGTTGTCCTGACGCTAACCCTAGTTGCCCTGACGCTAACCCTAGTTGTCCTGGCGCTAACCCTAGTTGTCCTGGCGCTAACCCTAGTTGTCCTGACGCTAACCCTAGTTGTCCTGACGCTAACCCTAGTTGTCCTGAGGCTAACCCTAGTTGTCCTGACGCTAACCCTAGTTGTCCTGACGCTAACCCTAGTTGTCCTGACGCTAACCCTAGTTGTCCTGAGGCTAACCCTATTTGTCCTGAGGCTAACCCTAGTTGTCCTGACGCTAACCCTAGTTGTCCTGACGTTAACCCTAGTTGTCCTGATGCTAACCCTAGTTGTCCTGGCGCTAACCCTAGTTGTCCTGGCGCTAACCCTAGTTGTCCTGACGCTAACCCTAGTTGTCCTGACGCTAACCCTAGTTGTCCTGACGCTAACCCTAGTTGTCCTGACGCTAACCCTAGTTTTCCTGGCGCTAACCCTAGTTGTCCTGGCGCTAACCCTAGTTGTCCTGACGCTAACCCTAGTTGTCCTGACGCTAACCCTAGTTGTCCTGACGCTAACCCTATTTGTCCTGACGCTAACCCTAGTTGTCCTGACGCTAACCCTAGTTGTCCTGACGCTAACTCTAGTTGTCCTGGCGCTAACACTAGTTTTCCTGACGCTAACCCTAGTTGTCCTGACGCTAACCCTAGTTGTCCTGACGCTAACCCTAGCTGTCCTGACGCTAAACCTAGTTGTCCTGACGCTAACCCTAGTTGTCCTGACGCTAACCCTAGTTGTCCTGACGCTAACCCTAGTTGTCCTGATGCTAACCCTAGTTGTCCTGACGCTAACCCTAGCTGTCCTGACGCTAACCCTAGTTGTCCTGACGCTAACCCTAGTTGTCCTGACGCTAACCCTAGTTGTCCTGACGCTAACCCTAGTTGTCCTGACGCTAACTCTAGTTGTCCTGACGCTAACCCTAATTGTCCTGGCGCTAACCCTAGTTGTCCTGACGCTAACCCTAGTTGTCCTGACGCTAACCCTAGTTGTCCTGACGCTAACCCTAGTTGTCCTGGCGCTAACCCTAGTTGTCCTGACGCTAACCCTAGTTATCCTGGCGCTAACCCTAGTTGTCCTGAAGCTAACCCTAGTTGTCCTGGCGCTAACCCTAGTTGTCCTGACGCTAACCCTAGTTGTCCTGGCGCTAACCCTAGTTGTCCTGAAGCTAACCCTAGTTGTCCTGACGCTAACCCAAGTTGTCCTGACGCTAACCCTAGTTGTCCTGACGCTAACCCTAGTTGTCCTGAGGCTAACCCTAGTTGTCCTGACGCTAACCCTAGTTGTCCTGGCGCTAACCCTAGTTGTCCTGACGCTAACCCTAGTTGTCCTGGCGCTAACCCTAGTTGTCCTGACGCTAACCCTAGTTGTCCTGGCGCTAACCCTAGTTGTCCTGACGCTAACCCTAGTTGTCCTGACGCTAACCCTAGTTGTCCTGACGCTAACCCTAGTTGTCCTGACGCTAACCCTAGTTGTCCTGACGCTAACCCTATGTGTCCTGACGCTAACCCTAGTTGTCCTGACGCTAACCCTAGTTGTCCTGACGCTAACCCTAGTTGTCCTGACGCTAACCCTAGTTGTCCTGACGCTAGCCCTAGTTGTCCTGACGCTAACCCTAGTTGTCCTGACGCTAACCCTAGTTGTCCTGACGTTAACCCTAGTTGTCCTGACGCTTACCCTAGTTGTCCTGACGCTAACCCTAGTTGTCCTGACGCTAACCCTAGTTGTCCTGATGCTAACCCTAGTTGTCCTGACGCTAACCCTAGTTGTCCTGACGCTAACCCTAGTTGTCCTGACGCTAACCCTAGTTGTCCTGACGCTAACCCTAGTTGTCTTGATGCTAACCCTAGTTGCCCTGACGCTAACCCTAGTTGTCCTGACGCTAACCCTAGTTGTCCTGACGCTAACCCTAGTTCTCCTGACGCTAACCCTAGTTCTCCTGACGCTAACCCTAGTTGTCCTGACGCTAGCCCTAGTTGTCCTGACGCTAACCCTAGTTGTCCTGACGCTAACCCTAGTTGTCCTGACGTTAACCCTAGTTGTCCTGACGCTTACCCTAGTTGTCCTGACGCTAACCCTAGTTGACCTGACGCTAACCCTAGTTGTCCTGACGCTAACCCTAGTTGTCCTGACGCTAACCCTAGTTGTCCTGACGCTAACCCTAGTTGTCCTGGCGCTAATCCTAGTTGTACTGTCGCTAACCCTACTTGTCCTGGCGCTAAACCTAGTTGTCCTGACGCTAACCCTAGTTGTCCTGACGCTAACCCTAGTTGTACTGACGCTAACCCTAGTTGTCCTGGCGCTAACCCGAGTTGTCCTGACGCTAAACCGAGTTGTCCTGATGCTAACCCGAGTTGTCCTGATGCTAACCCTACTTGTCCTGACGCTAACCCTACTTGTCCTGACGCTAACCCTAGTTGTCCTGACGCTTACCCTAGTTGTCCTGACGCTAACCCTAGTTGTCCTGACGCTAACCCTAGTTATCCTGACGCTAACCCTAGTTGTCCTGACGCTAACCCTAGTTTTCCTGACGCTAACCCTAGTTGTCCTGACGCTAACCCTAGTTGTCCTGACGCTAACCCTAGTTGTCCTGACGCTAACCCTAGTTGTCCTGACGCTAACCCTAGTTGTCCTGACGCTAACCCTAGTTGTCTTGGCGCTAACCCTAGTTGTACTGTTGCTAACCCTAGTTGTCCTGGCGCTAACCCTAGTTGTCCTGAAGCTAACCCTAGTTGTCCTGACGCTAACCCTAGTTGTACTGACGCTAACCCTAGTTGTCCTGGCGCTAACCCTAGTTGTCCTGGCGCTAACCCTAGTTGTCCTGACGCTAACCCTAGTTGTCCTGACTCTAACCCTAGTTGTCCTGACGCTAAGCCTAGTTGTCCTGACGCTAACCCTAGTTGTCCTGACGCTAACCCGAGTTGTCCTGACGCTAAACCGAGTTGTCCTGATGCTAACCCGAGTTGTCCTGACGCTAACCCTACTTGTCCTGACGCTAACCCTACTTGTCCTGACGCTAACCCTAGTTGTCCTGACGCTAACCCTAGTTGTCCTGATGCTAACCCTAGTTGTCCTGGCGCTAACCCTAGTTGTTCTGGCGCTAACCCTAGTTGTCCTGACGCTAACCCTAGTTTTCCTGACGCTAACCCTAGTTGTCCTGACGCTAACCCTAGTTGTCCTGACGCTAACCCTAGTTGTCCTGACGCTAACCCTAGTTGTCCTGACGCTAACCCTAGTTGTCCTGACACTAACCCTAGTTGTCTTGGCGCTAACCCTAGTTGTACTGTTGCTAACCCTAGTTGTCCTGGCGCTAACCCTAGTTGTCCTGAAGCTAACCCTAGTTGTCCTGACGCTAACCCTAGTTGTACTGACGCTAACCCTAGTTGTCCTGGCGCTAACCCTAGTTGTCCTGGCGCTAACCCTAGTTGTCCTGACGCTAACCCTAGTTGTCCTGACTCTAACCCTAGTTGTCCTGACGCTAAGCCTAGTTGTCCTGACGCTAACCCTAGTTGTCCTGACGCTAACCCGAGTTGTCCTGACGCTAAACCGAGTTGTCCTGATGCTAACCCGAGTTGTCCTGACGCTAACCCTACTTGTCCTGACGCTAACCCTACTTGTCCTGACGCTAACCCTAGTTGTCCTGACGCTAACCCTAGTTGTCCTGATGCTAACCCTAGTTGTCCTGGCGCTAACCCTAGTTGTTCTGGCGCTAACCCTAGTTATCCTGGCGCTAACCCTAGTTGTCCTGACGCTAACCCTAGTTGTCCTGACGCTAACCCTACTTGTCCTGACGCTAACCCTACTTGTCCTGACGCTAACCCTAGTTGTCCTGACGCTAACCCTAGTTGTAATGACGCTAACCCTAGTTGTCCTGACGCTAACCCTAGTTGTCGTGACGCTAACCCTAGTTGTCGTGACGCTAAACCTAGTTGTCCTGACGCTAACCCTAGTTGTCCTGACGCTAACCCTAGTTGTCCTGACGCTAACCCTAGTTGTCTTGACGCTAACCCTAGTTGTCCTGACGCTAACCCTAGTTGTCCTGACGCTAACCCTAGTTGTCCTGACGCTAACACTAGTTGTCCTGACGTTAACCTTAGTTGTCCTGACGCTTACCCTAGTTGTCCTGACGCTAACCCTAGTTGTCCTGACGCTAACCCTAGTTGTCCTGACGCTAACCCTAGTTGTCCTGACGCTAACCCTAGTTTTCCTGACGCTAACCCTAGTTGTCCTGACGCTAACCCTAGTTGTCCTGACGCTAACCCTAGTTGTCCTGACGCTAACCCTAGTTGTCCTGACGCTAACCCTAGTTGTCCTGGCGCTAACCCTAGTTGTACTGTCGCTAACCCTAGTTGTCCTGGCGCTAACCCTAGTTGTCCTGACGCTAACCCTAGTTGTCCTGACGCTAACCCTAGTTGTACTGACGCTAACCCTAGTTGTCCTGGCGCTAACCCTAGTTGTCCTGGCGCTAACCCTAGTTGTCCTGACGCTAACCCTAGTTGTCCTGACGCTAACCCTAGTTGTCCTGACGCTAACCCTAGTTTTCCTGACGCTAACCCTAGTTGTCCTGATGCTAACCCTAGTTGTCCTGACGCTAACCCTAGTTGTCCTGATGCTAACCCTAGTTGTCCTGACGCTAACCCTAGTTGTCCTGGCGCTAACCCTAGTTGTACTGTCGCTAACCCTAGTTGTCCTGACGCTAACCCTAGTTGTCCTGACGCTAACCCTAGTTGTCCTGACGCTAACCCTAGTTGTACTGACGCTAACCCTAGTTGTCCTGGCGCTAACGCTAGTTGTCCTGGCGCTAACCCTAGTTGTCCTGACGCTAACCCTAGTTGTCCTGACGCTAAGCCTAGTTGTCCTGACGCTAACCCTAGTTGTCCTGACGCTAACCCGAGTTGTCCTGACGCTAAACCGAGTTGTCCTGACGCTAACCCGAGTTGTCCTGACGCTAACCCTACTTGTCCTGACGCTAACCCTACTTGTCCTGACGCTAACCCTAGTTGTCCTGACGCTAACCCTAGTTGTCCTGACGCTAACCCTAGTTGTCCTGGCGCTAACCCTAGTTGTCCTGGCGCTAACCCTAGTTGTTCTGGCGCTAACCCTAGTTGTCCTGGCGCTAACCCTAGTTGTCCTGACGCTAACCCTACTTGTCCTGACGCTAACCCTACTTGTCCTGACGCTAACCCTACTTGTCCTGACGCTAACCCTACTTGTCCTGACGCTAACCCTAGTTGTCCTGACGCTAACCCTAGTTGTCCTGACGCTAACCCTAGTTGTCCTGACGCTAACCCTAGTTGTCCTGGCGCTAACCCTAGTTGTACTGTCGCTAACCCTAGTTGTCCTGGCGCTAACCCTAGTTGTCCTGACGCTAACCCTAGTTGTCCTGACGCTATCCCTAGTTGTACTGACGCTAACCCTAGTTGTCCTGGCGCTAACCCTAGTTGTCCTGGCGCTAACCCTAGTTGTCCTGACGCTAACCCTAGTTGTCCTGACGCTAACCCTAGTTGTTCTGACGCTAACCCTAGTTGTCCTGACGCTAAGCCTAGTTGTCCTGACGCTAACCCTAGTTGTCCTGATGCTAACCCGAGTTGTCCTGACGCTAAACCGAGTTGTCCTGACGCTAACCCGAGTTGTCCTGATGCTAACCCTACTTGTCCTGACGCTAACCCTACTTGTCCTGACGCTAACCCTAGTTGTCCTGACGCTAACCCTAGTTGTCCTGGCGCTAACCCTAGTTGTCCTGGCGCTAACCCTAGTTGTTCTGGCGCTAACCCTAGTTGTCCTGGCGCTAACCCTAGTTGTCCTGACGCTAACCCTAGTTGTCCTGACGCTAACCCTACTTGTCCTGACGCTAACCCTACTTGTCCTGACGCTAACCCTAGTTGTCCTGACGCTAACCCTAGTTGTCCTGACGCTAACCCTAGTTGTCCTGACGCTAACCCTAGTTGTCGTGACGCTAACCCTAGTTGTCGTGACGCTAACCCTAGTTGTCCTGACGCTAACCCAAGTTGTCCTGACGCTAACCCTAGTTGTCCTGACGCTAACCCTAGTTGTCTTGACGCTAACCCTAGTTGTCCTGACGCTAACCCTAGTTGTCCTGACGCTAACACTAGTTGTCCTGACGCTAACCCTAGTTGTCCTGACGCTAACCCTAGTTCTCCTGACGCTAACCGTAGTTCTCCTGACGCTAACCCTAGTTGTCCTGACGCTAGCCCTAGTTGTCCTGACGCTAACCCTAGTTGTCCTGACGCTAACCCTAGTTGTCCTGACGTTAACCCTAGTTGTCCTGACGCTTACCCTAGTTGTCCTGACGCTAACCCTAGTTGTCCTGACGCTAACCCTAGTTGTCCTGACGCTAACCCTAGTTGTCCTGACGCTAACCCTAGTTGTCCTGACGCTAACCCTAGTTGTCCTGACGCTAACCCTAGTTGTCTTGACGCTAACCCTAGTTGTCCTGACGCTAACCCTAGTTGTCCTGACGCTAACCCTAGTTGTCCTGACGCTAACCCTAGTTCTCCTGACGCTAACCCTAGTTCTCCTGACGCTAACCCTAGTTGTCCTGACGCTAGCCCTAGTTGTCCTGACGCTAACCCTAGTTGTCCTGACGTTAACCCTAGTTGTCCTGACGCTTACCCTAGTTGTCCTGACGCTAACCCTTGTTGTCCTGACGCTAACCCTAGTTGTCGTGACGCTAACCCTAGTTGTCGTGACGCTAAACCTAGTTGTCCTGACGCTAACCCTAGTTGTCCTGACGCTAACCCTAGTTGTCCTGACGCTAACCCTAGTTGTCTTGACGCTAACCCTAGTTGTCCTGACGCTAACCCTAGTTGTCCTGACGCTAACACTAGTTGTCCTAACGTTAACCTTAGTTGTCCTGACGCTTACCCTAGCTGTCCTGACGCTAACCCTAGTTGTCCTGACGCTAACCCTAGTTGTCCTGACGCTAACCCTAGTTTTCCTGACGCTAACCCTAGTTGTCCTGACGCTAACCCTAGTTGTCCTGACGCTAACCCTAGTTGTCCTGACGCTAACCCTAGTTGTCCTGACGCTAGCCCTAGTTGTCCTGACGCTAACCCTAGTTGTCCTGACGTTAACCCTAGTTGTCCTGACGCTTACCCTAGTTGTCCTGACGCTAACCCTAGTTGTCCTGACGCTAACCCTAGTTGTCCTGACGCTAACCCTAGTTTTCCTGACGCTAACCCTAGTTGTCCTGACGCTAACCGTAGTTCTCCTGACGCTAACCCTAGTTGTCCTGACGCTAGCCCTAGTTGTCCTGACGCTAACCCTAGTTGTCCTGACGCTAACCCTAGTTGTCCTGACGTTAACCCTAGTTGTCCTGACGCTTACCCTAGTTGTCCTGACGCTAACCCTAGTTGTCCTGACGCTAACCCTAGTTGTCCTGACGCTAACCCTAGTTGTCCTGACGCTAACCCTAGTTGTCCTGACGCTAACCCTAGTTGTCCTGACGCTAACCCTAGTTGTCCTGACGCTAACCCTAGTTGTCTTGACGCTAACCCTAGTTGTCCTGACGCTAACCCTAGTTGTCCTGACGCTAACCCTAGTTGTCCTGACGCTAACCCTAGTTCTCCTGACGCTAACCCTAGTTCTCCTGACGCTAACCCTAGTTGTCCTGACGCTAGCCCTAGTTGTCCTGACGCTAACCCTAGTTGTCCTGACGTTAACCCTAGTTGTCCTGACGCTTACCCTAGTTGTCCTGACGCTAACCCTTGTTGTCCTGACGCTAACCCTAGTTGTCGTGACGCTAACCCTAGTTTTCGTGACGCTAAACCTAGTTGTCCTGACGCTAACCCTAGTTGTCCTGACGCTAACCCTAGTTGTCCTGACGCTAACCCTAGTTGTCTTGACGCTAACCCTAGTTGTCCTGACGCTAACCCTAGTTGTCCTGACGCTAACACTAGTTGTCCTGACGTTAACCTTAGTTGTCCTGACGCTTACCCTAGCTGTCCTGACGCTAACCCTAGTTGTCCTGACGCTAACCCTAGTTGTCCTGACGCTAACCCTAGTTTTCCTGACGCTAACCCTAGTTGTCCTGACGCTAACCCTAGTTGTCCTGACGCTAACCCTAGTTGTCCTGACGCTAACCCTAGTTGTCCTGGCGCTAACCCTAGTTGTACTGTCGCTAACCCTAGTTGTCCTGGCGCTAACCCTAGTTGTCCTGATGCTAACCCTAGTTGTCCTGACGCTAACCCTAGTTGTACTGACGCTAACCCTAGTTGTCCTGGCGCTAACCCTAGTTGTCCTGACGCTAACCCTAGTTGTCCTGACGCTAACCCTAGTTGTCCTGACGCTAACCCTAGTTGTCCTGACGCTAAGCCTAGTTGTCCTGACGCTAACCCTAGTTGTCCTGACGCTAACCCGAGTTGTCCTGACGCTAAACCGAGTTGTCCTGACGCTAACCCGAGTTGTCCTGATGCTAACCCTACTTGTCCTGACGCTAACCCTACTTGTCCTGACGCTAACCCTACTTGTCCTGACGCTAACCCTAGTTGTCCTGACGCTAACCCTAGTTGTCCTGGCACTAACCCTAGTTGTCCTGGCGCTAACCCTAGTTGTTCTGGCGCTAACCCTAGTTGTCCTGGCGCTAACCCTAGTTGTCCTGACGCTAACCCTAGTTGTCCTGACGCTAACCCTAGTTGTCCTGACGCTAACCCTACTTGTCCTGACGCTAACCCTAGTTGTCCTGACGCTAACCCTAGTTGTCCTGACGCTAACCCTAGTTGTCCTGACGCTAACCCTAGTTGTCCTGACGCTAACCCTAGTTGTCCTGACGCTAACCCTAGTTGTCCTGACGCTAACCCTAGTTGTCTTGACGCTAACCCTAGTTGTCCTGACGCTAACCCTAGTTGTCCTGACGCTAACCCTAGTTGTCCTGACGCTAACACTAGTTGTCCTGACGCTAACCCTAGTTGTCCTGACGCTAACCCTAGTTCTCCTGACGCTAACCGTAGTTCTCCTGACGCTAACCCTAGTTGTCCTGACGCTAGCCCTAGTTGTCCTGACGCTAACCCTAGTTGTCCTGACGCTAACCCTAGTTGTCCTGACGTTAACCCTAGTTGTCCTGACGCTTACCCTAGTTGTCCTGACGCTTACCCTAGTTGTCCTGACGCTAACCCTAGTTGTCCTGACGCTAACCCTAGTTGTCCTGACGCTAACCCTAGTTGTCCTGACGCTAACCCTAGTTGTCTTGACGCTAACCCTAGTTGTCCTGACGCTAACCCTAGTTGTCCTGACGCTAACCCTAGTTCTCCTGACGCTAACCCTAGTTCTCCTGACGCTAACCCTAGTTGTCCTGACGCTAGCCCTAGTTGTCCTGACGCTAACCCTAGTTGTCCTGACGTTAACCCTAGTTGTCCTGACGCTTACCCTAGTTGTCCTGACGCTAACCCTAGTTGTCCTGACACTAACCCTAGTTGTCCTGACGCTAACCCTAGTTGTCCTGACGCTAACCCTAGTTTTCCTGACGCTAACCCTAGTTGTCCTGACGCTAACCCTAGTTGTCCTGACGCTAACCCTAGTTGTCCTGATGCTAACCCTAGTTGTCCTGACGCTAACTCTAGTTGTCCTGGCGCTAACCCTAGTTGTACTGTCGCTAACCCTAGTTGTCCTGGCGCTAACCCTAGTTGTCCTGACGCTATCCCTAGTTGTCCTGACGCTAACCCTAGTTGTACTGACGCTAACCCTAGTTGTCCTGGCGCTAACCCTAGTTGTCCTGGCGCTAACCCTAGTTGTCCTGACGCTAACCCTAGTTGTCCTGACGCTAACCCTAGTTGTCCTGACGCTAACCCTAGTTGTCCTGACGCAAAGCCTAGTTGTCCTGACGCTAACCCTAGTTGTCCTGACGCTAACCCTAGTTGTCCTGACGCTAACCCTAGGTGTCCTGACGCTAACCCTAGTTGTCCTGACGCTAACCCTAGTTGTCCTGACGCTAACCCTAGTTGTCTTGACGCTAACCCTAGTTGTCCTGACGCTTAACCTAGTTGTCCTGACGCTAACCCTAGCTGTCCTGATGCTAACCCTAGTTGTCCTGGCGCTAACCCTAGTTGTCCTGGCGCTAACCCTAGTTGTCCTGACGCTAACCCTAGTTGTCCTGGCGCTAACCCTAGTTGTCCTGACGCTAACCCTAGTTGTCCTGACGCTAATCCTAGTTGTCCTGGCGCTAACCCTAGTTGTCCTGGCGCTAACCCTAGTTGTCCTGACGCTAACCCTAGTTGTCCTGATGCTAACCCTAGTTGTCCTGACGCTAAACCTAGTTGTCCTGGCGCTAACCCTAGTTTTCCTGACGCTAAGCCTAGTTGTCCTGACGCTAACCCTAGTTGTCCTTACGCTAAACCTAGTTGTCCTGGCGCTAACCCTAGTTGTCCTGACGCTAACCCTAGTTGTCCTGGTTCTAACCCTAGTTGTCCTGACGCTAACCCTAGTTGTCCTGGCGCTAACCCTAGTTGTCCTGGCGCTAACCCTAGTTGTCCTGACTCTAACCCTAGTTGTCCTGACGCTAACTCTAGTTGTCCTGGCGCTAACCCTAGTTGTCCTGACGCTAACCCTAGTTGTCCTGACGCTAACCCTAGTTGTCCTGACGCTAATCCTAGTTGTCCTGACGCTAGCCCTAGTTGTCCTGACGCTAGCCCTAGTTGTCCTGACGCTAACCCTAGTTGTCCTGACGCTAACCCTAGTTGTCCTGACGCTAACCCTAGTTGTCCTGACGCTAATCCTAGTTGTCCTGACGCTAGCCCTAGTTGTCCTGACGCTAGCCCTAGTTGTCCTGACGCTAACCCTAGTTGTCCTGACGCTAACCCTAGTTGTCCTGACGCTAACCCTAGTTGTCCTGACGCTAACCCTAGTTGTCCTGGCGCTAACCCTACTTGTCCTGACGATAACCCTAGTTGTCCTGACGCTAACCCTAGTTGTCCTGACGCTAAACCTAGCTGTCCTGACGATAACCCTAGTTGTCCTGACGCTAACCCTAGTTGTCCTGGCGCTAACCCTACTTGTCCTGACGCTAACCCTAGTTGTCCTGACGCTAACCCTAGTTGTCCTGACGCTAAACCTAGCTGTCCTGACGCTAACCCTAACTGTCCTAACGCTAACCCTAGTTGTCCTGACGCTAACCCTAGCTGTCCTGACGCTAACCTTAGTTGTCCTGACGCTAACCCTAGTTGTCCTGACGCTAACCCTAGTTGTCCTGACGCTAACCCTAGTTGTCCTGACGCTAACCCTAGTTGTCCTGACGCTAACACTAGTTGTCCTGACGCTAACCCTAGTTGTCCTGACGCTAACCCTAGTTGTCCTGACGCTAACCCTAGTTGTCCTGGCGCTAACCCTACTTGTCCTGACGCTAACCCTAGTTGTCCTTACGCTAACCCTACTTGTCCTGACGCTAACCCTAGTTGTCCTGACGCTAACCCTAGTTGTCCTGACGCTAACCCTATTTGTCCTGACGCTAACCCTAACTGTCCTAACGCTAACCCTAGTTGTCCTGACGCTAACCCTAGTTGTCCTGACGAAACCCTAGCTGTCCTGACGCTAACCTTAGTTGTCCTGACGCTAACCCTAGTTGTCCTGACGCTAACCCTAGTTGTCCTGACGCTAACCCTAGTTGTCCTGACGCTAACCCTAGTTGTCCTGACGCTAACACTAGTTGTCCTGACGCTAACCCTAGTTGTCCTGACGCTAACCCTAGTTGTCCTGACGCTAACCCTAGTTGTCCTGGCCCTAACCCTAGTTGTCCTGACGCTAACCCTAGTTGTCCTGGCGCTAACCCTAGTTGTCCTGACGCTAACCCTAGTTGTCCTGACGCTAACTCTAGTTGTCCTGGCGCTAACGCTAGTTGTCCTGACGCTAACCCTAGTTGTCCTGACGCTAACCCTAGTTGTCCTGACGCTAACCCTAGTTGTCCTGACGCTAATCCTAGCTGTCCTGACGCTAACCCTAGTTGTCCTGATGCTAACCCTAGCTGTACTGACGCTAACCCTAGTTGTCCTGACGCTAACCCTAGTTGTCCTGACGCTAACCCTAGTTGTCCTGACGCTAAACCCAGTTGTCCTGATGCTAACCATAGCTGTCCTGACGCTAACCCTAGTTGTCCTGACGCTAACCCTAGTTGTCCTGACGCTAACCCTAGTTGTCCTGACGCTAACCCTAGTTGTCCTGACGCTAACCCTAGTTGTCCTGACGCTAACCCTAGCTGTCCTGATGCTAACCCTAGTTGTCCTGACGCTAACCCTAGCTGTCCTGACGCTAACCCTAGTTGTCCTGACGCTAACCCTAGTTGTCCTGACGCTAACCCTAGTTGTCCTAACGCTAAACCTAGTTGTCCTGACGCTAACCCGAGCTGTCCTGACGCTAACCCTAGTTGTCCTGACGCTAACCCTAGTTGTCCTGGCGCTAACCCTAGTTGTCCTGACGCTAACCCTAGTTGTCCTGGCGCTAACCCTAGTTGTCCTGACGCTAACCCTAGTTGTCCTGACGCTAATCCTAGTTGTCCTGGCGCTAACCCTAGTTGTCCTGGCGCTAACCCTAGTTGTCCTGACGCTAACCCTAGTTGTCCTGGCGCTAACCCTAGTTGTCCTGACGCTAACCCTAGTTGTCCTGACGCTAACCCTAGTTGTCCTGACGCTAACCCTAGTTGTCCTGACGCTAACCCTAGTTGTCCTGACGCTAAACCTAGTTGTCCTGACGCTAGCCCTAGTTGTCCTGACGCTAACCCTAGTTGTCCTGACGCTAACCCTAGTTGTCCTGACGCTAACCCAAGTTGTCCTGTCGCTAACCCAAGTTGTCCTGTCGCTAACCCTAGTTGTCCTGACGCTAACCCTAGTTGTCCTGACGCTAACCCTAGTTGTCCTGACGCTAACCCTAGTTGTCCTGACGCTAACCCTCCTTGTCCTGACGCTAACCCTACTTGTCCTGACGCTAACCGTACTTGTCCTGACGCTAACCCTAGTTGTCCTGACGCTAACCCTAGTTGTCCTGACGCTAACCCTACTTGTCCTGACGCTAACCCTACTTGTCCTGACGCTAACCCTAGTTGTCCTGACGCTAACCCTAGTTGTCCTGGCGCTAACCCTAGTTGTCCTGGCGCTAACCCTAGTTGTCCTGACGCTAACCCTAGTTGTCCTGGCGCTAACCCTAGTTGTCCTGGCACTAACCCTAGTTGTCCTGACGCTAACCCTAGTTGTCCTGACGCTAACCCGAGTTGTCCTGACGCTAACCCTAGTTGTCCTGACGCTAACCCGAGTTGTCCTGACGCTAACCCTACTTGTCCTGACGCTAACCGTACTTGTCCTGACGCTAACCCTAGTTGTCCTGACGCTAACCCTAGTTGTCCTGACGCTAACCCTACTTGTCCTGACGCTAACCCTACTTGTCCTGACGCTAACCCTAGTTGTCCTGACGCTAACCCTAGTTGTCCTGGCGCTAACCCTAGTTGTCCTGGCGCTAACCCTAGTTGTCCTGACGCTAACCCTAGTTGTCCTGGCGCTAACCCTAGTTGTCCTGGCACTAACCCTAGTTGTCCTGACGCTAACCCTAGTTGTCCTGACGCTAACCCGAGTTGTCCTGACGCTAACCCTAGTTGTCCTGACGCTAACCCGAGTTGTCCTGACGCTAACCCTAGTTGTCCTGACGCTAACCCGAGTTGTCCTGACGCTAACCCTAGTTGTCCTGGCGCTAACCCTACTTGTCCTGACGATAACCCTAGTTGTCCTGACGCTAACCCTAGTTGTCCTGACGCTAAACCTAGCTGTCCTGACGCTAACCCTAGTTGTCCTGACGCTAACCCTAGTTGTCCTGGCGCTAACCCTACTTGTCCTGACGCTAACCCTAGTTGTCCTGACGCTAACCCTAGTTGTCCTGACGCTAAACCTTGCTGTCCTGACGATAACCCTAACTGTCCTAACGCTAACCCTAGTTGTCCTGACGCTAACCCTAGCTGTCCTGACGCTAACCTTAGTTGTCCTGACGCTAACCCTAGTTGTCCTGACGCTAACCCTAGTTGTCCTGACGCTAACCCTAGTTGTCCTGACGCTAACCCTAGTTGTCCTGACGCTAACCCTAGTTGTCCTGACGCTAACACTAGTTGTCCTGACGCTAACCCTAGTTGTCCTGACGCTAACCCTAGTTGTCCTGACGCTAACCCTAGTTGTCCTGACGCTAACCCTAGTTGTCCTGACGCTAATCCTAGTTGTCCTGACGCTAGCCCTAGTTGTCCTGACGCTAGCCCTAGTTGTCCTGACGCTAACCCTAGTTGTCCTGACGCTAACCCTAGTTGTCCTGACGCTAACCCTAGTTGTCCTGACGCTAACCCTAGTTGTCCTGACGCTAACCCTAGTTGTCCTGGCGCTAACCCTACTTGTCCTGACGATAACCCTAGTTGTCCTGACGCTAACCCTAGTTGTCCTGACGCTAAACCTAGCTGTCCTGACGATAACCCTAGTTGTCCTGACGCTAACCCTAGTTGTCCTGGCGCTAACCCTACTTGTCCTGACGCTAACCCTAGTTGTCCTGACGCTAACCCTAGTTGTCCTGACGCTAAACCTAGCTGTCCTGACGCTAACCCTAACTGTCCTAACGCTAAACCTAGTTGTCCTGACGCTAACCCTAGCTGTCCTGACGCTAACCTTAGTTGTCCTGACGCTAACCTTAGTTGTCCTGACGCTAACCCTAGTTGTCCTGACGCTAACCCTAGTTGTCCTGACGCTAATCCTAGTTGTCCTGACGCTAACCCTAGTTGTCCTGACGCTAACACTAGTTGTCCTGACGCTAACCCTAGTTGTCCTGACGCTAACCCTAGTTGTCCTGACACTAACCCTAGTTGTCCTGGCGCTAACCCTACTTGTCCTGACGCTAACCCTAGTTGTCCTGACGCTAACCCTACTTGTCCTGACGCTAACCCTAGTTGTCCTGACGCTAACCCTAGTTGTCCTGACGCTAACCCTAGTTGTCCTGACGCTAACCCTAACTGTCCTAACGCTAACCCTAGTTGTCCTGACGCTAACCCTAGTTGTCCTGACGAAACCCTAGCTGTCCTGACGCTAACCTTAGTTGTCCTGACGCTAACCCTAGTTGTCCTGACGCTAACCCTAGTTGTCCTGACGCTAACCCTAGTTGTCCTGACGCTAACACTAGTTGTCCTGACGCTAACCCTAGTTGTCCTGACGCTAACCCTAGTTGTCCTGACGCTAACCCTAGTTGTCCTGGCGCTAACCCTAGTTGTCCTGACGCTAACCCTAGTTGTCCTGGCGCTAACCCTAGTTGTCCTGACGCTAACCCTAGTTGTCCTGACGCTAACCCTAGTTGTCCTGACGCTAACTCTAGTTGTCCTGGCGCTAACGCTAGTTGTCCTGACGCTAACCCTAGTTGTCCTGACGCTAACCCTAGTTGTCCTGACGCTAACCCTAGTTGTCCTGACGCTAACCATAGTTGTCCTGACGCTAATCCTAGCTGTCCTGACGCTAACCCTAGTTGTCCTGATGCTAACCCTAGCTGTACTGACGCGAACCCTAGTTGTCCTGACGCTAACCCTAGTTGTCCTGACGCTAACCCTAGTTGTCCTGACGCTAAACCCAGTTGTCCTGATGCTAACCATAGCTGTCCTGACGCTAACCCTAGTTGTCCTGACGCTAACCCTAGTTGTCCTGACGCTAACCCTAGTTGTCCTGACGCTAACCCTAGTTGTCCTGACGCTAACCCTAGCTGTCCTGATGCTAACCCTAGTTGTCCTGACGCTAACCCTAGCTGTCCTGACGCTAACCCTAGTTGTCCTGACGCTAACCCTAGTTGTCCTGACGCTAACCCTAGTTGTCCTAACGCTAAACCTAGTTGTCCTGACGCTAACCCGAGCTGTCCTGACGCTAACCCTAGTTGTCCTGACGCTAACCCTAGTTGTCCTGGCGCTAACCCTAGTTGTCCTGACGCTAACCCTAGTTGTCCTGGCGCTAACCCTAGTTGTCCTGACGCTAACCCTAGTTGTCCTGACGCTAATCCTAGTTGTCCTGGCGCTAACCCTAGTTGTCCTGGCGCTAACCCTAGTTGTCCTGACGCTAACCCTAGTTGTCCTGGCGCTAACCCTAGTTGTCCTGACGCTAACCCTAGTTGTCCTGACGCTAACCCTAGTTGTCCTGACGCTAACCCTAGTTGTCCTGACGCTAACCCTAGTTGTCCTGACGCTAAACCTAGTTGTCCTGACGCTAGCCCTAGTTGTCCTGACGCTAACCCTAGTTGTCCTGACGCTAACCCTAGTTGTCCTGACGCTAACCCAAGTTGTCCTGTCGCTAACCCAAGTTGTCCTGTCGCTAACCCTAGTTGTCCTGACGCTAACCCTAGTTGTCCTGACGCTAACCCTAGTTGTCCTGACGCTAACCCTAGTTGTCCTGACGCTAACCCTCCTTGTCCTGACGCTAACCCTACTTGTCCTGACGCTAACCCTACTTGTCCTGACGCTAACCCTAGTTGTCCTGACGCTAACCCTAGTTGTCCTGACGCTAACCCTACTTGTCCTGACGCTAACCCTACTTGTCCTGACGCTAACCCTAGTTGTCCTGACGCTAACCCTAGTTGTCCTGGCGCTAACCCTAGTTGTCCTGGCGCTAACCCTAGTTGTCCTGACGCTAACCCTAGTTGTCCTGGCGCTAACCCTAGTTGTCCTGGCACTAAACCTAGTTGTCCTGACGCTAACCCTAGTTGTCCTGACGCTAACCCGAGTTGTCCTGACGCTAACCCTAGTTGTCCTGACGCTAACCCGAGTTGTCCTGACGCTAACCCTAGTTGTCCTGACGCTAACCCGAGTTGTCCTGACGCTAACCCTAGTTGTCCTGGCGCTAACCCTACTTGTCCTGACGATAACCCTAGTTGTCCTGACGCTAACCCTAGTTGTCCTGACGCTAAACCTAGCTGTCCTGACGCTAACCCTAGTTGTCCTGACGCTAACCCTAGTTGTCCTGGCGCTAACCCTACTTGTCCTGACGCTAACCTTAGTTGTCCTGACGCTAACCCTAGTTGTCCTGACGCTAAACCTTGCTGTCCTGACGATAACCCTAACTGTCCTAACGCTAACCCTAGTTGTCCTGACGCTAACCCTAGCTGTCCTGACGCTAACCTTAGTTGTCCTGACGCTAACCCTAGTTGTCCTGACGCTAACCCTAGTTGTCCTGACGCTAACCCTAGTTGTCCTGACGCTAACCCTAGTTGTCCTGACGCTAACACTAGTTGTCCTGACGCTAACCCTAGTTGTCCTGACGCTAACCCTAGTTGTCCTGACGCTAACCCTAGTTGTCCTGACGCTAACCCTAGTTGTCCTGGCGCTAACCCTACTTGTCCTGACGCTAACCCTAGTTGTCCTGACGCTAACCCTACTTGTCCTGACGCTATCCCTAGTTGTCCTGACGCTAACCCTAGTTGTCCTGACGCTAACCCTAGTTGTCCTGACGAAACCCTAGCTGTCCTGACGCTAACCTTAGTTGTCCTGACGCTAACCCTAGTTGTCCTGACGCTAACCCTAGTTGTCCTGACGCTAACCCTAGTTGTCCTGACGCTAACCCTAGTTGTCCTGACGCTAACACTAGTTGTCCTGACGCTAACCCTAGTTGTCCTGACGCTAAACCTAGTTGTCCTGACGCTAACCCTAGTTGTCCTGGCGCTAACCCTAGTTGTCCTGACGCTAAACCTAGTTCTCCTGGCGCTAACCCTAGTTGTCCTGACGCTAACCTTAGTTGTCCTGACGCTAACCCTAGTTGTCCTGGCGCTAACGCTAGTTGTCCTGACGCTAACCCTAGTTGTCCTGACGCTAACCCTAGTTGTCCTGACGCTAACCCTAGTTGTCCTGACGCTAACCCTAGTTGTCCTGATGCTAACCCTAGCTGTACTGACGCTAACCCTAGTTGTCCTGACGCTAACCCTAGTTGTCCTGACGCTAACCCTAGTTGTCCTGACGCTAAACCCAGTTGTCCTGACGCTAAACCCAGTTGTCCTGACGCTAACCATAACTGTCCTGACGCTAACCCTAGTTGTCCTGACGCTAACCCTAGTTGTCCTGACGCTAACCCTAGTTGTCCTGACGCTAACCCTAGTTGTCCTGACGCTAACCCTAGTTGTCCTGACGCTAAACCCAGTTGTCCTGACGCTAACCATAGCTGTCCTGACGCTAACCCTAGTTGTCCTGACGCTAACCCTAGTTGTCCTGACGCTAACCCTAGTTGTCCTGACGCTAACCCTAGTTGTCCTGACGCTAACCCTAGTTGTCCTGACGCTAACCCTAGTTGTCCTGACGCTAACCCTAGTTGTCCTGACGCTAACCCTAGTTGTCCTGGCGCTAACCCTACTTGTCCTGACGCTAACCCTAGTTGTCCTGACGCTAACCCTACTTGTCCTGATGCTATCCCTAGTTGTCCTGACGCTAACCCTAGTTGTCCTGACGCTAACCCTAGTTGTCCTGACGAAACCCTAGCTGTCCTGACGCTAACCTTAGTTGTCCTGACGCTAACCCTAGTTGTCCTGACGCTAACCCTAGTTGTCCTGACGCTAACCCTAGTTGTCCTGACGCTAACCCTAGTTGTCCTGACTCTAACACTAGTTGTCCTGACGCTAACCCTAGTTGTCCTGACGCTAAACCTAGTTGTCCTGACGCTAACCCTAGTTGTCCTGGCGCTAACCCTAGTTGTCCTGACGCTAACCCTAGTTCTCCTGGCGCTAACCCTAGTTGTCCTGACGCTAACCCTAGTTGTCCTGACGCTAACCCTAGTTGTCCTGACGCTAACTCTTGTTGTCCTGGCGCTAACGCTAGTTGTCCTGACGCTAACCCTAGTTGTCCTGACGCTAACCCTAGTTGTCCTGACGCTAACCCTAGTTGTCCTGACGCTAACCCTAGTTGTCCTGACGCTAATCCTAGCTGTCCTGACGCTAACCCTAGTTGTCCTGACGCTAATCCTAGCTGTCCTGACGCTAACCCTAGTTGTCCTGATGCTAACCCTAGCTGTACTGACGCTAACCCTAGTTGTCCTGACGCTAACCCTAGTTGTCCTGACGCTAACCCTAGTTGTCCTGACGCTAAACCCAGTTGTCCTGACGCTAACCATAGCTGTCCTGACGCTAACCCTAGTTGTCCTGACGCTAACCCTAGTTGTCCTGACGCTAACCCTAGTTGTCCTGACGCTAACCCTAGTTGTCCTGACGCTAACCCTAGCTGTCCTGATGCTAACCCTAGTTGTCCTGACGCTAACCCTAGCTGTCCTGACGCTAACCCTAGTTGTCCTGACGCTAACCCTAGTTGTCCTGACGCTAACCCTAGTTGTCCTAATGCTAAACCTAGTTGTCCTGACGCTAACCCGAGCTGTCCTGACGCTAACCCTAGTTGTCCTGACGCTAACCCTAGTTGTCCTGGCGCTAACCCTAGTTGTCCTGACGCTAACCCTAGTTGTCCTGGCGCTAACCCTAGTTGTCCTGACGCTAACCCTAGTTGTCCTGACGCTAATCCTAGTTGTCCTGGCGCTAACCCTAGTTGTCCTGGCGCTAACCCTAGTTGTCCTGACGCTAACCCTAGTTGTCCTGGCGCTAACCCTAGTTGTCCTGACGCTAACCCTAGTTGTCCTGACGCTAACCCTAGTTGTCCTGACGCTAACCCTAGTTGTCCTGACGCTAACCCTAGTTGTCCTGACGCTAAACCTAGTTGTCCTGACGCTAGCCCTAGTTGTCCTGACGCTAACCCTAGTTGTCCTGACGCTAACCCTAGTTGTCCTGACGCTAACCCAAGTTGTCCTGTCGCTAACCCAAGTTGTCCTTTCGCTAACCCTAGTTGTCCTGACGCTAACCCTAGTTGTCCTGACGCTAACCCTAGTTGTCCTGACGCTAACCCTAGTTGTCCTGACGCTAACCCTCCTTGTCCTGACGCTAACCCTACTTGTCCTGACGCTAACCCTACTTGTCCTGACGCTAACCCTAGTTGTCCTGACGCTAACCCTAGTTGTCCTGACGCTAACCCTACTTGTCCTGACGCTAACCCTACTTGTCCTGACGCTAACCCTAGTTGTCCTGACGCTAACCCTAGTTGTCCTGGCGCTAACCCTAGTTGTCCTGGCGCTAACCCTAGTTGTCCTGACGCTAACCCTAGTTGTCCTGGCGCTAACCCTAGTTGTCCTGGCACTAACCCTAGTTGTCCTGACGCTAACCCTAGTTGTCCTGACGCTAACCCGAGTTGTCCTGACGCTAACCCTAGTTGTCCTGACGCTAACCCGAGTTGTCCTGACGCTAACCCTAGTTGTCCTGACGCTAACTCGAGTTGTCCTGACGCTAACCCGAGTTGTCCTGACGCTAACCCGAGTTGTCCTGACGCTAACCCGAGTTGTCCTGACGCTAACCCGAGTTGTCCTGACGCTAACCCTAGTTGTCCTGACGCTAACCCTAGTTGTCCTGACGCTAACCCTAGTTGTCCTGACGCTAACCCTAGTTGTCCTGACGCTAACCCTAGTTGTCCTGACGCTAACCCTAGTTGTCCTGGCGCTAACCCTAGTTGTACTGTCGCTAACCCTAGTTGTCCTGGCGCTAACCCTAGTTGTCCTGACGCTAACCCTAGTTGTACTGACGCTAACCCTAGTTGTCCTGGCGCTAACCCTAGTTGTCCTGGCGCTAACCCTAGTTGTCCTGACGCTAACCCTAGTTGTCCTGACGCTAACCCTAGTTGTCCTGGCGCTAACCCTAGTAGTCCTGGCGCTAACCCTAGTTGTCCTGACGCTAACCCTAGTTGTCCTGATGCTAACCCTAGTTGTCCTGACGCTAACCCTAGTTGTCCTGACGCTAACCCTAGTTGTCCTGACGCTAACTCTAGTTGTCTTGGCGCTAACCCTAGTTGTCCTGACGCTAACCCTAGTTGTCCTGACGCTAACCCTAGTTGTCCTGATGCTAACCCTAGTTGTCCTGACGCTAACCCTAGTTGTCCTGACGCTAACCCTAGCTGTCCTGACGCTAACCCTAGTTGTCCTGACGCTAACCCTAGTTGTCCTGATGCTAACCCTAGTTGTCCTGACGCTAACCCTAGTTGTCCTGACGCTAACCCTAGTTGTCCTGATGCTAACCCTAGTTGTCCTGACGCTAACCCTAGTTGTCCTTATGCTAACCCTAGCTGTCCTGACGCTAACCCTAGTTGTCCTGACGCTAACCCTAGCTGTCCTGATGCTAACCCTAGTTGTCCTGACGCTAACCCTAGTTGTCCTGACGCTAACCCTAGCTGTCCTGACGCTAACCCTAGTTGTCCTGACGCTAACCCTAGTTGTCCTGATGCTAACCCTAGTTGTCCTGGCGCTAACCCTAGTTGTCCTGACGCTAACCCTAGTTGTCCTGACGCTAACCCTAGTTGTCCTGACGCTAACCCTAGTTGTCCTGATGCTAACCCTAGTTGTCCTGAGGCTAACCATATTTGTCCTGAGGCTAACCCTAGTTGTCCTGACGCTAACCCTAGTTTTCCTGAGGCTAACCTAGTTGTCCTGACGCTAACCCTAGTTGTCCTGACGCTAACCCTAGTTGTCCTGACGCTAACCCTAGTTGTCCTGATGCTAACCCTAGTTGTTCTGGCGCTAACCCTAGTTGTCCTGACGCTAACCCTAGTTATCCTGGCGCTAACCCTAGTTGTCCTGAAGCTAACCCTAGTTGTCCTGGCGCTAACCCTAGTTGTCCTGGCGTTAACCCTAGTTGTCCTGACGCTAACCCTTGTTGTCCTGACGCTAACCCTAGTTGTCCTGACGCTAACCCTAGTTGTCCTGACGCTAACCCTAGTTGTCCTGACGCTAACCCTAGTTGTCCTGATGCTAACCCTAGTTGTCCTGACGCTAACCCTAGTTGTCCTGATGCTAACCCTAGATGTCCTGACGCTAACCCTGGTTGTCCTGACGCTAACTCTAGATGTCCTGGTGCTAACCCTAGTTGTCCTGACGCTAACCCTAGTTGTCCTGACGCTAACCCTAGTTGTCCTGACGCTAACCCTAGTTGTCCTGATGCTAACCCTAGCTGTCCTGACGCTAAACCTAGTTGTCCTGACGCTAACCCTAGTTGTCCTGACGCTAACCCTAGTTGTCCTGACGCTAACCCTAGTTGTCCTGACGATAACCCTAGTTGTCCTGGCGCTAACCCTAGTTGTCCTGACGCTAACCCTAGTTGTCCTGACGCTAATCCTAGTTGTCCTGATGCTAACCCTAGTTGTCCTGACGCTAAGCCTAGTTGTCCTGGCGCTAACCCTAGTTGTCCTGGCGTTAACCCTAGTTGTCCTGACGCTAACCCTAGTTGTCCTGACGCTAACCCTAGTTGTCCTGACGCTAACCCTAGTTGTCCTGACGCTAACCCTAGTTGTCCTGACGCTAACCCTAGTTGTCCTGATGCTAACCCTAGTTGTCCTGACGCTAACCCTAGTTGTCCTGACGCTAACCCTGGTTGTCCTGACGCTAACTCTAGTTGTCCTGACGCTAACCCTAGTTGTCCTGACGCTAAACCTAGTTGTCCTGACGCTAACCCTAGTTGTCCTGACGCTAACCCTAGTTGTCCTGATGCTAACCCTAGCTGTCCTGACGCTAAACCTAGTTGTCCTGACGCTAACCCTAGTTGTCCTGACGCTAACCCTAGTTGTCCTGACGCTAACCCTAGTTGTCCTGACGATAACCCTAGTTGTCCTGATGCTAACCCTAGTTGTCCTGACGCTAACCCTAGTTGTCCTGACGCTAACACTAGCTGTCCTGACGCTAACCCTAGTTGTCCTGACGCTAACCCTAGTTGTCCTGACGCTAACCCTATTTGTCCTGACGCTAACCCTAGCTGTCCTGACGCTAACCCTAGTTGTCCTGACGCTAACCCTAGTTGCCCTGACGCTAACCCTAGTTGTCCTGGCGCTAACCCTAGTTGTCCTGGCGCTAACCCTAGTTGTCCTGACGCTAACCCTAGTTGTCCTGACGCTAACCCTAGTTGTCCTGACGCTAACCCTAGTTGTCCTGACGCTAACCCTAGTTGTCCTGACGCTAACCCTAGTTGTCCTGAGGCTAACCCTATTTGTCCTGAGGCTAACCCTAGTTGTCCTGACGCTAACCCTAGTTGTCCTGACGCTAAACCTAGTTGTCCTGACGCTAACCCTAGTTGTCCTGACGCTAACCCTAGTTGTCCTGGCGCTAACCCTAGTTGTCCTGACGCTAACCCTAGTTGTCCTGACGCTAACCCTATTTGTCCTGGCGCTAAGCCTAGTTGTCCTGGCGCTAACCCTAGTTGTCCTGACGCTAACCCTAGTTGTCCTGACGCTAACCCTAGTTGTCCTGACGCTAACCCTATTTGTCCTGACGCTAACCCTAGTTGTCCTGACGCTAACCCTAGTTGTCCTGACGCTAACTCTAGTTGTCCTGGCGCTAACCCTAGTTGTCCTGACGCTAACCCTAGTTGTCCTGACGATAACCCTAGTTGTCCTGACGCTAACCCTAGTTGTCCTGACGCTAACCCTAGTTGTCCTGACGCTAACCCTAGCTGTCCTGACGCTAAACCTAGTTGTCCTGACGCTAACCCTAGTTGTCCTGACGCTAACCCTAGTTGTCCTGACGCTAACCCTAGTTGTCCTGATGCTAACCCTAGTTGTCCTGACGCTAACCCTAGTTGTCCTGACGCTAACCCTAGCTGTCCTGATGCTAACCCTAGTTGTCCTGACGCTAACCCTAGCTGTCCTGACGCTAACCCTAGCTGTCCTGATGCTAACCCTAGTTGTCCTGACGCTAACCCTAGTTGTCCTGACGCTAACCCTAGCTGTCCTGACGCTAACCCTAGTTGTCCTGACGCTAACCCTAGTTGTCCTGACGCTAACCCTAGTTGTCCTGGCGCTAACCCTAGTTGTCCTGATGCTAACCCTAGCTGTCCTGACGCTAAATCTAGTTGTCCTGACGCTAACCCTAGTTGTCCTGACGCTAACCCTAGTTGTCCTGACGATAACCCTAGTTGTCCTGATGCTAACCCTAGTTGTCCTGACGCTAACCCTAGTTGTCCTGACGCTAACACTAGCTGTCCTGACGCTAACCCTAGTTGTCCTGACGCTAACCCTAGTTGTCCTGACGCTAACCCTAGTTGTCCTGACGCTAACCCTAGCTGTCCTGACGCTAACCCTAGTTGTCCTGACGCTAACCCTAGTTGTCCTGGCGCTAACCCTAGTTGTCCTGATGCTAACCCTAGTTGTCCTGACGCTAACCCTATTTGTCCTGACGCTAACCCTAGTTGTCCTGACGCTAACCCTAGTTGTCCTGACGCTAACCCTAGTTGTCCTGACGCTAACCCTAGTTGTCCTGACGCTAACCCTAGTTGTCCTGAGCCTAACCCTATTTGTCCTGAGGCTAACCCTAGTTGTCCTGACGCTAACCCTAGTTGTCCTGACGCTAAACCTAGTTGTCCTGACGCTAACCCTAGTTGTCCTGACGCTAACCCTAGTTGTCCTGGCGCTAACCCTAGTTGTCCTGACGCTAACCCTAGTTGTCCTGACGCTAACCCTAGTTGTCCTGACGCTAACCCTAGTTGTCCTGACGCTAACCCTATTTGTCCTGGCGCTAACCCTAGTTGTCCTGGCGCTAACCCTAGTTGTCCTGACGCTAACCCTAGTTGTCCTGACGCTAACCCTAGTTGTCCTGATGCTAACCCTATTTGTCCTGACGCTAACCCTAGTTGTCCTGACGCTAACCCTAGTTGTCCTGACGCTAACTCTAGTTGTCCTGGCGCTAACCCTAGTTGTCCTGACGCTAACCCTAGTTGTCCTGACGATAACCCTAGTTGTCCTGACGCTAACCCTCGTTGTCCTGACGCTAACCCTAGTTGTCCTGACGCTAACCCTAGCTGTCCTGACGCTAAACCTAGTTGTCCTGACGCTAACCCTAGTTGTCCTGACGCTAACCCTAGTTGTCCTGACGCTAACCCTAGTTGTCCTGACGCTAACCTTAGTTGTCCTGATGCTAACCCTAGTTGTCCTGACGCTAACCCTAGTTGTCCTGACGCTAACCCTAGCTGTCCTGATGCTAACCCTAGTTGTCCTGACGCTAACCCTAGCTGTCCTGACGCTAACCCTAGCTGTCCTGATGCTAACCCTAGTTGTCCTGACGCTAACCCTAGTTGTCCTGACGCTAACCCTAGCTGTCCTGACGCTAACCCTAGTTGTCCTGACGCTACCCCTAGTTGTCCTGACGCTAACCCTAGTTGTCCTGGCGCTAACCCTAGTTGTCCTGACGCTAACCCTAGTTGTCCTGACGCTAACCCTAGTTGTCCTGAAGCTAACCCTAGTTGTCCTGGCGCTAACCCTAGTTGTCCTGACGCTAACCCTAGTTGTCCTGGCGCTAATCCTAGTTGTCCTGATGCTAACCCTAGTTGTCCTGACGCTAACCCTAGTTGTCCTGACGCTAACCCTAGTTGTCCTGGCGCTAACCCTAGTTGTCCTGGCGCTAACCCTAGTTGTCCTGACGCTAACACTAGTTGTCCTGACGCTAACCCTAGTTGTCCTGACGCTAACCCTAGTTGTCCTGACGCTAACCCTAGTTGTCCTGAGGCTAACCCTAGTTGTCCTGACGCTAACCCTAGTTGTCCTGGCGCTAACCCTAGTTGTCCTGACGCTAACCCTAGTTGTCCTGGCGCTAACCCTAGTTGTCCTGGCGCTAACCCTAGTTGTCCTGACGCTAACCCTAGTTGTCCTGACGCTAACCCTAGTTGTCCTGACGCTAACCCTAGTTGTCTTGACGCTAACCCTAGTTGTCCTGACGCTAACCCTAGTTGTCCTGACGCTAACCCTAGTTGTCCTGACGCTAACCCTATGTGTCCTGACGCTAACCCTAGTTGTCCTGACGCTAACCCTAGTTGTCCTGACGCTAACCCTAGTTGTCCTAACGCTAACCCTAGTTGTCCTGAGGCTAACCCTAGTTGTCCTGACGCTAACCCTAGTTGTCCTGGCGCTAACCCTAGTTGTCCTGACGCTAACCCTAGTTGTCCTGGCGCTAACCCTATTTGTCCTGACGCTAACCCTAGTTGTCCTGGCGCTAACCCTAGTTGTCCTGACGCTAACCCTAGTTGTCCTGACGCTAACCCTAGTTGTCCTGACGCTAACCCTAGTTGTCCTGACGCTAACCCTATGTGTCCAGACGCTAACCCTAGTTGTCCTGACGCTAACCCTAGTTGTTCTGACGCTAACCCTAGTTGTCCTGACGCTAACCCTATTTGTCCTGACGCTAACCCTAGTTGTCCTGACGCTAACCCTAGTTGTCTTGACGCTAACCCTAGTTGTCCTGACGCTAACCCTAGTTGTCCTGACGCTAACCCTAGTTGTCCTGATGCTAACCCTAGTTGTCCTGACGCTAACCCTTGTTGTCCTGACGCTAACCCTAGTTGTCCTGACGCTAACCCTAGTTGTCCTGACGCTAACCCTAGTTGTCGTGACGCTAACACTAGTTGTCCTGACGCTAACCCTAGTTGTCCTGACGCTAACCCTAGTTGTCCTGACGCTAACCCTAGTTGTCCTGACGCTAACCCTAGTTGTCCTGACGCTAACCCTAGTTGTCCTGACGCTAACCCTAGTTGTCGCGACGCTAACCCTAGCTGTCGTGACGCTAACCCTAGTTGTCGTGACGCTAACCCTAGTTGTCCTGACGCTAACCCTAGTTGTCCTGACGCTAACCCTAGTTGTCCTGACGCTAACCCTAGTTGTCCTGACGCTAACCCTAGTTGTCCTGACGCTAACCCTAGTTGTCCTGACGCTAACCCTAGTTGTCCTGAGGCTAACCCTATTTGTCCTGAGGCTAACCCTAGTTGTCCTGACGCTAACCCTAGTTGTCCTGACGCTAACCCTAGTTGTCCTGACGCTAACCCTAGTTGTCCTGATGCTAACCCTAGTTGTCCTGACGCTAACCCTAGTTGTCCTGACGCTAACCCTAGTTGTCCTGGCGCTAACCCTAGTTGTCCTGACGCTAACCCTAGTTATCCTGGCGCTAACCCTAGTTGTCCTGTAGCTAACCCTAGTTGTCCTGGCGCTAACCCTAGTTGTCCTGACGCTAACCCTAGTTGTCCTGGCGCTAACCCTAGTTGTCCTGACGCTAACCCTAGTTGTCCTGACGCTAACCCTAGTTGTCCTGACGCTAACCCTAGTTGTCCTGGCGCTAACCCTAGTTGTCCTGGCGCTAACCCTAGTTGTCCTGACGCTAACCCTAGTTGTCCTGACGCTAACCCTAGTTGTCCTGACGCTAACCCTAGTTGTCCTGAGGCTAACCCTAGTTGTCCTGACGCTAACCTTAGTTGTCCTGGCGCTAACCCTAGTTGTCCTGACGCTAACCCTAGTTGTCCTGGCGCTAACCCTAGTTGTCCTGACGCTATCCCTAGTTGTCCTGGCGCTAACCCTAGTTGTCCTGACGCTAACCCTAGTTGTCCTGACGCTAACCCTAGTTGTCCTGACGCTAACCCTAGTTGTCCTGACGCTAACCCTATGTGTCCTGACGCTAACCCTAGTTGTCCTGACGCTAACCCTAGTTGTCCTGACGCTAACCCTAGTTGTCCTGAGGCTAACCCTAGTTGTCCTGAGGCTAACCCTAGTTGTCCTGGCGCTAACCCTAGTTGTCCTGACGCTAACCCTAGTTGTCCTGGCGCTAACCCTAGTTGTCCTGACGCTAACCCTAGTTGTCCTGACGCTAACCCTAGTTGTCCTGACGCTAACCCTATGTGTCCTGACGCTAACCCTAGTTGTCCTGACGCTAACCCTAGTTGTCCTGACGCTAACCCTAGTTGTCCTGACGCTAACCCTAGTTGTCTTGACGCTAACCCTAGTTGTCCTGACGCTAACCCTAGTTGTCCTGACGCTAACCCTAGTTGTCCTGACGCTAACCCTAGTTGTCGTGACGCTAACACTAGTTGTCCTGACGCTAACCCTAGTTGTCCTGACGCTAACCCTAGTTGTCCTGACGCTAACCCTAGTTGTCCTGACGCTAACCCTAGTTGTCCTGACGCTAACCCTAGTTGTCCTGACGCTAACCCTAGTTGTCCTGACGCTAAGCCTAGTTGTCGCGACGCTAACCCTAGTTGTCGTGACGCTAACCCTAGTTGTCCTGACGCTAACCCTAGTTGTCCTGACGCTAACCCTAGTTGTCCTGACGCTAACCCTAGTTGTCCTGACGCTAACCCTAGTTGTCCTGACGCTAACCCTAGTTGTCCTGACGCTAACCCTAGTTGTCCTGACGCTAACCCTAGTTGTCCTGAGGCTAACCCTAGTTGTTCTGACGCTAACCCTTGTTGTCCTGACGCTAACCCTAGTTGTCCTGACGCTAACCCTAGTTGTCCTGACGCTAACCCTAGTTGTCCTGACGCTAACCCTAGTTGTCCTGATGCTAACCCTAGTTGTCCTGACGCTAACCCTAGTCGTCCTGACGCTAACCCTAGTTGTCCTGACGCTAACCCTAGTCGTCCTGACGCTAACCCTAGTCGTCCTGATGCTAACCCTAGTCGTCCTGACGCTAACCCTAGTCGTCCTGACGCTAACCCTAGTCGTCTTGACGCTAACCCTAGTCGTCCTGACGCTAACCCTAGTCGTCCTGACGCTAACCCTAGTCGTCCTGACGCTAACCCTAGTCGTCCTGACGCTAACCCTAGTCCTCCTGGCGCTAACCCTAGTCGTCCTGACGCTAACCCTAGTCATCCTGACGCTAACCCTAGTTGTCCTGACGCTAACCCTAGTCGTCCTAGCTGTAATGGTACATCGTTTTCCCTGTCCTGCATTTCTGTATAAAATGTCATGATGTGATGTCAATACCCATGCTCTTTCCCAGATCTTTGTTCCTCAACCATAATTTAAATTGGGCTTGTGTCAACACCGTTAGAGGACTCCCCATTGTTCTCTTAAGCAGGGGGACAACTCACAGTACACATCTTTATAGACACATCGGAGCCATGCCATTGACTAAACCATCGACTAGGAGGGGGGAAACCTCTCCTCCCCTACCCTTGGGCTGTTCCCGGTAGCCCAAGACAATGGACTTATGCGTGACCAGTGTTGTGTTGGGAGATCTCTGGAGGAAGAAGTTGTCACGGCTCTTAGCTGCGGCAAGATCTCACGCCCGTCGGTGATTGTGGACTTATTATGAACCTTAGGAATAACATGGATTTTTGATTTATTATGCTGCCTGCCTTAATAAATCCCATTGGATTTTTCTTAGTCCGGTGGTCTCTTCTTGCTCTGCCGCATACCCCATCACAAACTGGTTGGCAGCGGTGGGATCAGAGCAGAAGGAATGGAGGACAATGGCCCATCAACTGCTGGAACCAGAGCCTCAGAGTACAAGAACTGGACTGTGGTGAGCTTACAAACAAAGGCCCGTGAACTGGGGGTCAGCTACAAGGGCCTCTCAAAGGAGCAGCTAACTGAGGCTTTGGAAGGAGTTCACCTGCAAGAGGACGCTGAGGAAGCACCTCCACTGCCAATGGAGGAAAGGCGACAGGCAGAGGTAAATACCCAAAAATGTCAGTGGGCTGTGTGGTACGAGGAGGAGATGACAATGATGGGAGAGGAGGTCGCCATAGACTGTAAGATGGAGGTCATGGGAGGAGCTAAGGAGATGGCATTGCTGGAGAGGCAGATAGCTTTGGAAGCAGCTAGAAGCACCAGACAGACTGTAACCCAAGCACCCACCATGAGGGAACTCCCCAGAGTGTCCCGCAAAGATTTCAAGCCATTCAAGGAGGCTGCAGGTGACATTGAGGGCTTCTTCCAGGACTTTGAGCTTCAGTGTTGATTAATGGAAGTCCCAGAAAGGGAGCGAGTCCGGCATCTGGTGGGGCTCTTAGAGTGTGGAGCTGCCACAGCCTATAGAGCTATGGACCCTCGGGGGGACTGTGAGTATGCAGACGTTAAACGAACTATTCTGGAACACTACGCTGTGACCGCAGACACTTATAGGACCCAGTTTCGTACTTTGGCCTGTGATGAGGAGGTGTCCTTCAAGATGTATGCCCACAGACTCAAACAAATATGTCATCGCTGGCTGGAGGGAGAGGAGGCCTTAACTTGGGGGACCTTCTTCCAGGTCATCTTGAAAGAGCAGTTTTACTTCAAGTGTCCCGCTGAGATCCGAGAATGGGTGCGTGAAAGGAGACCAGCCACGGTGGAGGAAGCTGCAGCTCTAGCGGATGAGGCTCTCACCATCAAGCCTCAATGGAAAAAATTACTACTCAGTGAGAAAAGAATTACCAGCCCCCCGACGATGGCAGCCCCTGGTCCTTCGGCCTCCCATACTCACCATCCCAATTGACCATCCACTGATGGTGACCTTCGTGTGACTGTGCCTCGCATTACTCCTGCTCCGCATTCGGGACTACGACGTGGAGGAAGAGTCCCAGAGTGCAGATGTTATAGAAGTGGGCAGTCTGGGAATCTGCAATTCCAATGTCCAGGTGTTCGGAGGCAGGACAGCTACAGACCGTCTTTGCCGGTTCATTATCTACAGACACCCTCACCAGGAGAAGAGCTGGATTCAGTCCCTGACGACTTGCCAAGTGACTCCGATACCCGGGCTCCCATACCAGGAGTCTATGGGGTGCGAGCCCCAGCCACCTGTTCTTCTGACCGTCAGCACAAACATCTACAGGAGGTCGTGCTGGATGGCCAAAAGGTTGTCGGCTTCCGTGACACTGGGGCTTTTCTCACCATAGCCGATCCCCGTGTACTTCAGCCAGAAGCAATTCAAAAGGGACCAGGAATTGCCATTGAATTGGCTGGAGGCACCCAGAGATATATTCCAAGAGCGAGGGTGACCCTGGATTGTGGCTTTGGGGCCAAACAATGCGTGGTCGGTGTCATGAGCGGCCTCCCCGCAGACGTTCTTTTAGTAAATGAAGTGCGACATCTGCATTGCCACTTCGTTGGTGCGGTAACCAGAAGTCAAGCCAAGAAAGCAGCAGGATGCATACAACTCATCCATGGAAATGAGGCCACCAGAACCCCCGACACCGCCGGTGAATGATTCTTCTTGTGGGGACAATGTGAGTGATACCTGGGATAGAGTTCAGTTTCGACAAGAGGTCAATACTGACCCCACCCTAGCTAGTTTTAGAGCACGAGCTGAGACAGGGCAGTTAGGGGAGAACAGGGAAAGGATTATCCGAGAAAATGGACTTTTGTATAGGGTTAACAATGCTGCCTCCCCAGATAAGCCCTGGACTTGTAACAAACAGATGATTGTTCCTCAGAAATACAGGATTCCCCTACTACACCTTGCTCATGATATCCCTACTGCTGGCCATCAAGGCAAAACACGCACCGAGAGACGATTGACTCAAACCTTCTATTGGCCAGGGATTTCTCAGGCAGTGGCGCATTTCTGCCGAACTTGCGATATATGTCAGCATAGAGGGCGACCCGGAGATCACCCAAAGGCCCCTCTGCAACCACTCCCTATCATAGAAGAGCCATTTCAAAGAGTAGCTGTCGATATCATTGGGCCTCTAGCTAAGCCAATTAGATCAGGAAAGCAGTACATTCTCACTGTTGTGGACTACGCCACCCGATATCCGGAATCTGTGGCCTTGTCCAGTATTTCTGCAGCCAAGATGGCTGAGGCCCCGGTTACCATTTTCACCAGAGTAGGATTTCCCAGTGAGATCTTGTCGGACCAAGGCTCCCAGTTCATGTCAGAACTAGTCCAGTGTCTGTGGCGCACCTGTGGAGTACGAGCGATTCGAACTACACCGTATCATCCACAAACAAATGGACTTTGTGAACGATTTAACGGCACTCTGAAGAATATGCTGAGGGCCTTCACGGACAGAGATTCAGACTGGGAGAAGTACCTACCCCATCTCTTGTTTGCCTATCGGGAAGTTCCTCAGGATTCCACCGGGTTTTCCCCCTTTGAACTCCTCTATGGAAGAAAGGTCCGAGGACCCTTAACGCTGCTCAATGAATACTGGGCGGGGCAAGTTGAAGATACAGGAGCCCCTGTTGTCCCTTATGTCCTAAAGCTGCGAGAAACCCTGGCTCATCTTGCTAGTTTCGCCCAGAGTCATGTGCACATGGCTCAAACCCGACAGAAGACCTGGTATGACCGTAAAGCACGCTACCGGGAGTTTGTAGAAGGACAACCGGTCTTAATGATTATTCCCCATCCACAAAATAAACTGCAGACCACGTGGGAGGGTCCCTTCCGGGTTCTCAAGAAACTAAATGACACCAATTACCTTCTTGCTCTAGATGATCAGGGACTAAGACAAAAGACTGTCCATGTGAATATGATTAAGGAATACCACGACCGGGACCTTCCAATGATAGCAAGCTGTCGGCTAGCTTCAGAAGACGGACTCGAGGAAGAGGAAGCCACGAGAGCCCCGTCCACTGTGGAACAGGTTCCTCTGGGAGATCACCTGGACCCCTTACAGAAAGACCAGATGCTGGGAGTGCTTCAACAGAGACGGGCTGCTTTCTCATCTCAACCAGGTCGAACCACCCAACATCATGTAGACACTCAGGGTATCCGTCCCATACAACAGGCTCCTTACCGGGTACCTGAATCAGTTTGACATACCATGCAGCACGAACTAGAGGAGATATTACAGCTGGGGGTAATCCAGGCCTCTCATAGCCCTTGGGCCTCTCCTGTGGTGTTAGTACCAAAGAAAGATGGGAGTACTCGATTTTGTGTGGACTACAGATGACTTAATAACCATACTGTCAGTGATCCTTACCCAATGCCCCGTATTGACGAACTTCTAGACCAAATGGCTGGATCCCGATATGTAACTACCTTAGATCTCAGTAAGGGATACTAGCAAATTCCTCTGACGAAGGAAGGGAGAGGACGGTCCGCTTTTATAACCCCCTTTGGTCTGTATGAATTTCTAAGCATGCCTTTTGGAATGAAAAATGCCCCGGCAACCTTCCAGAGAATGGTAGATCAGATCCTCCGGGGATGTGGGGACTTTGCTTGTGCCTTCTTAGATGATATCGCCGTCTTCAGCCAGACGTGGGAGGAACATCTGAATCATGTAGCCATTATTCTTGACCTGATTCTTGCAGCCGGCCTAACCATTCGACCCGATAAATGTCAATTGGGGATGGGTGAAGTCCAGTACCTAGGGCATAGAGTAGGGGGAGGGAAGCTCTGTCCAGAACCTGCAAAAATCCAGGCTATTAGAGACTGGCCTGTACCCCAAACTAAGAAACAAGTTATGGCTTTTTTGGGCACTGCTAGCTACTACCGAAAATTTGTTTCTCATTTTAGCACTGTGGCCAAGCCTCTTACCGATCTGACCAAGAAAACGATGCCCAGGCTGGTATTCTGGACTCCAGCCTGTGAGGAGGCTTTTAACCGGCTGAAGGACGCCCTGGTTTGTGACCCTGTTCTGGCTGCTCCGGACTACAAGAGGCGATTCATTGTGCAGACGGACGCCTCTGCTTATGGATTGGGAGCTGTACTCAGCCAGGTGAATGCAGCGGGGGACGAGCACCCTGTCACCTACCTCAGCAGGAAATTGCTGAACCGGGAAGTGGCCTATGCAACTGTGGAAAAAGAATGTCTGGCTATAGTGTGGGCCCTCCGGAAACTAAAGCCGTATCTGTATGGACGAGAATTCACTGTGGTTACTGATCACAATCCCCTCACTTGGCTGAACAGAGCCTCTGGGGACAATGGACGCTTACTACGATGGAGCCTGGCTCTGCAACCCTATAACTTTACAGTACAGTATAGAAGAGGCAGCCAACACCAAAATGCAGATGAACTGTCCAGGCAGGAGGAGCCCTGAGTCCGGTCAGCCCTACCTGTGTGTACTTAACAAGTGACCTGTAGAGGTCCCTCGTACGTACACAAAATTGGAGGGGAAGGAATTGTCATGGTACATCGCTTTCCCTGTCCTGCATTTCTGTATAAAATGTCATGATGTGATTTAAATACCCATGCTCTTTCCCAGATCTTTGTTCCTCAACCATAATTTAACTTCGGCTTGTGTCAACACCGCTAGAGGACTTCCCATTGTTCTCTTAAGCAGGGGGAGAACTCACAGTACACATCTTTATAGACACATCGGAGCCATGCCATGGACTAAACCATCGACTAGGAGGGGGGAAACCTCTCCTCCCCTACACTTGGGCTGTTCCCGGTAGCCCAAGACAAAGAACTTATGCGTGACAAGTGTTGTGTTGGGAGATCTCTGGAGGAAGAAGTGTGGGGGCTCTAAGCTGCGGCAAGACCTCACGCCCGTCGGTGATTGTGGGCTTATTATGAACCTTAGGAATAACATGGATTTTTGATTTGGTATGCTGCCTGCCTTAATAAATCCCATTGGATCGTTATTAGTACGGTGGTCTCTTCTTCCTCTGCCGCATACCCCGTCACACTAGCGCTTTCCCTAGTCGTCCTAATGCTAACTCCGGTCGTCCTGACCCTAACCCTAGTCGTCCTAGTGCTAACCCTAGTTGTCCTAACGCTAACCCTGGTCATCCTAACGCTACCCCTAGTCGTCCTAGGGCTTACCCTAGTCATCCTACCCCAAACCCTAGATGTCCTAACTCAAACCCTAGTCGTCCTAGCTCTAACCCTAGTCGTCCTAACGCAAATCCTAGTCATCCTAGCGCTAACCCTAATCGTCCTAACACTGAACCTGGAATTCCTAGCGCTAACCCTAGTCATCTTAACGCTAACCCTAGTCGTCCTAGCGTAAACTCAGATCGTTCTAGCGCTAACCCTAGTTTTCCTAGCGCTAACCCTAGTCGTCCTAACGTTAACCCTAGAAGTCCTAGCGCTAACCCTAGTTGTTCTTGCGCTAACCCTAGTCATGCCAACGCTAACTCTAGTCGTCCTAACGCTAACCTTAGTCATCCTAACGCTAACCCTAGTCATCCTAGCACTAATCCTAGTGGACCTAGCGCTAATCTTAGTTGTACTAACGCTAACACTAGTCGTCCTAGTGCTAACCCTAGTCGTCCTAGCGCTAACCGTATTCATCCTACCTCTAACCCTAGTCGCCCTAGCGCGAACCCTAGTCGTCCTAGCGCTAACCATAGTCTTCCTAACTCTAACCCTAGTCATCCTAACGCTAACCCTAGTCGTCCTGGAGCTAACCCTAGTCGTCCTAACGCTAACATTAGTCGTCCTAATGCTGACCCTGGAAGTCCTAGAGCTAACCCTAGTCGTCCTAACGCTAACCCTAGTCGTCCTAATGCTGACCCTGGAAGTCCTATCGCTAACACTAATCGTTTTAGCGCTAACCCTTGTTTTCCTAACTCTAACCCTAGTCGCCCTAGCGCTAACCCTAGTCATCCTAGCGCTAACCCTAGTCATCCTAGCGCTAACCCTAGTCGTCCTAACTCTAACCCTAGTCATCCTAACTTCAACCCTAGTCGTCCTAACGCTAACCCTAGTCGTTCTAGCCCTAACCCTAGTCAACCTAGCGCTAACCCTAGTCATACTAATGCTAACCCTAGTCGTCCTAACGCTAACCCTAATTATCCTACCGATAACCCTAATCATCCTACCGATAACCCTAATCGTTCTAACGCTAACCCTAGTCATCCTAACGCTAACCCTAGTTGCCCAAGCCATAACCCTAGTCGTCCTAACTTCAACCCTAGTCGTCCTAACGCTAACCCTAGTCGGTCTAGCCCTAACCCTAGTCGTTCTAGAGCTAACCCTAGTCATACTAATGCTAACCCTAGTTGTCCTAACGCTAACCCTCATCGTCCTACCGATAACTCTAATCGTCCTAACTCTAACCCTAGTCGTCCTGCCGCACACCCTAGTCGCCCTAGAGCTAACCCTAGTCATCCTAGCGCTAACCCTAGTCGTCCTAGCGCTAACCCTAGTCATCCTAGCGCTAACCCTAGTCATCCTAATGCTAACTATGGTCATCCTAACCCTAGCTTTCCTAGTGCTAACCCTAGTCGTTCTGAGGCTAACCCTAGTCATCCTCATCCTAACCCTAGTCATCCTTGGGCTGACTCTAGTCATCCTAGCGCTAACCCTAGTGGTCCTAACTCTAACCCTAGTCATCCTAGCGCTAACCCTAGTCATCCTAGCGCTAACCCTAGTCATCCTAGCGCTAACCCTAGTCGTCCTAACTTCAACCCTAGTCGTCCTAACGCTAACCCTAGTCGTTCTAGCCCTAACCCTAGTCGTTCTAGCCCTAACCCTAGTCATCCTAATGCTAACCCTAGTCATCCTAATGCTAACCCTAGTCGTCCTAACGCTAACCCTAATCGTACTACCGATAACCCTAATCGTTCTAACGCTAACCCTAGTCGTCCTAACGCTAACCCTTTTCGCCCTAGCCATAACCCTAGTCATCCTAACTTCAACCCTAGTCGTTCTAGCCCTAACCCTAGTCGTTCTAGCCCTAACCCTAGTCGTTCTAGCCCTAACCCTAGTCGTTCTAGAGCTAACCCTAGTAATCCTAATGCTAACCCTAGTCGTCCTACTGATAACCCTAATCGTCCTAACTCTAACCCTAGTCGTCCTAACTCTAACCCTAGTCGTCCTAACTCTAACCCTAGGCGTCCTGCCGCAAACCCTAGTCGCCCTAGAGCTAACCCTAGTCGTTCTAGAGCTAACCCTAGTCATACTAATGCTAACCCTAGTCGTCCTAACGCTAACCCTAATCATCCTAACTCTAACCCTAGTCGTCCTGCCGCACACCCTAGTCGCCCTAGAGCTAACCCTAGTCGTCCTAGCGCTAACCCTAGTCGTCTTAGCGCTAACCCTAGTCATCCTAGCGCTAACCCTAGTCATCCTAATGCTAACTATGGTCATCCTAACCCTAGCTTTCCTAGTGCTAACCCTAGTCGTTCTGAGGCTAACCCTAGTTATCCTCATGCTAAGCCTTGTCATCCTAGGGCTGACTCTAGTCGTCCTAGCGCTAACCCTAGTGGTCCTAACTCTAACCCTAGTCGTCCTAGCGCTAACCCTAGTCGTCCTAGCGATAACCCTAGTCATCATAGCTCTAACCCTAGTCGTCCTAACGCTAACCCTAGTCGTTCTAGCCCTAAACCTAGTCAACCTAGCGCTAACCCTAGCCATCCTAATGCTGACCCTAGTCATCCTAACGCTAACCCTAATCGTCCTACCGATAACCCTAGTCGCTCTAACTTCAACCCTAGTCGTTCTAGCCCTAACCCTAGTCGTTCTAGCCCTAACCCTAGTCGTTCTAGCCCTAAGCCTAGTCGTTCTAGAGCTAACCCTAGTCATCCTAACGCTAACCCTAGTCATTCTAATGCTAACCCTAGTCGTCCTACCGATAACCCTAATCGTCCTACCGATAACCCTAATCGTCCTAACTCTAACCCTAGTCGTCCTGCCGCAAACCCTAGTCGTCCTAGCGCTAACCCTAGTCGTCCTAGCGCTAACCCTAGTCATCATAGCGCTAACCCTAGTCGTCCTAGCGCTAACCCTAGTCATCCTAATGCTAACTATGGTCTTCCTAACCCTAACCCTAGCTTTCCTAGTGCTAACCCTAGTCGTTCTGAGGCTAACCCTAGTCATCCTCATGCTAACCCTAGTCATCCTAGGGCTGACTCTAGTCGTCCTAGCGCTAACCCTAGTGGTCCTAACTCTAACCCTAGTCGTCCTAGCGCTAACCCTAGTCGTCCTAGCTCTAACCTTAGTCATCCTGACGCTAACCCTAGTGATCCTAGCGCTAAGCCTAGTCGTCCTAACACTGACCCTGGAATTCCTAGTGCTAACCCTAGTCGCCCTAGCGCCAACTCTAGTAGTTCTAGCGCTAAACCTAGTTTTCCTAGCACTAACCCTAGTCATCCTAATGCTAACCCTAGAAGTCCTAGCGCTAACCCTAGTTGTTCTAGCGCTAACCCTAGTCGTCGTAATGCTAACCTTACTCGTCCTAACGCTTACCCTAGTCGTCCTAACACTAACCCTAGTGGTTCTAGCGCTAATGTTAGTCATCCAAACACTAACACTAGGCGTCCTAGCGTCCTAGCTCTAACCGTAGTCATCCTAACTCCAATCCTAGTCACAATAGCGCTAACCCTAGTCGTCCTAGCGCTAACCATAGTCGTCCTAACTCTGACCCTAGTCGCCCTAGCGCTAACCCTAGTCATCCTAGCGCTAACCTTAATCGTACTAGCGCTATACCTAGTCATCCTAACGCCAACCCTAGTCGTCCTAGAGCTAACCCTAGTCGTCCTAAGGCTAACCGTAGAAGTCCTAGCGCTAACCCTAGTTGATTAGCACTAACCCTAGTCGTCCTAGCTCTAACCCTAGTTGTCCTAATGATAACCCTAGTCATCCTAACTCTAACCCTAATCGTCCTGCTGCTAACCCTATCGCCCTAAAGCTAACCCTACTCGTCCTAGCGTTAACCCTAGTCGTCCTAGCGCTAACCTTAGTTGTCCTAGCGCTACACCGAGTCATCCTAACACTAACCCTAGTCGTCCCAGAGCTAACCCTAGTCGTCCTAGCGCTAACCCTAGTCATCCTAACGCTGACCCTGATAGTCCTAGCGCTAACTCTAATTGTTTTAGCGCTAACCCTAGTTGTTCTAGCACTGACCCTAGTCTTGCTACCTCTAACCCTAGTCATCCTAACTTCAACCCTAGTCATCCTATCGCTAACCCTAGTCATTCTAGCCCTAACCCTAGTCATCCTAGCGCTAACTCTAGTCGTCCTAATGCTAACCCTATTCGTCCTAGCGCTAACCCTATTCGTCCTACCGATAACCCTAATCGTACTGCCGCTAACCCTAGTCGTCCTGCCGCTAACCCTAGTCGCCCTAGAGCTAACCCTAGTCGTCCTAGCGCTAACCCTATTCGTCCTAGCGCTAACCCTAGTCATCCTAGCGCTAACCCTAGTCATCCTAATGCTAACTATGGTCATCCTAACCCTAGCTTTCCTAGTGCTAACCCTAGTCGTTCTGAGGCTAACCCTAGTCATCCTCATGCTAACCCTAGTCATCCTTGGGCTGACTCTAGTCATCCTAGCGCTAACCCTAGTGGTCCTAACTCTAACCCTAGTCATCCTAGCGCTAACCCTAGTCATCCTAGAGCTAACCCTAGTCGTCCTAACTTCAACCCTAGTCGTCCTAACGCTAACCCTAGTCGTTCTAGCCCTAACCCTAGTCGTTCTAGCCCTAACCCTAGTCATCCTAATGCTAACCCTAGTCATCCTAATGCTAACCCTAGTCGTCCTAACGCTAACCCTAATCATCCTACCGATAACCCTAATCGTTCTAACGCTAACCCTAGTCGTCCTAACGCTAACCCTTTTCGCCCTAGCCATAACCCTAGTCATCCTAACTTCAACCCTAGTCGTTCTAGCCCTAACCCTAGTCGTTCTAGCCCTAACCCTAGTCGTTCTAGCCCTAACCCTAGTCGTTCTAGAGCTAACCCTAGTCATCCTAATGCTAACCCTAGTCGTCCTACCGATAACCCTAATCGTCCTAACTCTAACCCTAGTCGTCCTAACTCTAACCCTAGTCGTCCTAACTCTAACCCTAGGCGTCCTGCCGCAAACCCTAGTCGCCCTAGAGCTAACCCTAGTCGTTCTAGAGCTAACCCTAGTCATACTAATGCTAACCCTAGTCGTCCTAACGCTAACCCTAATCGTCCTAACTCTAACCCTAGTCGTCCTGCCGCACACCCTAGTCGCCCTAGAGCTAACCCTAGTCGTCCTAGCGCTAACCCTAGTCGTCCTAGCGCTAACCCTAGTCATCCTAGCGCTAACCCTAGTCATCCTAATGCTAACTATGGTCATCCTAACCCTAGCTTTCCTAGTGCTAACCCTAGTCGTTCTGAGGCTAACCCTAGTCATCCTCATGCTAAGCCTTGTCATCCTAGGGCTGACTCTAGTCGTCCTAGCGCTAACCCTAGTGGTCCTAACTCTAACCCTAGTCGTCCTAGCGCTAACCCTAGTCGTCCTAGCGCTAACCCTAGTCATCCTAGCTCTAACCCTAGTCGTCCTAACGCTAACCCTAGTCGTTCTAGTCCTAAACCTAGTCAACCTAGCGCTAACCCTAGCCATCCTAATGCTGACCCTAGTCATCCTAACGCTAACCCTAATCGTCCTACCGATAACCCTAGTCGCCCTAACTTCAACCCTAGTCGTTCTAGCCCTAACCCTAGTCATTCTAGCCCTATCCCTAGTCGTTCTAGCCCTAACCCTAGTCGTTCTAGAGCTAACCCTAGTCATCCTAATGCTAACCCTAGTCATTCTAATGCTAACCCTAGTCGTCCTACCGATAACCCTAATCGTCCTACCGATAACCCTAATCGTCCTAACTCTAACCCTAGTCGTCCTGCCGCAAACCCTAGTCGTCCTAGCGCTAACCCTAGTCGTCCTAGCGCTAACCCTAGTCATCATAGCGCTAACCCTAGTCGTCCTAGCGCTAACCCTAGTCATCCTAATGCTAACTATGGTCTTCCTAACCCTAACCCTAGCTTTCCTAGTGCTAACCCTAGTCGTTCTGAGGCTAACCCTAGTCATCCTCATGCTAACCCTAGTCATCCTAGGGCTGACTCTAGTCGTCCTAGCGCTAACCCTAGTGGTCCTAACTCTAACCCTAGTCGTCCTAGCGCTAACCCTAGTCGTCCTAGCCCCTAACCTTAGTCATCCTGACGCTAACCCTAGTGATCCTAGCGCTAAGCCTAGTCGTCCTAACACTGACCCTGGAATTCCTAGTGCTAACCCTAGTCGCCCTAGCGCCAACTCTAGTAGTTCTAGCGCTAAACCTAGTTTTCCTAGCACTAACCCTAGTCATCCTAATGCTAACCCTAGAAGTCCTAGCGCTAACCCTAGTTGTTCTAGCGCTAACCCTAGTCGTCGTAACGCTAACCTTACTCGTCCTAACGCTTACTCTAGTCGTCCTAACACTAACCCTATTGGTTCTAGCGCTAATGTTAGTCATCCAAACACTAACACTAGGCGTCCTAGCGTCCTAGCTCTAACCGTAGTCATCCTAACTCCAATCCTAGTCACAATAGCGCTAACCCTAGTCGTCCTAGCGCTAACCATAGTCGTCCTAACTCTGACCCTAGTCGCCCTAGCGCTAACCCTAGTCATCCTAGCGCTAACCTTAATCGTACTAGCGCTATACCTAGTCATCCTAACGCCAACCCTAGTCGTCCTAGAGCTAACCCTAGTCATCCTAAGGCTAACCGTAGAAGTCCTAGCGCTAATCCTAGTTGATTAGCACTAACCCTAGTCGTCCTAGCTCTAGCCCTAGTTGTCCTAATGATAACCCTAGTCATCCTAACTCTAACCCTAATCGTCCTGCTGCTAACCCTATCGCCCTAAAGCTAACCCTACTCGTCCTAGCGTTAACCCTAGTCGTCCTAGCGCTAACCTTAGTTGTCCTAGCGCTACACCGAGTCATCCTAACACTAACCCTAGTCATCCCAGAGCTAACCCTAGTAGTCCTAGCGCTAACACTAGTCATCCTAACGCTGACCCTGATAGTCCTAGCGCTAACTCTAATTGTTTTAGCGCTAACCCTAGTTGTTCTAGCACTGACCCTAGTCTTGCTACCTCTAACCCTAGTCATCCTAACTTCAACCCTAGTCATCCTATCGCTAACCCTAGTCATTCTAGCCCTAACCCTAGTCATCCTAGCGCTAACTCTAGTCGTCCTAATGCTAACCCTATTCGTCCTACCGATAACCCTAATCGTCCTGCCGCTAACCCTAGTCGTCCTAACTCTAACCCTAGTCGTCCTGCCGCACACCCTAGTCGCCCTAGAGCTAACCCTAGTCGTCCTAGCGCTAACCCTAGTCGTCCTAGCGCTAACCCTAGTCATCCTAGCGCTAACCCTAGTCATCCTAATGCTAACTATGGTCATCCTAACCCTAGCTTTCCTAGTGCTAACCCTAGTCGTTCTGAGGCTAACCCTAGTCATCCTCATGCTAAGCCTTGTCATCCTAGGGCTGACTCTAGTCGTCCTAGCGCTAACCCTAGTGGTCCTAACTCTAACCCTAGTCGTCCTAGCGCTAACCCTAGTCGTCCTAGCGCTAACCCTAGTCATCCTAGCTCTAACCCTAGTCGTCCTAACGCTAACCCTAGTCGTTCTAGTCCTAAACCTAGTCAACCTAGCGCTAACCCTAGCCATCCTAATGCTGACCCTAGTCATCCTAACGCTAACCCTAATCGTCCTACCGATAACCCTAGTCGCCCTAACTTCAACCCTAGTCGTTCTAGCCCTAACCCTAGTCATTCTAGCCCTATCCCTAGTCGTTCTAGCCCTAACCCTAGTCGTTCTAGAGCTAACCCTAGTCATCCTAATGCTAACCCTAGTCATTCTAATGCTAACCCTAGTCGTCCTACCGATAACCCTAATCGTCCTACCGATAACCCTAATCGTCCTAACTCTAACCCTAGTCGTCCTGCCGCAAACCCTAGTCGTCCTAGCGCTAACCCTAGTCGTCCTAGCGCTAACCCTAGTCATCATAGCGCTAACCCTAGTCGTCCTAGCGCTAACCCTAGTCATCCTAATGCTAACTATGGTCTTCCTAACCCTAACCCTAGCTTTCCTAGTGCTAACCCTAGTCGTTCTGAGGCTAACCCTAGTCATCCTCATGCTAACCCTAGTCATCCTAGGGCTGACTCTAGTCGTCCTAGCGCTAACCCTAGTGGTCCTAACTCTAACCCTAGTCGTCCTAGCGCTAACCCTAGTCGTCCTAGCCCCTAACCTTAGTCATCCTGACGCTAACCCTAGTGATCCTAGCGCTAAGCCTAGTCGTCCTAACACTGACCCTGGAATTCCTAGTGCTAACCCTAGTCGCCCTAGCGCCAACTCTAGTAGTTCTAGCGCTAAACCTAGTTTTCCTAGCACTAACCCTAGTCATCCTAATGCTAACCCTAGAAGTCCTAGCGCTAACCCTAGTTGTTCTAGCGCTAACCCTAGTCGTCGTAACGCTAACCTTACTCGTCCTAACGCTTACTCTAGTCGTCCTAACACTAACCCTATTGGTTCTAGCGCTAATGTTAGTCATCCAAACACTAACACTAGGCGTCCTAGCGTCCTAGCTCTAACCGTAGTCATCCTAACTCCAATCCTAGTCACAATAGCGCTAACCCTAGTCGTCCTAGCGCTAACCATAGTCGTCCTAACTCTGACCCTAGTCGCCCTAGCGCTAACCCTAGTCATCCTAGCGCTAACCTTAATCGTACTAGCGCTATACCTAGTCATCCTAACGCCAACCCTAGTCGTCCTAGAGCTAACCCTAGTCATCCTAAGGCTAACCGTAGAAGTCCTAGCGCTAATCCTAGTTGATTAGCACTAACCCTAGTCGTCCTAGCTCTAGCCCTAGTTGTCCTAATGATAACCCTAGTCATCCTAACTCTAACCCTAATCGTCCTGCTGCTAACCCTATCGCCCTAAAGCTAACCCTACTCGTCCTAGCGTTAACCCTAGTCGTCCTAGCGCTAACCTTAGTTGTCCTAGCGCTACACCGAGTCATCCTAACACTAACCCTAGTCATCCCAGAGCTAACCCTAGTAGTCCTAGCGCTAACACTAGTCATCCTAACGCTGACCCTGATAGTCCTAGCGCTAACTCTAATTGTTTTAGCGCTAACCCTAGTTGTTCTAGCACTGACCCTAGTCTTGCTACCTCTAACCCTAGTCATCCTAACTTCAACCCTAGTCATCCTATCGCTAACCCTAGTCATTCTAGCCCTAACCCTAGTCATCCTAGCGCTAACTCTAGTCGTCCTAATGCTAACCCTATTCGTCCTACCGATAACCCTAATCGTCCTGCCGCTAACCCTAGTCGTCCTGCCGCTAACCCTAGTCGCCCTAGAGCTAACCCTAGTCGTCCTAGTGCTAACCCTAGTCATCCTAGCGCTAACCCTACTCGTCCTAATGCTAACTATGGTCGTCCTAACCCTAACCCTAGTTGTCCTAATGCTAACCCTAGTCGTCCTAACGCTAACCCTAGTTGTCCTAACGCTGACCCTGGAGGTCCTAGCGCTAACACTAATCGTTTTAGCGCTAACCCTAGTTTTCCTAGGGTTAAACCTAGTCGTCCTAAGACTAAACGTACAAGACAAGGCGCTAACCCTAGTCGTCCTCACTCTGACCCTGGAAGTCCTATCGCTAACACTAATCGCTTTAGAGCTAACCCTAGTTGTTCTAGCACTAACCCTAGTCATCCTAACTCTAACCCTAGTCATCCTAACTTCAACCCTAGTCGTTCTAGCCCTAACCCTAGTCGTTCTAGCCCTAACCCTAGTCATCCTAGCGCTAACCCTAGTCGTCATAATGCTAACTCTAGTCATCCTAGCGCTAACCCTAATCGTACTACCGATAACCCTAATCGTCCTACCTATAAACCCTAGTCGTCCTGCCACTATCCCTAGTCGCCCGGGAGCTAACCCTAATCGTCCTAGCGCTAACCCTAGTCATCCTAGCGCTAACTCTAGTCATCTTAATGCTAACTATGGTTGTCCTAACCCTAAGCCTAGTTGTCCTAGTGCTAACCCTAGTTGTCCTAGTGCTAACCCTAGTCATCCTAACGCTAACCCTAGTCATCCTAACGCTAACCCTAGTCGTTCTAACGCTAACCCTAGTCATCCTAACGCTAACCCTAGTCATCCTAACGCTAACCCTAGTCATCCTAACGCTAACCCTAGTCATCCTAATGCTAACCCTAGTCATCCTAACGCTAGCCCTAGTCATCCTAACGCTAACCCTAGTCATCCTAACGCTAACCCTAGTCATCCTAACGCTAACCCTAGTCATCCTAACGCTAACCCTAGTCGTCCTAACGCTAACCCTAGTCGTCCTAACGCTGACCCTAGTCGTCCTAACGCTGACCCTAGTCGTCCTAACGCTAACCCTAGTCGTCCTAGCTCTAAACCTAGTCGTCCTAACGCTAACCCTAGTGGTCCTAGCTCTAAACCTAGTTGTTCTAGCGATAACACTAGACGTCCTAACTAGAGATGAGCGTTGTTCTACTCGAACTGTTCGCCAATCTCAAATTCGAGCTGTTTTGGGCGGTGTTCGAGCCGTTCGGCGAACACGAACAATTTGAGAAAAATTCGGCTGTTCGAGGTTATGTTCGATAACTGTTCGTGCACCAAAATCATAACTGGATTTTTTCTCAGTAATGATGAAAATTAATGTTAATACGCAGTTTGAGTGTACAGCGGGGTGGGGGGAGGGGCAGGGGATGGATCTCTGCAGGAACAATGAAGATCTCCATTTTTTTTTTCTCTTTCCCGCATTTACAGTGGGGAGGTGCAATCTGTCAGCCTATCAGCAGCGCACACACGGAGCGAAGTGCTTTTTTTCACACAAGCAAGGGCATGTGTCATTGGCACTGTATGTCACATGTCCTTGCCCTATAAGACCAAGCCATTTTCCCCGTCGCCACCATTTTCTCACTGCTGCAGCTGCGTGTTAGACGGCACCGCTGTTGCTGTGTGCGCTATACCTTGTTAATTTCAAGCCAATTTTCGCACAAATCTACAGATAGCTTGGGAGTAGGGAATAGTTGTGATTGCAGTCCTTTTAAGGACTAGGTTACAGCATTTCCTACGACTTTTATCAGGCAGGTCTGTGCTCTTAAATAGATAGATTGTGGGAGTAAAGACTAATTGTAATTGGAGTCCTTTTCAGGACTAGGTTACATCAGTACCTATCAGTTTTTGCCAGGCAGGTCTGTGCCAGTGCTGTGCAAGTTTTTTTCACAGCATTTGGCTGAATCTAGCAAAGCTAATCCTTTTTGGCCTATTGCAGAGTGTGTTAGTCAGTGGAGTAGCCTATCTGTGTTGCAAGATATACCACCTGTGTATAGAATACCAATTTTTTTACTGCACCTAGTGAAGTAAAATCTTTTGGGCATAGCATCATTCTATTAGTCCATCTATACTGACCTCCATCAGGTTGCAAATTGAATATAATTTTTTTCTGCATCTAGCTCTGAAAAAATATTGGGCTTCTAGCTGTGTGTGGGACTTGTTGTATTAGTCCATCTATACTGACCTCCATCAGGTTGCAAACTGAATATATTTTTTTCTGCATCTACCTCTGAAAAAATATTGGGCTTCTAGCTGTGTGTGGGACTTGTTCTATTAATCCATCTATACAGACCTCCATCAGGTTGCAAACTGAATATATTTTTTTCTGCATCTACCTCTGAAAAAATATTGGGCTTCTAGCTGTGTGTGGGACTTGTTGTATTAATCCATCTATACTGACCTCCATCAGGTTGCAAACTGATTATATTTTTTTCTGCATCTACCTCTGAAAAAATATTGGGCTTCTAGCTGTGTGTGGGACTTGTTCTATTAATCCATCTATACAGACCTCCATCAGGTTGCAAACTGAATATATTTTTTTCTGCATCTACCTCTGAAAAAATATTGGGCTTCTAGCTGTGTGTGGGACTTGTTGTATTAGTCCATCTATACTGACCTCCATCAGGTTGCAAACTGAATATATTTTTTTCTGCATCTACCTCTGAAAAAGTATTGGGCTTCTAGCTGTGTGTGGGACTTGTTCTATTAATCCATCTATACAGACCTCCATCAGGTTGCAAACTGAATATATTTTTTTCTGCATCTACCTCTGAAAAAATATTGGGCTTCTAGCTGTGTGTGGGACTTGTTGTATTAGTCCATCTATACTGACCTCCATCAGGTTGCAAACTGAATATATTTTTTTCTGCATCTACCTCTGAAAAAATATTGGGCTTCTAGCTGTGTGTGGGACTTGTTCTATTAATCCATCTATACAGACCTCCATCAGGTTGCAAACTGAATATATTTTTTTCTGCATCTACCTCTGAAAAAATATGTGGCCTTCTAGCAGTGTGTGGGACTTTCTTTATTAGTCCATCTATACTGACCTCCATCAGGTTGCAAACTGAATATAATTTTTTTCTGCATCTACAGTACCTCTGAAAAAATATTTGGGCTTCTAGCTGTGTGTGGAACTTGTTCTATTAGTCCATCTATAATGACCTCCATCAGGTTGCAAATTGAATATAATTTTTATCTGCATCTAGCTCTGAAAAAATATTTGGCCTTCTAGCAGTGTGTGGGACTTTCTCTATTAGTCCATCTATACTGACCTCCATCAAGTTGCAAATTAAAAATAATTTTTATCTGCATCTAGCTCTGAAAAAAATATTTGGCCTTCTAGCAGTGTGTGGGACTTTCTCTATTAGTCCATCTATACTGACCTCCATCAGGTTGCAAATTAAAAATAAATTTTATCTGCATCTACAGTACCTCTGAAAAAATATTTGGGCTTCTAGCTGTGTGTGGGACTTGTTCTATTAGTCCATCTATACTGACCTCCATCAGGTTGCAAATTGAATAGAATTTTTATCTGCATCTAGCTCTGAAAAAATATTTGGCCTTCTAGCAGTGTGTGGGACTTTCTCTATTAGTCCATCTATACTGACCTCCATCAGGTTGCAAGTTAAAAAAAATTTTTATCTGCATCTACCTCTGAAAAAATATTTGGGCTTCTAGCTGTGTGTGGGACTTGTTCTATTACTCCATCTAGACTGACCTCCATCAGGTTGCAAACTGAATATATTTTTTTCTGCATCTACCTCTGAAAAAATATTGGGCTTCTAGCTGTGTGTGGGACTTGTTGTATTAGTCCATCTATACTGACCTCCATCAGGTTGCAAATTAAAAATAATTTTTATCTGCATCTACAGTACCTCTGAAAAAATATTTGGGCTTCTAGCTGTGTGTGGGACTTGTTCTATTAATCCATCTATACAGACCTCCATCAGGTTGCAAACTGAATATAATTTTTTTCTGCATCTAGCTCTGAAAAAATATTTGGCCTTCTAGCAGTGTGTGGGACTTTCCTTCTAGCAGTGTGTGTTAGTCCATCTATACTGACCTCCATCAGGTTGCAAACTGAATATATTTTTTTTCTGCATCTACCTCTGAAAAAATATTGGGCTTGTAGCTGTGTTTGGGACTTGTTCTATTAATCCATCTATACAGACCTCCATCAGGTTTCAAACTGAATAAAAAAATTTTCTGCATCTACCTCTGAAAAAATATTTGGGCTTCTAGCTGTGTGTGGGACTTGTTCTATTAGTCCATCTATACTGACCTCCATCAGGTTGCAAATTGAATATAATTTTTTTCTGCATCTAAGCCAGCCAATAGTTTTGGCCTAATACCACAGTTTGGCCACTCAGCTCTGCTCGGTTCCCATCCATTGTTTTTTTGTGCAAACAACTCCAGAGTTGTGAATTAGTTAACCACCAAAATGAGTGGAAAAAGGCCTGCTGCTGGTGGAAAGGGGAATAGGCGTGTTGGGAAGGGGAAAAAAGGTTGTGTCCGTGGGGTAGGTGTTAAAGCAACAGTAACATCTGCAGAAGAAAGACCATCTTCCAGCCAAACTAAAATGTCTACTTCTTTTAGCGGACAATGTGATAAGATCCCTTTCTTACGGCCACGCCAATCGCTACAAATTCCAGATGAGGCACAAAAACAGCAGGTGCTTCAACGGATATCAAGTACTCCTTTAAGTGGGCTCTCCTCCACATCAACTTCAACATCACAAATACTCCAGTCCTCAAAGGTGTCACCCCAATCGCACTTGCTTCCTCACAGCTCCCAAATCTCCAGCTGCCCGTCTGAGTATGAGGTAGAACAGATGGTTGAGTCTGCAGAGCTGTTTACTCATACTATAGCCTGGGAATCAGAGGTCGACTCCAGCGCTTCTGTGAATCCAGACGAGGAAATGATCTGCACTGATGCCCAGAATCTTTATGAGTCGGATCCAGGACCAGACGCAGAAGGTTCTGACCATAATGTAGACAATCATTCCCAAACTGTAACTCCTGTTGGTGGAGACAATGAGGAAGACGATGATAAGACTCAAATACCTGATTGGAGCGACAACTTTAGTTTTTTGTCAGGGCAGGAACAGGTTGGCTCTGAGGACGACGGGTGTGATAACGCACAGGGTGATGATGATGAGGTTGGAGATCCCACTTACTGTCAACCCACAGTCAGCCAAGAGATGAGGTCAGCAGAGGAGGTGGAGGAAGATGCTAGTGACGACGAGGTCAGGTTGCGCCTTCCTGGACAGAGACGTAGTACTGGAAGCACGTCAACAACTGCATCCTCAAACACAACTCTGCCTCTCACCACAAGTCGTGGTGGCTCTTCAGGTCGCATGGGTGCTAAGCCTTGCATAGCCTGGGCATTTTTTCAGATCAATAAAGATGACCCAGCTCGTGTTATCTGTAACATTTGTCAGCAAAAGCTAAGTAGAGGCCAAAAAATACATAGTTTGAGTACTTCATGCATGAACCGGCACATGGACATGAAGCATAAGTTGCAGTGGGAAGCTCAGTGTGCTACAATGCGGCCTAGCCGGCCGGGCCAACAACAGTCTGCCATATCTTGTGCATCCGCGGCCTCTTCATCCTCTGTGACTGGGGGGACAGCAGTCACACCTGTTTTGGGGCGCAGACCTGCCACCTCTTTACCCGCAACAGCCAGTGTGATTGGCAGGTCATCATTTTCTTTGGAGGTGGTAACACCAGCTGGTGTTGAGCGCTGTCCGACATCGATAGCACCACCTTTGGATCAAGGCAACCTAACATGTCCGCCTGCATCTTCCTCACAGACAGGCAGTTTGCCGGGGACACCCTTATCAACCCCGTCTAAGCACAATAGCCAGCCCTCGGTCCCTCAGATGTGGACAAGTAAAAGACCATTTCCTCCTAGCCATGAGAAAGCTAAGAGGTTTAATTTCACCATCTGCAAGCTCTTAGCTACAGAAATGCTGCCTTTCCGCCTGGTGGACACAGAGGATTTTCGAGACCTTATGTCCGTCGCAGTGCCCCAGTACCAGATGCCCAGTCGGCACTACTTCTCAAAGAAAGGTGTGCCTGCGCTCCACCAGCATGTCGCACACAACATCACCGCTTCTTTGAGAAACTCTGTGTGTGACAGGGTGCATTTCACCACAGACACTTGGACGAGTAGGCATGGACAGGGGCGTTACATGTCGCTGACTGGGCACTGGGTAACTATGGTGACAGCAGGACAAGGGGCTGCTGTCCAAGTCTTGCCGTCCCCACGAGTTGTGCGTCAATCCTCTTTATGTCAAAGTTCCTCCACTGCTTCTGCCTCCTCAACCTCCTCTCGGTCTTCCACCTGCACCCAAAGCCTGTCTGGTCATGCCACAAGCTTTCTAACTGCGCAGAAGGGATCCTGCACACCTCCTTACTATGCTGGCAGTAGGGCTCAAAGTCATCAGGCGGTTTTTACATTGAAATGTCTGGGAAATGTGAGTCACACAGCTGAGGAGTTGTGGTCAGCTCTGGAGAACCAATTTCATGAATGGTTGTCTCCACTGGACCTGAAACCAGGGAAGGCCGTGTGCGACAATGCTGCAAACCTGGGTGCGGCCCTTCGCCGGGGCAATGTCACACACGTGCCTTGTATGGCTCACGTGTTGAACCTGGTTGTCCAGCAATTTTTAGCCCACTATCCCAGACTAGATGGCCTTCTGCAGAGGGCACTGTCGCTGTGTGCTCACTACCGCCGTTCGCATCCCGCAGCTCAGCGACTTACATCTCTACAGAAGTCGTTGGGCCTGCCACTTCACCGGCTAAAATGCGATGTGCCTACCCGGTGGAATTCAACTCTGCACATGTTGCAGCGACTGTGGCAGCACCGACAAGCCCTGGTGCAATACGTTCTGACGTATAGCCTGGGCCAACGAGATCCAGAGGTGGGGCAAATCACGCTGGAGGAGTGGTCTCAGATCAGGGACCTATGCACCCTTCTGCACAGTTTTGAAATGGCGACGAAGATGTTTAGTGCTGACGATGCCATTATCAGCATGACTATTCCGGTGATTTACATGCTGGAGCACATGTTAAACAGAATTCGGAGTCAGGTGGTGGCACAAGAGGAGGTTGAGGAAGTAGAGGAGGAGGAGTTGTATGCGGAAGGGCTAACATCTGCAAGGTCCAGACGGTCGGCAGCACCAAGGCGGCAGGCATGTGAGGGTGGGGGAGATGGTTTTACCAGGGCGCATGGTAGCAGCCAAACTAGTGAGGAAGGTGCAGGAGCCCAGGAAGAAGTGGAGGACGAACTGATGGAAGACTCATCAGATGAGGGAGACCTTGATCACATTTCTGTTGTGCGAGGTTGGGGGGAGAGGACAGAGGAAGGAAGCATGATTGTTACCTCGCCACCAACACAACAGGGACTTGGTGCTCCTGGATGCGCAACACACATGAGTGCCTTCTTGCTGCACTACCTGCAACATGACCCTCGAATTGTGAGAATTAGAAATAATCCTGACTACTGGGTTGCCACACTGTTAGATCCCCGGTACAAAAGTAAATTTGCAGAAATTATTCCTGCCATAGAAAGGGATGCACGCATGCAGGAGTATCAGCAGAGACTGTTGCAGAATCTTACATGTGCTTTTCCACAAAATACCAGTGGTGCACGTAGTGAATCTCACAGTTCCAACTTGCCAACCGTGGGACCGTCAAGTGTTCAGCACTCAAACCGTAACAGAACCACAGTATCTGCTGGTAACATCAATTTTGCGGAATCATTTCACCACTTTTTTAGCCCATCCTTTGCAAGGCCACAGGAGACAAGAAGTCTGACACATAGTCAACGCCTAGAGACGATGGTACAGGAGTATCTCCAAGTAAACATTGAAGCCATGACTGTGTCACTGGACCCTTGCTCTTTTTGGGCTTCCAATCTGGATAAATGGCCGGAGCTAGCCACTTACGCCTTGGAGATCTTGTCATGCCCCGCAGCCAGCGTTCTGTCTGAACGTGTGTTCAGCGCTGCTGGTGGTGTGCTGATAATGTAGACAGACTCACGTTCATAAAGATGAACAAATCATGGATCCGAAACGACTTTTCTACCCCTGTGTCATCCTGGGGAGAGTAAAAGCTTGATGATTGGTTAAAATCACCCTACCAACCGTTTTAAGCTTTCAAATTACTAATCATGTTTATCTGTGTCTTGGCTGGAAAATAATTTGGGCTTTGAAGCAGTGTGCAGCACTGATCCTATTAGGCCATCTATACTAAAGCTTCACCAGATTTAAAATTAATAATAATTTTTAGCTGCATCTAGCCCGGAAAATAATTTTGGGGCTCCGAGATGCGCAAGACACATAAGTGCCTTCTTGCTGCACTACCTGCAGCATGACCCTCATATTGTCAGAATTCGAAGTAATCATGACTACTGGGTTGCCACACTCTTAGATCCCCCAAACTTTTCGATCAACCTTTTCATTTTAATAAAGACCAAAAAAATGGTCATTTTTGAAATTATAAGCATTAGCAGGTTGTTAGAAACTGAAATCAAACAGTTTTCAACTCAAAACTTTATTCTAGGTGATGTTACATTTTCACATAGGACCCCTTGTTCGAAAGGAGCTTCTGAACTCTCTCGTCCATTGAATTTGTCAGGTTTTGGATGGTTTCTGCTTCAATTGTTTTGCATGAGGACAGAATACCCTCCCAGAGCTGTTGCTTAGATGTGAACTGCCTCCCGCCATCATAGACACTCCTTTTAATGATGCTCCAAAGGTACTGAATGGGGTAGAGGTCAGGGGAGCATGGGGGTCACACCATAAGTTTGTCCCCTTTTATGCCCATATCAGCCAGAGATGCAGATGTTTTATGTGCAGCATGAGATGGTGCATTATCATGCAAAAAAATGATCTTGCTGTGAAATACACGGTTCTTCTTCTTGAACCATGGCAGGAAGTGCTGTTTGAGAAAATCCACATACATTATGGAGTTCATCTTTAGCGCCTTCAGGGATCCTAAGGGGGCCGACAATCTCTCTCCCCATGATTCCAGCCCAAAACATTACTCCACCTCCTCCTTGTTGGCGCTGTAGCCGTGTTTGCGTGGGGTGTCCATCAACCAGCCATCCTCCACTCCATCCATCTGGACCATCGAGCGCTGCACGGCACTCATCCGTGAACAAAACAGTTTTGAAATCAGTCTTCATGTAATGTTTGGCCCACTGGAGCCGTTTCTGCTTGTGTGAAGTGGATAGAGGAGGTCGACAGGACGGCGTATGCACAGCTGCAAACCTCTGAAGGACCCTGCATCTTGTTGTTTGGGGGACGTTGGAGGCACCAGCAGCTTCAAAAACTTGTCTGCTGCTATGACGAGGCTTTTTTGCCGCTGCTCTTTCAACCTGACGTAATTGCCTGCAGGAAAGAGTCCTCAATTTGCCCTTATCAGCACGCACACGTGTGTACTGTGAATCAGCTACATACTTCTTGATTGCCAAGACACATCCCGATCATCGCACAATGTTGATTGTAGTCATGCCTTGACCTAAACACTCCACAATTTGTTGCTTCTCAGCAGCCGACACATCCTTTTTCTTTCCCATTTTGGCAGCAAATGTAGGCTGCTTAATAATGTGAGACAGCCTTCTTAAGTAGTCTTGCCTTTCATTGGACACACCTGCCAAACTAATTAGCACAGGTGTCTGCAATTGCTTACAGTGATATAAAGAGTCCTGACACACATCACCATCAATGAGTTTAACTGACAAACAAACAAATTCTTCCCTTATCACTCCTAAACACTTTTTGCATAATAATTTGGAACACAGTGTACATGTGCTTTTCCACAAAACACCAGTGGTTCACGTAGTGAATCTTACAGTTCTAACTTGCCAACCGTGGTCTGTATGGAGTTGTTCAATAAAGGGCCCAAAATTAAGATAACATAGATGGGAGAGGTCTCTATGAATAGGAATTCCTAAGTATTTGATACCCTGTGAGGGCCAGGCAAAGGGAAAGTTGGACTGGATGGAATCCTATATGGATTTGGGGAGGGAGACATCGAGGGCCTCAGACTTCACTGCATTGATTTTAAAATTTGACCATGTAACAAAGTGATCTATTTCAGCCATAACAGCATGGATGGATATATGTGATTGAGTGATATATACTAGGACATCATCAGCAAATAGAGAGCACTTGTACTCGGTGCCTCCCACCTCAATCCACCTAATATTGGGGTTATGGCGAATTGATGAGAGCAGGTGCTCTGTCACTAGGATGTATAAGAGAGGGGACAGAGAACATCCCTGCCTTGTCCCATTGGTGACTGTGAAAGGTGATGAAAATTTTCTGACGCGCCCCCTGGGCCTTGTGACACCCGGAGCCGGACCCTTTTTGGTGGATGCTGGTGGTTGTAGTCTCCGTGGCGGCGACCCGGTTCCGTGGCTCAGGGCGGTCAAACCAGTGGCGGAACTATGTATGTGGTTTTGATGTTTAAATGTCCGACTACGCCACCCGTGGATTGCGGTCAGAGTGAACCGCCGCTCCAGGGCAGACCGCTGAGGCTGGTGTTGTGGGTGCAGCAGAGCGTAGCATAACTCCCCACGGGAGGAGTATAGCCTCAGGGCAGTGTATGCGGAGGATGGGGGTGATGGTGCAGGGCAGCAGCAGTAACGACACGGAGTCAGTGATTCAGTCCAGGGCCTTTACTCACAGTTCTTATTATCCAGACCACGTCTGCAGGTAACGGCTGCCCACGTCGTGCTGTGCTCACCAGGTGAGGGGCTCAGACAACTCCCAGATAACTTTGGAGCGCTTCACAGGACCCCCTTTGTGTGTCCTTTGTCTGGCCTTTCTTACCAACCCTTCTGTCCGGCTGCCTCGGGCCTCCTCTTGGTAAACTTGGCGACAGTTTCCCTGACCCTATGTGGTGCCTTCCTAGCGGGTGTAGCGAGGGGCTGCGCCACATAAAATGTCACAGCCTCCTGTTTCTAGCTGAGGGTCGTTTCCTGCCTCCACTAGTTTCGGGGACCGGTCTCCCCCTTTGGCCTGACCCCTCCACGCAGGTGGATTCGGGCGTGCGGTGGCGACTCGCCCGTCCGCACCCCTGGGATCCCTTCGTTCCTCGTTCCTGGAGCCTTCTCTGCTCCTCTTCCTTCCTTCTCCCTCTTCCAGGCCTGGGCCTCTGTTACTAGGCCCGCCTCCGGAGCAGAGCTCATGCAGAGCCCCTGCTCCCTGCCACTTCTGCTCAGACTTCTCTGCACTGAACTAAGATGGTGCCCACCTTTTATACTCCCTTCTCAATGCACCCAGGAACTGCTTCCTCCCTGCTCCTGCACTACAGGGTTCCCTTCCTCAGTGTTCCCTCCCCCCACTCCAGCCAGGGACAGGGACTGTCGTGCCCATCTCAGGGGCATATTGGTCGCCCTGCCCCACGGCAATGTGGTGTAATGCATGCAGGTGTCGGGTCCTGATCCACACTACATCCTTACCTGAGAGTGAGATATCAGACCTCTGGGTGAGGTGCAATACCTCTGTAGCAACCGAGCCCTCAGGGTGCTACAGTTCCATTTATCTTCAGCCTAGGTGACGTATTGCGATACAGGGCCGTGATTTTGGCTATAAAAGACCCCTACCACAAGCTTTTTAAGAGAATCATATATGGCGTGCCAGGAGACTCAATGGAATGCTTTCTCAGCATCCAACGAGAGTATCTAATTACAAATTTTTAACTGCATCTAGCCCAGGAAATACTTTGTGCCTAGTAGCAGTGTCTGCTAGTCAGCGGATTATCCCGGCTGTTAAGCAAGCTACACCACCTGTAGTTTGGACACTTAATTTTTTCAAAGGAAATGCTTCGGGACCACGGGATACTCAGTGAAGAGCATCAGGAGGCACCCCAAGGCATAGGGGCTGGGACTGGCAGTAGGATGCCTTGCGGTGGACAGCCGAGCTCGATCCTTATAAAAGCTTTTTAACTGCAGCAGCTTTAGTGGACGCTACTGGAGCTGGAATTACGCGGCTGCTGGCATGAGACTTGCCCTCCAATAGATCCTTGTAAATGGATTTAAAGTGTATTCATTCAAATTAGAGAGACAATTTAAATTAAAAAGCTTAGAGCTGCCTCCACCACAGGGGGGCTCGCTCGACCCACCAGCGGACAGGCACCAGTATTGGGAGAGGGGGGCTGGCCGTCATGGTTCACCGCGGCTCTGGCACAAACCCGGCGACGCGGAGGTGGCGCAGGCAGGAGCGGACTGAACGTGTCGGCTTCTCACTTTTTGGATTTTAGAAGGGCATGACATGCCTATATCTGTGTCTCCCCCTCCTTTTACTCCTCCACCTCTTTTCTTTTCGCATGACTATATGTACTTGTCACTTTTCCATGTGTTAGTTGTGTCTTCTGAGCAGTTTGTCAGCTTTTGGACACCTTTGAAGGTGTTTTCTATGTGTTTCTATATGTTTTTGTTTGCCTGCCATTGGTTTTAACGGTGTTCGAAGGTGTTCGACGAACAGTTCGACGAACAGTTCGGCGAACACACGGGTGTTCGACGAACCGAACCGAACTCGAACACTACGGGGGTGGCTCAACACTAGTCCTAACACTAAGCTTAGTCGTCCTAACGCATACCCTATTCGTCCTAACACTAACCCTTGTGGTCCTAGCGCTAATCTTAGTCATCCTAACATTAACACTAGTCGTCCTAGCGCTAACCCTAGTCGTCCTAGCACTAACCGTAGTCATCCTAACTCAAAACCTAGTCGCCATAGCGCTAACCCTAGTCGTTCTAGCGCTAACCATAGTCGTCCTAACTCTAACCCTAGACGCCCTAGCACTAACCCTAGTCATCCTAACGCTAACCCTAGTCGTCCTACCGCTTTACCTAGTCATCCTAACGCTTACCCTAGACGTCCTAGAGCTAACCCTAGTCGTCCTAAGGCTTACCGTTGAAGTCCTAGCGCTAACCGTAGTTGTTCTAGCACTAACCCTAGTCGTCTAAGCTCTAACCCTAGTCGTCGTGACGATAACCCTAGTCGCCCAAACTCTAACCCTAGTCGTCCTGCTGCTAACCCTATCGCCCTAGAGCTAACACTACTTGTCCTAGCGTTAACCCTAGTCATCCTAGCGCTAACCCTAGTCATCCTAGCGCTAAACCTAGTTGTCCTAACGATGACCCTGGAATTCCTAGCGCTAACCCTAGTCATCCTAACGCTAACCCTGGTCGTCCCAACGCTAACCCTAGTCTTCCTAGCGCTAACTCTAGTCATTCTAGCGCTAACCCTAGTTTTCTTAGCGCTAACCCTAGACGTCCTAATGCTAACCCTACAAGTCCTAGCGCTAACCCTAGTCGTTCTAACGCTAACTGTAGTCATCCTAACTCTAACCCTAGTCGCCCTAGCGCTAACACTAGTCGTCCTAGTGCTAACCCTAGTCATTCTATCACTAACCCTAGTCGTCCTAGTGCTAACCCTAGTCATTCTATCACTAACCCTAGTCATCCTAGCGCTAACCCTAGTCGTCCTAACGCTTACCCTGGAAGTCCTAGCTCTAACTCTAGTCGTCCTAGAGCTAAACCTAGTTGTCTTAGCGCTAACACTAGTTGTCCTATTGCTAACCCTAGTCGCCATAACGCTAACCGTAGTCATCCTATCTCTAACACTAGTCGCCATAGCTCTAACCCTAGTCGTCCTAGCGCTAACCATAGTCGTCCTAACTCTAACCCTAGTCATCCTAACGCTAACCCTAGTCGTCCTAGTGCTAACCTTAGTCGTCCTAGCGCTATACCTAGTCATCCTAACGCTAACCCTAGCCGTCCTAGGGCTAACCCTAGTCGTCCTAAGGCTAACCGTAGAAGTCCTAGCGCTAACCCTAGTTGTTCTAGCACTAACCCTAGTTGTCCTAGCTCTAACCCTAGTCGTCCTAACGATAACCCTAGTCGTCCTGTTGCTAACCCTATCGCCCTAGAGCTAACCCTACTCTTCCTAGCGCTAACCCTAGTCGTCCTAGCGCTGACCCTAGTCGTCCTAGCGCTAACCCTAGTTGTCCTAACGCTAACCCTAGTCGTCCTTACGCTAACCCTAGTCGTCCTAGGGCCGACTCTAGTTGTCCTAGCACTAATCTTAGAATTCCTAGCTCTAACCCTAGTCGTCCTAGCTCTAACCCTAGTCGTCCTAGCGCTAACCCTAGTCGTCCTAGCTCTAACCCTAGTCATCCTAACGCTAACTCTGGTCATCCAAGCGCTAACTCTAGTCATTCTAACGCTAACCCTAGTCGTTCTAACGCTAACCCTAGTCGTTCTAACGCTAACCCTAGTCGTTCTAACGCTAACCCTAGTAGTTCTAACCCTAACCCTAGTCGTTCTAACGCTAACCCTAGTCGTCCTAACGCTACCACTAGTTGTCCTAGCGCTAACCCTAGTCGCCCTAATGCTAACACTAGTCATCCTAGCGCTAACCCTAGTCGTCCTAATGCTAACCCTGGAAGTCCTAGCGCTAACACTGGTCGCCCTACAGCTAACCCTAGTCGTCCTAGCGCTAACACTAGTTGTCCTAATGCTAACCCTAGTCGCCCTAACGCTAACCCTAGTCATCCTAGCGCTAACCCTAGCCATCCTAGCGCTAACCCCAGTCGTCCCAACGCTAACCCTAGTCGTCCTAGAGTTAACCCTAGTCGTTTAAGCGCTAACCTTAGTTTTCCTAGTGCTAACACTAGTCGCCCTAAGGCTTACCTTAGAAGTCAAAGCGCTAACCCTAGTTGTTCCAGCACTAAACCTAGTCATCCTAGCTCTAAGCCTAGTCATCCTAACTTTAACCCTAGTCATCCTAATGCTAACCCTAGTCGTTCTAGTGCTAACCCTAGTCACCCTAGCGCTAACCCTAGTTGTCCTAATTCTAACCCTAGTCGTCCTATCGCTAACCCTAGTGGTTCTAACGATAACCCAGTCATCCTAACTCTAACCCTAGACGTCCAAGCGCTAACCCTAGTCATCCTAGTGCTTTCCCTAGTCGTCCTAACGCTAACTCTGGTCGTCCTGACCCTAATCCTAGTCGTTCAAGCGCTAACCCTAGTTGTTCTAATGCTAACCCTAGTCATCCTAAAACTAACCCTAGTCGTCCTACCGATAACCCTAATCGTCCTAACTCTAACCCTAGTCATCCTAGCGCTAACCCTAGTGGTCATAGCTCTAACCCTAGTCATCCTAGCGCTTACCATAGTCGTCCTAGCTCTAACCCTAGTCATCCTAACATTAACCCTAGTTATCCTAGCGCTAACCCTAACCGTCCAAACGCTGACCCTGGAATTTACTAGCGCTAACCCTAGTCATCCTAACTCTAACCCTAGTCGCCCTAGCGCTAACCCTAGTCGTCCTAGAGCTAACCCTAGCCGTCCTAATGCTAACCCTAGTCGTCCTAACGCTAACCCTGGAAGTCCTAGCACTAACACTAGTCGTCCCAACGCTAACCCTAGTCGTCCTAGAGCTAATGCTAGTTGTCCTAGCTCTAACCCTAGTCGTCTCAACTTTAACCCTAGTCGTCCTAAGGCTTACCTTAGAAGTTCTAGCGCTAACCCTAGTTGTTCTAGCATTAACCCTAGTCATCCTAGCTCTAACCCTAGTCGTCCTAACTTTAACCCTAGTCGTACTAACGGTAACCCTAGTCGTTCTAGTGCTAACCCTAGTCGTCGTAGAGCTAACCCTAGTCGTCCTAAGGCTAACCGTAGAAGTCCTAGCGCTAACCCTAGTTGTTCTAGCTCTAACCCTAGTCGTCCTAACTCTAACCCTAGTCGTCCCAACGATAACCCTAGTCGCCCTAACTCTAACCCTAGTCGTCATGCTGCTAACCCTATCGCCCTGGAGCTAACCCTAGTCGTCCTAACACTAACTCTGGTCGTCCTGACCCTAACTCTAGTCGTCCTAGCGCTAAACCTAGTTGTCCTAACGCTAACCCTAGTCATCCTAACGCTAACCATAGTCGTCCTAGGGATGACCCTAGTCTTCCTAGCACTAACCCTAGTGGTTCTAGCTCTAACCCTAGTCGTCCTAGCGCTAAACCTAGTCATCCTAGAGCTAAACCTAGGCGTTGTAACGCTGACCCTGGAATTCCTAGCGCTAACCCTAGTTGTCCTAACGCTAACCCCAGTTGTCCCAACTCTAACCCTAGTCGTCCTAGAGCTTACTCTAGTCATCCTACCCCAAACCCTAGACGTCCTAACTCTAATCCTAGTCGTCCTAGCTCTAACCCTAGTCGTCCTAACGATAATCCTAGTCATCCTAGCGCTAACCCTAGTCGTCCTAACGCTGTACCTGGAATTCCTAGCGCTAACCCTAGTCATCTTAACGCTAACCCTAGTCGTCCTAGCGTCAACTCAGGTCGTTCTAGCGCTAACCCTAGTCGTCCTAACGTTAACCCTAGAAGTCCTAGCGCTAACCCTAGTTGTTCTAGCGCTAACCCTAGTCATCTCAACGTTAACCCTAGTCATCCTAATGCTAACCCTAGTCGTCCTAACGCTAACCCTAGTCGTCCTAGCGCTAACCTTAGTCATCCTAACACTAACCCTAGTGGTCCTAGCGCTAATCTTAGTCGTCCTAACGCTAACACTAGTCATCTTAGCGCTAACCCTAGTCGTCCTAGCGCTAACTGTAGTCATCCTAACTCTAACCCTAGTCACCCTAGCGCTAACCCTAGTCATCCTAGCGTTAACCATAGTCGTCCTAACTCTAACCCTAATCGTCCTCACACTAACCTTAGTCGCTCTAGCGCTAACCCTAGTCATCCTAACGCTAACCCTAGTCATCCTAGCGCTAACCTTAGTCATCCTAGCGCTATACCTATTCATCCTAACACTAACCCTAGTCATCCTTGAGCTAACCCTAGTCGTCCTAATGCTAACCCTAGTAGTCCTAAAGCTGACCCTGGAAGTCCTAGCTCTAACACTAATCGTTTTAGCGCTAACCCTAGTTTTCCTAGCACTAGCCCTTGTCATCCTAGTGCTAACCCTAGTCATCCTAATGCTAACCTTAGTCGTTATAGCGCTAACCCTAGTCGTCCTAACGATAACCCTAGTCATCCTAATTATAACCCTAGTCTTCCTGCCGCTAACCCTAGTCGCCCTAGAGCTAACCCTAGTCGTTCTAGCGCTAACACTAGTCATCCTAATGCTAACCCTAGTCGCCCTAGCGCTAACCTAGTCATCCTAACGCTAACCCTAGTCATCCTAGCGCTAACCTTAGTCGTCCTAGCACTAAACCTAGTCATTAGTGTTGAGCGATACCTTCCAATATTGGGAAATATCGGATCGGATTGGATCGGACCGATGCCCAAAAAGTATCGGATATCGCCGATTCCGATACCTGAAACCAATGCAAGTCAATGGGACAGAAATATCGGAATGAAAATAAACCCTTTCTTTCCTTGTAGGTTAATTCTACATGAAGGAAAATAACTAACAATAATGTAGAATGTATTGTGGGAGGTGGGGGAGACAATAAAGGCATAGAGGTTTAGCCCAATCATATGGAATAGCAGGAATTAATAATTTTTTAAGACGTTCTGAGTTACGGAAATATTGACTATGTTGAGTATTTTTATATTTTGTCAGATATTTATGTTTCACTACTTCCATGCTCTTCACCTTCTTTTTTACTTCTCCCACACTTTCTCCTTCATCATCCTCAGCATCAGCATCTTTTTCATCAACTTTTTCTTCACCTTCTTCATCTTCTTCTTCTTCACTTTCTTCATATTATTCTTTTTTTTTACATTCTTCATATTCTTCTTATTCAACTATTATTCTTCTTCATATTCTACTTCTTCATCTTCTTCATATTCTTCTTCTTCATCATATTCTTATTTGTGACAGGCATTCCTGCAGTTGTTATCTATAAAAGTTTGAACATCACACCTTTCGTTCTGCCCGTCACAAAAGATTTACAACAGGATTTGTCCGCGTTCAGTTTGGCCTGCAGCAGCAGGTCTTTTCCAGGGGCACCACGAGGAGGAACGGACTCACCCCCATACACTGCTTAGTCATCTTCTGCTTATAATTTAGATATTATATTTTGCTCTGATTTTTAGTCTTATGCTGAATGTTCTTCCGCTTTTTGTTCTGCAGCTTTTTGTACTTCTGCTTCTTGGTTTTCTGTCTCTTGTTCTTCTGTATCTTGGTGGTTGACTTCTTCTTCTTTGTCCTCTTGGTCAACTTCTTCAGGGTCATCTTCTTGATCTTCTTCGGGGTGGTCTTCTGGGTCGTCGTCTTCAGGGTCGTCGTCATCGGGGTCGTCGTCTTCGGGGTCCTCGTCTTCTTCGGGGTGGTCTTCAGGGTCCTCATGTTCAGGGTCGTCGTCGTCGGGGTCCTCGTCTTCTTCGGGGTTGTCTTCGGGGTCGTCTTTAGGGTCCTCGTTTTCAGGGTCCTCGTTTTCAGGGTCCTCGTCTTCAGGGTCCTCGTCTTCAGGGTCCTCGTCTTCGGCGTCCTCGTCTTCTTCGGGTTCGTCTTCAGGGTCCTAGTCTTCAGGGTCCTCATCTTCGCGGTCCTTGTCTTCTTCGGGGTGGTCTTCAGGGTCCTCGTCTTCAGGGTCCTCATCAGGGAGATCCAGAGTGATTACCAAGAACCATTTCAAAAAGCTTGAACTTGGAAATGTAGCAGAAGGTACAAGAAGGCTGAGGAACTGCCGAGACGCAGCTGATGGTACTGGAACCCGGATGGGTAGCAGAAGGTACAAGAGCCAATGGAACGACCGAGTACCAGCTGACGGTACTGGAACTCGGTTACTAAGCAGGAGGTACCTGTGCCAGAAAGCACTACCAAGGACCAGCAGATGTTGGTGGAACTTGGATACCGAGAAGGAGGCACCTAAGCCAAAGGCAATGCCAAGAACCAGCTGACGGTACTGGAACCCAGATGGGTAGTAGAAGGTACAAGAGCAAATGGAACTACCGAGGACCAGCTGACGGTACTGGAACCCGGATAAGTAGCAGAAGGTACAAGAGCAAATGGAACTACCGAGGACCAGCTGACGTTACTGGAACTCGGTCAATAAGCAGGAGGTACCTGTGCCAGAAAGCACTACCAAAGACCAGCAGACGTTGGTGTAACTTGGATACCGAGAAGGAGGCACCTAAGCCAAAGGCACTGCCGAGAACCAGCTGACCGTACTGGAACCTGGATGGGTAGCAGAAGGTACCCATGTAAAAAAAAGTTTCAAGGCCGCGAGCCGGCCGCAGTTACCAAAACCCACAGTCCTACAGGGGGTGCTTGTCCTATTGGCACTATGGAACCAGCCTTCATTGCCAGATCCCGCAGCCCACATAGGAGTCACCTAAACTGCAGGCACCATAGAGTCGGCTAACCCGACCGCAACACGACAGGACAACGCATTGGAGGCAAAGTGACGTTGACACTACCCGGAAACAGCTGACGTGATGGAACCAGGCTGGGCAGGAGGGAGTACCCGTGCCAAAGTCACTGCTGGGAATCAGCTGGCAGTGCTGGAGCCCAGGGTAAATTCTAAAAACAGAGTGGAGCCAGAGGTGTAATTGGAGCAAGTTTTAAATCAGCAGTACAGTGGATGTGGACAAAGCAGGAGAATTTGCCGGACACACAGCAGGGGATCAGCTGACGTTACTGAACCCCAATAACACTGGAGCTCAGGGATAATACTAAAAACAGAGGAGCCAGAGGTGTAATTGGAGCAACTTTAAAATCTGTAGTAGTGTGAATGTGGACAGAGAAAGAGAAATTGCCGTCTGCACAGCAGGGGAACAGCTGACGTTACTGAACCCCAATAACACGCCAGCAAGTGTTGACTGTGCAAACGGCACTTCCGAGCGCCAACTGGCGGTGTTGGAGCTCAGGGATAATACTAAAAACAGAGGAGCCAGAGGTGTAATTGGAGCAACTTTAAAATCTGTAATAGTGTGAATGTGTACAGAGCAAGAGAAATTGCCGTCCGCACAACAGGGGAACAGCTGACGTTACTGAACCCCAATAAGACGCCAGAAAGTGTTGACTGTGCAAACGGCACTTCCAAGTGCCAACTGGCGGTGTTAGAGCTCAGGGATAATACTAAAAACAGAGGAGCCAGAGGTGTAATTGGAGCAACTTTAAAATCTGTAGTACTGTGAATGTGGACAGAGCATGAGAAATTGCCGTCCGCACAGCAGGGGAACAGCTGACGTTACTGAACCCCAATAACACGGCAGCAAGTGTTGACTGTGCAGACAGCACTTCTGAGCACCAACTGGCGGTGTTGGAGCTCAGGGATTACAGTTCAGGTGGTAGAAACATGAACACAACAGGAGACCTGGATACTGTTGCCAATCAATTATTTATTCTGGAAGAGGACTGGCAAATTCATGAGAGATCCAGGCCTTGTTCATTTTGAGAAAAGTAAGCCGGTCAACGTTATCGGAGGATAGTCGCATGCGATGGTCTGTTAGTACACCACCTGCGGCACTAAAGACGCGTTCCAATTATACACTAGCAGCAGGGCAAGCTAGCACCTCCAATGCATACTGGCTAAGCTCTGGCCATGTATCCAGCTTACAGACCCAAAACTTGAAGGGAGAAGAGCCGTCTGGGAGTACACTGAGAGGGCAAGACATGTAGTCTGTCACCATCTGACGGAAACATTGCCTCCTGCTTACTGGAGCCGTCTGTGATGGTGTAGACATTTGTGGCGGCGGGAACACAAAACTTTGCCACATTACGGCCATACTGGTCTTGCCTTGTGCTGAGGCGCTGCTTCTGCTCCCTCTTTGTGCAGAGCTTCCTCCACTGCCTCGACGCACTGAGCTGCTTTGTAAAGCACTAGCAGCACTGCTTTCGGTTGGATTGGAGAACATGATGGAATGCACCAGTGCGTCTTGGTACTCCCGCATTTTACGCTCCCGGTTCAATGGTGTTATGAGGCTTTGTAAGTTGTCCCGGTAACGAGGATCTAGGAGGGTGAACACCCAATAATCAGCCGTGATGAGAATGTGGGCGATGCGGCGGTCGTTTCTCAGGCACTGCAGCATGAAATCAACCATGTGCTGCAGACTGCCAACTGGCCAAGAAACGCTGTCCCCTGCTTGAGGCGTGATCTCTGCCTGCTCTGCATCACCCCACCCTCGCTCTAGATACTGACTACTAGAGCATTGTGTACCTCCCTCCTCTGGACAGATGTCTTCCTCCTCCATTGACTCCTCCTCATCCTCCTCACAAAGTGCCCCTGCCTAGGCCTTTGTGAGGAACCACGTTGCGCAGACTGTAGAGAAGCAGATGGCATTTGTGACTCCTCATCCTCCGCCTCTTCCAAAACCTCATCCCTTAGTGCTTGCAGTGTTTTTTCATGCAGGCAGATAAGGGGGATAGTCATGCTGACTAGTGCATCATCTGCACTCGCCTTCCACGTGGAATAATCGAAGGCACGCAAAACGTGGCAAATGTCCTTCATAGAGGCCCACTCAGTGGTGGTGAAGTGTGAACGGCGTGTACTGCGACTTGTTTGCGCCTGCTGCAGCTGGTACTCCATTACTGCTGCCTGCTGCTCACACAACCTCTCCAACATATGTAACGTTGAATTCCACCTAGTGGGTAGGTCACATATAATGCGATGTTCCGGAAGGCGTAATCGGCGCTGCAGAGCTGCAATGCGTGATCTTGCGTTGCTGGAACACCGCAAGTGAGCACACTCTATGCGGACCTTGTGAAGCAGTGCATCAAGATCCGGATAGTCCCTCAAAAAACTCTGCACGACCAAGTTGAGCACATGTGCCAGACATGGGATGTGAGTGAGGTTGCCTAGGCCCAGAGCTGCCACCAGATTTCGGCCATTGTCACACACTACCATGCCTGGCTGGAGATGCGCTGGCACAAACCACACGTCGCTCTGCTGCTTGATGGCATTCCAGAGCTCCTTCACTGTGTGGCTTCGATTCCCCAAAGAAATTAATTTTAATACGGCGTGTTGACGATTGGCCACGGCTGTGCTCATATCGGTCATCATAACAGGTAACCGTTCACGGGTCGATGTGGAGATAGACCGTGACGGCTCCTGCAGCGCTGATTCAGAGGAACTGGAGTATGAGGAGGAGTCAATGTGTACAGACTGGATTCCTGCAATCCTTGGAGTTGGCAGAACACATACAGCACCACTCTCAAGATCTGTACCTGGCTCCACAACATTTACCCAATAGGCAGTGAGGGAAAGGTATCGTCCCTGTCCATGCTTACTGGTCCACGCATAGGTGGTCAGGTGGACCTTGCTACTGACGGCATTTTGTAGCGCATGTTTAATTTTTCCCTCCACATGCTGTTGCAGGGCAGGGACGGCTTGCCTGCAGAAATAAAAGCAGCTGGGCACATTGTATTGTGGGACTGCCAATGCCATAAAGTTACGGAAGGTGTCAGTCTCCACCAGCCTGAATGATAGCATTTCAAGGGCCAGTAGTTTAGCAATGCCAGCATTCAGAGCCTGTGCTTGGGGGTGGTTTGCCGAGTATGGGCGCCTTTTCTCCCATGCCTGTGCTAACGATGGCTGTAGACTGGCCTGGAAGTGTGAGGATGACAGGGAAAGTGGTGCTGTGGGTGGAATTACACGGTGTCTCTGTACAAGAGTGCCAGAGATTCTTCCTGTGAGGAAGCCGAACCAGCTGTGTGTGAGCTGGAGGAAGAGGCTAAAACACGAGCTGAAGAGGTGGTAGGTGGCGTTGTAGGTTGGCCTAGGTCTTCAGTGTGTTTTTGTAACTCCATCACATGCTTGGTCCGCACATATTTCCACATATTTGTGGTATTGAGGTTGCTGACACTTTTCCCTCTTTTCACCTTACACAGCTTGCATTTTACAAAGCAATTGGCATCTGCAACTGTGTCAAAAAAGGACCAGGCACTGCAAGTCTTGGGAGCGCCCGCTTTGAATTTTGGAAGAGCCATGCTCCTAATGGGTGCCGAAGTGGAGGCTACAGGCAACCCTGCCCCCTCCCTCTCCCTCCTTTTTGGGCCGTTCGGGGAATCTCTTCCTCAGAGCTGCTCCCACCACCTTCCTGTCCCTCACGCCATGATGGGTCAAGGACCTCATCATCTACACCACCCTCTTCAAACAACTACTTCTCCTGGGTAGTCTCGACAGCACAGTACGCACCAGAAAGTGGCACCTGAGTCTCATCATCAGATGCGTACTGAGGTGTGCTGCTGACCATAGGCACTGGCCCACCCGCCTCTTCAGATTCAGAGAGACAAAACAGTTGCGCATCACTGCATGCTACCTCTTTTCAAATTCTCGAATTCTGCTTGGCTGGCCCCCTCTTTCCAAGCCAAGAGATTCAGAGAACAGAAGTAGAGAGGGCTCCTGTCCAGGGCTCTCTGACTGCCTGGGCAATTTGGCAGGTGGTGAAGAGACAGATGGGTGCTCTTCAGTGCTCAGGACTTGAGAGGATCTGGAACTAATTGAAGTCGATGCGTTAGCTGCCATCCATTCGACAACGGCTTCAATTTGGTCCTCCCACAGCAGTGGGGTACGGCTAGCTCCTACAAAGCTGCACATAAAGGACTGTTCCCTGGTAAAACTGGGGGATGCTGAGTCACTGGTGCCCGCAGCAGGCACAGAATCCCCACGTCCTCTCCCTGCAGGCACAGAATCCTCACGTCCTCTCCCTGCAGAAACTCCACGACCACGATCATGACCACATGCCTTACTCCCTGCCTTCTTCATCTTGGTAGACTGATAAAGATAGGCAGAAAAGTACTAAGGGCTTAGTGTGCTTATTCCTGCAGAGCTGCTAACAGGTATAAGAAACACTAATTTTATAAAGTGTGGACTAGACTTTAATATGAGCTAATGTGGCCAACAGAACTGTAAATGGAGTGTTTGGTGAACTTTATTTTGGGTTTTTTTGTCACAAAAAGACACTGGATGTGCCCAAAGATGTAATACCGATAGTATCACAAACTTTTTGTAGCTATTACAATGTAGGAAGGTAACCTACAATGCAATAGATGAGGCTACAAAAATAGGCAAATACTAATCTGGCTGGGGCTCCAGGGCACAATGCTGCAGAAAGGCTCCACTAACTACTCCTATATAGTGTGTTTGGAACCAATTTAGCTGAATACAGATGGAACCACCACACTAATAGGAGAAATCAGGAAAACTTATGAATTGGCAAAAAAGGACAATGTATGAGGCAGTGACACACACTGAGGGCACTACAACCAGACGTGGCTGAAGCACACACTACAGGGTGAGCTGCACTCACACACACAGACCTTGCAGACAGCGGTGAACAGTGCAGATGCAGAGCACTGTGCACTAGCGCTGCAAGACCAAAAAAAAATTCTCTATCTAGTCCTATATAGTGTGTTTGGAACCAATTTAGCTGAATACGGATGGAACCACCACACTAATAGGAGATATCAGGAAAAATTATGAATTGTAAAAAAAGGACAATGCATGAGGCAGTGACACACACTGAGTGCACTACAACCAGACGTGGCTGAAGCACACACTACAGAGTGTGCTGCTCTCACACACACAGACCTTGCAGACAGCGGTGAACAGCACAGAGAACTGTACACTAGCGCTGCAAGGCACAGCGATTTATAAAGTAGCTTGGGTAAAGCAGAATAGACCAAATAGGTAGCTAAAACTGTCCCTCAGAACAACAGCGTCCTATCCCTAACTGAATTCACAGCAGAGTGAGCTCAAAATGGCGGCGGCGGCTTTTATAGTGCATCATGACATCATTTCAGCAGCCAATCACAGCCACGACATTAGTTAAGATGCCTACATGCCTAACAGGATGTTCCCACACTTCTTAGGATCCTCATTGGCTTAATAAAATGAAACAGGCTCATTGCATTCTGAGAACTTCCGATTCCGGTATACGATATTGCAAAAGTATCGGACTTAAATATCGTAATTCCGAAACCGCGAATATCGGCCGATACCCGATATTTCAGTATCGGAATGCTCAACACTACTAGTCATCCTAACGCTAACCCTAGTCGTCATATAGCTAACCCTAGTTGACCTAATGCTAACCCTAGTCGTCCTAATGCTAACCCTAGTCGTCCTAATGCTAACCCTAGTCGTCCTAATGCTAACCCTAGTCGTCCTAGCGCTAACTCTGGTCGTCCTAACCCTAACCCTAGTCGTCCTAGTGGTAACCCTAGTCGTCCTAATGCTAAACCTAGTCATCCTAACGCTAATCCTAGTCATCCTAGCGCTTACCCTAGTCATCCTAGCTCTAACCCTAGTCGTCCTAACGCTAACACTAGTCATCCTAGCGCTAACTCTAGTCGTCCTAACGCTGACCCTGGAATTCCTAGCGCTAACCATAGTAGTCTTAACGCTAACCCTAATTGTCCCAACGCTAACCCTAGTCGTTCAAGCGCTAACTCTAGTTTTCCTAGCGCTAACCCTAGTCATCCTAATGCTAACCCTAGTCGTCCTAGCGCTAATCCAAGTCATCCTAGCACTTTCCCCAGTCGTCCTAATGCTAACTCTGGTCATCCTGATCCTAACCCTAGTCATCCTAGTGCTAAACCTAGTCATCCTAACGCTAACCCTAGTCATCCTAACGCTAACCCTAGTCATCCTAACGCTAACCCTAGTCATCCTAGGGCGGACCCTAGTCTTCCTAGCGCTAACTCTAGTGGTCCTATCTCTTACCGTAGTCGTCCTAGCGCTAACCCTAGTCGTCCTAATGCTAACCCTAGCCATCCTAGAGCTAACCATAGTCGTGCTAATGCTGTACCTGGAATTCCTAGTGCTAACCCTAGTCGTCCTAACGCTACCCATAGTCGTCCAAACGCTAACACTAGTCATTCTAGCGCCAACTCTGGTCGTTCTAGCGCTAACCCTAGTTTTCCTAGCGCTAAACCTAGTTGTCCTAACGTTAACCCTAGAAGTCCTAGCGCTAACCCTAGTTGTTCTAGCGCTAACCCTAGTCATTTTAATGCTAACCCTAGTCGTCCTAACGCTAACCCTAGTCGTCCTAACTTTAACCTTAGTCGTTCTAACGCTAACCCTAGTCATCCTAACACTAACCCTAGTGGTCCTAGCGCTAATCTTAGTCGTCCTAACGCTAACACTAGTTGTCCTAGAGCTAATTGGAGTCCTCCTAACTCTAACCCTAGTCATCCTAACGCTAACACTAGTCGTCCTAGCGCTAACCTTAGTCATCCTAGCGCTATACCTAGTCATCCTAACACTAACCCTAGTCATCCTAGAGCTAACCCTAGTAGTCCTAACGGTAACCCTAGTAGTCCTAACGCTGACCCTGGAAGTCCTAGCGCTAACACTAATCGTTTTAGCGATAACCCTAGTTGTTCTAGCACTAACCCTAGTCGTCCTAAGACTAACCGTAGAAGACTAAGCGCTAACCCTAGTCTTCCTAACGCTGACCCTGGAAGTCCTAGCGCTATCACTAATCGTTTTAGCGCTAACCCTAATTGTTCTAGCACTAACCCTAGTCATTCTAGCGCTAACACTAGTCGTCCTAATGCTAATCCTAGTCGTCCTAGCGCTAACCCTAATCGTCCTACCGATAACCCTAATGGTCCTAACTCTAACCCTAGTCATACTGCCACTAACCCTAGTCACCCTAGAGCTAACCCTAGTCATCCTAGCGCTAACCCTAGTCATCTTAGCGCTAACCCTAGTCGTCCTAACGCTAACTATGGTCATCCTAACCCTATCCCTAGTTGTCCTAGCGCTAACCCTAGTCGTCCTAACGCTAACCCTAGTCATCCTAACTGTAGCGTTGGCGTCCCTGCCTCCTGCCAGGCAGGGACGCTGTTCCCCTCACCTCTCCACTCCGTGCCCGGCGTCTTCCTCCCGCTCTGCTGGCAGCGCGCGCTCCTTCCCGGCCACTGTGCTTAGGGCGCGCGCGCGCTCCCCCTCTCTTAAAGGGGCCGCGCGCGCCGTCCTAAGGAGTCCCTGGCCAATGGCCGGAGGATCTCTCCATATATAAGGCACCTCCTCCAAAATGGAGGTGCCCGAGCAATGTTGTTGCATAGTCTATCACTCTGCTTCAGCCCTCAGGTCCCGTTACCAGATACCTGCCAGTTACCTGCCAGTTACCTGCCAGTTTCCTGCTTGATACCTGACTGATACGTGTCTATCTGCTGACATTCCTGTAGTCCGACAGTCTGCCTACCAGCCCTGTCAGTCTGTCTATGGATCCGTCTGCCCGCTCACCTGGGAGCGCTCACCTGCTACCTGCCCGCTAGCCTACCTGGAGGCTCTGCCATCACGTGCTGTGACCACCTGCCTGTCCAGAGACTCTTACCCGCTCAACTGGGAGCGCTCACCTGCTACCTGCCTGCTAGCCTACCTGGAGGCTCTGCCGTCACGTGCTGTGACTACCTGCCCATCCAGAGACTCTTGCCCGCTCACCAGGGAGCGTCCACCTGCTACCTGCCTGTTAGCCTACCTGGTGGCTCAGCCGTCACTTGCTGTGATCACCTGCCTGTCCAGAGACTCCTGCCCGCTCACCTGGGAGCGTCCGCCTGCTACCTGCCTGCTAGCCTACCTGGAGGCTTAGCCGTCACTTGCCGTGACCACCCGCCTGTCAAGAGACTGTCCCCGTCACTTACCGTGACCACCCGCCTGTCAAGAGACTTTCCCCGTCACTTGCCGTGACCTCCTGCCCTCCTACCCAGAGGCTGTCCCTGTCACTAGCCGTGACTGCCTGCTCGCCTTCCCTGGGAGCTACCCGCTTCCTTACAAGGACTGCCCCTTTGTATAGTTGCTCAGAGATTCCACCTCCCAGACCAGTTACACTAACGCTAACCCTAGTCATCCTAGGGCTGACCCTAGTCCTAGCGCTAACCCTAGTGGTCCTAACTAGTGTTGAGCATTCCGATACTGAAATACCGGGTATCGGCCGATATTCGCGGTATCGGAATTCCGATACTTAATTCCGATACTTTTGCAATATCGAATACCGGAATCGGAAGTTCCCATAATGCCTGCGCTCTGCAGTGTCTCTGAAGGATGACAAGCTGGGTGGCAGCCTGTCATCAGAATGCCATCCCAGTGTGAGAGAATTCTCCTGATTGTTTAAAAGCCGGCGCGCGGTAAAAAGCCGCCGGCTTTTAAACAATCACACAGCCCCATACTGCTTCCCCGCAGCCTCCCACCCCTCGCCTCCGCTCCCCTCGCCTCCTCCCATCCCGATCGTAAGTTAGGACCGGGCGGGGAGCGCAGCACCAAGGAGCGGGGAGCGAAGGACCTGGGCGGGGAAGCCGGCAGTGAAAAGACTTCACCGCCGGCTTTCCCGTTCTGTGCTGCGCTTTCCCGCCGGTTATTTCAAATGAACAGCTGAGGTATCAGGTGATGCCGATCAGCTGTTCATTTGAAGTCGCTGCGGTGCCCTCGGAGGGTTCATGTGAGTTCATGCTTGACTGCATTGCATGAACTCACATGAACTTTCCCACGGCCGCACAGGTCAGCCTCACCTCCCAGACCATCAGCCCGTCATGATTGGTATGTGCGGGTGTCTGTGCGTGTGTCTGCGAGTGTGTTTGGGGTGTCTGTGCGATGTCTGCGGGTGTGTGCGCTGTCTGTGTGATGTCTGCGAGTGTGTGCGGTGTCTGTGCGATGTCTGCGGGTGTGTGCGGTGTCTGTGCGATGTCTGGGGGTGTGTGCGGTGTCTGTGCGATGTCTACGGGTGTGTGCGTGCAGGCAGACATAGGCCGATGTGACACTACTACTCCCATCGGCCTATGTCTGTCCCCCGTCCACTCGTGCCAGCAGGATCAGCTCGATGGGAGCAGTAGTTCCCATCAGCCTGATCCTGCTATTTAAATTGCCCTACTGTGTCCCCAATAAATTTTAAATACATGTCATTGGTGGCCAGTGGTTACCTACAATAAATTAGTTCATACATTACCTGTCCTCGCCGATCGCCACCTAAAATAAAGTAAAAAATAAAAAACTACACCTATACTCACCTAGACACCTAATTCCCCGAAGCCATCGATCTCCTGTAATAAAATATAAAATAATAAACCATAACCTTATCCTTACCCCTCCGTAATAGTCCACGAGAGTCCCACGAAGATCTCCAGTTCAGAGTAGCCACATAGAATGTGACCGCTCTGAACCGCTGCCGCCGCTAGAATGACGGGGCTGTAAAGCAGCCCCGTCATTGTATAAGCGGGTTCGACGGAGTTCAGGCAGCGCTGCTCCGGTTAGCTGCTTTACGGCCCTGCTGTATCGTGAGAAATTCCCACGGTACAGCACTGCCGTAAAGGAGGTCTCCGGAGCTGCGCTGCCTGAATGCACTCCGGTGACCTCAGTCAATGGCTCCCGCTGCCGGGAGCGGACGTGTTCCCGGCAGCGTGAGCTTACAGCAGCCATGCACAGCTGTCACCATCTCCAAATGTGACAGCTGTGCATGGGAGATCAGTGCAGGAACGTGGACAGGTAACTATTTTTTTTTAATAAACAAAGAATTAAATAAAATGGTGTGTTTTATTTCAAATAAATTATTTTTTTCTGGGTGTAGTGTGTTTTTTCTTTTTAACACTTTGTAGGTTAGTAATGGGGGTGTCTTATAGAAGCCCATCATTACTAACTTGGGCTTCATGGCAGCTGGCACTGACATGAACCCCAGCCCTATTACCCGCTGCCACCGCACCAGGGCAGCGTGGAAGAGCGAGTCTAAGTGCCAGAGTTGGCACATCCTATGGATGTGCCATTTCTGGGGCGACTGACGGCTGGTGTTTATAGCCTGGGAGGGGGCCAATATTCATGGCACCCTTTCTGGGCTATTAATATCAGCCCCCAGCTGTCTGCCTAGCCTTTGCTAGCTATTAAAATAGGGGGGAACCCACGTCATTTTTTTGGGGGGTTCCCCCATTTTAATAGCTAGTAAAGGCTAGGTATTCAGCTGGGGGCTGATATTAGTAGTCTGGGAAGCTCCGTGGGTATTACCCCCTTCCCAGGCTTCAAACATCTGCCCCAGCTGTCTGCTTAACCTCCGCTAGAGACTAAAATTATGCGGGATCCCACGCCAATTTTTTTTTTAAATAAATCCTTTATTTTAACACTAAATGACATTTGAGGAGTTAATAAAGATGCAGTCCCTAAATTATTATTTATTTTTTAATTAATTTTTCCCAAAAATTTTGACGTGGGCTTTGCCATATTTTTGTATGCCAGCCAGGTACAGCATCCAGCTTCTATGAACGCGCCATTTTCCGGGGTGGCTGCGGACTGCAATTTTCAGCGGGGGGGGGGGGGCAGAAATCTTGGGCCTCCCTGCGCTGCAGATTCCAGCCCCCAGCTGCCTAGTTGTACCTGGCTGGACACAAAAATAGGGAGAAGCTTCACGTATTTTTTTTTTTAAATTATTTCATGAAATTCATGAAATAATTAAGAAAAAAAGGGCTTCCCTATATTGTTGTGTCCAACCAGGTACAAATAGGCAGCTGGTGGTTGGGGGCAGCCCGTTCCTGCCTACTGTACCTGGCTGGACACAAATATAGGGCGAAGCCCCACGTCAATTTTTTTTAAATTATTTCAGGAAATTCATAAAATAATTAAAAAAAATTGATGTGGGGCTTCGCCCTATATTTGTGTCCAGTCAGGTACAGCAGGCAGGAACGGGCTGCGCCCAACCACCAGCTGCCTATTTGTACCTGGTTGGACACAACAATATAGGGAAGCCCTTTTTTCTTAATTATTCCATGAATTTCATGAATTTAAAAAAAAAATACGTGGAGCTTCGCCCTATTTTTGTGTCCAGCCAGGTACAACTAGGCAGCTGGGGGCTGGAATCTGCAGCGCAGGGAGGCCCAAGTTTTCTGGGCCCCACCCGCTGCAAATTGCAGTCCGCAGCCGCCCCGGAAAATGGCGCGTTCATAGAAGCGCCATCTTCTGGCGCTGTACCCAACTCATCCAGGGCCCTGGTGCGGTGGCTCACTGGGTAATAAAGGGGTTAAGGCCAGCTTGGCATTATCAGCTGGCCCTAAGCCCGAAATTCATGGGGTCACGCCAATATTAGACATGACCACCATGAATTTCTAGTAAAGTATTTAAAAAAAACACAAACACCCAGAAAAAAGTCCTTTAATTGAAATAAAGACACAATTCTTTATTGTTCTAAATTAAACCATACTTACCGTCACGCCCATTCCAGCTGAAGCCAACGATCTCCTGCAATAAAAGTAAAATAATAAAGCAACATCATCCTTACCTTTCCATGGCTCCCACGACAGCTTCAGCTCTGCTACATCGAGATGACAGGCTGGACCGCAGCAGTACGCTGCCATCCAGCCTGTCATCCCGCAGACACTGAGAAGCACAGGCTTGCTTGCACTACTCAGTGTCTGACTGTGACGGCATCCAGATGAGCCGAGGTCATGTCCAATGAACTCGGCGCACCTCATGCACGTCACTGACGTGCATGAGGTGCAGAGCACTGTGCACTAGCGCTGCAAGACCAAAAAAAAATTCTCTATCTAGTCCTATATAGTGTGTTTGGAACCAATTTAGCTGAATACGGATGGAACCACCACACTAATAGGAGATATCAGGAAAAATTATGAATTGTAAAAAAAGGACAATGCATGAGGCAGTGACACACACTGAGTGCACTACAACCAGACGTGGCTGAAGCACACACTACAGAGTGTGCTGCTCTCACACACACAGACCTTGCAGACAGCGGTGAACAGCACAGAGAACTGTGCACTAGCGCTGCAAGGCACAGCGATTTATAAAGTAGCTTGGGTAAAGCAGAATAGACCAAATAGGTAGCTAAAACTGTCCCTCAGAACAACAGCGTCCTATCCCTAACTGAATTCACAGCAGAGTGAGCTCAAAATGGCGGCGGCGGCTTTTATAGTGCATCATGACATCATTTCAGCAGCCAATCACAGCCACGACATTAGTTAAGATGCCGACATGCCTAACAGGATGTTCCCACATTTCTTAGGATCCTCATTGGCTTAATAAAATGAAACAGGCTCATTGCATTCTGAGAACTTCCGATTCCGGTATACGATATTGCAAAAGTATCGGACTTAAATATCGTAATTCCGAAACCGCGAATATCGGCCGATACCCGATATTTCAGTATCGGAATGCTCAACACTACTAGTCATCCTAACGCTAACCCTAGTCGTCATATAGCTAACCCTAGTTGACCTAATGCTAACCCTAGTCGTCCTAATGCTAACCCTAGTCGTCCTAATGCTAACCCTAGTCGTCCTAGCGCTAACTCTGGTCGTCCTAACCCTAACCCTAGTCGTCCTAGTGGTAACCCTAGTCGTCCTAATGCTAAACCTAGTCATCCTAACGCTAATCCTAGTCATCCTAGCGCTTACCCTAGTCATCCTAGCTCTAACCCTAGTCGTCCTAACGCTAACACTAGTCATCCTAGCGCTAACTCTAGTCGTCCTAACGCTGACCCTGGAATTCCTAGCGCTAACCATAGTAGTCTTAACGCTAACCCTAATTGTCCCAACGCTAACCCTAGTCGTTCAAGCGCTAACTCTAGTTTTCCTAGCGCTAACCCTAGTCGTCCTAATGCTAACCCTAGTCGTCCTAGCGCTAATCCAAGTCATCCTAGCACTTTCCCTAGTCGTCCTAATGCTAACTCTGGTCATCCTGATCCTAACCCTAGTCATCCTAGTGCTAAACCTAGTCATCCTAACGCTAACCCTAGTCATCCTAACGCTAACCCTAGTCATCCTAACGCTAACCCTAGTCATCCTAGGGCTGACCCTAGTCTTCCTAGCGCTAACTCTAGTGGTCCTATCTCTTACCGTAGTCGTCCTAGCGCTAACCCTAGTCGTCCTAATGCTAACCCTAGCCATCCTAGAGCTAACCATAGTCGTGCTAATGCTGTCCCTGGAATTCCTAGTGCTAACCCTAGTCGTCCTAACGCTACCCATAGTCGTCCAAACGCTAACGTTAACCCTAGAAGTCCTAGCGCTAACCCTAGTTGTTCTAGCGCTAACCCTAGTCATTTTAATGCTAACCCTAGTCGTCCTAACGCTAACCCTAGTCGTCCTAACTTTAACCTTAGTCGTTCTAACGCTAACCCTAGTCATCCTAACACTAACCCTAGTGGTCCTAGCGCTAATCTTAGTCGTCCTAACGCTAACACTAGTTGTCCTAGAGCTAATTGGAGTCATCCTAACTCTAACCCTAGTCATCCTAACGCTAACCCTAGTCGTCCTAGCGCTAACCTTAGTCATCCTAGCGCTATACCTAGTCATCCTAACACTAACCCTAGTCATCCTAGAGCTAACCCTAGTAGTCCCAACGGTAACCCTAGTAGTCCTAACGCTGACCCTGGAAGTCCTAGCGCTAACACTAATCGTTTTAGCGATAACCCTAGTTGTTCTAGCACTAACCCTAGTCGTCCTAAGACTAACCGTAGAAGACTAAGCGCTAACCCTAGTCTTCCTAACGCTGACCCTGGAAGTCCTAGTGCTATCACTAATCGTTTTAGCGCTAACCCTAATTGTTCTAGCACTAACCCTAGTCATTCTAGCGCTAACACTAGTCGTCCTAATGCTAATCCTAGTCGTCCTAGCGCTAACCCTAATCGTCCTACCGATAACCCTAATGGTCCTAACTCTAACCCTAGTCATACTGCCACTAACCCTAGTCACCCTAGAGCTAACCCTAGTCGTCCTAGCGCTAACCCTAGTCATCCTAGCGCTAACCCTAGTCGTCCTAACGCTAACTATGGTCATCCTAACCCTATCCCTAGTTGTCCTAGCGCTAACCCTAGTCGTCCTAACGCTAACCCTAGTCATCCTAACTGTAGCATTGGCGTCCCTGCCTCCTGCCAGGCAGGGACGCTGTTCCCCTCACCTCTCCGCTCCGTGCCCGGCGTCTTCCTCCCGCTCTGCTGGCAGCGCGCGCTCCTTCCCGGCCACTGTGCTTAGGGCGCGCGCGCGCTCCCCCTCTCTTAAAGGGGCCGCGCGCGCCGTCCTAAGGAGTCCCTGGCCAATGGCCGGAGGATCTCTCCATATATAAGGCACCTCCTCCAAAATGGAGGTGCCCGAGCAATGTTGTTGCATAGCCTATCACTCTGCTTCAGCCCTCAGGTCCCGTTACCAGATACCTGCCAGTTACCTGCCAGTTACCTGCCAGTTTCCTGCTTGATACCTGACTGATACGTGTCTATCTGCTGACATTCCTGTAGTCCGACAGTCTGCCTACCAGCCCTGTCAGTCTGTCTATGGATCCGTCTGCCCGCTCACCTGGGAGCGCTCACCTGCTACCTGCCCGCTAGCCTACCTGGAGGCTCTGCCATCACGTGCTGTGACCACCTGCCTGTCCAGAGACTCTTACCCGCTCAACTGGGAGCGCTCACCTGCTACCTGCCTGCTAGCCTACCTGGAGGCTCTGCCGTCACGTGCTGTGACTACCTGCCCATCCAGAGACTCTTGCCCGCTCACCAGGGAGCGTCCACCTGCTACCTGCCTGTTAGCCTACCTGGTGGCTCAGCCGTCACTTGCTGTGATCACCTGCCTGTCCAGAGACTCCTGCCCGCTCACCTGGGAGCGTCCGCCTGCTACCTGCCTGCTAGCCTACCTGGAGGCTTAGCCGTCACTTGCCGTGACCACCCGCCTGTCAAGAGACTGTCCCCGTCACTTACCGTGACCACCCGCCTGTCAAGAGACTTTCCCCGTCACTTGCCGTGACCTCCTGCCCTCCTACCCAGAGGCTGTCCCTGTCACTAGCCGTGACTGCCTGCTCGCCTTCCCTGGGAGCTACCCGCTTCCTTACAAGGACTGCCCCTTTGTATAGTTGCTCAGAGATTCCACCTCCCAGACCAGTTACACTAACGCTAACCCTAGTCATCCTAGGGCTGACCCTAGTCGTCCTAGCGCTAACCCTAGTGGTCCTAACTAGTGTTGAGCATTCCGATACTGAAATACCGGGTATCGGCCGATATTCGCGGTATCGGAATTCCGATACTTAATTCCGATACTTTTACAATATCGAATACCGGAATCGGAAGTTCCCATAATGCCTGCGCTCTGCAGTGTCTCTGAAGGATGACAAGCTGGGTGGCAGCCTGTCATCAGAATGCCATCCCAGTGTGAGAGAATTCTCCTGATTGTTTAAAAGCCGGCGCACGGTAAAAAGCCGCCGGCTTTTAAACAATCACACAGCCCCATACTGCTTCCCCGCAGCCTCCCACCCCTCGCCTCCGCTCCCCTCGCCTCCTCCCATCCCGATCGTAAGTTAGGACCGGGTGGGGAGCGCAGCACCAAGGAGCGGGGAGCGAAGGACCTGGGCGGGGAAGCCGGCAGTGAAAAGACTTCACCGCCGGCTTTCCCGTTCTGTGCTGCGCTTTCCCGCCGGTTATTTCAAATGAACAGCTGAGGTATCAGGTGATGCCGATCAGCTGTTCATTTGAAGTCGCTGCGGTGCCCTCGGAGGGTTCATGTGAGTTCATGCTTGACTGCATTGCATGAACTCACATAAACTTTCCCACGGCCGCACAGGTCAGCCTCACCTCCCAGACCATCAGCCCGTCATGATTGGTATGTGCGGGTGTCTGTGGTGTGTCTGCGAGTGTGTGTGGGGTGTCTGTGCGATGTCTGCGGGTGTGTGCGCTGTCTGTGTGATGTCTGCGAGTGTGTGCGGTGTCTGTGCGATGTCTGCGGGTGTGTGCGGTGTCTGTGCGATGTCTGGGGGTGTGTGCGGTGTCTGTGCGATGTCTACGGGTGTGTGCGTGCAGGCAGACATAGGCCGATGTGACACTACTACTCCCATCGGCCTATGTCTGTCCCCCGTCCACTCGTGACAGCAGGATCAGCTAGCTCGATGGGAGCAGTAGTTCCCATCAGCCTGATTCTGCTATTTAAATTGCCCTACTGTGTCCCCAATAAATTTTAAATACATGTCATTGGTGGCCAGTGGTTACCTACAATAAATTAGTTCATACATTACCTGTCCTCGCCGATCGCCACCTAAAATAAAGTAAAAAATAAAAAACTACACCTATACTCACCTAGACACCTAATTCCCTGAAGCCATCGATCTCCTGTAATAAAATATAAAATAATAAACCATAACCTTATCCTTACCCCTCCGTAATAGTCCACGAGTGTCCCACGAAGATCTCCAGTTAAGAGTAGCCACATAGAATGTGACCGCTCTGAACCGCTGCCGCCGCTAGAATGACGGGGCTGTAAAGCAGCCCCGTCATTGTATAAGCGGGTTCGCCGGAGTTCAGGCAGCGCTGCTCCGGTTAGCTGCTTTACGGCCCTGCTGTATCGTGAGAAATTCCCATGGTACAGCACTGCCGTAAAGGAGGTCTCCGGAGCTGCGCTGCCTGAATGAACTCCGGTGACCTCAGTCAATGGCTCCCGCTGCCGGGAGCGGACGTGTTCCCGGCAGCGTGAGCTTACAGCAGCCATGCACAGCTGTCACCATCTCCAAATGTGAAAGCTGTGCATGGGAGATCAGTGCAGGAACGTGGACAGGTAACTATTTTTTTTTAATAAACAAAGAATTAAATAAAATGGTGTGTTTTATTTCAAATAAATTATTTTTTTCTGGGTGTAGTGTGTTTTTTTTTTTAACACTTTGTAGGTTAGTAATGGGGGTGTCTTATAGAAGCCCATCATTACTAACTTGGGCTTCATGGCAGCTGGCACTGACATGAACCCCAGCCCTATTACCCGCTGCCACCGCACCAGGGCAGCGTGGAAGAGCGAGTCTAAGTGCCAGAGTTGGCACATCCTATGGATGCGCCATTTCTGGGGCGACTGACGGCTGGTGTTTCTAGCCTGGGAGGGGGCCAATATTCATGGCACCCTTCCTGGGCTATTAATATCAGCCCCCAGCTGTCTGCCTAGCCTTTGCTAGCTATTAAAATAGGGGGGACCCCACGTCATTTTTTTGGGGGGTTCCCCCATTTTAATAGCTAGTAAAGGCTAGGTATTCAGCTGGGGGCTGATATTAGTAGTCTGGGAAGCTCCGTGGGTATTACCCCCTTCCCAGGCTTCAAACATCTGCCCCAGCCGTCTGCTTAACCTCCGCTAGAGACTAAAATTATGTGGGATCCCACGCCAATTTTTTTTTAAAATAAATCCTTTATTTTAACACTAAATGACATTTGAGGATTTAATAAAGATGCAGTCCCTAAATTATTATTTATTTTTTAATTAATTTTTCCCAAAAATTTTGACGTGGGCTTTGCCATATTTTTGTATGCCAGCCAGGTACAGCATCCAGCTTCTATGAACGCGCCATTTTCCGGGGTGGCTGCGGACTGCAATTTTCAGCGGGGGGGGGGGCAGAAATCTTGGGCCTCCCTGCGCTGCAGATTCCAGCCCCCAGCTGCCTAGTTGTACCTGGCTGGACACAAAAATAGGGAGAAGCTTCACGTATTTTTTTTTTTAAATTATTTCATGAAATTCATGAAATAATTAAGAAAAAAAGGGCTTCCCTATATTGTTGTGTCCAACCAGGTACAAATAGGCAGCTGGTGGTTGGGGGCAGCCCGTTCCTGCCTACTGTACCTGGCTGGACACAAATATAGTGCGAAGCCCCACGTCAATTTTTTTTAAATTATTTCAGGAAATTCATAAAATAATTAAAAAAAATTGATGTGGGGCTTCGCCCTATATTTGTGTCCAGTCAGGTACAGCAGGCAGGAACGGGCTGCGCCCAACCACCAGCTGCCTATTTGTACCTGGTTGGACACAACAATATAGGGAAGCCCTTTTTTCTTAATTATTCCATGAATTTCATGAATTTAAAAAAAAAAAACGTGGAGCTTCGCCCTATTTTTGTGTCCAGCCAGGTACAACTAGGCAGCTGGGGGCTGGAATCTGCAGCGCAGGGAGGCCCAAGTTTTCTGGGCCCCACCCGCTGCAAATTGCAGTCCGCAGCCGCCCCGGAAAATGGCGCGTTCATAGTAGCGCCATCTTCTGGCGCTGTACCCAACTCATCCAGGGCCCTGGTGCGGTGGCTCACTGGGTAATAAAGGGGTTAAGGCCAGCTTGGCATTATCAGCTGGCCCTAAGCCCGAAATTCATGGGGTCACGCCAATATTAGACATGACCACCATGAATTTCTAGTAAAGTATTTAAAAAAAACACAAACACCCAGAAAAAAGTCCTTTAATTGAAATAAAGACACAATTCTTTATTGTTCTAAATTAAACCATACTTACCGTCACGCCCATTCCAGCTGAAGCCAACGATCTCCTGCAATAAAAGTAAAATAATAAAGCAACATCATCCTTACCTTTCCATGGCTCCCACGACAGCTTCAGCTCTGCTACATCGAGATGACAGGCTGGACCGCAGCAGAACGCTGCCATCCAGCCTGTCATCCCGCAGACACTGAGAAGCACAGGCTTGCTTGCGCTACTCAGTGTCTGACTGTGACGGCATCCAGATGAGCCGAGGTCATGTCCAATGAACTCGGCGCACCTCATGCACGTCACTGACAGCGTGGGAGAATTCTCACGCTGAAACGCTGAGTGCAGGAGAATTTTCCCACGCTGTCAGTGACGTGCATGAGGTGAGCTGAGTTCATTGGACATGACCTCACCTCATGTATGTCACTGACAGCGTGGGAGAATTCTCACGCTGAAGCGCTGAGTGCAGGAGAATTTTCCCACGCTGTCAGTGACGTGCATGAGGTGAGCCGAGTTCATTGTCGGCTCATCGGGATGCCGTCACAGCCTGACACTGAGGAGCGCAAGCATGCCTGCGCTTCTCAGTGTCCGCGGGATGACAGACTGGATGGCAGCGTTCTGCTGCGGTCCAGCCAGTCATCTCGATGTAGCAGAGCTGAAGCTGTCCTGGGAACCATGGAAAGGTAAGGATGAGGTTGCTTTATTATTTTTCTTTTATTGCAGGAGATCGTTGGCTTCAGCTGGAATGGGCGTGACGGTAAGTATGGTTTAATTTAGAACAATAAAGAATTGTGTCTTTATTTCAATTAAAGGACTTTTTTCTGGGTGTTTGTGTTTTTTTTAAATACTTTACTAGAAATTCATGGCGGTCATGTCTAATATTGGCGTGACCCAATGAATTTCGGGCTTAGGGCCAGCTGATAATGCCAAGCTGGCCTTAACCCCTTTATTACCCAGTGAGCCACCGCACCAGGGCCCTGGATGAGTTGGGTACAGTGCCAGAGGATTGCGCTTCTATGAACGCGCCATTTTCCGGGGTGGCTGCGGACTGCAATTTGCAGCGGGTGGGGCCCAGAAAGCTTGGGCCTCCCTGCGCTGCAGATTCCAGCCCCCAGCTGCCTAGTTGTACCTGGCTGGACACAAAAATAGGGCGAAGCACCACGTATTTTTTTTTTTAATTATTTCATGAAATTCATGGAATAATTAAGAAAAAAAGGGCTTCCCTATATTGTTGTGTCCGGCTAGGTACAAATAGGCAGCTGGTGGTTGGGCGCAGCCCGTTCCTGCCTACTGTACTTGACTGGACACAAATATAGGGCGAAGCCCCACATCAATTTTTTTTAATTATTTCATGAATTTCCTGAAATAATTTAAAAAAAATTGACGTGGGGCTTTGCACTATATTTGTGTCCAGCCAGGTACAGCAGGCAGGAACGGGCTGCCCCCAACCACCAGCTGCCTATTTGTACCTGGTTGGACACAACAATATAGGGTAGCCCTTTTTTTCTTAATTATTCCATGAATTTCATGAAATAATTAAAAAAAAAAAAAACGTGGGGCTTCTCCCTATTTGTGTGTCCAGCCAGGTACAACTAGGCAGCTGGGGGATGGAATCTACAGCGCAGGGAGGCCCAAGCTTTCTGCCCCCCCCCCCGCTGAAAATTGCAGTCCGCAGCCGCCCCGGAAAATGGCGCGTTCATAGAAGCTGGATGCTGTACCTGGCTGGCATACAAAAATATGGCGAAGCCCTCGTCAAAAGTTTTGGGAAAAATTAATTAAAAAATAAATAATAATTTAGGGACTGCATCTTTATTAACTCCTCAAATGTCATTTAGTGTTAAAATAAAGGATTTATTTTAAAAAAAAAATGGCGTGGGATCCCCCATAATTTTAGTCTCTAGCGGAGGTTAAGCAGACGACTGGGGCAGATGTTTGAAGCCTGGGAAGGGGGTAAAACCCACGGAGCTTCCCAGGCTACTAATATCAGCCCCCAGCTGAATACCTAGCCTTTAATAGCTATTAAAATGGGGGACCCCCCCAAAAAAAATGACGTGGGGTCCCCCCTATTTTAATAGCTAGCAAAGGCTAGGCAGACAGCTGGGGGCTGATATTAATAGCCCAGGAAGGGTGCCATGAATAATGGCCCCCTCCCAGGCTAGAAACACCAGCCATCAGCCGCCCCAGAAATGGCGCATCCATATGATGCGCCAATTCTGGCACTTAGCCTCGCTCTTCCATGCTGCCCTGGTGCGGTGGCAGGGGGTAATAGTGGTGGGGTTCATGTCAGCGCCAGCTGCCATGAAGCCCAGGTTAGTAATGATGGGCGTCTATAAGACACCCCCATTACTAACCTACAAAGTGTTAAAAAGAAAAAACACACTACACCCAGAAAAAAATAATTTATTTGAAATAAAACAGACCATTTTATTTAATTCTTAGTTTACTAAAAATAATAGTTACCTGTCCACGTTCCTGCGCTGATCTCCCATACTCAGCTGTCACATCTGGAGATGGTGATAGCTGTGCATGGCTGATGTAAGCTCACACTGCCGGGAACACGTCCGCTCCCGGCAGCGGGAGCCACTGACTGAGGTCACCGGAGTGCATTCAGTCAGTGCTGCTCCGGAGACCTCCTTTACGGCAGTGCTGTACCGTGGGAATTTCTCACGATACAGCAGGGCCGTAAAAGAGCTAACCGGAGCAGCGCTGCCTGAACTCCGGTGAACCCTTACGGCCCCGTCATTCTAGCGGCGGCAGCGGTTCAGAGCGGTCACATTCTATGTGGCTTCTCTGAACTGGAGATCTTCGTGGGACACTCGTGGACTACTACGGAGGGGTAAGGATAAGGTTGTGGTTTATTATTTTATATTTTATTACAGGAGATCGATGGCTTCGGGGAATTAGGTGTCTATGTGAGTATAGGTGTAGTTTTTTATTTTTTACTTTATTTTAGGTGGCGATCGGCGGCGACAGATAATGTATGAACTAATTTATTGTAGGTAACCACTGGCCACCAATGACATGTATTTAAAATTTATTGGGGACACAGTAGGGCAATTTAAATAGCAGAATCAGGCTGATGGGAACTACTGCTCCCATCGAGCTGATCCTGCTGGCACGAGTGGACGGGGGACAGACATAGGCCGATGGGAGTAGTAGTGTCACATCGGCCTATGTCTGCCTGCACGCACACACCCGCACACATCGAACAGACACCGCACACACTCGCAGACATCGCACAGACACCGCGCACACACCCGCACACATCGCAGACACCGCGCACACACCCGCAGACACCGCACACACCCGCACACATCGCACAGACACCGCACACACCGCGCACACACCGCGCACACACCGCACACACTCGCAGACATCGCACACACCCGCACACATCGCACAGACACCGCGCACACCCGCACACATCGCAGACATCGTACACACCCGCACACATCGGACAGACACCGCGCACACCCGCACACATCGCAGACATCGCACACACCCGCACACATCGCACAGACACCGCGCACACCCGCACACACCCACAAACATCGCACAGACACCCCGTACACACCCCGCACACACACGCGCACACACACTAATCATGACCGGTCTGATGGTCTGGGAGGTGAGGCTGACCTGTGCGGCCGTGGGAAAGTTCATGTGAGTTCATGCAATGCAGTCAAGCATGAACTCACATGAACCCTCTGAGGGCACCGTGGCTACTTCAAATGAACAGCTGATCGGCATCACCTGATACCTCAGCTGTTCATTTGAAATAACCGGCGGGAAAGCGCAGCACAGAACGGGAAAGCTGGCGGTGAAGTCTTTTCACTGCCGGCTTCCCCGCCCGGGTCCTTCGCTCCTTGGTGCTGCGCTCCCCGCCCGGTCCTAACTTACGATCGGGATGGGAGGTGGCGAGGGGAGCGGAGGATCGGGGTGGGAGGCTGCGGGGAAGCAGTATGGGGCTGTGTGATTGTTTAAAAGCCGGCGGCTTTTTACCGCCCGCCGTCTTTTAAACAATCAGGAGAATTCTCCCACGCTGGGATGGCATTCTGATGACAGGATGGATCTCAGCTGAGCGCTGCCATCCAGCTTGTCATCCTTCAGAGACACTGCAGAGCGCAGGCATTATGGGAACTTCCGATTCCGGTATTCGATATTGTAAAAGTATCGGAATTAAGTATCGGGATTCCGATACCGCGAATATCGGCCGATACCCGATATTTCAGTATCGGAATGCTCAACACTATTTATCAGACTTTCAGATAGGGGAAATGTCAGTGAGCGTTCCGATTTCCGTTCCAGAGCGATTCGCCCAATGAGTCCTTGATATTTAGTCGTTTTCAGCCAATTTTCTGGCTTTTTGAAAATTTCACTTTTTTCTGAAAATATCCACTAAATGAGGGAATAATATGTGTGAGGGTACCCCAGGAGAGTTCCAAATGTGTGTGGGTAGAATATATATCCCACGGGGGTAAAATCGAAAAAAGTTGAAAAAAAATTTTTTTTGGACTTAGTCATTTTTCCAGCGTTTATCAGACTTTCAGATAGGGGAAATGTCAGTGAGCATTCCGATTTTAGTTCCAGAGCGATTTGCCCAATGAATCCTTGATATTTAGTCGTTTTCAGCCAATATTTTGGATTTTTGAAAATTTCACTTTTTTGTGAAAATATCCACTAAATGAGGGAATAATATGTGTGAGGGTACCCCAGGAGAGTTCCAAATGTGTGTGGGTAGAATATATATCCCACGGTTATAAAATTGAAAAAAGTTGAAAAATATTTTTTTTTGGACTTAGTCATTTTTCCAGCGTTTATCAGACTTTCAGATGGGGTGAATGTCAGTGAGCATTCCGATTTCAGTTCCAGAGCGATTCGCCCAATGAGTCCTTGATATTTAGTCGTTTTCAGCAAATATTTTGGATTTTTGAAAATTTCACTTTTTTGTGAAAATATCCACTAAATGAGGGAATAATATGTGTGAGGGTACCCCAGGAGAGTTCCAAATGTGTCTGGGTATAATATATATCCCACGGTTGTAAAATTGAAAAAAGTTGAAAATATTTTTTTTTGGACTTAGTCATTTTTTCCGGCGTTTATCAGATATTCAGATAGGGGAAATGTCAGTGAGAGTTCCGATTTCAGTTCCAGAGCGGTGCGCCCAATGAGTCCTTGATATTTAGTCATTTTCAGCCAATTTTCTGGATTTTTGAAAATTTCACTTTTTTGTGAAAATATCCACTAAATGAGGGAATAATATGTGTGAGGGTACCCCAGGAGAGTTCCAAATGTTTGTGGGTAGACTATATATCCCACGGGGGTAAAATTGAAAAAAGTTGAAAAAATTTTTTTTTTGGACTTAGTCATTTTTCCAGTGTTTATCAGACTTTCAGATAGGGGAAATGTCAGTGAGCGCTCCGATTTCAGTTCCAGAGTGATTCGCCCAATGAGTCCTTGATATTTAGTCGTTTTCAGCCAATATTTTGGATTTTTGAAAATTTCACTTTTTTGTGAAAATATCCACTAAATGAGGGAATAATATGTGTGAGGGTACCCCAGGAGAGTTCCAAATGTGTGTGGGTAGAATATATATTCCACGGTTGTAAAATTGAAAAAAGTTGAAAAATATTTTTTTTTGGACTTAGTCATTTTTCCAGCGTTTATCAGACTTTCAGATGGGGTGAATGTCAGTGAGCATTCCGATTTCAGTTCCAGAGCGATTCGCCCAATGAGTCCTTGATATTTAGTCGTTTTCAGCCAATATTTTGGATTTTTGAAAATTTCACTTTTTTGTGAAAATATCCACTAAATGAGGGAATAATATGTGTGAGGGTACCCCAGGAGAGTTCCAAATGTGTGTGGGTAGAATATATATCCCACGGGGGTAAAATTGAAAAAAGTTGAAAACATTTTTTTTTGGACTTAATCATTTTTCCAGTGTTTATCAGACTTTCAGATAGGGGAAATGTCAGTGAGCGCTCCGATTTCAGTTCCAGAGCGATTCGCCCAATGAGTCCTTGATATTTAGTCGTTTTCAGCCAATATTTTGGATTTTTGAAAATTTCACTTTTTTGTGAAAATATCCACTAACTGAGGGAATAATATATGTGAGGGTACCCCAGGAGAGTTCCAAATGTGTGTAAGTAGAATATATATCCCACGGGGGTAAAATTAAAAAAAGTTGAAAAAATTTTTTTTTTAGACTTAGTCATTTTTCCGGCGTTTATCAGACTTTCAGATAGGGGAAATGTCAGTGAGCTTTCCAATTTCAGTTCCAGAGCAATTCACCCAATGAGTCCTTGATATTTAGTCGTTTTCAGCCAATTTTCTGGATTTTTGAAAATTTCACTTTTTTGTGAGAATATCCGCTAAATGAGGGAATAATATGTGTGAGGGTACCCCAAGAGAGTTACAAATGTGTGTGGGTAGAATACATATCCCACGGGGGTAAAATTGAAAAAAGTTGAAAAAATTTTTTTTTTGGAATTAGTTATTTTTCCAGCGTTTATCAGACTTTCGGATAAGGCAAATGTCAGTGAGCATTCCGATTTCAGTTCCAGAGCGATTCGCCCAATGAGTCCTTGATATTTAGTCATTTTCAGCCAATTTTCTGGCTTTTTGAAAATTTCACTTTTTTGTGAAAATATCCACTAAATGAGGGAATAATATGTGTGAGGGTACCCCAGGAGAGTTCCAAATGTGTGTGGGTAGAATATATATCCCACGGGGGTAAAATTGAAAAAAGTTGAAAAAATTTTTTTTTTGGACTTAGTCATTTTTCCAGCGTTTATCAGACTTTCAGATAGGGGAAATGTCAGTGAGCGTTCCGATTTCAGTTCCAGAGCGATTCGCCCAATGAGTCCTTGATATTTAGTCGTTTTCAGCCAGTATTTTAGATTTTTGAAAATTTCACTTTTTTGTGAAAATATCCACTAAATGAGGGAATAATATGTGTGAGGGTACCCCAGGAGTGTTCCAAATGTGTGTGGGTAGAATATATATCCCACGGGGGTAAAATTGAAAAAAGTTGAAAAAATTTTTTTTTTCGACTTAGTCATTTTTCCGCCGTTTATCCGACTTTCAGATAGGGGAAATGTCAGTGAGTGTTCCGATTTCAGTTCCAGAGCGATTCGCCCAATGAGTCCTTGATATTTAGTCGTTTTCAGCCAGTATTTTAGATTTTTGAAAATTTCACTTTTTTGTGAAAATATCCACTAAATGAGGGAATAATATGTGTGAGGGTACCCCAGGAGTGTTCCAAATGTGTGTGGGTAGAATATATATCCCACGGGGGTAAAATTGAAAAAAGTTGAAAAAATTTTTTTTTTCGACTTAGTCATTTTTCCGCCGTTTATCCGACTTTCAGATAGGGGAAATGTCAGTGAGTGTTCCGATTTCAGTTCCAGAGCGATTCGCCCAATGAGTCCTTGATATTTAGTCGTTTTCAGCCAGTATTTTAGATTTTTGAAAATTTCACTTTTTTGTGAAAATATCCACTAAATGAGGGAATAATATGTGTGAGGGTACCCCAGGAGTGTTCCAAATGTGTGTGGGTAGAATATATATCCCACGGGGGTAAAATTGAAAAAAGTTGAAAAAATTTTTTTTTTCGACTTAGTCATTTTTCCGCCGTTTATCCGACTTTCAGATAGGTTAAATGTCAGTGAGCGTTCCGATTTCAGTTCCAGAGCGGTTCGCCCAATGAGTCCTTGATATTTAGTCGTTTTCAGCCAATTTTCTGGATTTTTTAAAATTTCACATTTTTGTGAAAATATCCACTAAATGAGGGAATAATATGTGTGAGGGTACCCCAGGAGAGTTCCAAATGTGTGTGGGTAGAATATATATCCCACGGGGGTAAAATTGAAAAAAGTTGAAAAAAAAATTTTTTTGGACTTAGTCATTTTTCCAGCGTTTATCAGACTTTCAGAAAGGGGAAATGTCAGTGAGCGTTCCGATTTCAGTTCCAGAGTGATTCGCCCAATGAGTCCTTGATATTTAGTCGTTTTCAGCCAATTTTCTGGCTTTTTGAAAATTTCACTTTTTTGTGAAAATATCCACTAAATGAGGGAATAATATGTGTGAGGGTATCCCAGGAGAGTTCCAAATGTGTGTGGGTAGAATATATATCCCACGGGGGTAAAATTGAAAAAAGTTGAAAAAAATTTTTTTTTGGACTTAGTCATTTTTCCGGCGTTTATCAGACTTTCAGATAGGGGAAATGTCAGTGAGTGTTCCGATTTCAGTTCCAGAGCGTTTCGCCCAATGAGTCCTCGATATTTAGTCGTTTTCAGCCAATTTTCTGGATTTTTGAAAATTTCACATTTTTGTGAAAATATCCACTAAATGAGGGAATAATATGTGTGAGGGTACCCCAGGAGAGTTCCAAATGTGTGTGAGTAGAATATATATCCCACGGGGGTAAAATTGAAAAAAGTAGAAAAAATTTTTTTTTTGGACTTAGTCATTTTTCCGGCGTTTATCAGACTTTCAGATAGGGCAAACGTCAGTGAGCGTTCCGATTTCAGTTGCAGAGCAATTCACCCAATGAGTCCTTGATATTTAGTCGTTTTCAGCCAATATTTTGGATTTTTGAAAATTTCACTTTTTTGTGTAAATATCCACTAAATGATGGAATAATATGTGTGAGGGTACCCCAGGAGAGTTCCAAATGTGTGTGAGTAGAATATATATCCCACGGGGGTAAAATTGAAAAAAGTAGAAAAAAATTTTTTTTTGGGACTTAGTCATTTTTCCGGCGTTTATCAGACTTTCAGATAGGGCAAATGTCAGTGAGCGTTCCGATTTCAGTTGCAGAGCGATTCACCCAATGAGTCCTTGATATTTATTCGTTTTCAGCCAATATTTTGGATTTTTGAAAATTTCACTTTTTTGTGAAAATATCCATTAAATGAGGGAATAATATATGTGAGGGTACCAAGGAGAGTTCCAAATGTGTGTGGGTAGAATATATATCCCACGGGGGTAAAATTGAAAAAAGTTGAAAAAATTTTTTTTTTAGACTTAGTCATTTTTCCGGCGTTTATCCGACTTTCAGATAGGGGAAATGTCAGTGAGTGTTCCGATTTCAGTTCCAGAGCGATTCGCCCAATGAGTCCTTGATATTTAGTCGTTTTCAGCCAATTTTCTGGATTTTTGAAAATTTCACTTTTTTGTGAAAATATCCACTAAATGAGGGAATAATATGTGTGAGGGTACAGCAGGAGAGTTCAAAATGTTTGTGGGTAGAATATATATCCCACGGGGGTAAAATTGAAAACAGTTTAAAAAAATTTTTTTTTGGACTTAGTCATTTTTCCGGCGTTTATCAGACTTTCAGATAGGGGAAATGTCAGGGAGCGTTCCGATTTCAGTTCCAGAGCGATTCGCCCAATGAGTCCTTGATATTTAGTCAATTTCAGCCAATTTTCTGGATTTTTGAAAATTTCACTTTTTTGTGAAAATATCCACTAAATGAGGGAATAATATTTGTGAGGGTAGAATATATATCCCACGGGTTTAAAATTGAAAAAAGTTGAAATCATTTTTTTCTTGGACTTACTCATTTTTCCGGCGTTTATCAGACTTTCAGATAGGGGAAATGTCAGTGAGTGTTCCAATTTCAGTTCCAGTGCGATTCGCCCAATGAGTCTATGATATTTAGTTGTTTTCAGCCAATTTTCTGGATTTTTGAAAATTTCACTTTTTTGTGAAAATATCCACTAAATGAGGGAATAATATGTGTGAGGGTACCCCAGGAGTGTTCCAAATGTGTGTGGGTAGAATATATATCCCACGGGGGTAAAATTGAAAAAAGTTGAAAAAATTTTTTTTTTCGACTTAGTCATTTTTCCGCCGTTTATCCGACTTTCAGATAGGGGAAATGTCAGTGAGTGTTCCGATTTCAGTTCCAGAGCGATTCGCCCAATGAGTCCTTGATATTTAGTCGTTTTCAGCCAGTATTTTAGATTTTTGAAAATTTCACTTTTTTGTGAAAATATCCACTAAATGAGGGAATAATATGTGTGAGGGTACCCCAGGAGTGTTCCAAATGTGTGTGGGTAGAATATATATCCCACGGGGGTAAAATTGAAAAAAGTTGAAAAAATTTTTTTTTTGGAATTAGTTATTTTTCCAGCGTTTATCAGACTTTCGGATAAGGCAAATGTCAGTGAGCATTCCGATTTCAGTTCCAGAGCGATTCGCCCAATGAGTCCTTGATATTTAGTCATTTTCAGCCAATTTTCTGGCTTTTTGAAAATTTCACTTTTTTGTGAAAATATCCACTAAATGAGGAAATAATATGTGTGAGGGTACCCCAGGAGAGTTCCAAATGTGTGTGGGTAGAATATATATCCCACGGGGGTAAAATTGAAAAAAGTTGAAAATTTTTTTTTTTTGGACTTAGTCATTTTTCCAGTGTTTATCAGACTTTCAGATAGGGGAAATGTCAGTGAGCGTTCCGATTTCAGTTCCAGAGCGATTCGCCCAATGAGTCCTTGATATTTAGTCGTTTTCAGCCAGTATTTTAGATTTTTGAAAATTTCACTTTTTTGTGAAAATATCCACTAAATGAGGGAAAAATATGTGTAAGGGTACCCCAGGAGAGTTCCAAATGTGTGTGGGTAGAATATATATCCCACGGGGGTAAAATTGAAAAAAGTTTAAAAAAAAATTTTTTTTGAACTTAGTCATTTTTCTGGCGTTTATCAGACTTTCAGACAGGTGAAATGTCAATGAGCGTTCCGATTTCAGTTCCAGAGCGATTCGCCCAATGAGTCCTTGATATTTAGTCGTTTTCAGCCAATTTTCTGGATTTTTGAAAATTTCACTTTTTTGTGAAAATATCCACTAAATGAGGGAATAATATGTGTGAGGGTAGAATATATATCCCACGGGGGTAAAATTGAAAAAAGTTGAAAACATTTTTTTTTGGACTTAGTCATTTTTCCGGCGTTTATCAGACTTTCAGATAGGGGAAATGTCAATGAGCGTTCCGATTTCAGTTCCAGAGCGATTTGCCCAATGAGTCCTTGATATTTAGTCGTTTTCAGCCAATTTTCTGGATTTTTGAAAATTTCACTTTTTTGTGAAAATATCCACTAAATGAGGGAATAATATGTGTGAGGGTACAGCAGGAGAGTTCAAAATGTTTGTGGGTAGAATATATATCCCACGGGGGTAAAATTGAAAACAGTTTAAAAAAATTTTTTTTTGGACTTAGTCATTTTTCCGGCGTTTATCAGACTTTCAGATAGGGGAAATGTCAGGGAGCGTTCCGATTTCAGTTCCAAAGCGATTCGCCCAATGAGTCCTTGATATTTAGTCCATTTCAGCCAATTTTCTGGATTTTTGAAAATTTCACTTTTTTGTGAAAATATCCACTAAATGAGGGAATAATATTTGTGAGGGTAGAATATATATCCCACGGGTTTAAAATTGAAAAAAGTTGAAATCATTTTTTTTTTGGACTTTCTCATTTTTCCGGCGTTTATCAGACTTTCAGATAGGGGAAATGTCAGTGAGTGTTCCAATTTCAGTTCCAGTGCGATTCGCCCAATGAGTCTATGATATTTAGTTGTTTTCAGCCAATTTTCTGGATTTTTGAAAATTTCACTTTTTTGTGAAAATATCCACTAAATGAGGGAATAATATGTGTGAGGGTACCCCAGGAGTGTTCCAAATGTGTGTGGGTAGAATATATATCCCACGGGGGTAAAATTGAAAAAAGTTGAAAAAATTTTTTTTTTCGACTTAGTCATTTTTCCGGCGTTTATCAGACTTTCAGATAGGGGAAATGTCAGTGAGTGTTCCGATTTCAGTTCCAGAGCGATTCGCCCAATGAGTCCTTGATATTTAGTCGTTTTCAGCCAGTATTTTAGATTTTTGAAAATTTCACTTTTTTGTGAAAATATACACTAAATGAGGGAATAATATGTGTGAGGGTACCCCAGGAGTGTTCCAAATGTGTGTGGGTAGAATATATATCCCACGGGGGTAAAATTGAAAAAAGTTGAAATCATTTTTTTTTTGGACTTACTCATTTTTCCGGCGTTTATCAGACTTTCAGATAGGGGAAATGTCAGTGAGTGTTCCAATTTCAGTTCCAGTGCGATTCGCCCAATGAGTCTATGATATTTAGTTGTTTTCAGCTAATTTTCTGGATTTTTGAAAATTTCACTTTTTTGTGAAAATATCCACTAAATGAGGGAATAATATGTGTGAGGGTACCCCAGGAGAGTTCCAAATGTGTGTGGGTAGAATATATATCCCACGGGGGTAAAATTGAAAAAAGTTGAAAAAAAAATTTTTTTGGACTTAGTCATTTTTCCAGCGTTTATCAGACTTTCAGAAAGGGGAAATGTCAGTGAGCGTTCCGATTTCAGTTCCAGAGTGATTCGCCCAATGAGTCCTTGATATTTAGTCGTTTTCAGCCAATTTTCTGGCTTTTTGAAAATTTCACTTTTTTGTGAAAATATCCACTAAATGAGGGAATAATATGTGTGAGGGTACCCCAGGAGAGCTCCAAATGTGTGTGGGTAGAATATATATCCCACGGGGGTAAAATTGAAAAAAGTTGAAAAAATTTTTTTTTTCGACTTAGTCATTTTTCCGCCGTTTATCCGACTTTCAGATAGGGGAAATGTCAGTGAGTGTTCCGATTTCAGTTCCAGAGCGATTCGCCCAATGAGTCCTTGATATTTAGTCGTTTTCAGCCAGTATTTTAGATTTTTGAAAATTTCACTTTTTTGTGAAAATATCCACTAAATGAGGGAATAATATGTGTGAGGGTACCCCAGGAGTGTTCCAAATGTGTGTGGGTAGAATATATATCCCACGGGGGTAAAATTGAAAAAAGTTGAAAAAATTTTTTTTTTGGAATTAGTTATTTTTCCAGCGTTTATCAGACTTTCGGATAAGGCAAATGTCAGTGAGCATTCCGATTTCAGTTCCAGAGCGATTCGCCCAATGAGTCCTTGATATTTAGTCATTTTCAGCCAATTTTCTGGCTTTTTGAAAATTTCACTTTTTTGTGAAAATATCCACTAAATGAGGGAATAATATGTGTGAGGGTACCCCAGGAGAGTTCCAAATGTGTGTGGGTAGAATATATATCCCACGGGGGTAAAATTGAAAAAAGTTGAAAATTTTTTTTTTTTGGACTTAGTCATTTTTCCAGTGTTTATCAGACTTTCAGATAGGGGAAATGTCAGTGAGCGTTCCGATTTCAGTTCCAGAGCGATTCGCCCAATGAGTCCTTGATATTTAGTCGTTTTCAGCCAGTATTTTAGATTTTTGAAAATTTCACTTTTTTGTGAAAATATCCACTAAATGAGGGAAAAATATGTGTAAGGGTACCCCAGGAGAGTTCCAAATGTGTGTGGGTAGAATATATATCCCACGGGGGTAAAATTGAAAAAAGTTGAAAAAATTTTTTTTTTGGAATTAGTTATTTTTCCAGCGTTTATCAGACTTTCGGATAAGGCAAATGTCAGTGAGCATTCCGATTTCAGTTCCAGAGCGATTCGCCCAATGAGTCCTTGATATTTAGTCATTTTCAGCCAATTTTCTGGCTTTTTGAAAATTTCACTTTTTTGTGAAAATATCCACTAAATGAGGGAATAATATGTGTGAGGGTACCCCAGGAGAGTTCCAAATGTGTGTGGGTAGAATATATATCCCACGGGGGTAAAATTGAAAAAAGTTGAAAATTTTTTTTTTTTGGACTTAGTCATTTTTCCAGTGTTTATCAGACTTTCAGATAGGGGAAATGTCAGTGAGCGTTCCGATTTCAGTTCCAGAGCGATTCGCCCAATGAGTCCTTGATATTTAGTCGTTTTCAGCCAGTATTTTAGATTTTTGAAAATTTCACTTTTTTGTGAAAATATCCACTAAATGAGGGAAAAATATGTGTAAGGGTACCCCAGGAGAGTTCCAAATGTGTGTGGGTAGAATATATATCCCACGGGGGTAAAATTGAAAAAAGTTTAAAAAAAAATTTTTTTTGAACTTAGTCATTTTTCCGGCGTTTATCAGACTTTCAGACAGGTGAAATGTCAATGAGCGTTCCGATTTCAGTTCCAGAGCGATTCGCCCAATGAGTCCTTGATATTTAGTCGTTTTCAGCCAATTTTCTGGATTTTTGAAAATTTCACTTTTTTGTGAAAATATCCACTAAATGAGGGAATAATATGTGTGAGGGTAGAATATATATCCCACGGGTTTAAAATTGAAAAAAGTTGAAATCATTTTTTTTTTGGACTTTCTCATTTTTCCGGCGTTTATCAGACTTTCAGATAGGGGAAATGTCAGTGAGTGTTCCAATTTCAGTTCCAGTGCGATTCGCCCAATGAGTCTATGATATTTAGTTGTTTTCAGCCAATTTTCTGGATTTTTGAAAATTTCACTTTTTTGTGAAAATATCCACTAAATGAGGGAATAATATGTGTGAGGGTACCCCAGGAGTGTTCCAAATGTGTGTGGGTAGAATATATATCCCACGGGGGTAAAATTGAAAAAAGTTGAAAAAATTTTTTTTTTCGACTTAGTCATTTTTCCGGCGTTTATCAGACTTTCAGATAGGGGAAATGTCAGTGAGTGTTCCGATTTCAGTTCCAGAGCGATTCGCCCAATGAGTCCTTGATATTTAGTCGTTTTCAGCCAGTATTTTAGATTTTTGAAAATTTCACTTTTTTGTGAAAATATACACTAAATGAGGGAATAATATGTGTGAGGGTACCCCAGGAGTGTTCCAAATGTGTGTGGGTAGAATATATATCCCACGGGGGTAAAATTGAAAAAAGTTGAAATCATTTTTTTTTTGGACTTACTCATTTTTCCGGCGTTTATCAGACTTTCAGATAGGGGAAATGTCAGTGAGTGTTCCAATTTCAGTTCCAGTGCGATTCGCCCAATGAGTCTATGATATTTAGTTGTTTTCAGCTAATTTTCTGGATTTTTGAAAATTTCACTTTTTTGTGAAAATATCCACTAAATGAGGGAATAATATGTGTGAGGGTACCCCAGGAGAGTTCCAAATGTGTGTGGGTAGAATATATATCCCACGGGGGTAAAATTGAAAAAAGTTGAAAAAAAAATTTTTTTGGACTTAGTCATTTTTCCAGCGTTTATCAGACTTTCAGAAAGGGGAAATGTCAGTGAGCGTTCCGATTTCAGTTCCAGAGTGATTCGCCCAATGAGTCCTTGATATTTAGTCGTTTTCAGCCAATTTTCTGGCTTTTTGAAAATTTCACTTTTTTGTGAAAATATCCACTAAATGAGGGAATAATATGTGTGAGGGTACCCCAGGAGAGCTCCAAATGTGTGTGGGTAGAATATATATCCCACGGGGGTAAAATTGAAAAAAGTTGAAAAAATTTTTTTTTTCGACTTAGTCATTTTTCCGCCGTTTATCCGACTTTCAGATAGGGGAAATGTCAGTGAGTGTTCCGATTTCAGTTCCAGAGCGATTCGCCCAATGAGTCCTTGATATTTAGTCGTTTTCAGCCAGTATTTTAGATTTTTGAAAATTTCACTTTTTTGTGAAAATATCCACTAAATGAGGGAATAATATGTGTGAGGGTACCCCAGGAGTGTTCCAAATGTGTGTGGGTAGAATATATATCCCACGGGGGTAAAATTGAAAAAAGTTGAAAAAATTTTTTTTTTGGAATTAGTTATTTTTCCAGCGTTTATCAGACTTTCGGATAAGGCAAATGTCAGTGAGCATTCCGATTTCAGTTCCAGAGCGATTCGCCCAATGAGTCCTTGATATTTAGTCATTTTCAGCCAATTTTCTGGCTTTTTGAAAATTTCACTTTTTTGTGAAAATATCCACTAAATGAGGGAATAATATGTGTGAGGGTACCCCAGGAGAGTTCCAAATGTGTGTGGGTAGAATATATATCCCACGGGGGTAAAATTGAAAAAAGTTGAAAATTTTTTTTTTTTGGACTTAGTCATTTTTCCAGTGTTTATCAGACTTTCAGATAGGGGAAATGTCAGTGAGCGTTCCGATTTCAGTTCCAGAGCGATTCGCCCAATGAGTCCTTGATATTTAGTCGTTTTCAGCCAGTATTTTAGATTTTTGAAAATTTCACTTTTTTGTGAAAATATCCACTAAATGAGGGAAAAATATGTGTAAGGGTACCCCAGGAGAGTTCCAAATGTGTGTGGGTAGAATATATATCCCACGGGGGTAAAATTGAAAAAAGTTGAAAAAATTTTTTTTTTGGAATTAGTTATTTTTCCAGCGTTTATCAGACTTTCGGATAAGGCAAATGTCAGTGAGCATTCCGATTTCAGTTCCAGAGCGATTCGCCCAATGAGTCCTTGATATTTAGTCATTTTCAGCCAATTTTCTGGCTTTTTGAAAATTTCACTTTTTTGTGAAAATATCCACTAAATGAGGGAATAATATGTGTGAGGGTACCCCAGGAGAGTTCCAAATGTGTGTGGGTAGAATATATATCCCACGGGGGTAAAATTGAAAAAAGTTGAAAATTTTTTTTTTTTGGACTTAGTCATTTTTCCAGTGTTTATCAGACTTTCAGATAGGGGAAATGTCAGTGAGCGTTCCGATTTCAGTTCCAGAGCGATTCGCCCAATGAGTCCTTGATATTTAGTCGTTTTCAGCCAGTATTTTAGATTTTTGAAAATTTCACTTTTTTGTGAAAATATCCACTAAATGAGGGAAAAATATGTGTAAGGGTACCCCAGGAGAGTTCCAAATGTGTGTGGGTAGAATATATATCCCACGGGGGTAAAATTGAAAAAAGTTTAAAAAAAAATTTTTTTTGAACTTAGTCATTTTTCCGGCGTTTATCAGACTTTCAGACAGGTGAAATGTCAATGAGCGTTCCGATTTCAGTTCCAGAGCGATTCGCCCAATGAGTCCTTGATATTTAGTCGTTTTCAGCCAATTTTCTGGATTTTTGAAAATTTCACTTTTTTGTGAAAATATCCACTAAATGAGGGAATAATATGTGTGAGGGTAGAATATATATCCCACGGGGGTAAAATTGAAAAAAGTTGAAAACATTTTTTTTTGGACTTAGTCATTTTTCCGGCGTTTATCAGACTTTCAGATAGGGGAAATGTCAATGAGCGTTCCGATTTCAGTTCCAGAGCGATTTGCCCAATGAGTCCTTGATATTTAGTCGTTTTCAGCCAATTTTCTGGATTTTTGAAAATTTCACTTTTTTGTGAAAATATCCACTAAATGAGGGAATAATATGTGTGAGGGTACAGCAGGAGAGTTCAAAATGTTTGTGGGTAGAATATATATCCCACGGGGGTAAAATTGAAAACAGTTTAAAAAAATTTTTTTTTGGACTTAGTCATTTTTCCGGCGTTTATCAGACTTTCAGATAGGGGAAATGTCAGGGAGCGTTCCGATTTCAGTTCCAGAGCGATTCGCCCAATGAGTCCTTGATATTTAGTCAATTTCAGCCAATTTTCTGGATTTTTGAAAATTTCACTTTTTTGTGAAAATATCCACTAAATGAGGGAATAATATTTGTGAGGGTAGAATATATATCCCACGGGTTTAAAATTGAAAAAAGTTGAAATCATTTTTTTTTTGGACTTACTCATTTTTCCGGCGTTTATCAGACTTTCAGATAGGGGAAATGTCAGTGAGTGTTCCAATTTCAGTTCCAGTGCGATTCGCCCAATGAGTCTATGATATTTAGTTGTTTTCAGCCAATTTTCTGGATTTTTGAAAATTTCACTTTTTTGTGAAAATATCCACTAAATGAGGGAATAATATGTGTGAGGGTACCCCAGGAGTGTTCCAAATGTGTGTGGGTAGAATATATATCCCACGGGGGTAAAATTGAAAAAAGTTGAAAAAATTTTTTTTTTCGACTTAGTCATTTTTCCGGCGTTTATCAGACTTTCAGATAGGGGAAATGTCAATGAGTGTTCCGATTTCAGTTCCAGAGCGATTCGCCCAATGAGTCCTTGATATTTAGTCGTTTTCAGCCAGTATTTTAGATTTTTGAAAATTTCACTTTTTTGTGAAAATATACACTAAATGAGGGAATAATATGTGTGAGGGTACCCCAGGAGTGTTCCAAATGTGTGTGGGTAGAATATATATCCCACGGGGGTAAAATTGAAAAAAGTTGAAATCATTTTTTTTTTGGACTTACTCATTTTTCCGGCGTTTATCAGACTTTCAGATAGGGGAAATGTCAGTGAGTGTTCCAATTTCAGTTCCAGTGCGATTCGCCCAATGAGTCTATGATATTTAGTTGTTTTCAGCCAATTTTCTGGATTTTTGAAAATTTCACTTTTTTGTGAAAATATCCACTAAATGAGGGAATAATATGTGTGAGGGTACCCCAGGAGAGTTCCAAATGTGTGTGGGTAGAATATATATCCCACGGGGGTAAAATTGAAAAAAGTTGAAAAAAAAATTTTTTTGGACTTAGTCATTTTTCCAGCGTTTATCAGACTTTCAGAAAGGGGAAATGTCAGTGAGCGTTCCGATTTCAGTTCCAGAGTGATTCGCCCAATGAGTCCTTGATATTTAGTCGTTTTCAGCCAATTTTCTGGCTTTTTGAAAATTTCACTTTTTTGTGAAAATATCCACTAAATGAGGGAATAATATGTGTGAGGGTACCCCAGGAGAGTTCCAAATGTGTGTGGGTAGAATATATATCCCACGGGGGTAAAATTGAAAAAAGTTGAAAAAAATTTTTTTTTGGACTTAGTCATTTTTCCGGCGTTTATCAGACTTTCAGATAGGGGAAATGTCAGTGAGTGTTCCGATTTCAGTTCCAGAGCGATTCGCCCAATGAGTCCTCGATATTTAGTCGTTTTCAGCCAATTTTCTGGATTTTTGAAAATTTCACATTTTTGTGAAAATATCCACTAAATGAGGGAATAATATGTGTGAGGGTACCCCAGGAGAGTTCCAAATGTGTGTGAGTAGAATATATATCCCACGGGGGTAAAATTGAAAAAAGTAGAAAAAATTTTTTTTTTGGACTTAGTCATTTTTCCGGCGTTTATCAGACTTTCAGATAGGGCAAACGTCAGTGAGCGTTCCGATTTCAGTTGCAGAGCAATTCACCCAATGAGTCCTTGATATTTAGTCGTTTTCAGCCAATATTTTGGATTTTTGAAAATTTCACTTTTTTGTGTAAATATCCACTAAATGATGGAATAATATGTGTGAGGGTACCCCAGGAGAGTTCCAAATGTGTGTGAGTAGAATATATATCCCACGGGGGTAAAATTGAAAAAAGTAGAAAAAAATTTTTTTTTGGGACTTAGTCATTTTTCCGGCGTTTATCAGACTTTCAGATAGGGCAAATGTCAGTGAGCGTTCCGATTTCAGTTGCAGAGCGATTCACCCAATGAGTCCTTGATATTTATTCGTTTTCAGCCAATATTTTGGATTTTTGAAAATTTCACTTTTTTGTGAAAATATCCATTAAATGAGGGAATAATATATGTGAGGGTACCAAGGAGAGTTCCAAATGTGTGTGGGTAGAATATATATCCCACGGGGGTAAAATTGAAAAAAGTTGAAAAAATTTTTTTTTTGGACTTAGTCATTTTTCCGGCGTTTATCAGACTTTCAGATAGGGGAAATATCAGTGAGCGTTCCGATTTCTGTTCCAGAGCGGTTCGCCCAATGACTCCTTGATATTTAGTCGTTTTCAGCCAATTTTCTGGATTTTTGAAAATTTCACTTTTTTGTGAAAATATCCACTAAGTGAGGGAATAATATGTGTGAGGGTACCCCAGGAGAGTTCCAAATGTGTGTGGGTAGAATATATATCCCACGGGGGTAAAATTGAAAAAAGTTGAAAACATTTTTTTTTGGACTTAATCATTTTTCCAGTGTTTATCAGACTTTCAGATAGGGGAAATGTCAGTGAGCGCTCCGATTTCAGTTCCAGAGCGATTCGCCCAATGAGTCCTTGATATTTAGTCGTTTTCAGCCAATATTTTGGATTTTTGAAAATTTCACTTTTTTGTGAGAATATCCGCTAAATGAGGGAATAATATGTGTGAGGGTACCCCAAGAGAGTTACAAATGTGTGTGGGTAGAATACATATCCCACGGGGGTAAAATTGAAAAAAGTTGAAAATTTTTTTTTTTTGGACTTAGTCATTTTTCCGGCGTTTATCAGACTTTCAGATAGGGGAAATGTCAATGAGCGTTCCGATTTCAGTTCCAGAGCGATTTGCCCAATGAGTCCTTGATATTTAGTCGTTTTCAGCCAATTTTCTGGATTTTTGAAAATTTCACTTTTTTGTGAAAATATCCACTAAATGAGGGAATAATATGTGTGAGGGTACAGCAGGAGAGTTCAAAATGTTTGTGGGTAGAATATATATCCCACGGGGGTAAAATTGAAAACAGTTTAAAAAATTTTTTTTTGGACTTAGTCATTTTTCCGGCGTTTATCAGACTTTCAGATAGGGGAAATGTCAGGGAGCGTTCCGATTTCAGTTCCAGAGCGATTCGCCCAATGAGTCCTTGATATTTAGTCAATTTCAGCCAATTTTCTGGATTTTTGAAAATTTCACTTTTTTGTGAAAATATCCACTAAATGAGGGAATAATATTTGTGAGGGTAGAATATATATCCCACGGGTTTAAAATTGAAAAAAGTTGAAATCATTTTTTTTTTGGACTTACTCATTTTTCCGGCGTTTATCAGACTTTCAGATAGGGGAAATGTCAGTGAGTGTTCCAATTTCAGTTCCAGTGCGATTCGCCCAATGAGTCTATGATATTTAGTTGTTTTCAGCCAATTTTCTGGATTTTTGAAAATTTCACTTTTTTGTGAAAATATCCACTAAATGAGGGAATAATATGTGTGAGGGTACCCCAGGAGTGTTCCAAATGTGTGTGGGTAGAATATATATCCCACGGGGGTAAAATTGAAAAAAGTTGAAAAAATTTTTTTTTTCGACTTAGTCATTTTTCCGCCGTTTATCCGACTTTCAGATAGGGGAAATGTCAGTGAGTGTTCCGATTTCAGTTCCAGAGCGATTCGCCCAATGAGTCCTTGATATTTAGTCGTTTTCAGCCAGTATTTTAGATTTTTGAAAATTTCACTTTTTTGTGAAAATATCCACTAAATGAGGGAATAATATGTGTGAGGGTACCCCAGGAGTGTTCCAAATGTGTGTGGGTAGAATATATATCCCACGGGGGTAAAATTGAAAAAAGTTGAAAAAATTTTTTTTTTGGAATTAGTTATTTTTCCAGCGTTTATCAGACTTTCGGATAAGGCAAATGTCAGTGAGCATTCCGATTTCAGTTCCAGAGCGATTCGCCAAATGAGTCCTTGATATTTAGTCATTTTCAGCCAATTTTCTGGCTTTTTGAAAATTTCACTTTTTTGTGAAAATATCCACTAAATGAGGGAATAATATGTGTGAGGGTACCCCAGGAGAGTTCCAAATGTGTGTGGGTAGATTATATATCCCACGGGGGTAAAATTGAAAAAAGTTGAAAAAAATTTTTTTTTTGGACTTAGTCATTTTTCCGGCGTTTATCAGACTTTCAGATAGGGGAAATGTCAGTGAGCGTTCCGATTTCTGTTCCAGAGCGGTTCGCCCAATGAGTCCTTGATATTTAGTCGTTTTCAGCCAATTTTCTGGCTTTTTGAAAATTTCACTTTTTTGTGAAAATATCCACTAAATGAGGGAATAATATGTGTGAGGGTACCCCAGGAGAGTTCCAAATGTGTGTGGGTAGAATATATATCCCACGGGGGTAAAATTGAAAAAAGTTGAAAATTTTTTTTTTTTGGACTTAGTCATTTTTCCAGTGTTTATCAGACTTTCAGATAGGGGAAATGTCAGTGAGCGTTCCGATTTCAGTTCCAGAGCGATTCGCCCAATGAGTCCTTGATATTTAGTCGTTTTCAGCCAGTATTTTAGATTTTTGAAAATTTCACTTTTTTGTGAAAATATCCACTAAATGAGGGAAAAATATGTGTAAGGGTACCCCAGGAGAGTTCCAAATGTGTGTGGGTAGAATATATATCCCACGGGGGTAAAATTGAAAAAAGTTTAAAAAAAAATTTTTTTTGAACTTAGTCATTTTTCCGGCGTTTATCAGACTTTCAGACAGGTGAAATGTCAATGAGAGTTCCGATTTCAGTTCCAGAGCGATTCGCCCAATGAGTCCTTGATATTTAGTCGTTTTCAGCCAATTTTCTGGATTTTTGAAAATTTCACTTTTTTGTGAAAATATCCACTAAATGAGGGAATAATATGTGTGAGGGTAGAATATATATCCCACGGGGGTAAAATTGAAAAAAGTTGAAAACATTTTTTCTTGGACTTAGTCATTTTTCCGGCGTTTATCAGACTTTCAGATAGGGGAAATGTCAATGAGCGTTCCAATTTCAGTTCCAGAGCGATTTGCCCAATGAGTCCTTGATATTTAGTCGTTTTCAGCCAATTTTCTGGATTTTTGAAAATTTCACTTTTTTGTGAAAATATCCACTAAATGAGGGAATAATATGTGTGAGGGTACAGCAGGAGAGTTCAAAATGTTTGTGGGTAGAATATATATCCCACGGGGGTAAAATTGAAAACAGTTTAAAAAAATTTTTTTTTGGACTTAGTCATTTTTCCGGCGTTTATCAGACTTTCAGATAGGGGAAATGTCAGGGAGCGTTCCGATTTCAGTTCCAGAGCGATTCGCCCAATGAGTCCTTGATATTTAGTCAATTTCAGCCAATTTTCTGGATTTTTGAAAATTTCACTTTTTTGTGAAAATATCCACTAAATGAGGGAATAATATTTGTGAGGGTAGAATATATATCCCACGGGTTTAAAATTGAAAAAAGTTGAAATCATTTTTTTTTTGGACTTACTCATTTTTCCGGCGTTTATCAGACTTTCGGATAGGGGAAATGTCAGTGAGTGTTCCAATTTCAGTTCCAGTGCGATTCGCCCAATGAGTCTATGATATTTAGTTGTTTTCAGCCAATTTTCTGGATTTTTGAAAATTTCACTTTTTTGTGAAAATATCCACTAAATGAGGGAATAATATGTGTGAGGGTACCCCAGGAGTGTTCCAAATGTGTGTGGGTAGAATATATATCCCACGGGGGTAAAATTGAAAAAAGTTGAAAAAATTTTTTTTTTCGACTTAGTCATTTTTCCGCCGTTTATCCGACTTTCAGATAGGGGAAATGTCAGTGAGTGTTCCGATTTCAGTTCCAGAGCGATTCGCCCAATGAGTCCTTGATATTTAGTCGTTTTCAGCCAGTATTTTAGATTTTTGAAAATTTCACTTTTTTGTGAAAATATCCACTAAATGAGGGAATAATATGTGTGAGGGTACCCCAGGAGTGTTCCAAATGTGTGTGGGTAGAATATATATCCCACGGGGGTAAAATTGAAAAAAGTTGAAAAAATTTTTTTTTTGGAATTAGTTATTTTTCCAGCGTTTATCAGACTTTTGGATAAGGCAAATGTCAGTGAGCATTCCGATTTCAGTTCCAGAGCGATTCGCCCAATGAGTCCTTGATATTTAGTCATTTTCAGCCAATTTTCTGGCTTTTTGAAAATTTCACTTTTTTGTGAAAATATCCACTAAATGAGGGAATAATATGTGTGAGGGTACCCCAGGAGAGTTCCAAATGTGTGTGGGTAGATTATATATCCCACGGGGGTAAAATTGAAAAAAGTTGAAAATTTTTTTTTTTTGGACTTAGTCATTTTTCCAGTGTTTATCAGACTTTCAGATAGGGGAAATGTCAGTGAGCGTTCCGATTTCAGTTCCAGAGCGATTCGCCCAATGAGTCCTTGATATTTAGTCGTTTTCAGCCAGTATTTTAGATTTTTGAAAATTTCACTTTTTTGTGAAAATATCCACTAAATGAGGGAAAAATATGTGTAAGGGTACCCCAGGAGAGTTCCAAATGTGTGTGGGTAGAATATATATCCCACGGGGGTAAAATTGAAAAAAGTTAAAAAAAAAATTTTTTTTGAACTTAGTCATTTTTCCGGCGTTTATCAGACTTTCAGACAGGTGAAATGTCAATGAGCGTTCCGATTTCAGTTCCAGAGCGATTCGCCCAATGAGTCCTTGATATTTAGTCGTTTTCAGCCAATTTTCTGGATTTTTGAAAATTTCACTTTTTTGTGAAAATATCCACTAAATGAGGGAATAATATGTGTGAGGGTAGAATATATATCCCACGGGGGTAAAATTGAAAAAAGTTGAAAACATTTTTTTTTGGACTTAGTCATTTTTCCGGCGTTTATCAGACTTTCAGATAGGGGAAATGTCAATGAGCGTTCCGATTTCAGTTCCAGAGCGATTTGCCCAATGAGTCCTTGATATTTAGTCGTTTTCAGCCAATTTTCTGGATTTTTGAAAATTTCACTTTTTTGTGAAAATATCCACTAAATGAGGGAATAATATGTGTGAGGGTACAGCAGGAGAGTTCAAAATGTTTGTGGGTAGAATATATATCCCACGGGGGTAAAATTGAAAACAGTTTAAAAAAATTTTTTTTTGGACTTAGTCATTTTTCCGGCGTTTATCAGACTTTCAGATAGGGGAAATGTCAGGGAGCGTTCCGATTTCAGTTCCAGAGCGATTCGCCCAATGAGTCCTTGATATTTAGTCAATTTCAGCCAATTTTCTGGATTTTTGAAAATTTCACTTTTTTGTGAAAATATCCACTAAATGAGGGAATAATATTTGTGAGGGTAGAATATATATCCCACGGGTTTAAAATTGAAAAAAGTTGAAATCATTTTTTTTTTGGACTTACTCATTTTTCCGGCGTTTATCAGACTTTCAGATAGGGGAAATGTCAGTGAGTGTTCCAATTTCAGTTCCAGTGCGATTCGCCCATTGAGTCTATGATATTTAGTTGTTTTCAGCCAATTTTCTGGATTTTTGAAAATTTCACTTTTTTGTGAAAATATCCACTAAATGAGGGAATAATATGTGTGAGGGTACCCCAGGAGTGTTCCAAATGTGTGTGGGTAGAATATATATCCCACGGGGGTAAAATTGAAAAAAGTTGAAAAATTTTTTTTTTTCGACTTAGTCATTTTTCCGCCGTTTATCCGACTTTCAGATAGGGGAAATGTCAGTGAGTGTTCCGATTTCAGTTCCAGAGCGATTCGCCCAATGAGTCCTTGATATTTAGTCGTTTTCAGCCAATTTTCTGGATTTTTGAAAATTTCACTTTTTTGTGAAAATATCCACTAAATGAGGGAATAATATGTGTGAGGGTACAGCAGGAGAGTTCAAAATGTTTGTGGGTAGAATATATATCCCACGGGGGTAAAATTGAAAACAGTTTAAAAAAATTTTTTTTTGGACTTAGTCATTTTTCCGGCGTTTATCAGACTTTCAGATAGGGGAAATGTCAGGGAGCGTTCCGATTTCAGTTCCAGAGCGATTCGCCCAATGAGTCCTTGATATTTAGTCAATTTCAGCCAATTTTCTGGATTTTTGAAAATTTCACTTTTTTGTGAAAATATCCACTAAATGAGGGAATAATATTTGTGAGGGTAGAATATATATCCCACGGGTTCAAAATTGAAAAAAGTTGAAATCATTTTTTTTTTGGACTTACTCATTTTTCCGGCGTTTATCAGACTTTCAGATAGGGGAAATGTCAGTGAGTGTTCCAATTTCAGTTCCAGTGCGATTCGCCCAATGAGTCTATGATATTTAGTTGTTTTCAGCCAATTTTCTGGATTTTTGAAAATTTCACTTTTTTGTGAAAATATCCACTAAATGAGGGAATAATATGTGTGAGGGTACCCCAGGAGTGTTCCAAATGTGTGTGGGTAGAATATATATCCCACGGGGGTAAAATTGAAAAAAGTTGAAAAAATTTTTTTTTTCGACTTAGTCATTTTTCCGCCGTTTATCCGACTTTCAGATAGGGGAAATGTCAGTGAGTGTTCCGATTTCAGTTCCAGAGCGATTCGCCCAATGAGTCCTTGATATTTAGTCGTTTTCAGCCAGTATTTTAGATTTTTGAAAATTTCACTTTTTTGTGAAAATATACACTAAATGAGGGAATAATATGTGTGAGGGTACCCCAGGAGTGTTCCAAATGTGTGTGGGTAGAATATATATCCCACGGGGGTAAAATTGAAAAAAGTTGAAAAAATTTTTTTTTTCGACTTAGTCATTTTTCCGCCGTTTATCCGACTTTCAGATAGGTTAAATGTCAGTGAGCGTTCCGATTTCAGTTCCAGAGCGGTTCGCCCAATGAGTCCTTGATATTTAGTCGTTTTCAGCCAATTTTCTGGATTTTTTAAAATTTCACATTTTTGTGAAAATATTCACTAAATGAGGGAATAATATGTGTGAGGGTACCCCAGGAGAGTTCCAAATGTGTGTGGGTAGAATATATATCCCACGGGGGTAAAATTGAAAAAAGTTGAAAAAAAAATTTTTTTGGACTTAGTCATTTTTCCAGCGTTTATCAGACTTTCAGAAAGGGGAAATGTCAGTGAGCGTTCCGATTTCAGTTCCAGAGTGATTCGCCCAATGAGTCCTTGATATTTAGTCGTTTTCAGCCAATTTTTTGGCTTTTTGAAAATTTCACTTTTTTGTGAAAATATCCACTAAATGAGGGAATAATATGTGTGAGGGTACCCCAGGAGAGTTCCAAATGTGTGTGGGTAGAATATATATCCCACGGGGGTAAAATTGAAAAAAGTTGAAAAAAATTTTTTTTTGGACTTAGTCATTTTTCCGGCGTTTATCAGACTTTCAGATAGGGGAAATGTCAGTGAGTGTTCCGATTTCAGTTCCCGAGCGTTTCGCCCAATGAGTCCTTGATATTTAGTCGTTTTCAGCCAATTTTCTGGATTTTTGAAAATTTCACATTTTTGTGAAAATATCCACTAAATGAGGGAATAATATGTGTGAGGGTACCCCAGGAGAGTTCCAAATGTGTGTGAGTAGAATATATATCCCACGGGGGTAAAATTGAAAAAAGTAGAAAAAATTTTTTTTTTGGACTTAGTCATTTTTCCGGCGTTTATCAGACTTTCAGATAGGGCAAACGTCAGTGAGCGTTCCGATTTCAGTTGCAGAGCAATTCACCCAATGAGTCCTTGATATTTAGTCGTTTTCAGCCAATATTTTGGATTTTTGAAAATTTCACTTTTTTGTGTAAATATCCACTAAATGATGGAATAATATGTGTGAGGGTACCCCAGGAGAGTTCCAAATGTGTGTGAGTAGAATATATATCCCACGGGGGTAAAATTGAAAAAAGTAGAAAAAAATTTTTTTTTGGGACTTAGTCATTTTTCCGGTGTTTATCAGACTTTCAGATAGGGCAAATGTCAGTGAGCATTCCGATTTCAGTTGCAGAGCGATTCACCCAATGAGTCCTTGATATTTATTCGTTTTCAGCCAATATTTTGGATTTTTGAAAATTTCACTTTTTTGTGAAAATATCCATTAAATGAGGGAATAATATATGTGAGGGTACCAAGGAGAGTTCCAAATGTGTGTGGGTAGAATATATATCCCACGGGGGTAAAATTGAAAAAAGTTGAAAAAATTTTTTTTTTGGACTTAGTCATTTTTCCGGCGTTTATCAGACTTTCAGATAGGGGAAATATCAGTGAGCGTTCCGATTTCTGTTCCAGAGCGGTTCGCCCAATGACTCCTTGATATTTAGTCGTTTTCAGCCAATTTTCTGGATTTTTGAAAATTTCACTTTTTTGTGAAAATATCCACTAAGTGAGGGAATAATATGTGTGAGGGTACCCCAGGAGAGTTCCAAATGTGTGTGGGTAGAATATATATCCCACGGGGGTAAAATTGAAAAAAGTTGAAAACATTTTTTTTTGGACTTAATCATTTTTCCAGTGTTTATCAGACTTTCAGATAGGGGAAATGTCAGTGAGCGCTCCGATTTCAGTTCCAGAGCGATTCGCCCAATGAGTCCTTGATATTTAGTCGTTTTCAGCCAATATTTTGGATTTTTGAAAATTTCACTTTTTTGTGAAAATATCCACTAACTGAGGGAATAATATATGTGAGGGTACCCCAGGAGAGTTCCAAATGTGTGTAAGTAGAATATATATCCCACGGGGGTAAAATTAAAAAAAGTTGAAAAAATTTTTTTTTTAGACTTAGTCATTTTTCCGGCGTTTATCAGAATTTCAGATAGGGGAAATGTCAGTGAGCTTTCCAATTTCAGTTCCAGAGCAATTCACCCAATGAGTCCTTGATATTTAGTCGTTTTCAGCCAATTTTCTGGATTTTTGAAAATTTCACTTTTTTGTGAGAATATCCGCTAAATGAGGGAATAATATGTGTGAGGGTACCCCAAGAGAGTTACAAATGTGTGTGGGTAGAATACATATCCCACGGGGGTAAAATTGAAAAAAGTTGAAAAAATTTTTTTTTTGGAATTAGTTATTTTTCCAGCGTTTATCAGACTTTCGGATAAGGCAAATGTCAGTGAGCATTCCGATTTCAGTTCCAGAGCGATTCGCCCAATGAGTCCTTGATATTTAGTCATTTTCAGCCAATTTTCTGGCTTTTTGAAAATTTCACTTTTTTGTGAAAATATCCACTAAATGAGGGAATAATATGTGTGAGGGTACCCCAGGAGAGTTCCAAATGTGTGTGGGTAGATTATATATCCCACGGGGGTAAAATTGAAAAAAGTTGAAAAAAATTTTTTTTTTGGACTTAGTCATTTTTCCGGCGTTTATCAGACTTTCAGATAGGGGAAATGTCAGTGAGCGTTCCGATTTCTGTTCCAGAGCGGTTCGCCCAATGAGTCCTTGATATTTAGTCGTTTTCAGCCAATTTTCTGGATTTTTGAAAATTTCACTTTTTTGTGAAAATATCCACTAAATGAGGGAATAATATGTGTGAGGGTACCCCAGGAGAGTTCCAAATGTGTGTGGGTAGAATATATATCCCACGGGGGTAAAATTGAAAAAAGTTGAAAATTTTTTTTTTTTTGGACTTAGTCATTTTTCCAGTGTTTATCAGACTTTCAGATAGGGGAAATGTCAGTGAGCGTTCCGATTTCAGTTCCAGAGCGATTTGCCCAATGAGTCCTTGATATTTAGTCGTTTTCAGCCAATTTTCTGGATTTTTGAAAATTTCACTTTTTTGTGAAAATATCCACTAAATGAGGGAATAATATGTGTGAGGGTACAGCAGGAGAGTTCAAAATGTTTGTGGGTAGAATATATATCCCACGGGGGTAAAATTGAAAACAGTTTAAAAAAATTTTTTTTTGGACTTAGTCATTTTTCCGGCGTTTATCAGACTTTCAGATAGGGGAAATGTCAGGGAGCGTTCCGATTTCAGTTCCAGAGCGATTCGCCCAATGAGTCCTTGATATTTAGTCAATTTCAGCCAATTTTCTGGATTTTTGAAAATTTCACTTTTTTGTGAAAATATCCACTAAATGAGGGAATAATATTTGTGAGGGTAGAATATATATCCCACGGGTTTAAAATTGAAAAAAGTTGAAATCATTTTTTTTTTGGACTTACTCATTTTTCCGGCGTTTATCAGACTTTCAGATAGGGGAAATGTCAGTGAGTGTTCCAATTTCAGTTCCAGTGCGATTCGCCCCATGAGTCTATGATATTTAGTTGTTTTCAGCCAATTTTCTGGATTTTTGAAAATTTCACTTTTTTGTGAAAATATCCACTAAATGAGGGAATAATATGTGTGAGGGTACCCCAGGAGAGTTCCAAATGTGTGTGGGTAGAATATATATCCCACGGGGGTAAAATTGAAAAAAGTTGAAAAATATTTTTTTTTGGACTTAGTCATTTTTCCGGCGTTTATCCGACTTTCAGGTAGGGGAAATGTCAGTAAACGTTCCGATTTCACTTCCAGAGTGATTCGCCCAATGAGTCCTTGATATTTATTCATTTTCAGCCAATTTTCTGGATTTATGAAAATTTCACTTTTTTTGTGAAAATATCCACTAAATGAGGGAATAATATGTCTGAGGGTAGAATATATATCCCACGGGGGTAAAATTGAAAAAAGTTGAAAACATTTTTTTTTGGACTTAGTCATATTTCCGGCGTTTATCAGACTTTCAGATAGGGGAAATTTCACTTTTTTGTGAAAATATCCACTAAATGAGGGAATAATATGTGTGAGGGTACCCCAGGAGAGTTCCAAATGTGTGTGGGTAGAATATATATCCCACGGGGGTAAAATTGAAAAAAGTTGAAAAAAATTTTTTTTTGGACTTAGTCATTTTTCCGGCGTTTATCAGACTTTCAGATAGGAGAAATTTCAGTGAGTGTTCCAATTTCAGTTCCAGAGCGATTCGCCCAATGAGTCTATGATATTTAGTTGTTTTCAGCCAATTTTCTGGATTTTTCAAAATGTCACTTTTTTGTGAAAATATCCACTAAATGAGGGAATAATATGTGTGAGGTTAGAATATATATCCCACGGGGGTAAAATTGAAAAAAGTTGAAAACATTTTTTTTTGGACTTTGTAATTTTTCCGGCTTTTATCAGACTTTCAGATAGGAGAAATGTCAGGGAGCGTTCCAATTTAAGTTCCAGAGTGATTCGCCCAATGAGTCAATGATATTTAGTCGTTTTCAGCCAATTTTCTGGATCTTTGAAAATTTCACTTTTTTGTGAAAATATCCACTAACTGAGGGAATAATATGTGTGAGGGTAGAATATATATCCCACGGGGTAAAATTGAAAAAAGTTGAAAACATTTTTTTTTGGACTTAGTCATTTTTCCGGCGTTTATCAGACTTTCAGATATGGGAAATGTCAATGAGCGTTCCGATTTCAGTTCCAGAGCGATTTGCCCAATGAGTCCTTGATATTTAGTCGTTTTCAGCCAATTTTCTGGATTTTTGAAAATTTCACTTTTTTGTGAAAATATCCACTAAATGAGGGAATAATATGTGTGAGGGCACAGCAGGAGAGTTCCAAATGTGTGTGGGTAGAATATATATCCCACGGGGGTAAAATTGAAAAAAAAATTTTTTTGGACTTAGTCATTTTTCCGGCGTTTATCAGACTTTCAGATAGGGGAAATGTCAGGGAGCGTTCCGATTTCAGTTCCAGAGTGATTCGCCCAATGAGTCCATGATATTTAGTCGTTTTCAGCCAATTTTCTGGATTTTTGAAAATTTCACTTTTTTGTGAAAATATCTACTAAATTAGGGAATAATATTTGTGAGAGTAGAATACATATACCACGGGGGTAAAATTTAAAAAAGTTGAAATCATTTTTTTTTGGACTTCGTCATTTTTGCGGCGTTTATCAGACTTTCAGATAGGGGAAATGTCAGTGAGTGTTCTAATTTCAGTTCCAGAGCGATTCGCCCAATGAGTCTATGATATTTAGTTGTTTTCAGCCAATTTTCTGGATTTTTGAAAATTTCACTTTTTTGTGAAAATATCCACTAAATAAGGGTAAATATGTGTGAGGGTACCCCAGGAGAGTTCCAAATGTGTGTGGGTAGAATATATATCCCACGGGGGTAAAATTGAAAAAAGTTTAAAAAAAATTTTTTTTTGGACTCAGTCATTTCTCCGGCGTTTATCAGACTTTCAGATAGGGGAAATGTCAGTGAGCGTTCCGATTTCAGTTCCAGAGCGATTCGCCCAATAATTTTTTGATGTTTAGTCGTTTTCAGCCAATATTTAGTATTTTTGAAAATTTCACTTTTTTGTGAAAATATCCACTAAATGAGGGAATAATATGTGTGAGGGTACCCCAGGAGATTTCCAAATGTGTGTGGGTAGAATATATATCCCACGGGGGTAAAATTGAAAAAAGTTGAAAAAAATTTTTTTTTGGACTTAGTCATTTTTCCGGCGTTTATCAGACTTTCAGACAGGGGAAATGTCAATGAGCGTTCCGATTTCAGTTCCAGAGCGATTCGCCCAATGAGTCCTTGATATTTAGTCGTTTTCAGCCATTTTTCTGGATTTTTGAAAATTTCACTTTTTTGTGAAAATATCCACTAAATGAGGGAATAATATGTGTGAGGGTAGAATATATATCCCAAGGGGGTAAAATTGAAAAAAGTTGAAAACATAATTTTTTGGACTTGGTAATTTTTCCGGCGTTTATCAGACTTTCAGATAGGAGAAATGTCAGGGAGCGTTCCGATTTCAGTTCCAGAGTGATTCGCCCAATGAGTCAATGATATTTAGTCATTTTCAGCCAATTTTCTGGATTTTTGAAAATGTCACTTTTTTGTGAAAATATCCACTAAATGAGGGAATAATATGTGTGAGGTTAGAATATATATCCCACGGGGGTAAAATTGAAAAAAGTTGAAAACATTTTTTTTTGGACTTGGTAATTTTTCCGGCGTTTATCAGACTTTCATGTAAGAGAAATGTCAGGGAGCGTTCCGATATCAGTTCCAGAGTGATTCGCCCAATGAGTCAATGATATTTAGTCATTTTCAGCCAATTTTCTGGATCTTTGAAAATTTCACTTTTTTGTGAAAATATCCACTAAATGAGGGAATAATATGTGTGAGGGTAGAATATATATCCCACGGGGGTAAAATTGAAAAAAGTTGAAAACATTTTTTTTTTGGACTTAGTCATTTTTCCGGCGTATATCAGACTTTCAGATAGGGGAAATGTCATTGAGCGTTCCGATTTCAGTTCCAGAGCGATTCGCCCAATGTGTCCTTGATATTTAGTCGTTTTCAGCCAATTTTCTGGAGTTTTGAAAATTTCACTTTTTTGTGAAAATATCCACTAAATGAGGGAATAATATTTGTGAGGGTAGAATATATATCCCACGGGGTTAAAATTGAAAAAAGTTGAAAACATTTTTTTTGGACTTGGTCATTTTTCCGGCGTTTATCAGACTTTCAGATAGGGGAAATGTCAGTGAGCGTTCCGATTTCAGTTCCAGAGCGATTCGCCCAATGTGTCCTTGATATTTAGTCGTTATTAGCCAATTTTCTGGATTTTTGAAAATTTCACTTTTTTGTGAAAATATCCACTAAATGAGGGAATAATATGTTTGAGGGTAGAATATATATCCCACGGGGGTAAAATTGAAAAAAGTTGAAAACATTTTTTTTGGACTTGGTCATTTTTCCGGCGTTTATCAGACTTTCAGATAGGGGAAATGTCAGTGAGTGTTCCAATTTCAGTTCCAGAGCGATTCGCCCAATGAGTCTATGATATTTAGTTGTTTTCAGCCAATTTTCTGGATTTTTGAAAATTTCACTTTTTTGTGAAAATATCCACTAAATGAGGGAATAATATGTGTGAGGGTACCCCAGGAGAGTTCCAAATGTGTGTGGGTAGAATATATATCCCACGGGGGAAAAATTGAAAAAAGTTGAAAAAAATTTTTTCTTTCGACTTAGTAATTTTTTGGCATTTATCAAACTTTCAGATAGGGGAAATGTCAGTGAACGTTCCAATTTCAGTTCTAGAGCGATTCGCCCAATGAGTCTTTGATATTTAGTCGTTTTCAGCCAATATTTTGGATTTTTGAAAATTTCACTTTTTTTGTGAAAATATCCACTAAATGAGGGAATAATATGTGTGAGGGTACCCCAGGAGAGTTCCAAATGTGTGTGGGTAGAATATATATCCCACGGGGGTAAAATTGAAAAAAGTTGAAAAAATTTTTTTTTTGGACTTAGTCATTTTTCCGGCATTTATCAGACTTTCAGATAGAGGAAATGTCAGTGAGCGTTCCGTTTTCAGTTCCAGAGCGATTCGCCCAATGAGTCCTTTATATTTAGTCGTTTTCAGCCAATTTTCTGGATTTTTGAAAATTTCACTTTTTTGTGAAAATATCTACTAAATGAGGGAATAATATTTGTGAGGGTAGAATACATATCCCACGGGGGTAAAATTGAAAAAAGTTGAAATCATTTTTTTTGGACTTAGTCATTTTTGCGGCGTTTATCAGACTTTCAGATAGGGGAAATGTCAGTGAGCGTTCCGATTTCAGTTCCAGAGCGATTCGCCCAATGTGTCCTTGATATTTAGTCGTTTTCAGCCAATATTTTGGATTTTTGAAAATTTCACTTTTTTTGTGAAAATATCCACTAAATGAGGGAATAATATGTGTGAGGGTACACCAGGAGATTTCCAAATGCGTGTGGGTAGAATATATATCCCACGGGGGTAAAATTGAAAAAAGTTTAAAAAAAATTTTTTTTTGGACTCAGTCATTTCTCCGGCGTTTATCAGACTTTCAGATAGGGGAAATGTCAGTGAGCGTTCCGATTTCAGTTCCAGAGCGATTCGCCCAATGATTTTTTGATATTTAGTCGTTTTCAGCCAATATTTAGTATTTTTGAAAATTTCACTTTTTTGTGAAAATATCCACTAAATGAGGGAATAAAATGTGTGAGGGTACCCCAGGAGAGTTCCAAATGTGTGTGGGTAGAATATATATCCCACGGGGGTAACATTGAAAAAAGTTGAAAACATTTTTTTTTGGACTTGGTAATTTTTCTGGCGTTTATCAGACTTTCAGATAGGAGAAATGTCAGTGAGTGTTCCAATTTCAGTTCCAGAGCCATTCGCCCAATGAGTCTATGATATTTAGTTGTTTTCAGCCAATTTTCTGGATTTTTGATAATGTCACTTTTTTGTGAAAATATCCACTAAGTGAGGGAATAATATGTGTGATGTTAGAATATATATCCCACGGGGGTAAAATTGAAAAAAGTTGAAAACATTTTTTTTTGGACTTGGTAATTTTTCCGGCGTTTATCAGACTTTCAGATAGGAGAAATGTCAGGGAGGGTTCCGATTTCAGTTCCAGAGTGATTCGCCCAATGAGTCAATGCTATTTAGTCGTTTTCAGCCAATTTTCTGGATTTTTGAAAATTTCACTTTTTTGTGAAAATATCCACTAAATGAGGGAATAATATGTGTGAGGGTACCCCAGGAGAGTTCCAAATGTGTGTGGGTAGAATATATATCCCACGGGGGTAAAATTGAAAAAAGTTGAAAACATTATTTTTTGGACTTAGTCATTTTTCCGGCGTTTATCTGACTTTCAGATAGGGGAAATGTCAGTGAGCTTTCTGATTTCAATTCCAGAGCAATTCGCCCAATGAGTCCTTGATATTTAGTCGTTTTCCGTCAATTTTCTGGATTTTTGAAAATTTCACTTTTTTGTGAAAATATCCACTAAATGAGGGAATAATATGTGTGAGGGTACCCCAGGAGAGTTCCAAATGTGTGTGGGTAGAATATATATCCCACGGGGGTAAAATTGAAAAAAGTTGAAAACATTTTTTTTTTGGACTTAGTCATTTTTCCGGCGTATATCAGACTTTCAGATAGGGGAAATGTCATTGAGCGTTCCGATTACAGTTCCAGAGCGATTCGCCCAATGTGTCCTTGATATTTAGTCGTTTTCAGCCAATTTTCTGGATTTTTGAAAATTTCACTTTTTTGTGAAAATATCCACTAAATGAGGGAATAATATGTGTGAGGGTACCCCAGGAGAGTTCCAAATGTGTGTGGGTAGAATATATATCCCACGGGGGTAAAATTGAAAAAAGTTGAAAACATTTTTTTTTGGACTTTGTAATTTTTCCGGCTTTTATCAGACTTTCAGATAGGAGAAATGTCAGGGAGCGTTCCAATTTAAGTTCCAGAGTGATTCGCCCAATGAGTCAATGATATTTAGTCGTTTTCAGCCAATTTTCTGGATCTTTGAAAATTTCACTTTTTTGTGAAAATATCCACTAACTGAGGGAATAATATGTGTGAGGGTAGAATATATATCCCACGGGGTAAAATTGAAAAAAGTTGAAAACATTTTTTTTTGGACTTAGTCATTTTTCCGGCGTTTATCAGACTTTCAGATATGGGAAATGTCAATGAGCGTTCCGATTTCAGTTCCAGAGCGATTTGCCCAATGAGTCCTTGATATTTAGTCGTTTTCAGCCAATTTTCTGGATTTTTGAAAATTTCACTTTTTTGTGAAAATATCCACTAAATGAGGGAATAATATGTGTGAGGGCACAGCAGGAGAGTTCCAAATGTGTGTGGGTAGAATATATATCCCACGGGGGTAAAATTGAAAAAAAAATTTTTTTGGACTTAGTCATTTTTCCGGCGTTTATCAGACTTTCAGATAGGGGAAATGTCAGGGAGCGTTCCGATTTCAGTTCCAGAGTGATTCGCCCAATGAGTCCATGATATTTAGTCGTTTTCAGCCAATTTTCTGGATTTTTGAAAATTTCACTTTTTTGTGAAAATATCTACTAAATTAGGGAATAATATTTGTGAGAGTAGAATACATATACCACGGGGGTAAAATTTAAAAAAGTTGAAATCATTTTTTTTTGGACTTCGTCATTTTTGCGGCGTTTATCAGACTTTCAGATAGGGGAAATGTCAGTGAGTGTTCTAATTTCAGTTCCAGAGCGATTCGCCCAATGAGTCTATGATATTTAGTTGTTTTCAGCCAATTTTCTGGATTTTTGAAAATTTCACTTTTTTGTGAAAATATCCACTAAATAAGGGTAAATATGTGTGAGGGTACCCCAGGAGAGTTCCAAATGTGTGTGGGTAGAATATATATCCCACGGGGGTAAAATTGAAAAAAGTTTAAAAAAAATTTTTTTTTGGACTCAGTCATTTCTCCGGCGTTTATCAGACTTTCAGATAGGGGAAATGTCAGTGAGCGTTCCGATTTCAGTTCCAGAGCGATTCGCCCAATAATTTTTTGATGTTTAGTCGTTTTCAGCCAATATTTAGTATTTTTGAAAATTTCACTTTTTTGTGAAAATATCCACTAAATGAGGGAATAATATGTGTGAGGGTACCCCAGGAGAGTTCCAAATGTGTGTGGGTAGAATATATATCCCACGGGGGTAAAATTGAAAAAAGTTGAAAAAAATTTTTTTTTGGACTTAGTCATTTTTCCGGCGTTTATCAGACTTTCAGACAGGGGAAATGTCAATGAGCGTTCCGATTTCAGTTCCAGAGCGATTCGCCCAATGAGTCCTTGATATTTAGTCGTTTTCAGCCATTTTTCTGGATTTTTGAAAATTTCACTTTTTTGTGAAAATATCCACTAAATGAGGGAATAATATGTGTGAGGGTAGAATATATATCCCAAGGGGGTAAAATTGAAAAAAGTTGAAAACATAATTTTTTGGACTTGGTAATTTTTCCGGCGTTTATCAGACTTTCAGATAGGAGAAATGTCAGGGAGCGTTCCGATTTCAGTTCCAGAGTGATTCGCCCAATGAGTCAATGATATTTAGTCATTTTCAGCCAATTTTCTGGATTTTTGAAAATGTCACTTTTTTGTGAAAATATCCACTAAATGAGGGAATAATATGTGTGAGGTTAGAATATATATCCCACGGGGGTAAAATTGAAAAAAGTTGAAAACATTTTTTTTTGGACTTGGTAATTTTTCCGGCGTTTATCAGACTTTCATGTAGGAGAAATGTCAGGGAGCGTTCCGATATCAGTTCCAGAGTGATTCGCCCAATGAGTCAATGATATTTAGTCATTTTCAGCCAATTTTCTGGATCTTTGAAAATTTCACTTTTTTGTGAAAATATCCACTAAATGAGGGAATAATATGTGTGAGGGTAGAATATATATCCCACGGGGGTAAAATTGAAAAAAGTTGAAAACATTTTTTTTTTGGACTTAGTCATTTTTCCGGCGTATATCAGACTTTCAGATAGGGGAAATGTCATTGAGCGTTCCGATTTCAGTTCCAGAGCGATTCGCCCAATGTGTCCTTGATATTTAGTCGTTTTCAGCCAATTTTCTGGAGTTTTGAAAATTTCACTTTTTTGTGAAAATATCCACCAAATGAGGGAATAATATTTGTGAGGGTAGAATATATATCCCACGGGGTTAAAATTGAAAAAAGTTGAAAACATTTTTTTTGGACTTGGTCATTTTTCCGGCGTTTATCAGACTTTCAGATAGGGGAAATGTCAGTGAGCGTTCCGATTTCAGTTCCAGAGCGATTCGCCCAATGTGTCCTTGATATTTAGTCGTTATTAGCCAATTTTCTGGATTTTTGAAAATTTCACTTTTTTGTGAAAATATCCACTAAATGAGGGAATAATATGTTTGAGGGTAGAATATATATCCCACGGGGGTAAAATTGAAAAAAGTTGAAAACATTTTTTTTGGACTTGGTCATTTTTCCGGCGTTTATCAGACTTTCAGATAGGGGAAATGTCAGTGAGTGTTCCAATTTCAGTTCCAGAGCGATTCGCCCAATGAGTCTATGATATTTAGTTGTTTTCAGCCAATTTTCTGGATTTTTGAAAATTTCACTTTTTTGTGAAAATATCCACTAAATGAGGGAATAATATGTGTGAGGGTACCCCAGGAGAGTTCCAAATGTGTGTGGGTAGAATATATATCCCACGGGGGAAAAATTGAAAAAAGTTGAAAAAAATTTTTTCTTTCGACTTAGTAATTTTTTGGCATTTATCAAACTTTCAGATAGGGGAAATGTCAGTGAACGTTCCAATTTCAGTTCTAGAGCGATTCGCCCAATGAGTCTTTGATATTTAGTCGTTTTCAGCCAATATTTTGGATTTTTGAAAATTTCACTTTTTTTGTGAAAATATCCACTAAATGAGGGAATAATATGTGTGAGGGTACCCCAGGAGAGTTCCAAATGTGTGTGGGTAGAATATATATCCCACGGGGGTAAAATTGAAAAAAGTTGAAAAAATTTTTTTTTTGGACTTAGTCATTTTTCCGGCATTTATCAGACTTTCAGATAGAGGAAATGTCAGTGAGCGTTCCGTTTTCAGTTCCAGAGCGATTCGCCCAATGAGTCCTTTATATTTAGTCGTTTTCAGCCAATTTTCTGGATTTTTGAAAATTTCACTTTTTTGTGAAAATATCTACTAAATGAGGGAATAATATTTGTGAGGGTAGAATACATATCCCACGGGGGTAAAATTGAAAAAAGTTGAAATCATTTTTTTTGGACTTAGTCATTTTTGCGGCGTTTATCAGACTTTCAGATAGGGGAAATGTCAGTGAGCGTTCCGATTTCAGTTCCAGAGCGATTCGCCCAATGTGTCCTTGATATTTAGTCGTTTTCAGCCAATATTTTGGATTTTTGAAAATTTCACTTTTTTTGTGAAAATATCCACTAAATGAGGGAATAATATGTGTGAGGGTACACCAGGAGATTTCCAAATGCGTGTGGGTAGAATATATATCCCACGGGGGTAAAATTGAAAAAAGTTGAAAAAAATTTTTTTTTGGACTTAGTCATTTTTCCGGCGTTTATCAGACTTTCAGACAGGGGAAATGTCAATGAGCGTTCCGATTTCAGTTCCAGAGCGATTCGCCCAATGAGTCCTTGATATTTAGTCGTTTTCAGCCATTTTTCTGGATTTTTGAAAATTTCACTTTTTTGTGAAAATATCCACTAAATGAGGGAATAATATGTGTGAGGGTAGAATATATATCCCAAGGGGGTAAAATTGAAAAAAGTTGAAAACATAATTTTTTGGACTTGGTAATTTTTCCGGCGTTTATCAGACTTTCAGATAGGAGAAATGTCAGGGAGCGTTCCGATTTCAGTTCCAGAGTGATTCGCCCAATGAGTCAATGATATTTAGTCATTTTCAGCCAATTTTCTGGATTTTTGAAAATGTCACTTTTTTGTGAAAATATCCACTAAATGAGGGAATAATATGTGTGAGGTTAGAATATATATCCCACGGGGGTAAAATTGAAAAAAGTTGAAAACATTTTTTTTTGGACTTGGTAATTTTTCCGGCGTTTATCAGACTTTCATGTAGGAGAAATGTCAGGGAGCGTTCCGATATCAGTTCCAGAGTGATTCGCCCAATGAGTCAATGATATTTAGTCATTTTCAGCCAATTTTCTGGATCTTTGAAAATTTCACTTTTTTGTGAAAATATCCACTAAATGAGGGAATAATATGTGTGAGGGTAGAATATATATCCCACGGGGGTAAAATTGAAAAAAGTTGAAAACATTTTTTTTTTGGACTTAGTCATTTTTCCGGCGTATATCAGACTTTCAGATAGGGGAAATGTCATTGAGCGTTCCGATTTCAGTTCCAGAGCGATTCGCCCAATGTGTCCTTGATATTTAGTCGTTTTCAGCCAATTTTCTGGAGTTTTGAAAATTTCACTTTTTTGTGAAAATATCCACTAAATGAGGGAATAATATTTGTGAGGGTAGAATATATATCCCACGGGGTTAAAATTGAAAAAAGTTGAAAACATTTTTTTTGGACTTGGTCATTTTTCCGGCGTTTATCAGACTTTCAGATAGGGGAAATGTCAGTGAGCGTTCCGATTTCAGTTCCAGAGCGATTCGCCCAATGTGTCCTTGATATTTAGTCGTTATTAGCCAATTTTCTGGATTTTTGAAAATTTCACTTTTTTGTGAAAATATCCACTAAATGAGGGAATAATATGTTTGAGGGTAGAATATATATCCCACGGGGGTAAAATTGAAAAAAGTTGAAAACATTTTTTTTGGACTTGGTCATTTTTCCGGCGTTTATCAGACTTTCAGATAGGGGAAATGTCAGTGAGTGTTCCAATTTCAGTTCCAGAGCGATTCGCCCAATGAGTCTATGATATTTAGTTGTTTTCAGCCAATTTTCTGGATTTTTGAAAATTTCACTTTTTTGTGAAAATATCCACTAAATGAGGGAATAATATGTGTGAGGGTACCCCAGGAGAGTTCCAAATGTGTGTGGGTAGAATATATATCCCACGGGGGAAAAATTGAAAAAAGTTGAAAAAAATTTTTTCTTTCGACTTAGTAATTTTTTGGCATTTATCAAACTTTCAGATAGGGGAAATGTCAGTGAACGTTCCAATTTCAGTTCTAGAGCGATTCGCCCAATGAGTCTTTGATATTTAGTCGTTTTCAGCCAATATTTTGGATTTTTGAAAATTTCACTTTTTTTGTGAAAATATCCACTAAATGAGGGAATAATATGTGTGAGGGTACCCCAGGAGAGTTCCAAATGTGTGTGGGTAGAATATATATCCCACGGGGGTAAAATTGAAAAAAGTTGAAAAAATTTTTTTTTTGGACTTAGTCATTTTTCCGGCATTTATCAGACTTTCAGATAGAGGAAATGTCAGTGAGCGTTCCGTTTTCAGTTCCAGAGCGATTCGCCCAATGAGTCCTTTATATTTAGTCGTTTTCAGCCAATTTTCTGGATTTTTGAAAATTTCACTTTTTTGTGAAAATATCTACTAAATGAGGGAATAATATTTGTGAGGGTAGAATACATATCCCACGGGGGTAAAATTGAAAAAAGTTGAAATCATTTTTTTTGGACTTAGTCATTTTTGCGGCGTTTATCAGACTTTCAGATAGGGGAAATGTCAGTGAGCGTTCCGATTTCAGTTCCAGAGCGATTCGCCCAATGTGTCCTTGATATTTAGTCGTTTTCAGCCAATATTTTGGATTTTTGAAAATTTCACTTTTTTTGTGAAAATATCCACTAAATGAGGGAATAATATGTGTGAGGGTACACCAGGAGATTTCCAAATGCGTGTGGGTAGAATATATATCCCACGGGGGTAAAATTGAAAAAAGTTTAAAAAAAATTTTTTTTTGGACTCAGTCATTTCTCCGGCGTTTATCAGACTTTCAGATAGGGGAAATGTCAGTGAGCGTTCCGATTTCAGTTCCAGAGCGATTCGCCCAATGATTTTTTGATATTTAGTCGTTTTCAGCCAATATTTAGTATTTTTGAAAATTTCACTTTTTTGTGAAAATATCCACTAAATGAGGGAATAAAATGTGTGAGGGTACCCCAGGAGAGTTCCAAATGTGTGTGGGTAGAATATATATCCCACGGGGGTAACATTGAAAAAAGTTGAAAACATTTTTTTTTGGACTTGGTAATTTTTCTGGCGTTTATCAGACTTTCAGATAGGAGAAATGTCAGTGAGTGTTCCAATTTCAGTTCCAGAGCCATTCGCCCAATGAGTCTATGATATTTAGTTGTTTTCAGCCAATTTTCTGGATTTTTGATAATGTCACTTTTTTGTGAAAATATCCACTAAGTGAGGGAATAATATGTGTGATGTTAGAATATATATCCCACGGGGGTAAAATTGAAAAAAGTTGAAAACATTTTTTTTTGGACTTGGTAATTTTTCCGGCGTTTATCAGACTTTCAGATAGGAGAAATGTCAGGGAGGGTTCCGATTTCAGTTCCAGAGTGATTCGCCCAATGAGTCAATGCTATTTAGTCGTTTTCAGCCAATTTTCTGGATTTTTGAAAATTTCACTTTTTTGTGAAAATATCCACTAAATGAGGGAATAATATGTGTGAGGGTACCCCAGGAGAGTTCCAAATGTGTGTGGGTAGAATATATATCCCACGGGGGTAAAATTGAAAAAAGTTGAAAACATTATTTTTTGGACTTAGTCATTTTTCCGGCGTTTATCTGACTTTCAGATAGGGGAAATGTCAGTGAGCTTTCTGATTTCAATTCCAGAGCAATTCGCCCAATGAGTCCTTGATATTTAGTCGTTTTCCGTCAATTTTCTGGATTTTTGAAAATTTCACTTTTTTGTGAAAATATCCACTAAATGAGGGAATAATATGTGTGAGGGTACCCCAGGAGAGTTCCAAATGTGTGTGGGTAGAATATATATCCCACGGGGGTAAAATTGAAAAAAGTTGAAAACATTTTTTTTTTGGACTTAGTCATTTTTCCGGCGTATATCAGACTTTCAGATAGGGGAAATGTCATTGAGCGTTCCGATTACAGTTCCAGAGCGATTCGCCCAATGTGTCCTTGATATTTAGTCGTTTTCAGCCAATTTTCTGGATTTTTGAAAATTTCACTTTTTTGTGAAAATATCCACTAAATGAGGGAATAATATTTGTGAGGGTAGAATATATATCCCACGGGGTTAAAATTGAAAAAAGTTGAAAACATTTTTTTTGGACTTGGTCATTTTTCCAGCGTTTATCAGACTTTCAGATAGGGGAAATGTCAGGGAGCGTTCCGATTTCAGTTCCAGAGCGATTCGCCCAATGAATCCATGATATTTAGTCGTTTTCAGCCAATTTTCTGGATCTTTGAAAATTTCACTTTTTTGTGAAAATATCCACTAAACGAGGGAATAATATGTGTGAGGGTAGAATATATATCCCACGGGGGTAAAATTCAAAAAAAGTTGAAAACATTTTTTTTTGGACTTAGTCATTTTTCCGGCGTTTATCAGACTTTCAGATTGGGGAAATGTCAGTGAGCGTTCCGATTTCAATTCCAGAGCGATTCGCCCAATGAGTCCTTGATATTTAGTCGTTTTCAGCCAATTTTCTGGATTTTTGAAAATTTCACTTTTTTGTGAAAATATCCACTAAATGAGGGAATAATATGTGTGAGGGTAGAATATATATCCCACGGGGGTAAAATTGAAAAAAGTTGAAAACATTTTTTTTTGGACTTAGTCATTTTTCCGGCGTTTATCAGACTTTCAGATAGGGGAAATGTCAGTGAGCGTTCCAATTTAAATTCCAGAGCGATGCGCCCAATGAGTCCTTGATATTTAGTCGTTTTCAGCCAATTTTCAGAATTTTTGAAAATTTCACTTTTTTGTGAAAATATCCACTAAATGAGGGAATAATATGTGTGAGGGTACCCCAGGAGAGTTCCAAATGTGTGTGGGTAGAATATATATCCCACGGGGGTAAAATTGAAAAAAGTTGAAAAATTTTTTTTTTTGGACTTAGTCATTTTTCCGGCATTTATCAGACTTTCAGATAGGGGAAATGTCAGTGAGAGTTCCGATTTCAGTTCCAGAACGATTCACCCAATGAGTCCTTGATATTTAGTCGTTTTCAGCCAATTTTCTGGATTTTTGAAAATGTCACTTTTTTGTGAAAATATCCACTAAATGAGGGAATAATATGTGTGAGGGTAGAATATATATCCCACGGGGGTAAAATTGAAAAAAGTTGAAAACATTTTTTTTTGGACTTAATCATTTTTCCGGCGTTTATCAGACTTTCAGATAGGGCAAATGTCAGTGAGTGTTCCAATTTCAGTTCCAGAGCGATTCGCCCAATGAGTCCTTGATATTTAGTCGTTTTCAGCCAATTTTCTGAATTTTTGAAAATGTCACTTTTTTGTGAAAATATCCACTAAATCAGGGGATAATATGTGTGAGGTAGAATATATATCCCACGGGGGTAAAATTGAAAAAAGTTGAAAACATTTTTTTTTGGACTTAGTTATTTTTCCGGCGTTTATCAGACTTTCAGATAGGGGAAATGTCAGTGAGCGTTCCGATTTCAATTCCAGAGCGATTCGCCCAAGGAGTCCTTGATATTTAGTTGTTTTCAGCCAATTTTCTGGATTTTTGAAAATTTCACTTTTTTGTGAAAATATCCACTAAATGAGGGAATAGTATGTGTGAGGGTACACCAGGAGAGTTCCAAATGTGTGTGGGTAGAATATATATCCCACGGGGGTAAAATTGAAAAAAGTTGAAAAAAATTTTTTTTTTGGACTTACTCATTTTTCCGCCATTTATCAGACTTTCAGATAGGGGAAATGTCAGTGAGTGTTCCAATTTCAGTTCCAGAGTGATTCGCCCAAGGAGTCCTTGATATTTAGTTGTTTTCAGCCAATTTTCTGGATTTTTGAAAATTTCACTTTTTTGTGAAAATATCCACTAAATGAGGGAATAATATGTGTGAGGGTACCCCAGGAGAGCTCCAAATGTGTGTGGGTAGAATATATATCCCAAGGGGGTAAAATTGAAAAAAGTTGAAAAAAATTTTTTTTTGGACTTAGTCATTTTTCCGGCGTTTATCAGACTTTCAGATAGGGGAAATGTCAGGGAGTGTTCCAATTTCAGTTCCAGAGCGATTCGCCCAATGAGTCCTTGATATTTAGTCGTTTTCAGCCAATTTTCTGGATTTTTGAAAATTTCACTTTTTTTGTGAAAATATCCACTAAATGAGGGAATAATATGTGTGAGGGTAGAATATATATCCCACGGGGGTAAAATTGAAAAAAGTTGAAAACATTTTTTTTTGGACTTAGTCATTTTTCCGGCGTTTATCAGACTTTCAGATAGGGGAAATGTCAATGAGCGTTCCGATTTCAGTTCCAGAGCGATTTGCCCAATGAGTCCTTGATATTTAGTCGTTTTCAGCCAATTTTCTGGATTTTTGAAAATTTCACTTTTTTGTGAAAATATCCACTAAATGAGGGAATAATTTGTGTGAGGGTACAGCAGGAGAGTTCCAAATGTTTGTGGGTAGAATATATATCCCACAGGGGTAAAATTGAAAAAAGTTGAAAAAAATTTTTTTTTGGACTTAGTCATTTTTCCGGCGTTTATCAGACTTTCAGATTGGGGAAATGTCAGTGAGCGTTCCGATTTCAATTCCAGAGCGATTCGCCCAATGAGTCCTTGATATTTAGTCGTTTTCAGCCAATTTTCTGGATCTTTGAAAATTTCACTTTTTTGTGAAAATATCCACTAAATGAGGGAATAATATGTGTGAGGGTAGAATATATATCCCACGGGGGTAAAATTGAAAAAAGTTGAAAACATTTTTTTTTGGACTTAGTCATTTTTCCGGCGTTTATCAGACTTTCAGATAGGGGAAATGTCAGTGAGCGTTCCAATTTAAATTCTAGAGCGATGCGCCCAATGAGTCCTTGATATTTAGTCGTTTTCAGCCAATTTTCAGAATTTTTGAAAATTTCACTTTTTTGTGAAAATATCCACTAAATGAGGGAATAATATGTGTGAGGGTACCCCAGGAGAGTTCCAAATGTGTGTGGGTAGAATATATATCCCACGGGGGTAAAATTGAAAAAAGTTGAAAAATTTTTTTTTTTGGACTTAGTCATTTTTCCGGCATTTATCAGACTTTCAGATAGGGGAAATGTCAGTGAGAGTTCCGATTTCAGTTCCAGAACGATTCGCCCAATGAGTCCTTGATATTTAGTCGTTTTCAGCCAATTTTCTGGATTTTTGAAAATGTCACTTTTTTGTGAAAATATCCACTAAATGAGGGAATAATATGTGTGAGGGTAGAATATATATCCCACGGGGGTAAAATTGAAAAAAGTTGAAAACATTTTTTTTTGGACTTAGTTATTTTTCCGGCGTTTATCAGACTTTCAGATAGGGGAAATGTCAGTGAGCGTTCCAATTTAAATTCCAGAGCGATGCGCCCAATGAGTCCTTGATATTTAGTCGTTTTCAGCCAATTTTCAGAATTTTTGAAAATTTCACTTTTTTGTGAAAATATCCACTAAATGAGGGAATAATATGTGTGAGGGTACCCCAGGAGAGTTCCAAATGTGTGTGGGTAGAATATATATCCCACGGGGGTAAAATTGAAAAAAGTTGAAAAATTTTTTTTTGGACTTTGTCATTTTTCCGGCATTTATCAGACTTTCAGATAGGGGAAATGTCAGTGAGAGTTCCGATTTCAGTTCCAGAACGATTCGCCCAATGAGTCCTTGATATTTAGTCGTTTTCAGCCAATTTTCTGGATTTTTGAAAATGTCACTTTTTTGTGAAAATATCCACTAAATGAGGGAATAATATGTGTGAGGGTAGAATATATATCCCACGGAGGTAAAATTGAAAAAAGTTGAAAACATTTTTTTTTGGACTTAATCATTTTTCCGGCGTTTATCAGACTTTCAGATAGGGCAAATGTCAGTGAGTGTTCCAATTTCAGTTCCAGAGCGATTCGCCCAGTGAGTCCTTGATATTTAGTCGTTTTCAGCCAATTTTCTGAATTTTTGAAAATGTCACTTTTTTGTGAAAATATCCACTAAATGAGGGGATAATATGTGTGAGGTAGAATATATATCCCACGGGGGTAAAATTGAAAAAAGTTGAAAACATTTTTTTTTGGACTTAGTTATTTTTCCGGCGTTTATCAGACTTTCAGATAGGGGAAATGTCAGTGAGCGTTCCGATTTCAATTCCAGAGCGATTCGCCCAAGGAGTCCTTGATATTTAGTTGTTTTCAGCCAATTTTCTGGATTTTTGAAAATTTCACTTTTTTGTGAAAATATCCACTAAATGAGGGAATAGTATGTGTGAGGGTACACCAGGAGAGTTCCAAATGTGTGTGGGTAGAATATATATCCCACGGGGGTAAAATTGAAAAAAGTTGAAAAAAATTTTTTTTTTGGACTTAGTCATTTTTCCGGCGTTTATCAGACTTTCAGATAGGGGAAATGTCAGTGAGTGTTCCAATTTCAGTTCCAGAGCGATTCGCCCAAGGAGTCCTTGATATTTAGTTGTTTTCAGCCAATTTTCTGGATTTTTGAAAATTTCACTTTTTTGTGAAAATATCTACTAAATGAGGGAATAGTATGTGTGAGGGTACACCAGGAGAGTTCCAAATGTGTGTGGGTAGAATATATATCCCACGGGGGTAAAATTGAAAAAAGTTGAAAAAAATTTTTTTTTGGACTTAGTCATTTTTCCGGCGTTTATCAGACTTTCAGATAGGGCAAATGTCAGTCAATGTTCCAATTTCAGTTCCAGAGCGATCCGCCCAATGAGTCTATGAAATTTAGTTGTTTTCAGCCAATTTTCTGGATTTTTGAAAATTTCACTTTTTTGTGAAAATATCCACTAAATGAGGGAATAATATGTGTGAGGGTACCCCAGGAGAGCTCCAAATGTGTGTGGGTAGAATATATATCCCAAGGGGGTAAAATTGAAAAAAGTTGAAAAAAATTTTTTTTTGGACTTAGTCATTTTTCCGGCGTTTATCAGACTTTCAGATAGGGGAAATGTCAGGGAGCGTTCCGATTTCAGTTCCAGAGCGATTCGCCCAATGTGTCCTTGATATTTAGTCGTTTTCAGCCAATTTTCTGGATTTTTGAAAATTTCACTTTTTTTGTGAAAATATCCACTAAATGAGGGAATAATGTGTGTGAAGGTAGAATACATATCCCACGGGGATAAAATTGAAAAAAGTTGAAAACATTATTTTTTGGACTTAGTCATTTTTCCGGCGTTTATCTGACTTTCAGATAGGGGAAATGTCAGTGAGCTTTCCGATTTCAATTCCAGAGCAATTCGCCCAATGAGTCCTTGATATTTAGTCGTTTTCCGCCAATTTTCTGGATTTTTGAAAATTTCACTTTTTTGTGAAAATATCCACTAAATGAGGGAATAATATGTGTGAGGGTACCCCAGGAGAGTTCCAAATGTGTTTGGGTAGAATATATATCCCACGGGGGTAAAATTGAAAAAAGTTGAAAACATTTTTTTTTTGGACTTAGTCATTTTTCCGGCGTTTATCAGACTTTCAGATTGGGGAAATGTCAGTGAGCGTTCCGATTTCAATTCCAGAGCGATTCGCCCAATGAGTCCTTGATATTTAGTCGTTTTCAGCCAATTTTCTGGATTTTTGAAAATTTCACTTTTTTGTGAAAATATCCACTAAATGAGGGAATAATATGTGTGAGGGTAGAATATATATCCCACGGGGGTAAAATTGAAAAAAGTTGAAAACATTTTTTTTTGGACTTAGTCATTTTTCCGGCGTTTATCAGACTTTCAGATAGGGGAAATGTCAGTGAGCGTTCCAATTTAAATTCCAGAGCGATTCGCCCAATGAGTCCTTGATATTTAGTCGTTTTCAGCCAATTTTCAGAATTTTTGAAAATTTCACTTTTTTGTGAAAATATCCACTAAATGAGGGAATAATATGTGTGAGGGTACCCCAGGAGAGTTCCAAATGTGTGTGGGTAGAATATATATCCCACGGGGGTAAAATTTAAAAAAGTTGAAAAAAATTTTTTTTTGGACTTTGTCATTTTTCCGGCGTTTATCAGACTTTCAGATAGGGCAAATGTCAGTCAGTGTTACAATTTCAGTTCCAGAGCGATTCGCCCATGGAGTCTATGAAATTTAGTTGTTTTCAGCCAATTTTCTGGATTTTTGAAAATTTCACTTTTTTGTGAAAATATCCACTAAATGAGGGAATAATATGTGTGAGGGTACCCCAGGAGAGTTCCAAATGTGTGTGGGTAGAATATATATCCCACGGGGGTAAAATTGAAAAAAGTTGAAAAATTTTTTTTTGGACTTTGTCATTTTTCCGGCATTTATCAGACTTTCAGATAGGGGAAATGTCAGTGAGAGTTCCGATTTCAGTTCCAGAACGATTCGCCCAATGAGTCCTTGATATTTAGTCGTTTTCAGCCAATTTTCTGGATTTTTGAAAATGTCACTTTTTTGTGAAAATATCCACTAAATGAGGGAATAATATGTGTGAGGGTAGAATATATATCCCACGGAGGTAAAATTGAAAAAAGTTGAAAACATTTTTTTTTGGACTTAATCATTTTTCCGGCGTTTATCAGACTTTCAGATAGGGCAAATGTCAGTGAGTGTTCCAATTTCAGTTCCAGAGCGATTCGCCCAGTGAGTCCTTGATATTTAGTCGTTTTCAGCCAATTTTCTGAATTTTTGAAAATGTCACTTTTTTGTGAAAATATCCACTAAATGAGGGGATAATATGTGTGAGGTAGAATATATATCCCACGGGGGTAAAATTGAAAAAAGTTGAAAACATTTTTTTTTGGACTTAATCATTTTTCCGGCGTTTATCAGACTTTCAGATAGGGGAAATGTCAGTGAGCGTTCCGATTTCAATTCCAGAGCGATTCGCCCAAGGAGTCCTTGATATTTAGTTGTTTTCAGCCAATTTTCTGGATTTTTGAAAATTTCACTTTTTTGTGAAAATATCCACTAAATGAGGGAATAGTATGTGTGAGGGTACACCAGGAGAGTTCCAAATGTGTGTGGGTAGAATATATATCCCACGGGGGTAAAATTGAAAAAAGTTGAAAAAAATTTTTTTTTTGGACTTAGTCATTTTTCCGCCATTTATCAGACTTTCAGATAGGGGAAATGTCAGTGAGTGTTCCAATTTCAGTTCCAGAGCGATTCGCCAAGGAGTCCTTGATATTTAGTTGTTTTCAGCCAATTTTCTGGATTTTTGAAAATTTCACTTTTTTGTGAAAATATCTACTAAATGAGGGAATAGTATGTGTGAGGGTACACCATGAGAGTTCCAAATGTGTGTGGGTAGAATATATATCCCACGGGGGTAAAATTGAAAAAAGTTGAAAAAAATTTTTTTTTGGACTTAGTCATTTTTCCGGCGTTTATCAGACTTTCAGATAGGGCAAATGTCAGTCAATGTTCCAATTTCAGTTCCAGAGCGATCCGCCCATTGAGTCTATGAAATTTAGTTGTTTTCAGCCAATTTTCTGGATTTTTGAAAATTTCACTTTTTTGTGAAAATATCCACTAAATGAGGGAATAATATGTGTGAGGGTACCCCAGGAGAGCTCCAAATGTGTGTGGGTAGAATATATATCCCAAGGGGGTAAAATTGAAAAAAGTTGAAAAAAATTTTTTTTTGGACTTAGTCATTTTTCCGGCGTTTATCAGACTTTCAGATAGGGGAAATGTCAGGGAGCGTTCCGATTTCAGTTCCAGAGCGATTCGCCCAATGTGTCCTTGATATTTAGTCGTTTTCAGCCAATTTTCTGGATTTTTGAAAATTTCACTTTTTTTGTGAAAATATCCACTAAATGAGGGAATAATGTGTGTGAAGGTAGAATACATATCCCACGGGGATAAAATTGAAAAAAGTTGAAAACATTATTTTTTGGACTTAGTCATTTTTCCGGCGTTTATCTGACTTTCAGATAGGGGAAATGTCAGTGAGCTTTCCGATTTCAATTCCAGAGCAATTCGCCCAATGAGTCCTTGATATTTAGTCGTTTTCCGCCAATTTTCTGGATTTTTGAAAATTTCACTTTTTTGTGAAAATATCCACTAAATGAGGGAATAATATGTGTGAGGGTACCCCAGGAGAGTTCCAAATGTGTTTGGGTAGAATATATATCCCACGGGGGTAAAATTGAAAAAAGTTGAAAACATTTTTTTTTTGGACTTAGTCATTTTTCCGGCGTTTATCAGACTTTCAGATTGGGGAAATGTCAGTGAGCGTTCCGATTTCAATTCCAGAGCGATTCGCCCAATGAGTCCTTGATATTTAGTCGTTTTCAGCCAATTTTCTGGATTTTTGAAAATTTCACTTTTTTGTGAAAATATCCACTAAATGAGGGAATAATATGTGTGAGGGTAGAATATATATCCCACGGGGGTAAAATTGAAAAAAGTTGAAAACATTTTTTTTTGGACTTAGTCATTTTTCCGGCGTTTATCAGACTTTCAGATAGGGGAAATGTCAGTGAGCGTTCCAATTTAAATTCCAGAGCGATTCGCCCAATGAGTCCTTGATATTTAGTCGTTTTCAGCCAATTTTCAGAATTTTTGAAAATTTCACTTTTTTGTGAAAATATCCACTAAATGAGGGAATAATATGTGTGAGGGTACCCCAGGAGAGTTCCAAATGTGTGTGGGTAGAATATATATCCCACGGGGGTAAAATTTAAAAAAGTTGAAAAAAATTTTTTTTTGGACTTTGTCATTTTTCCGGCGTTTATCAGACTTTCAGATAGGGCAAATGTCAGTCAGTGTTACAATTTCAGTTCCAGAGCGATTCGCCCATGGAGTCTATGAAATTTAGTTGTTTTCAGCCAATTTTCTGGATTTTTGAAAATGTCACTTTTTTGTGAAAATATCCACTAAATGAGGGAATAATATGTGTGAGGGTAGAATATATATCCCACGGAGGTAAAATTGAAAAAAGTTGAAAACATTTTTTTTTGGACTTAATCATTTTTCCGGCGTTTATCAGACTTTCAGATAGGGCAAATGTCAGTGAGTGTTCCAATTTCAGTTCCAGAGCGATTCGCCCAGTGAGTCCTTGATATTTAGTCGTTTTCAGCCAATTTTCTGAATTTTTGAAAATGTCACTTTTTTGTGAAAATATCCACTAAATGAGGGGATAATATGTGTGAGGTAGAATATATATCCCACGGGGGTAAAATTGAAAAAAGTTGAAAACATTTTTTTTTGGACTTAATCATTTTTCCGGCGTTTATCAGACTTTCAGATAGGGGAAATGTCAGTGAGCGTTCCGATTTCAATTCCAGAGCGATTCGCCCAAGGAGTCCTTGATATTTAGTTGTTTTCAGCCAATTTTCTGGATTTTTGAAAATTTCACTTTTTTGTGAAAATATCCACTAAATGAGGGAATAGTATGTGTGAGGGTACACCAGGAGAGTTCCAAATGTGTGTGGGTAGAATATATATCCCACGGGGGTAAAATTGAAAAAAGTTGAAAAAAATTTTTTTTTTGGACTTAGTCATTTTTCCGCCATTTATCAGACTTTCAGATAGGGGAAATGTCAGTGAGTGTTCCAATTTCAGTTCCAGAGCGATTCGCCAAGGAGTCCTTGATATTTAGTTGTTTTCAGCCAATTTTCTGGATTTTTGAAAATTTCACTTTTTTGTGAAAATATCTACTAAATGAGGGAATAGTATGTGTGAGGGTACACCATGAGAGTTCCAAATGTGTGTGGGTAGAATATATATCCCACGGGGGTAAAATTGAAAAAAGTTGAAAAAAATTTTTTTTTGGACTTAGTCATTTTTCCGGCGTTTATCAGACTTTCAGATAGGGCAAATGTCAGTCAATGTTCCAATTTCAGTTCCAGAGCGATCCGCCCATTGAGTCTATGAAATTTAGTTGTTTTCAGCCAATTTTCTGGATTTTTGAAAATTTCACTTTTTTGTGAAAATATCCACTAAATGAGGGAATAATATGTGTGAGGGTACCCCAGGAGAGCTCCAAATGTGTGTGGGTAGAATATATATCCCAAGGGGGTAAAATTGAAAAAAGTTGAAAAAAATTTTTTTTTGGACTTAGTCATTTTTCCGGCGTTTATCAGACTTTCAGATAGGGGAAATGTCAGGGAGCGTTCCGATTTCAGTTCCAGAGCGATTCGCCCAATGTGTCCTTGATATTTAGTCGTTTTCAGCCAATTTTCTGGATTTTTGAAAATTTCACTTTTTTTGTGAAAATATCCACTAAATGAGGGAATAATGTGTGTGAAGGTAGAATACATATCCCACGGGGATAAAATTGAAAAAAGTTGAAAACATTATTTTTTGGACTTAGTCATTTTTCCGGCGTTTATCTGACTTTCAGATAGGGGAAATGTCAGTGAGCTTTCCGATTTCAATTCCAGAGCAATTCGCCCAATGAGTCCTTGATATTTAGTCGTTTTCCGCCAATTTTCTGGATTTTTGAAAATTTCACTTTTTTGTGAAAATATCCACTAAATGAGGGAATAATATGTGTGAGGGTACCCCAGGAGAGTTCCAAATGTGTTTGGGTAGAATATATATCCCACGGGGGTAAAATTGAAAAAAGTTGAAAACATTTTTTTTTTGGACTTAGTCATTTTTCCGGCGTTTATCAGACTTTCAGATTGGGGAAATGTCAGTGAGCGTTCCGATTTCAATTCCAGAGCGATTCGCCCAATGAGTCCTTGATATTTAGTCGTTTTCAGCCAATTTTCTGGATTTTTGAAAATTTCACTTTTTTGTGAAAATATCCACTAAATGAGGGAATAATATGTGTGAGGGTAGAATATATATCCCACGGGGGTAAAATTGAAAAAAGTTGAAAACATTTTTTTTTGGACTTAGTCATTTTTCCGGCGTTTATCAGACTTTCAGATAGGGGAAATGTCAGTGAGCGTTCCAATTTAAATTCCAGAGCGATTCGCCCAATGAGTCCTTGATATTTAGTCGTTTTCAGCCAATTTTCAGAATTTTTGAAAATTTCACTTTTTTGTGAAAATATCCACTAAATGAGGGAATAATATGTGTGAGGGTACCCCAGGAGAGTTCCAAATGTGTGTGGGTAGAATATATATCCCACGGGGGTAAAATTTAAAAAAGTTGAAAAAAATTTTTTTTTGGACTTTGTCATTTTTCCGGCGTTTATCAGACTTTCAGATAGGGCAAATGTCAGTCAGTGTTACAATTTCAGTTCCAGAGCGATTCGCCCATGGAGTCTATGAAATTTAGTTGTTTTCAGCCAATTTTCTGGATTTTTGAAAATTTCACTTTTTTGTGAAAATATCCACTAAATGAGGGAATAATATGTGTGAGGGTACCCCAGGAGAGTTCCAAATGTGTGTGGGTAGAATATATATCCCACGGGGGTAAAATTGAAAAAAGTTGAAAAATTTTTTTTGGACTTTGTCATTTTTCCGGCATTTATCAGACTTTCAGATAGGGGAAATGTCAGTGAGAGTTCCGATTTCAGTTCCAGAACGATTCGCCCAATGAGTCCTTGATATTTAGTCGTTTTCAGCCAATTTTCTGGATTTTTGAAAATGTCACTTTTTTGTGAAAATATCCACTAAATGAGGGAATAATATGTGTGAGGGTAGAATATATATCCCACGGAGGTAAAATTGAAAAAAGTTGAAAACATTTTTTTTTGGACTTAATCATTTTTCCGGCGTTTATCAGACTTTCAGATAGGGCAAATGTCAGTGAGTGTTCCAATTTCAGTTCCAGAGCGATTCGCCCAGTGAGTCCTTGATATTTAGTCGTTTTCAGCCAATTTTCTGAATTTTTGAAAATGTCACTTTTTTGTGAAAATATCCACTAAATGAGGGGATAATATGTGTGAGGTAGAATATATATCCCACGGGGGTAAAATTGAAAAAAGTTGAAAACATTTTTTTTTGGACTTAATCATTTTTCCGGCGTTTATCAGACTTTCAGATAGGGGAAATGTCAGTGAGCGTTCCGATTTCAATTCCAGAGCGATTCGCCCAAGGAGTCCTTGATATTTAGTTGTTTTCAGCCAATTTTCTGGATTTTTGAAAATTTCACTTTTTTGTGAAAATATCCACTAAATGAGGGAATAGTATGTGTGAGGGTACACCAGGAGAGTTCCAAATGTGTGTGGGTAGAATATATATCCCACGGGGGTAAAATTGAAAAAAGTTGAAAAAATTTTTTTTTTGGACTTAGTCATTTTTCCGCCATTTATCAGACTTTCAGATAGGGGAAATGTCAGTGAGTGTTCCAATTTCAGTTCCAGAGCGATTCGCCCAAGGAGTCCTTGATATTTAGTTGTTTTCAGCCAATTTTCTGGATTTTTGAAAATTTCACTTTTTTGTGAAAATATCTACTAAATGAGGGAATAGTATGTGTGAGGGTACACCAGGAGAGTTCCAAATGTGTGTTGGTAGAATATATATCCCACGGGGGTAAAATTGAAAAAAGTTGAAAAAAATTTTTTTTTGGACTTAGTCATTTTTCCGGCGTTTATCAGACTTTCAGATAGGGCAAATGTCAGTCAATGTTCCAATTTCAGTTCCAGAGCGATCCGCCCAATGAGTCTATGAAATTTAGTTGTTTTCAGCCAATTTTCTGGATTTTTGAAAATTTCACTTTTTTGTGAAAATATCCACTAAATGAGGGAATAATATGTGTGAGGGTAGAATATATATCCCACGGGGGTAAAATTGAAAAAAGTTGAAAACAATTTTTTTTGGACTTAGTTATTTTTCCGGCGTTTATCAGACTTTCAGATAGGGGAAATGTCAGTGAGCGTTCCGATTTCAATTCCAGAGCGATTCGCCCAAGGAGTCCTTGATATTTAGTTGTTTTCAGCCAATTTTCTGGATTTTTGAAAATTTCACTTTTTTGTGAAAATATCCACTAAATGAGGGAATAGTATGTGTGAGGGTACACCAAGAGAGTTCCAAATGTGTGTGGGTAGAATATATATCCCACGGGGGTAAAATTGAAAAAAGTTGAAAAAAATTTTTTTTTTGGACTTAGTCATTTTTCCGGCATTTATCAGACTTTCAGATAGGGCAAATGTCAGTGAGTGTTCCAATTTCAGTTCCAGAGCGATTCGCCCAATGAGTCCTTGATATTTAGTCGTTTTCAGCCAATTTTCTGGATTTTTGAAAATTTCACTTTTTTTGTGAAAATATCCACTAAATGAGGGAATAATATGTGTGAGGGTAGAATATATATCCCACGGGGGTAAAATTGAAAAAAGTTGAAAACATTTTTTTTTGGACTTAGTCATTTTTCCGGCGTTTATCAGACTTTCAGATAGGGCAAATGTCAGTGAGTGTTCCAATTTCAGTTCCAGAGCGATTCGCCCAATGAGTCCTTGATATTTAGTCGTTTTCAGCCAATTTTCTGGATTTTTGAAAATTTCACTTTATTTGTGAAAATATCCACTAAATGAGGGAATAATATGTGTGAGGGTAGAATATATATCCCACGGGGGTAAAATTGAAAAAAGTTGAAAACATTTTTTTTTGGACATAGTTATTTTTCCGGCGTTTATCAGACTTTCAGATAGGGGAAATGTCAGTGAGCGTTCCGATTTCAATTCCAGAGCGATTCGCCCAAGGAGTCCTTGATATTTAGTTGTTTTCAGCCAATTTTCTGGATTTTTGAAAATTTCACTTTTTTGTGAAAATATCTACTAAATGAGAGAATAGTATGTGTGAGGGTACACCAGGAGAGTTCCAAATGTGTGTGGGTAGAATATATATCCCACGGGGGTAAAATTGAAAAAAGTTGAAAACATTTTTTTTATGGACTTAGTCATTTTTCCGTCGTTTATCAGACTTTCAGATAGGGCAAATGTCAGTCAGTGTTCCAATTTCAGTTCCAGAGCGATTCGCCCAATGAGTCTATGAAATTTAGTTGTTTTCAGCCAATTTTCTGGATTTTTGAAAATTTCACTTTTTTGTGAAAATATCCACTAAATGAGGGAATAATATGTGTGAGGGTACACCAGGAGAGTTCCAAATGTGTGTGGGTAGAATATATATCCCACGGGGGTAAAATTGAAAAAAGTTGAAAAAATTTTTTTTTTTGGACTTAGTCATTTTTCCGCCATTTATCAGACTTTCAGATAGGGGAAATGTCAGTGAGCGTTCCGATTTCAATTCCACAGCGATTCGCCCAATGAGTCCTTGATATTTAGTCGTTTTCAGCCAATTTTCTGGATTTTTGAAAATTTCACTTTTTTATGAAAATATCCACTAAGTGAGAGAATAATATGTGTGAGGGTACCCCAGGAGAGTTCCAAATGTGTGTGGGTAGAGTATATATCCCAAGGGGGTAAAATTGAAAAAAGTTGAAAACATTTTTTTTTGGACTTAGTCATTTTTCCGGCGTTTATCAGACTTTCAGATAGGGGAAATGTCAGTGAGCGTTCCGATTTCAGTTCCAGAGCAATTCGCCCAATGAGTCCTTGATATTTAGTCGTTTTCAGCCAATTTTCTGGATTTTTGAAAATTTCACTTTTTTGTGAAAATATCCACCAAATGAGGGAATAATATTTATGAGGGTAGAATATATATCCCACGGGGGTAAAATTGAAAAAAGTTGAAATCAATTTTTTTTGGACTTAGTCATTTTTCCGGCGTTTATCAGACTTTCAGATAGGGCAAATGTCAGTGAGTGTTCCAATTTCAGTTCCAGAGCGATTCGCCCAATGAGTCCTTGATATTTAGTTGTTTTCAGCCAATTTTCTGGATTTTTGAAAATTTCACTTTTTTTGTGAAAATATCCACTAAATGAGGGAATAATATGTGTGAGGGTAGAATATATATCCCACGGGGGTAAAATTGAAAAAAGTTGAAAACAATTTTTTTTGGACTTAGTTATTTTTCCGGCGTTTATCAGACTTTCAGATAGGGGAAATGTCAGTGAGCGTTCCGATTTCAATTCCAGAGCGATTCGCCCAAGGAGTCCTTGATATTTAGTTGTTTTCAGCCAATTTTCTGGATTTTTGAAAATTTCACTTTTTTGTGAAAATATCCACTAAATGAGGGAATAGTATGTGTGAGGGTACACCAAGAGAGTTCCAAATGTGTGTGGGTAGAATATATATCCCACGGGGGTAAAATTGAAAAAAGTTGAAAAAAAATTTTTTTTTGGACTTAGTCATTTTTCCGGCATTTATCAGACTTTCAGATAGGGCAAATGTCAGTGAGTGTTCCAATTTCAGTTCCAGAGTGATTCGCCCAATGAGTCCTTGATATTTAGTCGTTTTCAGCCAATTTTCTGGATTTTTGAAAATTTCACTTTTTTTGTGAAAATATCCACTAAATGAGGGAATAATATGTGTGAGGGTAGAATATATATCCCACGGGGGTAAAATTGAAAAAAGTTGAAAACATTTTTTTTTGGACTTAGTCATTTTTCCGGCGTTTATCAGACTTTCAGATAGGGCAAATGTCAGTGAGTGTTCCAATTTCAGTTCCAGAGCGATTCGCCCAATGAGTCCTTGATATTTAGTCGTTTTCAGCCAATTTTCTGGATTTTTGAAAATTTCACTTTTTTGTGAAAATATCTACTAAATGAGAGAATAGTATGTGTGAGGGTACACCAGGAGAGTTCCAAATGTGTGTGGGTAGAATATATATCCCACGGGGGTAAAATTGAAAAAAGTTGAAAACATTTTTTTTATGGACTTAGTCATTTTTCCGTCGTTTATCAGACTTTCAGATAGGGCAAATGTCAGTCAGTGTTCCAATTTCAGTTCCAGAGTGATTCGCCCAATGAATCTATGAAATTTAGTTGTTTTCAGCCAATTTTCTGGATTTTTGAAAATTTCACTTTTTTGTGAAAATATCCACTAAATGAGGGAATAATATGTGTGAGGGTACACCAGGAGAGTTCCAAATGTGTGTGGGTAGAGTATATATCCCAAGGGGGTAAAATTGAAAAAAGTTGAAAACATTTTTTTTTGGACTTAGTCATTTTTCCGGCGTTTATCAGACTTTCAGATATGGGAAATGTCAGTGAGCGTTCCGATTTCAGTTCCAGAGCAATTCGCCCAATGAGTCCTTGATATTTAGTCGTTTTCAGCCAATTTTCTGGATTTTTGAAAATTTCACTTTTTTGTGAAAATATCCACCAAATGAGGGAATAATATTTATGAGGGTAGAATATATATCCCACGGGGGTAAAATTGAAAAAAGTTGAAATCAATTTTTTTTGGACTTAGTCATTTTTCCGGCGTTTATCAGACTTTCAGATAGGGCAAATGTCAGTGAGTGTTCCAATTTCAGTTCCAGAGCGATTCGCCCAATGAGTCCTTGATATTTAGTTGTTTTCAGCCAATTTTCTGGATTTTTGAAAATTTCACATTTTTTGTGAAAATATCCACTAAATGAGGGAATAATATGTGTGAGGGTAGAATATATATCCCATGGGGGTAAAATTGAAAAAAGTTGAAAACAATTTTTTTTGGACTTAGTTATTTTTCCGGCGTTTATCAGACTTTCAGATAGGGGAAATGTCAGTGAGCGTTCCGATTTCAATTCCAGAGCGATTCGCCCAAGGAGTCCTTGATATTTAGTTGTTTTCAGCCAATTTTCTGGATTTTTGAAAATTTCACTTTTTTGTGAAAATATCCACTAAATGAGGGAATAGTATGTGTGAGGGTACACCAAGAGAGTTCCAAATGTGTGTGGGTAGAATATATATCCCACGGGGGTAAAATTGAAAAAAGTTGAAAAAAATTTTTTTTTTGGACTTAGTCATTTTTCCGGCATTTATCAGACTTTCAGATAGGGCAAATGTCAGTGAGTGTTCCAATTTCAGTTCCAGAGCGATTCGCCCAATGAGTCCTTGATATTTAGTCGTTTTCAGCCAATTTTCTGGATTTTTGAAAATTTCACTTTTTTTGTGAAAATATCCACTAAATGAGGGAATAATATGTGTGAGGGTAGAATATATATCCCACGGGGGTAAAATTGAAAAAAGTTGAAAACATTTTTTTTTGGACTTAGTCATTTTTCCGGCGTTTATCAGACTTTCAGATAGGGCAAATGTCAGTGAGTGTTCCAATTTCAGTTCCAGAGCGATTCGCCCAATGAGTCCTTGATATTTAGTCGTTTTCAGCCAATTTTCTGGATTTTTAAAATTTCACTTTTTTTGTGAAAATATCCACTAAATGAGGGAATAATATGTGTGAGGGTAGAATATATATCCCACGGGGGTAAAATTGAAAAAAGTTGAAAACATTTTTTTTTGGACATAGTTATTTTTCCGGCGTTTATCAGACTTTCAGATAGGGGAAATGTCAGTGAGCATTCCGATTTCAATTCCAGAGCGATTCGCCCAAGGAGTCCTTGATATTTAGTTGTTTTCAGCCAATTTTCTGGATTTTTGAAAATTTCACTTTTTTGTGAAAATATCTACTAAATGAGGGAATAGTATGTGTGAGGGTACACCAGGAGAGTTCCAAATGTGTGTGGGTAGAATATATATCCCACGGGGGTAAAATTGAAAAAAGTTGAAAACATTTTTTTTATGGACTTAGTCATTTTTCCGTCGTTTATCAGACTTTCAGAGAGGGCAAATGTCAGTCAGTGTTCCAATTTCAGTTCCAGAGCGATTCGCCCAATGAGTCTATGAAATTTAGTTGTTTTCAGCCAATTTTCTGGATTTTTGAAAATTTCACTTTTTTGTGAAAATATCCACTAAATGAGGGAATAATATGTGTGAGGGTACCCCAGGAGAGCTCCAAATGTGTGTGGGTAGAATATATATCCCAAGGGGGTAAAATTGAAAAAAGTTGAAAAAAATTTTTTTTTGGACTTAGTCATTTTTCCGGCGTTTATCAGACTTTCAGATAGGGGAAATGTCAGTGAGCGTTCCGATTTCAGTTCCAGAGCAATTCGCCCAATGAGTCCTTGATATTTAGTCGTTTTCAGCCAATTTTCTGGATTTTTGAAAATTTCACTTTTTTGTGAAAATATCCACCAAATGAGGGAATAATATTTATGAGAGTAGAATATATATCCCACGGGGGTAAAATTGAAAAAAGTTGAAATCAATTTTTTTTGGACTTAGTCATTTTTCCGGCGTTTATCAGACTTTCAGATAGGGAGTGAGCTAGGGAGTGAGCTTTCCGATTTCAGTTCCAGAGCGATTCGCCCAATGAGTCTTTGATATTTAGTCATTTTCAGCCAATTTTCTGGATTTTTGAAAATTTCACTTTTTTGTGAAAAAATCCACTAAATGAGGGAATAATATGTGTGAGGGTACCCCAGGAGAGTTCCAAATGTGTGTGGGTAGAATACATATCTCACGGGGGTAAAATTGAAAAAAGTAAAAAAAAAAAAAATTTTTGTACTTAGTAATTTTTCCGGCATTTATCAGACTTTCAGATAGTGAGTGAGCTAGGGAGTGAGCATTCCGATTTCAATTCCAGAGCGATTCGCCCAATGAGTCCTTGATATTTAGCCGTTTTCAGCCAATTTTCTGGATTTTTGAAAATTTCACTTTTTTGTGAAAATATCCACTAAATGAGGGAATAATATGTGAGATGGTACCCCAGGAGAGTTCCAAATGTGTGTGGGTAGAAAATATATCCCACGGGGGCAAAATTGAAAAAAGTTGAAAAAAATTTTTTTTTGGACTTAGTCATTTTTCCGGCATTTATCAAACTTTCAGATAGGGACTGAGCTAGGGAGTGAGCATTCCGATTTCAGTTCCAGAGCGATTCGCCCAATGAGTCCTTGATATTTAGTCGTTTTCAGCCAATTTTCTGGATTTTTGAAAATTTCACTTTTTTGTGAAAATATCCACTAAATGAGGGAATAATATGTGTGAGGGTAGAATATATATCCCACGGGGTAAAATTGAAAAAAGTTGAAAACATTTTTTTTTGGACTTAGTCATTTTTCCGGCGTTTATCAGACTTTCATATAGGGAGTGAGCTAGGGAGTGAGCATTCCGATTTCAGTTCCAGAGCGATTCTCCCAATTAGACCTTGATATTTAGTCGTTTTCAGCCAATTTTCTGGATTTTTGAAAATTTGACTTTTTTGTAAAAATATCCACTAAATGAGAGAATAATATGTGTGAGGGTACCCCAGGAGAGTTCCAAATGTGTGTGGGTAGAATACATATCCCACGGGGTAAAATTGAAAAAAAATTTTTTTTGGACTTAGTCATTTTTCCAATGTTTATCAGACTTTCAGATAGCTGAAATGTCAGTGAGCGTTCGGATTTCAATTCCAGAGCGATTCGCCCAATGAGTCCTTGATATTTAGTTGTTTTCAGCCAATTTTCTGGATTTTTGAAAATTTCACTTTTTTGTGAAAATATCCACTAAATGAGAGAATAATATGTGTGAGGGTACCCCAGGAGAGTTCCAAATGTGTGTGGGTAGAATATATATCCCACGGGGGTAAAATTGAAAAAAGTTGAAAACATTTTTTTTTTGGACTTAGTCATTTTTTCTGCGTTTATCAGACTTTCAGATAGGGGAAATGTCAGTGAGCATTCCGATTTCAGTTCCAGAGCGATTCGCCCAATGAGTCCTTGATATTTAGATGTTTTCAGCCAATTTTCAGGATTTTTGAAAATTTCTCTTTTTTGTGAAAATGTCCACTAAATGAGGGAATAATATGTGTGAGGGTAGAATATATATCCCACGGGGGTAAAATTGAAAAAAGTTGAAATCAATTTTTTTTGGACTTAGTCATTTTTCCGGCGTTTATCAGACTTTCAGATAGGGCAAATGTCAGTGAGTGTTCCAATTTCAGTTCCAGAGCGATTCGCCCAATGAGTCCTTGATATTTAGTTGTTTTCAGCCAATTTTCTGGATTTTTGAAAATTTCACATTTTTTGTGAAAATATCCACTAAATGAGGGAATAATATGTGTGAGGGTAGAATATATATCCCATGGGGGTAAAATTGAAAAAAGTTGAAAACAATTTTTTTTGGACTTAGTTATTTTTCCGGCGTTTATCAGACTTTCAGATAGGGGAAATGTCAGTGAGCGTTCCGATTTCAATTCCAGAGCGATTCGCCCAAGGAGTCCTTGATATTTAGTTGTTTTCAGCCAATTTTCTGGATTTTTGAAAATTTCACTTTTTTGTGAAAATATCCACTAAATGAGGGAATAGTATGTGTGAGGGTACACCAAGAGAGTTCCAAATGTGTGTGGGTAGAATATATATCCCACGGGGGTAAAATTGAAAAAAGTTGAAAAAAATTTTTTTTTTGGACTTAGTCATTTTTCCGGCATTTATCAGACTTTCAGATAGGGCAAATGTCAGTGAGTGTTCCAATTTCAGTTCCAGAGCGATTCGCCCAATGAGTCCTTGATATTTAGTCGTTTTCAGCCAATTTTCTGGATTTTGAAAATTTCACTTTTTTTGTGAAAATATCCACTAAATGAGGGAATAATATGTGTGAGGGTAGAATATATATCCCACGGGGGTAAAATTGAAAATAGTTGAAATCATTTTTTTTTGGACTTAGTCATTTTTCCGGCGTTTATCAGACTTTCAGATAGGGCAAATGTCAGTGAGTGTTCCAATTTCAGTTCCAGAGCGATTCGCCCAATGAGTCCTTGATATTTAGTCGTTTTCAGCCAATTTTCTGGATTTTTAAAATTTCACTTTTTTTGTGAAAATATCCACTAAATGAGGGAATAATATGTGTGAGGGTACCCCAGGAGAGCTCCAAATGTGTGTGGGTAGAATATATATCCCAAGGGGGTAAAATTGAAAAAAGTTGAAAAAAATTTTTTTTTGGACTTAGTCATTTTTCCGGCGTTTATCAGACTTTCAGATAGGGGAAATGTCAGTGAGCGTTCCGATTTCAGTTCCAGAGCAATTCGCCCAATGAGTCCTTGATATTTAGTCGTTTTCAGCCAATTTTCTGAATTTTTGAAAATTACACTTTTTTGTGAAAATATCCACTAAATGAGAGAATAATATGTGTGAGGGTACCCCAGGAGAGTTCCAAATGTGTGTGGGTAGAATATATATCCCACGGGGGTAAAATTGAAAAAAGTTGAAAACATTTTTTTTTTGGACTTAGTCATTTTTTCTGCGTTTATCAGACTTTCAGATAGGGGAAATGTCAGTGAGCATTCCGATTTCAGTTCCAGAGCGATTCTCCCAATGAGTCCTTGATATTTAGTTGTTTTCAGCCAATTTTCTGGATTTTTGAAAATTTCTCTTTTTTGTGAAAATGTCCACTAAATGAGGGAATAATATGTGTGAGGGTAGAATATATATCCCACGGGGGTAAAATTACAAAAAAAGCTGAAACATTTTTTTTTTGGACTTAGTCATTTTTTCCGGCGTTTATCAGACTTTCAGATAGGGGAAATGTCAGTGAGCATTCCGATTTCAGTTCCAGAGCGATTCGCCCAATGAGTCATTGATATTTAGTCGTTTTCAGCCAATATTTTGGATTTTTGAAAATTTCACTTTTTTGTGAAAATATCCACTAAATGAGGGAATAATATGTGTGAGGGTACCCCAGGAGAGTTCCAAATGTGTGTGGGTAGAATATATATCCCACGGGGGTAAAATTGAAAAAAGTTGAAAACATTTTTTTTTGGACTTAGTCATTTTTCCGGCGTTTATCAGACTTTCAGATAGGGGAAATGTCAGTGAAAGTTCCGATTTCAGTTCCAGAGCGATTCGCCCAATGAGTCCATGATATTTAGTCATTTTCAGCCAATATTTTGGATTTTTGAAAATTTCACTTTTTTGCGAAAATATCCACTAAATGAGAGAATAATATGTGTGAGGGTACTTCAGGAGAGTTCCAATTGTGTGTGGGTAGAATATATATCCCACGGGGGTAAAATTGAAAAAAGTTAAAAAAAAAATTTTTTTGGACTTAGTCATTTTTTCTGCGTTCATCAGACTTTCAGATAGGGGAAATGTCAGTGAGCATTCCGATTTCAGTTCCAGAGCGATTCGCCCAATGAGTCCTTGATATTTAGTTGTTTTCAGCCAATTTTCTGGATTTTTGAAAATGTCACTTTTTTGTCAAAATATCCACTAAATGAGGGAATAATATGTGTGAGGGTACCCCAGGAGAGTTCCAAATGTGTGTGGGTAGAATATATATCCCACGGGGGTAAAATTGAAAAAAGTTGAAAACATTTTTTTTTGGACTTAGTCATTTTTCCGGCGTTTATCAGACTTTCAGATAGGGGAAATATCAGTGAGCTTTCCAATTTCAGTTCCAGAGCGATTCGCCCAATGAGTCCTTGATATTTAGTCGTTTTCAGCCAATATTTTGGATTTTTAAAAATTTCACTTTTTTGTGAAAATATCCACTAAATGAGAGAATAATATGTGTGAGGATACCCCAGGAGAGTTCCAAATGTGTGTGGGTAGAATATATATCCCACGGGGGTAAAATTGCAAAAAAAGTTGAAAACATTTTTTTTTTGGACTTAGTCATTTTTCCGGCGTTTATCAGACTTTCAGATAGGGGAAATGTCAGTGAGCGTTCCGATTTCAATTCCAGAGCGATTGGCCCAATGAGTCCTTGATATTTAGTCGTTTTCAGCCAATTTTCTAGATTTTTGAAAATTTCACTTTTTTGTGAAAATATCCACTAAATGAGAGAATAATATGTGTGAGGGTACCCCAGGAGAGTTCCAAATGTTTGTGGGTAGAATATATATCCCACGGGGGTAAAATTGAAAAAAGTTGAAAACATTTTTTTTTTGGGCTTAGTCATTTTTTCTGCGTTTATCAGACTTTCAGATAGGGGAAATGTCAGTGAGCATTCCGATTTCAGTTCCAGAGTGATTCGCCCAATGAGTCCTTGATATTTAGTTGTTTTCAGCCAATTTTCTGGATTTTTGAAAATGTCACTTTTTTGTCAAAATATCCACTAAATGAGGGAATAATATGTGTGAGGGTACCCCAGGAGAGTTCCAAATGTGTGTGGGTAGAATATATATCCCACGTGGGTAAAATTGAAAAAAGTTGAAAACATTTTTTTTTGGACTTAGTCATTTTTCCGGCGTTTATCAGACTTTCAGATAGGGGAAATGTCAGTGAGCTTTCCAATTTCAGTTCCAGAGCGATTCGCCCAATGAGTCATTTATATTTAGTTGTTTTCAGCCAATTTTCTGGATTTTTGAAAATTTCACTTTTTTGTGAAAATATCCACTAAATGAAGGAATAATATGTGTGAGGGTACCCCAGTAGAGTTCCAAATGTGTGTGGGTTGAATATATATCCCACGGGGGTAAAATTGAAAAAAGTTGAAAACATTTTTTTTTTGGGCTTAGTCATTTTTTCTGCGTTTATCAGACTTTCAGATAGGGGAAATGTCAGTGAGCGTTCCGATTTCAGTTCCAGAGCGATTCACCCAATGAGTCCATGATATTTAGTGGTTTTCAACCAATATTTTGGATTTTTGAAAATTTCACTTTTTTGTGAAAATATCCACTAAATGAGAGAATAATATGTGTGAGGGTACCCCAGGAGAGTTCCAAATGTGTGTGGGTAGAATATATATCCCACGGGGGTAAAATTGAAAAAAGTTGAAAAAAAAATGTTTTTTTGGACTTAGTCATTTTTCTGGCGTTTATCTGTTATGATCTGTTACAGAGACTAAGGAAAGGCAGGAGATCTGTCCCTACAATAGAACTAAACTAGATCCCTGCGATGTAACGGGGAACCTGATCCTGCGATCAGACCCGCTGAAGTCCTCGGCTAGTCTGAACGCAGACCTATAGATGTGGGGGAGGGATCACTACAAGATCTAGGGACTGGGATAAGTTGGACACCTCCTAGCTTAAATAGTAGCAGTCAAAGACAAATACACAACAAAAAGCATAGAGGTCAGAAGACCTAGCAAAACTAACAGAGAACGGCAATAGAGTAACAAGCTAGCTCAACAGTAGTAAATACAAATGAAGTCCAGCAAAGCCAGGAGGGCGGAGCCGGATTAAATAGGCAAAATGGTCATGTGACCAGCAAACTAAAAAAAACCTAACAGGAGAGTTGTAACAGTACCCCCTCTTCTAAGAGGATCCTCCGGATCCCCTAGGCCCAGGCTTACCAGGAAACCTCCTGTGAAATGCTCGGACAAGTCTGGGGGCAGAAACATCATCCGCCCTCACCCATGAGTTATCCTCAGTAGAGATGAGCGTTGTTCTACTCGCACTGTTCGCCAATCTCAAATTCGAGCTGTTTTGGGCGGTGTTCGAGCCGTTCGGCGAACACGAACAATTTGAGAAAAATTCGGCTGTTCGAGGTTATGTTCGATAACTGTTCGTGCACCAAAATCATAACTGGATTTTTTCTCAGTAATGATGAAAATTAATGTTAATACGCAGTTTGAGTGTACAGCGGGGTGGGGGGAGGGGCAGGGGATGGATCTCTGCAGGAACAATGAAGATCTCCATTTTTTTTTCTCTTTCCCGCATTTGCAGTGGGGAGGTGCAATCTGTCAGCCTATCAGCAGCGCACACACGGAGCGAAGTGCTTTTTTTCACACAAGCAAGGGCATGTGTCATTGGCAGTGTATGTCACATGTCCTTGCCCTATAAGACCAAGCCATTTTCCCCATCGCCACCATTTTCTCACTGCTGCAGCTGCGTGTTAGACTGCACCACTGTTGCTGTGTGCGCTATACCTTGTTAATTTCAAGCCAATTTTCGCACAAATATACAGATAGCTTGGGAGTAGGGAATAGTTGTGATTGCAGTCCTTTTAAGGACTAGGTTACAGCATTTCCTACGACTTTTATCAGGCAGGTCTGTGCTCTTAAATAGATAGGTTGTGGGAGTAAAGACTAATTGTAATTGGAGTCCTATTCAGGACTAGGTTACATCAGTTCCTATCAGTTTTTGCCAGGCAGGTCTGTGCCAGTGCTGTGCAAGTTTTTTTCACAGCATTTGGCTGAATCTAGCAAAGCTAATCCTTTTTGGCCTATTGCAGAGTGTGTTAGTCAGTGGAGTAGCCTATCTGTGTTGCAAGATATACCACCTGTGTATAGAATACCAATTTTTTTACTGCACCTAGTGAAGTAAAATCTTTTGGGCATAGCATCATTCTATTAGTCCATCTATACTGACCTCCATCAGGTTGCAAATTAAAACTAATTTTTATCTGCATCTACAGTACCTCTGAAAAAATATTTGTGCTTCTAGCTGTGTGTGGGACTTGTTGTATTAGTCCATCTATACTGACCTCCATCAGGTTGCAAACTGAATATAATTTTTTTCTGCATCTAGCTCTGAAAAAATATTGGGCTTCTAGCTGTGTGTGGGTCTTGTTCTTTTAATCCATCTATACTGACCTCCATCAGGTTGCAAACTGAATATAATTTTTTTCTGCATCTAGCTCTGAAAAAATATTGGGCTTCTAGCTGTGTGTGGGTCTTGTTCTTTTAATCCATCTATACTGACCTCCATCAGGTTGCAAACTGATTATAATTTTTTTCTGCATCTAGCTCTTAAAAAATATTTGGCCTTCTAGTAGTGTGTCGGACTTTCTCTATTAGTCCATTTATACTGACCTCCATCAGGTTGCAAATTAAAACTAATTTTTATCTGCATCTACAGTACCTCTGAAAAAATATTTGTGCTTCTAGCTGTGTGTGGGACTTGTTGTATTAGTCCATCTATACTGACCTCCATCAGGTTGCAAACTGAATATATTTTTTTCTGCATCTACCTCTGAAAAATTATTGGGCTTCTAGCTGTGTGTGGGTCTTGTTCTATTAATCCATCTATACTGACCTCCATCAGGTTGCAAACTGAATATAATTTTTTTCTGCATCTAGCTCTGAAAAAATATTTGGCCTTCTAGTAGTGTGTCGGACTTTCTCTATTAGTCCATCTATACTGACCTCCATCAGGTTGCAAATTAAAACTAATTTTTATCTGCATCTACAGTACCTCTGAAAACATATTTGGGCTTCTAGCTGTGTGTGGGACTTGTTGTATTAGTCCATCTATACTGACCTCCATCAGGTTGCAAACTGAATATATTTTTTTCTGCATCTACCTCTGAAAAAATATTGGGCTTCTAGCTGTGTGTGGGTCTTGTTCTATTAATCCATCTATACTGACCTCCATCAGGTTGCAAACTGAATATAATTTTTTTCTGCATCTAGCTCTGAAAAAATATTTGGCCTTCTAGTAGTGTGTCGGACTTTCTCTATTAGTCCATCTATACTGACCTCCATCAGGTTGCAAATTAAAACTAATTTTTATCTGCAACTACAGTACCTCTGAAAAAATATTTGGGCTTCTAGCTGTGTGTGGGACTTGTTGTATTAGTCCATCTATACTGACCTCCATCAGGTTGCAAACTGAATATATTTTTTTCTGCATCTACCTCTGAAAAAATATTGGGCTTCTAGCTGTGTGTGGGTCTTGTTCTATTAATCCATCTATACTGACCTCCATCAGGTTGCAAACTGAATATAATTTTTTTCTGCATCTAGCTCTGAAAAAATATTTGGCCTTCTAGTAGTGTGTCGGACTTTCTCTATTAGTCCATCTATACTGACCTCCATCAGGTTGCAAATTAAAATTAATTTTTATCTGCATCTACAGTACCTCTGAAAAAATATTTGGGCTTCTAGCTGTGTGTGGGTCTTGTTGTATTAGTCCATCTATACTGACCTCCATCAGGTTGCAAATTCAAAATAATTTTTTTCTGCATCTAACCCAGCCAATAGTTTTGGCCTAATACCACAGTTTGGCCACTCAGCTCTGCTCGGTTACCATCCATTGTTTTTTTGTGCAAACAACTCCAGAGTTGTGAATTAGTTAACCACCAAAATGAGTGGAAAAAGGCCTGCTGCTGGTGGAAAGGGGAATAGGCGTGTTGGGAAGGGGAAAAAAGGTTGTGTCCGTGGGGTAGGTGTTAAAGCAACAGTAACATCTGCAGAAGAAAGACCATCTTCCAGCCAAACTAAAATGTCTACTTCTTTTAGCGGACAATGTGATAAGATCCCTTTCTTACGGCCACGCCAATCGCTACAAATTCCAGATGAGGCACAAAAACAGCAGGTGCTTCAACGGATATCAAGTGCTCCTTTAAGTGGGCTCTCCTCCACATCAACTTCAACATCACAAATACTCCAGTCCTCAAAGGTGTCACCCAAATCGCACTTGCTTCCTCACAGCTCCCAAATCTCCAGCTGCCCGTCTGAGTATGAGGTAGAACAGATGGTTGAGTCTGCAGAGCTGTTTACTCATACTATAGCCTGGGAATCAGAGGTCGACTCCAGCGCTTCTGTGAATCCAGACGAGGAAATGATCTGCACTGATGCCCAGAATCTTTATGAGTCGGATCCAGGACCAGACGCAGAAGGTTGTGACCATAATGTAGACCCTCATTCCCAAACTGTAACTCCTGTTGGTGGAGACAATGAGGAAGACGATGATAAGACTCAAATACCTGATTGGAGCGACAACTTTAGTTTTTTGTCAGGGCAGGAACAGGTTGGCTCTGAGGACGACGGGTGTGATAACGCACAGGGTGATGATGATGAGGTCGGAGATCCCACTTACTGTCAACCCACAGTCAGCCAAGAGATGAGGTCAGCAGAGGAGGTGGAGGAAGATGCTAGTGACGACGAGGTCAGGTTGCGCCTTCCTGGACAGAGCCGTAGTACTGGAAGCACGTCAACAACTGCATCCTCAAACACAACTCTGCCTCTCACCACAAGTCGTGTTGGCTCTTCAGGTCGCATGGGTGATAAGCCTTGCATAGCCTGGGCATTTTTTCAGATCGATAAAGATGACCCAACTCGTGTTATCTGTAACATTTGTCAGCAAAAGCTAAGTAGAGGCCAAAAAATACATAGTTTGAGTACTTCATGCATGAATCGGCACATGGACATGAAGCATAAGTTGCAGTGGAAAGCTCAGTGTGCTACAATGCGGCCTAGCCGGCCGGGCCAACCGCCATCTGCCATATCTTGTGCATCCGCGGCCTCTTCATCCTCTGTGACTGGGGGGACAGCAGTCACACCTGTTTTGAGGCGCAGACCTGCCACCTCTTTACCCGCAACAGCTAGCGTGATTGGCAGGTCATCATTTTCTTTGGAGGTGGTAACACCAGCTGGTGTTGAGCGCTGTCCAACATCGCTAGCACCACCTTTGGATCAAGGCAACCTAACATGTCCGCCTGCATCTTCCTCACAGACCGGCAGTTTGCCGGGGACACCCTTATCAACCCCGTCTAAGCACAATAGCCAGCCCTCGGTCCCTCAGATGTGGACAAGTAAAAGACCATTTCCTCCTAGCCATGAGAAAGCTAAGAGGTTGAATTTCACCATCTGCAAGCTCTTGGCTACAGAAATGCTGGCTTTCCGCCTGGTGGACACAGAGGATTTTCGAGACCTTATGTCCGTCGCAGTGCCCCAGTACCAGATGCCCAGTCGGCACTACTTCTCAAAGAAAGGTGTGCCTGAGCTCCACCAGCATGTCGCACATAACATCACCGCTTCTTTGAGAAACTCTGTGTGTGACAGGGTGCATTTCACCACAGACACTTGGACGAGTAGGCATGGACAGGGGCGTTACATGTCGCTGACTGGGCACTGGGTAACTATGGTGACAGCAGGACAAGGGGCTGCTGTCCAAGTCTTGCCGTCCCCACGAGTTGTGCGTCAATCCTCTTTATGTCAAAGTTCCTCCACTGCTTCTGCCTCCTCAACCTCCTCTCGGTCTTCCACCTGCACCCAAAGCCTGTCTGGTCATGCCACAAGCTTTCTAATTGCGCAGAAGGGATCCTGCACACCTCCTTACTATGCTGGCAGTAGGGCTCAACGTCATCAGACGGTTTTTACATTGAAATGTCTGGGAAATGTGAGTCACACAGCTGAGGAGTTGTGGTCAGCTCTGGAGAACCAATTTCATGAATGGTTGTCTCCACTGGACCTGAAACCAGGGAAGGCCGTGTGCGACAATGCTGCAAACCTGGGTGCGGCCCTTCGCCGGGGCAATGTCACACACGTGCCTTGTATGGCTCACGTGTTGAACCTGGTTGTCCAGCAATTTTTAGCCCACTATCCCAGACTAGATGGCCTTCTGCAGAGGGCACGGTCGCTGTGTGCTCACTTCCGCCGTTCGCATCCCGCAGCTCAGCGACTTACATCTCTACAGAAGTCGTTGGGCCTGCCACTTCACCGGCTAAAATGCGATGTGCCTACCCGGTGGAATTCAACTCTGCACATGTTGCAGCGACTGTGGCAGCACCGACAAGCCCTGGTGCAATACGTTCTGACGTATAGCCTGGGCCAACGAGATTCAGAGGTGGGGCAAATCACGCTGGAGGAGTGGTCTCAGATCAGGGACCTATGCACCCTTCTGCACAGTTTTGAAATGGCGACGAAGATGTTTAGTGCTGACGATGCCATTATCAGCATGACTATTCCGGTGATTTACATGCTGGAGCACATGTTAAACAGAATTCGGAGTCAGGTGGTGGCACAAGAGGAGGTGGAGGAAGTAGAGGAGGAGGAGTTGCATGCGGAAGGGCTAACATCTGCAAGGTCCAGACGGTCGGCAGCACCAAGGCGGCAGGCATGTGAGGGTGGGGGAGATGGTTTTACCAGGGCGCATGGTAGCAGCCAAACTAGTGAGGAAGGTGCAGGAGCCCAGGAAGAAGTGGAGGACGAACTGATGGAAGACTCATCAGATGAGGGAGACCTTGATCACATTTCTGTTGTGCGAGGTTGGGGGGAGAGGACAGAGGAAGGAAGAATGATTGTTACCTCGCCACCAACACAACAGGGACTTGGTGCTCCTGGATGCGCAACACACATGAGTGCCTTCTTGCTGCACTACCTGCAACATGACCCTCGAATTGTGAGAATTAGAAATAATCCTGACTACTGGGCTGCCACACTGTTAGATCCCCGGTACAAAAGTAAATTTGCAGAAATTATTCCTGCCATAGAAAGGGATGCACGCATGCAGGAGTATCAGCAGAGACTGTTGCAGAATCTTACATGTGCTTTTCCACAAAACACCAGTGGTGCACGTAGTGAATCTCACAGTTCCAACTTGCCAACCGTGGGACCGTCAAGTGTTCAGCACTCAAACCGTAACAGAACCACAGTATCTGGTGGTAACATCAATTTTGCGGAATCATTTCACCACTTTTTTAGCCCATCCTTTGCAAGGCCACAGGAGACAAGAAGTCTGACACATAGTCAACGCCTAGAGACGATGGTACAGGAGTATCTCCAAGTAAACATTGAAGCCACGACTGTGTCACTGGACCCTTGCTCTTTTTGGGCTTCCAATCTGGATAAATGGCCGGAGCTAGCCACTTACGCCTTGGAGATCTTGTCATGCCCCGCAGCCAGCGTTCTGTCTGAACGTGTGTTCAGCGCTGCTGGTGGTGTGCTGACAGATAAGCGCACGCGGCTCTCCACTGATAATGTAGACAGACTCACGTTCATAAAGATGAACAAATCATGGATCCGAAATGACTTTTCTACCCCTGTGTCATCCTGGGGAGAGTAAAAGCTTGATGATTGGTTAAAATCACCCTACCAAACGTTTTAAGCTTTCAAATTACTAATCATGTTTATCTGTATCTTGACTGGAAAATAATTTGGGCTTTGTAGCAGTGTGCAGCACTGATCCTATTAGGCCATCTATAATAAGCTCCACCAGATTTAAAATTAAAAATAATTTTTAGCTGCATCTAGCCCGCAAAATAATTTTGGGGCTCCGAGATGCGCAAGACACATAAGTGCCTTCTTGCTGCACTACCTGCAGCATGACCCTCATATTGTCAGAATTCGAAGTAATCATGACTACTGGGTTGCCACACTCTTAGATCCCCCAAACTTTTCGATCAACCTTTTCATTTTAATAAAGACCAAAAAAATGGTCATTTTTGAAATTATAAGCATTAGCAGGTTGTTAGAAACTGAAATCAAACAGTTTTCAACTCAAAACTTTATTCTAGGTGATGTTACATTTTCACATAGGACCCCTTGTTCGAAAGGAGCTTCTGAACTCTCTCGTCCATTGAATTTGTCAGGTTTTGGATGGTTTCTGCTTCAATTGTTTTGCATGAGGACAGAATACCCTCCCAGAGCTGTTGCTTAGATGTGAACTGCCTCCCGCCATCATAGACACTCCTTTTAATGATGCTCCAAAGGTTCTGAATGGGGTAGAGGTCAGGGGAGCATGGGGGTCACACCATAAGTTTGTCCCCTTTTATGCCCATATCAGCCAGAGATGCAGATGTTTTATGTGCAGCATGAGATGGTGCATTATCATGCAGAAAAATGATCTTGCTGTGAAATACACGGTTCTTCTTCTTGAACCATGGCAGGAAGTGCTGTTTGAGAAAATCCACATACATTATGGAGTTCATCTTTAGCGCCTTCAGGGATCCTAAAGGGGCCGACAATCTCTCTCCCCATGATTCCAGCCCAAAACATTACTCCACCTCCTCTTTGTTGGCGCTGTAGCCGTGTTTGCGTGGGGTGTCCATCAACCAGCCATCCTCCACTCCATCCATCTGGACCATCGAGCGCTGCACGGCACTCATCCGTGAACAAAACAGTTTTGAAATCAGTCTTCATGTAATGTTTGGCCCACTGGAGCCGTTTCTGCTTGTGTGAAGTGGATAGAGGTGGTCGACAGGATGGCGTATGCACAGCTGCAAACCTCTGAAGGACCCTGCATCTTGTTGTTCGGGGGACGTTGGAGGCACAAGCAGCTTCAAAAACTTGTCTGCTGCTATGACAAGGCTTTTTTGCCGCTGCTCTTTCAACCTGACGTAATTGCCTGTAGGAAAGAGTCCTCAATTTGCCCTTATCAGCACGCACACGTGTGTACTGTGAATCAGCTACATACTTCTTGATTGCCAAGACACTTCATCCTGATCATCGCACAATGTTGATTGTAGTCATGCCTTGACCTAAACACTCCACAATTTGTTGCTTCTCAGCAGCCGACACATCCTTTTTCTTTCCCATTTTGACAGAAAATGTAGGCTGCTTAATAATGTGAGAGAGCCTTCTTAAGTAGTCTTGCCTTTCATTGGACACACCTGCCAAACTAATTAGCACAGGTGTCTGCAATTGCTTACAGTGATATAAAGAGCCCTGACACACATCACCATCAATGAGTTTAACTGACAAACAAACAAATTCTTCCCTTATCACTCCTAAACACTTTTTGCATAATAATCCACAAAACACCAGCGATTCACGTAGTGAATCTTACAGTTCTAACTTGCCAACCGTGGTCTGTATGGAATTGTTCAATAAAGGGCCCAAAATTAAGATAACATAGATGGGAGAGGTCTCTATGAATAGGAATTCCTAAGTATTTGATACCCTGTGAGGGCCAGGCAAAGGGAAAGTTGGACTGGATGGAATCCTATATGGATTTGGGGAGGGAGACATCGAGGGCCTCAGACTTCGCTGCATTGATTTTAAAATTTTACCATGTAACAAAGTGATCTATTTCAGCCATAACAGCAGGGATGGATATATGTGATTGAGTGATATATACTAGGACATCATCAGCAAATAGAGAGCACTTGTACTCGGTGCCTCCCACCTCAATCCACCTAATATTGGGGTTATGGCGAATTGATGAGAGCAGGTGCTCCGTCACTAGGATGTATAAGAGAGGGGACAGAGGACATCCCTGCCTTGTCCCATTGGTGATTGTGAAAGGTGATGAAAATGTTCTGACGCACCCCCTGGGCCTTGGGACACCCGGAGCCGGACCCTTTTTGGTGGATGCTGGTGGTTGTAGTCTTCGTGGCGGCGACCCGGTTCCGTGGCTCAGGGCGGTCAAACCAGTGGCGGAACTATTTATGTGGTTTTGATGTTTAAATGTCCGACTACGCCACCCGTGGATTGCGGGCAGAGTGAGCGTAGCATAACTCCCCACGGGAGGAGTATAGCCTCAGGGCAGTTTATGCGGAGGATGGGGGTGATGGTGCAGGGCAGCAGCAGTAATGACACGGAGTCAGTGATGCAGTCCAGGGCCTTTACTCACAGTTCTTATTATCCAGACCACGTCTGCAGGTAACGGCTGCCCACGTCGTACTGTGCTCACCAGGTGAGGGGCTCAGACAACTCCCAGATAACTTTGGAGCACTTCACAGGACCCCCTTTGTGTGTCCTTTGTCTGGCCTTTCTTACCAACACTTCTGTCCGGCTGCCTCGGGCCTCCTCTTGGTAAACTTGGCGCCAGTTTCCCTGACCCTATGTGGTGCCTTCCTAGCGGGTGTAGCAAGGGGCTACGCCACATAAAATGTCAGAGCCTCCGGTTTCTAGCTGAGGGTCGTTTCCTGCCTCCACTAGTTCGGGGACCGGTCTCCCCCTTTGGCCTGACCCCTCCACGCAGGTGGATTCGGGCGTGCGGTGGCGACTCGCCCGTCCGCACCCCTGGGATCCCTTCATTCCTCGTTCCTGGAGCCTTCTCCGCTCCTCTTCCTTCCTTCTCCCTCTTCCAGGCCTGGGCCTCTGTTACTAGGCCCGCCTCCAGAGCAGAGCTCATGCAGAGCCCCTGCTCCCTGCCACTTCTGCTCAGACTTCTCTGCACTGAACTAAGATGGTGCCCACCTTTTATACTCCCTTCTCAATGCACCCAGGAACTGCTTCCTCCCTGCTCCTGCACTACAGGGTTCCCCTTCCTCAGTGTTCCGTCCCCCCACTCCAGCCAGGGACAGGGACTGTTGTGCCCATCTCAGGGGCATATTGGTCGCCCTGCCCCACGGCAATGTGGTGTAATGCATGCAGGTGTCGGGTCCTGATCCACACTCCATCCTTACCTGAGAGTGAGATATCACACCTCTGGGTGAGGTGCAATACGTCTGTAGCAACCGAGCCCTCAGGGTTCTACAGTTCCATTTATCTTCAGCCTAGGTGACGTATTGCGATACAGGGCCGTGATTTTGGCTATAAAAGGGTCCCCTAGACCCCTACCCCAAGCTTTTTAAGAGAATCATATATGGCGTGCCAGGAGACTCTATGGAATGCTTTCTCAGCATCCAACGAGAGTATCTAATTACAAATTTTTAACTGCATCTAGCCCAGGAAATACTTTGTGCCTAGTAGCAGTGTCTGCTAGTCAGCGGATTATCCCGGCTGTTAAGCAAGCTACACCACCTGTAGTTTAGACACTTAATTTTTTCAAAGGAAATGCTTCGGGACCATGGGATACTCAGTGAAGAGCATCAGGAGGCACCCCAAGGCATAGGGGCTGGGACTGGCAGTAGGATGCCTTGCGGTGGACAGACGAGCTCGATCCTTATAAAAGCTTTTTAACTGCAGCAGCTTTAGTGGGCGCTACTGGAGCTGGAATTACGCGGCTGCTGGCATGAGACTTGCCCTCCAATAGATCCTTGTAAATGGATTTAAAGTGTATTCATTCAAATTAGAGAGACAATTTAAATTAAAAAGCTTAGAGCTGCCTCCACCACAGGGGGGCTCGCTCGACCCACCAGCGGACAGGCACCAGTATTGGGAGAGGGGGGCTGGCCATCAGGGTTCACCGCGGCTCTGGCACAAACCCAGCGACACGGAGGTGGCACGGGCAGGAGCGGACTGGCCGTGTCGGCTTCTCACTTTTTGGATTTTAGAAGGGCATGACATGCCTATATCTGTGTCTCCCCCTCCTTTTACTCCTCCACCTCTTTTATTTTCGCATGACTATATGTACTTGTCACTTTTCCATGTGTTAGTTGTGTCTTCTGAGCAGTTTGTCAGCTTTTGGACACCTTTGAAGGTGTTTTCTATGTGTTTCTATGTGTTTTTGTTTGCCTGCCATTGGTTTTAACGGTGTTCGAAGGTGTTCGACGAACAGTTCGACGAACAGTTCGGCGAACACACGGGTGTTCGACGAACCGAACTCGAACACTACGGGGGTGGCTCAACACTAATCCTCAGGTCACAAGATACTGCAAACTCCCTCTATACCGTCTAGAATTTAGGATGCGGGAAATTTCATATTCCCCGTCCTCCACCACCGGAGGAACAGTGGCAGAGGCGTCACCATCCGACACATCAGCTTTTTTCAACAGAGAAACATGAAACACCGGATTAATCCTCCAGGACGTAGGAGCTCCAGCCTAACAGCAGATTGGTTAACTATCTGAAGTACCTTAAAGGGCCCTACGAACTTGGGACCCAATTTTTTAGAAGGAATCCTCAATCGCAGATTCTTAGAGGACAACCTAACCATGTCACCAACAGCAAACAAAACCTCTTGCCGTTTCCTATCAAAGTACCTCTTAGATTTTTTGTTAGCCTCCTGAAGATTACCACGCACATCCGTCCAAACTCTCTCCAAATCACCGGAAAAACTCTCCTCCTCAGGCACAGCTGAAACCAATTTGGAAAATGACCCAAAAGACGGATGTCTCCCAGAACAACAAAAAAAAGGCGAACACCCAGCAGAAGAGGATGTATGGTTGTTAAGAGCAAATTCAGCAAGTGGCAGAAACTCAGACCACCCCTCTTGATTGTCTGCCACAAAACAACGCAAGAACTGCTCAACATCCTGGTTCTTCCTTTCTGTCTGGCCATTAGACTCAGGATGATATCCGGATGAAAACGACAAATGAACTCCCAACCTGTCACAAAAGGCACGCCAAAAACGAGGCACAAACTGAGGTCCCCTATCAGAAACAATGTCAGTAGGAACACCATGTAGTCTGACAATCTCCTTGACAAAGGCCTTAGCGAGTGTCTTAGCTCAAGGCAGTTTGATGAAGGGAACCAAGTGACACATCTTGCTAAAACGGTCCACGACCACCCAGATGACCGTGAAACCTTCAGAGGAAGGAAGGTCAGTAATAAAGTCCATAGCCAGATGTGTCCAAGGTGCACTAGGAACCTCCAGAGGGCAAAGCAACCCCGCAGCAGGAGCATGCGAAGACTTGGATCTTGCACACACAGTACATTGGCGCACCCACTTAATGACTTCCTTCTGCCATCCAGGCCACCAAAAACTGCGACCCACAAGTCTCTTGGTCTCAGAAATTCCTGGATGACCTGCCAACCGAGACTCATGACACTCAACAAACAAATCTCTCCTAAAGGTCCTAAGCACAAACAACCTCCCATGGGGAGTGTTAGATGGGGCATTCTCCTGTGCTTTAAGAATCTCATCCTCCAAAACGGAGTCAAAAGCAGCAATCACAACACCTTCTTGTAAAATGGTCTCCTCCTCCTCCTCAACACCGACCATGGGAGAAAAGCTGCGAGACAAATCATCCGCTTTAACATTCTTGGTACCCGGGATGTAAGTAACAGAAAAATTAAACCGCGAGAAAAAAAGTGCCCACCTAGCCTGACGGGCATTCAAGCGCTTGGCAGCATCAAGATAGATCAGATTTTTATGATCAGTGAAAACCTGAACGGGAAATTCAGCACCTTCCAAGAGGTGACGCCAGTGTTCAAATGCGAGTTTAATCGCCAGCAATTCCCGATTACCAATATCGTAATTAAGTTCAGTCTCGGAAAATTTTTTTGAAAAAAAGGCACAGGGATGTACTCCATCCTTGTTTTCCTGAGACAACACCGCACCAACCCCCACCGAAGAAGCATCAACCTCAACCAAAAATGGCTTAGTCACATCAGGCTGCATAAGGATGGGGGCAGAGGTGAACCTCTCCTTTAAAAACACAAAAGCTTCAATGGCCTCAGAAGTCCACTGAACCGCATTAGCATCTTTCCTGGTGAGATCGGTCAGCGGTTTGACAATAATAGAACAATTTTTTATGAATTTTCTGTAATAATTGGCGAAACCAAAAAACCTCTGTATCGATTTCAAACCAATAGGCCTAGGCCATTCCTGTACAGCCTGAACTTTAACCGGGTCCATCTCAAAACCTTCACTGGAGACAATGTAGCCCAAAAAACTAATTCTCTGTACAGCGAACTCACATTTCTCCAGCTTAGCAAAAAGCGAATTGTCCATTAATAACTGTAATACCTCGCGTACGCTCCGCCAATGAGACTCCAGATCCGGCGAATAAATCAAAATGTCATCCAAATACACAACCACATTTTTGCCGATTAAAGGTCTAAGGATGTCATTAATAAGATTCTGAAAAAATGCTGGAGCATTGGTGAGACCAAAAGGCATAACCAGATTCTCAAAATGACCCACAGGAGTGTTAAAAGCAGTCTTCCATTCATCACCCTCCTTCATGCGCAACAAATTGTATGCCCCCCGGAGATCAATTTTAGAGAACCACTTGGCCCCCACTAACTGGTTAAATAAATCGGGAATCAATTGCAGTGGGTAAGGATTGCGTACAGTAATTTTATTAATCTCACGAAAGTCCAGACAAGGACGTAAACCGCCATCTTTTTTTTTCACAAAAAAAAAAACAACAGCCACAGGAGACTTGGAAGGCCTAATGTGACCAGCGGCCAAGCTTGTCTGTATGTATTCCTCCAAAGCCTTTCTCTCAGGAATAGTAAGATTAAATAAACAACTCTTAGGAAGAGTCGCTCCAGGGACAAATTCAATGGTACAATCATAGTCTCTATGGGGAGGCAAAACCTGCGACTCCTCCTCAGAAAAAACTCTCCAAAAATCCTGAATAGGTACAGGCAATTCCCCTCTATCCACAGCAGCAATGCGCCCGTTACAACACTTGTCATAACACTTAGGGCTCCAGGACTTAATTTCATTGGTAGACCAATCCAGTACAGGATTGTGCAATTTTAACCAGGGTAACCCCAATATTACTGGAGAAGGCAAATTATCCAATACCACCAAATCCAAATTCTCTTGATGAATACCATTAATAGTGAGGGGAAATTCACAGACCTTGTGAGTAACACTCTTCAAGGGAGAGCCATCGACAGAAACCACAGCAATAGGGGATGACAAAGTTTTAGGTTCAAATCTAAGTTTTTCCAAGAATCCCCCATCAATCACATTCAGAGTAGATCCACAATCCACAAATACCCGAAATTCAATTAATTCATCCTGAGCAGCAGTAGTGGCAGATAGGAATACCCCCTTAGAATTTAAACAGGCAATACGAGCATGACTGACCATTTTTTTTTCTTTCTTCTTACAAAGCACACAGCTCTTAATAAAATGAACAGAACTTCCGCAATAGAAGCACAAGCCTTCAGAAAGTCGGCGGTCTTTTTCCTGAGAGCGGGGTGCCATCGCCCCAATTTCCATCGGCTCTCCATTGTCAGCACAGAACCTCTCAGGACTCGAAGCTGACATAGCAGAGGATTTGCTCTCATTAACCCTTGCACGCAGTCTCCTGCCCACCCGTATAGCTAATTGCATTGCCTCCTGCAAGTTTCCAGGTGTGGGATAAGCAATCAGTAAATCCTTAACCCTTTCACCTAGGCCTGCAAGAAACAAGCTTTTCAAAGCTGAATCGTTCCACCCTACCTGGGCAGACCACCAACGGAAGTGAGAACAATATTTTTCCACATTACCTGATCCCTGCCTCAAACGTCTTAATTCAGACTCAGCAGATGAGACACGATCAGGATCATCGTACAACTAACCCAAAGCAGAAAAAAAACTATCCACTGAACTAAAGCACGGATCACTAGGATGGAGAGAGAAGGCCCATCCCTGAGGATCTTTGCGCAAAAGTGACATTATGAACCCTATGCGCTGTGATTCATCACCAGAGGATCCGGGTCTCAAACGAAAATATAATAGACAAGCATTTTTAAAAGAAAAAAAATCTTGTTGTTCGCCAAAAAATAAATCAGGCAGACGTACCTTTGGTTCCACAAAATGCGCTCCAGAACAGCTACTCACGTGTTGTTGGAGCTTTATCACCTCCAGAGAGAGTCCCTGCAAGCATTGAGCCAAATCTTGCACCGAGACCATGATGGAAAACTGGAGGTCTTTCCCCAGAGAAAATCCTTTCCCTTTCTTTTTTTTTTTATGGCTGGACTTACTGTTATGATCTGCTACAGAGACTAAGGAAAGGCAGGAGATCTGTCCCTACAATAGAACTAAACTAGATCCCTACGATGTAACGGGGAACGTGATCCTGCGATCAGACCCGCTAAAGTCCTCGGCTAGTCTGAACGCAGACCTATAGATGTGGGGGAGGGATCCCTACAAGATCTAGGGACTGGGATAAGTTGGACACCTCCTAGCAAAAAGAGTAGCAGTCAAAGACAAACACACAACAAAAAGCATAGAGGTCAGAAGACCTAGCAAAACTAGCAGAGAACGGCAATAGAGTAACAAGCTAGCTCAACAGTAGTAAATACAAATGAAGTCCAGCAAAGCCAGGAGGGCGGAGCCGGATTAAATAGGCAAAATGGTCATGTGACCAGCAAACTAAAAAAAAACTAACAGGAGAGTTGTAACATTATCAGACTTTCAGATAGGGGAAATGTCAGTGAGCGTTCCAATTTCAGTTCCAGAGCGATTCACCCAATGAGTCATTGATATTTAGTCGTTTTCAGCAAATATTTTGGATTTTTGAAAATTTCACTTTTTTGTGAAAATATCCACTAAATGAGGGAATAATATGTGTGAGGGTACCCCAGGAGAGTTCCAAATGTGTGTGGGTAGAATATATATCCCACGGGGGTAAAATTGAAAAAAGTTGAAAACATTTTTTTTTGGACTTAGTCATTTTTACGGCGTTTATCAGACTTTCAGATAGGGGAAATGTCAGTGAGCGTTCCGATTTCAGTTCCAGAGCGATTCGCCCAATGAGTCCTTGTTATTTAGTTGTTTTCAGCGAATTTTCTGGATTTTTGAATATTTCACTTTTTTGTCAAAATATCCACTAAATGAGGGAATAATATGTGTGAGGCTACCCCAGGAGAGTTCCAAATGTGTGTGGGTAGAATATATATCCCACGGGGGTAAAATTGAAAAAAGTTGAAAAAAAATTTTTTTTTGGACTTAGTCATTTTTCTGCCGTTTATCAGACTTTCAGATAGGGGAAATGTGAGTGAGCGTTCCGATTTCAGTTCCAGAGCGATTCGCCCAATGAGTCTTTGATATTTAGTCGTTTTCAGCCAATATTTTGGATTTTTGAAAATTTCACTTTTTTGTGAAAATATCCACTAAATGAGGGAATAATATGTGTGAGGGTACCCCAGGAGAGTTCCAAATGTGTGTGGGTAGAATATATATCCCACGGGGGTAAAATTGAAAAAAGTTGAAAACATTTTTTTTTTGGACTTAGTCATTTTTTCTGCGTTTATCAGACTTTCAGATAGGGGAAATGTCAGTGAGCATTCCGATTTCAGTTCCAGAGCGATTCGCCCAATGAGTCTTTGATATTTAGTCGTTTTCAGCCAATATTTTGGATTTTTGAAAATTTCACTTTTTTGTGAAAATATCCACTAAATGAGGGAATAATATGTGTGAGGGTACCCCAGGAGAGTTCCAAATGTGTGTGGGTAGAATATATATCCCACGGGGGTAAAATTGAAAAAAGTTGAAAACATTTTTTTTTTGGACTTAGTCATTTTTTCTGCGTTTATCAGACTTTCAGATAGGGGAAATGTCAGTGAGCATTCCGATTTCAGTTCCAGAGCAATTCGCCCAATGAGTCCTTGATATTTAGTCGTTTTCAGCCAATATTTTGGATTTTTGAAAATTTCACTTTTTTGTGAAAATTTCCACTAAATGAGAGAATAATATGTGTGAGGGTACCCCGGGAGAGTTCCAAATGTGTGTGGGTAGAATATATATCCCACGGGGGTAAAATTGAAAAAAGTTGAAAAAAAATTTTTTTTGGACTTAGTCATTTTTCCGGCTTTTATCATACTTTCAGATAGGGGAAATGTCAGTGAGTGTTTCGATTTCAATTCCAAAGCGATTCGCCCTATGAGTCCTTGATATTTAGTCGTTTTCAGCCAACTTTCTGGATTTTTGAAAATTTCACTTTTTTGTGAAAATATCCACTAATTGAGAGAATAATATGTGTACCCCAGGAGAGTTCCAAATGTGTGTGGGTAGAATATATATCCCACAGGGGTAAAATTGAAAAAAATTGAAAACATTTTTTTTTTGTACTTAGTCATTTTTTCTGCGTTTATCAGACTTTCAGATAGGGGAAATGTCAGTGAGCATTCCGATTTCAGTTCCAGAGCAATTCGCGCAATGAGTCCTTGATATTTAGTCATTTTCAGCCAACTTTATGGATTTTTGAAAATTTCACTTTTTTGTGAAAATATCTACTAATTGAGAGAATAATATGTGTGAGGGTACCCCAGGAGAGTTCCAAATGTGTGTGGGTAGAATATATATCCCACGGGGGTAAAATTGCAAAAAAAGTTGAAAACATTTTTTTTTTGGACTTAGTCATTTTTCCGGCGTTTATCAGACTTTCAGATAGGGGAAATGTCAGTGAGCGTTCCGATTTCAATTCCAGAGCGATTGGCCCAATGAGTCCTTGATATTTAGTCGTTTTCAGCCAATTTTCTAGATTTTTGAAAATTTCACTTTTTTGTGAAAATATCCACTAAATGAGGGAATAATATGTGTGAGGGTAGAATATATATCCCACGGGGGTAAAATTGGAAAAAGTTGAAAAAACATTTTTTTTTGGACTTAGTCATTTTTCCGGCGTTTATCAGACTTTCAGATAGGGGAAATGTCAGTGAGCGTTCCGATTTCAGTTCCAGAGCGATTTGTCCAATGAGTCCTTGATATTTAGTCGTTTTCAGCTAATATTTTGGATTTTTGAAAATTTCACTTTTTTGTGAAAATATCCACTAAATGAAGGAATAATATGTGTGAGGGTACCCCAGGAGAGTTCCAAATGTGTGTGGGTAGAATATATATCCCACGGGGTAAAATTGAAAAAAGTTGAAAACATTTTTTTTTAGACTTAGTCATTTTTCCGACGTTTATCAGATTTTCAGATAGGGGAAATGTCAGTGAGCTTTCCAATTTCAGTTCCAGAGCGATTCGCCCAATGAGTCCTTGATATTTAGTCGTTTTCAGCCAATATTTTGGATTTTTGAAAATTTCACTTTTTTGTGAAAATATCCACTAAATGAGAGAATAATATGTGTGAGGGTACCCCAGGAGATTACCAAATGTGTGTGGGTAGAATATATATCCCACGGGGGTAAAATTGGAAAAAGTTGAAAAAACAGTTTTTTTTGGACTTAATCATTTTTCCGGCGTTTATCAGACTTTCAGATAGGGGAAATGTCAGTGAGCGTTCCGATTTCAGTTCCAGAGCGATTCCTCCAATGAGTCCTTGATATTTAGTCGTTTTCAGCTAATATTTTGGATTTTTGAAAATTTCACTTTTTTTGTGAAAATATCCACTAAATGAGGGAATAATATGTGTGAGGGTACCCCAGGAGAGTTCCAAATGTGTGTGGGTAGAATATATATCCCACGGGGGTAAAATTGAAAAAAGTTGAAAACATTTTTTTTTTTTACTTAGTCATTTTTCCGGCGTTTATCAGACTTTCAGATAGGGGAAATGTCAGTGAGCGTTCCGATTTCAGTCCCAGAGCGATGCGCCCAATGAGTCCTTGATATTTAGTCGTTTTCAGCCAATATTTTGGATTTTTGAAAATTTGACTTTTTTTTGAAAATATCCACTAAATTAGAGAATAATATGTGTGAGGGTACCCCGGGAGAGTTCCAAATGTGTCTGGGTAGAATATATCCCATGGGGGTAAAATTGAAAAAAGTTGAAAACATTTTTTTTTGGACTTAGTCATTTTTTCTGCGTTTAACAGACTTTCAGATAGGGGAAATGTCAGTGAGCATTCCGATTTCAGTTCCAGAGCGATTCGCCCAATGAGTCCTTGATATTTAGTTGTTTTCAGCCAATTTTCTGGATTTTTGAAAATTTCACTTTTTTGTGAAAATATCCACTAAATGAGGGAATAATATGTGTGAGGGTACCCCAGGAGAGTTCCAAATGTGTGTGGGTAGAAAATATATCCCACGAGGGTAAAATTGAAAAAAGTTGTAAAAAAATTTTTTTTTGGACTTAGTCATTTTTTCCGGCGTTTATCAGACTTTCAGATAGGGGAAATGTCAGTGAGCGTTCCGATTTCAGTTCCAGAACGATTCGCCCAATGAGTCCTTGATATTTAGTCGTTTTCAGCTAATATTTTGGATTTTTGAAAATTTCACTTTTTTGTGAAAATATCCACTAAATGAGGGAATAATATGTGTGAGGGTACCCCAGGAGAGTTCCAAATGTGTGTGGGTAGAATATATATCCCACGGGGGTAAAATTGAAAAAAGTTGAAAACATTTTTTTTTTTGGACTGTCATTTTTCCGGCGTTTATCAGACTTTCAGATAGGGGAAATGTCAGTGAGCGTTCCGATTTCAGTCCCAGAGCGATTCGCCCAATGAGTCCTTGATATTTAGTCGTTTTCAGCTAATATTTTGGATTTTTGAAAATTTGACTTTTTTTTGAAAATATCCACTAAATGAGGGAATAATATGTGTGAGGGTACCCCAGGAGAGTTCCAAATGTGTGTGGGTAGAATATATATCCCACAGGGGTAAAATTGAAAAAAGTTGAAAAAAAAATTTTTTTGGACTTAGTCATTTTTCCGGCTTTTATCAGACTTTCAGATAGGGGAAATGTCAGTGAGTGTTCCGATTTCAATTCCAGAGCGATTCGCCCAATGAGTACTTGACATTTAGTCACTTTCAGCCAACTTTCTGGATTTTTGAAAATTTTACTTTTTTGTGAAAATATCCACGAATTGAGAGAATAATATGTGTGAGGGTACCCCAGGAGAGTTCCAAATGTGTGGAGAGTTCCAAATGTGTGTGGGTAGAATATATATCCCACGGGGGTAAAATTGCAAAAAAAGTTGAAAACATTTTTTTTTGGACTTAGTCATTTTTCCAGCGTTTATCAGACTTTCAGATAGGGGAAATGTCAGTGAGCGTGATCGTTCCAATTTCAATTCCAGAGCGATTGGCCCAATGAGTCAATGATATTTAGTCGTTTTCAGCCAATTTTGTAGATTTTTGAAAATTTCACTTTTTTGTGAAAATATCCACTAAATGAGGGAATAATATGTGTGAGGGTACCCCAGGAGAGTTCCAAATGTGTGTGGGCAGAATATATATCCCACGGGGGTAAAACTGAAAAAAGTTGAAAAATTTTTTTTTTTGGACTTAGTCATTTTTCTGGCGTTTATCAGACTTTCAGATAGGGGAAATGTCAGTGAGCGTTTCGATTTCAGTTCCAGAGCGATTCGTCCAATGAGTCCTTGATATTTAGTCGTTTTCAGCTAATATTTTTGATTTTTGAAAATTTCACTTTTTTGTGAAAATATCCACTAAATGAGGGAATAATATGTGTGAGGGTACCCCAGGAGAGTTCCAAATGTGTGTGGGTAGAATATATATCCCACGGGGGTAAAATTGAAAAAAGTTGAAAACATTTTTTTTTTTGGACTGTCATTTTTCCGGCGTTTATCAGACTTTCAGATAGGGGAAATGTCAGTGAGCGTTCCGATTTCAGTCCCAGACCGATTCGCCCAATGAGTCCTTGATATTTAGTCGTTTTCAGCCAATATTTTGGATTTTTGAAAATTTGACTTTTTTTTGAAAATATCCACTAAATGAGGGAATAATATGTGTAAGGGTACCCCAGGAGAGTTCCAAATGTGTGTGGGTAGAATATATATCCCACGGGGTAAAATTGAAAAAAGTTGAAAACATTTTTTTTTTGGACTTAGTCATTTTTCTGCCGTTTATCAGACTTTCAGATAAGGGAAATGTAAGTGAGCGTTACAATTTCAGTTCCAAAGCGATTCGCCCAATGAGTCTTTGATATTTAGTCGTTTTCAGAAAAATATTTTTGATTTTTGAAAATTTCACTTTTTTGTGAAAATATCCACTTAATGAGAGAATAATATGTGTGAGGGTACCCCAGGAGAGTTCCAAATGTGTGTGGGTAGAATATATATCCCACGGGGGTAAAATTGAAAAAAGTTGAAAACATTTTTTTTTGGACTTAGTCATTTTTCCAGCGTTTATCAGACTTTCAGATAGGGGAAATGTCAGTGAGCTTTCCAATTTCAGTTCCAAAGCGATTGGCCCAATGAGTCCTTGATATTTAGTCGTTTTCAGCCAATTTTCTAGATTTTTGAAAATTTCACTTTTTTGTGAAAATATCCACTAAATGAGAGAATAATATGTGTGAGGGTACCCCAGGAGATTTCCAAATGTGTGTGGGTAGAATATATATCCCACCGGGGTAAAATTGAAAAAAGTTGAAAAATATTTTTTTTTGGACTTAGTCATTTTTTACGGCGTTTATCAGATTTTCAGATAGGGGAAATGTCAGTGAGCGTTCCGATTTCAGTTCCAGAACGATTCGCCCAATGAGTCAATGATATTTAGTCGTTTTCAGCCAATTTTCTGGATTTTTGAAAATTTCACTTTTTTGTGAAAATATCCACTAAATGAGGGAATAATATGTGTGAGGGTACCCCAGGAGAGTTCCAAATGTGTGTGAGTAGAATATATATCCCACGGGGGTAAAATTGAAAAAAGTTGAAAAAAAAATTTTTTTGGACTTAGTCATTTTTCCGGCTTTTATCAGACTTTCAGATAGGGGAAATGTCAGTGAGTGTTCCGATTTCAATTCCAGAGCGATTCGCCCAATGAGTCCTTGATATTTAGTCACTTTCAGCCAACTTTCTGGATTTTTGAAAATTTCACTTTTTTGTGAAAATATCCACTAATTGAGAGAATAATATGTGTGAGGGTACCCCAGGAGAGTTCCAAATGTGTGTGGGTAGAATATATATCCCACGGGGGTAAAATTGCAAAAAAAGTTGAAAACATTTTTTTTTGGACTTAGTCATTTTTCCGGCGTTTATCAGACTTTCAGATAGGGGAAATGTCAGTGAGCGTTCCGATTTCAGTTCCAGAGCGATTCGTCCAATGAGTCCTTGATATTTAGTCGTTTTCAGCTAATATTTTGGATTTTTGAAAATTTCACTTTTTTGTGAAAATATCCACTAAATGAGAGAATAATATGTGTGAGGGTACCCCAGGAGAGTTCCAAATGTGTGTGGGTAGAATATATATCCCACAGGGGTAAAATTGAAAAAAGTTGAAAACATTTTTTTTTGGACTTAGTCATTTTTCCGGCGTTTATCAGACTTTCAGATAGGGGAAATGTCAGTGAGCTTTCCAATTTCAGTTCCAAAGCGATTGGCCCAATGAGTCCTTGATATTTAGTCGTTTTCAGCCAATTTTCTAGATTTTTGAAAATTTCACTTTTTTGTGAAAATATCCACTAAATGAGAGAATAATATGTGTGAGGGTACCCCAGGAGATTTCCAAATGTGTGTGGGTAGAATATATATCCCACCGGGGTAAAATTGAAAAAAGTTGAAAACATTTTTTTTTTTGGACTGTCATTTTTCCGGCGTTTATCAGACTTTCAGATAGGGGAAATGTCAGTGAGCGTTCCGATTTCAGTCCCAGAGCGATTCGCCCAATGAGTCCTTGATATTTAGTCGTTTTCAGCCAATATTTTGGATTTTTGAAAATTTGACTTTTTTTTGAAAATATCCACTAAATGAGGGAATAATATGTGTGAGGGTACCCCAGGAGAGTTCCAAATGTGTGTGAGTAGAATATATATCCCACGGGGGTAAAATTGAAAAAAGTTGAAAAAAAAATTTTTTTGGACTTAGTCATTTTTCCGGCGTTTATCAGACTTTCAGATAGGGGAAATGTCAGTGAGCGTTCCAATTTCAGTTCCAAAGCGATACGCCCAATGAGTCCATGATGTTTAGTCGTTTTCAGCCAACTTTCTGGATTTTTGAAAATTTCACTTTTTTGTGAAAATATCCACTAATTGAGAGAATAATATGTGTGAGGGTACCCCAGGAGAGTTCCAAATGTGTGTGGGCAGAATATATATCCCACAGGGGTAAAACTGAAAAAAGTTGAAAAAATTTTTTTTTTGGACTTAGTCATTTTTCTGGCGTTTATCAGACTTTCAGATAGGGGAAATGTCAGTGAGCGTTCCGATTTCAGTCCCAGAGCGATGCGCCTAATGAGTCCTTTATATTTAGTCGTTTTCAGCCAATTTTCTAGATTTTTGAAAATTTCACTTTTTTGTGAAAATATCCAATAAATGAGAGAATAATATGTGTGAGGGTAAACCAGGAGAGTTCCAAATGTGTGTGGGTAGAATATATATCCCACGGGGATAAAATTGAAAATATTGAAAACGTTTTTTTTTGGACTTAGTCATTTTTCCCGCGTTTATCAGACTTTCAGATAGGGGAAATGTCAGTGAGCGTTCCGATTTCAATTCCAGAGCTATTGGCCCAATGAGTCCTTGATATTGAGTCGTTTTCAGCCAATTTTCTAGATTTTTGAAAATTTCACTTTTTTGTGAAAATATCCACTAAATGAGAGAATAATATGTGTGAGGGTACCCCAGGAGAGTTCCAAATGTGTGTGGGTAGAATATATATCCCACGGGGTAAAATTGAAAAAAGTTGAAAACATTTTTTTTTTGGACTTAGTCATTTTTCTGCCGTTTATCAGACTTTGAGATAAGGGAAATGTCAGTGAGCGTTACAATTTCAGTTCCAAAGCGATTCGCCCAATGAGTCTTTGATATTTAGTCGTTTTCAGAAAAATATTTTGGATTTTTGAAAATTTCACTTTTTTGTGAAAATATCCACTAAATGAGAGAATAATATGTGTGAGGGTACCCCAGGAGAGTTCCAAATGTGTGTGGGTAGAATATATATCCCACAGGGGTAAAATTGAAAAAAGTTGAAAACATTTTTTTTTGGACTTAGTCATTTTTCCGGCGTTTATCAGACTTTCAGATAGGGGAAATGTCAGTGAGCTTTCCAATTTCAGTTCCAAAGCGATTGGCCCAATGAGTCCTTGATATTTAGTCATTTTCAGCCAATTTTCTAGATTTTTGAAAATTTCACTTTTTTGTGAAAATATCCACTAAATGAGAGAATAATATGTGTGAGGGTACCCCAGGAGATTTCCAAATGTGTGTGGGTAGAATATATATCCCACCGGGGTAAAATTGAAAAAAGTTGAAAAATATTTTTTTTTGGACTTAGTCATTTTTTCCGGCGTTTATCAGATTTTCAGATAGGGGAAATGTCAGTGAGCGTTCCGATTTCAGTCCCAGAGCGATTCGCCCAATGAGTCCTTGATATTTAGTCGTTTTCAGCCAATATTTTGGATTTTTGAAAATTTGACTTTTTTTTGAAAATATCCACTAAATGAGGGAATAATATGTGTGAGGGTACCCCAGGAGAGTTCCAAATGTGTGTGGGTAGAATATATATCCCACAGGGGTAAAATTGAAAAAAGTTGAAAACATTTTTTTTTGGACTTAGTCATTTTTCCGGCGTTTATCAGACTTTCAGATAGGGGAAATGTCAGTGAGCGTTCCAATTTCAGTTCCAAAGCGATTCGCCCAATGAGTCGATGATGTTTAGTCGTTTTCAGCCAACTTTCTGGATTTTTGAAAATTTCACTTTTTTGTGAAAATATCCACTAATTGAGAGAATAATATGTGTGAGGGTACCCCAGGAGAGTTCCAAATGTGTGTGGGCAGAATATATATCCCACGGGGGTAAAACTGAAAAAAGTTGAAAAAATTTTTTTTTGGACTTAGTCATTTTTCTGGCGTTTATCAGACTTTCAGATAGGGGAAATGTCAGTGAGCGTTCCGATTTCAGTCCCAGAGCGATGCGCCTAATGAGTCCTTGATATTTAGTCGTTTTCAACCAATATTTTGGATTTTTGAAAATTTCACATTTTTGTGAAAATACCCACTAAATGAGAGAATAATATGTGTGAGGGTACCCCAGGAGAGTTCCAAATGTGTGTGGGTAGAATATATATCCCACGGGGGTAAAATTGAAAAAAGTTGAAAACATTTTTTTTTGGACTTAGTCATTTTTCCGGCGTTTATCAGACTTTCAGATAGGGGAAATGTCAGTGAGCTTTCCAATTTCAGTTCCAAAGCGATTGGCCCAATGAGTCCTTGATATTTAGTTGTTTTCAGCCAATTTTCTAGATTTTTGAAAATTTCACTTTTTTGTGAAAATATCCAATAAATGAGAGAATAATATGTGTGAGGGTAAACCAGGAGAGTTCCAAATGTGTGTGGGTAGAATATATATCCCACGGGGGTAAAATTGAAAATATTGAAAACGTTTTTTTTTGGACTTAGTCATTTTTCCCGCGTTTATCAGACTTTCAGATAGGGGAAATGTCAGTGAGCGTTCCGATTTCAATTCCAGAGCGATTGGACCAATGAGTCCTTGATATTGAGTCGTTTTCAGCCAATTTTCTAGATTTTTGAAAATTTCACTTTTTTGTGAAAATATCCACTAAATGAGAGAATAATATGTGTGAGGGTACCCCAGGAGAGTTCCAAATGTGTGTGGGTAGAATATATATCCCACGGGGGTAAAATTGAAAATATTGAAAACGTTTTTTTTTGGACTTAGTCATTTTTCTGCCGTTTATCAGACTTTGAGATAAGGGAAATGTCAGTGAGCGTTACAATTTCAGTTCCAAAGCGATTCGCCCAATGAGTCTTTGATATTTAGTCGTTTTCAGAAAAATATTTTGGATTTTTGAAAATTTCACTTTTTTGTGAAAATATCCACTAAATGAGAGAATAATATGTGTGAGGGTACCCCAGGAGAGTTCCAAATGTGTGTGGGTAGAATATATATCCCACAGGAGTAAAATTGAAAAAAGTTGAAAACATTTTTTTTTGGACTTAGTCATTTTTCCGGCGTTTATCAGACTTTCAGATAGGGGAAATGTCAGTGAGCTTTCCAATTTCAGTTCCAAAGCGATTGGCCCAATGAGTCCTTGATATTTAGTCGTTTTCAGCCAATTTTCTAGATTTTTGAAAATTTCACTTTTTTGTGAAAATATCCACTAAATGAGAGAATAATATGTGTGAGGGTACCCCAGGAGATTTCCAAATGTGTGTGGGTAGAATATATATCCCACCGGGGTAAAATTGAAAAAAGTTGAAAAATATTTTTTTTTGGACTTAGTCATTTTTTCCGGCGTTTATCAGACTTTCAGATAGGGGAAATGTCAGTGAGCGTTCCGATTTCAGTTCCAGAACGATTCGCCCAATGAGTCCTTGATATTTAGTCGTTTTCAGCCAATTTTCTCGATTTTTGAAAATTTCACTTTTTTGTGAAAATATCCACTAAATGAGGGAATAATATGAGTGAGGGTAGAATATATATCCCACGGGGGTAAAATTGGAAAAAGTTGAAAAAAAAATATTTTTGGACTTAGTCATTTTTCCGGCGTTTATCAGACTTTCAGATAGGGGAAATGTCAGTGAGCTTTCCAATTTCAGTTCCAATGCGATTGGCCCAATGAGTCCTTGATATTTAGTCGTTTTCAGCCAATTTTCTAGATTTTTGAAAATTTCACTTTTTTGTGAAAATATCCACTAAATGAGAGAATAATATGTGTGAGGGTACCCCAGGAGATTTCCAAATGTGTGTGGGTAGAATATATATCCCACCGGGGTAAAATTGAAAAAAGTTGAAAACATTTTTTTTTTTGGACTGTCATTTTTCCGGCGTTTATCAGACTTTCAGATAGGGGAAATGTCAGTGAGCGTTCCGATTTCAGTTCCAGAGCGATTCGCCCAATGAGTCCTTGATATTTAGTCGTTTTCAGCCAATATTTTGGATTTTTGAAAATTTGACTTTTTTTTTAAAATATCCACTAAATGAGGGAATAATATGTGTGAGGGTACCCCAGGAGAGTTCCAAATGTGTGTGAGTAGAATATATATCCCACGGGGGTAAAATTGAAAAAAGTTGAAAAAAAAATTTTTTTGGACTTAGTCATTTTTCCGGCGTTTATCAGACTTTCAGATAGGGGAAATGTCAGTGAGCGTTCCAATTTCAGTTCCAAAGCGATTCGCCCAATGAGTCCATGATGTTTAGTCGTTTTCAGCCAACTTTCTGGATTTTTGAAAATTTCACTTTTTTGTGAAAATATCCACTAATTGAGAGAATAATATGTGTGAGGGTACCCCAGGAGAGTTCCAAATGTGTGTGGGCAGAATATATATCCCACGGGGGTAAAACTGAAAAAAGTTGAAAAAATTTTTTTTTTGGACTTAGTCATTTTTCTGCCGTTTATCAGACTTTGAGATAAGGGAAATGTCAGTGAGCGTTACAATTTCAGTTCCAAAGCGATTCGCCCAATGAGTCTTTGATATTTAGTCGTTTTCAGAAAAATATTTTGGATTTTTGAAAATTTCACTTTTTTGTGAAAATATCCACTAAATGAGAGAATAATATGTGTGAGGGTACCCCAGGAGAGTTCCAAATGTGTGTGGGTAGAATATATATCCCACAGGGGTAAAATTGAAAAAAGTTGAAAACATTTTTTTTTGGACTTAGTCATTTTTCCGGCGTTTATCAGACTTTCAGATAGGGGAAATGTCAGTGAGCTTTCCAATTTCAGTTCCAAAGCGATTGGCCCAATGAGTCCTTGATATTTAGTCGTTTTCAGCCAATTTTCTAGATTTTTGAAAATTTCACTTTTTTGTGAAAATATCCACTAAATGAGAGAATAATATGTGTGAGGGTACCCCAGGAGATTTCCAAATGTGTGTGGGTAGAATATATAACCCACCGGGGTAAAATTGAAAAAAGTTGAAAACATTTTTTTTTTTGGACTGTCATTTTTCCGGCGTTTATCAGACTTTCAGATAGGGGAAATGTCAGTGAGCGTTCCGATTTCAGTCCCAGAGCGATTCGCCCAATGAGTCCTTGATATTTAGTCGTTTTCAGCCAATATTTTGGATTTTTGAAAATTTGACTTTTTTTGAAAATATCCACTAAATGAGGGAATAATATGTGTGAGGGTACCCCAGGAGAGTTCCAAATGTGTGTGAGTAGAATATATATCCCACGGGGGTAAAATTGAAAAAAGTTGAAAAAAAAATTTTTTTGGACTTAGTCATTTTTCCGGCGTTTATCAGACTTTCAGATAGGGGAAATGTCAGTGAGCGTTCCAATTTCAGTTCCAAAGCGATTCGCCCAATGAGTCCATGATGTTTAGTCGTTTTCAGCCAACTTTCTGGATTTTTGAAAATTTCACTTTTTTGTGAAAATATCCACTAATTGAGAGAATAATATGTGTGAGGGTACCCCAGGAGAGTTCCAAATGTGTGTGGGCAGAATATATATCCCACGGGGGTAAAACTGAAAAAAGTTGAAAAAATTTTTTTTTTGGACTTAGTCATTTTTCTGGCGTTTATCAGACTTTCAGATAGGGGAAATGTCAGTGAGCATTCCGATTTCAGTCCCAGAGCGATGCGCCTAATGAGTCCTTGATATTTAGTCGTTTTCAACCAATATTTTGGATTTTTGAAAATTTCACATTTTTGTGAAAATATCCACTAAATGAGAGAATAATATGTGTGAGGGTACCCCAGGAGAGTTCCAAATGTGTGTGGGTAGAATATATATCCCACAGGAGTAAAATTGAAAAAAGTTGAAAACATTTTTTTTTGGACTTAGTCATTTTTCCGGCGTTTATCAGACTTTCAGATAGGGGAAATGTCAGTGAGCTTTCCAATTTCAGTTCCAAAGCGATTGGCCCAATGAGTCCTTGATATTTAGTCGTTTTCAGCCAATTTTCTAGATTTTTGAAAATTTCACTTTTTTGTGAAAATATCCAATAAATGAGAGAATAATATGTGTGAGGGTAAACCAGGAGAGTTCCAAATGTGTGTGGGTAGAATGTATATCCCACGGGGGTAAAATTGAAAATATTGAAAACGTTTTTTTTTGGACTTAGTCATTTTTCTGCCGTTTATCAGACTTTGAGATAAGGGAAATGTCAGTGAGCGTTACAATTTCAGTTCCAAAGCGATTCGCCCAATGAGTCTTTGATATTTAGTCGTTTTCAGAAAAATATTTTGGAAAATTTCACTTTTTTGTGAAAATATCCACTAAATGAGAGAATAATATGTGTGAGGGTACCCCAGGAGAGTTCCAAATGTGTGTGGGTAGAATATATATCCCACAGGAGTAAAATTGAAAAAAGTTGAAAACATTTTTTTTTGGACTTAGTCATTTTTCCGGCGTTTATCAGACTTTCAGATAGGGGAAATGTCAGTGAGCTTTCCAATTTCAGTTCCAAAGCGATTGGCCCAATGAGTCCTTGATATTTAGTCGTTTTCAGCCAATTTTCTAGATTTTTGAAAATTTCACTTTTTTGTGAAAATATCCACTAAATGAGAGAATAATATGTGTGAGGGTACCCCAGGAGATTTCCAAATGTGTGTGGGTAGAATATATATCCCACCGGGGTAAAATTGAAAAAAGTTGAAAAATATTTTTTTTTGGACTTAGTCATTTTTTCCGGCGTTTATCAGACTTTCAGATAGGGGAAATGTCAGTGAGCGTTCCGATTTCAGTTCCAGAACGATTCGCCCAATGAGTCCTTGATATTTAGTCGTTTTCAGCCAATTTTCTCGATTTTTGAAAATTTCACTTTTTTGTGAAAATATCCACTAAATGAGGGTATAATATGAGTGAGGGTAGAATATATATCCCACGGGGGTAAAATTGGAAAAAGTTGAAAAAAAAATATTTTTGGACTTAGTCATTTTTCCGGCGTTTATCAGACTTTCAGATAGGGGAAATGTCAGTGAGCTTTCCAATTTCAGTTCCAATGCGATTGGCCCAATGAGTCCTTGATATTTAGTCGTTTTCAGCCAATTTTCTAGATTTTTGAAAATTTCACTTTTTTGTGAAAATATCCACTAAATGAGAGAATAATATGTGTGAGGGTACCCCAGGAGATTTCCAAATGTGTGTGGGTAGAATATATATCCCACCGGGGTAAAATTGAAAAAAGTTGAAAACATTTTTTTTTTTGGACTGTCATTTTTCCGGCGTTTATCAGACTTTCAGATAGGGGAAATGTCAGTGAGCGTTCCGATTTCAGTTCCAGAGCGATTCGCCCAATGAGTCCTTGATATTTAGTCGTTTTCAGCCAATATTTTGGATTTTTGAAAATTTGACTTTTTTTTTAAAATATCCACTAAATGAGGGAATAATATGTGTGAGGGTACCCCAGGAGAGTTCCAAATGTGTGTGAGTAGAATATATATCCCACGGGGGTAAAATTGAAAAAAGTTGAAAAAAAAATTTTTTTGGACTTAGTCATTTTTCCGGCGTTTATCAGACTTTCAGATAGGGGAAATGTCAGTGAGCGTTCCAATTTCAGTTCCAAAGCGATTCGCCCAATGAGTCCATGATGTTTAGTCGTTTTCAGCCAACTTTCTGGATTTTTGAAAATTTCACTTTTTTGTGAAAATATCCACTAATTGAGAGAATAATATGTGTGAGGGTACCCCAGGAGAGTTCCAAATGTGTGTGGGCAGAATATATATCCCACGGGGGTAAAACTGAAAAAAGTTGAAAAAATTTTTTTTTTGGACTTAGTCATTTTTCTGGCGTTTATCAGACTTTCAGATAGGGGAAATGTCAGTGAGCGTTCCGATTTCAGTCCCAGAGCGATGCGCCTAATGAGTCCTTGATATTTAGTCGTTTTCAACCAATATTTTGGATTTTTTAAAATTTCACATTTTTGTGAAAATATCCACTAAATGAGAGAATAATATGTGTGAGGGTACCCCAGGAGAGTTCCAAATGTGTGTGGGTAGAATATATATCCCACGGGGGTAAAATTGAAAAAAGTTGAAAACATTTTTTTTTGGACTTAGTCATTTTTCCCGCGTTTATCAGACTTTCAGATAGGGGAAATGTCAGTGAGCGTTCCGATTTCAATTCCAGAGCGATTGGCCCAATGAGTCCTTGATATTGAGTCGTTTTCAGCCAATTTTCTAGATTTTTGAAAATTTCACTTTTTTGTGAAAATATCCACTAAATGAGAGAATAATATGTGTGAGGGTACCCCAGGAGAGTTCCAAATGTGTGTGGGTAGAATATATATCCCACGGGGTAAAATTGAAAAAAGTTGAAAACATTTTTTTTTTGGACTTAGTCATTTTTCTGCCGTTTATCAGACTTTGAGATCAGGGAAATGTCAGTGAGCGTTACAATTTCAGTTCCAAAGCGATTCGCCCAATGAGTCTGATATTTAGTCGTTTTCAGAAAAATATTTTGGATTTTTGAAAATTTCACTTTTTTGTGAAAATATCCACTAAATGAGAGAATAATATGTGTGAGGGTACCCCAGGAGAGTTCCAAATGTGTGTGGGTAGAATATATATCCCACAGGAGTAAAATTGAAAAAAGTTGAAAACATTTTTTTTTGGACTTAGTCATTTTTCCGGCGTTTATCAGACTTTCAGATAGGGGAAATGTCAGTGAGCTTTCCAATTTCAGTTCCAAAGCGATTGGCCCAATGAGTCCTTGATATTTAGTCGTTTTCAGCCAATTTTCTAGATTTTTGAAAATTTCACTTTTTTGTGAAAATATCCACTAAATGAGAGAATAATATGTGTGAGGGTACCCCAGGAGATTTCCAAATGTGTGTGGGTAGAATATATATCCCACCGGGGTAAAATTGAAAAAAGTTGAAAAATATTTTTTTTTGGACTTAGTCATTTTTTCCGGCGTTTATCAGACTTTCAGATAGGGGAAATGTCAGTGAGCATTCCGATTTCAGTTCCAGAACGATTCGCCCAATGAGTCCTTGATATTTAGTCGTTTTCAGCCAATTTTCTCGATTTTTGAAAATTTCACTTTTTTGTGAAAATATCCACTAAATGAGGGAATAATATGAGTGAGGGTAGAATATATATCCCACGGGGGTAAAATTGGAAAAAGTTGAAAAAAAAATATTTTTGGACTTAGTCATTTTTCCGGCGTTTATCAGACTTTCAGATAGGGGAAATGTCAGTGAGCTTTCCAATTTCAGTTCCAATGCGATTGGCCCAATGAGTCCTTGATATTTAGTCGTTTTCAGCCAATTTTCTAGATTTTTGAAAATTTCACTTTTTTGTGAAAATATCCACTAAATGAGAGAATAATATGTGTGAGGGTACCCCAGGAGATTTCCAAATGTGTGTGGGTAGAATATATATCCCACCGGGGTAAAATTGAAAAAAGTTGAAAACATTTTTTTTTTTGGACTGTCATTTTTCCGGCGTTTATCAGACTTTCAGATAGGGGAAATGTCAGTGAGCGTTCCGATTTCAGTTCCAGAGCGATTCGCCCAATGAGTCCTTGATATTTAGTCGTTTTCAGCCAATATTTTGGATTTTTGAAAATTTGACTTTTTTTTTAAAATATCCACTAAATGAGGGAATAATATGTGTGAGGGTACCCCAGGAGAGTTCCAAATGTGTGTGAGTAGAATATATATCCCACGGGGGTAAAATTGAAAAAAGTTGAAAAAAAAATTTTTTTGGACTTAGTCATTTTTCCGGCGTTTATCAGACTTTCAGATAGGGGAAATGTCAGTGAGCGTTCCAATTTCAGTTCCAAAGCGATTCGCCCAATGAGTCCATGATGTTTAGTCGTTTTCAGCCAACTTTCTGGATTTTTGAAAATTTCACTTTTTTGTGAAAATATCCACTAATTGAGAGAATAATATGTGTGAGGGTACCCCAGGAGAGTTCCAAATGTGTGTGGGCAGAATATATATCCCACGGGGGTAAAACTGAAAAAAGTTGAAAAAATTTTTTTTTTGGACTTAGTCATTTTTCTGGCGTTTATCAGACTTTCAGATAGGGGAAATGTCAGTGAGCGTTCCGATTTCAGTCCCAGAGCGATGCGCCTAATGAGTCCTTGATATTTAGTCGTTTTCAGCCAATTTTCTAGATTTTTGAAAATTTCACTTTTTTGTGAAAATATCCAATAAATGAGAGAATAATATGTGTGAGGGTAAACCAGGAGACTTCCAAATGTGTGTGGGTAGAATATATATCCCACGGGGGTAAAATTGAAAATATTGAAAACGTTTTTTTTTTGGACTTAGTCATTTTTCCCGCGTTTATCAGACTTTCAGATAGGGGAAATGTCAGTGAGCGTTCCGATTTCAATTCCAGAGCGATTGGCCCAATGAGTCCTTGATATTGAGTCGTTTTCAGCCAATTTTCTAGATTTTTGAAAATTTCACTTTTTTGTGAAAATATCCACTAAATGAGAGAATAATATGTGTGAGGGTACCCCAGGAGAGTTCCAAATGTGTGTGGGTAGAATATATATCCCACGGGGTAAAATTGAAAAAAGTTGAAAACATTTTTTTTTTGGACTTAGTCATTTTTCTGCCGTTTATCAGACTTTGAGATCAGGGAAATGTCAGTGAGCGTTACAATTTCAGTTCCAAAGCGATTCGCCCAATGAGTCTGATATTTAGTCGTTTTCAGAAAAATATTTTGGATTTTTGAAAATTTCACTTTTTTGTGAAAATATCCACTAAATGAGAGAATAATATGTGTGAGGGTACCCCAGGAGATTTCCAAATGTGTGTGGGTAGAATATATATCCCACCGGGGTAAAATTGAAAAAAGTTGAAAAATATTTTTTTTTGGACTTAGTCATTTTTTCCGGCGTTTATCAGACTTTCAGATAGGGGAAATGTCAGTGAGCGTTCCGATTTCAGTTCCAGAACGATTCGCCCAATGAGTCCTTGATATTTAGTCGTTTTCAGCCAATTTTCTGGATTCTTGAAAATTTCACTTTTTTGTGAAAATATCCACTAAATGAGGGAATAATATGTGTGAGGGTAGAATATATATCCCACGGGGTAAAATTGGAAAAAGTTGAAAAAACATTTTTTTTTGGACTTAGTCATTTTTCCGGCGTTTATCAGACTTTCAGATAGGGGAAATATCAGTGATCGTTCCGATTTCAATTCCAGAGCGATTGGCCCAATGAGTCCTTGATATTTAGTCGCTTTCAGCCAATTTTCTAGATTTTTGAAAATTTCACTTTTTTGTGAAAATATCCACTAAATGAGAGAATAATATGTGTGAGGGTACCCCAGGAGAGTTCCAAATGTGTGTGGGTAGAATATATATCCCACGGGGGTAAAATTGAAAAAAGTTGAAAACATTTTTTTTTTGGACTTAGTCATTTTTTCTGCGTTTATCAGACTTTCAGATAGGGGAAATGTCAGTGAGCATTCCGATTTCAGTTCCAGAGCGATTCGCCCAATGAGTCCTTTATATTTAGCTGTTTTCAGCCAATTTTCTGGATTTTTGAAAATTTCACTTTTTTGTGAAAATATCCACTAAATGAGGGAATAATATCTGTGAGGGTACCCCAGGAGAGTTCCAAATGTGTGTGGGTAGAATATATATCCCACGGAGGTAAAATTGAAAAAAAAGTTGTAAAAAAATTTTTTTTTTGGACTTAGTCATTTTTCTGCCGTTTATCAGACTTTCAGATAGGGGAAATGTCAGTGAGCGTTCCAATTTCAGTTCCAAAGCGATTCGCCCAATGAGTCTTTGATATTTAGTCGTTTTCAGCCAATATTTTGGATTTTTGAAAATTTCACTTTTTTGTGAAAATATCCACTAAATGAGAGAATAATATGTGTGAGGGTACCCCAGGAGATTTCCAAATGTGTGTGGGTAGAATATATATCCCACGGGGGTAAAATTGAAAAAAGTTGAAAACATTTTTTTTTGGACTTAGTCATTTTTCCGGCGTTTATCAGATTTTCAGATAGGGGAAATGTCAGTGAGCGTTCCGATTTCAATTCCAGAGCGATTGGCCCAATGAGTCCTTGATATTGAGTCGTTTTCAGCCAATTTTCTAGATTTTTGAAAATTTCACTTTTTTGTGAAAATATCCACTAAATGAGAGAATAATATGTGTGAGGGTACCCCAGGAGAGTTCCAAATGTGTGTGGGTAGAATATATATCCCACGGGGTAAAATTGAAAAAAGTTGAAAACATTTTTTTTTTGGACTTAGTCATTTTTCTGCCGTTTATCAGACTTTGAGATCAGGGAAATGTCAGTGAGCGTTACAATTTCAGTTCCAAAGCGATTCGCCCAATGAGTCTGATATTTAGTCGTTTTCAGAAAAATATTTTGGATTTTTGAAAATTTCACTTTTTTGTGAAAATATCCACTAAATGAGAGAATAATATGTGTGAGGGTACCCCAGGAGAGTTCCAAATGTGTGTGGGTAGAATATATATCCCACAGGAGTAAAATTGAAAAAAGTTGAAAACATTTTTTTTTGGACTTAGTCATTTTTCCGGCGTTTATCAGACTTTCAGATAGGGGAAATGTCAGTGAGCTTTCCAATTTCAGTTCCAAAGCGATTGGCCCAATGAGTCCTTGATATTTAGTCGTTTTCAGCCAATTTTCTAGATTTTTGAAAATTTCACTTTTTTGTGAAAATATCCACTAAATGAGAGAATAATATGTGTGAGGGTACCCCAGGAGATTTCCAAATGTGTGTGGGTAGAATATATATCCCACCGGGGTAAAATTGAAAAAAGTTGAAAAATATTTTTTTTTGGACTTAGTCATTTTTTCCGGCGTTTATCAGACTTTCAGATAGGGGAAATGTCAGTGAGCATTCCGATTTCAGTTCCAGAACGATTCGCCCAATGAGTCCTTGATATTTAGTCGTTTTCAGCCAATTTTCTCGATTTTTGAAAATTTCACTTTTTTGTGAAAATATCCACTAAATGAGGGAATAATATGAGTGAGGGTAGAATATATATCCCACGGGGGTAAAATTGGAAAAAGTTGAAAAAAAAATATTTTTGGACTTAGTCATTTTTCCGGCGTTTATCAGACTTTCAGATAGGGGAAATGTCAGTGAGCTTTCCAATTTCAGTTCCAATGCGATTGGCCCAATGAGTCCTTGATATTTAGTCGTTTTCAGCCAATTTTCTAGATTTTTGAAAATTTCACTTTTTTGTGAAAATATCCACTAAATGAGAGAATAATATGTGTGAGGGTACCCCAGGAGATTTCCAAATGTGTGTGGGTAGAATATATATCCCACCGGGGTAAAATTGAAAAAAGTTGAAAACATTTTTTTTTTTGGACTGTCATTTTTCCGGCGTTTATCAGACTTTCAGATAGGGGAAATGTCAGTGAGCGTTCCGATTTCAGTTCCAGAGCGATTCGCCCAATGAGTCCTTGATATTTAGTCGTTTTCAGCCAATATTTTGGATTTTTGAAAATTTGACTTTTTTTTTAAAATATCCACTAAATGAGGGAATAATATGTGTGAGGGTACCCCAGGAGAGTTCCAAATGTGTGTGAGTAGAATATATATCCCACGGGGGTAAAATTGAAAAAAGTTGAAAAAAAAATTTTTTTGGACTTAGTCATTTTTCCGGCGTTTATCAGACTTTCAGATAGGGGAAATGTCAGTGAGCGTTCCAATTTCAGTTCCAAAGCGATTCGCCCAATGAGTCCATGATGTTTAGTCGTTTTCAGCCAACTTTCTGGATTTTTGAAAATTTCACTTTTTTGTGAAAATATCCACTAATTGAGAGAATAATATGTGTGAGGGTACCCCAGGAGAGTTCCAAATGTGTGTGGGCAGAATATATATCCCACGGGGGTAAAACTGAAAAAAGTTGAAAAAATTTTTTTTTTGGACTTAGTCATTTTTCTGGCGTTTATCAGACTTTCAGATAGGGGAAATGTCAGTGAGCGTTCCGATTTCAGTCCCAGAGCGATGCGCCTAATGAGTCCTTGATATTTAGTCGTTTTCAGCCAATTTTCTAGATTTTTGAAAATTTCACTTTTTTGTGAAAATATCCAATAAATGAGAGAATAATATGTGTGAGGGTAAACCAGGAGACTTCCAAATGTGTGTGGGTAGAATATATATCCCACGGGGGTAAAATTGAAAATATTGAAAACGTTTTTTTTTTGGACTTAGTCATTTTTCCCGCGTTTATCAGACTTTCAGATAGGGGAAATGTCAGTGAGCGTTCCGATTTCAATTCCAGAGCGATTGGCCCAATGAGTCCTTGATATTGAGTCGTTTTCAGCCAATTTTCTAGATTTTTGAAAATTTCACTTTTTTGTGAAAATATCCACTAAATGAGAGAATAATATGTGTGAGGGTACCCCAGGAGAGTTCCAAATGTGTGTGGGTAGAATATATATCCCACGGGGTAAAATTGAAAAAAGTTGAAAACATTTTTTTTTTGGACTTAGTCATTTTTCTGCCGTTTATCAGACTTTGAGATCAGGGAAATGTCAGTGAGCGTTACAATTTCAGTTCCAAAGCGATTCGCCCAATGAGTCTGATATTTAGTCGTTTTCAGAAAAATATTTTGGATTTTTGAAAATTTCACTTTTTTGTGAAAATATCCACTAAATGAGAGAATAATATGTGTGAGGGTACCCCAGGAGATTTCCAAATGTGTGTGGGTAGAATATATATCCCACCGGGGTAAAATTGAAAAAAGTTGAAAAATATTTTTTTTTGGACTTAGTCATTTTTTCCGGCGTTTATCAGACTTTCAGATAGGGGAAATGTCAGTGAGCGTTCCGATTTCAGTTCCAGAACGATTCGCCCAATGAGTCCTTGATATTTAGTCGTTTTCAGCCAATTTTCTGGATTCTTGAAAATTTCACTTTTTTGTGAAAATATCCACTAAATGAGGGAATAATATGTGTGAGGGTAGAATATATATCCCACGGGGTAAAATTGGAAAAAGTTGAAAAAACATTTTTTTTTGGACTTAGTCATTTTTCCGGCGTTTATCAGACTTTCAGATAGGGGAAATATCAGTGATCGTTCCGATTTCAATTCCAGAGCGATTGGCCCAATGAGTCCTTGATATTTAGTCGCTTTCAGCCAATTTTCTAGATTTTTGAAAATTTCACTTTTTTGTGAAAATATCCACTAAATGAGAGAATAATATGTGTGAGGGTACCCCAGGAGAGTTCCAAATGTGTGTGGGTAGAATATATATCCCACGGGGGTAAAATTGAAAAAAGTTGAAAACATTTTTTTTTTGGACTTAGTCATTTTTTCTGCGTTTATCAGACTTTCAGATAGGGGAAATGTCAGTGAGCATTCCGATTTCAGTTCCAGAGCGATTCGCCCAATGAGTCCTTTATATTTAGCTGTTTTCAGCCAATTTTCTGGATTTTTGAAAATTTCACTTTTTTGTGAAAATATCCACTAAATGAGGGAATAATATCTGTGAGGGTACCCCAGGAGAGTTCCAAATGTGTGTGGGTAGAATATATATCCCACGGAGGTAAAATTGAAAAAAAAGTAGTAAAAAAATTTTTTTTTTGGACTTAGTCATTTTTCTGCCGTTTATCAGACTTTCAGATAGGGGAAATGTCAGTGAGCGTTCCAATTTCAGTTCCAAAGCGATTCGCCCAATGAGTCTTTGATATTTAGTCGTTTTCAGCCAATATTTTGGATTTTTGAAAATTTCACTTTTTTGTGAAAATATCCACTAAATGAGAGAATAATATGTGTGAGGGTACCCCAGGAGATTTCCAAATGTGTGTGGGTAGAATATATATCCCACGGGGGTAAAATTGAAAAAAGTTGAAAACATTTTTTTTTGGACTTAGTCATTTTTCCGGCGTTTATCAGATTTTCAGATAGGGGAAATGTCATTGAGCTTTCCAATTTCAGTTCCAGAGCGATTCGCCCAATGAGTCCTTGATATTTAGTCGTTTTCAGCCAATATTTTGGATTTTTGAAAATTTCACTTTTTTTGTGAAAATATCCACTAAATGAGAAAATAATATGTGTGAGGGTACCCCAGGAGATTTCCAAATGTGTGTGGGTAGAATATATATCCCACGGGGGTAAAATTGAAATAGTTGAAAAATATTTTTTTTTGCACTTAGTCATTTTTTCCGGCGTTTATCAGACTTTCAGATAGGGGAAATGTCAGTGAGCATTCCAATTTCAGTTCCACAGCGATTCGCCCAATGAGTCCTTGATATTTAGTCGTTTTCAGCCAATTTTCTGGATTTTTGAAAATTTCACTTTTTTGTGAAAATATCCACTAAATGAGGGAATAATATGTGTGAGGGTAGAGTATATATCCCACGGGGGTAAAATTGGAAAAAGTTGAAAAAACATTTTTTTTTGGACTTAGTCATTTTTCCGGCGTTTATCAGACTTTCAGATAGGGGAAATGTCAGTGAGCATTCCGATTTCAGTTCCAGAGCGATTCGCCCAATGAGTCCTTGATATTTAGCTGTTTTCAGCCAATTTTCTGGATTTTTGAAAATTTCTCTTTTTTGTGAAAATATCCACTAAATGAGAGAATAATATGTGTGAGGGTACCCCAGGAGAGTTCCAAATGTGTGCGGGTAGAATATATATCCCACGGGGGTAAAATTGCAAAAAAAAGTTGAAAACATTTTTTTTTTGGACTTAGTCATTTTTCCGGCGTTTATCAGACTTTCAGATATTGGAAATGTCAGTGAGCTTTCCGATTTCAATTCCAGAGCGATTGGCCCAATGAGTCCTTCATATTTAGTCGTTTTCAGCCAATTTTCTAGATTTTTGAAAATTTCACTTTTTTGTGAAAATATCCACTAAATGAGAGAATAATATGTGTGAGGGTACCCCAGGAGAGTTCCAAATGTGTGTGGGTAGAATATATATCCCACGGGGGTAAAATTGAAAAAAGTTGAAAACATTTTTTTTTTTGGACTTCGTCATTTTTCTGGCGTTTATCAGACTTTCAGATAGGGGAAATGTCAGTGAGCTTTCCAATTTCAGTTCCAGAGCGATTCGCCCAATGAGTCCTTGATATTTAGTCATTTTCAGCCAATATTTTGGATTTTTGAAAATTTCACTTTTTTGTGAAAATATCCACAAAATGAGAGAATAATATGTGTGATGGTACCCCAGGAGATTTCCAAATGTTTGTGGGTAGAATATATATCCCACGGGGGTAAAATTGAAAAAAGTTGAAAAAATATTTTTTTTTGGACTTAGTCATTTTTCCGGCGTTTATCAGACTTTCAGATAGGGGAAATGTCAGTGAGCATTCCGATTTCAGTTCCAGAGCGATTCGCCCAATGAGTCCTTGATATTTAGCTGTTTTCAGCCAATTTTCTGGATTTTTGAAAATTTCACTTTTTTGTGAAAATATCCACTAAATGAGGGAATAATATCTGTGAGGGTACCCCAGGAGAGTTCCAAATGTGTGTGGGTAGAATATATATCCCACGGAGGTAAAATTGAAAAAAGTTGTAAAAAATTTTTTTTTTGGACTTAGTCATTTTTCTGCCGTTTATCAGACTTTCAGATAGGGGAAATGTCAGTGAGCGTTCCAATTTCAGTTCCAAAGCGATTCGCCCAATGAGTCTTTGATATTTAGTCGTTTTCAGCCAATATTTTGGATTTTTGAAAATTTCACTTTTTTGTGAAAATATCCACTAAATGAGAGAATAATATGTGTGAGGGTACCCCAGGAGATTTCCAAATGTGTGTGGGTAGAATATATATCCCACGGGGGTAAAATTGAAAATAGTTGAAAAATATTTTTTTTTGCACTTAGTCATTTTTTCCGGCGTTTATCAGACTTTCAGATAGGGGAAATGTCAGTGAGCATTCCAATTTCAGTTCCACAGCGATTCGCCCAATGAGTCCTTGATATTTAGTCGTTTTCAGCCAATTTTCTGGATTTTTGAAAATTTCACTTTTTTGTGAAAATATCCACTAAATGAGGGAATAATATGTGTGAGGGTAGAGTATATATCCCACGGGGGTAAAATTGGAAAAAGTTGAAAAAACATTTTTTTTTGGACTTAGTCATTTTTCCGGCGTTTATCAGACTTTCAGATAGGGGAAATGTCAGTGAGCATTCCGATTTCAGTTCCAGAGCGATTCGCCCAATGAGTCCTTGATATTTAGCTGTTTTCAGCCAATTTTCTGGATTTTTGAAAATTTCTCTTTTTTGTGAAAATATCCACTAAATGAGAGAATAATATGTGTGAGGGTACCCCAGGAGAGTTCCAAATGTGTGCGGGTAGAATATATATCCCACGGGGGTAAAATTGCAAAAAAAAGTTGAAAACATTTTTTTTTTGGACTTAGTCATTTTTCCGGCGTTTATCAGACTTTCAGATAGGGGAAATGTCAGTGAGCTTTCCGATTTCAATTCCAGAGCGATTGGCCCAATGAGTCATTGATATTTAGTCGTTTTCAGCCAATTTTCTAGATTTTTGAAAATTTCACTTTTTTGTGAAAATATCCACTAAATGAGAGAATAATATGTGTGAGGGTACCCCAGGAGAGTTCCAAATGTGTGTGGGTAGAATATATATCCCACGGGGGTAAAATTGAAAAAAGTTGAAAACATTTTTTTTTTGGACTTAGTCATTTTTCTGGCGTTTATCAGACTTTCAGATAGGGGAAATGTCAGTGAGCTTTCCAATTTCAGTTCCAGAGCGATTCGCCCAATGAGTCCTTTATATTTAGTCATTTTCAGCCAATATTTTGGATTTTTGAAAATTTCACTTTTTTGTGAAAATATCCACAAAATGAGAGAATAATATGTGTGATGGTACCCCAGGAGATTTCCAAATGTTTGTGGGTAGAATATATATCCCACGGGGGTAAAATTGAAAAAAGTTGAAAACATTTTTTTTTTGGACTTAGTCATTTTTCCGGCGTTTATCAGACTTTCAGATAGGGGAAATGTCAGTGAGCGTTCCAATTTGAGTTCCAGAGCGATTCGCCCAATGAGTCTTTGATATTTAGTCGTTTTCAGCCAATATTTTGGATTTTTGAAAATTTCACTTTTTTGTGAAAATATCCACTAAATGAGGGAATAATATGTGTGAGGGTAACCCAGGAGAGTTACAAATGTGTGTGGGTAGAATATATATCCCACGGTGGTAAAATTGAAAAAAGTTGAAAACATTTTTTTTTGGACTTAGTCATTTTTTCCGGCGTTTATCAGACTTTCAGATAGGGGAAATGTCAGTGAGCTTTCCAACTTCAGTTCCAAAGCGATTGGCCCAATGAGTCCTTGATATTTAGTCGTTTTCAGCCAATTTTCTAGATTTTTGAAAATTTCACTTTTTTGTGAAAATATCCACTAAATGAGAGAATAATATGTGTGAGGGTACCCCAGGAGATTTCCAAATGTGTGTGGGTAGAATATATATCCCACGGGGTAAAATTGAAAAAAGTTGAAAAATATTTTTTTTTGGACTTAGTCATTTTTTCCGGCGTTTATCAGACTTTCAGATAGGGGAAATGTCAGTGAGCGTTCCGATTTCAGTTCCAGAACGATTCGCCCAATGAGTCCTTGATATTTAGTCGTTTTCAGCCAATTTTCTCGATTTTTGAAAATTTCACTTTTTTGTGAAAATATCCACTAAATGAGGGAATAATATGTGTGAGGGTAGAATATATATCCCACGGGGGTAAAATTGGAAAAAGTTGAAAAAAAAATATTTTTGGACTTAGTCATTTTTCCGTTTTTTATCATACTTTCAGATAGGGGAAATGTCAGTGAGTGTTCCGATTTCAATTCCAGAGCGATTCGCCCAATGAGTCCTTGATATTTAGTCGTTTTCAGCCAACTTTCTGGGTTTTTGAAAATTTCACTTTTTTGTGAAAATATCCACTAATTGAGAGAATAATATGTGTGAGGGTACCCCAGGAGAGTTCCAAATGTGTGTGGGTAGAATATATATCCCACGGGGGTAAAATTGCAAAAAAAGTTGAAAACATTTTTTTTTGGACTTAGTCATTTTTCCGGCGTTTATCAGACTTTCAGATAGGGGAAATGTCAGTGAGCGTTCCGATTTCAGTTCCAGAGCGATTCGCCCAATGAGTCCTTGATATTTAGTTGTTTTCAGCCAATTTTCTGGATTTTTGAAAATTTCACTTTTTTGTGAAAATATCCACTAAATGAGGGAATAATATGTGTGAGGGTAGAGTATATATCCCACGGGGGTAAAATTGGAAAAAGTTGAAAAAACATTTTTTTTTGGACTTAGTCATTTTTCTGGCGTTTATCAGACTTTCAGATAGGGGAAATGTCAGTGAGCGTTCCGATTTCAGTTCCAGAGCGATTCGCCCAATGAGTCCTTGATATTTAGTTGTTTTCAGCCAATTTTCTGGATTTTTGAAAATTTCACTTTTTTGTGAAAATATCCACTAAATGAGAGAATAATATGTGTGAGGGTACCCCAGGAGAGTTCCAAATGTGTGTGGGTAGAATATATATCCCACGGGGGTAAAATTGAAAAAAGTTGAAAACATTTTTTTTTTGGACTTAGTCATTTTTCTGGCGTTTATCAGACTTTCAGATAGGGGAAATGTCAGTGAGCTTTCCAATTTCAGTTCCAGAGCGATTCGCCCAATGAGTCCTTGATATTTAGTCATTTTCAGCCAATATTTTGGATTTTTGAAAATTTCACTTTTTTGTGAAAATATCCACAAAATGAGAGAATAATATGTGTGATGGTACCCCAGGAGATTTCCAAATGTTTGTGGGTAGAATATATATCCCACGGGGGTAAAATTGAAAAAAGTTGAAAAAATATTTTTTTTTGGACTTAGTTATTTTTCCGGCGTTTATCATACTTTCAGATAGGGGAAATGTCAGTGAGCATTCCGATTTCAATTCCAGAGCGATTCGCCCAATGAGTCCTTGATATTTAGTCGTTTTCAGCCAACTTTCTGGGTTTTTGAAAATTTCACTTTTTTGTGAAAATATCCACTAATTGAGAGAATAATATGTGTGAGGGTACCCCAGGAGAGTTCCAAATGTGTGTGGGTAGAATATATATCCCACGGGGGTAAAATTGCAAAAAAAGTTGAAAACATTTTTTTTTGGACTTAGTCATCTTTCCGGCGTTTATCAGACTTTCAGATAGGGGAAATGTCAGTGAGCGTTCCGATTTCAGTTCCAGAGCGATTCGCCCAATGAGTCCTTGATATTTAGTTGTTTTCAGCCAATTTTCTGGATTTTTGAATATTTCACTTTTTTGTGAAAATATCCACTAAATGAGGCAATAATATGTGTGAGGGTAGAATATATATCCCACGGGGGTAAAATTTAAAAAAGTTGAAAAAAATTATTTTTGGGACTTAGTAATTGTTCCGGCGTTTATCAGACTTTCAGATAGGGGAAATGTCCGTGAGCATTCCGATTTCAGTTCCAGAGCGATTCGCCCAGTGAGTTCTTGATATTTAGTCGTTTTCAGCCAATTTTCTGGATTCTTAAAAATTTCACTTTTTTGTGAAAATATCCACTAAATGAGGGAATAATATGTGTGAGGGTAGAATATATATCCCACGGGGGTAAAATTGGAAAAAGTTGAAAAAACATTTTTTTTTGGACTTAGTCATTTTTCCGGCGTTTATCAGACTTTCAGATAGGGGAAATATCAGCGATCGTTCCGATTTCAATTCCAGAGCGATTGGCCCAATGAGTCCTTGATATTTAGTTGCTTTCAGCCAATTTTCTAGATTTTTGAAAATTTCACTTTTTTGTGAAAATATCCACTAAATGAGAGAATAATATGTGTGAGGATACCCCAGGAGAGTTCCAAATGTGTGTGGGTAGAATATATATCCCACGGGGGTAAAATTGAAAAAAGTTGAAAACATTTTTTTTTTGGACTTAGTCATTTTTTCTGCGTTTATCAGACTTTCAGATAGGGGAAATGTCAGTGAGCATTCCGATTTCAGTTCCAGAGCGATTCGCCCAATGAGTCCTTGATATTTAGCTGTTTTCAGCCAATTTTCTGTATTTTTGAAAATTTCACTTTTTTGTGAAAATATCCACTAAATGAGGGAATAATATGTGTGAGGGTACCCCAGGAGAGTTCCAAATGTGTGTGGGTAGAATATATATCCCACGGAGGTAAAATTGAAAAAAGTTGTAAAAAAATTTTTTTTTTGGACTTAGTCAGTTTTCTGCCGTTTATCAGACTTTCAGATAGGGGAAATGTCAGTGAGCATTCCGATTTCAGTTCCAGAGCGATTCGCCCAATGAGTCCTTGATATTTAGCTGTTTTCAGCCAATTTTCTGGATTTTTGAAAATTTCTCTTTTTTGTGAAAATATCCACTAAATGAGAGAATAATATGTGTGAGGGTACCCCAGGAGAGTTCCAAATGTGTGTGGGTAGAATATATATCCCACGGGGGTAAAATTGCAAAAAAAGTTGAAAACATTTTTTTTTGGACTTAGTCATCTTTCCGGCGTTTATCAGACTTTCAGATAGGGGAAATGTCAGTGAGCGTTCCGATTTCAGTTCCAGAGCGATTCGCCCAATGAGTCCTTGATATTTAGTTGTTTTCAGCCAATTTTCTGGATTTTTGAATATTTCACTTTTTTGTGAAAATATCCACTAAATGAGGCAATAATATGTGTGAGGGTAGAATATATATCCCACGGGGGTAAAATTTAAAAAAGTTGAAAAAAATTATTTTTGGGACTTAGTAATTGTTCCGGCGTTTATCAGACTTTCAGATAGGGGAAATGTCCGTGAGCATTCCGATTTCAGTTCCAGAGCGATTCGCCCAGTGAGTTCTTGATATTTAGTCGTTTTCAGCCAATTTTCTGGATTCTTAAAAATTTCACTTTTTTGTGAAAATATCCACTAAATGAGGGAATAATATGTGTGAGGGTAGAATATATATCCCACGGGGGTAAAATTGGAAAAAGTTGAAAAAACATTTTTTTTTGGACTTAGTCATTTTTCCGGCGTTTATCAGACTTTCAGATAGGGGAAATATCAGCGATCGTTCCGATTTCAATTCCAGAGCGATTGGCCCAATGAGTCCTTGATATTTAGTTGCTTTCAGCCAATTTTCTAGATTTTTGAAAATTTCACTTTTTTGTGAAAATATCCACTAAATGAGAGAATAATATGTGTGAGGATACCCCAGGAGAGTTCCAAATGTGTGTGGGTAGAATATATATCCCACGGGGGTAAAATTGAAAAAAGTTGAAAACATTTTTTTTTTGGACTTAGTCATTTTTTCTGCGTTTATCAGACTTTCAGATAGGGGAAATGTCAGTGAGCATTCCGATTTCAGTTCCAGAGCGATTCGCCCAATGAGTCCTTGATATTTAGCTGTTTTCAGCCAATTTTCTGTATTTTTGAAAATTTCACTTTTTTGTGAAAATATCCACTAAATGAGGGAATAATATGTGTGAGGGTACCCCAGGAGAGTTCCAAATGTGTGTGGGTAGAATATATATCCCACGGAGGTAAAATTGAAAACAGTTGTAAAAAAATTTTTTTTTTGGACTTAGTCAGTTTTCTGCCGTTTATCAGACTTTCAGATAGGGGAAATGTCAGTGAGCATTCCGATTTCAGTTCCAGAGCGATTCGCCCAATGAGTCCTTGATATTTAGCTGTTTTCAGCCAATTTTCTGGATTTTTGAAAATTTCTCTTTTTTGTGAAAATATCCACTAAATGAGAGAATAATATGTGTGAGGGTACCCCAGGAGAGTTCCAAATGTGTGCGGGTAGAATATATATCCCACGGGGGTAAAATTGCAAAAAAAAGTTGAAAACATTTTTTTTTTGGACTTAGTCATTTTTCCGGCGTTTATCAGACTTTCAGATAGGGGAAATGTCAGTGAGCTTTCCGATTTCAATTCCAGAGCGATTGGCCCAATGAGTCCTTGATATTTAGTCGTTTTCAGCCAATTTTCTAGATTTTTGAAAATTTAACTTTTTTGTGAAAATATCCACTAAATGAGAGAATAATATGTGTGAGGGTACCCCAGGAGAGTTCCAAATGTGTGTGGGTAGAATATATATCCCACGGGGGTAAAATTGAAAAAAGTTGAAAACATTTTTTTTTTGGACTTAGTCATTTTTCTGGCGTTTATCAGACTTTCAGATAGGGGAAATGTCAGTGAGCTTTCCAATTTCAGTTCCAGAGCGATTCGCCCAATGAGTCCTTGATATTTAGTCATTTTCAGCCAATATTTTGGATTTTGGAAAATTTCACTTTTTTTTGAAAATATCCACAAAATGAGAGAATAATATGTGTGATGGTACCCCAGGAGATTTCCAAATGTTTGTGGGTAGAATATATATCCCACGGGGGTAAAATTGAAAAAAGTTGAAAAAATATTTTTTTTTGGACTTAGTCATTTTTCCGGCGTTTATCATACTTTCAGATAGGGGAAATGTCAGTGAGCATTCCGATTTCAATTCCAGAGCGATTCGCCCAATGAGTCCTTGATATTTAGTCGTTTTCAGCCAACTTTCTGGGTTTTTGAAAATTTCACTTTTTTGTGAAAATATCCACTAATTGAGAGAATAATATGTGTGAGGGTACCCCAGGAGAGTTCCAAATGTGTGTGGGTAGAATATATATCCCACGGGGGTAAAATTGCAAAAAAAGTTGAAAACATTTTTTTTTGGACTTAGTCATCTTTCCGGCGTTTATCAGACTTTCAGATAGGGGAAATGTCAGTGAGCGTTCCGATTTCAGTTCCAGAGCGATTCGCCCAATGAGTCCTTGATATTTAGTTGTTTTCAGCCAATTTTCTGGATTTTTGAATATTTCACTTTTTTGTGAAAATATCCACTAAATGAGGCAATAATATGTGTGACGGTAGAATATATATCCCACGGGGGTAAAATTTAAAAAAGTTGAAAAAAATTATTTTTGGGACTTAGTAATTGTTCCGGCGTTTATCAGACTTTCAGATAGGGGAAATGTCCGTGAGCATTCCGATTTCAGTTCCAGAGCGATTCGCCCAGTGAGTTCTTGATATTTAGTCGTTTTCAGCCAATTTTCTGGATTCTTAAAAATTTCACTTTTTTGTGAAAATATCCACTAAATGAGGGAATAATATGTGTGAGGGTAGAATATATATCCCACGGGGGTAAAATTGGAAAAAGTTGAAAAAACATTTTTTTTTGGACTTAGTCATTTTTCCGGCGTTTATCAGACTTTCAGATAGGGGAAATATCAGTGATCGTTCCGATTTCAATTCCAGAGCGATTGGCCCAATGAGTCCTTGATATTTAGTTGCTTTCAGCCAATTTTCTAGATTTTTGAAAATTTCACTTTTTTGTGAAAATATCCACTAAATGAGAGAATAATATGTGTGAGGATACCCCAGGAGAGTTCCAAATGTGTGTGGGTAGAATATATATCCCACGGGGGTAAAATTGAAAAAAGTTGAAAACATTTTTTTTTGGACTTAGTCATTTTTCCGGCGTTTATCAGATTTTCAGATAGGGGAAATGTCATTGAGCTTTCCAATTTCAGTTCCAGAGCGATTCGCCCAATGAGTCCTTGATATTTAGTCGTTTTCAGCCAATATTTTGGATTTTTGAAAATTTCACTTGTTTTGTGAAAATATCCACTAATTGAGGAAATAATATGTGTGAGGGTAGAATATATATCCCACGGGGGTAAAATTGAAAAAAGTTGAAAACATTTTTTTTTGGACTTAGTCATTTTTCCGGCTTTTATCATACTTTCAGATAGGGGAAATGGCAGTGAGTGTTCCGATTTCAATTCCAGAGCGATTCGCCCAATGAGTCTTTTATATTTAGTCGTTTTCAGCCAACTTTCTGGATTTTTTAAAATTTCACTTTTTTTGTGAAAATATCCACTAATTGAGAGAATAATATGTGTGAGGGTACCGCAGGAGAGTTCCAAATGTGTGTGGGTAGAATATATATCCCACGGGGGTAAAATTGTAAAAAGTTTAAAAAAATTTTTTTTTGGACTTAGTCATTTTTCTGGCGTTTATCAGACTTTCAGATAGGGGAAATGTCAGTGAGCTTTCCAATTTCAGTTCCAGAGCGAATCGCCCAATGAGTCCTTGATATTTAGTCATTTTCAGCCAATATTTTGGATTTTTGAAAATTTCACTTTTTTGTGAAAATATCCACAAAATGAGAGAATAATAAGTGTGATGGTACCCCAGGAGATTTCCAAATGTTTGTGGGTAGAATATATATCCCACGGGGGTAAAATTGAAAAAAGTTGAAAAAATATTTTTTTTTGGACTTAGTCATTTTTCCGGCGTTTATCAGACTTTCAGATAGGGGAAATGTCAGTGAGCGTTCCAATTTGAGTTCCAGAGCGATTCGCCCAATGAGTCTTTGATATTTAGTCGTTTTCAGCCAATATTTTGGATTTTTGAAAATTTCACTTTTTTGTGAAAATATCCACTAAATGAGGGAATAATATGTGTGAGGGTAACCCAGGAGAGTTACAAATGTGTGTGGGTAGAATATATATCCCACGGTGGTAAAATTGAAAAAAGTTGAAAACATTTTTTTTTGGACTTAGTCATTTTTCCGGCGTTTATCAGACTTTCAGATAGGGGAAATGTCAATGAGCGTTCCGATTTCAGTTCCAGAGCGATTCGCCCAATGGGTCATTGATATTTAGTCGTTTTCAGCCAATTTTTTGGATTTTTGAAAATTTCACTTTTTTGTGAAAATATCCACTAATTGAGGAAATAATATGTGTGAGGGTAGAATATATATCCCACGGGGGTAAAATTGAAAAAAGTTGAAAACATTTTTTTTTGGACTTAGTCATTTTTCCGGCTTTTATCATACTTTCAGATAGGGGAAATGTCAGTGAGTGTTCCGATTTCAATTCCAGAGCGATTCGCCCAATGAGTCTTTTATATTTAGTCGTTTTCAGCCAACTTTCTGGATTTTTTAAAATTTCACTTTTTTTGTGAAAATATCCACTAATTGAGAGAATAATATGTGTGAGGGTACCGCAGGAGAGTTCCAAATGTGTGTGGGTAGAATATATATTCCACGGGGGTAAAATTGTAAAAAGTTTAAAAAAATTTTTTTTTGGACTTAGTCATTTTTCTGGCGTTTATCAGACTTTCAGATAGGGGAAATGTCAGTGAGCGTTCCAATTTGAGTTCCAGAGCGATTCGCCCAATGAGTCTTTGATATTTAGTCGTTTTCAGCCAATATTTTGGATTTTTGAAAATTTCACTTTTTTGTGAAAATATCCACTAAATGAGGGAATAATATGTGTGAGGGTAACCCAGGAGAGTTCCAAATGTGTGTGGGTAGAATATATATCCCACGGTGAAAAAAGTTGAAAACATTTTTTTTTGGACTTAGTCATTTTTCCGGCGTTTATCAGACTTTCAGATAGGGGAAATGTCAATGAGCGTTCCAATTTGAGTTCCAGAGCGATTTGAGCAATGAGTCCTTGATATTTAGTCGTTTTCCGCTAATATTTTGGATTTTTGAAAATTTCACTTTTTTGTGAAAATGTCCACTAAATGAGGGAATAATATGTGTGAGGGTACCCCAGGAGAGTTCCAAATGTGTGTGGGTAGAATATATATCCCACGGGGGTAAAATTGAAAAAAGTTGAAAACATTTTTTTTTTGGAATTACTCATTTTTTCTGCGTTTATCAGACTTTCAGATAGGGGAAATGTCAGTGAGCATTCCGATTTCAGTTCCAGAGCGATTCGCCCAATGAATCCTTGATATTTAGTTGTTTTCAGCCAATTTTCTAGATTTTTGAAAATTTCACTTTTTTGTGAAAATATCCACTAAATGAGGGAATAATATGTGTGAGGGTACCCCAGGAGAGTTCCAAATGTGTGTGGGTAGAATATATATCCCACGGGGGTAAAATTGAAAAAAGTTGAAAACATTTTTTTTTGGACTTAGTCATTTTTCCGGCGTTTATCAGACTTTCAGATAGGAGAAATGTCAGTGAGCTTTCCAATTTCAGTTCCAGAGAGATTCACCCAATGAGTCCTTGATATTTAGTCGTTTTCAGCCAATATATTGGATTTTTGAAAATTTCACTTTTTTGTGAAAATATCCACTAAATGAGGGAATAATATGTGTGAGGGTACCCCAGGAGAGTTCCAAATGTGTGTGGGTAGAATATATATCCCACGGGGGTAAAATTGAAAAAAGTTGAAAACATTTTTTTTTGGACTGTCATTTTTCCGGCGTTTATCAGACTTTCAGATAGGGGAAATGTCAGTGAGCTTTCCAATTTCAGTTCCAGAGAGATTCACCCAATGAGTCCTTGATATTTAGTCGTTTTCAGCCAATATTTTGGATTTTTGAAAATTTCACTTTTTTTGTGAAAATATCCACTAAATGAGGGAATAATATGTGTTAGGGTAGAATATATATCCCACGGGGGTAAAATTGAAAAAAGTTGAAAACATTTTTTTTTGGACTTAGTCATTTTTCCGGCGTTTATCAGACTTACAGATAGGGGAAATGTCAGTGAGCGTTCCGATTTCAGTCCCATAGCGATTCGCCCAATGAGTCCTTGATATTTAGTCGTTTTCAGCCAATATTTTGGATTTTTGAAAATTTCACTTTTTTGTGAAAATATCCACTAAATGTGGGAATAATATGTGTGAGGGTAACCAGGGGAGTTCCAAATCTGTGTGGGTAGAATATATATCTCACGGGGGTAAAATTGAAAAAAGTTGAAAACATTTTTTTTTTGGAATTACTCATTTTTTCTGCGTTTATCAGACTTTCAGATAGGGGAAATGTCAGTGAGCATTCCGATTTCAGTTCCAGAGCGATTCGCCCAATCAGTCCTTGATATTTAGTTGTTTTCAGCCAATTTTCTGGATTTTTGAAAATTTCACTTTTTTGTGAAAATATCCACTAAATGAGGGAATAATATGTGTGAGGGTACCCCAGGAGAGTTCCAAATGTGTGTGGGTAGAATATATATCCCACGGGGGTAAAATTGAAAAAAGTTGCAAAAAAATTTTTTTTTGGACTTAGTCATTTTTCCGACGTTTATCACACTTTCAGATAGGGGAAATGTCAGTGAGCTTTCCAATTTCAGTTCCAGAGAGATTCACCCAAAGAGTCCTTGATATTTAGTCGTTTTCAGCCAATATTTTGGATTTTTGAAAATTTCACTTTTTTGTGAAAATAACCACTAAATGAGAGAATAATATGTGTGAGGGTACCCCAGGAGATTTCCAAATGTGTGTGGGTAGAATATATATCACACGGGGGTAAAATTGAAAAAAGTTGAAAACATTTTTTTTTTGGACTTAGTCATTTTTCCGGCGTTTATCAGACTTTCAGATAGGGGAAATGTCTGTGAGCGTTCCGATTTCAGTTCCAGAGCGATTCGCCCAATGAGTCTTTGATATTTAGTCGTTTTCAGCCAATTTTCTGGATTTTTTAAAATTTCACTTTTTTGTGAAAATATCCACTAAATGAGGGAATAATATGTGTGAGGGTACCCCAGGAGAGTTCCAAATGTGTGTGGGTAGAATATATATCCCACGGGGGTAAAATTGAAAAAAGTTGAAAACATTTTTTTTTTGGACTTAGTCATTTTTCCGGCGTTTATCAGACTTTCAGATAGGGGAAATGTCTGTGAGCGTTCCGATTTCAGTTCCAGAGCGATTCGCCCAATGAGTTCTTGTTATCTAGTTGTTTTCAGCCAATTTTCTGGATTTTTGAAAATTTCACTTTTTTGTGAAAATATCCACTAAATGAGGGAATAATATGTGTGAGGGTAGAATATATATCCCACGGGGGTAAAATTGAAAAAAGTTGAAAACATTTTTTTTTGGACTTAGTCATTTTTCCGGCGTTTATCAGACTTACAGATAGGGGAAATGTCAGTGAGCGTTCCGATTTCAGTCCCAGAGCGATTTGCCCAATGAGTCCTTGATATTTAGTCGTTTTCAGCCAATATTTTGGATTTTTGAAAATTTCACTTTTTTGTGAAAATATCCACTAAATGTGGGAATAATATGTGTGAGGGTACCCAGGGGAGTTCCAAATCTGTGTGGGTAGAATATATATCTCACGGGGGTAAAATTGAAAAAAGTTGAAAACATTTTTTTTTTTGGAATTACTCATTTTTTCTGCGTTTATCAGACTTTCAGATAGGGGAAATGTCAGTGAGCATTCCGATTTCAGTTCCAGAGCGATTCGCCCAATCAGTCCTTGATATTTAGTTGTTTTCAGCCAATTTTCTGGATTTTTGAAAATTTCACTTTTTTGTGAAAATATCCACTAAATGAGGGAATAATATGTGTGAGGGTACCCCAGGAGAGTTCCAAATGTGTGTGGGTAGAATATATATCCCACGGGGGTAAAATTGAAAAAAGCTGCAAAAAAATTTTTTTTTGGACTTAGTCATTTTTCCGACGTTTATCAGACTTTCAGATAGGGGAAATGTCAGTGAGCATTCCGATTTCAGTTCCAGAGAGATTCACCCAATGAGTCCTTGATATTTAGTCGTTTTCAGCCAATATTTTGGATTTTTGAAAATTTCACTTTTTTGTGAAAATAACCACTAAATGAGAGAATAATATGTGTGAGGGTACCCCAGGAGATTTCCAAATGTGTGTGGGTAGAATATATATCCCACGGGGGTAAAATTGAAAAAAGTTGAAAAATATTTTTTTTTGGACTTAGTCATTTTTTCCGGCTTTTATCAGACTTTCAGATAGGGGAAATGTCAGTGAGCGTTCCGATTTCAGTTCCAGAGCGATTCGCCCAATGAGTCTTTGATATTTAGTCGTTTTCAGCCAATTTTCTTGATTTTTGAAAATTTCACTTTTTTGAGAAAATATCCACTAAATGAGGGAATAATATGTGTGAGGGTAGAATATATATCCCATGGGGGTAAAATTGAAAAAAGTTGAAAAAACATTTTTTTTTGGACTTAGTCATTTTTCTGGCGTTTATCAGACTTTCAGATAGGGGAAATGTCAGTGAGCGTTCCGATTTCAGTTCCAGAGCGATTCGCCCAATGAGTCCTTGATATTTAGTCGTTTTCAGCCAACATTTTGGATTTTTTAAAATTTCACTTTTTTGTGAAAATATCCACTAAATGAGGGAATAATATGTGTGAGGGTACCCCAGGAGAGTTCCAAATGTGTGTGGGTAGAATATATATCCCACGGGGGTAAAATTGAAAAAAGTTGAAAACATTTTTTTTTTGGACTTAGTCATTTTTCCGGCGTTTATCAGACTTTCAGATAGGGGAAATGTCTGTGAGCGTTCCGATTTCAGTTCCAGAGCGATTCGCCCAATGAGTTCTTGTTATCTAGTTGTTTTCAGCCAATTTTCTGGATTTTTGAAAATTTCACTTTTTTGTGAAAATAACCACTAAATGAGAGAATAATATGTGTGAGGGTACCCCAGGAGATTTCCAAATGTGTGTGGGTAGAATATATATCACACGGGGGTAAAATTGAAAAAAGTTGAAAACATTTTTTTTTTGGACTTAGTCATTTTTCCGGCGTTTATCAGACTTTCAGATAGGGGAAATGTCAGTGAGCGTTCCGATTTCAGTTCCAGAGCGATTCGCCCAATGAGTCTTTGATATTTAGTCGTTTTCAGCCAATTTTCTGGATTTTTTAAAATTTCACTTTTTTGTGAAAATATCCACTAAATGAGTTAATAATATGTGTGAGGGTACCCCAGGAGAGTTCCAAATGTGTGTGGGTAGAATATATATCCCACGGGGGTAAAATTGAAAAAAGTTGAAAACATTTTTTTTTTGGACTTAGTCATTTTTCCAGCGTTTATCAGACTTTCAGATAGGGGAAAAGTCAGTGAGCGTTCCGATTTCAGTTCCAGAGCGATTCGCCCAATGAGTCCTTGATATTTAGTCGTTTTCAGCCAACATTTTGGATTTTTTAAAATTTCACTTTTTTGTGAAAATATCCACTAAATGAGGGAATAATATGTGTGAGGGTACCCCAGGAGAGTTCCAAATGTGTGTGGGTAGAATATATATCCCACGGGGGTAAAATTGAAAAAAGTTGCAAAAACATTTTTTTTTGGACTTAGTCATTTTTCCGGCGTTTATCAGACTTTCAGATAGGGGAAATGTCAGTGAGCTTTCCAATTTCAGTTCCAGAGCGATTCGCCCAATGAGTCCTTGATATTTCGTCGTTTTCAGCCAATATTTTGGATTTTTGAAAATTTCACTTTTTTGTGAAAATAACCACTAAATGAGAGAATAATATGTGTGAGGGTACCCCAGGAGAGTTCCAAATGTGTGTGGGTAGAATATATATCCCACGGGGGTAAAATTGAAAAAAGTTGAAAACATTTTTTTTTTGGACTTAGTCATTTTTTCCGGCTTTTATCAGACTTTCAGATAGGGGAAATGTCAGTGAGCGTTCCGATTTCAGTTCCAGAGCGATTCGCCCAATGAGTCTTTGATATTTAGTCGTTTTCAGCCAATTTTCTTGATTTTTGAAAATTTCACTTTTTTGAGAAAATATCCACTAAATGAGGGAATAATATGTGTGAGGGTAGAATATATATCCCATGGGGGTAAAATTGAAAAAAGTTGAAAAAACATTTTTTTTTGGACTTAGTCATTTTTCTGGCGTTTATCAGACTTTCAGATAGGGGAAATGTCAGTGAGCGTTCCGATTTCAGTTCCAGAGCGATTCGCCCAATGAGTCCTTGATATTTAGTCGTTTTCAGCCAACATTTTGGATTTTTTAAAATTTCACTTTTTTGCGAAAATATCCACTAAATGAGGGAATAATATGTGTGAGGGTACCCCAGGAGAGTTCCAAATGTGTGTGGGTAGAATATATATCCCACGGGGGTAAAATTGAAAAAAGTTGAAAACATTTTTTTTTTGGACTTAGTCATTTTTCCGGCGTTTATCAGACTTTCAGATAGGGGAAATGTCTGTGAGCGTTCCGATTTCAGTTCCAGAGCGATTCGCCCAATGAGTTCTTGTTATCTAGTTGTTTTCAGCCAATTTTCTGGATTTTTGAAAATTTCACTTTTTTGTGAAAATATCCACTAAATGAGGGAATAATATGTGTGAGGGTAGAATATATATCCCACGGGGGTAAAATTGAAAAAAGTTGAAAACATTTTTTTTTGGACTTAGTCATTTTTCCGGCGTTTATCAGACTTACAGATAGGGGAAATGTCAGTGAGCGTTCCGATTTCAGTCCCATAGCGATTCGCCCAATGAGTCCTTGATATTTAGTCGTTTTCAGCCAATATTTTGGATTTTTGAAAATTTCACTTTTTTGTGAAAATATCCACTAAATGTGGGAATAATATGTGTGAGGGTAACCAGGGGAGTTCCAAATCTGTGTGGGTAGAATATATATCTCACGGGGGTAAAATTGAAAAAAGTTGAAAACATTTTTTTTTTGGAATTACTCATTTTTTCTGCGTTTATCAGACTTTCAGATAGGGGAAATGTCAGTGAGCATTCCGATTTCAGTTCCAGAGCGATTCGCCCAATCAGTCCTTGATATTTAGTTGTTTTCAGCCAATTTTCTGGATTTTTGAAAATTTCACTTTTTTGTGAAAATATCCACTAAATGAGGGAATAATATGTGTGAGGGTACCCCAGGAGAGTTCCAAATGTGTGTGGGTAGAATATATATCCCACGGGGGTAAAATTGAAAAAAGTTGCAAAAAAATTTTTTTTTGGACTTAGTCATTTTTCCGACGTTTATCAGACTTTCAGATAGGGGAAATGTCAGTGAGCTTTCCAATTTCAGTTCCAGAGAGATTCACCCAATGAGTCCTTGATATTTAGTCGTTTTCAGCCAATATTTTGGATTTTTGAAAATTTCACTTTTTTGTGAAAATAACCACTAAATGAGAAAATAGTATGTGTGAGGGTACCCCAGGAGATTTCCAAATGTGTGTGGGTAGAATATATATCACACGGGGGTAAAATTGAAAAAAGTTGAAAACATTTTTTTTTTGGACTTAGTCATTTTTCCGGCGTTTATCAGACTTTCAGATAGGGGAAATGTCTGTGAGCGTTCCGATTTCAGTTCCAGAGCGATTCGCCCAATGAGTCTTTGATATTTAGTCGTTTTCAGCCAATTTTCTGGATTTTTTAAAATTTCACTTTTTTGTGAAAATATCCACTAAATGAGTTAATAATATGTGTGAGGGTACCCCAGGAGAGTTCCAAATGTGTGTGGGTAGAATATATATCCCACGGGGGTAAAATTGAAAAAAGTTGAAAACATTTTTTTTTTGGACTTAGTCATTTTTCCAGCGTTTATCAGACTTTCAGATAGGGGAAATGTCAGTGAGCGTTCCGATTTCAGTTCCAGAGCGATTCGCCCAATGAGTCCTTGATATTTAGTCGTTTTCAGCCAACATTTTGGATTTTTTAAAATTTCACTTTTTTGTGAAAATATCCACTAAATGAGGGAATAATATGTGTGAGGGTACCCCAGGAGAGTTCCAAATGTGTGTGGGTAGCATATATATCCCACGGGGGTAAAATTGAAAAAAGTTGAAAACATTTTTTTTTTGGACTTAGTCATTTTTCCGGCGTTTATCAGACTTTCACATAGGGGAAATGTCTGTGAGCGTTCCGATTTCAGTTCCAGAGCGATTCGCCCAATGAGTTCTTGTTATCTAGTTGTTTTCAGCCAATTTTCTGGATTTTTGAAAATTTCACTTTTTTGTGAAAATATCCACTAAATGAGGGAATAATATGTGTGAGGGTAGAATATATATCCCACGGGGGTAAAATTGAAAAAAGTTGAAAACATTTTTTTTTGGACTTAGTCATTTTTCCGGCGTTTATCAGACTTTCAGATAGGGGAAATGTCAGTGAGCGTTCCGATTTCAGTCCCAGAGCGATTCGCCCAATGAGTCCTTGATATTTAGTCGTTTTCAGCCAATATTTTGGATTTTTGAAAATTTCACTTTTTTGTGAAAATATCCACTAAATGTGGGAATAATATGTGTGAGGGTACCCAGGAGAGTTCCAAATCTGTGTGGGTAGAATATATATCTCACGGGGGTAAAATTGAAAAAAGTTGAAAACATTTTTTTTTTGGAATTACTCATTTTTTCTGCGTTTATCAGACTTTCAGATAGGGGAAATGTCAGTGAGAGTTCCAATTTCAGTTCCAGAGCGATTCGCCCAATGAGTCTTTGATATTTAGTCGTTTTCAGCCACTATTTTGGATTTTTGAAAATTTCACTTTTTTGTGAAAATATCCACTAAATGAGGGAATAATATGTGTGAGGGTACCCCAGGAGAGTTCCAAATGTGTGTGGGTAGAATATATATCCCACGGGGGTAAAATTGAAAAAAGTTGAAAAATATTTTTTTTTGGACTTAGTCATTTTTTCCGGCGTTTATCAGACTTTCAGATAGGGGAAATGTCAGTGAGCGTTCCGATTTCAGTTCCAGAGCGATTCGCCCAATGAGTCCTTGATATTTAGTTGTTTTCAGCCAATTTTCTGGATTTTTGAAAATTTCACTTTTTTGTGAAAATATCCACTAAATGAGGGAATAATATGTGTGAGGGTACCCCAGGAGAGTTCCAAATGTGTGTGGGTAGAATATATATCCCACGGGGGTAAAATTGAAAAAAGTTGAAAACATTTTTTTTTGGACTTAGTCATTTTTCCGGCGTTTATCAGACTTTCAGATAGGGGAAATGTCAGTGAGCGTTCAAATTTCAGTTCCAGAGTGATTCGCCCAATGAGTATTTGATATTTAGTCGTTTTCAGCCAATATTTTGGACTTTTGAAAATTTCACTTTTTTGTGAAAATATCCACTAAATGAGGGAATAATATGTGTGAGGGTACCCCAGGAGAGTTCCAAATGTGTGTGGGTAGAATATATATCCCACGGGGTAAAATTGAAAAAAGTTGAAACATTTTTTTTTGGACTTAGTCATTTTTCCGGCGTTTATCAGACTTTCAGATAGGGGAAATGTCAATGAGCGTTCCGATTTCAGTTCCAGAGCGATTCGCCCAATGGGTCCTTGATATTTAGTCGTTTTCAGCCAACTTTCTGGATTTTTTAAAATTTCACTTTTTTTGTGAAAATATCCACTAATTGAAAGAATAATATGTGTGAGGGTACCCCAGGAGAGTTCCAAATGTGTGCGGGTAGAATATATATCCCACGGGGGTAAAATTGCAAACAAAGTTGAAAACATTTTTTTTTTGGAATTACTCATTTTTTCTGCGTTTATCAGACTTTCAGATAGGGGAAATGTCAGTGAGCATTCCGATTTCAGTTCCAGAGCGATTCGCCCAATGAGTCCTTGATATTTAGTTGTTTTCAGCCAATTTTCTGGATTTTTGAAAATTTCACTTTTTTGTGAAAATATCCACTAAATGAGGGAATAATATGTGTGATGTTAGAATATATATCCCACGGGGGAAAAATTGAAAAAAGTTGAAAACATTTTTTTTTTGGAATTACTCATTTTTTCTGCGTTTATCAGACTTTCAGATAGGGTAAATGTCAGTGAGCATTCCGATTTCAGTTCCAGAGCGATTCGCCCAATGAGTCCTTGATATTTAGTTGTTTTCAGCCAATTTTCTGGATTTTTGAAAATTTCACTTTTTTGTGAAAATATCCACTAAATGAGGGAATAATATGTGTGAGGGTACCCCAGGAGAGTTCCAAATGTGTGTGGGTAGAATATATATCCCACGGGGGTAAAATTGAAAAAAGTTGCAAAAAAATGTTTTTTTGGACTTAGTCATTTTTCTGCCGTTTATCAGTCTTTCAGATAGGGGAAATGTCAGTGAGAGTTCCAATTTCAGTTCCAGAGCGATTCGCCCAATGAGTCTTTGATATTTAGTCGTTTTCAGCCACTATTTTGGATTTTTGAAAATTTCACTTTTTTGTGAAAATATCCACTAAATGAGGGAATAATATGTGTGAGGGTACCCCAGGAGAGTTCCAAATGTGTGTGGGTAGAATATATATCCCACGGGGGTAAAATTGAAAAAAGTTGCAAAAACATTTTTTTTTGGACTTAGTCATTTTTCCGGCGTTTATCAGACTTTCAGATAGGGGAAATGTCAGTGAGCTTTCCAATTTCAGTTCCAGAGCGATTCGCCCAATGAGTCCTTGATATTTCGTCGTTTTCAGCCAATATTTTGGAATTTTGAAAATTTCACTTTTTTGTGAAAATAACCACTAAATGAGAGAATAATATGTGTGAGGGTACCCCAGGAGAGTTCCAAATGTGTGTGGGTAGAATATATATCCCACGGGGGTAAAATTGAAAAAAGTTGAAAACATTTTTTTTTTGGACTTAGTCATTTTTCCGGCGTTTATCAGACTTTCAGATAGGGGAAATGTCTGTGAGCGTTCCGATTTCAGTTCCAGAGCGATTCGCCCAATGAGTTTTTGTTATCTAGTTGTTTTCAGCCAATTTTCTGGATTTTTGAAAATTTCACTTTTTTGTGAAAATATCCACTAAATGAGGTAATAATATGTGTGTGGGTAGAATATATATCCCACGGGGGTAAAATTGAAAAAAGTTGAAAACATTTTTTTTTGGACTTAGTCATTTTTCCAGCGTTTATCAGACTTTCAGATAGGGGAAATGTCAGTGAGCGTTCCGATTTCAGTTCCAGAGCGATTCGCCCAATGAGTCCTTGATATTTAGTCGTTTTTAGCCAATTTTCTGGATTTTTGAAAATTTCACTTTTTTGTGAAAATATCCACTAAATGAGGGAATAAAATGTGTGAGGGTAGAATATATATCCCACGGGGGTAAAATTGAAAAAACTTGAAAACATTTTTTTTTTGGACTTAGTCATTTTTCCGGCGTTTATCAGACTTTCAGATAGGGGAAATGTCAGTGAGCGTTCCAATTTCAGTTCCAGATCGATTCGCCCAATGAGTCTTTGATATTTAGTCGTTTTCAGCCAATATTTTGGATTTTTGAAAATTTCACTTTTTTGTGAAAATATCCACTATATGAGGGAATAATATGTGTGAGGGTACCCCAGGAGAGTTCCAAATGTGTGTGGGTAGAATATATATCCCACGGGGGTAAAATTGAAAAAAGTTGAAAACATTTTTTTTTTGGAATTACTCATTTTTTCTGCGTTTATCAGACTTTCAGATAGGGGAAATGTCAGTGAGCATTCCGATTTCAGTTCCAGAGCGATTCGCCCAATGAGTCCTTGATATTTAGTTTTTTTCAGCCAATTTTCTGGATTTTTGAAAATTTCACTTTTTTGTGAAAATATCCACTAAATGAGGGAATAATATGTGTGAGCGTACCCCAGGAGAGTTCCAAATGTGTGTGGGTAGAATATATATCCCACGGGGGTAAAATTGAAAAAAGTTGCAAAAAAATTTTTTTTTGGACTTAGTCATTTTTCCGGCGTTTATCAGACTTTCAGATAGGGGAAATGTCAGTGAGCTTTCCAATTTCAGTTCCAGAGAGATTCACCCAATGAGTCCTTGATATTTAGTCGTTTTCAGCCAATTTTCTGGATTTTTAAAAATTTCACTTTTTTGTGAAAATATCCACTAAATGAGGAAATAATATGTGTGAGGGTACCCCAGGAGAGTTAAAAATGTGTGTGGGTAGAATATATATCCCACGGGGGTAAAATTGAAAAAAGTTGAAAACATTTTTTTTTGGACTTAGTCATTTTTCCGGCGTTTATCACACTTTCAGATAGGGGAAAATACATATCCCACGGGGGTAAAATTGAAAAAAGTTGAAAAAACATTTTTTTTGGACTTAGTCATTTTTCCAGCGTTTATCAGACTTTCAGATAGGGGAAATGTCAGTGAGCGTTCCGATTTCAGTTCCAGAGCGATTCGCCCAATGAGTCCATGATATTTAGTTGTTTTTAGCCAATTTTCTGGATTTTTGAAAATTTCACTTTTTTGTGAAAATATCCACTAAATGAGGGAATAAAATGTGTGAGGGTAGAATATATATCCCACGGGGGTAAAATTGAAAAAAGTTGAAAACATTTTTTTTTTGGACTTAGTCATTTTTCCGGCGTTTATCAGACTTTCAGATAGGGGAAATGTCAGTGAGCGTTCCAATTTCAGTTCCAGATCGATTCGCCCAATGAGTCTTTGATATTTAGTCGTTTTCAGCCAATATTTTGGATTTTTGATAATTTCACTTTTTTGTGAAAATATCCACTAAATGAGGGAATAATATGTGTGAGGGTACCCCAGGAGAGTTCCAAATGTGTGTGGGTAGAATATATATCCCACGGGGGTAAAATTGAAAAAAGTTGAAAACATTTTTTTTTTGGACTTAGTCATTTTTCCGGCGTTTATCAGACTTTCAGATAGGGGAAATGTCAGTGAGCGTTCCAATTTCAGTTCCAGATCGATTCGCCCAATGAGTCTTAGATATTTAGTCATTTTCAGCCAATATTTTGGATTTTTGAAAATTTCACTTTTTTGAGAAAATATCCACTAAATGAGGGAATAATATGTGTGAGGGTAGAATATATATCCCATGGGGGTAAAATTGAAAAAAGTTGAAAAAACATTTTTTTTTGGACTTAGTCATTTTTCTGGCGTTTATCAGACTTTCAGATAGGGGAAATGTCAGTGAGCTTTCCAATTTCAGTACCAGAGCGATTCGCCCAATGAGTCCTTGATATTTAGTCGTTTTCAGCCAACATTTTGGATTTTTTAAAATTTCACTTTTTTGTGAAAATATCCACTAAATGAGGGAATAATATGTGTGAGGGTACCCCAGGAGAGTTCCAAATGTGTGTGGGTAGAATATATATCCCACGGGGGTAAAATTGAAAAAAGTTGAAAACATTTTTTTTTTGGACTTATTCATTTTTTCCGGCTTTTATCAGACTTTCAGATAGGGGAAATGTCAGTGAGCGTTCCAATTTCAGTTCCAGAGCGATTCGCCCAATGAGTCTTTGATATTTAGTCGTTTTCAGCCAATATTTTGGATTTTTTAAAATTTCACTTTTTTGAGAAAATATCCACTAAATGAGGGATTAATATGTGTGAGGGTAGAATATATCTCCCACGGGGGTAAAATTGAAAAAAGTTGAAAAAACATTTTTTTTTGGACTTAGTCATTTTTCCAGCGTTTATCAGACTTTCAGATAGGGGAAATGTCAGTGAGCGTTCCGATTTCAGTTCCAGAGCGATTCGCCCAATGAGTCCTTGATATTTAGTCGTTTTCAGCCAACATTTTGGATTTTTTAAAATTTCACTTTTTTGTGAAAATATCCACTAAATGAGGGAATAATATGTGTGAGGGTACCCCAGGAGAGTTCCAAATGTGTGTGGGTAGAATATATATCCCACGGGGGTAAAATTTAAAAAAGTTTCAAAAAAATTTTTTTTTGGACTTAGTCATTTTTCTGGCGTTTATCAGACTTTCAGATAGGGGAAATGTCAGTGAGCGTTGCAATTTCAGTTCCAGAGCGATTCGCCCAATGAGTCTTTGATATTTAGTCGTTTTCAGCCAATATTTTGGATTTTTGAAAATTTCACTTTTTTGTGAAAATATCCACTAAATGAGGGAATAATATGTGTGAGGGTACCCCAGGAGAGTTCCAAATGTGTGTGGGTAGAATATATATCCCACGGGGGTAAAATTGAAAAAAGTTGAAAACATTTTTTTTTGGACTTAGTCATTTTTCCGGCGTTTATCAGACTTTCAGATAGGGGAAATGTCAGTGAGCTTTCCAATTTCAGTTCCAGAGCGATTCGCCCAATGAGTCCTTGATATTTCGTCGTTTTCAGCCAATATTTTGGATTTTTGAAAATTTCACTTTTTTGTGAAAATATCCACTAAATGAGAGAATAACATGTGTGAGGGTACCCCAGGAGATTTCCAAATGTGTGTGGGTAGAATATATATCCCACGGGGGTAAAATTGAAAAAAGTTGAAAAATATTTTTTTTTGGACTTAGTCATTTTTCTGGCGTTTATCAGACTTTCAGATAGGGTAAATGTCAGTGAGCGTTCCAATTTCAGTTCCAGAGCGATTCGCCCAATGAGTCTTTGATATTTAGTCGTTTTCAGCCAATATTTTGGATTTTTGAAAATTTCACTTTTTTGTGAAAATATCCACTAAATGAGGGAATAATATGTGTGAGGGTACCCCAGGAGAGTTCCAAATGTGTGTGGGTAGAATATATATCCCACGGGGGTAAAATTGAAAAAAGTTGAAAAATATTTTTTTTTGGACTTTGTCATTTTTTCCGGCGTTTATCAGACTTTCAGATATGGGAAATGTCAGTGAGCGTTACGATTTCAGTTCCAGAGCGATTCGCCCAATGAGTCCTTGATATTTAGTCGTTTTCAGACAATTTTCTGGATTTTTGAAAATTTCACTTTTTTGTGAAAATATCCACTAAATGAGGGAATAATATGTGTGAGGGTACCCCAGGAGATTTCCAAATGTGTGTGGGTAGAATATATATCCCACGGTGGTAAAATTGAAAAAAGTTGAAAAATATTTTTTTTTGGACTTAGTCATTTTTCTGGTGTTTATTAGACTTTCAGATAGGGGAAATGTCAGTGAGCGTTCCAATTTCAGTTCCAGAGCGATTCGCCCAATGAGTCTTTGATATTTAGTCGTTTTCAGCCAATATTTTGGATTTTTGAAAATTTCACTTTTTTGTGAAAATATCCACTAAATGAGGGAATAATATGTGTGAGGGTACCCCAGGAGAGTTCCAAATGTGTGTGGGTAGAATATATATCCCACGGGGGTAAAATTTAAAAAAGTTGAAAACATTTTTTTTTGGACTTAGTCATTTTTCCGGCGTTTATCAGACTTTCAGATAGGGGAAATGTCAGTGAGCTTTCCAATTTCAGTTCCAGAGCGATTCGCCCAATGAGTCCTTGATATTTAGTCGTTTTCAGCCAATTTTCTGGATTTTTGAAAATTTCACTTTTTTGTGAAAATATCCACTAAATGAGGGAATAATATGTGTGACGGTAGAATAGATATCCCACGGGGGTAAAATTGAAAAAAGTTGAAAAAAACATTTTTTTTGGACTTAGTCATTTTTCCGGCATTTATCAGACTTTCAGATAGGGGAAATGTCAGTGAGCGTTCCGATTTCAGTTCCAGAGCGATTCGCCCAATGAGTACTTGATATTTAGTTGTTTTCAGCCAATTTTCTGGATTTTTGAAAATTTCACTTTTTTGTGAAAATATCAACTAAATGAGGGAATAATATGTGTGAGGGTACCCCAGGAGAGTTCCAAATGTGTGTGGGTAGAATATATATCCCACGGGGGTAAAATTGAAAAAAGTTGAAAACATTTTTTTTTGGACTTAGTCATTTTTCCGGCGTTTATCAGACTTTCAGATAGGGGAAATGGCAATGAGCATTCCGATTTCAGTTCCAGAGCGATTCGCCCAATCGGTCCTTGATATTTAGTCGTTTTCAGCCAATTTTCTGGATTTTTGAAAATTTCACTTTTTTGTGAAAATATCTACTAAATGAGGAAATAATATTTGTGAGGGTACCCCAGGAGAGTTCCAAATGTGTGTGGGTAGAATATATATCCCACGGGGGTAAAATTGAAAAAAGTTGAAAAAAAATTTTTTTTGGACTTAGTCATTTTTCTGGCTTTTATCATACTTTCAGATAGGGGAAATGTCAGTGAGCGTTCCGATTTCAGTCCCAGAGCGATTCGCCCAATGAGTCCTTGATATTTAGTTGTTTTCAGCCAATTTTCTGGATTTTTGAAAATTTCACTTTTTTGTGAAAATATCCACTAAATAAGGGAATAATATGTGTGAGGGTACCCCAGGAGAGTTCCAAATGTGTGTGGGTAGAATATATATCCCACGGGGGTAAAATTGAAAAAAGTTGAAAACATTTTTTTTTGGACTTAGTCATTTTTCCGGCGTTTATCAGACTTTCAGATAGGGGAAATGTCAGTGAGCTTTCCAATTTCAGTTCCAGAGCGATTCGCCCAATGAGTCCTTGATATTTAGTCGTTTTCAGCCAATATTTTGGATTTTTGAAAATTTCACTTTTTTGTGAAAATATCCACTAAATGAGAGAATAATATGTGTGAGGGTACCCCAGGAGATTTCCAAATGTGTGTGGGTAGAATATAAATCCCACGGGGGTAAAATTGAAAAAAGTTGAAAAAAAATTTTTTTTGGACTTAGTCATTTTTTCCGGCGTTTATCAGACTTTCAGATATGGGAAATGTCAGTGAGCGTTCCGATTTCAGTTCCAGAGCGATTCGCCCAATGAGTCCTTGATATTTAGTCGTTTTCAGCCAATTTTCTGGATTTTTGAAAATTTCACTTTTTTGTGAAAATATCCACTAAATGAGGGAATAATATGTGTGAGGGTAGAATATATATCCCACGGGGTAAAATTGAAAAAAGTTGAAAAAACATTTTTTTTTGGACTTAGTCATTTTTCCGGTGTTTATCAGACTTTCAGATAGGGGAAATGTCAGTGAGCGTTCCGATTTCAGTTCCAGAGCGATTCGCCCAATGACTTCTTGTTATTTAGTTGTTTTCAGCCAATTTTCTGGATTTTTGAAAATTTCACTTTTTTGTGAAAATATCCACTAAATGAGGGAATAATATGTGTGAGGGTACCCCAGGAGAGTTCCAAATGTGTGTGGGTAGAATATATATCCCACGGGGGTAAAATTGAAAGAAGTTGAAAAAACATTTTTTTTTGGACTTAGTCATTTTTCCGGTGTTTATCAGACTTTCAGATAGGGGAAATGTCAGTGAGCGTTCCGATTTCAGTTCCAGAGCGATTCGCCCAATGAGTTCTTGTTATTTAGTTGTTTTCAGCCAATTTTCTGGATTTTTGAAAATTTCACTTTTTTGTGAAAATATCCACTAAATGAGGGAATAATATGTGTGAGGGTAGAATATATATCCCACGGGGTAAAATTGAAAAAAGTTGAAAAAACATTTTTTTTTGGACTTAGTCATTTTTCCGGCGTTTATCAGACTTTCAGATAGGGTAGACGTCAGTGAGCATTCCGATTTCAGTTCCAGAGCGATTCGCCCAATGAGTCCTTGATATTTAGTCGTTTTCAGCTAATATTTTGGATTTTTGAAAATTTCACTTTTTTGTGAAAATATCCACTAAATGAGGGAATAATATGTGTGAGGGTACCCCAGGAGAGTTCCAAATGTGTGTGGGTAGAATATATATCCCACGGGGGTAAAATTGAAAAAAGTTGAAAAAAAATTTTTTTTGGACTTAGTCATTTTTCTGGCGTTCATCAGACTTTCAGATAGGGGAAATGTCAGTGAGCTTTCCGATTTCAGTCCCAGAGCGATTCGCCCAATGAGTCCTTGATATTTAGTCGTTTTCAGCCAATATTTTGGATTTTTGAAAATTTCACTTTTTTGTGAAAATATCCACTAAATGAGGAAATAATATGTGTGAGGGTAGAATATATATCCCACGGGGGTAAAATTGAAAAAAGTTTAAAAAAAATTTTTTTTGGACTTAGTCATTTTTCCGGCGTTTATCAGACTTTCAGATAGGGGAAATGTCAGTGAGCGTTCCGATTTCAGTTCCAGAGCGATTCGCCCAATGAGTCCTTGATATTTAGTCGTTTTCAGCCAATATTTTGGATTTTTGAAAATTTCACTTTTTTGTGAAAATATCCACTAAATGAGGGAATAATATGTGTGAGGGTACCCCAGGAGAGTTCCAAATGTGTGTGGGTAGAATATATATCCCACAGGGGTAAAATTGAAAAAAGTAGAAAAAAAATTTTTTTGGACTTAGTCATTTTTCCGGCGTTCATCAGACTTTCAGATAGGGGAAATGTCAGTGAGCGTTCCGATTTCAGTCCCAGAGCGATTCGCCCAATGAGTCCTTGATATTTAGTCGTTTTCAGCCAATATTTTGGATTTTTGAAAATTTCACTTTTTTGTGAAAATATCCACTAAATGAGGAAATAATATGTGTGAGGGTAGAATATATATCCCACGGGGGTAAAATTGAAAAAAGTTGAAAAGAAATTTTTTTTGGACTTAGTCATTTTTCCGGCGTTTATCAGACTTTCAGATAGGGGAAACGTCAGTGAGCGTTCCGATTTCAGTTCCAGAGCGATTCGCCCAATGAGTCCTTGATATTTAGTCATTTTCAGCTAATATTTTGGATTTTTGAAAATTTCACTTTTTTGTGAAAATATCCACTAAATGAGGGAATAATATGTGTGAGGGTACCCCAGGAGAGTTCCAAATGTGTGTGGGTAGAATATATATCCCACGGGGGTAAAATTGAAAAAAGTTGAAAAATATTTTTTTTTGGACTTTGTCATTTTTTCCGGCGTTTATCAGACTTTCAGATATGGGAAATGTCAGTGAGCGTTACGATTTCAGTTCCAGAGCGATTCGCCCAATGAGTCCTTGATATTTAGTCGTTTTGAGACAATTTTCTGGATTTTTGAAAATTTCACTTTTTTGTGAAAATATCCACTAAATGAGGGAATAATATGTGTGAGGGTACCCCAGGAGATTTCCAAATGTGTGTGGGTAGAATATATATCCCACGGTGGTAAAATTGAAAAAAGTTGAAAAATATTTTTTTTTGGACTTAGTCATTTTTCTGGTGTTTATTAGACTTTCAGATAGGGGAAATGTCAGTGAGCGTTCCAATTTCAGTTCCAGAGCGATTCGCCCAATGAGTCTTTGATATTTAGTCGTTTTCAGCCAATATTTTGGATTTTTGAAAATTTCACTTTTTTGTGAAAATATCCACTAAATGAGGGAATAATATGTGTGAGGGTACCCCAGGAGAGTTCCAAATGTGTGTGGGTAGAATATATATCCCACGGGGGTAAAATTTAAAAAAGTTGAAAACATTTTTTTTTGGACTTAGTCATTTTTCCGGCGTTTATCAGACTTTCAGATAGGGGAAATGTCAGTGAGCTTTCCAATTTCAGTTCCAGAGCGATTCGCCCAATGAGTCCTTGATATTTAGTCGTTTTCAGCCAATTTTCTGGATTTTTGAAAATTTCACTTTTTTGTGAAAATATCCACTAAATGAGGGAATAATATGTGTGACGGTAGAATAGATATCCCACGGGGGTAAAATTGAAAAAAGTTGAAAAAAACATTTTTTTTGGACTTAGTCATTTTTCCGGCATTTATCAGACTTTCAGATAGGGGAAATGTCAGTGAGCGTTCCGATTTCAGTTCCAGAGCGATTCGCCCAATGAGTACTTGATATTTAGTTGTTTTCAGCCAATTTTCTGGATTTTTGAAAATTTCACTTTTTTGTGAAAATATCAACTAAATGAGGGAATAATATGTGTGAGGGTACCCCAGGAGAGTTCCAAATGTGTGTGGGTAGAATATATATCCCACGGGGGTAAAATTGAAAAAAGTTGAAAACATTTTTTTTTGGACTTAGTCATTTTTCCGGCGTTTATCAGACTTTCAGATAGGGGAAATGGCAATGAGCATTCCGATTTCAGTTCCAGAGCGATTCGCCCAATCGGTCCTTGATATTTAGTCGTTTTCAGGCAATTTTCTGGATTTTTGAAAATTTCACTTTTTTGTGAAAATATCTACTAAATGAGGAAATAATATTTGTGAGGGTACCCCAGGAGAGTTCCAAATGTGTGTGGGTAGAATATATATCCCACGGGGGTAAAATTGAAAAAAGTTGAAAAAAAATTTTTTTTGGACTTAGTCATTTTTCTGGCTTTTATCATACTTTCAGATAGGGGAAATGTCAGTGAGCGTTCCGATTTCAGTCCCAGAGCGATTCGCCCAATGAGTCCTTGATATTTAGTTGTTTTCAGCCAATTTTCTGGATTTTTGAAAATTTCACTTTTTTGTGAAAATATCCACTAAATAAGGGAATAATATGTGTGAGGGTACCCCAGGAGAGTTCCAAATGTGTGTGGGTAGAATATATATCCCACGGGGGTAAAATTGAAAAAAGTTGAAAAAAAATTTTTTTTGGACTTAGTCATTTTTTCCGGCGTTTATCAGACTTTCAGATATGGGAAATGTCAGTGAGCGTTCCGATTTCAGTTCCAGAGCGATTTGCCCAATGAGTCCTTGATATTTAGTCGTTTTCAGCCAATTTTCTGGATTTTTGAAAATTTCACTTTTTTGTGAAAATATCCACTAAATGAGGGAATAATATGTGTGAGGGTAGAATATATATCCCACGGGGTAAAATTGAAAAAAGTTGAAAAAACATTTTTTTTTGGACTTAGTCATTTTTCCGGTGTTTATCAGACTTTCAGATAGGGGAAATGTCAGTGAGCGTTCCGATTTCAGTTCCAGAGCGATTCGCCCAATGACTTCTTGTTATTTAGTTGTTTTCAGCCAATTTTCTGGATTTTTGAAAATTTCACTTTTTTGTGAAAATATCCACTAAATGAGGGAATAATATGTGTGAGGGTACCCCAGGAGAGTTCCAAATGTGTGTGGGTAGAATATATATCCCACGGGGGTAAAATTGAAAGAAGTTGAAAAAACATTTTTTTTTGGACTTAGTCATTTTTCCGGTGTTTATCAGACTTTCAGATAGGGGAAATGTCAGTGAGCGTTCCGATTTCAGTTCCAGAGCGATTCGCCCAATGAGTTCTTGTTATTTAGTTGTTTTCAGCCAATTTTCTGGATTTTTGAAAATTTCACTTTTTTGTGAAATGATCCATTAATGAGGGAATAATATGTGTGAGGGTAGAATATATATCCCACGGGGGTAAAATTGAAAAAAGTTGAAAACATTTTTTTTTTGACTTAGTCATTTTTCCGGCGTTTATCAGACTCTCAGATAGGGGAAATGTCAATGAGCGTTCTGATTTCAGTTCCAAAGCGATTCGCCCAATGAGTCTTTGATATTTAGTCGTTTTCAGCCAATATTTTGGATTTTTGAAAATTTCACTTTTTTGTGAAAATATCCACTAAATGAGGGAATAATATGTGTGAGGGTAGAATATATATCCCACGGGGTAAAATTGAAAAAAGTTGAAAAAACATTTTTTTTTGGACTTAGTCATTTTTCCGGCGTTTATCAGACTTTCAGATAGGGTAGACGTCAGTGAGCATTCCGATTTCAGTTCCAGAGCGATTCGCCCAATGAGTCCTTGATATTTAGTCGTTTTCAGCTAATATTTTGGATTTTTGAAAATTTCACTTTTTTGTGAAAATATCCACTAAATGAGGGAATAATATGTGTGAGGGTACCCCAGGAGAGTTCCAAATGTGTGTGGGTAGAATATATATCCCACGGGGGTAAAATTGAAAAAAGTTGAAAAAAAATTTTTTTTGGACTTAGTCATTTTTCTGGCGTTCATCAGACTTTCAGATAGGGGAAATGTCAGTGAGCTTTCCGATTTCAGTCCCAGAGCGATTCGCCCAATGAGTCCTTGATATTTAGTCGTTTTCAGCCAATATTTTGGATTTTTGAAAATTTCACTTTTTTGTGAAAATATCCACTAAATGAGGAAATAATATGTGTGAGGGTAGAATATATATCCCACGGGGGTAAAATTGAAAAAAGTTTAAAAAAAATTTTTTTTGGACTTAGTCATTTTTCCGGCGTTTATCAGACTTTCAGATAGGGGAAATGTCAGTGAGCGTTCCGATTTCAGTTCCAGAGCGATTCGCCCAATGAGTCCTTGATATTTAGTCGTTTTCAGCCAATATTTTGGATTTTTGAAAATTTCACTTTTTTGTGAAAATATCCACTAAATGAGGGAATAATATGTGTGAGGGTACCGCAGGAGAGTTCCAAATGTGTGTGGGTAGAATATATATCCCACAGGGGTAAAATTGAAAAAAGTAGAAAAAAAATTTTTTTGGACTTAGTCATTTTTCCGGCGTTCATCAGACTTTCAGATAGGGGAAATGTCAGTGAGCGTTCCGATTTCAGTCCCAGAGCGATTCGCCCAATGAGTCCTTGATATTTAGTCGTTTTCAGCCAATATTTTGGATTTTTGAAAATTTCACTTTTTTGTGAAAATATCCACTAAATGAGGAAATAATATGTGTGAGGGTAGAATATATATCCCACGGGGGTAAAATTGAAAAAAGTTGAAAAGAAATTTTTTTTGGACTTAGTCATTTTTCCGGCGTTTATCAGACTTTCAGATAGGGGAAACGTCAGTGAGCGTTCCGATTTCAGTTCCAGAGCGATTCGCCCAATGAGTCCTTGATATTTAGTCATTTTCAGCTAATATTTTGGATTTTTGAAAATTTCACTTTTTTGTGAAAATATCCACTAAATGAGGGAATAATATGTGTGAGGGTACCCCAGGAGAGTTCCAAATGTGTGTGGGTAGAATATATATCCCACGGGGGTAAAATTGAAAAAAGTTGAAAAAAAATTTTTTTTGGACTTAGTCATTTTTCTGGCGTTCATCAGACTTTCAGATAGGGGAAATGTCAGTGAGCGTTCCGATTTCAGTCCCAGAGCGATTCGCCCAATGAGTCCTTGATATTTAGTCGTTTTCAGCCAATATTTTGGATTTTTGAAAATTTCACTTTTTTGTGAAAATATCCACTAAATGAGGGAATAATATGTGTGAAGGTACCCCAGGAGAGTTCCAAATGTGTGTGGGTAAAATATATATCCCACGGGGGTAAAATTGAAAAAAGTTGAAAAAAATTTTTTTTTGGACTTAGTCATTTTTCCGGCGTTTATCAGACTTTCAGATAGGGGAAATGTCAGTGAGCGTTCCGATTTCAGTTCCAGAGCGATTCGCCCAATGAGTCCTTGATATTTAGTCGTTTTCAGCTAATATTTTGGATTTTTGAAAATTTCACTTTTTTGTGAAAATATCCACTAAATGAGGGAATAATATGTGTGAGGGTACCCAAGGAGAGTTCCAAATGTGTGTGGGTAGAATATATATCCCACGGGGGTAAAATTGAAAAAAGTAGAAAAAATTTTTTTTTGGACTTAGTCATTTTTCCGGCGTTTATCATACTTTCAGATAGGGGAAATGTCAGTGAGCATTCCGATTTCAGTTCCAGAGCGATTCGCCCAATGAGTCCTTGATATTTAGTCGTTTTCAGCCCAATGAGTCCTTGATATTTAGTCGTTTTCAGCCAATATTTTGGATTTTTGAAAATTTCACTTTTTTTGTGAAAATATCAACTAAATGAGGAAATAATATGTGTGAGGGTAGAATATATATCCTACGGGGGTAAAATTGAAAAAAGTTGAAAAAAATTTTTTTTTGGACAGTCATTTTTCCGGCGTTTATCAGACTTTCAGATAGGGGAAATGTCAGTGAGCGTTCCGATTTCAGTTCCAGAGCGATTCGCCCAATGAGTCCTTGATATTTAGTCGTTTTCAGCTAATATTTTGGATTTTTGAAAATTTCACTTTTTTGTGAAAATATCCACTAAATGAGGGAATAATATGTGTGAGGGTACCCCAGGAGAGTTCCAAATGTGTGTGGGTAGAATATATATCCCACAGGGGTAAAATTGAAAAAAGTCGAAAAAAAATTTTTTTGGACTTAGTCATTTTTCCGGCGTTTATCAGACTTTCAGATAGGGGAAATGTCAGTGAGCGTTCCGATTTCAGTCCCAGAGCGATTCGCCCAATGAGTCCTTGATATTTAGTCGTTTTCAGCCAATATTTTGGATTTTTGAAAATTTCACTTTTTTGTGAAAATAACCACTAAATGAGGGAATAATATGTGTGAGGGTACCCCAGGAGAGTTCCAAATGTGTGTGGGTAGAATATATATCCCACGGGGGTAAAATTGAAAAAAGTTGAAAAAAATTTTTTTTTGGACTTAGTCATTTTTCTGGCGTTTATCAGTCTTTCAGATAGGGGAAATGTCAGTGAGCGTTCCGATTTCAGTCCCAGAGCGATTCGCCCAATGAGTCCTTGATATTTAGTCGTTTTCAGCCAATATTTTGGATTTTTGAAAATTTCACTTTTTTGTGAAAATATCCACTAAATGAGGAAACAATATGTGTGAGGGTAGAATATATATCCCACGGGGGTAAAATTGAAAAAAGTTGAAAAGAAATTTTTTTTGGACTTAGTCATTTTTCCGGCGTTTATCAAACTTTCAGATAGGGTAGACGTCAGTGAGCATTCCGATTTCAGTTCCAGAGCGATTCGCCCAATGAGTCCTTGATATTTAGTCGTTTTCAGCTAATATTTTGGATTTTTGAAAATTTCACTTTTTTGTGAAAATATCCACTAAATGAGGGAATAATATGTGTGAGGGTACCCCAGGAGAGTTCCAAATGTGTGTGGGTAGAATATATATCCCACGGGGGTAAAATTGAAAAAAGTTGAAAAAAATTTTTTTTCGGACTTAGTCATTTTTCTGGCGTTCATCAGACTTTCAGATAGGGGAAATGTCAGTGAGCGTTCCGATTTCAGTCCCAGAGCGATTCGCCCAATGAGTCCTTGATATTTAGTCGTTTTCAGCCAATATTTTGGATTTTTGAAAATTTCACTTTTTTGTGAAAATATCCACTAAATGAGGAAATAATATGTGTGAGGGTAGAATATATATCCCACGGGGGTAAAATTGAAAAAAGTTTAAAAAAAATTTTTTTTGGACTTAGTCATTTTTCCGGCGTTTATCAGACTTTCAGATAGGGGAAATGTCAGTGAGCGTTCCGATTTCAGTTCCAGAGCGATTCGCCCAATGAGTCCTTGATATTTAGTAGTTTTCAGCTAATATTTTGGATTTTTGAAAATTTCACTTTTTTGTGAAAATATCCACTAAATGAGGGAATAATATGTGTGAGGGTACCCCAGGAGAGTTCCAAATGTGTGTGGGTAGAATATATATCCCACGGGGGTAAAATTGAAAAAAGTTGAAAAAAATTTTTTTTTGGACTTAGTCATTTTTCTGGCGTTTATCAGACTTTCAGATAGGGGAAATGTCAGTGAGCGTTCCGATTTCAGTCCCAGAGCGATTCGCCCAATGAGTCCTTGATATTTAGTCGTTTTCAGCCAATATTTTGGATTTTTGAAAATTTCACTTTTTTGTGAAAATATCCACTAAATGAGGGAATAATATGTGTGAAGGTACCCCAGGAGAGTTCCAAATGTGTGTGGGTAAAATATATATCCCACGGGGGTAAAATTGAAAAAAGTTGAAAAAAATTTTTTTTTGGACTTAGTCATTTTTCCGGCGTTTATCAGACTTTCAGATAGGGGAAATGTCAGTGAGCGTTCCGATTTCAGTTCCAGAGCGATTCGCCCAATGAGTCCTTGATATTTAGTCGTTTTCAGCTAATATTTTGGATTTTTGAAAATTTCACTTTTTTGTGAAAATATCCACTAAATGAGGGAATAATATGTGTGAGGGTACCCAAGGAGAGTTCCAAATGTGTGTGGGTAGAATATATATCCCACGGGGGTAAAATTGAAAAAAGTAGAAAAAATTTTTTTTTGGACTTAGTCATTTTTCCGGCGTTTATCATACTTTCAGATAGGGGAAATGTCAGTGAGCATTCCGATTTCAGTTCCAGAGCGATTCGCCCAATGAGTCCTTGATATTTAGTCGTTTTCAGCCCAATGAGTCCTTGATATTTAGTCGTTTTCAGCCAATATTTTGGATTTTTGAAAATTTCACTTTTTTTGTGAAAATATCAACTAAATGAGGAAATAATATGTGTGAGGGTAGAATATATATCCCACGGGGGTAAAATTGAAAAAAGTTGAAAAAAATTTTTTTTTGGACAGTCATTTTTCCGGCGTTTATCAGACTTTCAGATAGGGGAAATGTCAGTGAGCGTTCCGATTTCAGTTCCAGAGCGATTCGCCCAATGAGTTCTTGTTATTTAGTTGTTTTCAGCCAATTTTCTGGATTTTTGAAAATTTCACTTTTTTGTGAAATGATCCATTAATGAGGGAATAATATGTGTGAGGGTAGAATATATATCCCACGGGGGTAAAATTGAAAAAAGTTGAAAACATTTTTTTTTTGACTTAGTCATTTTTCCGGCGTTTATCAGACTCTCAGATAGGGGAAATGTCAATGAGCGTTCTGATTTCAGTTCCAAAGCGATTCGCCCAATGAGTCTTTGATATTTAGTCGTTTTCAGCCAATATTTTGGATTTTTGAAAATTTCACTTTTTTGTGAAAATATCCACTAAATGAGGGAATAATATGTGTGAGGGTAGAATATATATCCCACGGGGTAAAATTGAAAAAAGTTGAAAAAACATTTTTTTTTGGACTTAGTCATTTTTCCGGCGTTTATCAGACTTTCAGATAGGGTAGACGTCAGTGAGCATTCCGATTTCAGTTCCAGAGCGATTCGCCCAATGAGTCCTTGATATTTAGTCGTTTTCAGCTAATATTTTGGATTTTTGAAAATTTCACTTTTTTGTGAAAATATCCACTAAATGAGGGAATAATATGTGTGAGGGTACCCCAGGAGAGTTCCAAATGTGTGTGGGTAGAATATATATCCCACGGGGGTAAAATTGAAAAAAGTTGAAAAAAAATTTTTTTTGGACTTAGTCATTTTTCTGGCGTTCATCAGACTTTCAGATAGGGGAAATGTCAGTGAGCTTTCCGATTTCAGTCCCAGAGCGATTCGCCCAATGAGTCCTTGATATTTAGTCGTTTTCAGCCAATATTTTGGATTTTTGAAAATTTCACTTTTTTGTGAAAATATCCACTAAATGAGGAAATAATATGTGTGAGGGTAGAATATATATCCCACGGGGGTAAAATTGAAAAAAGTTTAAAAAAAATTTTTTTTGGACTTAGTCATTTTTCCGGCGTTTATCAGACTTTCAGATAGGGGAAATGTCAGTGAGCGTTCCGATTTCAGTTCCAGAGCGATTCGCCCAATGAGTCCTTGATATTTAGTCGTTTTCAGCCAATATTTTGGATTTTTGAAAATTTCACTTTTTTGTGAAAATATCCACTAAATGAGGGAATAATATGTGTGAGGGTACCGCAGGAGAGTTCCAAATGTGTGTGGGTAGAATATATATCCCACAGGGGTAAAATTGAAAAAAGTAGAAAAAAAATTTTTTTGGACTTAGTCATTTTTCCGGCGTTCATCAGACTTTCAGATAGGGGAAATGTCAGTGAGCGTTCCGATTTCAGTCCCAGAGCGATTCGCCCAATGAGTCCTTGATATTTAGTCGTTTTCAGCCAATATTTTGGATTTTTGAAAATTTCACTTTTTTGTGAAAATATCCACTAAATGAGGAAATAATATGTGTGAGGGTAGAATATATATCCCACGGGGGTAAAATTGAAAAAAGTTGAAAAGAAATTTTTTTTGGACTTAGTCATTTTTCCGGCGTTTATCAGACTTTCAGATAGGGGAAACGTCAGTGAGCGTTCCGATTTCAGTTCCAGAGCGATTCGCCCAATGAGTCCTTGATATTTAGTCATTTTCAGCTAATATTTTGGATTTTTGAAAATTTCACTTTTTTGTGAAAATATCCACTAAATGAGGGAATAATATGTGTGAGGGTACCCCAGGAGAGTTCCAAATGTGTGTGGGTAGAATATATATCCCACGGGGGTAAAATTGAAAAAAGTTGAAAAAAAATTTTTTTTGGACTTAGTCATTTTTCTGGCGTTCATCAGACTTTCAGATAGGGGAAATGTCAGTGAGCGTTCCGATTTCAGTCCCAGAGCGATTCGCCCAATGAGTCCTTGATATTTAGTCGTTTTCAGCCAATATTTTGGATTTTTGAAAATTTCACTTTTTTGTGAAAATATCCACTAAATGAGGGAATAATATGTGTGAAGGTACCCCAGGAGAGTTCCAAATGTGTGTGGGTAAAATATATATCCCACGGGGGTAAAATTGAAAAAAGTTGAAAAAAATTTTTTTTTGGACTTAGTCATTTTTCCGGCGTTTATCAGACTTTCAGATAGGGGAAATGTCAGTGAGCGTTCCGATTTCAGTTCCAGAGCGATTCGCCCAATGAGTCCTTGATATTTAGTCGTTTTCAGCTAATATTTTGGATTTTTGAAAATTTCACTTTTTTGTGAAAATATCCACTAAATGAGGGAATAATATGTGTGAGGGTACCCAAGGAGAGTTCCAAATGTGTGTGGGTAGAATATATATCCCACGGGGGTAAAATTGAAAAAAGTAGAAAAAATTTTTTTTTGGACTTAGTCATTTTTCCGGCGTTTATCATACTTTCAGATAGGGGAAATGTCAGTGAGCATTCCGATTTCAGTTCCAGAGCGATTCGCCCAATGAGTCCTTGATATTTAGTCGTTTTCAGCCCAATGAGTCCTTGATATTTAGTCGTTTTCAGCCAATATTTTGGATTTTTGAAAATTTCACTTTTTTTGTGAAAATATCAACTAAATGAGGAAATAATATGTGTGAGGGTAGAATATATATCCTACGGGGGTAAAATTGAAAAAAGTTGAAAAAAATTTTTTTTTGGACAGTCATTTTTCCGGCGTTTATCAGACTTTCAGATAGGGGAAATGTCAGTGAGCGTTCCGATTTCAGTTCCAGAGCGATTCGCCCAATGAGTCCTTGATATTTAGTCGTTTTCAGCTAATATTTTGGATTTTTGAAAATTTCACTTTTTTGTGAAAATATCCACTAAATGAGGGAATAATATGTGTGAGGGTACCCCAGGAGAGTTCCAAATGTGTGTGGGTAGAATATATATCCCACAGGGGTAAAATTGAAAAAAGTCGAAAAAAAATTTTTTTGGACTTAGTCATTTTTCCGGCGTTTATCAGACTTTCAGATAGGGGAAATGTCAGTGAGCGTTCCGATTTCAGTCCCAGAGCGATTCGCCCAATGAGTCCTTGATATTTAGTCGTTTTCAGCCAATATTTTGGATTTTTGAAAATTTCACTTTTTTGTGAAAATAACCACTAAATGAGGGAATAATATGTGTGAGGGTACCCCAGGAGAGTTCCAAATGTGTGTGGGTAGAATATATATCCCACGGGGGTAAAATTGAAAAAAGTTGAAAAAAATTTTTTTTTGGACTTAGTCATTTTTCTGGCGTTTATCAGTCTTTCAGATAGGGGAAATGTCAGTGAGCGTTCCGATTTCAGTCCCAGAGCGATTCGCCCAATGAGTCCTTGATATTTAGTCGTTTTCAGCCAATATTTTGGATTTTTGAAAATTTCACTTTTTTGTGAAAATATCCACTAAATGAGGAAACAATATGTGTGAGGGTAGAATATATATCCCACGGGGGTAAAATTGAAAAAAGTTGAAAAGAAATTTTTTTTGGACTTAGTCATTTTTCCGGCGTTTATCAAACTTTCAGATAGGGTAGACGTCAGTGAGCATTCCGATTTCAGTTCCAGAGCGATTCGCCCAATGAGTCCTTGATATTTAGTCGTTTTCAGCTAATATTTTGGATTTTTGAAAATTTCACTTTTTTGTGAAAATATCCACTAAATGAGGGAATAATATGTGTGAGGGTACCCCAGGAGAGTTCCAAATGTGTGTGGGTAGAATATATATCCCACGGGGGTAAAATTGAAAAAAGTTGAAAAAAATTTTTTTTCGGACTTAGTCATTTTTCTGGCGTTCATCAGACTTTCAGATAGGGGAAATGTCAGTGAGCGTTCCGATTTCAGTCCCAGAGCGATTCGCCCAATGAGTCCTTGATATTTAGTCGTTTTCAGCCAATATTTTGGATTTTTGAAAATTTCACTTTTTTGTGAAAATATCCACTAAATGAGGAAATAATATGTGTGAGGGTAGAATATATATCCCACGGGGGTAAAATTGAAAAAAGTTTAAAAAAAATTTTTTTTGGACTTAGTCATTTTTCCGGCGTTTATCAGACTTTCAGATAGGGGAAATGTCAGTGAGCGTTCCGATTTCAGTTCCAGAGCGATTCGCCCAATGAGTCCTTGATATTTAGTAGTTTTCAGCTAATATTTTGGATTTTTGAAAATTTCACTTTTTTGTGAAAATATCCACTAAATGAGGGAATAATATGTGTGAGGGTACCCCAGGAGAGTTCCAAATGTGTGTGGGTAGAATATATATCCCACGGGGGTAAAATTGAAAAAAGTTGAAAAAAATTTTTTTTTGGACTTAGTCATTTTTCTGGCGTTTATCAGACTTTCAGATAGGGGAAATGTCAGTGAGCGTTCCGATTTCAGTCCCAGAGCGATTCGCCCAATGAGTCCTTGATATTTAGTCGTTTTCAGCCAATATTTTGGATTTTTGAAAATTTCACTTTTTTGTGAAAATATCCACTAAATGAGGGAATAATATGTGTGAAGGTACCCCAGGAGAGTTCCAAATGTGTGTGGGTAAAATATATATCCCACGGGGGTAAAATTGAAAAAAGTTGAAAAAAATTTTTTTTTGGACTTAGTCATTTTTCCGGCGTTTATCAGACTTTCAGATAGGGGAAATGTCAGTGAGCGTTCCGATTTCAGTTCCAGAGCGATTCGCCCAATGAGTCCTTGATATTTAGTCGTTTTCAGCTAATATTTTGGATTTTTGAAAATTTCACTTTTTTGTGAAAATATCCACTAAATGAGGGAATAATATGTGTGAGGGTACCCAAGGAGAGTTCCAAATGTGTGTGGGTAGAATATATATCCCACGGGGGTAAAATTGAAAAAAGTAGAAAAAATTTTTTTTTGGACTTAGTCATTTTTCCGGCGTTTATCATACTTTCAGATAGGGGAAATGTCAGTGAGCATTCCGATTTCAGTTCCAGAGCGATTCGCCCAATGAGTCCTTGATATTTAGTCGTTTTCAGCCCAATGAGTCCTTGATATTTAGTCGTTTTCAGCCAATATTTTGGATTTTTGAAAATTTCACTTTTTTTGTGAAAATATCAACTAAATGAGGAAATAATATGTGTGAGGGTAGAATATATATCCCACGGGGGTAAAATTGAAAAAAGTTGAAAAAAATTTTTTTTTGGACAGTCATTTTTCCGGCGTTTATCAGACTTTCAGATAGGGGAAATGTCAGTGAGCGTTCCGATTTCAGTTCCAGAGCGATTCGCCCAATGAGTCCTTGATATTTAGTCGTTTTCAGCTAATATTTTGGATTTTTGAAAATTTCACTTTTTTGTGAAAATATCCACTAAATGAGGGAATAATATGTGTGAGGGTACCCCAGGAGAGTTCCAAATGTGTGTGGGTAGAATATATATCCCACAGGGGTAAAATTGAAAAAAGTCGAAAAAAAATTTTTTTGGACTTAGTCATTTTTCCGGCGTTTATCAGACTTTCAGATAGGGGAAATGTCAGTGAGCGTTCCGATTTCAGTCCCAGAGCGATTCGCCCAATGAGTCCTTGATATTTAGTCGTTTTCAGCCAATATTTTGGATTTTTGAAAATTTCACTTTTTTGTGAAAATAACCACTAAATGAGGGAATAATATGTGTGAGGGTACCCCAGGAGAGTTCCAAATGTGTGTGGGTAGAATATATATCCCACGGGGGTAAAATTGAAAAAAGTTGAAAAAAATTTTTTTTTGGACTTAGTCATTTTTCTGGCGTTTATCAGTCTTTCAGATAGGGGAAATGTCAGTGAGCGTTCCGATTTCAGTCCCAGAGCGATTCGCCCAATGAGTCCTTGATATTTAGTCGTTTTCAGCCAATATTTTGGATTTTTGAAAATTTCACTTTTTTGTGAAAATATCCACTAAATGAGGAAATAATATGTGTGAGGGTAGAATATATATCCCACGGGGGTAAAATTGAAAAAAGTTGAAAAGAAATTTTTTTTGGACTTAGTCATTTTTCCGGCGTTTATCAAACTTTCAGATAGGGGAAACGTCAGTGAGCGTTCCGATTTCAGTTCCAGAGCGATTCGCCCAATGAGTCCTTGATATTTAGTCGTTTTCAGCTAATATTTTGGATTTTTGAAAATTTCACTTTTTTGTGAAAATATCCACTAAATGAGGGAATAATATGTGTGAGGGTACCCCAGGAGAGTTCCAAATGTGTGTGGGTAGAATATATATCCCACGGGGGTAAAATTGAAAAAAGTTGAAAAAAATTTTTTTTCGGACTTAGTCATTTTTCTGGCGTTCATCAGACTTTCAGATAGGGGAAATGTCAGTGAGCGTTCCGATTTCAGTCCCAGAGCGATTCGCCCAATGAGTCCTTGATATTTAGTCGTTTTCAGCCAATATTTTGGATTTTTGAAAATTTCACTTTTTTGTGAAAATATCCACTAAATGAGGAAATAATATGTGTGAGGGTAGAATATATATCCCACGGGGGTAAAATTGAAAAAAGTTTAAAAAAAATTTTTTTTGGACTTAGTCATTTTTCCGGCGTTTATCAGACTTTCAGATAGGGGAAATGTCAGTGAGCGTTCCGATTTCAGTTCCAGAGCGATTCGCCCAATGAGTCCTTGATATTTAGTAGTTTTCAGCTAATATTTTGGATTTTTGAAAATTTCACTTTTTTGTGAAAATATCCACTAAATGAGGGAATAATATGTGTGAGGGTACCCCAGGAGAGTTCCAAATGTGTGTGGGTAGAATATATATCCCACGGGGGTAAAATTGAAAAAAGTTGAAAAAAATTTTTTTTTGGACTTAGTCATTTTTCTGGCGTTTATCAGACTTTCAGATAGGGGAAATGTCAGTGAGCGTTCCGATTTCAGTCCCAGAGCGATTCGCCCAATGAGTCCTTGATATTTAGTCGTTTTCAGCCAATATTTTGGATTTTTGAAAATTTCACTTTTTTGTGAAAATATCCACTAAATGAGGGAATAATATGTGTGAAGGTACCCCAGGAGAGTTCCAAATGTGTGTGGGTAAAATATATATCCCACGGGGGTAAAATTGAAAAAAGTTGAAAAAAATTTTTTTTTGGACTTAGTCATTTTTCCGGCGTTTATCAGACTTTCAGATAGGGGAAATGTCAGTGAGCGTTCCGATTTCAGTTCCAGAGCGATTCGCCCAATGAGTCCTTGATATTTAGTCGTTTTCAGCTAATATTTTGGATTTTTGAAAATTTCACTTTTTTGTGAAAATATCCACTAAATGAGGGAATAATATGTGTGAGGGTACCCAAGGAGAGTTCCAAATGTGTGTGGGTAGAATATATATCCCACGGGGGTAAAATTGAAAAAAGTAGAAAAAATTTTTTTTTGGACTTAGTCATTTTTCCGGCGTTTATCATACTTTCAGATAGGGGAAATGTCAGTGAGCATTCCGATTTCAGTTCCAGAGCGATTCGCCCAATGAGTCCTTGATATTTAGTCGTTTTCAGCCCAATGAGTCCTTGATATTTAGTCGTTTTCAGCCAATATTTTGGATTTTTGAAAATTTCACTTTTTTTGTGAAAATATCAACTAAATGAGGAAATAATATGTGTGAGGGTAGAATATATATCCCACGGGGGTAAAATTGAAAAAAGTTGAAAAAAATTTTTTTTTGGACAGTCATTTTTCCGGCGTTTATCAGACTTTCAGATAGGGGAAATGTCAGTGAGCGTTCCGATTTCAGTTCCAGAGCGATTCGCCCAATGAGTCCTTGATATTTAGTCGTTTTCAGCTAATATTTTGGATTTTTGAAAATTTCACTTTTTTGTGAAAATATCCACTAAATGAGGGAATAATATGTGTGAGGGTACCCCAGGAGAGTTCCAAATGTGTGTGGGTAGAATATATATCCCACAGGGGTAAAATTGAAAAAAGTCGAAAAAAAATTTTTTTGGACTTAGTCATTTTTCCGGCGTTTATCAGACTTTCAGATAGGGGAAATGTCAGTGAGCGTTCCGATTTCAGTCCCAGAGCGATTCGCCCAATGAGTCCTTGATATTTAGTCGTTTTCAGCCAATATTTTGGATTTTTGAAAATTTCACTTTTTTGTGAAAATATCTACTAAATGAGGGAATAATATGTGTGAGGGTACCCCAGGAGAGTTCCAAATGTGTGTGGGTAGAATATATATCCCACGGGGGTAAAATTGAAAAAAGTTTAAAAAAAATTTTTTTTGGACTTAGTCATTTTTCTGGCGTTCATCAGACTTTCAGATAGGGGAAATGTGAGTGAGCGTTCCGATTTCAGTCCCAGAGCGATTCGCCCAATGAGTCCTTGATATTTAGTCGTTTTCAGCCAATATTTTGGATTTTTGAAAATTTCACTTTTTTGTGAAAATTTCCACTAAATGAGGAAATAATATGTGTGAGGGTAGAATATATATCCCACGGGGGTAAAATTGAAAAAAGTTTAAAAAAAATTTTTTTTGGACTTAGTCATTTTTCCGGCGTTTATCAGACTTTCAGATAGCGGAAATGTCAGTGAGCGTTACGATTTCAGTTCCAGAGCGATTCGCCCAATGAGTCCTTGATATTTAGTCGTTTTCAGCTAATATTTTGGATTTTTGAAAATTTCACTTTTTTGTGAAAATATCCACTAAATGAGGGAATAATATGTGTGAGGGTACCCCAGGAGAGTTCCAAATGTGTGTGGGTAGAATATATATCCCACAGGGGTAAAATTGAAAAAAGTCGAAAAAAAATTTTTTTGGACTTAGTCATTTTTCCGGCGTTTATCAGACTTTCAGATAGGGGAAATGTCAGTGAGCGTTCCGATTTCAGTCCCAGAGCGATTCGCCCAATGAGTCCTTGATATTTAGTCGTTTTCAGCCAATATTTTGGATTTTTGAAAATTTCACTTTTTTGTGAAAATATCCACTAAATGAGGAAATAATATGTGTGAGGGTAGAATATATATCCCACGGGGGTAAAATTGAAAAAAGTTGAAAAGAAATTTTTTTTGGACTTAGTCATTTTTCCGGCGTTTATCAAACTTTCAGATAGGGTAGACGTCAGTGAGCATTCCGATTTCAGTTCCAGAGCGATTCGCCCAATGAGTCCTTGATATTTAGTCGTTTTCAGCTAATATTTTGGATTTTTGAAAATTTCACTTTTTTGTGAAAATATCCACTAAATGAGGGAATAATATGTGTGAGGGTACCCCAGGAGAGTTCCAAATGTGTGTGGGTAGAATATATATCCCACGGGGGTAAAATTGAAAAAAGTTGAAAAAAAATTTTTTTTGGACTTAGTCATTTTTCTGGCGTTCATCAGACTTTCAGATAGGGGAAATGTCAGTGAGCGTTCCGATTTCAGTCCCAGAGCGATTCGCCCAATGAGTCCTTGATATTTAGTCGTTTTCAGCCAATATTTTGGATTTTTGAAAATTTCACTTTTTTGTGAAAATATCCACTAAATGAGGAAATAATATGTGTGAGGGTAGAATATATATCCCACGGGGGTAAAATTGAAAAAAGTTTAAAAAAAATTTTTTTTGGACTTAGTCATTTTTCCGGCGTTTATCAGACTTTCAGATAGGGGAAATGTCAGTGAGCGTTCCGATTTCAGTTCCAGAGCGATTCGCCCAATGAGTCCTTGATATTTAGTAGTTTTCAGCTAATATTTTGGATTTTTGAAAATTTCACTTTTTTGTGAAAATATCCACTAAATGAGGGAATAATATGTGTGAGGGTACCCCAGGAGAGTTCCAAATGTGTGTGGGTAGAATATATATCCCACGGGGGTAAAATTGAAAAAAGTTGAAAAAAATTTTTTTTTGGACTTAGTCATTTTTCTGGCGTTTATCAGACTTTCAGATAGGGGAAATGTCAGTGAGCGTTCCGATTTCAGTCCCAGAGCGATTCGCCCAATGAGTCCTTGATATTTAGTCGTTTTCAGCCAATATTTTGGATTTTTGAAAATTTCACTTTTTTGTGAAAATATCCACTAAATGAGGGAATAATATGTGTGAAGGTACCCCAGGAGAGTTCCAAATGTGTGTGGGTAAAATATATATCCCACGGGGGTAAAATTGAAAAAAGTTGAAAAAAATTTTTTTTTGGACTTAGTCATTTTTCCGGCGTTTATCAGACTTTCAGATAGGGGAAATGTCAGTGAGCGTTCCGATTTCAGTTCCAGAGCGATTCGCCCAATGAGTCCTTGATATTTAGTCGTTTTCAGCTAATATTTTGGATTTTTGAAAATTTCACTTTTTTGTGAAAATATCCACTAAATGAGGGAATAATATGTGTGAGGGTACCCAAGGAGAGTTCCAAATGTGTGTGGGTAGAATATATATCCCACGGGGGTAAAATTGAAAAAAGTAGAAAAAATTTTTTTTTGGACTTAGTCATTTTTCCGGCGTTTATCATACTTTCAGATAGGGGAAATGTCAGTGAGCATTCCGATTTCAGTTCCAGAGCGATTCGCCCAATGAGTCCTTGATATTTAGTCGTTTTCAGCCCAATGAGTCCTTGATATTTAGTCGTTTTCAGCCAATATTTTGGATTTTTGAAAATTTCACTTTTTTTGTGAAAATATCAACTAAATGAGGAAATAATATGTGTGAGGGTAGAATATATATCCCACGGGGGTAAAATTGAAAAAAGTTGAAAAAAATTTTTTTTTGGACAGTCATTTTTCCGGCGTTTATCAGACTTTCAGATAGGGGAAATGTCAGTGAGCGTTCCGATTTCAGTTCCAGAGCGATTCGCCCAATGAGTCCTTGATATTTAGTCGTTTTCAGCTAATATTTTGGATTTTTGAAAATTTCACTTTTTTGTGAAAATATCCACTAAATGAGGGAATAATATGTGTGAGGGTACCCCAGGAGAGTTCCAAATGTGTGTGGGTAGAATATATATCCCACAGGGGTAAAATTGAAAAAAGTCGAAAAAAAATTTTTTTGGACTTAGTCATTTTTCCGGCGTTTATCAGACTTTCAGATAGGGGAAATGTCAGTGAGCGTTCCGATTTCAGTCCCAGAGCGATTCGCCCAATGAGTCCTTGATATTTAGTCGTTTTCAGCCAATATTTTGGATTTTTGAAAATTTCACTTTTTTGTGAAAATAACCACTAAATGAGGGAATAATATGTGTGAGGGTACCCCAGGAGAGTTCCAAATGTGTGTGGGTAGAATATATATCCCACGGGGGTAAAATTGAAAAAAGTTGAAAAAAATTTTTTTTTGGACTTAGTCATTTTTCTGGCGTTTATCAGTCTTTCAGATAGGGGAAATGTCAGTGAGCGTTCCGATTTCAGTCCCAGAGCGATTCGCCCAATGAGTCCTTGATATTTAGTCGTTTTCAGCCAATATTTTGGATTTTTGAAAATTTCACTTTTTTGTGAAAATATCCACTAAATGAGGAAATAATATGTGTGAGGGTAGAATATATATCCCACGGGGGTAAAATTGAAAAAAGTTGAAAAGAAATTTTTTTTGGACTTAGTCATTTTTCCGGCGTTTATCAAACTTTCAGATAGGGGAAACGTCAGTGAGCGTTCCGATTTCAGTTCCAGAGCGATTCGCCCAATGAGTCCTTGATATTTAGTCGTTTTCAGCTAATATTTTGGATTTTTGAAAATTTCACTTTTTTGTGAAAATATCTACTAAATGAGGGAATAATATGTGTGAGGGTACCCCAGGAGAGTTCCAAATGTGTGTGGGTAGAATATATATCCCACGGGGGTAAAATTGAAAAAAGTTTAAAAAAAATTTTTTTTGGACTTAGTCATTTTTCTGGCGTTCATCAGACTTTCAGATAGGGGAAATGTGAGTGAGCGTTCCGATTTCAGTCCCAGAGCGATTCGCCCAATGAGTCCTTGATATTTAGTCGTTTTCAGCCAATATTTTGGATTTTTGAAAATTTCACTTTTTTGTGAAAATTTCCACTAAATGAGGAAATAATATGTGTGAGGGTAGAATATATATCCCACGGGGGTAAAATTGAAAAAAGTTTAAAAAAAATTTTTTTTGGACTTAGTCATTTTTCCGGCGTTTATCAGACTTTCAGATAGCGGAAATGTCAGTGAGCGTTACGATTTCAGTTCCAGAGCGATTCGCCCAATGAGTCCTTGATATTTAGTCGTTTTCAGCTAATATTTTGGATTTTTGAAAATTTCACTTTTTTGTGAAAATATCCACTAAATGAGGGAATAATATGTGTGAGGGTACCCCAGGAGAGTTCCAAATGTGTGTGGGTAGAATATATATCCCACAGGGGTAAAATTGAAAAAAGTCGAAAAAAAATTTTTTTGGACTTAGTCATTTTTCCGGCGTTCATCAGACTTTCAGATAGGGGAAATGTCAGTGAGCGTTCCGATTTCAGTCCCAGAGCGATTCGCCCAATGAGTCCTTGATATTTAGTCGTTTTCAGCCAATATTTTGGATTTTTGAAAATTTCACTTTTTTGTGAAAATATCCACTAAATGAGGAAATAATATGTGTGAGGGTAGAATATATATCCCACGGGGGTAAAATTGAAAAAAGTTGAAAAGAAATTTTTTTTGGACTTAGTCATTTTTCCGGCGTTTATCAAACTTTCAGATAGGGTAGACGTCAGTGAGCATTCCGATTTCAGTTCCAGAGCGATTCGCCCAATGAGTCCTTGATATTTAGTCGTTTTCAGCTAATATTTTGGATTTTTGAAAATTTCACTTTTTTGTGAAAATATCCACTAAATGAGGGAATAATATGTGTGAGGGTACCCCAGGAGAGTTCCAAATGTGTGTGGGTAGAATATATATCCCACGGGGGTAAAATTGAAAAAAGTTGAAAAAAAATTTTTTTTGGACTTAGTCATTTTTCTGGCGTTCATCAGACTTTCAGATAGGGGAAATGTCAGTGAGCGTTCCGATTTCAGTCCCAGAGCGATTCGCCCAATGAGTCCTTGATATTTAGTCGTTTTCAGCCAATATTTTGGATTTTTGAAAATTTCACTTTTTTGTGAAAATATCCACTAAATGAGGAAATAATATGTGTGAGGGTAGAATATATATCCCACGGGGGTAAAATTGAAAAAAGTTTAAAAAAAATTTTTTTTGGACTTAGTCATTTTTCCGGCGTTTATCAGACTTTCAGATAGGGGAAATGTCAGTGAGCGTTCCGATTTCAGTTCCAGAGCGATTCGCCCAATGAGTCCTTGATATTTAGTAGTTTTCAGCTAATATTTTGGATTTTTGAAAATTTCACTTTTTTGTGAAAATATCCACTAAATGAGGGAATAATATGTGTGAGGGTACCCCAGGAGAGTTCCAAATGTGTGTGGGTAGAATATATATCCCACGGGGGTAAAATTGAAAAAAGTTGAAAAAAATTTTTTTTTGGACTTAGTCATTTTTCTGGCGTTTATCAGACTTTCAGATAGGGGAAATGTCAGTGAGCGTTCCGATTTCAGTCCCAGAGCGATTCGCCCAATGAGTCCTTGATATTTAGTCGTTTTCAGCCAATATTTTGGATTTTTGAAAATTTCACTTTTTTGTGAAAATATCCACTAAATGAGGGAATAATATGTGTGAAGGTACCCCAGGAGAGTTCCAAATGTGTGTGGGTAAAATATATATCCCACGGGGGTAAAATTGAAAAAAGTTGAAAAAAATTTTTTTTTGGACTTAGTCATTTTTCCGGCGTTTATCAGACTTTCAGATAGGGGAAATGTCAGTGAGCGTTCCGATTTCAGTTCCAGAGCGATTCGCCCAATGAGTCCTTGATATTTAGTCGTTTTCAGCTAATATTTTGGATTTTTGAAAATTTCACTTTTTTGTGAAAATATCCACTAAATGAGGGAATAATATGTGTGAGGGTACCCAAGGAGAGTTCCAAATGTGTGTGGGTAGAATATATATCCCACGGGGGTAAAATTGAAAAAAGTAGAAAAAATTTTTTTTTGGACTTAGTCATTTTTCCGGCGTTTATCATACTTTCAGATAGGGGAAATGTCAGTGAGCATTCCGATTTCAGTTCCAGAGCGATTCGCCCAATGAGTCCTTGATATTTAGTCGTTTTCAGCCCAATGAGTCCTTGATATTTAGTCGTTTTCAGCCAATATTTTGGATTTTTGAAAATTTCACTTTTTTTGTGAAAATATCAACTAAATGAGGAAATAATATGTGTGAGGGTAGAATATATATCCCACGGGGGTAAAATTGAAAAAAGTTGAAAAAAATTTTTTTTTGGACAGTCATTTTTCCGGCGTTTATCAGACTTTCAGATAGGGGAAATGTCAGTGAGCGTTCCGATTTCAGTTCCAGAGCGATTCGCCCAATGAGTCCTTGATATTTAGTCGTTTTCAGCTAATATTTTGGATTTTTGAAAATTTCACTTTTTTGTGAAAATATCCACTAAATGAGGGAATAAGATGTGTGAGGGTACCCCAGGAGAGTTCCAAATGTGTGTGGGTAGAATATATATCCCACAGGGGTAAAATTGAAAAAAGTCGAAAAAAAATTTTTTTGGACTTAGTCATTTTTCCGGCGTTTATCAGACTTTCAGATAGGGGAAATGTCAGTGAGCGTTCCGATTTCAGTCCCAGAGCGATTCGCCCAATGAGTCCTTGATATTTAGTCGTTTTCAGCCAATATTTTGGATTTTTGAAAATTTCACTTTTTTGTGAAAATAACCACTAAATGAGGGAATAATATGTGTGAGGGTACCCCAGGAGAGTTCCAAATGTGTGTGGGTAGAATATATATCCCACGGGGGTAAAATTGAAAAAAGTTGAAAAAAATTTTTTTTTGGACTTAGTCATTTTTCTTTCGTTTATCAGTCTTTCAGATAGGGGAAATGTCAGTGAGCGTTCCGATTTCAGTCCCAGAGCGATTCGCCCAATGAGTCCTTGATATTTAGTCGTTTTCAGCCAATATTTTGGATTTTTGAAAATTTCACTTTTTTGTGAAAATATCCACTAAATGAGGAAATAATATGTGTGAGGGTAGAATATATATCCCACGGGGGTAAAATTGAAAAAAGTTGAAAAGAAATTTTTTTTGGACTTAGTCATTTTTCCGGCGTTTATCAAACTTTCAGATAGGGGAAACGTCAGTGAGCGTTCCGATTTCAGTTCCAGAGCGATTCGCCCAATGAGTCCTTGATATTTAGTCGTTTTCAGCTAATATTTTGGATTTTTGAAAATTTCACTTTTTTGTGAAAATATCTACTAAATGAGGGAATAATATGTGTGAGGGTACCCCAGGAGAGTTCCAAATGTGTGTGGGTAGAATATATATCCCACGGGGGTAAAATTGAAAAAAGTTTAAAAAAAATTTTTTTTGGACTTAGTCATTTTTCTGGCGTTCATCAGACTTTCAGATAGGGGAAATGTGAGTGAGCGTTCCGATTTCAGTCCCAGAGCGATTCGCCCAATGAGTCCTTGATATTTAGTCGTTTTCAGCCAATATTTTGGATTTTTGAAAATTTCACTTTTTTGTGAAAATTTCCACTAAATGAGGAAATAATATGTGTGAGGGTAGAATATATATCCCACGGGGGTAAAATTGAAAAAAGTTTAAAAAAAATTTTTTTTGGACTTAGTCATTTTTCCGGCGTTTATCAGACTTTCAGATAGCGGAAATGTCAGTGAGCGTTACGATTTCAGTTCCAGAGCGATTCGCCCAATGAGTCCTTGATATTTAGTAGTTTTCAGCTATTATTTTGGATTTTTGAAAATTTCACTTTTTTGTGAAAATATCCACTAAATGAGGGAATAATATGTGTGAGGGTACCCCAGGAGAGTTCCAAATGTGTGTGGGTAGAATATATATCCCACGGGGGTAAAATTGAAAAAAGTTGAAAAAAATTTTTTTTTGGACTTAGTCATTTTTCTGGCGTTTATCAGACTTTCAGATAGGGGAAATGTCAGTGAGCGTTCCGATTTCAGTCCCAGAGCGATTCGCCCAATGAGTCCTTGATATTTAGTCGTTTTCAGCCAATATTTTGGAATTTTGAAAATTTCACTTTTTTGTGAAAATATCCACTAAATGAGGGAATAATATGTGTGAAGGTACCCCAGGAGAGTTCCAAATGTGTGTGGGTAAAATATATATCCCACGGGGGTAAAATTGAAAAAAGTTGAAAAAATTTTTTTTTTGGACTTAGTAATTTTTCTGGCGTTTATCAGACTTTCAGATAGGGGAAATAGTGAGCGTTTCGATTTCAGTCCCAGAGCGATTCGCCCAATGAGTCCTTGATATTTAGTCGTTTTCAGCCAATATTTTGGATTTTTGAAAATTTCACTTTTTTGTGAAAATATCCACTAAATGAGGAAATAATATGTGTGAGGGGAGAATATATATCCCACGGGGGTAAAATTGAAAAAAGTTTAAAAAAATTTTTTTTTGGACTTAGTCATTTTTCCGGCGTTTATCAGACTTTCAGATAGGGGAAATGTCAGTGAGCGTTCCGATTTCAGTTCCAGAGCGATTCGCCCAATGAGTCCTTGATATTTAGTCGTTTTCAGCTAATATTTTGGATTTTTGAAAATTTCACTTTTTTGTGAAAATATCCACTAAATGAGGGAATAATATGTGTGAGGGTACCCCAGGAGAGTTCCAAATGTGTGTGGGTAGAATATATATCCCACGGGGGTAAAATTGAAAAAAGTTGAAAAAAATTTTTTTTTGGACTTAGTCATTTTTCTGGCGTTTATCAGACTTTCAGATAGGGGAAATGTCAGTGAGCGTTCCGATTTCAGTCCCAGAGCGATTCGCCCAATGAGTCCTTGATATTTAGTCGTTTTCAGCCAATATTTTGGATTTTTGAAAATTTCACTGTTTTGTGAAAATATCCACTAAATGAGGGAATAATATGTGTGAGGGTACCCCAGGAGAGTTCCAAATGTGTGTGGGTAGAATACATATCCCACGGGGGTAAAATTGAAAAAAGTTGAAAAAAAATTTTTTTTGGACTTAGTCATTTTTCTGGCGTTTATCAGACTTTCAGATAGGGGAAATGTCAGTGAGCGTTCCGATTTCAGTCCCAGAGCGATTCGCCCAATGAGTCCTTGATATTTAGTCGTTTTCAGCCAATATTTTGGATTTTTGAAAATTTCACTTTTTTGTGAAAATATCCACTAAATGAGGAAATAATATGTGTGAGGGTAGAATATATATCCCACGGTGGTAAAATTGAAAAAAGTTGAAAAGAAATTTTTTTTGGACTTAGTCATTTTTCCGGCGTTTATCAGACTTTCAGATAGGGGAAACGTCAGTGAGCGTTCCGATTTCAGTTCCAGAGCGATTCGCCCAATGAGTCCTTGATATTTAGTCATTTTCAGCTAATATTTTGGATTTTTGAAAATTTCACTTTTTTGTGAAAATATCCACTAAATGAGGGAATAATATGTGTGAGGGTACCCCAGGAGAGTTCCAAATGTGTGTGGGTAGAATATATATCCCACGGGGGTAAAATTGAAAAAAGTTGAAAAAAAATTTTTTTTGGACTTAGTCATTTTTCTGGCGTTCATCAGACTTTCAGATAGGGGAAATGTCAGTGAGCGTTCCGATTTCAGTCCCAGAGCGATTCGCCCAATGAGTCCTTGATATTTAGTCGTTTTCAGCCAATATTTTGGATTTTTGAAAATTTCACTTTTTTGTGAAAATATCCACTAAATGAGGGAATAATATGTGTGAAGGTACCCCAGGAGAGTTCCAAATGTGTGTGGGTAAAATATATATCCCACGGGGGTAAAATTGAAAAAAGTTGAAAAAATTTTTTTTTTGGACTTAGTAATTTTTCTGGCGTTTATCAGACTTTCAGATAGGGGAAATGTCAGTGAGCGTTCCGATTTCAGTCCCAGAGCGATTCGCCCAATGAGTCCTTGATATTTAGTCGTTTTCAGCCAATATTTTGGATTTTTGAAAATTTCACTTTTTTGTGAAAATATCCACTAAATGAGGAAATAATATGTGTGAGGGTAGAATATATATCCCACGGTGGTAAAATTGAAAAAAGTTGAAAAGAAATTTTTTTTGGACTTAGTCATTTTTCCGGCGTTTATCAGACTTTCAGATAGGGGAAATGTCAGTGAGCGTTCCGATTTCAGTTCCAGAGCGATTCGCCCAATGAGTCCTTGATATTTAGTCGTTTTCAGCTAATATTTTGGATTTTTGAAAATTTCACTTTTTTGTGAAAATATCCACTAAATGAGGGAATAATATGTGTGAGGGTACCCAAGGAGAGTTCCAAATGTGTGTGGGTAGAATATATATCCCACGGGGGTAAAATTGAAAAAAGTAGAAAAAATTTTTTTTTGGACTTAGTCATTTTTCCGGCGTTTATCATACTTTCAGATAGGGGAAATGTCAGTGAGCATTCCGATTTCAGTTCCAGAGCGATTCGCCCAATGAGTCCTTGATATTTAGTCGTTTTCAGCCCAATGAGTCCTTGATATTTAGTCGTTTTCAGCCAATATTTTGGATTTTTGAAAATTTCACTTTTTTTGTGAAAATATCAACTAAATGAGGAAATAATATGTGTGAGGGTAGAATATATATCCCACGGGGGTAAAATTGAAAAAAGTTGAAAAAAATTTTTTTTTGGACAGTCATTTTTCCGGCGTTTATCAGACTTTCAGATAGGGGAAATGTCAGTGAGCGTTCCGATTTCAGTTCCAGAGCGATTCGCCCAATGAGTCCTTGATATTTAGTCGTTTTCAGCTAATATTTTGGATTTTTGAAAATTTCACTTTTTTGTGAAAATATCCACTAAATGAGGGAATAAGATGTGTGAGGGTACCCCAGGAGAGTTCCAAATGTGTGTGGGTAGAATATATATCCCACAGGGGTAAAATTGAAAAAAGTCGAAAAAAAATTTTTTTGGACTTAGTCATTTTTCCGGCGTTTATCAGACTTTCAGATAGGGGAAATGTCAGTGAGCGTTCCGATTTCAGTCCCAGAGCGATTCGCCCAATGAGTCCTTGATATTTAGTCGTTTTCAGCCAATATTTTGGATTTTTGAAAATTTCACTTTTTTGTGAAAATAACCACTAAATGAGGGAATAATATGTGTGAGGGTACCCCAGGAGAGTTCCAAATGTGTGTGGGTAGAATATATATCCCACGGGGGTAAAATTGAAAAAAGTTGAAAAAAATTTTTTTTTGGACTTAGTCATTTTTCTGGCGTTTATCAGTCTTTCAGATAGGGGAAATGTCAGTGAGCGTTCCGATTTCAGTCCCAGAGCGATTCGCCCAATGAGTCCTTGATATTTAGTCGTTTTCAGCCAATATTTTGGATTTTTGAAAATTTCACTTTTTTGTGAAAATATCCACTAAATGAGGAAATAATATGTGTGAGGGTAGAATATATATCCCACGGGGGTAAAATTGAAAAAAGTTGAAAAGAAATTTTTTTTGGACTTAGTCATTTTTCCGGCGTTTATCAAACTTTCAGATAGGGGAAACGTCAGTGAGCGTTCCGATTTCAGTTCCAGAGCGATTCGCCCAATGAGTCCTTGATATTTAGTCGTTTTCAGCTAATATTTTGGATTTTTGAAAATTTCACTTTTTTGTGAAAATATCTACTAAATGAGGGAATAATATGTGTGAGGGTACCCCAGGAGAGTTCCAAATGTGTGTGGGTAGAATATATATCCCACGGGGGTAAAATTGAAAAAAGTTTAAAAAAAATTTTTTTTGGACTTAGTCATTTTTCTGGCGTTCATCAGACTTTCAGATAGGGGAAATGTGAGTGAGCGTTCCGATTTCAGTCCCAGAGCGATTCGCCCAATGAGTCCTTGATATTTAGTCGTTTTCAGCCAATATTTTGGATTTTTGAAAATTTCACTTTTTTGTGAAAATTTCCACTAAATGAGGAAATAATATGTGTGAGGGTAGAATATATATCCCACGGGGGTAAAATTGAAAAAAGTTTAAAAAAAATTTTTTTTGGACTTAGTCATTTTTCCGGCGTTTATCAGACTTTCAGATAGCGGAAATGTCAGTGAGCGTTACGATTTCAGTTCCAGAGCGATTCGCCCAATGAGTCCTTGATATTTAGTAGTTTTCAGCTATTATTTTGGATTTTTGAAAATTTCACTTTTTTGTGAAAATATCCACTAAATGAGGGAATAATATGTGTGAGGGTACCCCAGGAGAGTTCCAAATGTGTGTGGGTAGAATATATATCCCACGGGGGTAAAATTGAAAAAAGTTGAAAAAAATTTTTTTTTGGACTTAGTCATTTTTCTGGCGTTTATCAGACTTTCAGATAGGGGAAATGTCAGTGAGCGTTCCGATTTCAGTCCCAGAGCGATTCGCCCAATGAGTCCTTGATATTTAGTCGTTTTCAGCCAATATTTTGGAATTTTGAAAATTTCACTTTTTTGTGAAAATATCCACTAAATGAGGGAATAATATGTGTGAAGGTACCCCAGGAGAGTTCCAAATGTGTGTGGGTAAAATATATATCCCACGGGGGTAAAATTGAAAAAAGTTGAAAAAATTTTTTTTTTGGACTTAGTAATTTTTCTGGCGTTTATCAGACTTTCAGATAGGGGAAATAGTGAGCGTTTCGATTTCAGTCCCAGAGCGATTCGCCCAATGAGTCCTTGATATTTAGTCGTTTTCAGCCAATATTTTGGATTTTTGAAAATTTCACTTTTTTGTGAAAATATCCACTAAATGAGGAAATAATATGTGTGAGGGGAGAATATATATCCCACGGGGGTAAAATTGAAAAAAGTTTAAAAAAATTTTTTTTTGGACTTAGTCATTTTTCCGGCGTTTATCAGACTTTCAGATAGGGGAAATGTCAGTGAGCGTTCCGATTTCAGTTCCAGAGCGATTCGCCCAATGAGTCCTTGATATTTAGTCGTTTTCAGCTAATATTTTGGATTTTTGAAAATTTCACTTTTTTGTGAAAATATCCACTAAATGAGGGAATAATATGTGTGAGGGTACCCCAGGAGAGTTCCAAATGTGTGTGGGTAGAATATATATCCCACGGGGGTAAAATTGAAAAAAGTTGAAAAAAATTTTTTTTTGGACTTAGTCATTTTTCTGGCGTTTATCAGACTTTCAGATAGGGGAAATGTCAGTGAGCGTTCCGATTTCAGTCCCAGAGCGATTCGCCCAATGAGTCCTTGATATTTAGTCGTTTTCAGCCAATATTTTGGATTTTTGAAAATTTCACTGTTTTGTGAAAATATCCACTAAATGAGGGAATAATATGTGTGAGGGTACCCCAGGAGAGTTCCAAATGTGTGTGGGTAGAATACATATCCCACGGGGGTAAAATTGAAAAAAGTTGAAAAAAAATTTTTTTTGGACTTAGTCATTTTTCTGGCGTTTATCAGACTTTCAGATAGGGGAAATGTCAGTGAGCGTTCCGATTTCAGTCCCAGAGCGATTCGCCCAATGAGTCCTTGATATTTAGTCGTTTTCAGCCAATATTTTGGATTTTTGAAAATTTCACTTTTTTGTGAAAATATCCACTAAATGAGGAAATAATATGTGTGAGGGTAGAATATATATCCCACGGTGGTAAAATTGAAAAAAGTTGAAAAGAAATTTTTTTTGGACTTAGTCATTTTTCCGGCGTTTATCAGACTTTCAGATAGGGGAAACGTCAGTGAGCGTTCCGATTTCAGTTCCAGAGCGATTCGCCCAATGAGTCCTTGATATTTAGTCATTTTCAGCTAATATTTTGGATTTTTGAAAATTTCACTTTTTTGTGAAAATATCCACTAAATGAGGGAATAATATGTGTGAGGGTACCCCAGGAGAGTTCCAAATGTGTGTGGGTAGAATATATATCCCACGGGGGTAAAATTGAAAAAAGTTGAAAAAAATTTTTTTTTGGACTTAGTCATTTTTCTGGCGTTCATCAGACTTTCAGATAGGGGAAATGTCAGTGAGCGTTCCGATTTCAGTCCCAGAGCGATTCGCCCAATGAGTCCTTGATATTTAGTCGTTTTCAGCCAATATTTTGGATTTTTGAAAATTTCACTTTTTTGTGAAAATATCCACTAAATGAGGGAATAATATGTGTGAAGGTACCCCAGGAGAGTTCCAAATGTGTGTGGGTAAAATATATATCCCACGGGGGTAAAATTGAAAAAAGTTGAAAAAATTTTTTTTTTGGACTTAGTAATTTTTCTGGCGTTTATCAGACTTTCAGATAGGGGAAATGTCAGTGAGCGTTCCGATTTCAGTCCCAGAGCGATTCGCCCAATGAGTCCTTGATATTTAGTCGTTTTCAGCCAATATTTTGGATTTTTGAAAATTTCACTTTTTTGTGAAAATATCCACTAAATGAGGAAATAATATGTGTGAGGGTAGAATATATATCCCACGGTGGTAAAATTGAAAAAAGTTGAAAAGAAATTTTTTTTGGACTTAGTCATTTTTCCGGCGTTTATCAGACTTTCAGATAGGGGAAACGTCAGTGAGCGTTCCGATTTCAGTTCCAGAGCGATTCGCCCAATGAGTCCTTGATATTTAGTCATTTTCAGCTAATATTTTGGATTTTTGAAAATTTCACTTTTTTGTGAAAATATCCACTAAATGAGGGAATAATATGTGTGAGGGTACCCCAGGAGAGTTCCAAATGTGTGTGGGTAGAATATATATCCCACGGGGGTAAAATTGAAAAAAGTTGAAAAAAAATTTTTTTTGGACTTAGTCATTTTTCTGGCGTTCATCAGACTTTCAGATAGGGGAAATGTCAGTGAGCGTTCCGATTTCAGTCCCAGAGCGATTCGCCCAATGAGTCCTTGATATTTAGTCGTTTTCAGCCAATATTTTGGATTTTTGAAAATTTCACTTTTTTGTGAAAATATCCACTAAATGAGGGAATAATATGTGTGAAGGTACCCCAGGAGAGTTCCAAATGTGTGTGGGTAAAATATATATCCCACGGGGGTAAAATTGAAAAAAGTTGAAAAAATTTTTTTTTTGGACTTAGTAATTTTTCTGGCGTTTATCAGACTTTCAGATAGGGGAAATATCAGTGAGCGTTTCGATTTCAGTCCCAGAGCGATTCGCCCAATGAGTCCTTGATATTTAGTCGTTTTCAGCCAATATTTTGGATTTTTGAAAATTTCACTTTTTTGTGAAAATATCCACTAAATGAGGAAATAATATGTGTGAGGGGAGAATATATATCCCACGGGGGTAAAATTGAAAAAAGTTTAAAAAAATTTTTTTTTGGACTTAGTCATTTTTCCGGCGTTTATCAGACTTTCAGATAGGGGAAATGTCAGTGAGCGTTCCGATTTCAGTTCCAGAGCGATTCGCCCAATGAGTCCTTGATATTTAGTCGTTTTCAGCTAATATTTTGGATTTTTGAAAATTTCACTTTTTTGTGAAAATATCCACTAAATGAGGGAATAATATGTGTGAGGGTACCCCAGGAGAGTTCCAAATGTGTGTGGGTAGAATACATATCCCACGGGGGTAAAATTGAAAAAAGTTGAAAAAAATTTTTTTTTGGACTTAGTCATTTTTCTGGCGTTTATCAGACTTTCAGATAGGGGAAATGTCAGTGAGCGTTCCGATTTCAGTCCCAGAGCGATTCGCCCAATGAGTCCTTGATATTTAGTCGTTTTCAGCCAATATTTTGGATTTTTGAAAATTTCACTTTTTTGTGAAAATATCCACTAAATGAGGAAATAATATGTGTGAGGGTAGAATATATATCCCACGGTGGTAAAATTGAAAAAAGTTGAAAAGAAATTTTTTTTGGACTTAGTCATTTTTCCGGCGTTTATCAGACTTTCAGATAGGGGAAACGTCAGTGAGCGTTCCGATTTCAGTTCCAGAGCGATTCGCCCAATGAGTCCTTGATATTTAGTCATTTTCAGCTAATATTTTGGATTTTTGAAAATTTCACTTTTTTGTGAAAATATCCACTAAATGAGGGAATAATATGTGTGAGGGTACCCCAGGAGAGTTCCAAATGTGTGTGGGTAGAATATATATCCCACGGGGGTAAAATTGAAAAAAGTTGAAAAAAAATTTTTTTTGGACTTAGTCATTTTTCTGGCGTTCATCAGACTTTCAGATAGGGGAAATGTCAGTGAGCGTTCCGATTTCAGTCCCAGAGCGATTCGCCCAATGAGTCCTTGATATTTAGTCGTTTTCAGCCAATATTTTGGATTTTTGAAAATTTCACTTTTTTGTGAAAATATCCACTAAATGAGGAAATAATATGTGTGAGGGGAGAATATATATCCCACGGGGGTAAAATTGAAAAAAGTTTAAAAAAATTTTTTTTTGGACTTAGTCATTTTTCCGGCGTTTATCAGACTTTCAGATAGGGGAAATGTCAGTGAGCGTTCCGATTTCAGTTCCAGAGCGATTCGCCCAATGAGTCCTTGATATTTAGTCGTTTTCAGCTAATATTTTGGATTTTTGAAAATTTCACTTTTTTGTGAAAATATCCACTAAATGAGGGAATAATATGTGTGAGGGTACCCCAGGAGAGTTCCAAATGTGTGTGGGTAGAATATATATCCCACGGGGGTAAAATTGAAAAAAGTTGAAAAAAATTTTTTTTTGGACTTAGTCATTTTTCTGGCGTTTATCAGACTTTCAGATAGGGGAAATGTCAGTGAGCGTTCCGATTTCAGTCCCAGAGCGATTCGCCCAATGAGTCCTTGATATTTAGTCGTTTTCAGCCAATATTTTGGATTTTTGAAAATTTCACTTTTTTGTGAAAATATCCACTAAATGAGGGAATAATATGTGTGAGGGTACCCCAGGAGAGTTCCAAATGTGTGTGGGTAGAATACATATCCCACGGGGGTAAAATTGAAAAAAGTTGAAAAAAAATTTTTTTTGGACTTAGTCATTTTTCTGGCGTTTATCAGACTTTCAGATAGGGGAAATGTCAGTGAGCGTTCCGATTTCAGTCCCAGAGCGATTCGCCCAATGAGTCCTTGATATTTAGTCGTTTTCAGCCAATATTTTGGATTTTTGAAAATTTCACTTTTTTGTGAAAATATCCACTAAATGAGGAAATAATATGTGTGAGGGTAGAATATATATCCCACGGTGGTAAAATTGAAAAAAGTTGAAAAGAAATTTTTTTTGGACTTAGTCATTTTTCCGGCGTTTATCAGACTTTCAGATAGGGGAAACGTCAGTGAGCGTTCCGATTTCAGTTCCAGAGCGATTCGCCCAATGAGTCCTTGATATTTAGTCATTTTCAGCTAATATTTTGGATTTTTGAAAATTTCACTTTTTTGTGAAAATATCCACTAAATGAGGGAATAATATGTGTGAGGGTACCCCAGGAGAGTTCCAAATGTGTGTGGGTAGAATATATATCCCACGGGGGTAAAATTGAAAAAAGTTGAAAAAAAATTTTTTTTGGACTTAGTCATTTTTCTGGCGTTCATCAGACTTTCAGATAGGGGAAATGTCAGTGAGCGTTCCGATTTCAGTCCCAGAGCGATTCGCCCAATGAGTCCTTGATATTTAGTCGTTTTCAGCCAATATTTTGGATTTTTGAAAATTTCACTTTTTTGTGAAAATATCCACTAAATGAGGGAATAATATGTGTGAGGGTACCCCAGGAGAGTTCCAAATGTGTGTGGGTAGAATATATATCCCACGGGGGTAAAATTGAAAAAAGTTGAAAAAAATTTTTTTTTGGACTTAGTCATTTTTCTGGCGTTTATCAGACTTTCAGATAGGGGAAATGTCAGTGAGCGTTCCGATTTCAGTCCCAGAGCGATTCGCCCAATGAGTCCTTGATATTTAGTCGTTTTCAGCCAATATTTTGGATTTTTGAAAATTTCACTTTTTTGTGAAAATATCCACTAAATGAGGAAATAATATGTGTGAGGGTAGAATATATATCCCACGGGGGTAAAATTGAAAAAAGTTTAAAAAAAATTTTTTTTGGACTTAGTCATTTTTCCGGCGTTTATCAGACTTTCAGATAGGGGAAATGTCAGTGAGCGTTCCGATTTCAGTTCCAGAGCGATTCGCCCAATGAGTCCTTGATATTTAGTAGTTTTCAGCTAATATTTTGGATTTTTGAAAATTTCACTTTTTTGTGAAAATATCCACTAAATGAGGGAATAATATGTGTGAGGGTACCCCAGGAGAGTTCCAAATGTGTGTGGGTAGAATATATATCCCACGGGGGTAAAATTGAAAAAAGTTGAAAAAAATTTTTTTTTGGACTTAGTCATTTTTCTGGCGTTTATCAGACTTTCAGATAGGGGAAATGTCAGTGAGCGTTCCGATTTCAGTCCCAGAGCGATTCGCCCAATGAGTCCTTGATATTTAGTCGTTTTCAGCCAATATTTTGGATTTTTGAAAATTTCACTTTTTTGTGAAAATATCCACTAAATGAGGGAATAATATGTGTGAAGGTACCCCAGGAGAGTTCCAAATGTGTGTGGGTAAAATATATATCCCACGGGGGTAAAATTGAAAAAAGTTGAAAAAAATTTTTTTTTGGACTTACTCATTTTTCCGGCGTTTATCAGACTTTCAGATAGGGGAAATGTCAGTGAGCGTTCCGATTTCAGTTCCAGAGCGATTCGCCCAATGAGTCCTTGATATTTAGTCGTTTTCAGCTAATATTTTGGATTTTTGAAAATTTCACTTTTTTGTGAAAATATCCACTAAATGAGGGAATAATATGTGTGAGGGTACCCAAGGAGAGTTCCAAATGTGTGTGGGTAGAATATATATCCCACGGGGGTAAAATTGAAAAAAGTAGAAAAAATTTTTTTTTGGACTTAGTCATTTTTCCGGCGTTTATCAGACTTTCAGATAGGGGAAATGTCAGTGAGCATTCCGATTTCAGTTCCAGAGCGATTCGCCCAATGAGTCCTTGATATTTAGTCGTTTTCAGCCCAATGAGTCCTTGATATTTAGTCGTTTTCAGCCAATATTTTGGATTTTTGAAAATTTCACTTTTTTTGTGAAAATATCCACTAAATGAGGAAATAATATGTGTGAGGGTAGAATATATATCCCACGGGGGTAAAATTGAAAAAAGTTGAAAAAAATTTTTTTTTGGACATAGTCATTTTTCCGGCGTTTATCAGACTTTCAGATAGGGGAAATGTCAGTGAGCGTTCCGATTTCAGTTCCAGAGCGATTCGCCCAATGAGTCCTTGATATTTAGTCGTTTTCAGCTAATATTTTGGATTTTTGAAAATTTCACTTTTTTGTGAAAATATCCACTAAATGAGGGAATAATATGTGTGAGGGTACCCCAGGAGAGTTCCAAATGTGTGTGGGTAGAATATATATCCCACAGGGGTAAAATTGAAAAAAGTCGAAAAAAATTTTTTTTGGACTTAGTCATTTTTCCGGCGTTTATCAGACTTTCAGATAGGGGAAATGTCAGTGAGCGTTCCGATTTCAGTCCCAGAGCGATTCGCCCAATGAGTCCTTGATATTTAGTCGTTTTCAGCCAATATTTTGGATTTTTGAAAATTTCACTTTTTTGTGAAAATAACCACTAAATGAGGGAATAATATGTGTGAGGGTACCCCAGGAGAGTTCCAAATGTGTGTGGGTAGAATATATATCCCACGGGGGTAAAATTGAAAAAAGTTGAAAAAAATTTTTTTTTGGACTTAGTCATTTTTCTGGCGTTTATCAGTCTTTCAGATAGGGGAAATGTCAGTGAGCGTTCCGATTTCAGTCCCAGAGCGATTCGCCCAATGAGTCCTTGATATTTAGTCGTTTTCAGCCAATATTTTGGATTTTTGAAAATTTCACTTTTTTGTGAAAATATCCACTAAATGAGGAAATAATATGTATGAGGGTAGAATATATATCCCACGGGGGTAAAATTGAAAAAAGTTGAAAAGAAATTTTTTTTGGACTTAGTCATTTTTCCGGCGTTTATCAGACTTTCAGATAGGGGAAACGTCAGTGAGCGTTCCGATTTCAGTTCCAGAGCGATTCGCCCAATGAGTCCTTGATATTTAGTCGTTTTCAGCTAATATTTTGGATTTTTGAAAATTTCACTTTTTTGTGAAAATATCCACTAAATGAGGGAATAATATGTGTGAGGGTACCCCAGGAGAGTTCCAAATGTGTATGGGTAGAATATATATCCCACAGGGGTAAAATTGAAAAAAGTAGAAAAAAAATTTTTTTGGACTTAGTCATTTTTCCGGCGTTTATCAGACTTTCAGATAGGGGAAATGTCAGTGAGCGTTCCGATTTCAGTCCCAGAGCGATTCGCCCAATGAGTCCTTGATATTTAGTCGTTTTCAGCCAATATTTTGGATTTTTGAAAATTTCACTTTTTTGTGAAAATATCCACTAAATGAGGGAATAATATGTGTGAGGGTACCCCAGGAGAGTTCCAAATGTGTGTGGGTAGAATACATATCATATGGGGGTAAAATTGAAAAAAGTTGAAAAAAAATTTTTTTTGGACTTAGTCATTTTTCTGGCGTTTATCAGACTTTCAGATAGGGGAAATGTCAGTGAGCGTTCCGATTTCAGTCCCAGAGCGATTCGCCCAATGAGTCCTTGATATTTAGTCGTTTTCAGCCAATATTTTGGATTTTTGAAAATTTCACTTTTTTTGTGAAAATATCCACTAAATGAGGGAATAATATGTGTGAGGGTACCCCAGGAGAGTTCCAAATGTGTGTGGGTAAAATATATATCCCACGGGGGTAAAATTGAAAAAAGTTGAAAAAAATTTTTTTTTGGACTTACTCATTTTTCCGGCGTTTATCAGACTTTCAGATAGGGGAAATGTCAGTGAGCGTTCCGATTTCAGTTCCAGAGCGATTCGCCCAATGAGTCCTTGATATTTAGTCGTTTTCAGCTAATATTTTGGATTTTTGAAAATTTCACTTTTTTGTGAAAATATCCACTAAATGAGGGAATAATATGTGTGAGGGTACCCAAGGAGAGTTCCAAATGTGTGTGGGTAGAATATATATCCCACGGGGGTAAAATTGAAAAAAGTAGAAAAAATTTTTTTTTGGACTTAGTCATTTTTCCGGCGTTTATCAGACTTTCAGATAGGGGAAATGTCAGTGAGCATTCCGATTTCAGTTCCAGAGCGATTCGCCCAATGAGTCCTTGATATTTAGTCGTTTTCAGCCCAATGAGTCCTTGATATTTAGTCGTTTTCAGCCAATATTTTGGATTTTTGAAAATTTCACTTTTTTTGTGAAAATATCCACTAAATGAGGAAATAATATGTGTGAGGGTAGAATATATATCCCACGGGGGTAAAATTGAAAAAAGTTGAAAAAAATTTTTTTTTGGACATAGTCATTTTTCCGGCGTTTATCAGACTTTCAGATAGGGGAAATGTCAGTGAGCGTTCCGATTTCAGTTCCAGAGCGATTCGCCCAATGAGTCCTTGATATTTAGTCGTTTTCAGCTAATATTTTGGATTTTTGAAAATTTCACTTTTTTGTGAAAATATCCACTAAATGAGGGAATAATATGTGTGAGGGTACCCCAGGAGAGTTCCAAATGTGTGTGGGTAGAATATATATCCCACAGGGGTAAAATTGAAAAAAGTCGAAAAAAAATTTTTTTGGACTTAGTCATTTTTCCGGCGTTTATCAGACTTTCAGATAGGGGAAATGTCAGTGAGCGTTCCGATTTCAGTCCCAGAGCGATTCGCCCAATGAGTCCTTGATATTTAGTCGTTTTCAGCCAATATTTTGGATTTTTGAAAATTTCACTTTTTTGTGAAAATAACCACTAAATGAGGGAATAATATGTGTGAGGGTACCCCAGGAGAGTTCCAAATGTGTGTGGGTAGAATATATATCCCACGGGGGTAAAATTGAAAAAAGTTGAAAAAAATTTTTTTTTGGACTTAGTCATTTTTCTGGCGTTTATCAGTCTTTCAGATAGGGGAAATGTCAGTGAGCGTTCCGATTTCAGTCCCAGAGCGATTCGCCCAATGAGTCCTTTATATTTAGTCGTTTTCAGCCAATATTTTGGATTTTTGAAAATTTCACTTTTTTGTGAAAATATCCACTAAATGAGGAAATAATATGTATGAGGGTAGAATATATATCCCACGGGGGTAAAATTGAAAAAAGTTGAAAAGAAATTTTTTTTGGACTTAGTCATTTTTCCGGCGTTTATCAGACTTTCAGATAGGGGAAACGTCAGTGAGCGTTCCGATTTCAGTTCCAGAGCGATTCGCCCAATGAGTCCTTGATATTTAGTCGTTTTCAGCTAATATTTTGGATTTTTGAAAATTTCACTTTTTTGTGAAAATATCCACTAAATGAGGGAATAATATGTGTGAGGGTACCCCAGGAGAGTTCCAAATGTGTATGGGTAGAATATATATCCCACAGGGGTAAAATTGAAAAAAGTAGAAAAAAAATTTTTTTGGACTTAGTCATTTTTCCGGCGTTTATCAGACTTTCAGATAGGGGAAATGTCAGTGAGCGTTCCGATTTCAGTCCCAGAGCGATTCGCCCAATGAGTCCTTGATATTTAGTCGTTTTCAGCCAATATTTTGGATTTTTGAAAATTTCACTTTTTTGTGAAAATATCCACTAAATGAGGGAATAATATGTGTGAGGGTACCCCAGGAGAGTTCCAAATGTGTGTGGGTAGAATACATATCATATGGGGGTAAAATTGAAAAAAGTTGAAAAAAAATTTTTTTTGGACTTAGTCATTTTTCTGGCGTTTATCAGACTTTCAGATAGGGGAAATGTCAGTGAGCGTTCCGATTTCTGTCCCAGAGCGATTCGCCCAATGAGTCCTTGATATTTAGTCGTTTTCAGCCAATATTTTGGATTTTTGAAAATTTCACTTTTTTTGTGAAAATATCCACTAAATGAGGGAATAATATGTGTGAGGGTACCCCAGGAGAGTTCCAAATGTGTGTGGGTAGAATATATATCCCACAGGGGTAAAATTGAAAAAAGTCGAAAAAAAATTTTTTTGGACTTAGTCATTTTTCCGGCGTTTATCAGACTTTCAGATAGGGGAAATGTCAGTGAGCGTTCCGATTTCAGTCCCAGAGCGATTCGCCCAATGAGTCCTTGATATTTAGTCGTTTTCAGCCAATATTTTGGATTTTTGAAAATTTCACTTTTTTGTGAAAATAACCACTAAATGAGGGAATAATATGTGTGAGGGTACCCCAGGAGAGTTCCAAATGTGTGTGGGTAGAATATATATCCCACGGGGGTAAAATTGAAAAAAGTTGAAAAAAATTTTTTTTTGGACTTAGTCATTTTTCTGGCGTTTATCAGTCTTTCAGATAGGGGAAATGTCAGTGAGCGTTCCGATTTCAGTCCCAGAGCGATTCGCCCAATGAGTCCTTTATATTTAGTCGTTTTCAGCCAATATTTTGGATTTTTGAAAATTTCACTTTTTTGTGAAAATATCCACTAAATGAGGAAATAATATGTATGAGGGTAGAATATATATCCCACGGGGGTAAAATTGAAAAAAGTTGAAAAGAAATTTTTTTTGGACTTAGTCATTTTTCCGGCGTTTATCAGACTTTCAGATAGGGGAAACGTCAGTGAGCGTTCCGATTTCAGTTCCAGAGCGATTCGCCCAATGAGTCCTTGATATTTAGTCGTTTTCAGCTAATATTTTGGATTTTTGAAAATTTCACTTTTTTGTGAAAATATCCACTAAATGAGGGAATAATATGTGTGAGGGTACCCCAGGAGAGTTCCAAATGTGTATGGGTAGAATATATATCCCACAGGGGTAAAATTGAAAAAAGTAGAAAAAAAATTTTTTTGGACTTAGTCATTTTTCCGGCGTTTATCAGACTTTCAGATAGGGGAAATGTCAGTGAGCGTTCCGATTTCAGTCCCAGAGCGATTCGCCCAATGAGTCCTTGATATTTAGTCGTTTTCAGCCAATATTTTGGATTTTTGAAAATTTCACTTTTTTGTGAAAATATCCACTAAATGAGGGAATAATATGTGTGAGGGTACCCCAGGAGAGTTCCAAATGTGTGTGGGTAGAATACATATCATATGGGGGTAAAATTGAAAAAAGTTGAAAAAAAATTTTTTTTGGACTTAGTCATTTTTCTGGCGTTTATCAGACTTTCAGATAGGGGAAATGTCAGTGAGCGTTCCGATTTCTGTCCCAGAGCGATTCGCCCAATGAGTCCTTGATATTTAGTCGTTTTCAGCCAATATTTTGGATTTTTGAAAATTTCACTTTTTTTGTGAAAATATCCACTAAATGAGGGAATAATATGTGTGAGGGTACCCCAGGAGAGTTCCAAATGTGTGTGGGTAGAATATATATCCCACAGGGGTAAAATTGAAAAAAGTAGAAAAAATTTTTTTTGGACTTAGTCATTTTTCCGGCGTTTATCAGACTTTCAGATAGAGGAAATGTCAGTGAGCGTTCCGATTTCAGTCCCAGAGCGATTCGCCCAATGAGTCCTTGATATTTAGTCGTTTTCAGCCAATATTTTGGAGTTTTGAAAATTTCACTTTTTTGTGAAAATATCCACTAAATGAGGGAATAATATGTGTGAGGGTACCCCAGGAGAGTTCCAAATGTGTGTGGGTAGAATATATATCCCACGGGGGTAAAATTGAAAAAAGTTGAAAAAAAATTTTTTTTGGACTTAGTCATTTTTCTGGCGTTTATCAGACTTTCAGATAGGGGAAATGTCAGTGAGCGTTCCGATTTCAGTCCCAGAGCGATTCGCCCAATGAGTCCTTGATATTTAGTCGTTTTCAGCCAATATTTTGGATTTTTGAAAATTTCACTTTTTTGTGAAAATATCCACTAAATGAGGGAATAATATGTGTGAGGGTACCCCAGGAGAGTTCCAAATGTGTGTGGGTAGAATACATATCATATGGGGGTAAAATTGAAAAAAGTTGAAAAAAAATATTTTTTGGACTTAGTCATTTTTCTGGCGTTTATCAGACTTTCAGATAGGGGAAATGTCAGTGAGCGTTCCGATTTCAGTCCCAGAGCGATTCGCCCAATGAGTCCTTGATATTTAGTCGTTTTCAGCCAATATTTTGGAGTTTTGAAAATTTCACTTTTTTGTGAAAATATCCACTAAATGAGGGAATAATATGTGTGAGGGTACCCCAGGAGAGTTCCAAATGTGTGTGGGTAGAATATATATCCCACGGGGGTAAAATTGAAAAAAGTTGAAAAAAAATTTTTTTTGGACTTAGTCATTTTTCTGGCGTTTATCAGACTTTCAGATAGGGGAAATGTCAGTGAGCGTTCCGATTTCAGTCCCAGAGCGATTCGCCCAATGAGTCCTTGATATTTAGTCGTTTTCAGCCAATATTTTGGATTTTTGAAAATTTCACTTTTTTGTGAAAATATCCACTAAATGAGGGAATAATATGTGTGAGGGTACCCCAGGAGAGCTCCAAATGTGTGTGGGTAGAATATATATCCCACGGGGGTAAAATTGAAAAAAGTTGAAAAAAATTTTTTTTTGGACTTAGTCATTTTTCTGGCGTTTATCAGACTTTCAGATAAGGGAAATGTCAGTGAGCGTTCCGATTTCAGTCCCAGAGCGATTCGCCCAATGAGTCCTTGATATTTAGTCGTTTTCAGCCAATATTTTGGATTTTTGAAAATTTCACTTTTTTGTGAAAATATCCACTAAATGAGGAAATAATATGTGTGAGGGTAGAATATATATCCCACGGGGGTAAAATTGAAAAAAGTTTAAAAAAAATTTTTTTGGACTTAGTCATTTTTCCGGCGTTTATCAGACTTTCAGATAGGGGAAATGTCAGTGAGCGTTCCGATTTCAGTTCCAGAGCGATTCGCCCAATGAATCCTTGATATTTAGTAGTTTTCAGCTAATATTTTGGATTTTTGAAAATTTCACTTTTTTGTGAAAATATCCACTAAATGAGGGAATAATATGTGTGAGGGTACCCCAGGAGAGTTCCAAATGTGTGTGGGTAGAATATATATCCCACGGGGGTAAAATTGAAAAAAGTTGAAAAAAATTTTTTTTTGGACTTAGTCATTTTTCTGGCGTTTATCAGACTTTCAGATAGGGGAAATGTCAGTGAGCGTTCCGATTTCAGTCCCAGAGCGATTCACCCAATGAGTCCTTGATATTTAGTCGTTTTCAGCCAATATTTTGGATTTTTGAAAATTTCACTTTTTTGTGAAAATATCCACTAAATGAGGGAATAATATGTGTGAAGGTACCCCAGGAGAGTTCCAAATGTGTGTGGGTAAAATATATATCCCACGGGGGTAAAATTGAAAAAAGTTGAAAAAAATTTTTTTTTGGACTTAGTCATTTTTCCGGCGTTTATCAGACTTTCAGATAGGGGAAATGTCAGTGAGCATTCCGATTTCAGTTCCAGAGCAATTCGCCCAATGAGTCCTTGATATTTAGTCGTTTTCAGCCCAATGAGTCCTTGATATTTAGTCGTTTTCAGCCAATATTTTGGATTTTTGAAAATTTCACTTTTTTTGGGAAAATATCCACTAAATGAGGAAATAATATGTGTGAGGGTAGAATATATATCCCACGGGGGTAAAATTTAAAAAAGTTGAAAAAAATTTTTTTTTGGACATAGTCATTTTTCCGGCGTTTATCAGACTTTCAGATAGGGGAAATGTCAGTGAGCGTTCCGATTTCAGTCCCAGAGCGATTCGCCCAATGAGTCCTTGATATTTAGTCGTTTTCAGCCAATATTTTGGATTTTTGAAAATTTCACTTTTTTGTGAAAATAACCACTAAATGAGGGAATAATATGTGTGAGGGTACCCCAGGAGAGTTCCAAATGTGTGTGGGTAGAATATATATCCCACGGGGGTAAAATTGAAAAAAGTTGAAAAGAAATTTTTTTTGGACTTAGTCATTTTTCCGGCGTTTATCAGACTTTCAGATAGGGGAAACGTCAGTGAGCGTTCCGATTTCAGTTCCAGAGCGATTCGCCCAATGAGTCCTTGATATTTAGTCGTTTTCAGCTAATATTTTGGATGTTTGAAAATTTCACTTTTTTGTGAAAATATCCACTAAATGAGGGAATAATATGTGTGAGGGTACCCCAGGAGAGTTCCAAATGTGTGTGGGTAGAATATATATCCCACAGGGGTAAAATTGAAAAAAGTAGAAAAAAAATTTTTTTGGACTTAGTCATTTTTCCGGCGTTTATCAGACTTTCAGATAGGGGAAATGTCAGTGAGCGTTCCGATTTCAGTCCCAGAGCGATTCGCCCAATGAGTCCTTGATATTTAGTCGTTTTCAGCCAATATTTTGGATTTTTGAAAATTTCACTTTTTTGTGAAAATATCCACTAAATGAGGGAATAATATGTGTGAGGGTACCCCAGGAGAGTTCCAAATGTGTGTGGGTAGAATACATATCATATGGGGGTAAAATTGAAAAAAGTTGAAAAAAAATATTTTTTGGACTTAGTCATTTTTCTGGCGTTTATCAGACTTTCAGATAGGGGAAATGTCAGTGAGCGTTCCGATTTCAGTCCCAGAGCGATTCGCCCAATGAGTCCTTGATATTTAGTCGTTTTCAGCCAATATTTTGGATTTTTGAAAATTTCACTTTTTTTGTGAAAATATCCACTAAATGAGGGAATAATATGTGTGAGGGTACCCCAGGAGAGTTCCAAATGTGTGTGGGTAGAATATATATCCCACAGGGGTAAAATTGAAAAAAGTAGAAAAAATTTTTTTTTGGACTTAGTCATTTTTCCGGCGTTTATCAGACTTTCAGATAGGGGAAATGTCAGTGAGCGTTCCGATTTCAGTCCCAGAGCGATTCGCCCAATGAGTCCTTGATATTTAGTCGTTTTCAGCCAATATTTTGGAGTTTTGAAAATTTCACTTTTTTGTGAAAATATCCACTAAATGAGGGAATAATATGTGTGAGGGTACCCCAGGAGAGTTCCAAATGTGTGTGGGTAGAATATATATCCCACGGGGGTAAAATTGAAAAAAGTTGAAAAAAAATTTTTTTTGGACTTAGTCATTTTTCTGGCGTTTATCAGACTTTCAGATAGGGGAAATGTCAGTGAGCGTTCCGATTTCAGTCCCAGAGCGATTCGCCCAATGAGTCCTTGATATTTAGTCGTTTTCAGCCAATATTTTGGATTTTTGAAAATTTCACTTTTTTGTGAAAATATCCACTAAATGAGGGAATAATATGTGTGAAGGTACCCCAGGAGAGTTCCAAATGTGTGTGGGTAAAATATATATCCCACGGGGGTAAAATTGAAAAAAGTTGAAAAAAATTTTTTTTTGGACTTACTCATTTTTCCGGCGTTTATCAGACTTTCAGATAGGGGAAATGTCAGTGAGCGTTCCGATTTCAGTTCCAGAGCGATTCGCCCAATGAGTCCTTGATATTTAGTCGTTTTCAGCTAATATTTTGGATTTTTGAAAATTTCACTTTTTTGTGAAAATATCCACTAAATGAGGGAATAATATGTGTGAGGGTACCCAAGGAGAGTTCCAAATGTGTGTGGGTAGAATATATATCCCACGGGGGTAAAATTGAAAAAAGTAGAAAAAATTTTTTTTTGGACTTAGTCATTTTTCCGGCGTTTATCAGACTTTCAGATAGGGGAAATGTCAGTGAGCATTCCGATTTCAGTTCCAGAGCGATTCGCCCAATGAGTCCTTGATATTTAGTCGTTTTCAGCCCAATGAGTCCTTGATATTTAGTCGTTTTCAGCCAATATTTTGGATTTTTGAAAATTTCACTTTTTTTGTGAAAATATCCACTAAATGAGGAAATAATATGTGTGAGGGTAGAATATATATCCCACGGGGGTAAAATTGAAAAAAGTTGAAAAAAATTTTTTTTTGGACATAGTCATTTTTCCGGCGTTTATCAGACTTTCAGATAGGGGAAATGTCAGTGAGCGTTCCGATTTCAGTTCCAGAGCGATTCGCCCAATGAGTCCTTGATATTTAGTCGTTTTCAGCTAATATTTTGGATTTTTGAAAATTTCACTTTTTTGTGAAAATATCCACTAAATGAGGGAATAATATGTGTGAGGGTACCCCAGGAGAGTTCCAAATGTGTGTGGGTAGAATATATATCCCACAGGGGTAAAATTGAAAAAAGTCGAAAAAAAATTTTTTTGGACTTAGTCATTTTTCCGGCGTTTATCAGACTTTCAGATAGGGGAAATGTCAGTGAGCGTTCCGATTTCAGTCCCAGAGCGATTCGCCCAATGAGTCCTTGATATTTAGTCGTTTTCAGCCAATATTTTGGATTTTTGAAAATTTCACTTTTTTGTGAAAATAACCACTAAATGAGGGAATAATATGTGTGAGGGTACCCCAGGAGAGTTCCAAATGTGTGTGGGTAGAATATATATCCCACGGGGGTAAAATTGAAAAAAGTTGAAAAAAATTTTTTTTTGGACTTAGTCATTTTTCTGGCGTTTATCAGTCTTTCAGATAGGGGAAATGTCAGTGAGCGTTCCGATTTCAGTCCCAGAGCGATTCGCCCAATGAGTCCTTGATATTTAGTCGTTTTCAGCCAATATTTTGGATTTTTGAAAATTTCACTTTTTTGTGAAAATATCCACTAAATGAGGAAATAATATGTATGAGGGTAGAATATATATCCCACGGGGGTAAAATTGAAAAAAGTTGAAAAGAAATTTTTTTTGGACTTAGTCATTTTTCCGGCGTTTATCAGACTTTCAGATAGGGGAAACGTCAGTGAGCGTTCCGATTTCAGTTCCAGAGCGATTCGCCCAATGAGTCCTTGATATTTAGTCGTTTTCAGCTAATATTTTGGATTTTTGAAAATTTCACTTTTTTGTGAAAATATCCACTAAATGAGGGAATAATATGTGTGAGGGTACCCCAGGAGAGTTCCAAATGTGTATGGGTAGAATATATATCCCACAGGGGTAAAATTGAAAAAAGTAGAAAAAAAATTTTTTTGGACTTAGTCATTTTTCCGGCGTTTATCAGACTTTCAGATAGGGGAAATGTCAGTGAGCGTTCCGATTTCAGTCCCAGAGCGATTCGCCCAATGAGTCCTTGATATTTAGTCGTTTTCAGCCAATATTTTGGATTTTTGAAAATTTCACTTTTTTGTGAAAATATCCACTAAATGAGGGAATAATATGTGTGAGGGTACCCCAGGAGAGTTCCAAATGTGTGTGGGTAGAATACATATCATATGGGGGTAAAATTGAAAAAAGTTGAAAAAAAATTTTTTTTGGACTTAGTCATTTTTCTGGCGTTTATCAGACTTTCAGATAGGGGAAATGTCAGTGAGCGTTCCGATTTCAGTCCCAGAGCGATTCGCCCAATGAGTCCTTGATATTTAGTCGTTTTCAGCCAATATTTTGGATTTTTGAAAATTTCACTTTTTTTGTGAAAATATCCACTAAATGAGGGAATAATATGTGTGAGGGTACCCCAGGAGAGTTCCAAATGTGTGTGGGTAAAATATATATCCCACGGGGGTAAAATTGAAAAAAGTTGAAAAAAATTTTTTTTTGGACTTACTCATTTTTCCGGCGTTTATCAGACTTTCAGATAGGGGAAATGTCAGTGAGCGTTCCGATTTCAGTTCCAGAGCGATTCGCCCAATGAGTCCTTGATATTTAGTCGTTTTCAGCTAATATTTTGGATTTTTGAAAATTTCACTTTTTTGTGAAAATATCCACTAAATGAGGGAATAATATGTGTGAGGGTACCCAAGGAGAGTTCCAAATGTGTGTGGGTAGAATATATATCCCACGGGGGTAAAATTGAAAAAAGTAGAAAAAATTTTTTTTTGGACTTAGTCATTTTTCCGGCGTTTATCAGACTTTCAGATAGGGGAAATGTCAGTGAGCATTCCGATTTCAGTTCCAGAGCGATTCGCCCAATGAGTCCTTGATATTTAGTCGTTTTCAGCCCAATGAGTCCTTGATATTTAGTCGTTTTCAGCCAATATTTTGGATTTTTGAAAATTTCACTTTTTTTGTGAAAATATCCACTAAATGAGGAAATAATATGTGTGAGGGTAGAATATATATCCCACGGGGGTAAAATTGAAAAAAGTTGAAAAAAATTTTTTTTTGGACATAGTCATTTTTCCGGCGTTTATCAGACTTTCAGATAGGGGAAATGTCAGTGAGCGTTCCGATTTCAGTCCCAGAGCGATTCGCCCAATGAGTCCTTGATATTTAGTCGTTTTCAGCCAATATTTTGGATTTTTGAAAATTTCACTTTTTTGTGAAAATAACCACTAAATGAGGGAATAATATGTGTGAGGGTACCCCAGGAGAGTTCCAAATGTGTGTGGGTAGAATATATATCCCACGGGGGTAAAATTGAAAAAAGTTGAAAAAAATTTTTTTTTGGACTTAGTCATTTTTCTGGCGTTTATCAGTCTTTCAGATAGGGGAAATGTCAGTGAGCGTTCCGATTTCAGTCCCAGAGCGATTCGCCCAATGAGTCCTTGATATTTAGTCGTTTTCAGCCAATATTTTGGATTTTTGAAAATTTCACTTTTTTGTGAAAATATCCACTAAATGAGGAAATAATATGTATGAGGGTAGAATATATATCCCACGGGGGTAAAATTGAAAAAAGTTGAAAAGAAATTTTTTTTGGACTTAGTCATTTTTCCGGCGTTTATCAGACTTTCAGATAGGGGAAACGTCAGTGAGCGTTCCGATTTCAGTTCCAGAGCGATTCGCCCAATGAGTCCTTGATATTTAGTCGTTTTCAGCTAATATTTTGGATTTTTGAAAATTTCACTTTTTTGTGAAAATATCCACTAAATGAGGGAATAATATGTGTGAGGGTACCCCAGGAGAGTTCCAAATGTGTATGGGTAGAATATATATCCCACAGGGGTAAAATTGAAAAAAGTAGAAAAAAAATTTTTTTGGACTTAGTCATTTTTCCAGCGTTTATCAGACTTTCAGATAGGGGAAATGTCAGTGAGCGTTCCGATTTCAGTCCCAGAGCGATTCGCCCAATGAGTCCTTGATATTTAGTCGTTTTCAGCCAATATTTTGGATTTTTGAAAATTTCACTTTTTTGTGAAAATATCCACTAAATGAGGGAATAATATGTGTGAGGGTACCCCAGGAGAGTTCCAAATGTGTGTGGGTAGAATACATATCATATGGGGGTAAAATTGAAAAAAGTTGAAAAAAAATTTTTTTTGGACTTAGTCATTTTTCTGGCGTTTATCAGACTTTCAGATAGGGGAAATGTCAGTGAGCGTTCCGATTTCTGTCCCAGAGCGATTCGCCCAATGAGTCCTTGATATTTAGTCGTTTTCAGCCAATATTTTGGATTTTTGAAAATTTCACTTTTTTTGTGAAAATATCCACTAAATGAGGGAATAATATGTGTGAGGGTACCCCAGGAGAGTTCCAAATGTGTGTGGGTAGAATATATATCCCACAGGGGTAAAATTGAAAAAAGTAGAAAAAATTTTTTTTGGACTTAGTCATTTTTCCGGCGTTTATCAGACTTTCAGATAGAGGAAATGTCAGTGAGCGTTCCGATTTCAGTCCCAGAGCGATTCGCCCAATGAGTCCTTGATATTTAGTCGTTTTCAGCCAATATTTTGGAGTTTTGAAAATTTCACTTTTTTGTGAAAATATCCACTAAATGAGGGAATAATATGTGTGAGGGTACCCCAGGAGAGTTCCAAATGTGTGTGGGTAGAATATATATCCCACGGGGGTAAAATTGAAAAAAGTTGAAAAAAAATTTTTTTTGGACTTAGTCATTTTTCTGGCGTTTATCAGACTTTCAGATAGGGGAAATGTCAGTGAGCGTTCCGATTTCAGTCCCAGAGCGATTCGCCCAATGAGTCCTTGATATTTAGTCGTTTTCAGCCAATATTTTGGATTTTTGAAAATTTCACTTTTTTGTGAAAATATCCACTAAATGAGGGAATAATATGTGTGAGGGTACCCCAGGAGAGTTCCAAATGTGTGTGGGTAGAATACATATCATATGGGGGTAAAATTGAAAAAAGTTGAAAAAAAATATTTTTTGGACTTAGTCATTTTTCTGGCGTTTATCAGACTTTCAGATAGGGGAAATGTCAGTGAGCGTTCCGATTTCAGTCCCAGAGCGATTCGCCCAATGAGTCCTTGATATTTAGTCGTTTTCAGCCAATATTTTGGAGTTTTGAAAATTTCACTTTTTTGTGAAAATATCCACTAAATGAGGGAATAATATGTGTGAGGGTACCCCAGGAGAGTTCCAAATGTGTGTGGGTAGAATATATATCCCACGGGGGTAAAATTGAAAAAAGTTGAAAAAAAATTTTTTTTGGACTTAGTCATTTTTCTGGCGTTTATCAGACTTTCAGATAAGGGAAATGTCAGTGAGCGTTCCGATTTCAGTCCCAGAGCGATTCGCCCAATGAGTCCTTGATATTTAGTCGTTTTCAGCCAATATTTTGGATTTTTGAAAATTTCACTTTTTTGTGAAAATATCCACTAAATGAGGAAATAATATGTGTGAGGGTAGAATATATATCCCACGGGGGTAAAATTGAAAAAAGTTTAAAAAAAATTTTTTTGGACTTAGTCATTTTTCCGGCGTTTATCAGACTTTCAGATAGGGGAAATGTCAGTGAGCGTTCCGATTTCAGTTCCAGAGCGATTCGCCCAATGAATCCTTGATATTTAGTAGTTTTCAGCTAATATTTTGGATTTTTGAAAATTTCACTTTTTTGTGAAAATATCCACTAAATGAGGGAATAATATGTGTGAGGGTACCCCAGGAGAGTTCCAAATGTGTGTGGGTAGAATATATATCCCACGGGGGTAAAATTGAAAAAAGTTGAAAAAAATTTTTTTTTGGACTTAGTCATTTTTCTGGCGTTTATCAGACTTTCAGATAGGGGAAATGTCAGTGAGCGTTCCGATTTCAGTCCCAGAGCGATTCACCCAATGAGTCCTTGATATTTAGTCGTTTTCAGCCAATATTTTGGATTTTTGAAAATTTCACTTTTTTGTGAAAATATCCACTAAATGAGGGAATAATATGTGTGAAGGTACCCCAGGAGAGTTCCAAATGTGTGTGGGTAAAATATATATCCCACGGGGGTAAAATTGAAAAAAGTTGAAAAAAATTTTTTTTTGGACTTAGTCATTTTTCCGGCGTTTATCAGACTTTCAGATAGGGGAAATGTCAGTGAGCATTCCGATTTCAGTTCCAGAGCAATTCGCCCAATGAGTCCTTGATATTTAGTCGTTTTCAGCCCAATGAGTCCTTGATATTTAGTCGTTTTCAGCCAATATTTTGGATTTTTGAAAATTTCACTTTTTTTGGGAAAATATCCACTAAATGAGGAAATAATATGTGTGAGGGTAGAATATATATCCCACGGGGGTAAAATTTAAAAAAGTTGAAAAAAATTTTTTTTTGGACATAGTCATTTTTCCGGCGTTTATCAGACTTTCAGATAGGGGAAATGTCAGTGAGCGTTCCGATTTCAGTCCCAGAGCGATTCGCCCAATGAGTCCTTGATATTTAGTCGTTTTCAGCCAATATTTTGGATTTTTGAAAATTTCACTTTTTTGTGAAAATAACCACTAAATGAGGGAATAATATGTGTGAGGGTACCCCAGGAGAGTTCCAAATGTGTGTGGGTAGAATATATATCCCACGGGGGTAAAATTGAAAAAAGTTGAAAAGAAATTTTTTTTGGACTTAGTCATTTTTCCGGCGTTTATCAGACTTTCAGATAGGGGAAACGTCAGTGAGCGTTCCGATTTCAGTTCCAGAGCGATTCGCCCAATGAGTCCTTGATATTTAGTCGTTTTCAGCTAATATTTTGGATGTTTGAAAATTTCACTTTTTTGTGAAAATATCCACTAAATGAGGGAATAATATGTGTGAGGGTACCCCAGGAGAGTTCCAAATGTGTGTGGGTAGAATATATATCCCACAGGGGTAAAATTGAAAAAAGTAGAAAAAAAATTTTTTTGGACTTAGTCATTTTTCCGGCGTTTATCAGACTTTCAGATAGGGGAAATGTCAGTGAGCGTTCCGATTTCAGTCCCAGAGCGATTCGCCCAATGAGTCCTTGATATTTAGTCGTTTTCAGCCAATATTTTGGATTTTTGAAAATTTCACTTTTTTGTGAAAATATCCACTAAATGAGGGAATAATATGTGTGAGGGTACCCCAGGAGAGTTCCAAATGTGTGTGGGTAGAATACATATCATATGGGGGTAAAATTGAAAAAAGTTGAAAAAAAATATTTTTTGGACTTAGTCATTTTTCTGGCGTTTATCAGACTTTCAGATAGGGGAAATGTCAGTGAGCGTTCCGATTTCAGTCCCAGAGCGATTCGCCCAATGAGTCCTTGATATTTAGTCGTTTTCAGCCAATATTTTGGATTTTTGAAAATTTCACTTTTTTTGTGAAAATATCCACTAAATGAGGGAATAATATGTGTGAGGGTACCCCAGGAGAGTTCCAAATGTGTGTGGGTAGAATATATATCCCACAGGGGTAAAATTGAAAAAAGTAGAAAAAATTTTTTTTTGGACTTAGTCATTTTTCCGGCGTTTATCAGACTTTCAGATAGGGGAAATGTCAGTGAGCGTTCCGATTTCAGTCCCAGAGCGATTCGCCCAATGAGTCCTTGATATTTAGTCGTTTTCAGCCAATATTTTGGAGTTTTGAAAATTTCACTTTTTTGTGAAAATATCCACTAAATGAGGGAATAATATGTGTGAGGGTACCCCAGGAGAGTTCCAAATGTGTGTGGGTAGAATATATATCCCACGGGGGTAAAATTGAAAAAAGTTGAAAAAAAATTTTTTTTGGACTTAGTCATTTTTCTGGCGTTTATCAGACTTTCAGATAGGGGAAATGTCAGTGAGCGTTCCGATTTCAGTCCCAGAGCGATTCGCCCAATGAGTCCTTGATATTTAGTCGTTTTCAGCCAATATTTTGGATTTTTGAAAATTTCACTTTTTTGTGAAAATATCCACTAAATGAGGAAATAATATGTGTGAGGGTAGAATATATATCCCACGGGGGTAAAATTGAAAAAAGTTGAAAAGAAATTTTTTTTGGACTTAGTCATTTTTCCGGCGTTTATCAGACTTTCAGATAGGGGAAACGTCAGTGAGCGTTCCGATTTCAGTTCCAGAGCGATTCGCCCAATGAGTCCTTGATATTTAGTCGTTTTCAGCTAATATTTTGGATTTTTGAAAATTTCACTTTTTTGTGAAAATATCCACTAAATGAGGGAATAATATGTGTGAGGGTACCCAGGAGAGTTCCAAATGTGTGTGGGTAGAATATATATCCCACGGGGGTAAAATTGAAAAAAGTTGAAAAAAAATTTTTTTTGGACTTAGTCATTTTTCTGGCGTTCATCAGACTTTCAGATAGGGGAAATGTCAGTGAGCGTTCCGATTTCAGTCCCAGAGCGATTCGCCCAATGAGTCCTTGATATTTAGTCGTTTTCAGCCAATATTTTGGATTTTTGAAAATTTCACTTTTTTTGGGAAAATATCCACTAAATGAGGAAATAATATGTGTGAGGGTAGAATATATATCCCACGGGGGTAAAATTTAAAAAAGTTGAAAAAAATTTTTTTTTGGACATAGTCATTTTTCCGGCGTTTATCAGACTTTCAGATAGGGGAAATGTCAGTGAGCGTTCCGATTTCAGTCCCAGAGCGATTCGCCCAATGAGTCCTTGATATTTAGTCGTTTTCAGCCAATATTTTGGATTTTTGAAAATTTCACTTTTTTGTGAAAATAACCACTAAATGAGGGAATAATATGTGTGAGGGTACCCCAGGAGAGTTCCAAATGTGTGTGGGTAGAATATATATCCCACGGGGGTAAAATTGAAAAAAGTTGAAAAGAAATTTTTTTTGGACTTAGTCATTTTTCCGGCGTTTATCAGACTTTCAGATAGGGGAAACGTCAGTGAGCGTTCCGATTTCAGTTCCAGAGCGATTCGCCCAATGAGTCCTTGATATTTAGTCGTTTTCAGCTAATATTTTGGATGTTTGAAAATTTCACTTTTTTGTGAAAATATCCACTAAATGAGGGAATAATATGTGTGAGGGTACCCCAGGAGAGTTCCAAATGTGTGTGGGTAGAATATATATCCCACAGGGGTAAAATTGAAAAAAGTAGAAAAAAAATTTTTTTGGACTTAGTCATTTTTCCGGCGTTTATCAGACTTTCAGATAGGGGAAATGTCAGTGAGCGTTCCGATTTCAGTCCCAGAGCGATTCGCCCAATGAGTCCTTGATATTTAGTCGTTTTCAGCCAATATTTTGGATTTTTGAAAATTTCACTTTTTTGTGAAAATATCCACTAAATGAGGGAATAATATGTGTGAGGGTACCCCAGGAGAGTTCCAAATGTGTGTGGGTAGAATACATATCATATGGGGGTAAAATTGAAAAAAGTTGAAAAAAAATATTTTTTGGACTTAGTCATTTTTCTGGCGTTTATCAGACTTTCAGATAGGGGAAATGTCAGTGAGCGTTCCGATTTCAGTCCCAGAGCGATTCGCCCAATGAGTCCTTGATATTTAGTCGTTTTCAGCCAATATTTTGGATTTTTGAAAATTTCACTTTTTTTGTGAAAATATCCACTAAATGAGGGAATAATATGTGTGAGGGTACCCCAGGAGAGTTCCAAATGTGTGTGGGTAGAATATATATCCCACAGGGGTAAAATTGAAAAAAGTAGAAAAAATTTTTTTTTGGACTTAGTCATTTTTCCGGCGTTTATCAGACTTTCAGATAGGGGAAATGTCAGTGAGCGTTCCGATTTCAGTCCCAGAGCGATTCGCCCAATGAGTCCTTGATATTTAGTCGTTTTCAGCCAATATTTTGGAGTTTTGAAAATTTCACTTTTTTGTGAAAATATCCACTAAATGAGGGAATAATATGTGTGAGGGTACCCCAGGAGAGTTCCAAATGTGTGTGGGTAGAATATATATCCCACGGGGGTAAAATTGAAAAAAGTTGAAAAAAAATTTTTTTTGGACTTAGTCATTTTTCTGGCGTTTATCAGACTTTCAGATAGGGGAAATGTCAGTGAGCGTTCCGATTTCAGTCCCAGAGCGATTCGCCCAATGAGTCCTTGATATTTAGTCGTTTTCAGCCAATATTTTGGATTTTTGAAAATTTCACTTTTTTGTGAAAATATCCACTAAATGAGGAAATAATATGTGTGAGGGTAGAATATATATCCCACGGGGGTAAAATTGAAAAAAGTTGAAAAGAAATTTTTTTTGGACTTAGTCATTTTTCCGGCGTTTATCAGACTTTCAGATAGGGGAAACGTCAGTGAGCGTTCCGATTTCAGTTCCAGAGCGATTCGCCCAATGAGTCCTTGATATTTAGTCGTTTTCAGCTAATATTTTGGATTTTTGAAAATTTCACTTTTTTGTGAAAATATCCACTAAATGAGGGAATAATATGTGTGAGGGTACCCAGGAGAGTTCCAAATGTGTGTGGGTAGAATATATATCCCACGGGGGTAAAATTGAAAAAAGTTGAAAAAAAATTTTTTTTGGACTTAGTCATTTTTCTGGCGTTCATCAGACTTTCAGATAGGGGAAATGTCAGTGAGCGTTCCGATTTCAGTCCCAGAGCGATTCGCCCAATGAGTCCTTGATATTTAGTCGTTTTCAGCCAATATTTTGGATTTTTGAAAATTTCACTTTTTTGTGAAAATATCCACTAAGTGAGGAAATAATATGTGTGAGGGTAGAATATATATCCCACGGGGGTAAAATTGAAAAAAGTTGAAAAAAATTTTTTTTTGGACTTACTCATTTTTCCGGCGTTTATCAGACTTTCAGATAGGGGAAATGTCAGTGAGCGTTCCAATTTCAGTCCCAGAGCGATTCGCCTAATGAGTCCTTGATATTTAGTCGTTTTCAGCCAATATTTTGGATTTTTGAAAATTTCACTTTTTTGTGAAAATATCCACTAAATGAGAGAATAATATGTGTGAAGATACCCCAGGAGAGTTCCAAATGTGTGTGGGTAAAATATATATCCCACGGGGGTAAAATTGAAAAAAGTTGAAAAAAATTTTTTTTTGGACTTAGTCATTTTTCTGCCGTTTATCAGACTTTCAGATAGGGGAAATATCAGTGAGCGTTTCGATTTCAGTCCCAGAGCGATTCGCCCAATGAGTCCTTGATATTTAGTCGTTTTCAGCCAATATTTTGGATTTTTGAAAATTTCACTTTTTTGTGAAAATATCCACTAAATGAGGAAATAATATGTGTGAGGGGAGAATATATATCCCACGGGGGTAAAATTGAAAAAAGTAGAAAAAATTTTTTTTTGGACTTAGTCATTTTTCCGGCGTTTATCAGACTTTCAGATAGGGGAAATGTCAGTGAGCATTCCGATTTCAGTTCCAGAGCGATTCGCCCAATGAGTCCTTGATATTTAGTCGTTTTCAGCTAATATTTTGGATTTTTGAAAATTTCACTTTTTTGTGAAAATATCCACTAAATGAGGGAATAATATGTGTGAGGGTACCCCAGGAGAGTTCCAAATGTGTGTGGGTAGAATACATATCCCACGGGGGTAAAATTGAAAAAAGTTGAAAAAAAATTTTTTTTGGACTTAGTCATTTTTCTGGCGTTTATCAGACTTTCAGATAGGGGAAATGTCAGTGAGCGTTCCGATTTCAGTCCCAGAGCGATTCGCCCAATGAGTCCTTGATATTTAGTCGTTTTCAGCCAATATTTTGGATTTTTGAAAATTTCACTTTTTTGTGAAAATATCCACTAAATGAGGGAATAATATGTGTGAGGGTACCCTAGGAGAGTTCCAAATGTGTGTGGGTAGAATATATATCCCACGGGGGTAAAATTGAAAAAAGTAGAAAAAAATTTTTTTTGGACTTAGTCATTTTTCCGGCGTTTATCAGACTTTCAGATAGGGGAAATGTCAGTGAGCGTTCCGAGTTCAGTCCCAGAGCGATTCGCATAATGAGTCCTTGATATTTAGTCGTTTTCAGCCAATATTTTGGATTTTTGAAAATTTCACTTTTTTGTGAAAATATCCACTAAATGAGGGAATAATATGTGTGAGGGTACCCCAGGAGAGTTCCAAATGTGTGTGGGTAGAATACATATCCCACGGGGGTAAAATTGAAAAAAGTTGAAAAAAAATTTTTTTTGGACTTAGTCATTTTTCTGGCGTTTATCAGACTTTCAGATAGGGGAAATGTCAGTGAGTGTTCCGATTTCAGTCCCAGAGCGATTCGCCCAATGAGTCCTTGATATTTAGTCGTTTTCAGCCAATATTTTGGATTTTTGAAAATTTCACTTTTTTTGTTAAAATATCCACTAAATGAGGAAATAATATGTGTGAGGGTAGAATATATATCCCACGGGGGTAAAATTGAAAAAAGTTGAAAAAAATTTTTTTTTGGACTTAGTCATTTTTCCGGCGTTTATCAGACTTTCAGATAGGGGAAATGTCAGTGAGCGTTCCGATTTCAGTCCCAGAGCGATTCGCCCAATGAGTCCTTGATATTTAGTCGTTTTCAGCCAATATTTTGGAGTTTTGAAAATTTCACTTTTTTGTGAAAATATCCACTAAATGAGGGAATAATATGTGTGAGGGTACCCCAGGAGAGTTCCAAATGTGTGTGGGTAGAATATATATCCCACGGGGGTAAAATTGAAAAAAGTTGAAAAAAAATTTTTTTTGGACTTAGTCATTTTTCTGGCGTTCATCAGACTTTCAGATAGGGGAAATGTCAGTGAGCGTTCCGATTTCAGTCCCAGAGCGATTCGCCCAATGAGTCCTTGATATTTAGTCATTTTCAGCCAATATTTTGGATTTTTGAAAATTTCACTTTTTTGTGAAAATATCCACTAAATGAGGGAATAATATGTGTGAGGGTACCCTAGGAGAGTTCCAAATGTGTGTGGGTAGAATATATATCCCACGGGGGTAAAATTGAAAAAAGTAGAAAAAAATTTTTTTTTGGACTTAGTCATTTTTCCGGCGTTTATCAGACTTTCAGATAGGGGAAATGTCAGTGAGCATTCCGATTTCAGTCCCAGAGCGATTCGCCCAATGAGTCCTTGATATTTAGTCGTTTTCAGCCAATATTTTGGATTTTTGAAAATTTCACTTTTTTGTGAAAATATCCACTAAATGAGGAAATAATATGTGTGAGGGTAGAATATATATCCCACGGGGGTAAAATTGAAAAAAGTTGAAAAGAAATTTTTTTTGGACTTAGTCATTTTTCCGGCGTTTATCAGACTTTCAGATAGGGGAAACGTCAGTGAGCGTTCCGATTTCAGTTCCAGAGCGATTCGCCCAATGAGTCCTTGATATTTAGTCGTTTTCAGCTAATATTTTGGATTTTTGAAAATTTCACTTTTTTGTGAAAATATCCACTAAATGAGGGAATAATATGTGTGAGGGTACCCAGGAGAGTTCCAAATGTGTGTGGGTAGAATATATATCCCACGGGGGTAAAATTGAAAAAAGTTGAAAAAAAATTTTTTTTGGACTTAGTCATTTTTCTGGCGTTCATCAGACTTTCAGATAGGGGAAATGTCAGTGAGCGTTCCGATTTCAGTCCCAGAGCGATTCGCCCAATGAGTCCTTGATATTTAGTCGTTTTCAGCCAATATTTTGGATTTTTGAAAATTTCACTTTTTTGTGAAAATATCCACTAAATGAGGAAATAATATGTGTGAGGGTAGAATATATATCCCACGGGGGTAAAATTGAAAAAAGTTTAAAAAAAATTTTTTTTGGACTTAGTCATTTTTCCGGCGTTTATCAGACTTTCAGATAGGGGAAATGTCAGTGAGCGTTCCGATTTCAGTTCCAGAGCGATTCGCCCAATGAGTCCTTGATATTTAGTTGTTTTCAGCTAATATTTTGGATTTTTGAAAATTTCACTTTTTTGTGAAAATATCCACTAAATGAGGGAATAATATGTGTGAGGGTACCCCAGGAGAGTTCCAAATGTGTGTGGGTAGAATATATATCCCACGGGGGTAAAATTGAAAAAAGTTGAAAAAAATTTTTTTTTGGACTTAGTCAATTTTCCGGCGTTTATCAGACTTTCAGATAGGGGAAATGTCAGTGAGCGTTCCGATTTCAGTCCCAGAGCGATTCGCCTAATGAGTCCTTGATATTTAGTCGTTTTCAGCCAATATTTTGGATTTTTGAAAATTTCACTTTTTTGTGAAAATATCCACTAAATGAGGGAATAATATGTGTGAGGGTACCCCAGGAGAGTTCCAAATGTGTGTGGGTAGAATACATATCCCACGGGGGTAAAATTGAAAAAAGTTGAAAAAAAATTTTTTTTGGACTTAGTCATTTTTCTGGCGTTTATCAGACTTTCAGATAGGGGAAATGTCAGTGAGAGTTCCGATTTCAGTTCCAGAGCGATTCGCCCAATGAGTCCTTGATATTTAGTCTTTTTCAGCTAATATTTTGGATTTTTGAAAATTTCACTTTTTTGTGAAAATATCCACTAAATGAGGGAATAATATGTGTGAGGGTACCCCAGGAGAGTTCCAAATGTGTGTGGGTAGAATATATATCCCACGGGGGTAAAATTGAAAAAAGTTGAAAAAAAATTTTTTTTGGACTTAGTCATTTTTCTGGCGTTCATCAGACTTTCAGATAGGGGAAATGTCAGTGAGCATTCCGATTTCAGTCCCAGAGCGATTCGCCCAATGAGTCCTTGATATTTAGTCGTTTTCAGCCAATATTTTGGATTTTTGAAAATTTCACTTTTTTTGTGAAAATATCCACTAAATGAGGAAATAATATGTGTGAGGGTAGAATATATATCCCACGGGGGTAAAATTGAAAAAAGTTGAAAAAAATTTTTTTTTGGACTTAGTCATTTTTCCGGCGTTTATCAGACTTTCAGATAGGGGAAATTTCAGTGAGCGTTCCGATTTCAGTTCCAGAGCGATTCGCCCAATGAGTGCTTGATATTTAGTCGTTTTCAGCTAATATTTTGGATTTTTGAAAATTTCACTTTTTTGTGAAAATATCCACTAAATGAGGAAATAATATGTGTGAGGGTACAATATATATCCCACGGGGGTAAAATTGAAAAAAGTTTAAAAAAAATTTTTTTTGGACTTAGTCATTTTCCCGGCGTTTATCAGACTTTCAGATAGGGGAAATGTCAGTGAGCGTTCCAATTTCAGTTCCAGAGCGATTCGCCCAATGAGTCCTTGATATTTAGTCGTTTTCAGCTAATATTTTGGATTTTTGAAAATTTCACTTTTTTGTGAAAATATCCACTAAATGAGGGAATAATATGTGTGAGGGTACCCCAGGAGAGTTCCAAATGTGTGTGGGTAGAATATATATCCCACGGGGGTAAAATTGAAAAAAGTAGAAAAAATTTTCTTTTGGACTTAGTCATTTTTCCGGCGTTTATCAGACTTTCAGATAGGGGAAATGTCAGTGAGCGTTCCGATTTCAGTTCCAGAACGATTCGCCCAATGAGTCCTTGATATTTAGTCGTTTTCAGCTAATATTTTGGATCTTTGAAAATTTCACTTTTTTGTGAAAATATCCACTTAATGAGGGAATAATATGTGTGAGGGTACCCCAGGAGAGTTCCAGATGTGTGTGGGTAGAATACATATCCCACGGGGGTAAAATTGAAAAAAGTTGAAAAAAATTTTTTTTTGGACTTAGTCATTTTTCTGGCGTTTATCAGACTTTCAGATAGGGGAAATGTCAGTGAGCGTTCCGATTTCAGTCCCAGAGCGATTCGCCCAATGAGTCCTTGATATTTAGTCGTTTTCAGCCAATATTTTGGATTTTTGAAAATTTCACTTTTTTGTGAAAATATCCACTAAATGAGGGAATAATATGTGTGAGGGTACCCCAGGAGAGTTCCAAATGTGTGTGGGTAGAATATATATCCCACGGGGGTAAAATTGAAAAAAGTTGAAAACATTTTTTTTTTGGACTTAGTCATTTTTCCGGCGTTTATCAGACTTTCAGATAGGGGAAATGTCAATGAGCGTTCCGATTTCAGTTCCAAAGTGATTCGCCCAATAAGTCCTTGATATTTAGTTGTTTTCAGCCAATTTTCTGGATTTTTGAAAATTTCACTTTTTTGTGAAAATATCCACTAAATGAGGGAATAATATGTGTGAGGGTACCCCAGGAGAGTTCCAAATGTGTGTGGGTAGAATATATATGCCACGGGGGTAAAATTGAAAAAAGTTTAAAAAATTTTTTTTTTGGACTTCGTCATTTTTCCGGCGTTTATCAGACTTTCAGATAGGGGAAATGTCAAAGAGCGTTCCGATTTCAGTTCCAGAGTGATTCGCCCAATAAGTCCTTGATATTTAGTTGTTTTCAGCCAATTTTCTGGATTTTTGAAAATTTCACTTTTTTGTGAAAATATCCACTAAATGAGGGAATAATATGTGTGAGGGTACCCCAGGAGAGTTCCAAATGTGTGTGGGTAGAATATATATCCCACGGGGGTAAAATTGAAAAAAGTTGAAAAAAATTTTTTTTTGGACCTAGTCATTTTTCTGGCGTTTATCAGACTTTCAGATAGGGGAAATGTCAGTGAGCATTCCGATTTCAGTCCCAGAGCGATTCGCCCAATGAGTCCTTGATATTTAGTCGTTTTCAGGCAATATTTTGGATTTTTGAAAATTTCACTTTTTTGTGAAAATATCCACTAAATGAGGGAATAATATGTGTGAGGGTACCCAGGAGAGTTCCAAATGTGTGTGGGTAGAATATATATCCCACGGGGGTAAAATTGAAAAAAGTTGAAAACATTTTTTTTTTGGACTTAGTCATTTATCCGGCATTTATCAGCCTTTCAGATAGGGGAAATGTCAGTGAGCGTTCCAGTTTCAATTCCAGAGCGATTCGCCCAATGAGTCTTTGATATTTAGTCGTTTTCAGCCAATATTTTGGATTTTTGAAAATTTCACTTTTTTGTGAAAATATCCACTAAATGAGGGAATAATATGTGTGAGGGTACCCCAGGAGAGTTCCAAATGTGTGTGGGTAGAATATATATCCCACGGGGGTAAAATTGAAAAAAATTGAAAACATTTTTTTTTGGACTTAGTCATTTTTCCGGCATTTATCAGACTTTCAGATAGGGGAAATGTCAGTGAGTGTTACGATTTCAGATCCAGAGCGATTCGCCCAATGAGTCCTTGATATTTAGTCGTTTTCAATTTTCTGAATTTTTGAAAATTTCACTTTTTTGTGAAAATATCCACATGAGGGAATAATATGTGTGAGGGTAGTATATATATCCCACGGGGGTAAAATTGAAAAAAGTTGAAAACATTTTTTTTTTGGACTTAGTCATTTTTCCGGCGTTTATCAGACTTTCAGATAGGGGAAATGTCAATGAGCGTTCCGATTTCAGTTCCAAAGTGATTCGCCCAATAAGTCCTTGATATTTAGTTGTTTTCAGCCAATTTTCTGGATTTTTGAAAATTTCACTTTTTTGTGAAAATATCCACTAAATGAGGGAATAATATGTGTGAGGGTACCCCAGGAGAGTTCCAAATGTGTGTGGGTAGAATATATATCCCACGGGGGTAAAATTGAAAAAAGTTGAAAAAAATTTTTTTTTGGACCTAGTCATTTTTCTGGCGTTTATCAGACTTTCAGATAGGGGAAATGTCAGTGAGCATTCCGATTTCAGTTCCAGAGCGATTCGCCCAATGAGTCCTTGATATTTAGTCGTTTTCAGGCAATATTTTGGATTTTTGAAAATTTCACTTTTTTGTGAAAATATCCACTAAATGAGGGAATAATATGTGTGAGGGTACCCCAGGAGAGTTCCAAATGTGTGTGGGTAGAATATATATCCCACGGGGGTAAAATTGAAAAAAGTTGAAAAAAATTTTTTTTTGGACCTAGTCATTTTTCTGGCGTTTATCAGACTTTCAGATAGGGGAAATGTCAGTGAGCATTCCGATTTCAGTCCCAGAGCGATTCGCCCAATGAGTCCTTGATATTTAGTCGTTTTCAGCTAATATTTTGGATTTTTGAAAATTTCAATTTTTTGTGAAGATATCCACTAAATGAGGGAATAATATGTGTGAGGGTTACCCAGGAGAGTTCCAAATGTGTGTGGGTAGAATATATATCCCACGGGGGTAAAATTGAAAGAAGTTGAAAACATTTTTTTTATGGACTTAGTCATTTTTCCGGCATTTATCAGACTTTCAGATAGGGGAAATGTCAGTGAGTGTTACGATTTCAGATCCAGAGCGATTCGCCCAATGAGTCCTTGATATTTAGTCGTTTTCAGCCAATATTTTGGATTTTTGAAAATTTCACTTTTTTGTGAAAATATCCACTAAATGAGGGAATAATATGTGTGAGGGTACCCCAGGAGAGTTCCAAATGTGTGTGGGTAGAATATATATCCCACGGGGGTAAAATTGAAAAAAGTTGAAAACATTTTTTTTTTGGACTTAGTCATTTTTCCGGCGTTTATCAGACTTTCAGATAGGGGAAATGTCAATGAGCGTTCCGATTTCAGTTCCAAAGTGATTCGCCCAATAAGTCCTTGATATTTAGTTGTTTTCAGCCAATTTTCTGGATTTTTGAAAATTTCACTTTTTTGTGAAAATATCCACTAAATGAGGGAATAATATGTGTGAGGGTACCCCAGGAGAGTTCCAAATGTGTGTGGGTAGAATATATATGCCACGGGGGTAAAATTGAAAAAAGTTTAAAAAATTTTTTTTTTGGACTTCGTCATTTTTCCGGCGTTTATCAGACTTTCAGATAGGGGAAATGTCAATGAGCGTTCCGATTTCAGTTCCAGAGTGATTCGCCCAATAAGTCCTTGATATTTAGTTGTTTTCAGCCAATTTTCTGGATTTTTGAAAATTTCACTTTTTTGTGAAAATATCCACTAAATGAGGGAATAATATGTGTGAGGGTACCCCAGGAGAGTTTCAAATGTGTGTGGGTAGAATATATATCCCACGGGGGTAAAATTGAAAAAAGTTGAAAAAAAATTTTTTTTGGACTTAGTCATTTTTCCGGCGTTTATCAGATTTTCAGATAGGGGAAATGTTAGTGAGCGTTCCGATTTCAGTTCCAGAGCGATTCGCCCAATGAGTCCATGATATTTAGTCGTTTTCAGCTAATATTTTGGATTTTTGAAAATTACACTTTTTTGTGAAAATATCCACTAAATGAGGGAATAATATGTGTGAGGGTACCCCAGGAGAGTTCCAAATGTGTGTGGGTAGAATATATATCCCACGGGGGTAAAATTGAAAAAAGTTGAAAAAAATTTTTTTTTGGACCTAGTCATTTTTCTGGCGTTTATCAGACTTTCAGATAGGGGAAATGTCAGTGAGCATTCCGATTTCAGTCCCAGAGCGATTCGCCCAATGAGTCCTTGATATTTAGTCGTTTTCAGGCAATGTTTTGGATTTTTGAAAATTTCACTTTTTTGTGAAAATATCCACTAAATGAGGGAATAATATGTGTGAGGGTACCCCAGGAGAGTTCCAAATGTGTGTGGGTAGAATATATATCCCACGGGGGTAAAATTGAAAAAAGTTGAAAAAAATTTTTTTTTGGACCTAGTCATTTTTCTGGCGTTTATCAGACTTTCAGATAGGGGAAATGTCAGTGAGCATTCCGATTTCAGTCCCAGAGCGATTCGCCCAATGAGTCCTTGATATTTAGTCGTTTTCAGGCAATATTTTGGATTTTTGAAAATTTCACTTTTTTGTGAAAATATCCACTAAATGAGGGAATAATATGTGTGAGGGTACCCAGGAGAGTTCCAAATGTGTGTGGGTAGAATATATATCCCACGGGGGTAAAATTGAAAAAAGTTGAAAACATTTTTTTTTTGGACTTAGTCATTTATCCGGCATTTATCAGCCTTTCAGATAGGGGAAATGTCAGTGAGCGTTCCAGTTTCAATTCCAGAGCGATTCGCCCAATGAGTCTTTGATATTTAGTCGTTTTCAGCCAATATTTTGGATTTTTGAAAATTTCACTTTTTTGTGAAAATATCCACTAAATGAGGGAATAATATGTGTGAGGGTACCCCAGGAGAGTTCCAAATGTGTGTGGGTAGAATATATATCCCACGGGGGTAAAATTGAAAAAAATTGAAAACATTTTTTTTTGGACTTAGTCATTTTTCCGGCATTTATCAGACTTTCAGATAGGGGAAATGTCAGTGAGTGTTACGATTTCAGATCCAGAGCGATTCGCCCAATGAGTCCTTGATATTTAGTCGTTTTCAATTTTCTGAATTTTTGAAAATTTCACTTTTTTGTGAAAATATCCACATGAGGGAATAATATGTGTGAGGGTAGTATATATATCCCACGGGGGTAAAATTGAAAAAAGTTGAAAACATTTTTTTTTTGGACTTAGTCATTTTTCCGGCGTTTATCAGACTTTCAGATAGGGGAAATGTCAATGAGCGTTCCGATTTCAGTTCCAAAGTGATTCGCCCAATAAGTCCTTGATATTTAGTTGTTTTCAGCCAATTTTCTGGATTTTTGAAAATTTCACTTTTTTGTGAAAATATCCACTAAATGAGGGAATAATATGTGTGAGGGTACCCCAGGAGAGTTCCAAATGTGTGTGGGTAGAATATATATGCCACGGGGGTAAAATTGAAAAAAGTTTAAAAAATTTTTTTTTTGGACTTAGTCATTTTTCCGGCGTTTATCAGACTTTCAGATAGGGGAAATGTCAATGAGCGTTCCGATTTCAGTTCCAGAGTGATTCGCCCAATAAGTCCTTGATATTTAGTTGTTTTCAGCCAATTTTCTGGATTTTTGAAAATTTCACTTTTTTGTGAAAATATCCACTAAATGAGGGAATAATATGTGTGAGGGTACCCCAGGAGAGTTCCAAATGTGTGTGGGTAGAATATATATCCCACGGGGGTAAAATTGAAAAAAGTTGAAAAAAGTTGAAAAAATTTTTTATTTGGACTTAGTCATTTTTCTGGCGTCTATCAGACTTTCAGATAGGGGAAATGTCAGTGAGCGTTCCGATTTCAGTCCCAAAGCGATTCGCTCAATGAGTCCTTGATATTTAGTCGTTTTCAGCCAATATTTTGGATTTTTGAAAATTTCACTTTTTTGTGAAAATATCCACTAAATGAGGGAATAATATGTGTGAGGGTACCCCAGGAGAGTTCCAAATGTGTGTGGGTCGAATATATATCCCACGGGGGTAAAATTGAAAAAAGTTGAAAACATTTTTTATTTGGACTTAGTCATTTTTCTGGCGTTTATCAGACTTTCAGATAGGGGAAATGTCAGTGAGCGTTACGATTTCAGATCCAGAGCGATTCGCCCAATGAGTCCTTGATATTTAGTCGTTTTCAGCCAATTTTCTGGATTTTTGAAAATTTCACTTTTTTGTGAAAATATCCACTAAATGAGGGAATAATATGTGTGAGGGTAGAATATATATCCCACGGGGGTAAAATTGAAAAAAGTTGAAAAAACATTTTTTTTTGGACTTAGTCATTTTTCCGGCGTTTATCAGACTTTCAGATAGGGGAAATGTCAGTGAGCGTTCCGATTTCAGTTCCAGAGCGATTCGCCCAATGAGTCCTTGATATTTAGTCGTTTTCAGCCAATATTTTGGATTTTTGAAAATTTCACTTTTTTGTGAAAATATCCACTAAATGAGAGAATAATATGTGTGAGGGTACCCCAGGAGATTTCCAAATGTGTGTGGGTAGAATATATATACCACGGGGGTAAAATTGAAAAAAGTTGAAAAATATTTTTTTTTGGACTTAGTCATTTTTCCGGCGTTTATCAGACTTTCACATAGGGGAAATGTCAGTGAGCGTTCCGATTTCAATTCCAGAGCGATTCGCCCAATGATTCCTTGATATTTAGTCATTTTCAGCCAATTTTCTGGATTTTTGAAAATTTCACTTTTTTGTGAAAATATCCACTAAATGAGGGAATAATATGTGTGAGGGTAGAATATATATCCCACGGGGGTAAAATTGAAAAAAGTTTAAAACATTTTTTTTTTGGACTTAGTCATTTTTCCGGTGTTTATCAGACTTTCAGATAGGGGAAATGTCAATGAGCGTTCCGATTTCAGTTCCAGAGCTATTCGCCCAATGAGTCCTTGATACTTAGTCGTTTTCAGCCAATATTTTGGATTTTTGAAAATTTCACTTTTTTGTGAAAATATCCACTAAATGAGGGAATAATATGTGTGAGGGTACCCCAGGAGAGTTCCAAATGTGTGTGGGTAGAATATGTATCCCACGGGGGTAAAATTGAAAAAAGTAAAAAAAATTTTTTTTTTGGACTTAGTCATTTTTCTGGCGTTTATCAGACTTTCAGATAGGGGAAATGTCAGTGAGCGTTCCGATTTCAGTCCCAGAGCGATTCGCCCAATGAGTCCTTGATACTTAGTCGTTTTCAGCCAATATTTTGGATTTTTGAAAATTTCACTTTTTTTGTGAAAATATCCACTAAATGAGGAAATAATATGTGTGAGGGTAGAATATATATCCCACGGGGGTAAAATTGAAAAAAGTTGAAAACATTTTTTTTTTGGACTTAGTCATTTTTCCGGCATTTATCAGACTTTCAGATAGGGGAAATGTCAGTTAGCGTTCCAATTTCAATTCCAGAGCGATTCGCCCAATGAGTCTTTGATATTTAGTCGTTTTCAGCCAATATTTTGGATTTTTTAAAATTTCACTTTTTTGTGAAAATATCCACTAAATGAGGGAATAATATGTGTGAGGGTACCCCAGGAGAGTTCCAAATGTGTGTGGGTAGAATATATATCCCACGGGGGTAAAATTGAAAAAAGTTGAAAACATTTTTTTTTTTACTTAGTCATTTTTCCGGCGTTTATCAGACTTTCAGATAGGGGAAATGTCAGTGAGCTTTCCAATTACAGTTCCAGAGCGATTCGCCCAATGAGTCCTTGATATTTAGTCGTTTTCAGCTAATATTTTGGATTTTTGAAAATTTCACTTTTTTGTGAAAATATCCACTTATTGAGGGAATAATATGTGTGAGGGTAACCCTGGAGAGTTCCAAATGTGTGTGGGTAGAATATATATCCCACGGGGGTAAAATTGAAAGAAGTTGAAAACATTTTTTTTATGGACTTAGTCATTTTTCCGGCATTTATCAGACTTTCAGATAGGGGAAATGTCAGTGAGCGTTACGATTTCAGATCCAGAGCGATTCGCCCAATGAGTCCTTGAAATTTAGTCGTTTTCAGCCAATTTTCTGGATTTTTGAAAATTTCACTTTTTTGTGAAAATATTCACTAAATGAGGGAATAATATGTGTGAGGGTAGAATATATATCCCACGGGGGTAAAATTGAAAAAAGTTGAAAAAACATTTTTTTTTGGACTTAGTCATTTTTCCGGCGTTTATCAGACTTTCAGATAGGGGAAATGTCAGTGAGCGTTCCGATTTCAGTTCCAGAGCGATTCGCCCAATGAGTCCTTGATATTTAGTCGTTTTCAGCCAATATTTTGGATCTTTGTAAATTTCACTTTTTTGTGAAAATATCCACTAAATGAGAGAATAATATGTGTGAGGGTACCCCAGGAGATTTCCAAATGTGTGTGGGTAGAATATATATACCACGGGGGTAAAATTGAAAAAAGTTGAAAAATATTTTTTTTTGGACTTAGTCATTTTTCCGGCGTTTATCAGACTTTCACATAGGGGAAATGTCAGTGAGCGTTCCGATTTCAATTCCAGAGCGATCCGCCTAATGATTCCTTGATATTTAGTCGTTTTCAGCTAATTTTCTGGATTTTTGAAAATTTCACTTTTTTGTGAAAATATCCACTAAATGAGGGAATAATATGTGTGAGGGTAGAATATATATCCCATGGGGGTTAAATTGAAAAAAGTTGAAAAAACATTTTTTTTTGGACTTAGTCATTTTTCCGGCGTTTATCAGACTTTCAGATAGGGGAAATGTCAGCGAGCTTTCCAATTTCAGTTCCAGAGCGATTCGCCCAATGAGTCCTTGATATTTAGTCGTTTTCAGCCAATATTTTGGATTTTTGAAAATTTCACTTTTTTGTGAAAATATCCACTAAATGAGAGAAAAATATGTGTGAGGGTACCCCAGGAAATTTCCAAATGTGTGTGGGTAGAACATATATCCCACGGGGGTAAAATTGAAAAAAGTTAAAAAAAATTTTTTTTTGGACTTAGTCATTTTTCTGGCGTTTATCAGACTTTCAGATAGGGGAAATGTCAATGAGCGTTCCGATTTCAGTTCCAGAGCGATTCGCCCAATAAGTCCTTGATATTTAGTTGTTTTCAGCCAATTTTCTGGATTTTTGAAAATTTCACTTTTTTGTGAAAATATCCACTAAATAAGGGAATAATGTGTGTGAGGGTACCCCAGGAGAGTTCCAAATGTGTGTGGGTAGAATATAAATCCCACGGGGGTAAAATTGAAAAAAGTTTAAAAAATTTTTTTTTTGGACTTAGTCATTTTTCCGGCGTTTATCAGACTTTCAGATAGGGGAAATGTCAGTGAGCGTTCCGATTTCAGTTCCAGAGCGATTTGCCCAATGAGTCCTTGATATTTAGTCGCTTTCAGCCAATTTTCTGGATTTTTGAAAATTTCACTTTTTTGTGAAAATATCCACTAAATGAGGGAATAATATGTGTGAGGGTACCCCAGGAGAGTTCCAAATGTGTGTGGGTAGAACATATATCCAACGGGGGTAAAATTGAAAAAAGTTGCAAAAAAAATTTTTTTTTAGACTTAGTCAATTTTCTGCCGTTTATCAGACTTTCAGATAGGGGAAATGTCAGTGAGCGTTCCAATTTCAGTTCCAGAGCGATTCGCCCAATGAGTCCTTGATATTTAGTTGTTTTCAGCCAATTTTCTGGATTTTTGAAAATTTCACTTTTTTGTGAAAATATCCACTAAATGAGGGAATAATATGTGTGAGGGTAGAATTTATATCCCACGGGGGTAAAATTGAAAAAAGTTGAAAAAACTTTTTTTTTTGGACTTAGTCATTTTTCCGGCGTTTATCAGACTTTCAGATAGGGGAAATGTCAGTGAGCGTTCCGATTTCAGTTCCAGAGCGATTCGCCCAATGAGTCCTTGATATTTAGTCGTTTTCAGCTAATATTTTTGATTTTTGAAAATTTCACTTTTTTGTGAAAATATCCACTAAATGAGGGAATAATATGTGTGAGGGTACCCCAGGAGAGTTCCAAATGTGTGTGGGTAGAATATATATCCCACGGGGGTAAAATAGAAAAAAGTTGAAAACATTTTTTTTTTGGACTTAGTCATTTTTCCGGCGTTTATCAGACTTTCAGATAGGGGAAATGTCTGTGAGCATTCCGATTTCAGTTCCAGAGCGATTCGCCCAATGAGTTCTTGTTATTTAGTTGTTTTCAGCCAATTTTCTGGATTTTTGAAAATTTTACTTTTTTGTGAAAATATCCACTAAATGAGGGAATAATATGTGTGAGGGTAGAATATATATCCCACGGGGGTAAAATTGAAAAAAGTTTAAAAACATTTTCTTTTGGACTTAGTCATTTTTCCGGCGTTTATCAGACTTTCAGATAGGGGAAATGTCAATGAGCGTTACGATTTCAGTTCCAGAGCGATTCGCCCAATAAGTCCTTGATATTTAGTTGTTTTCAGCCAATTTTCTGGATTTTTGAAAATTTCACTTTTTTGTGAAAATATCCACTAAATGAGGGAATAATATGTGTGAGGGTACCACAGGAGAGTTCCAAATGTGTGTGGGTAGAATATATATCCCACGGGGGTAAAATTGAAAAAAGTTGCAAAAAAATTTTTTTTTGGACTTAGTCATTTTTCTGGCGTTTATCAGACTTTCAGATAGGGGAAATGTCAGTGAGCGTTCCAATTTCAGTTCCAGAGCAATTCGCCCAATGAGTCTTTGATATTTAGTCGTTTTCAGCCACTATATTGGATTTTTGAAAATTTCACTTTTTTGTGAAAATATCCACTAAATGAGGGAATAATATGTGTGAGGGTACCCCAGGAGAGTTCCAAATGTGTGTGGGTAGAATATATATCCCACGGGGGTAAAATTGAAAAAAGTTGAAAAAACATTTTTTTTTGGACTTAGTCATTTTTCCGGCGTTTATCAGACTTTCAGATAGGGGAAATGTCAGTGAGCATTCCGATTTCAGTTCCAGAGCGATTCGCCCAATGAGTCCTTGATATTTTGTCGTTTTCAGGTAATATTTTGGATTTTTGAAAATTTCACTTTTTTTGTGAAAATATCCACTAAATGAGGGAATAATATGTGTGAGGGTACCCCAGGAGAGTTCCAAATGTGTGTGGGTAGAATATATATCCCACGGGGGTAAAATTGAAAAAAGTTAAAAAAAATTTTTTTTTGGACTTAGTCATTTTTCTGGCGTTTATCAGACTTTCACATAGGGGAAATGTCAGTGAGCGTTCCGATTTCAATTCCAGAGCGATCCGCCTAATGATTCCTTGATATTTAGTCGTTTTCAGCCAATTTTCTGGATTTTTGAAAATTTCACTTTTTTGTGAAAATATCCACTAAATGAGGGAATAATATGTGTGAGGGTAGAATATATATCCCACGGGGGTTAAATTGAAAAAAGTTGAAAAAACATTTTTTTTTGGACTTAGTCATTTTTCCGGCGTTTATCAGACTTTCAGATAGGGGAAATGTCAGCGAGCTTTCCAATTTCAGTTCCAGAGCGATTCGCCCAATGAGTCCTTGATATTTAGTCGTTTTCAGCCAATATTTTGGATTTTTGAAAATTTCACTTTTTTGTGAAAATATCCACTAAATGAGAGAAAAATATGTGTGAGGGTACCCCAGGAAATTTCCAAATGTGTGTGGGTAGAACATATATCCCACGGGGGTAAAATTGAAAAAAGTTAAAAAAAATTTTTTTTTGACTTAGTCATTTTTCTGGCGTTTATCAGACTTTCAGATAGGGGAAATGTCAATGAGCGTTCCGATTTCAGTTCCAGAGCGATTCGCCCAATAAGTCCTTGATATTTAGTTGTTTTCAGCCAATTTTCTGGATTTTTGAAAATTTCACTTTTTTGTGAAAATATCCACTAAATAAGGGAATAATGTGTGTGAGGGTACCCCAGGAGAGTTCCAAATGTGTGTGGGTAGAATATAAATCCCACGGGGGTAAAATTGAAAAAAGTTTAAAAAATTTTTTTTCTGGACTTAGTCATTTTTCCGGCGTTTATCAGACTTTCAGATAGGGGAAATGTCAGTGAGCGTTCCGATTTCAGTTCCAGAGCGATTTGCCCAATGAGTCCTTGATATTTAGTCGCTTTCAGCCAATTTTCTGGATTTTTGAAAATTTCACTTTTTTGTGAAAATATCCACTAAATGAGGGAATAATATGTGTGAGGGTACCCCAGGAGAGTTCCAAATGTGTGTGGGTAGAACATATATCCAACGGGGGTAAAATTGAAAAAAGTTGCAAAAAAAATTTTTTTTTAGACTTAGTCAATTTTCTGCCGTTTATCAGACTTTCAGATAGGGGAAATGTCAGTGAGCGTTCCAATTTCAGTTCCAGAGCGATTCGCCCAATGAGTCCTTGATATTTAGTTGTTTTCAGCCAATTTTCTGGATTTTTGAAAATTTCACTTTTTTGTGAAAATATCCACTAAATGAGGGAATAATATGTGTGAGGGTAGAATTTATATCCCACGGGGGTAAAATTGAAAAAAGTTGAAAAAACTTTTTTTTTTGGACTTAGTCATTTTTCCGGCGTTTATCAGACTTTCAGATAGGGGAAATGTCAGTGAGCGTTCCGATTTCAGTTCCAGAGCGATTCGCCCAATGAGTCCTTGATATTTAGTCGTTTTCAGCTAATATTTTTGATTTTTGAAAATTTCACTTTTTTGTGAAAATATCCACTAAATGAGGGAATAATATGTGTGAGGGTACCCCAGGAGAGTTCCAAATGTGTGTGGGTAGAATATATATCCCACGGGGGTAAAATAGAAAAAAGTTGAAAACATTTTTTTTTTGGACTTAGTCATTTTTCCGGCGTTTATCAGACTTTCAGATAGGGGAAATGTCTGTGAGCATTCCGATTTCAGTTCCAGAGCGATTCGCCCAATGAGTTCTTGTTATTTAGTTGTTTTCAGCCAATTTTCTGGATTTTTGAAAATTTTACTTTTTTGTGAAAATATCCACTAAATGAGGGAATAATATGTGTGAGGGTAGAATATATATCCCACGGGGGTAAAATTGAAAAAAGTTTAAAAACATTTTCTTTTGGACTTAGTCATTTTTCCGGCGTTTATCAGACTTTCAGATAGGGGAAATGTCAATGAGCGTTACGATTTCAGTTCCAGAGCGATTCGCCCAATAAGTCCTTGATATTTAGTTGTTTTCAGCCAATTTTCTGGATTTTTGAAAATTTCACTTTTTTGTGAAAATATCCACTAAATGAGGGAATAATATGTGTGAGGGTACCACAGGAGAGTTCCAAATGTGTGTGGGTAGAATATATATCCCACGGGGGTAAAATTGAAAAAAGTTGCAAAAAAATTTTTTTTTGGACTTAGTCATTTTTCTGGCGTTTATCAGACTTTCAGATAGGGGAAATGTCAGTGAGCGTTCCAATTTCAGTTCCAGAGCAATTCGCCCAATGAGTCTTTGATATTTAGTCGTTTTCAGCCACTATATTGGATTTTTGAAAATTTCACTTTTTTGTGAAAATATCCACTAAATGAGGGAATAATATGTGTGAGGGTACCCCAGGAGAGTTCCAAATGTGTGTGGGTAGAATATATATCCCACGGGGGTAAAATTGAAAAAAGTTGAAAACATTTTTTTTGGACTTAGTCATTTTTCCAGCGTTTATCAGACTTTCAGATAGGGGAAATGTCAGCGAACTTTACAATTTCAGTTCCAGAGCGATTCGCCCAATGAGTCCTTGATATTTAGTCGTTTTCAGCCAATATTTTGGATTTTTGAAAATTTCACTTTTTTGTGAAAATATCCACTAAATGAGGGAATAATATGTGTGAGGGTACCCCAGGAGAGTTCCAATTGTGTGTGGGTAGAATATATATCCCACGGGGGTAAAATTGAAAAAAGTTGAAAAAACATTTTTTTTTGGACTTAGTCATTTTTCCGGCGTTTATCAGACTTTCAGATAGGGGAAATGTCAGTGAGCATTCCGATTTCAGTTCCAGAGCGATTCGCCCAATGAGTCCTTGATATTTTGTCGTTTTCAGGTAATATTTTGGATTTTTGAAAATTTCACTTTTTTTGTGAAAATATCCACTAAATGAGGGAATAATATGTGTGAGGGTACCCCAGGAGAGTTCCAAATGTGTGTGGGTAGAATATATATCCCACGGGGGTAAAATTGAAAAAAGTTAAAAAAAATTTTTTTTTGGACTTAGTCATTTTTCTGGCGTTTATCAGACTTTCAGATAGGGGAAATGTCAGTGAGCTTTCCAATTTCAGTTCCAGAGCGATTCGCCCAATGAGTCCTTGATATTTAGTCGTTTTCAGCCAATATTTTGGATTTTTGAAAATTTCACTTTTTTGAGAAAATATCCACTAAATGAGAGAATAATATGTGTGAGGGTACCCCAGGAGATTTCCAAATGTGTGTGGGTAGAATATATATACCACGGGGGTAAAATTGAAAAAAGTTGAAAAATATTTTTTTTTGGACTTAGTCATTTTTCCGGCGTTTATCAGACTTTCACATAGGGGAAATGTCAGTGAGCGTTCCGATTTCAATTCCAGAGCGATTCGCCCAATGATTCCTTGATATTTAGTCGTTTTCAGCCAATTTTCTGGATTTTTGAAAATTTCACTTTTTTGTGAAAATATCCACTAAATGAGGGAATAATATGTGTGAGGGTAGAATATATATCCCACGGGGGTTAAATTGAAAAAAGTTGAAAAAACATTTTTTTTTGGACTGAGTCATTTTTCCGGCGTTTATCAGACTTTCAGATAGGGGAAATGTCGGCGAGCTTTCCAATTTCAGTTCCAGAGCTATTCGCCCAATGAGTCCTTGATATTTAGTCGTTTTCAGCCAATATTTTGGATTTTTGAAAATTTCACTTTTTTGTGAAAATATCCACTAAATGAGGGAATAATATGTGTGAGGGTACCCCAGGAGAGTTCCAAATGTGTGTGGGTAGAATATATATCCCACGGGGGTAAAATTGAAAAAAGTTGAAAAAATTTTTTTTTTGGACTTAGTCATTTTTCCGGTGTTTATCAGACTTTCAGATAGGGGAAATGTCAATGAGCGTTCCGATTTCAGTCCCAGAGCGATTCGCCCAATGAGTCCTTGATATTTAGTCGTTTTCAGCCAATATTTTGGATTTTTGAAAATTTCACTTTTTTGTGAAAATATCCACTAAATGAGGGAATAATATGTGTGAGGGTACCCCAGGAGAGTTCCAAATGTGTGTGGGTAGAATATATATCCCACGGGGGTAAAATTGAAAAAAGTTGAAAAAATTTTTTTTTTAGACTTAGTCATTTTTCCGGTGTTTATCAGACTTTCAGATAGGGGAAATGTCTGTGAGCATTCCGATTTCAGTTCCAGAGCGATTCGCCCAATGAGTTCTTGTTATTTAGTTGTTTTCAGCCAATTTTCTGGATTTTTGAAAATTTTACTTTTTTGTGAAAATATCCACTAAATGAGGGAATAATATGTGTGAGGGTAGAATATATATCCCACGGGGGTAAAATTGAAAAAAGTTTAAAAACATTTTCTTTTGGACTTAGTCATTTTTCCGGCGTTTATCAGACTTTCAGATAGGGGAAATGTCAATGAGCGTTACGATTTCAGTTCCAGAGCGATTCGCCCAATAAGTCCTTGATATTTAGTTGTTTTCAGCCAATTTTCTGGATTTTTGAAAATTTCACTTTTTTGTGAAAATATCCACTAAATGAGGGAATAATATGTGTGAGGGTACCACAGGAGAGTTCCAAATGTGTGTGGGTAGAATATATATCCCACGGGGGTAAAATTGAAAAAAGTTGCAAAAAAATTTTTTTTTGGACTTAGTCATTTTTCTGGCGTTTATCAGACTTTCAGATAGGGGAAATGTCAGTGAGCGTTCCAATTTCAGTTCCAGAGCAATTCGCCCAATGAGTCTTTGATATTTAGTCGTTTTCAGCCACTATATTGGATTTTTGAAAATTTCACTTTTTTGTGAAAATATCCACTAAATGAGGGAATAATATGTGTGAGGGTACCCCAGGAGAGTTCCAAATGTGTGTGGGTAGAATATATATCCCACGGGGGTAAAATTGAAAAAAGTTGAAAACATTTTTTTTGGACTTAGTCATTTTTCCAGCGTTTATCAGACTTTCAGATAGGGGAAATGTCAGCGAACTTTACAATTTCAGTTCCAGAGCGATTCGCCCAATGAGTCCTTGATATTTAGTCGTTTTCAGCCAATATTTTGGATTTTTGAAAATTTCACTTTTTTGTGAAAATATCCACTAAATGAGGGAATAATATGTGTGAGGGTACCCCAGGAGAGTTCCAATTGTGTGTGGGTAGAATATATATCCCACGGGGGTAAAATTGAAAAAAGTTGAAAAAACATTTTTTTTTGGACTTAGTCATTTTTCCGGCGTTTATCAGACTTTCAGATAGGGGAAATGTCAGTGAGCATTCCGATTTCAGTTCCAGAGCGATTCGCCCAATGAGTCCTTGATATTTTGTCGTTTTCAGGTAATATTTTGGATTTTTGAAAATTTCACTTTTTTTGTGAAAATATCCACTAAATGAGGGAATAATATGTGTGAGGGTACCCCAGGAGAGTTCCAAATGTGTGTGGGTAGAATATATATCCCACGGGGGTAAAATTGAAAAAAGTTAAAAAAAATTTTTTTTTGGACTTAGTCATTTTTCTGGCGTTTATCAGACTTTCAGATAGGGGAAATGTCAGTGAGCTTTCCAATTTCAGTTCCAGAGCGATTCGCCCAATGAGTCCTTGATATTTAGTCGTTTTCAGCCAATATTTTGGATTTTTGAAAATTTCACTTTTTTGAGAAAATATCCACTAAATGAGAGAATAATATGTGTGAGGGTACCCCAGGAGATTTCCAAATGTGTGTGGGTAGAATATATATACCACGGGGGTAAAATTGAAAAAAGTTGAAAAATATTTTTTTTTGGACTTAGTCATTTTTCCGGCGTTTATCAGACTTTCACATAGGGGAAATGTCAGTGAGCGTTCCGATTTCAATTCCAGAGCGATTCGCCCAATGATTCCTTGATATTTAGTCGTTTTCAGCCAATTTTCTGGATTTTTGAAAATTTCACTTTTTTGTGAAAATATCCACTAAATGAGGGAATAATATGTGTGAGGGTAGAATATATATCCCACGGGGGTTAAATTGAAAAAAGTTGAAAAAACATTTTTTTTTGGACTGAGTCATTTTTCCGGCGTTTATCAGACTTTCAGATAGGGGAAATGTCGGCGAGCTTTCCAATTTCAGTTCCAGAGCTATTCGCCCAATGAGTCCTTGATATTTAGTCGTTTTCAGCCAATATTTTGGATTTTTGAAAATTTCACTTTTTTGTGAAAATATCCACTAAATGAGGGAATAATATGTGTGAGGGTACCCCAGGAGAGTTCCAAATGTGTGTGGGTAGAATATATATCCCACGGGGGTAAAATTGAAAAAAGTTGAAAAAATTTTTTTTTTGGACTTAGTCATTTTTCCGGTGTTTATCAGACTTTCAGATAGGGGAAATGTCAATGAGCGTTCCGATTTCAGTCCCAGAGCGATTCGCCCAATGAGTCCTTGATATTTAGTCGTTTTCAGCCAATATTTTGGATTTTTGAAAATTTCACTTTTTTGTGAAAATATCCACTAAATGAGGGAATAATATGTGTGAGGGTACCCCAGGAGAGTTCCAAATGTGTGTGGGTAGAATATATATCCCACGGGGGTAAAATTGAAAAAAGTTGAAAACATTTTTTTTTTAGACTTAGTCATTTTTCCGGTGTTTATCAGACTTTCAGATAGGGGAAATGTCAATGAGCGTTCCGATTTCAGTCCCAGAGCGATTCGCCCAATGAGTCCTTGATATTTAGTCGTTTTCAGCCAATATTTTGGATTTTTGAAAATTTCACTTTTTTTGTGAAAATATCCACTAAATGAGGAAATAATATGTGTGAGGGTAGAATATATATCCCACGGGGGTAAAATTGAAAAAAGTTGAAAAAAAATTTTTTTTGGACTTAGTCATTTTTCCGGCGTTTATCAGACTTTCAGATAGGGGAAATGTTAGTGAGCGTTCCGATTTCAGTTCCAGAGCGATTCGCCCAATGAGTCCTTGATATTTAGTCGTTTTCAGCTAATATTTTGGATTTTTGAAAATTTCACTTTTTTGTGAAAATATCCACTAAATGAGGGAATAATATGTGTGAGGGTACCCCAGGAGAGTTCCAAATGTGAATGGGTAGAATATATATCCCACGGGGGTAAAATTGAAAAAAGTTGAAAACATTTTTTTTTGGACTTAGTCATTTTTCCGGCGTTTATCAGACTTTCACATAGGGGAAATGTCAGTGAGCGTTCCGATTTCAATTCCAGAGCGATTCGCCCAATGATTCCTTGATATTTAGTCGTTTTCAGCCAATTTTCTGGATTTTTGAAAATTTCACTTTTTTGTGAAAATATCCACTAAATGAGGGAATAATATGTGTGAGGGTAGAATATATATCCCACGGGGGTTAAATTGAAAAAAGTTGAAAAAACATTTTTTTTTGGACTTAGTCATTTTTCCGGCGTTTATCAGACTTTCAGATAGGGGAAATGTCAGCGAGCTTTCCAATTTCAGTTCCAGAGCGATTCGCCCAATGAGTCCTTGATATTTAGTCGTTTTCAGCCAATATTTTGGATTTTTGAAAATTTCACTTTTTTGTGAAAATATCCACTAAATGAGAGAAAAATATGTGTGAGGGTACCCCAGGAAATTTCCAAATGTGTGTGGGTAGAATATATATACCACGGGCGTAAAATTGAAAAAAGTTGAAAAATATTTTTTTTTGGACTTAGTCAATTTTCTGCCGTTTATCAGACTTTCAGATAGGGGAAATGTCAGTGAGCGTTCCGATTTCAGTTCCAGAGCGATTCGCCCAATGAGTCCTTGATATTTAGTCGCTTTCAGCCAATTTTCTGGATTTTTGAAAATTTCAGTTTTTTGTGAAAATATCCACTAAATGAGGGAATAATATCTGTGAGGGTACCCCAGGAGAGTTCCAAATGTGTGTGGGTAGAATATAAATCCCACGGGGGTAAAATTGAAAAAAGTTTAAAAAATTTTTTTTCTGGACTTAGTCATTTTTCCGGCATTTATCAGACTTTCAGATAGGGGAAATGTCAGTGAGCGTTACGATTTCAGATCCAGAGCGATTCGCCCAATGAGTCCTTGATATTTAGTTGTTTTCAGCCAATTTTCTGGATTTTTGAAAATTTCACTTTTTTGTGAAAATATCCACTAAATGAGGGAATAATATGTGTGAGGGTAGAATATATATCCCACGGGGGTAAAATTGCAAAAAGTTGAAAAAACTTTTTTTTTTGGACTTAGTCATTTTTCCGGCGTTTATCAGACTTTCAGATAGGGGAAATGTCAGTGAGCGTTCTGATTTCAGTTCCAGAGCGATTCGCCCAATGAGTCCTTGATATTTAGTCGTTTTCAGCTAATATTTTTGATTTTTGAAAATTTCACTTTTTTGTGAAAATATCCACTAAATGAGGGAATAATATGTGTGAGGGTACCCCAGGAGAGTTCCAAATGTGTGTGGGTAGAATATATATCCCACGGGGGTAAAATTGAAAAAAGTTGAAAACATTTTTATTTTGGACTTAGTCATTTTTCCGGCGTTTATCAGACTTTCAGATAGGGGAAATGTCTGTGAGCATTCCGATTTCAGTTCCAGAGCGATTCGCCCAATGAGTTCTTGTTATTTAGTTGTTTTCAGCCAATTTTCTGGATTTTTGAAAATTTTACTTTTTTGTGAAAATATCCACTAAATGAGGGAATAATATGTGTGAGGGTAGAATATATATCCCACGGGGGTAAAATTGAAAAAAGTTTAAAAACATTTTCTTTTGGACTTAGTCATTTTTCCGGCGTTTATCAGACTTTCAGATAGGGGAAATGTCAATGAGCGTTACGATTTCAGTTCCAGAGCGATTCGCCCAATAAGTCCTTGATATTTAGTTGTTTTCAGCAAATTTTCTGGATTTTTCAAAATTTCACTTTTTTGTGAAAATATCCACTAAATGAGGGAATAATATGTGTGAGGGTACCACAGGAGAGTTCCAAATGTGTGTGGGTAGAATATCCCACGGGGGTAAAATTGAAAAAAGTTGCAAAAAAAATTTTTTTTGGACTTAGACATTTTTCTGGCGTTTATCAGACTTTCAGATAGGGGAAATGTCAGTGAGCGTTCCAATTTCAGTTCCAGAGCGATTCGCCCAATGAGTCCTTGATATTTAGTCCTTTTCAGCCAATATTTTGGATTTTTGAAAATTTCACTTTTTTGTGAAAATATCCACTAAATGAGGGAATAATATGTGTGAGGGTACCCCAGGAGAGTTCCAATTGTGTGTGGGTAGAATATATATCCCACGGGGGTAAAATTGAAAAAAGTTGAAAAAACATTTTTTTTTGGACTTAGTCATTTTTCCGGCGTTTATCAGACTTTCAGATAGGGGAAATGTCAGTGAGCATTCCGATTTCAGTTCCAGAGCGATTCGCCCAATGAGTCCTTGATATTTTGTCGTTTTCAGCTAATATTTTGGATTTTTGAAAATTTCACTTTTTTTGTGAAAATATCCACTAAATGAGGGAATAATATGTGTGAGGGTACCCCAGGAGAGTTCCAAATGTGTGTGGGTAGAATATATATCCCACGGGGGTAAAATTGAAAAAAGTTAAAAAAAATTTTTTTTTGGACTTAGTCATTTTTCTGGCGTTTATCAGACTTTCACATAGGGGAAATGTCAGTGAGCGTTCCGATTTCAATTCCAGAGCGATTCGCCCAATGATTCCTTGATATTTAGTCGTTTTCAGCCAATTTTCTGGATTTTTGAAAATTTCACTTTTTTGTGAAAATATCCACTAAATGAGGGAATAATATGTGTGAGGGTAGAATATATATCCCACGGGGGTTAAATTGAAAAAAGTTGAAAAAACATTTTTTTTTGGACTGAGTCATTTTTCCGGCGTTTATCAGACTTTCAGATAGGGGAAATGTCAGCGAGCTTTCCAATTTCAGTTCCAGAGCTATTCGCCCAATGAGTCCTTGATATTTAGTCGTTTTCAGCCAATATTTTGGATTTTTGAAAATTTCACTTTTTTGTGAAAATATCCACTAAATGAGGGAATAATATGTGTGAGGGTACCCCAGGAGAGTTCCAAATGTGTGTGGGTAGAATATATATCCCACGGGGGTAAAATTGAAAAAAGTTGAAAAAATTTTTTTTTTAGACTTAGTCATTTTTCCGGTGTTTATCAGACTTTCAGATAGGGGAAATGTCAATGAGCGTTCCGATTTCAGTCCCAGAGCGATTCGCCCAATGAGTCCTTGATATTTAGTCGTTTTCAGCCAATATTTTGGATTTTTGAAAATTTCACTTTTTTTGTGAAAATATCCACTAAATGAGGAAATAATATGTGTGAGGGTAGAATATATATCCCACGGGGGTAAAATTGAAAAAAGTTGAAAAAAAATTTTTTTTGGACTTAGTCATTTTTCCGGCGTTTATCAGACTTTCAGATAGGGGAAATGTTAGTGAGCGTTCCGATTTCAGTTCCAGAGCGATTCGCCCAATGAGTCCTTGATATTTAGTCGTTTTCAGCTAATATTTTGGATTTTTGAAAATTTCACTTTTTTGTGAAAATATCCACTAAATGAGGGAATAATATGTGTGAGGGTACCCCAGGAGAGTTCCAAATGTGAGTGGGTAGAATATATATCCCACGGGGGTAAAATTGAAAAAAGTTGAAAACATTTTTTTTTGGACTTAGTCATTTTTCCGGCGTTTATCAGACTTTCACATAGGGGAAATGTCAGTGAGCGTTCCGATTTCAATTCCAGAGCGATTCGCCCAATGATTCCTTGATATTTAGTCGTTTTCAGCCAATTTTCTGGATTTTTGAAAATTTCACTTTTTTGTGAAAATATCCACTAAATGAGGGAATAATATGTGTGAGGGTAGAATATATATCCCACGGGGGTAAAATTGAAAAAAGTTGAAAACATTTTTTTTTTCACTTAGTCATTTTTCCGGCGTTTATCAGACTTTCAGATAGGGGAAATGTCAGTGAGCTTTCCAATTTCAGTTCCAGAGCGATTCGCCGAATGAGTCCTTGATATTTAGTCGTTTTCAGCCAATATTTTGGATTTTTGAAAATTTCACTTTTTTGTGAAAATATCCACTAAATGAGAGAATAATATGTGTGAGGGTACCCCAGGAGATTTCCAAATGTGTGTGGGTAGAATATATATACCACGGGGGTAAAATTGAAAAAAGTTGAAAAATATTTTTTTTTGGACTTAGTCATTTTTCCGGCGTTTATCAGACTTTCACATAGGGGAAATGTCAGTGAGCGTTCCGATTTCAATTCCAGAGCGATCCGCCTAATGATTCCTTGATATTTAGTCGTTTTCAGCCAATTTTCTGGATTTTTGAAAATTTCACTTTTTTGTGAAAATATCCACTAAATGAGGGAATAATATGTGTGAGGGTAGAATATATATCCCACGGGGGTTAAATTGAAAAAAGTTGAAAAAACATTTTTTTTTGGACTTAGTCATTTTTCCGGCGTTTATCAGACTTTCAGATAGGGGAAATGTCAGTGAGATTTCCAATTTCAGTTCCAGAGCGATTCGCCCAATGAGTCCTTGATATTTAGTCGTTTTCAGCCAATATTTTGGATTTTTGAAAATTTCACTTTTTTGTGAAAATATCCACTAAATGAGAGAATAATATGTGTGAGGGTACCCCAGGAGATTTCCAAATGTGTGTGGGTAGAATATATATACCACGGGGGTAAAATTGAAAAAAGTTGAAAAATATTTTTTTTTGGACTTAGTCATTTTTCCGGCGTTTATCAGACTTTCACATAGGGGAAATGTCAGTGAGCGTTCCGATTTCAATTCCAGAGCTATCCGCCTAATGATTCCTTGATATTTAGTCGTTTTCAGCCAATTTTCTGGATTTTTGAAAATTTCACTTTTTTGTGAAAATATCCACTAAATGAGGGAATAATATGTGTGAGGGTAGAATATATATCCCACGGGGGTTAAATTGAAAAAAGTTGAAAAAACATTTTTTTTTGGACTTATTCATTTTTCCGGCGTTTATCAGACTTTCAGATAGGGGAAATGTCAGCGAGCTTTCCAATTTCAGTTCCAGAGCGATTCGCCCAATGAGTCGTTGATATTTAGTCGTTTTCAGCCAATATTTTGGATTTTTGAAAATTTCACTTTTTTGTGAAAATATCCACTAAATGAGAGAAAAATATGTGTGAGGGTACCCCAGGAAATTTCCAAATGTGTGTGGGTAGAACATATATCCCACGGGGGTAAAATTGAAAAAAGTTTAAAAAATTTTTTTTTTGGACTTAGTCATTTTTCCGGCGTTTATCAGACTTTCAGATAGGGGAAATGTCAATGAGCGTTACGATTTCAGTTCCAGAGCGATTCGCCCAATAAGTCCTTGATATTTAGTTGTTTTCAGCCAATTTTCTGGATTTTTGAAAATTTCACTTTTTTGTGAAAATATCCACTAAATAAGGGAATAATGTGTGTGAGGGTACCCCAGGAGAGTTCCAAATGTGTGTGGGTAGAATATAAATCCCACGGGGGTAAAATTGAAAAAAGTTTAAAAAATTTTTTTTCTGGACTTAGTCATTTTTCCGGCGTTTATCAGACTTTCAGATAGGGGAAATGTCAGTGAGCGTTCCGATTTCAGTTCCAGAGCGATTTGCCCAATGAGTCCTTGATATTTAGTCGCTTTCAGCCAATTTTCTGGATTTTTGAAAATTTCACTTTTTTGTGAAAATATCCACTAAATGAGGGAATAATATGTGTGAGGGTACCCCAGGAGAGTTCCAAATGTGTGTGGGTAGAACATATATCCCACGGGGGTAAAATTGAAAAAAGTTGCAAAAAAAATTTTTTTTTAGACTTAGTCAATTTTCTGCCGTTTATCAGACTTTCAGATAGGGGAAATGTCAGTGAGCGTTCCAATTTCAGTTCCAGAGCGATTCGCCCAATGAGTCTTTGATATTTAGTCGTTTTCAGCCAATATTTTGGATTTTTGAAAATTTCACTTTTTTGTGAAAATATCCACTAAATGAGGGAATAATATGTGTGAGGGTACCCCAGGAGATTTCCAAATGTGTGTGGGTAGAATATATATACCACGGGCGTAAAATTGAAAAAAGTTGAAAAATATTTTTTTTTGGACTTAGTCATTTTTTCCAGCGTTTATCAGACTTTCAGATAGGGGAAATGTCAGTGAGCGTTCCGATTTCAGTTCCAGAGCGATTCGCCCAATGAGTCCTTGATATTTAGTCGTTTTCAGCTAATATTTTTGATTTTTGAAAATTTCACTTTTTTGTGAAAATATCCACTAAATGAGGGAATAATATGTGTGAGGGTACCCCAGGAGAGTTCCAATTGTGTGTGGGTAGAATATATATCCCACGGGGGTAAAATTGAAAAAAGTTGAAAAAACATTTTTTTTTGGACTTAGTCATTTTTCCGGCGTTTATCAGACTTTCAGATAGGGGAAATGTCAGTGAGCATTCCGATTTCAGTTCCAGAGCGATTCGCCCAATGAGTCCTTGATATTTTGTCGTTTTCAGCTAATATTTTGGATTTTTGAAAATTTCACTTTTTTGTGAAAATATCCACTAAATGAGGGAATAATATGTGTGAGGGTACCCCAGCAGAGTTCCAAATGTGTGTGGGTAGAATATATATCCCACGGGGTAAAATTGAAAAAAGTTGAAAACATTTTTTTTTTGGCCTTAGTCATTTTTCCGGCGTTTATCAGACTTTCAGATAGGAGAAATGTCTGTGAGCATTCCGATTTCAGTTCCAGAGCGATTCGCCCAATGAGTTCTTGTTATTTAGTTGTTTTCAGCCAATTTTCTGGATTTTTGAAAATTTTACTTTTTTGTGAAAATATCCACTAAATGAGGGAATAATATGTGTGAGGGTAGAATATATATCCCACGGGGGTAAAATTGAAAAAAGTTGTAAAAACATTTTTTTTTGGACTTAGTCATTTTTCCGGTGTTTATCAGACTTTCAGATAGGGGAAATGTCAGTGAGCGTTCCGATTTCAGTTCCAGAGCGATTCGCCCAATGAGTCCTTGATATTTAGTCGTTTTCAGCTAATATTTTGGATTTTTGAAAATTTCACTTTTTTGTAAAAATATCCACTAAATGAGGGAATAATATGTGTGAGGGTACCCCAGGAGAGTTCCAAATGTGTGTGGGTAGAATATATATCCCACGGGGGTAAAATTGAAAAAAGTTGAAAACATTTTTTTTTTGGACTTAGTCATTTTTCCGGCGTTTATCAGACTTTCAGATAGGGGAAATGTCTGTGAGCGTTCCGATTTCAGTTCCAGAGCGATTCGCCCAATGAGTTCTTGTTATTTAGTTGTTTTCAGCCAATTTTCTGGATTTTTGAAAATTTAACTTTTTTGTGAAAATATCTACTAAATGAGGGAATAATATGTGTGAGGGTACCCCAGGAGAGTTCCAAATGTGTGTGGGTAGAATATATATCCCACGGGGGTAAAATTGAAAGAAGTTGAAAACATTTTTTTTATGGACTTAGTCATTTTTCCGGCATTTATCAGACTTTCAGATAGGGGAAATGTCAGTGAGCGTTACGATTTCAGATCCAGAGCGATTCGACCAATGAGTCCTTGATATTTAGTCGTTTGCAGCCAATTTTCTGGATTTTTGAAAATTTCACTTTTTTGTGAAAATATCCACTAAATGAGGGAATAATATGTGTGAGGGTACCCCAGGAGAGTTCCAAATGTGTGTGGGTAGAATATATATCCCACGGGGGTAAAATTGAAAAAAGGAGAAAAAAATTATTTTTTGACTTAGTAATTTTTCCGGCGTTTATCAGACTTTCAGATAGGGGAAATGTCAGTGAGCGTTCCGATTTCAGTTCCAGAGCGATTCGCCCAATGAGTTCTTGATATTTAGTCGTTTTCAGCTAATTTTCTGGATTTTTGAAAATTTCACTTTTTTGTGAAAATATCCACTAAATGAGGGAATAATATGTGTGAGGATAAAATATATATCCCACGGGGGTAAAATTGAAAAAAGTTGAAAACATTTTTTTTTGGACTTAGTCATTTTTCTGGCATTTATCAGACTTTCAGATAGGGGAAATGTCAGTGAGCGTTCCGATTTCAGTTCCAGAGCGATTCGCCCAATGAGTTCTTGTTATTTAGTTGTTTTCAGCCAATTTTCTGGATTTTTGAAAATTTTACTTTTTTGTGAAAATATCCACTAAATGAGGGAATAATATGTGTGAGGGTACCCCAGTAGAGTTCCAAATGTGTGTGGGTAGAATATATATCCCACGGGGGTAAAATTGAAAGAAGTTGAAAAAATTTTTTTTATGGACTTAGTCATTTTTCCGGCATTTATCAGACTTTCAGATAGGGGAAATGTCAGTGAGCGTTACGATTTCAGATCCAGAGCGATTCGACCAATGAGTCCTTGATATTTAGTCGTTTGCAGACAATTTTCTGGATTTTTGAAAATTTCACTTTTTTGTGAAAATATCCACTAAATGAGGGAATAATATGTGTGAGGGTAGAATATATATCCCACGGGGGTAAAATTGAAAAAAGTAGAAAAAAATTATTTTTTGACTTAGTCATTTTTCCGGCGTTTATCAGACTTTCAGATAGGGGAAATGTCAGTGAGTGTTCCGATTTCAGTTCCAGAGCGATTCGCCCAATAAGTCCTTGTTTTCAGCCAATTTTCTGGATTTTTGAAAAATTCACTTTTTTGTGAAAATATCCACTAAATGAGAGAATAATATGTGTGAGGGTACCCCAGGAGATTTCCAAATGTGTGTGGGCAGAATATATATCCCACGGGGGTAAAATTGAAAAAAGTTTAAAAATTTTTTTTTTTGGACTTAGTTATTTTTCCGGCGTTTATCAGACTTTCAGATACGGGAAATGTCAATGAGTGTTCCGATTTCAGTTCCAGAGCCATTCGCCCAATAAGTCCTTGATATTTAGTTGTTTTCAGCCAATTTTCTGGATTTTTGAAAATTTAACTTTTTTGTGAAAATATCCACTAAATGAGGGAATAATGTGTGTGAGTGTACCCCAGAAGAGTTCCTAATGTGTGTGGGTAGAATATATATCCCACGGGGGTAAAATTGAAAAAAGTTGAACACATTTTTTTTTGGACTTAGTCATTTTTCCGGCGTTTATCAGACTTTCAGATAGGGGAAATGTCAGTGAGCGTTACGATTTCAGATCCAGAGCGATTCGCCCAATGAGTCCTTGATATTTAGTCGTTTTCAGCCAATTTTCTGGATTTTTGAAAATTTTACTTTTTTGTGAAAATATCCACTAAATGAGGGAATAATATGTGTGAGGGAAGAATATATATCCCACGGGGGTCAAATTGAAAAAAATTTTTTTTTGGACTTAGTCATTTTTCCGGCGTTTATCAGACTTTCAGATAGGGGAAATGTCAGTGAGCGTTCCGATTTCAATTCCAGAGCGATTCGCCCAATGATTCCTTGATATTTAGTCGTTTTCAGCCAATTTTCTGGATTTTTGAAAATTTCACTTTTTTGTGAAAATATCCACTAAATGAGGGAATAATATGTGTGAGGGTAGAATATATATCCCACGGGGTAAAATTGAAAAAAGTTGAAAAAACATTTTTTTTTGGACTTAGTCATTTTTCCGGTGTTTATCAGACTTTCAGATAGGGGAAATGTCAGTGAGCGTTCCGATTTCAGTTCCAGAGCGATTCGCCCAAAGAGTCCTTGATATTTAGTCGTTTTCAGCTAATATTTTGGATTTTTGAAAATTTCACTTTTTTGTGAAAATATCCACTAAATGAGGGAATAATATGTGTGAGGGTACCCCAGGAGAGTTGCAAATGTGTGTGGGTAGAATATATATCCCACGGGGGTAAAATTGAAAAAAGTTTAAAAAAAATTTTTTTTGCACTTAGTCATTTTTCCGGCGTTTATCAGACTTTCAGATAGGGGAAATGTCAGTGAACGTTACGATTTCAGATCCAGAGCGATTCGCCCAATGAGTCCTTGATATTTAGTCGTTTTCAGCCAATTTTCTGGATTTTTGAAAATTTCACTTTTTTGTGAAAATATCCACTAAATGAGGGAATAATATGTGTGAGGGTAGAATATATATCCCACGGGGTAAAATTGAAAAAAGTTGAAAAAACATTTTTTTTTGGACTTAGTCATTTTTCCGGCATTTATCAGACTTTCAGATAGGGGAAATGTCAGTGAGAGTTACGATTTCAGATCCAGAGCGATTCGCAGAATGAGTTCTTGTTATTTAGTTGTTTTCAGCCAATTTTCTGGATTTTTGAAAATTTTACTTTTTTGTGAAAATATCCACTAAATGAGGGAATAATATGTGTGAGGGTAAAACATATATCCCACGGGGGTAAAATTGAAAAAAGTTGAAAACACTTTTTTTTGGACTTAGTCATTTTTCTGGCGTTTATCAGACTTTCAGATAGGGGAAATGTCAGTGAGCGTTCCAATTTCAGTTCCAGAGCGATTCACCCAATGAGTCTTTGATATTTAGACGTTTTCAGCCAATATTTTGGATTTTTGAAAATTTCACTTTTTTGTGAAAATATCCACTAAATGAAGGAATAATATGTGTGAGGGTGCCCCAGGAGAGTTCCAAATGTGTGTGGGTAGAATATATATCCCACGGGGGTAAAATTGAAAAAAGTTGAAAACATTTTTTTTATGGACTTAGTCATTTTTCTGGCATTTATCAGACTTTCAGATAGGGGAAATGTCAGTGAGCGTTACGATTTCAGATCCAGAGCGATTCGCCCAATGAGTCCTTGATATTTAGTCGTTTGCAGCCAATTTTCTGGATTTTTGAAAATTTCACTTTTTTGTGAAAATATCCACTAAATGAGGGAATAATATGTGTGAGGGTAGAATATATATCCCACGGGGGTAAAATTGAAAAAAGTTGAAAAAACATTTTTTTTTGGACTTAGTCATTTTTCTGGCGTTTATCAGACTTTCAGATAGGGGAAATGTGAATGAGTGTTACGATTTCAGTTCCAGAGCGATTCGCCCAATAAGTCCTTGATATTTAGTTGTTTTCAGCCAATTTTCTGGATTTTTGAAAATTTCACTTTTTTGTGAAAATATCCACTAAATGAGGGAATAACATGTGTGAGGGTTCCCCAGGAGAGTTCCAAATGTGTGTGGGTAGAATATATATCCCACGGGGGTAAAATTGAAAAAAGTTGAAAAATTTTTTTTTTCTGGACTTAGTCATTTTTCCGGCGTTTAGCAGACTTTCAGATAGGGGAAATGTCAGTGAGCGTTCCGATTTCAGTTCCAGAGCGATTTGCCCAATGAGTCCTTGATATTTAGTCGCTTTCAGCCAATTTTCTGGATTTTTGAAAATTTCACTTTTTTTGTGAAAATATCCACTAAATGAGGGAATAATATGTGTGAGGGTAAAATATATATCCCACGGGGGTAAAATTGAAAAAAGTTGAAAACATTTTTTTTTGGACTTAGTCATTTTTCTGGCATTTATCAGACTTTCAGATAGGGGAAATGTCAGTGAGCGTTCCAATTTCAGTTCCAGAGCGATTCACCCAATGAGTCTTTGATATTTAGACGTTTTCAGCCAATATTTTGGATTTTTGAAAATTTCACTTTTTTGTGAAAATATCCACTAAATGAAGGAATAATATGTGTGAGGGTACCCCAGGAGAGTTCCAAATGTGTGTGGGTAGAATATATATCCCACGGGGGTAAAATTGAAAAAAGTTGAAAACATTTTTTTTATGGACTTAGTCATTTTTCTGGCGTTTATCAGACTTTCAGATAGGGGAAATGTCAGTGAGCGTTACGATTTCAGATCCAGAGCGATTCGCCCAATGAGTCCTTGATATTTAGACGTTTTCAGCCAATATTTTGGATTTTTGAAAATGTCACTTTTTTGTGAAAATATCCACTAAATGAGAGAATAATATGTGTGAAGGTACCCCAGGAGAGTTCCAAATGTGTGTGGGTAGAATATATATCCCACGGGGGTAAAATTGAAAAAAGTTGAAAAAATTTTTTTTTTGGACTTAGTCATTTTTCCGGCGTTTATCAGACTTTCAGATAGGGGAAATGTCAGCGAGCTTTCCAATTTCAGTTCCAGAGCGATTCGACCAATGAGTCCTTGATGTTTAGTCGTTTTCAGCCAATGTTTTGGATTTTTGAAAATTTCACTTTTTTGTGAAAATATCCACTAAATGAGGGAATAATATGTGTGAGGGTACCCCAGGAGAGTTCCAAATGTGTGTGGGTAGAATATATATCCCACGGGGGTAAAATTGAAAAAAGTTGAAAACATTTTTTTTTGGACTTAGTCATTTTTCAGGCGTTTATCAGACTTTCAGATAGGGGAAATGTCAGCGAGCTTTCCAATTTCAGTTCCAGAGCGATTCGCCCAATGATTCCTTGATATTTAGTCGTTTTCAGCCAATTTTCTGGATTTTTGAAAATTTCACTTTTTTGTGAAAATATCCACTAAATGAGGGAATAATATGTGTGAGGGTAGAATATATATCCCACGGGGGTAAAATTGAAAAAAGTTGAAAAAACATTTTTTTTTGGACTTAGTCATTTTTCCGGCTTTTATCAGACTTTCAGATAGGGGAAATGTCAGTGAGCGTTCCGATTTCAGTTCCAGAGTGATTCGCCCAATGAGTCCTTGATATTTAATCGTTTTCAGCTAATATTTTGGATTTTTGAAAATTTCACTTTTTTGTGAAAATATCCACTAAATAAGGGAATAATATGTGTAAGGGTACCCCAGGAGAGTTCCAAATGTGTGTGGGTAGAATATATATCCCACGGGGGTAAAATTGAAAAAAGTTTAAAAAAAATTTTTTTTGCACTTAGTCATTTTTCCGGCGTTTATCAGACTTTCAGATAGGGGAAATGTCAATGAGCGTTACGATTTCAGTTCCAAAGCGATTCGCCCAATAAGTCCTTTATATTTAGTTGTTTTCAGCCAATTTTCTGGATTTTTGAAAATTTCACTTTTTTGTGAAAATATCCACTAAATGAGGGAATAATATGTGTGAGGGTACCCCAGGAGAGTTCCAAATGTGTGTGGGTAGAATATATATCCCACGGGGGTAAAATTGAAAAAAGTAGAAAAAAATTATTTTTTGACTTAGTCATTTTTCCGGCGTTTATCAGACTTTCAGATAGGGGAAATGTCAGTGAGCGTTCCGATTTCAAGTCCAGAGCAATTCGCCCAATGATTCCTTGATATTTAGTCGTTTTCAGCCAATTTTCTGGATTTTTGAAAATTTCACTTTTTTGTGAAAATATCCACTAAATGAGGGAATAATATGTGTAAGGATAAAATATGTATCCCACGGGGGTAAAATTGAAAAAAGTTGAAAACATTTTTTTTTGGACTTAGTCATTTTTCTGGCGTTTATCAGACTTTCAGATAGGGGAAATGTCAATGAGTGTTCCGATTTCAGTTCCAGAGCGATTCGCCCAATAAGTCCTTGATATTTAGTTGTTTTCAGCCAATTTTCTGGATTTTTGAAAATTTCACTTTTTTGTGAAAATATCCACTAAATGAGAGAATAATATGTGTGAGGGTACCCCAGGAGATTTCCAAATGTGTGTGGGCAGTATATATATCCCACGGGGGTAAAATTGAAAAAAGTTTAAAAAATTTTTTTTTTGGACTTAGTCATTTTTCCGGCGTTTATCAGACTTTCAGATAGGGGAAATGTCAATGAATGTTCCGATTTCAGTTCCAGAGCGATTCGCCCATTGAGTCCTTGATATTTAGTCGTTTTCAGCCAATATTTTGGATTTTTGAAAATTTCACTTTTTTGTGAAAATATCCACTAAATGAGGGAATAATATTTGTGAGGGTACCCCAGGAGAGTTCCAAATGTGTGTGGGTAGAATATATATCCCACGGGGGTAAAATTGAAAAAAGTTGAAAACATTTTTTTTTGGACTTAGTCATTTTTCCGGCGTTTATCAGAATTTCAGATAGGGGAAATGTCAGTGAGCGTTACGATTTCAGATCCAGAGCGATTCGCCCAATGAGTCCTTGATATTTAGTCGTTTTCAGCCAATTTTCTGGATTTTTGAAAATTTTACTTTTTTGTGAAAATATCCACTAAATGAGGGAATAATATGTGTGAGGGTAGAATATATATCCCACGGGGGTCAAATTGAAAAAAATTTTTTTTTGGACTTAGTCATTTTTCCGGCATTTATCAGACTTTCAGATAGGGGAAATGTCAGTGAGCGTTCCGATTTCAATTCCAGAGCGATTCGCCCAATGATTCCTTGATATTTAGTCGTTTTCAGCCAATTTTCTGGATTTTTGAAAATTTCACTTTTTTGTGAAAATATCCACTAAATGAGGGAATAATATGTGTGAGGGTAGAATATATATCCCACGGGGGTAAAATTGAAAAAAGTTGAAAAAACATTTTTTTTTGGACTTAGTCATTTTTCCGGCTTTTATCAGACTTTCAGATAGGGGAAATGTCAGTGAGCGTTCCGATTTCAGTTCCAGAGTGATTCGCCCAATGAGTCCTTGATATTTAATCGTTTTCAGCTAATATTTTGGATTTTTGAAAATTTCACTTTTTTGTGAAAATATCCACTAAATGAGGGAATAATATGTGTGAGGGTACCCCAGGAGAGTTGCAAATGTGTGTGGGTAGAATATATATCCCACGGAGGTAAAATTGAAAAAAGTTGAAAACATTTTTTTTTTGGACTTAGTCATTTTCCCGGCGTTTATCAGACTTTCAGATAGGGGAAATGTCTGTGAGCATTCCGATTTCAGTTCCAGAGCGATTCGCCCAATGAGTTCTTGTTATTTAGTTGTTTTCAGCCAATTTTCTGGATTTTTGAAAATTTCACTTTTTTGTGAAAATATCCACTAAATGAGGGAATAATATGTGTGAGGGTAGAATATATATCCCACGGGGTAAAATTGAAAAAAGTTGAAAAAACATTTTTTTTTGGACTTAGTCATTTTTCCGGTGTTTATCAGACTTTCAGATAGGGGAAATGTCAGTGAGCGTTCCGATTTCAGTTCCAGAGCGATTCGCCCAATGAGTCCTTGATATTTAGTCGTTTTCAGCTAATATTTTGGAATTTTGAAAATTTCACTTTTTTGTGAAAATATCCACTAAATGAGGGAATAATATGTGTGAGGGTACCCCAGGAGAGTTCCAAATGTGTGTGGGTAGAATATATATCCCACGGGGGTAAAATTGAAAGAAGATGAAAACATTTTTTTTATGGACTTAGTCATTTTTCCGGCATTTATCAGACTTTCAGATAGGGAAAATGTCAGTGAGCGTTACGATTTCAGATCCAGAGCGATTCGCCCAATGAGTCCTTGATATTTAGTCGTTTTCAGCCAATTTTCTGGATTTTTTAAAATTTCACTTTTTTGTGAAAATATCCACTAAATGAGGGAATAATATGTGTGAGGGTAGAATATATATCCCACGGGGGTAAAATTGAAAAAAGTTGAAAAAACATTTTTTTTTGGACTTAGTCATTTTTCTGGCGTTTATCAGACTTTCAGATAGGGGAAATGTCAGTGAGCGTTCCAATTTCAGTTCCAGAGCGATTCGCCCAATGAGTCTTTGATATTTAGTCGTTTTCAGCCAATATTTTGGATTTTTGAAAATTTCACTTTTTTGTGAACATATCCACTAAATGAGGGAATAATATTTGTGAGGGTACCCCAGGAGAGTTCCAAATGTGTGTGGGTAGAATATATATCCCGCGGGGGTAAAATTGAAAAAAGTTGAAAACATTTTTTTTTGGACTTAGTCATTTTTCCGGCGTTTATCAGACTTTCAGATAGGGGAAATGTCAGTGAGCGTTACGATTTCAGATCCAGAGCGATTCACCCAATGAGTCCTTGATATTTAGTCGTTTTCAGCCAATTTTCTGGATTTTTGAAAATTTTACTTTTTTGTGAAAATATCCACTAAATGAGGGAATAATATGTGTGAGGGTAGAATATATATCCCATGGGGGTCAAATTGAAAAAAATTTTTTTTTTTGACTTAGTCATTTTTCCGGCGTTTATCAGACTTTCAGATAGGGGAAATGTCAGTGAGCGTTCCGATTTCAATTCCAGAGCGATTCGCCCAATGATTCCTTAATATTTAGTCGTTTTCAGCCAATTTTCTGGATTTTTGAAAATTTCACTTTTTTGTGAAAATATCCACTAAATGAGGGAATAATATGTGTGAGGGTAGAATATATATCCCACGGGGGTAAAATTGAAAAAAGTTGAAAAAACATTTTTTTTTGGACTTAGTCATTTTTCTGGCGTTTATCAGACTTTCAGATAGGGGAAATGTGAATGAGCGTTACGATTTCAGTTCCAGAGCGATTCGCCCAATAAGTCCTTGATATTTAGTTGTTTTCAGCCAATTTTCTGGATTTTTGAAAATTTCACTTTTTTGTGAAAATATCCACTAAATGAGGGAATAATATGTGTGAGGGTAAAATATATAACCCACGGGGGTAAAATTGAAAAAAGTTGAAAACATTTTTTTTTGGACTTAGTCATTTTTCTGGCGTTTATCAGACTTTCAGATAGGGGAAATGTCAGTGAGCGTTCCAATTTCAGTTCCAGAGCGATTCAGCCAATGAGTCTTTGATATTTAGACGTTTTCAGCCAATATTTTGGATTTTTGAAAATTTCACTTTTTTGTGAAAATATCCACTAAATGAAGGAATAATATGTGTGAGGGTACCCCAGGAGATTTCCAAATGTGTGTGGGTAGAATATATATCTCACCGGGGTAAAATTTAAAAAAGTTTAAAAAATTTTTTTTTTGGACTTAGTCATTTTTCCGGCGTTTATCAGACTTTCAGATAGGGGAAATGTCAGTGAGCGTTCCAATTTCAGTTCCAGAGCGAGTCGCCCAATGAGTCTTTGATATTTAATCGTTTTCAGACAATATTTTGGATTTTTGAAAATTTCACTTTTTTGTGAAAATATCCACTAAATGAGGGAATAATATGTGTGAGGGTACCCCAGGAGAGTTCCAAATGTGTGTGGGTAGAATATATATCCCATGGGGGTAAAATTGAAAAAAGTTGCAAAAAAAATTTTTTTTGGACTTAGTCATTTTTCTGCCGTTTATCAGACTTTCAGATAGGGGAAATGTCAGTGAGCGTTCCAATTTCAGTTCCAGAGCGATTTGCCCAATGAGTCCTTGATATTTAGTCGTTTTCAGCCAATTTTCTGGATTTTTGAAAATTTCACTTTTTTGTGAAAATATCCACTAAATGAGGGAATAATATGTGTGAGGGTACCCCAGGAGAGTTCCAAATGTGTGTGGGTAGAATATATATCCCACGGGGGTAAAATTGAAAAAAGTTGAAAAACATTATTTTTGGGACTTAGTAATTTTTCCGGCGTTTATCAGACTTTCAGATAGGGGAAATGTCAGTGAGCGTTCCGATTTCAGTTCCAGAGCGATTCACCCAATGAGTTCTTGATATTTAGTCGTTTTCAGCCAATTTTCTGGATTTTTGAAAATTTCACTTTTTTGTGAAAGAATCCACTAAATGAGGGAATAATATGTCTGAGGGTAGAATATATATCCCACGGGGGTAAAATTGAAAAAAGTTGAAAACATTTTTTTTTGGACTTAGTCATTTTTCCGGCGTTTTATCAGACTTTCAGATAGGGGAAATGTCAGTGAGCGTTCCGATTTCAGTCCCAGAGCGATTTGCCCAATGAGTCCTTGATATTTAGTCGCTTTCAGCCAATTTTCTGGATTTTTGAAAATTTCACTTTTTTTGTGAAAATATCCACTAAATGAGGGAATAATATGTGTGAGGGTAAAACATATATCCCACGGGGGTAAAATTGAAAAAAGTTGAAAACACTTTTTTTTGGACTTAGTCATTTTTCTGGCGTTTATCAGACTTTCAGATAGGGGAAATGTGAATGAGCGTTACGATTTCAGTTCCAGAGCGATTCGCCCAATAAGTCCTTGATATTTAGTTGTTTTCAGCCAATTTTCTGGATTTTTGAAAATTTCACTTTTTTGTGAAAATATCCACTAAATGAGGGAATAATATGTGTGAGGGTAAAATATATAACCCACGGGGGTAAAATTGAAAAAAGTTGAAAACATTTTTTTTTGGACTTAGTCATTTTTCTGGCGTTTATCAGACTTTCAGATAGGGGAAATGTCAGTGAGCGTTCCAATTTCAGTTCCAGAGCGATTCAGCCAATGAGTCTTTGATATTTAGACGTTTTCAGCCAATATTTTGGATTTTTGAAAATTTCACTTTTTTGTGAAAATATCCACTAAATGAAGGAATAATATGTGTGAGGGTACCCCAGGAGATTTCCAAATGTGTGTGGGTAGAATATATATCTCACCGGGGTAAAATTTAAAAAAGTTTAAAAAATTTTTTTTTTGGACTTAGTCATTTTTCCGGCGTTTATCAGACTTTCAGATAGGGGAAATGTCAGTGAGCGTTCCAATTTCAGTTCCAGAGCGAGTCGCCCAATGAGTCTTTGATATTTAATCGTTTTCAGACAATATTTTGGATTTTTGAAAATTTCACTTTTTTGTGAAAATATCCACTAAATGAGGGAATAATATGTGTGAGGGTACCCCAGGAGAGTTCCAAATGTGTGTGGGTAGAATATATATCCCATGGGGGTAAAATTGAAAAAAGTTGCAAAAAAAATTTTTTTTGGACTTAGTCATTTTTCTGCCGTTTATCAGACTTTCAGATAGGGGAAATGTCAGTGAGCGTTCCAATTTCAGTTCCAGAGCGATTTGCCCAATGAGTCCTTGATATTTAGTCGTTTTCAGCCAATTTTCTGGATTTTTGAAAATTTCACTTTTTTGTGAAAATATCCACTAAATGAGGGAATAATATGTGTGAGGGTACCCCAGGAGAGTTCCAAATGTGTGTGGGTAGAATATATATCCCACGGGGGTAAAATTGAAAAAAGTTGAAAAACATTATTTTTGGGACTTAGTAATTTTTCCGGCGTTTATCAGACTTTCAGATAGGGGAAATGTCAGTGAGCGTTCCGATTTCAGTTCCAGAGCGATTCACCCAATGAGTTCTTGATATTTAGTCGTTTTCAGCCAATTTTCTGGATTTTTGAAAATTTCACTTTTTTGTGAAAGAATCCACTAAATGAGGGAATAATATGTCTGAGGGTAGAATATATATCCCACGGGGGTAAAATTGAAAAAAGTTGAAAACATTTTTTTTTGGACTTAGTCATTTTTCCGGCGTTTTATCAGACTTTCAGATAGGGGAAATGTCAGTGAGCGTTCCGATTTCAGTCCCAGAGCGATTTGCCCAATGAGTCCTTGATATTTAGTCGCTTTCAGCCAATTTTCTGGATTTTTGAAAATTTCACTTTTTTTGTGAAAATATCCACTAAATGAGGGAATAATATGTGTGAGGGTAAAACATATATCCCACGGGGGTAAAATTGAAAAAAGTTGAAAACACTTTTTTTTGGACTTAGTCATTTTTCTGGCGTTTATCAGACTTTCAGATAGGGGAAATGTCAGTGAGCGTTCCAATTTCAGTTCCAGAGCGATTCACCCAATGAGTCTTTGATATTTAGACGTTTTCAGCCAATATTTTGGATTTTTGAAAATTTCACTTTTTTGTGAAAATATCCACTAAATGAAGGAATAATATGTGTGAGGGTGCCCCAGGAGAGTTCCAAATGTGTGTGGGTAGAATATATATCCCACGGGGGTAAAATTGAAAAAAGTTGAAAACATTTTTTTTATGGACTTAGTCATTTTTCTGGCATTTATCAGACTTTCAGATAGGGGAAATGTGAATGAGCTTTACGATTTCAGTTCCAGAGCGATTCGCCCAATAAGTCCTTGATATTTAGTTGTTTTCAGCCAATTTTCTGGATTTTTGAAAATTTCACTTTTTTGTGAAAATATCCACTAAATGAGGGAATAATATGTGTGAGGGTACCCCAGGAGAGTTCCAAATGTGTGTGGGTAGAATATATATCCCACGGGGGTAAAATTGAAAAAAGTTGAAAAATTTTTTTTTTCTGGACTTAGTCATTTTTCTGGCGTTTATCAGACTTTCAGATAGGGGAAATGTCAGTGAGCGTTACGATTTCAGATCCAGAGCGATTCGCCCAATGAGTCCTTGATATTTAGACGTTTTCAGCCAATATTTTGGATTTTTGAAAATGTCACTTTTTTGTGAAAATATCCACTAAATGAGAGAATAATATGTGTGAAGGTACCCCAGGAGAGTTCCAAATGTGTGTGGGTAGAATATATATCCCACGGGGGTAAAATTGAAAAAAGTTGAAAAAATTTTTTTTTTGGACTTAGTCATTTTTCCGGCGTTTATCAGACTTTCAGATAGGGGAAATGTCAGCGAGCTTTCCAATTTCAGTTCCAGAGCGATTCGACCAATGAGTCCTTGATATTTAGTCGTTTTCAGCCAATGTTTTGGATTTTTGAAAATTTCACTTTTTTGTGAAAATATCCACTAAATGAGAGAATAATATGTGTGAGGGTACCCCAGGAGATTTCCAAATGTGTGTGGGTAGAATATATATCCCACGGGGGTAAAATTGAAAAAAGTTGAAAACATTTTTTTTTGGACTTAGTCATTTTTCGGGCGTTTATCAGACTTTCAGATAGGGGAAATGTCAGCGAGCTTTCCAATTTCAATTCCAGAGCGATTCGCCCAATGAGTCCTTGATATTTAGTCGTTTTCAGCCAATATTTTGGATTTTTGAAAATTTTACTTTTTTGTGAAAATATCCACTAAATGAGGGAATAATATGTGTGAGGGTACCCCAGGAGAGTTCCAAATGTGTGTGGGTAGAATATATATCCCATGGGGGTAAAATTGAAAAAAGTTGCAAACAAATTTTTTTTTGGACTTAGTCATTTTTCTGCCGTTTATCAGACTTTCAGATAGGGGAAATGTCAGTGAGCGTTCCAATTTCAGTTCCAGAGCGATTCGCCCAATGAGTCTTTGATATTTAGTCGTTTTCAGCCAATATTTTGTATTTTTGAAAATTTCACTTTTTTGTGAAAGTATCCACTAAATGAGGGAATAATATGTGTGAGGGTACCCCAGGAGATTTCCAAATGTGTGTGGGTAGAATATATATCTCACCGGGGTAAAATTTAAAAAAGTTTAAAAAATTTTTTTTTTGGACTTAGTCATTTTTCCAGCGTTTATCAGACTTTCAGATAGGGGAAATGTCAGTGAGCGTTCCAATTTCAGTTCCAAAGCGATTCGCCCAATGAGTCTTTGATATTTAATAGTTTTCAGACAATATTTTGGATTTTTGAAAATTTCACTTTTTTGTGAAAATATCCACTAAATGAGGGAATAATATGTGTGAGGGTACCCCAGGAGAGTTCAAAATGTGTGTGGGTAGAATATATATCCCATGGGGGTAAAATTGAAAAAAGTTGCAAAAAAAATTTTTTTTGGACTTAGTCATTTTTCTGCCGTTTATCAGACTTTCAGATAGGGGAAATGTCAGTGAGCGTTCCAATTTCAGTTCCAGAGCGATTTGCCCAATGAGTCCTTGATATTTAGTCGTTTTCAGCCAATTTTCTGGATTTTTGAAAATTTCACTTTTTTGTGAAAATATCCACTAAATGAGGGAATAATATGTGTGAGGGTACCCCAGGAGAGTTCCAAATGTGTGTGGGTAGAATATATATCCCACGGGGGTAAAATTGAAAAAAGTTGAAAAACATTATTTTTGGGACTTAGTAATTTTTCCGGCGTTTATCAGACTTTCAGATAGGGGAAATGTCAGTGAGCGTTCCGATTTCAGTTCCAGAGCGATTCACCCAATGAGTTCTTGATATTTAGTCGTTTTCAGCCAATTTTCTGGATTTTTGAAAATTTCACTTTTTTGTGAAAGAATCCACTAAATGAGGGAATAATATGTCTGAGGGTAGAATATATATCCCACGGGGGTAAAATTGAAAAAAGTTGAAAACATTTTTTTTTGGACTTAGTCATTTTTCCGGCGTTTATCAGACTTTCAGATAGGGGAAATGTCAGTGAGCGTTCCGATTTCAATTCCAGAACGATTCGCCCAATGAGTGCTTGATATTTAGTCGTTTTCAGCCAAGTTCTGGATTTTTGAAAATTTCACTTTTTTGTGAAAATATCCACTAATTGAGGAAATAATATGTGTGAGGGTACCCCAGGAGAGTTCCAAATGTGTGTGGGTAGAATATATATCCCACGGGGGTAAAATTGAAAAAAGTTGAAAACATTTTTTTTATGGACTTAGTCATTTTTCCGGCGTTTATCAGACTTTCAGATAGGGGAAATGTCAGTGAGCGTTACGATTTCAGATCCAGAGCGATTCGCCCAATGAGTCCTTGATATTTAGTCGTTTTCAGCCAATTTTCTGGATTTTTGAAAATTTCACTTTTTTGTGAAAATATCCACTAAATGAGGGAATAATATGTGTGAGGGTACCCCAGGAGAGTTCCAAATGTGTGTGGGTAGAATATATATCCAACGGGGGTAAAATTGAAAAAAGTTGAAAAAAATTTTTTTTTGGACTTAGTCATTTTTCTGGCGTTTATCAGACTTTCAGATAGGGGAAATGTCAGTGAGCATTCCGATTTCAATTCCAGAGCGATTCGCCCAATGATTCCCTGATATTTAGTCGTTTTCAGCCAATTTTCTGGATTTTTGAAAATTTCATTTTTTTGTGAAAATATCCACTAAATGAGGGAATAATATGTGTGAGGGTACCCCAGGAGAGTTCCAAATGTGTGTGGGTAGAATATATATCCCACGGGGGTAAAATTGAAAAAAGTTGAAAACATTTTTTTTTTGGACTTAGTCATTTTTCTGGCGTTTGTCAGACTTTCAGATAGGGAAAATGTCAGTGAGCGTTCTGATTTCAGTCCCAGAACGATGCTCCGAATGAGTCCTTGATATTTAGTCGTTTTCAACCAATATTTTGGATTTTTGAAAATTTCACTTTTTTGTGAAAATATCCACTAAATGAGGGAATAATATGTGTGAGGGCACCCCAGGAGAGTTCCAAATGTGTGTGGGTAGAATATATATCCCACGGGGTAAAATTGAAAAAAGTTGAAAAAAATTATTTTTGGGACTTAGTAATTTTTCCTGCGTTTATCAGACTTTCAGATACGGGAAATGTCAGTGAGAGTTCCAATTTCAATTCCAGAACGATTCGCCCAATGAGTCCATGATATTTAGTCGTTTTCAGCCAAGTTCTGGATTTTTGAAAATTTCACTTTTTTGTGAAAATATCCACTAATTGAGGAAATAATATGTGTGAGGGTACCCCAGGAGAGTTCCAAATGTGTGTGGGTAGAATATATATCCCACGGGGGTAAAATTGAAAAAAGTTGAAAACATTTTTTTTATGGACTTAGTCATTTTTCCGGCGTTTATCAGACTTTCAGATAGGGGAAATGTCAGTGAGCGTTACGATTTCAGATCCAGAGCGATTCGCCCAATGAGTCCTTGATATTTAGTCGTTTTCAGCCAATATTTTGCATTTTTGAAAATGTCACTTTTTTGAGAAAATATCCACTAAATGAGGGAATAATATGTGTGAGGGTACCCCAGGAGAGTTCCAAATGTGTGTGGGTAGAATATATATCCCACGGGGTGAAATTGAAAAAAGTTGAAAAAAATTTTTTTTTGGACTTAGTCATTTTTCCGGCATTTATCAGACTTTCAGATAGGGGAAATGTCAGTGAGCATTCCGATTTCAGTTACAGAGCGATTTGCCCAATGAGTCCTTGATATTTAGTCGCTCTCAGCCAATTTTCTGGATTTTTGAAAATTTCACTTTTTTGTGAAAATATCCACTAAATGAGGGAATAATATGTGTGAGGGTAGAATATATATCCCACGGGGGTAAAATTGAAAAAAGTTGAAAACATTTTTTTTTGGACTTAGTCATTTTTTCTGCGTTTAACAGACTTTCAGATAGGGGAAATGTCAGTGAGCATTCCGATTTCAGTTCCAGAGCGATTCGCCCAATGAGTCCTTGATATTTAGTTGCTTTCAGCCAATTTTCTGGATTTTTGAAAATTTCACTTTTTTGTGAAAATATCCACTAATTGAGGAAATAATATGTGTGAGGGTAACCCAGGAGAGTTCCAAATGTGTGTGGGTAGAATATATATCCCACGGGGGTAAAATTGAAAAAAGTTGAAAACATTTTTTTTATGGACTTAGTCATTTTTCTGGCGTTTGTCAGACTTTCAGATAGGGAAAATGTCAGTGAGCGTTCTGATTTCAGATCCAGAGCGATTCGCCGAATGAGTCCTTGATATTTAGTCGTTTTCAGCCAATTTTCTGGATTTTTGAAAATTTCACTTTTTTGTGAAAATATCCACTAAATGAGGGAATAATATGTGTGAGGGTAACCCAGGAGAGTTCCAAATGTGTGTGGGTAGAATATATATCCAACGGGGGTAAAATTGAAAAAAGTTGAAAAAAATTTTTTTTTGGACTTAGTCATTTTTCTGGCGTTTGTCAGACTTTCAGATAGGGAAAATGTCAGTGAGCGTTCTGATTTCAGTCCCAGAGCGATTCGCCCAATGAGTTCTTGATATTTAGTCGTTTTCATCCAATTTTCTGGATTTTTGAAAATTTCACTTTTTTGTGAAAGAATCCACTAAATGAGGGAATAATATGTCTGAGGGTAGAATATATATCCCACGGGGGTAAAATTGAAAAAAGTTGAAAACATTTTTTTTTGGACTTAGTCATTTTTCCGGCGTTTATCAGACTTTCAGATAGGGGAAATGTCAGTGAGCTTTCCAATTTCAGTTCCAAAGCGATTGGCCCAATGAGTCCTTGATATTTATTCGTTTTCAGCCAATTTTCTAGATTTTTGAAAATTTCACTTTTTTGTGAAAATATCCACTAAATGAGAGAATAATATGTGTGAGGGTACCCCAGGAGATTTCCAAATGTGTGTGGGTAGAATATATATCCCACGGGGGTAAAATTGAAAAAAGTTGAAAACATTTTTTTTTGGACTTAGTCATTTTTCGGGCGTTTATCAGACTTTCAGATAGGGGAAATGTCAGTGAGCTTTCCAATTTCAATTCCAGAGCGATTCGCCCAATGAGTCCTTGATATTTAGTCGTTTTCAGCCAATATTTTGGATTTTTGAAAATTTTACTTTTTTGTGAAAATATCCACTAAATGAGGGAATAATATGTGTGAGGGTACCCCAGGAGAGTTCCAAATGTGTGTGGGTAGAATATATATCCCATGGGGGTAAAATTGAAAAAAGTTGCAAACAAATTTTTTTTTGGACTTAGTCATTTTTCTGCCGTTTATCAGACTTTCAGATAGGGGAAATGTCAGTGAGCGTTCCAATTTCAGTTCCAGAGCGATTCGCCCAATGAGTCTTTGATATTTAGTCGTTTTCAGCCAATATTTTGTATTTTTGAAAATTTCACTTTTTTGTGAAAGTATCCACTAAATGAGGGAATAATATGTGTGAGGGTACCCCAGGAGATTTCCAAATGTGTGTGGGTAGAATATATATCTCACCGGGGTAAAATTTAAAAAAGTTTAAAAAATTTTTTTTTTGGACTTAGTCATTTTTCCAGCGTTTATCAGACTTTCAGATAGGGGAAATGTCAGTGAGCGTTCCAATTTCAGTTCCAAAGCGATTCGCCCAATGAGTCTTTGATATTTAATCGTTTTCAGACAATATTTTGGATTTTTGAAAATTTCACTTTTTTGTGAAAATATCCACTAAATGAGGGAATAATATGTGTGAGGGTACCCCAGGAGAGTTCAAAATGTGTGTGGGTAGAATATATATCCCATGGGGGTAAAATTGAAAAAAGTTGCAAAAAAAATTTTTTTTGGACTTAGTCATTTTTCTGCCGTTTATCAGACTTTCAGATAGGGGAAATGTCAGTGAGCGTTCCAATTTCAGTTCCAGAGCGATTTGCCCAATGAGTCCTTGATATTTAGTCGTTTTCAGCCAATTTTCTGGATTTTTGAAAATTTCACTTTTTTGTGAAAATATCCACTAAATGAGGGAATAATATGTGTGAGGGTACCCCAGGAGAGTTCCAAATGTGTGTGGGTAGAATATATATCCCACGGGGGTAAAATTGAAAAAAGTTGAAAAACATTATTTTTGGGACTTAGTAATTTTTCCGGCGTTTATCAGACTTTCAGATAGGGGAAATGTCAGTGAGCGTTCCGATTTCAGTTCCAGAGCGATTCACCCAATGAGTTCTTGATATTTAGTCGTTTTCAGCCAATTTTCTGGATTTTTGAAAATTTCACTTTTTTGTGAAAGAATCCACTAAATGAGGGAATAATATGTCTGAGGGTAGAATATATATCCCACGGGGGTAAAATTGAAAAAAGTTGAAAACATTTTTTTTTGGACTTAGTCATTTTTCCGGCGTTTATCAGACTTTCAGATAGGGGAAATGTCAGTGAGCGTTCCGATTTCAATTCCAGAACGATTCGCCCAATGAGTGCTTGATATTTAGTCGTTTTCAGCCAAGTTCTGGATTTTTGAAAATTTCACTTTTTTGTGAAAATATCCACTAATTGAGGAAATAATATGTGTGAGGGTACCCCAGGAGAGTTCCAAATGTGTGTGGGTAGAATATATATCCCACGGGGGTAAAATTGAAAAAAGTTGAAAACATTTTTTTTATGGACTTAGTCATTTTTCCGGCGTTTATCAGACTTTCAGATAGGGGAAATGTCAGTGAGCGTTACGATTTCAGATCCAGAGCGATTCGCCCAATGAGTCCTTGATATTTAGTCGTTTTCAGCCAATTTTCTGGATTTTTGAAAATTTCACTTTTTTGTGAAAATATCCACTAAATGAGGGAATAATATGTGTGAGGGTACCCCAGGAGAGTTCCAAATGTGTGTGGGTAGAATATATATCCAACGGGGGTAAAATTGAAAAAAGTTGAAAAAAATTTTTTTTTGGACTTAGTCATTTTTCTGGCGTTTATCAGACTTTCAGATAGGGGAAATGTCAGTGAGCATTCCGATTTCAATTCCAGAGCGATTCGCCCAATGATTCCCTGATATTTAGTCGTTTTCAGCCAATTTTCTGGATTTTTGAAAATTTCATTTTTTTGTGAAAATATCCACTAAATGAGGGAATAATATGTGTGAGGGTACCCCAGGAGAGTTCCAAATGTGTGTGGGTAGAATATATATCCCACGGGGGTAAAATTGAAAAAAGTTGAAAACATTTTTTTTTTGGACTTAGTCATTTTTCTGGCGTTTGTCAGACTTTCAGATAGGGAAAATGTCAGTGAGCGTTCTGATTTCAGTCCCAGAGCGATGCTCCGAATGAGTCCTTGATATTTAGTCGTTTTCAACCAATATTTTGGATTTTTGAAAATTTCACTTTTCTGTGAAAATATCCACTAAATGAGGGAATAATATGTGTGAGGGCACCCCAGGAGAGTTCCAAATGTGTGTGGGTAGAATATATATCCCACGGGGTAAAATTGAAAAAAGTTGAAAAAAATTATTTTTGGGACTTAGTAATTTTTCCGGCGTTTATCAGACTTTCAGATAGGGGAAATGTCAGTGAGCGTTCCGATTTCAGTTCCAGAGCGATTCACCCAATGAGTTCTTGATATTTAGTCGTTTTCAGCCAATTTTCTGGATTTTTGAAAATTTCACTTTTTTGTGAAAGAATCCACTAAATGAGGGAATAATATGTCTGAGGGTAGAATATATATCCCACGGGGGTAAAATTGAAAAAAGTTGAAAACATTTTTTTTTGGACTTAGTCATTTTTCCGGCGTTTATCAGACTTTCAGATAGGGGAAATGTCAGTGAGCGTTCCGATTTCAATTCCAGAACGATTCGCCCAATGAGTGCTTGATATTTAGTCGTTTTCAGCCAAGTTCTGGATTTTTGAAAATTTCACTTTTTTGTGAAAATATCCACTAATTGAGGAAATAATATGTGTGAGGGTACCCCAGGAGAGTTCCAAATGTGTGTGGGTAGAATATATATCCCACGGGGGTAAAATTGAAAAAAGTTGAAAACATTTTTTTTATGGACTTAGTCATTTTTCCGGCGTTTATCAGACTTTCAGATAGGGGAAATGTCAGTGAGCGTTACGATTTCAGATCCAGAGCGATTCGCCCAATGAGTCCTTGATATTTAGTCGTTTTCAGCCAATTTTCTGGATTTTTGAAAATTTCACTTTTTTGTGAAAATATCCACTAAATGAGGGAATAATATGTGTGAGGGTACCCCAGGAGAGTTCCAAATGTGTGTGGGTAGAATATATATCCAACGGGGGTAAAATTGAAAAAAGTTGAAAAAAATTTTTTTTTGGACTTAGTCATTTTTCTGGCGTTTATCAGACTTTCAGATAGGGGAAATGTCAGTGAGCATTCCGATTTCAATTCCAGAGCGATTCGCCCAATGATTCCCTGATATTTAGTCGTTTTCAGCCAATTTTCTGGATTTTTGAAAATTTCATTTTTTTGTGAAAATATCCACTAAATGAGGGAATAATATGTGTGAGGGTACCCCAGGAGAGTTCCAAATGTGTGTGGGTAGAATATATATCCCACGGGGGTAAAATTGAAAAAAGTTGAAAACATTTTTTTTTTGGACTTAGTCATTTTTCTGGCGTTTGTCAGACTTTCAGATAGGGAAAATGTCAGTGAGCGTTCTGATTTCAGTCCCAGAGCGATGCTCCGAATGAGTCCTTGATATTTAGTCGTTTTCAACCAATATTTTGGATTTTTGAAAATTTCACTTTTCTGTGAAAATATCCACTAAATGAGGGAATAATATGTGTGAGGGCACCCCAGGAGAGTTCCAAATGTGTGTGGGTAGAATATATATCCCACGGGGTAAAATTGAAAAAAGTTGAAAAAAATTATTTTTGGGACTTAGTAATTTTTCCTGCGTTTATCAGACTTTCAGATACGGGAAATGTCAGTGAGAGTTCCAATTTCAATTCCAGAACGATTCGCCCAATGAGTCCATGATATTTAGTCGTTTTCAGCCAAGTTCTGGATTTTTGAAAATTTCACTTTTTTGTGAAAATATCCACTAATTGAGGAAATAATATGTGTGAGGGTACCCCAGGAGAGTTCCAAATGTGTGTGGGTAGAATATATATCCCACGGGGGTAAAATTGAAAAAAGTTGAAAACATTTTTTTTTGGACTTAGTCATTTTTCCGGCGTTTATCAGACTTTCAGATAGGGGAAATGTCAGTGAGCTTTCCAATTTCAGTTCCAAAGCGATTGGCCCAATGAGTCCTTGATATTTAGTCGTTTTCAGCCAATTTTCTAGATTTTTGAAAATTTCACTTTTTTGTGAAAATATCCACTAAATGAGAGAATAATATGTGTGAGGGTACCCCAGGAGATTTCCAAATGTGTGTGGGTAGAATATATATCCCACGGGGGTAAAATTGAAAAAAGTTGAAAACATTTTTTTTTGGACTTAGTCATTTTTCGGGCGTTTATCAGACTTTCAGATAGGGGAAATGTCAGCGAGCTTTCCAATTTCAATTCCAGAGCGATTCGCCCAATGAGTCCTTGATATTTAGTCGTTTTCAGCCAATATTTTGGATTTTTGAAAATTTTACTTTTTTGTGAAAATATCCACTAAATGAGGGAATAATATGTGTGAGGGTACCCCAGGAGAGTTCCAAATGTGTGTGGGTAGAATATATATCCCATGGGGGTAAAATTGAAAAAAGTTGCAAACAAATTTTTTTTTGGACTTAGTCATTTTTCTGCCGTTTATCAGACTTTCAGATAGGGGAAATGTCAGTGAGCGTTCCAATTTCAGTTCCAGAGCGATTCGCCCAATGAGTCTTTGATATTTAGTCGTTTTCAGCCAATATTTTGTATTTTTGAAAATTTCACTTTTTTGTGAAAGTATCCACTAAATGAGGGAATAATATGTGTGAGGGTACCCCAGGAGATTTCCAAATGTGTGTGGGTAGAATATATATCTCACCGGGGTAAAATTTAAAAAAGTTTAAAAAATTTTTTTTTTGGACTTAGTCATTTTTCCAGCGTTTATCAGACTTTCAGATAGGGGAAATGTCAGTGAGCGTTCCAATTTCAGTTCCAAAGCGATTCGCCCAATGAGTCTTTGATATTTAATCGTTTTCAGACAATATTTTGGATTTTTGAAAATTTCACTTTTTTGTGAAAATATCCACTAAATGAGGGAATAATATGTGTGAGGGTACCCCAGGAGAGTTCAAAATGTGTGTGGGTAGAATATATATCCCATGGGGGTAAAATTGAAAAAAGTTGCAAAAAAAATTTTTTTTGGACTTAGTCATTTTTCTGCCGTTTATCAGACTTTCAGATAGGGGAAATGTCAGTGAGCGTTCCAATTTCAGTTCCAGAGCGATTTGCCCAATGAGTCCTTGATATTTAGTCGTTTTCAGCCAATTTTCTGGATTTTTGAAAATTTCACTTTTTTGTGAAAATATCCACTAAATGAGGGAATAATATGTGTGAGGGTACCCCAGGAGAGTTCCAAATGTGTGTGGGTAGAATATATATCCCACGGGGGTAAAATTGAAAAAAGTTGAAAAACATTATTTTTGGGACTTAGTAATTTTTCCGGCGTTTATCAGACTTTCAGATAGGGGAAATGTCAGTGAGCGTTCCGATTTCAGTTCCAGAGCGATTCACCCAATGAGTTCTTGATATTTAGTCGTTTTCAGCCAATTTTCTGGATTTTTGAAAATTTCACTTTTTTGTGAAAGAATCCACTAAATGAGGGAATAATATGTCTGAGGGTAGAATATATATCCCACGGGGGTAAAATTGAAAAAAGTTGAAAACATTTTTTTTATGGACTTAGTCATTTTTCCGGCGTTTATCAGACTTTCAGATAGGGGAAATGTCAGTGAGCGTTACGATTTCAGATCCAGAGCGATTCGCCCAATGAGTCCTTGATATTTAGTCGTTTTCAGCCAATTTTCTGGATTTTTGAAAATTTCACTTTTTTGTGAAAATATCCACTAAATGAGGGAATAATATGTGTGAGGGTACCCCAGGAGAGTTCCAAATGTGTGTGGGTAGAATATATATCCAACGGGGGTAAAATTGAAAAAAGTTGAAAAAAATTTTTTTTTGGACTTAGTCATTTTTCTGGCGTTTATCAGACTTTCAGATAGGGGAAATGTCAGTGAGCATTCCGATTTCAATTCCAGAGCGATTCGCCCAATGATTCCCTGATATTTAGTCGTTTTCAGCCAATTTTCTGGATTTTTGAAAATTTCATTTTTTTGTGAAAATATCCACTAAATGAGGGAATAATATGTGTGAGGGTACCCCAGGAGAGTTCCAAATGTGTGTGGGTAGAATATATATCCCACGGGGGTAAAATTGAAAAAAGTTGAAAACATTTTTTTTTTTGGACTTAGTCATTTTTCTGGCGTTTGTCAGACTTTCAGATAGGGAAAATGTCAGTGAGCGTTCTGATTTCAGTCCCAGAGCGATGCTCCGAATGAGTCCTTGATATTTAGTCGTTTTCAACCAATATTTTGGATTTTTGAAAATTTCACTTTTTTGTGAAAATATCCACTAAATGAGGGAATAATATGTGTGAGGGCACCCCAGGAGAGTTCCAAATGTGTGTGGGTAGAATATATATCCCACGGGGTAAAATTGAAAAAAGTTGAAAAAAATTATTTTTGGGACTTAGTAATTTTTCCTGCGTTTATCAGACTTTCAGATACGGGAAATGTCAGTGAGAGTTCCAATTTCAATTCCAGAACGATTCGCCCAATGAGTCCATGATATTTAGTCGTTTTCAGCCAAGTTCTGGATTTTTGAAAATTTCACTTTTTTGTGAAAATATCCACTAATTGAGGAAATAATATGTGTGAGGGTACCCCAGGAGAGTTCCAAATGTGTGTGGGTAGAATATATATCCCACGGGGGTAAAATTGAAAAAAGTTGAAAACATTTTTTTTATGGACTTAGTCATTTTTCCGGCGTTTATCAGACTTTCAGATAGGGGAAATGTCAGTGAGCGTTACGATTTCAGATCCAGAGCGATTCGCCCAATGAGTCCTTGATATTTAGTCGTTTTCAGCCAATATTTTGGATTTTTGAAAATGTCACTTTTTTGAGAAAATATCCACTAAATGAGGGAATAATATGTGTGAGGGTACCCCAGGAGAGTTCCAAATGTGTGTGGGTAGAATATATATCCCACGGGGTGAAATTGAAAAAAGTTGAAAACATTTTTTTTTGGACTTAGTCATTTTTTCTGCGTTTAACAGACTTTCAGATAGGGGAAATGTCAGTGAGCATTCCGATTTCAGTTCCAGAGCGATTCGCCCAATGAGTCCTTGATATTTAGTTGCTTTCAGCCAATTTTCTGGATTTTTGAAAATTTCACTTTTTTGTGAAAATATCCACTAATTGAGGAAATAATATGTGTGAGGGTAACCCAGGAGAGTTCCAAATGTGTGTGGGTAGAATATATATCCCACGGGGGTAAAATTGAAAAAAGTTGAAAACATTTTTTTTATGGACTTAGTCATTTTTCTGGCGTTTGTCAGACTTTCAGATAGGGAAAATGTCAGTGAGCGTTCTGATTTCAGATCCAGAGCGATTCGCCGAATGAGTCCTTGATATTTAGTCGTTTTCAGCCAATTTTCTGGATTTTTGAAAATTTCACTTTTTTGTGAAAATATCCACTAAATGAGGGAATAATATGTGTGAGGGTAACCCAGGAGAGTTCCAAATGTGTGTGGGTAGAATATATATCCAACGGGGGTAAAATTGAAAAAAGTTGAAAAAAATTTTTTTTTGGACTTAGTCATTTTTCTGGCGTTTGTCAGACTTTCAGATAGGGAAAATGTCAGTGAGCGTTCTGATTTCAGTCCCAGAGCGATTCGCCCAATGAGTTCTTGATATTTAGTCGTTTTCATCCAATTTTCTGGATTTTTGAAAATTTCACTTTTTTGTGAAAGAATCCACTAAATGAGGGAATAATATGTCTGAGGGTAGAATATATATCCCACGGGGGTAAAATTGAAAAAAGTTGAAAACATTTTTTTTTGGACTTAGTCATTTTTCCGGCGTTTATCAGACTTTCAGATAGGGGAAATGTCAGTGAGCTTTCCAATTTCAGTTCCAAAGCGATTGGCCCAATGAGTCCTTGATATTTATTCGTTTTCAGCCAATTTTCTAGATTTTTGAAAATTTCACTTTTTTGTGAAAATATCCACTAAATGAGAGAATAATATGTGTGAGGGTACCCCAGGAGATTTCCAAATGTGTGTGGGTAGAATATATATCCCACGGGGGTAAAATTGAAAAAAGTTGAAAACATTTTTTTTTGGACTTAGTCATTTTTCGGGCGTTTATCAGACTTTCAGATAGGGGAAATGTCAGTGAGCTTTCCAATTTCAATTCCAGAGCGATTCGCCCAATGAGTCCTTGATATTTAGTCGTTTTCAGCCAATATTTTGGATTTTTGAAAATTTTACTTTTTTGTGAAAATATCCACTAAATGAGGGAATAATATGTGTGAGGGTACCCCAGGAGAGTTCCAAATGTGTGTGGGTAGAATATATATCCCATGGGGGTAAAATTGAAAAAAGTTGCAAACAAATTTTTTTTTGGACTTAGTCATTTTTCTGCCGTTTATCAGACTTTCAGATAGGGGAAATGTCAGTGAGCGTTCCAATTTCAGTTCCAGAGCGATTCGCCCAATGAGTCTTTGATATTTAGTCGTTTTCAGCCAATATTTTGTATTTTTGAAAATTTCACTTTTTTGTGAAAGTATCCACTAAATGAGGGAATAATATGTGTGAGGGTACCCCAGGAGATTTCCAAATGTGTGTGGGTAGAATATATATCTCACCGGGGTAAAATTTAAAAAAGTTTAAAAAATTTTTTTTTTGGACTTAGTCATTTTTCCAGCGTTTATCAGACTTTCAGATAGGGGAAATGTCAGTGAGCGTTCCAATTTCAGTTCCAAAGCGATTCGCCCAATGAGTCTTTGATATTTAATCGTTTTCAGACAATATTTTGGATTTTTGAAAATTTCACTTTTTTGTGAAAATATCCACTAAATGAGGGAATAATATGTGTGAGGGTACCCCAGGAGAGTTCAAAATGTGTGTGGGTAGAATATATATCCCATGGGGGTAAAATTGAAAAAAGTTGCAAAAAAAATTTTTTTTGGACTTAGTCATTTTTCTGCCGTTTATCAGACTTTCAGATAGGGGAAATGTCAGTGAGCGTTCCAATTTCAGTTCCAGAGCGATTTGCCCAATGAGTCCTTGATATTTAGTCGTTTTCAGCCAATTTTCTGGATTTTTGAAAATTTCACTTTTTTGTGAAAATATCCACTAAATGAGGGAATAATATGTGTGAGGGTACCCCAGGAGAGTTCCAAATGTGTGTGGGTAGAATATATATCCCACGGGGGTAAAATTGAAAAAAGTTGAAAAACATTATTTTTGGGACTTAGTAATTTTTCCGGCGTTTATCAGACTTTCAGATAGGGGAAATGTCAGTGAGCGTTCCGATTTCAGTTCCAGAGCGATTCACCCAATGAGTTCTTGATATTTAGTCGTTTTCAGCCAATTTTCTGGATTTTTGAAAATTTCACTTTTTTGTGAAAGAATCCACTAAATGAGGGAATAATATGTCTGAGGGTAGAATATATATCCCACGGGGGTAAAATTGAAAAAAGTTGAAAACATTTTTTTTTGGACTTAGTCATTTTTCCGGCGTTTATCAGACTTTCAGATAGGGGAAATGTCAGTGAGCGTTCCGATTTCAATTCCAGAACGATTCGCCCAATGAGTGCTTGATATTTAGTCGTTTTCAGCCAAGTTCTGGATTTTTGAAAATTTCACTTTTTTGTGAAAATATCCACTAATTGAGGAAATAATATGTGTGAGGGTACCCCAGGAGAGTTCCAAATGTGTGTGGGTAGAATATATATCCCACGGGGGTAAAATTGAAAAAAGTTGAAAACATTTTTTTTATGGACTTAGTCATTTTTCCGGCGTTTATCAGACTTTCAGATAGGGGAAATGTCAGTGAGCGTTACGATTTCAGATCCAGAGCGATTCGCCCAATGAGTCCTTGATATTTAGTCGTTTTCAGCCAATTTTCTGGATTTTTGAAAATTTCACTTTTTTGTGAAAATATCCACTAAATGAGGGAATAATATGTGTGAGGGTACCCCAGGAGAGTTCCAAATGTGTGTGGGTAGAATATATATCCAACGGGGGTAAAATTGAAAAAAGTTGAAAAAAATTTTTTTTTGGACTTAGTCATTTTTCTGGCGTTTATCAGACTTTCAGATAGGGGAAATGTCAGTGAGCATTCCGATTTCAATTCCAGAGCGATTCGCCCAATGATTCCCTGATATTTAGTCGTTTTCAGCCAATTTTCTGGATTTTTGAAAATTTCATTTTTTTGTGAAAATATCCACTAAATGAGGGAATAATATGTGTGAGGGTACCCCAGGAGAGTTCCAAATGTGTGTGGGTAGAATATATATCCCACGGGGGTAAAATTGAAAAAAGTTGAAAACATTTTTTTTTTGGACTTAGTCATTTTTCTGGCGTTTGTCAGACTTTCAGATAGGGAAAATGTCAGTGAGCGTTCTGATTTCAGTCCCAGAGCGATGCTCCGAATGAGTCCTTGATATTTAGTCGTTTTCAACCAATATTTTGGATTTTTGAAAATTTCACTTTTCTGTGAAAATATCCACTAAATGAGGGAATAATATGTGTGAGGGCACCCCAGGAGAGTTCCAAATGTGTGTGGGTAGAATATATATCCCACGGGGTAAAATTGAAAAAAGTTGAAAAAAATTATTTTTGGGACTTAGTAATTTTTCCGGCGTTTATCAGACTTTCAGATAGGGGAAATGTCAGTGAGCGTTCCGATTTCAGTTCCAGAGCGATTCACCCAATGAGTTCTTGATATTTAGTCGTTTTCAGCCAATTTTCTGGATTTTTGAAAATTTCACTTTTTTGTGAAAGAATCCACTAAATGAGGGAATAATATGTCTGAGGGTAGAATATATATCCCACGGGGGTAAAATTGAAAAAAGTTGAAAACATTTTTTTTTGGACTTAGTCATTTTTCCGGCGTTTATCAGACTTTCAGATAGGGGAAATGTCAGTGAGCGTTCCGATTTCAATTCCAGAACGATTCGCCCAATGAGTGCTTGATATTTAGTCGTTTTCAGCCAAGTTCTGGATTTTTGAAAATTTCACTTTTTTGTGAAAATATCCACTAATTGAGGAAATAATATGTGTGAGGGTACCCCAGGAGAGTTCCAAATGTGTGTGGGTAGAATATATATCCCACGGGGGTAAAATTGAAAAAAGTTGAAAACATTTTTTTTATGGACTTAGTCATTTTTCCGGCGTTTATCAGACTTTCAGATAGGGGAAATGTCAGTGAGCGTTACGATTTCAGATCCAGAGCGATTCGCCCAATGAGTCCTTGATATTTAGTCGTTTTCAGCCAATTTTCTGGATTTTTGAAAATTTCACTTTTTTGTGAAAATATCCACTAAATGAGGGAATAATATGTGTGAGGGTACCCCAGGAGAGTTCCAAATGTGTGTGGGTAGAATATATATCCAACGGGGGTAAAATTGAAAAAAGTTGAAAAAAATTTTTTTTTGGACTTAGTCATTTTTCTGGCGTTTATCAGACTTTCAGATAGGGGAAATGTCAGTGAGCATTCCGATTTCAATTCCAGAGCGATTCGCCCAATGATTCCCTGATATTTAGTCGTTTTCAGCCAATTTTCTGGATTTTTGAAAATTTCATTTTTTTGTGAAAATATCCACTAAATGAGGGAATAATATGTGTGAGGGTACCCCAGGAGAGTTCCAAATGTGTGTGGGTAGAATATATATCCCACGGGGGTAAAATTGAAAAAAGTTGAAAACATTTTTTTTTTGGACTTAGTCATTTTTCTGGCGTTTGTCAGACTTTCAGATAGGGAAAATGTCAGTGAGCGTTCTGATTTCAGTCCCAGAGCGATGCTCCGAATGAGTCCTTGATATTTAGTCGTTTTCAACCAATATTTTGGATTTTTGAAAATTTCACTTTTCTGTGAAAATATCCACTAAATGAGGGAATAATATGTGTGAGGGCACCCCAGGAGAGTTCCAAATGTGTGTGGGTAGAATATATATCCCACGGGGTAAAATTGAAAAAAGTTGAAAAAAATTATTTTTGGGACTTAGTAATTTTTCCTGCGTTTATCAGACTTTCAGATACGGGAAATGTCAGTGAGAGTTCCAATTTCAATTCCAGAACGATTCGCCCAATGAGTCCATGATATTTAGTCGTTTTCAGCCAAGTTCTGGATTTTTGAAAATTTCACTTTTTTGTGAAAATATCCACTAATTGAGGAAATAATATGTGTGAGGGTACCCCAGGAGAGTTCCAAATGTGTGTGGGTAGAATATATATCCCACGGGGGTAAAATTGAAAAAAGTTGAAAACATTTTTTTTTGGACTTAGTCATTTTTCCGGCGTTTATCAGACTTTCAGATAGGGGAAATGTCAGTGAGCTTTCCAATTTCAGTTCCAAAGCGATTGGCCCAATGAGTCCTTGATATTTAGTCGTTTTCAGCCAATTTTCTAGATTTTTGAAAATTTCACTTTTTTGTGAAAATATCCACTAAATGAGAGAATAATATGTGTGAGGGTACCCCAGGAGATTTCCAAATGTGTGTGGGTAGAATATATATCCCACGGGGGTAAAATTGAAAAAAGTTGAAAACATTTTTTTTTGGACTTAGTCATTTTTCGGGCGTTTATCAGACTTTCAGATAGGGGAAATGTCAGCGAGCTTTCCAATTTCAATTCCAGAGCGATTCGCCCAATGAGTCCTTGATATTTAGTCGTTTTCAGCCAATATTTTGGATTTTTGAAAATTTTACTTTTTTGTGAAAATATCCACTAAATGAGGGAATAATATGTGTGAGGGTACCCCAGGAGAGTTCCAAATGTGTGTGGGTAGAATATATATCCCATGGGGGTAAAATTGAAAAAAGTTGCAAACAAATTTTTTTTTGGACTTAGTCATTTTTCTGCCGTTTATCAGACTTTCAGATAGGGGAAATGTCAGTGAGCGTTCCAATTTCAGTTCCAGAGCGATTCGCCCAATGAGTCTTTGATATTTAGTCGTTTTCAGCCAATATTTTGTATTTTTGAAAATTTCACTTTTTTGTGAAAGTATCCACTAAATGAGGGAATAATATGTGTGAGGGTACCCCAGGAGATTTCCAAATGTGTGTGGGTAGAATATATATCTCACCGGGGTAAAATTTAAAAAAGTTTAAAAAATTTTTTTTTTGGACTTAGTCATTTTTCCAGCGTTTATCAGACTTTCAGATAGGGGAAATGTCAGTGAGCGTTCCAATTTCAGTTCCAAAGCGATTCGCCCAATGAGTCTTTGATATTTAATCGTTTTCAGACAATATTTTGGATTTTTGAAAATTTCACTTTTTTGTGAAAATATCCACTAAATGAGGGAATAATATGTGTGAGGGTACCCCAGGAGAGTTCAAAATGTGTGTGGGTAGAATATATATCCCATGGGGGTAAAATTGAAAAAAGTTGCAAAAAAAATTTTTTTTGGACTTAGTCATTTTTCTGCCGTTTATCAGACTTTCAGATAGGGGAAATGTCAGTGAGCGTTCCAATTTCAGTTCCAGAGCGATTTGCCCAATGAGTCCTTGATATTTAGTCGTTTTCAGCCAATTTTCTGGATTTTTGAAAATTTCACTTTTTTGTGAAAATATCCACTAAATGAGGGAATAATATGTGTGAGGGTACCCCAGGAGAGTTCCAAATGTGTGTGGGTAGAATATATATCCCACGGGGGTAAAATTGAAAAAAGTTGAAAAACATTATTTTTGGGACTTAGTAATTTTTCCGGCGTTTATCAGACTTTCAGATAGGGGAAATGTCAGTGAGCGTTCCGATTTCAGTTCCAGAGCGATTCACCCAATGAGTTCTTGATATTTAGTCGTTTTCAGCCAATTTTCTGGATTTTTGAAAATTTCACTTTTTTGTGAAAGAATCCACTAAATGAGGGAATAATATGTCTGAGGGTAGAATATATATCCCACGGGGGTAAAATTGAAAAAAGTTGAAAACATTTTTTTTATGGACTTAGTCATTTTTCCGGCGTTTATCAGACTTTCAGATAGGGGAAATGTCAGTGAGCGTTACGATTTCAGATCCAGAGCGATTCGCCCAATGAGTCCTTGATATTTAGTCGTTTTCAGCCAATTTTCTGGATTTTTGAAAATTTCACTTTTTTGTGAAAATATCCACTAAATGAGGGAATAATATGTGTGAGGGTACCCCAGGAGAGTTCCAAATGTGTGTGGGTAGAATATATATCCAACGGGGGTAAAATTGAAAAAAGTTGAAAAAAATTTTTTTTTGGACTTAGTCATTTTTCTGGCGTTTATCAGACTTTCAGATAGGGGAAATGTCAGTGAGCATTCCGATTTCAATTCCAGAGCGATTCGCCCAATGATTCCCTGATATTTAGTCGTTTTCAGCCAATTTTCTGGATTTTTGAAAATTTCATTTTTTTGTGAAAATATCCACTAAATGAGGGAATAATATGTGTGAGGGTACCCCAGGAGAGTTCCAAATGTGTGTGGGTAGAATATATATCCCACGGGGGTAAAATTGAAAAAAGTTGAAAACATTTTTTTTTTTGGACTTAGTCATTTTTCTGGCGTTTGTCAGACTTTCAGATAGGGAAAATGTCAGTGAGCGTTCTGATTTCAGTCCCAGAGCGATGCTCCGAATGAGTCCTTGATATTTAGTCGTTTTCAACCAATATTTTGGATTTTTGAAAATTTCACTTTTTTGTGAAAATATCCACTAAATGAGGGAATAATATGTGTGAGGGCACCCCAGGAGAGTTCCAAATGTGTGTGGGTAGAATATATATCCCACGGGGTAAAATTGAAAAAAGTTGAAAAAAATTATTTTTGGGACTTAGTAATTTTTCCTGCGTTTATCAGACTTTCAGATACGGGAAATGTCAGTGAGAGTTCCAATTTCAATTCCAGAACGATTCGCCCAATGAGTCCATGATATTTAGTCGTTTTCAGCCAAGTTCTGGATTTTTGAAAATTTCACTTTTTTGTGAAAATATCCACTAATTGAGGAAATAATATGTGTGAGGGTACCCCAGGAGAGTTCCAAATGTGTGTGGGTAGAATATATATCCCACGGGGGTAAAATTGAAAAAAGTTGAAAACATTTTTTTTATGGACTTAGTCATTTTTCCGGCGTTTATCAGACTTTCAGATAGGGGAAATGTCAGTGAGCGTTACGATTTCAGATCCAGAGCGATTCGCCCAATGAGTCCTTGATATTTAGTCGTTTTCAGCCAATATTTTGGATTTTTGAAAATGTCACTTTTTTGAGAAAATATCCACTAAATGAGGGAATAATATGTGTGAGGGTACCCCAGGAGAGTTCCAAATGTGTGTGGGTAGAATATATATCCCACGGGGTGAAATTGAAAAAAGTTGAAAAAAATTTTTTTTTGGACTTAGTCATTTTTCCGGCATTTATCAGACTTTCAGATAGGGGAAATGTCAGTGAGCATTCCGATTTCAGTTACAGAGCGATTTGCCCAATGAGTCCTTGATATTTAGTCGCTCTCAGCCAATTTTCTGGATTTTTGAAAATTTCACTTTTTTGTGAAAATATCCACTAAATGAGGGAATAATATGTGTGAGGGTAGAATATATATCCCACGGGGGTAAAATTGAAAAAAGTTGAAAACATTTTTTTTTGGACTTAGTCATTTTTTCTGCGTTTAACAGACTTTCAGATAGGGGAAATGTCAGTGAGCATTCCGATTTCAGTTCCAGAGCGATTCGCCCAATGAGTCCTTGATATTTAGTTGCTTTCAGCCAATTTTCTGGATTTTTGAAAATTTCACTTTTTTGTGAAAATATCCACTAATTGAGGAAATAATATGTGTGAGGGTAACCCAGGAGAGTTCCAAATGTGTGTGGGTAGAATATATATCCCACGGGGGTAAAATTGAAAAAAGTTGAAAACATTTTTTTTATGGACTTAGTCATTTTTCTGGCGTTTGTCAGACTTTCAGATAGGGAAAATGTCAGTGAGCGTTCTGATTTCAGATCCAGAGCGATTCGCCGAATGAGTCCTTGATATTTAGTCGTTTTCAGCCAATTTTCTGGATTTTTGAAAATTTCACTTTTTTGTGAAAATATCCACTAAATGAGGGAATAATATGTGTGAGGGTAACCCAGGAGAGTTCCAAATGTGTGTGGGTAGAATATATATCCAACGGGGGTAAAATTGAAAAAAGTTGAAAAAAATTTTTTTTTGGACTTAGTCATTTTTCTGGCGTTTGTCAGACTTTCAGATAGGGAAAATGTCAGTGAGCGTTCTGATTTCAGTCCCAGAGCGATTCGCCCAATGAGTTCTTGATATTTAGTCGTTTTCATCCAATTTTCTGGATTTTTGAAAATTTCACTTTTTTGTGAAAGAATCCACTAAATGAGGGAATAATATGTCTGAGGGTAGAATATATATCCCACGGGGGTAAAATTGAAAAAAGTTGAAAACATTTTTTTTTGGACTTAGTCATTTTTCCAGCGTTTATCAGACTTTCAGATAGGGGAAATGTCAGTGAGCGTTCCGATTTCAATTCCAGAACGATTCGCCCAATGAGTCCTTGATACTTAGTCGTTTTCAGCCAATTTTCTGGATTTTTGAAAATTTCACTTTTTTGTGAAAATATCCACTAATTGCGGAAATAATATGTGTGAGGGTAACCCAGGAGAGTTCCAAATGTGTGTGGGTAGAATATATATCCCAGGGGGGTAAAATTGAAAAAAGTTGAAAACATTTTTTTTATGGACTTAGTCATTTTTCTGGCGTTTGTCAGACTTTCAGATAGGGAAAATGTCAGTGAGCGTTCTGATTTCAGTCCCAGAGCGATTCGCCGAATGAGTCCTTGATATTTAGTCGTTTTCAACCAATATTTTGGATTTTTGAAAATTTCACTTTTTTGTGAAAATATCCACTAAATGAGGGAATAATATGTGTGAGGGCACCCCAGGAGAGTTCCAAATGTGTGTGGGTAGAATATATATGCCACGGGGTAAAATTGAAAAAAGTTGAAAAAAATTATTTTTGGGACTCAGTAATTTTTCCTGCGTTTATCAGACTTTCAGATAGGGGAAATGTCAGTGAGCGTTCCGATTTCAATTCCAGAACGATTCGCCCAATGAGTCCTTGATATTTAGTCGTTTTCAGCCAAGTTCTGGATTTTTGAAAATTTCACTTTTTTGTGAAAATATCCACTAATTGAGGAAATAATATGTGTGAGGGTACCCCAGGAGAGTTCCAAATGTGTGTGGGTAGAATATATATCCCACGGGGGTAAAATTAAAAAAAGTTGAAAACATTTTTTTTATGGACTTAGTCATTTTTCCGGCCTTTATCAGACTTTCAGATAGGGGAAATGTCAGTGAGCGTTACGATTTCAGATCCAGAGCAATTCGCCCAATGAGTTCTTGATATTTAGTCGTTTTCAGCCAATATTTTCGATTTTTGAAAATGTCACTTTTTTGAGAAAATATCCACTAAATGAGGGAATAATATGTGTGAGGGTACCCCAGGAGAGTTCCAAATGTGTGTGGGTAGAATATATATCCCACGGGGGTAAAATTGAAAAAAGTTGAAAACATTTTTTTTTGGACTTAGTCATTTTTCCGGCGTTTATCAGACTTTCAGATAGGGGAAATGTCAGTGAGCGTTCCGATTTCAATTCCAGAACGATTCGCCCAATGAGTCCTTGATATTTAGTCGTTTTCAGCCAATTTTCTGGATTTTGGAAAATTTCACTTTTTTGTGAAAATATCCACTAAATGAGGGAATAATATGTGTGAGGGTACCCCAGGAGAGTTCCAAATGTGTGTGGGTAGAATATATATCCAACGGGGGTAAAATTGAAAAAAGTTGAAAACATTTTTTTTTGGACTTAATCATTTTTCTGGCGTTTGTCAGACTTTCAGATAGGGAAAATGTCAGTGAGCGTTCTGATTTCAGTCCCAGAGCGATGCTCCGAATGAGTCCTTGATATTTAGTCGTTTTCAACCAATATTTTGGATTTTTGAAAATTTCACTTTTTTGTGAAAATATCCACTAAATGAGGGAATAATATGTGTGAGGGCACCCCAGGAGAGTTCCAAATGTGTGTGGGTAGAATATATATCCCACGGGGTAAAATTGAAAAAAGTTGAAAAAAATTATTTTTGGGACTTAGTAATTTTTCCTGCGTTTATCAGACTTTCAGATAGGGGAAATGTCAGTGAGAGTTCTGATTTCAATTCCAGAACGATTCGCCCAATGAGTCCTTGATATTTAGTCGTTTTCAGCCAATTTTCTGGATTTTGGAAAATTTAACTTTTTTGTGAAAATATTCACTAATTGAGGAAATAATATGTGTGAGGGTAACCCAGGAGAGTTCCAAATGTGTGTGGGTAGAATATATATCCCACGGGGGAAAAATTGAAAAAAGTTGAAAACAGTTTTTTTATGGACTTAGTCATTTTTCTGGCGTTTGTCAGACTTTCAGATAGGGAAAATGTCAGTGAGCGTTCTGATTTCAGTCCCAGAGCGATTCGCCGAATGAGTCATTGATCTTTAGTCATTTTCAAACAATATTTTGGATTTTTCAAAATTTCACTTTTTTGTGAAAATATCCACTAAATGGGGGAATAATATGTGTGAGGGTAGAATATATATCCCACGGGGGTAAAATTGAAAAAAGTTGAAAAAACATATTTTTTGGACTTAGTCATTTTTCCGGCGTTTATCAGACTTTCAGATAGGGGAAATGTCAGTGAGCGTTACGATTTCAGATCCAGAGGGATTTGCCCAATGAGTCCTTGATATTTAGTCGTTTTCAGCCAATTTTCTGGATTTTTGAAAATTTCACTTTTTTGTGAAAATATCCACTAAATGAGGGAATAATATGTGTGAGGGTACCCCAGGAGAGTTCCAAATGTGTGTGGGTAGAATATATATCCAACGGGGGTAAAATTGAAAAAAGTTGAAAACATTTTTTTTTGGACTTAGTCATTTTTCTGGCGTTTGTCAGACTTTCAGATAGGGAAAATGTCAGTGAGCGTTCTGATTTCAGTCCCAGAGCGATGCTCCGAATGAGTCCTTGATATTTAGTCGTTTTCAGCCAAGTTCTGGATTTTTGAAAATTTCACTTTTTTGTGAAAATATCCACTAATTGAGGAAATAATATGTGTGAGGGTACCCCAGGAGAGTTCCAAATGTGTGTGGGTAGAATATATATCCCACGGGGGTAAAATTGAAAAAAGTTGAAAACATTTTTTTTTGGACTTAGTCATTTTTCCGGCGTTTATCAGACTTTCAGATAGGGGAAATGTCAGTGAGCGTTCTGATTTCAATTCCAGAACGAATCGCCCAATGAGTCCTTGATATTTAGTCGTTTTCAGCCAATTTTCTGGATTTTGGAAAATTTAACTTTTTTATGAAAATATTCACTAATTGAGGAAATAATATGTGTGAGGGTAACCCAGGAGAGTTCCAAATGTGTGTGGGTAGAATATATATCCCACGGGGGAAAAATTGAAAAAAGTTGAAAACACTTTTTTTATGGACTTAGTCATTTTTCTGGCGTTTGTCAGACTTTCAGATAGGGAAAATGTCAGTGAGCGTTCTGATTTCAGTCCCAGAGCGATTCGCCGAATGAGTCATTGATCTTTAGTCATTTTCAAACAATATTTTGGATTTTTCAAAATTTCACTTTTTTGTGAAAATATCCACTAAATGGGGGAATAATATGTGTGAGGGTAGAATATATATCCCACGGGGGTAAAATTGAAAAAAGTTGAAAAAACATATTTTTTGGACTTAGTCATTTTTCCGGCATTTATCAGACTTTCAGAAAGGGGAAATGTCAGTGAGCGTTCCGATTTCAGTTCCAGAGCGATTCGCCCAATGAGTCCTTGATATTTAGTCGTCTTCAGCTAATATTATGGATTTTTGAAAATTTCACTTTTTTGTGAAAATATCCACTAAATGAGGGAATAATATGTGTGAGGGTACCCCAGGAGAGTTCCAAATGTGTGTGGGTAGAATATATATCCCACGGGGGTAAAATTGAAAAAAGTTGAAAACATTTTTTTTTTGGACTTAGTCATTTTTCCGGCGTTTATCAGACTTTCAGATAGGGGAAATGTCTGTGAGCGTTCCGATTTGAGTTCCAGAGCGATTCGCCCAATGTGTTCTTGTTATTTAGTTGTTTTCAGCCAATTTTCTGGATTTTTGAAAATTTCACTTTTTTGTGAAAATATCCACTAAATGAGGGAATAATATGTGTGAGGGTAGAATATATATCCCACGGGGGTAAAAATGAAAAAAGTTGCAAAAAAATTTTTTTTTGGACTTAGTCATTTTCCCGGCGTTTATCAGACTTTCAGATAGGGGAAATGTCAGTGAGCGTTCCGATTTCAGTTCCAGAGCGATTCGCCCAATGAGTCCTTGATATTTAGTCGTTTTCAGCTAATATTTTGGATTTTTGAAAATTTCACTTTTTTGTGAAAATATCCACTAAATGAGTTAATAATATGTGTGAGGGTACCCCAGGAGAGTTCCAAATGTGTGTGGGTAGAATATATATCCCACGGGGGTAAAATTGAAAAAAGTTGAAAACATTTTTTTTATGGACTTAGTCATTTGTCTGGCGTTTATCATACTTTCAGATAGGGGAAATGTCAGTGAGCGTTACGATTTCAGATCCAGAGCGATTCGCCCAATGAGTCCTTGATATTTAGTCGTTTTCAGTCAATATTTTGGATTTTTGAAAATGTCACTTTTTTGTGAAAATATCCACTAAATGAGAGAATAATATGTGTGAGGGTACCCCAGGAGATTTCCAAATGTGTGTGGGTAGAATATATATCCCACGGGGGTAAAATTGAAAAAAGTTGAAAAATTTTTTTTTGGACTTTGTCATTTTTTCCGGCGTTTATCAGACTTTCAGATAGGGGATATATCAGTGAGCGTTCCGATTTCAGTTCCTGAGCGATTCACCCAATGAGTCCTTGATATTTAGTCGTTTTCAGTCAATTTTCTGTATTTTTGAAAATTTCACTTTTTTGTGCAAATATCCACTAAATGAGGGAATAATATGTGTGAGGGTAGAATATATATCCCACGGGGGTAAAATTGAAAAAAGTTGAAAAGATTTTTTTTTGGACTTAGTCATTTTTCCGGCGTTTATCAGACTTTCAGATAGGGGAAATGTCAGTGAGCGTTCCGATTTCAATTCCAGAACGATTCTCCCATTGAGTCCTTGATATTTAGTAGTTTTCAGCCAATTTTCTGGATTTTTGAAAATTTCACTTTTTTGTAAAAATATCCACTAAATGAGGGAATAATATGTGTGAGGGTACCCAGGAGAGTTCCAAATGTGTGTGTGTAGAATATATATCCCACGGGGGTAAAATTGAATAAAAGTTGAAAACATTTTTTTTTGGGACTTAGTCATTTTTTCTGCGTTTAACAGACTTTCAGATAGGGGAAATGTCAGTGAGCGTTCCGATTTCAGTTCCAGAGCGATTCGCCCAATGAGTCCTTGATATTTAGTCGTTTTCAGCTAATATTTTGGATTTTTGAAAATTTCACTTTTTTGTGAAAATATCCACTAAATGAGGGAATAATATGTGTGAGGGTACACCAGGAGAGTTCCAAATGTGTGTGGGTAGAATATATATCCCACGGGGGTAAAATTGAAAAAAATTGAAAACATTTTTTTTATGGACTTAGTCATTTTTCCGGCGTTTATCAGACTTTCAGATAGGGGAAATGTCAGTGAGCTTTCCAATTTCAGTTCCAGAGCGATTCGCCCAATGAGTCCTTGATATTTAGTCGTTTTCAGCCAATATTTTGGATTTTTGAAAATTTCACTTTTTTGTGAAAATATCCACTAAATGAGGGAATAATATGTGTGAGGGTACCCCAGGAGAGTTCCAAATGTGTGTGGGTAGAATATATATCACACAGGGGTAAAATTGAAAAAAGATGAAAAAAATTTTTTTTTGGACTTAGTCATTTTTCTGGCATTTATCAGACTTTCAGATAGGGGAAATGTCAGTGAGCATTACGATTTCAGTTCCAGAGCGATTCGACCAATGAGTCCTTGATATTTAGTTGTTTTCAGCCAATTTTTTGGATTTTTGAAAATTTCAATTTTTTGTGAAAATATCCACTAAATGAGGGAATAATATGTGTGAGGGTACCCCAGGAGAGTTCCAAATGTGTGTGGGTAGAATATATATCCCACGGGGGTAAAATTGAAAAAAGTTGAAAACATTTTTTTTATGGACTTAGTCATTTGTCTAGCGTTTATCATACTTTCAGATAGGGGAAATGTCAGTGAGCGTTACGATTTCAGATCCAGAGCGATTCGCCCAATGAGTCCTTGATATTTAGTCGTTTTTAGTCAATATTTTGGATTTTTGAAAATGTCACTTTTTTGTGAAAATATCCACTAAATGAGAGAATAATATGTGTGAGGGTACCCCAGGAGATTTCCAAATGTGTGTGGGTAGAATATATATCCCACGGGGGTAAAATTGAAAAAAGTTGAAAACATTTTTTTTATGGACTTAGTCATTTTTCCGGCGTTTATCAGACTTTCAGATAGGGGAAGTGTCTGTGAGCGTTCCGATTTCAGTTCCAGAGCGATTCGCCCAATGAGTTCTTGTTATTTAGTTGTTTTCAGCCAATTTTCTGGATTTTTGAAAATTTCAATTTTTTGTGAAAATATCCACTAAATGAGGGAATAATATGTGTGAGGGTACCCCAGGAGAGTTCCAAATGTGTGTGGGTAGAATATATATCCCACGGGGGTAAAATTGAAAAAAGTTGAAAAATATTTTTTTTTGGACTCAGTCATTTTTTCCGGCGTTTATCAGACTTTCAGATAGGGGAAATGTCAGTGAGCGTTACGATTTCAGATCCAGAGCGATTCGCCCAATGAATCCTTGATATTTAGTCGTTTTCAGCCAATTTTCTGGATTTTTGAAAATTTCACTTTTTTGTGAAAATATCCACTAATTGAGGAAATAATATGTGTGAGGGTACCCCAGGAGAGTTCCAAATGTGTGTGGGTATAATATATATCCCACGGGGGTAAAATTGAAAAAAATTGAAAACATTTTTTTTATGGACTTAGTCATTTTTCCGGCGTTTATCAGACTTTCAGATAGGGGAAATGTCAGTGAGCTTTCCAATTTCAGTTCCAGAGCGATTCGCCCAATGAGTCCTTGATATTTAGTCGTTTTCAGCTAATATTTTGGATTTTTGAAAATTTCACTTTTTTGTGAAAATATCCACTAAATGAGGGAATAATATGTGTGAGGGTACCCCAGGAGAGTTCCAAATGTGTGTGGGTAGAATATATATCACACAGGGGTAAAATTGAAAAAAGATGAAAAAAATTTTTTTTTGGACTTAGTCATTTTTCTGGCATTTATCAGACTTTCAGATAGGGGAAATGTCAGTGAGCATTCCGATTTCAGTTCCAGAGCGATTCGACCAATGAGTCCTTGATATTTAGTTGTTTTCAGCCAATTTTTTGGATTTTTGAAAATTTCACTTTTTTGTGAAAATATCCACTAAATGAGGGAATAATATGTGTGAGGGTAGAATATATATCCCACGGGGGTAAAATTGAAAAAAGTTGCAAAAAAATTTTTTTTTGGACTTAGTCATTTTCCCGGCGTTTATCAGACTTTCAGATAGGGGAAATGTCAGTGAGCGTTCCGATTTCAGTTCCAGAGCGATTCGCCCAATGAGTCCTTGATATTTAGTCGTTTTCAGCTAATATTTTGGATTTTTGAAAATTTCACTTTTTTGTGAAAATATCCACTAAATGAGGGAATAATATGTGTGAGGGTACCCCAGGAGAGTTCCAAATGTGTGTGGGTAGAATATATATCCCACGGGGGTAAAATTGAAAAAAGTTGAAAACATTTTTTTTATGGACTTAGTCATTTGTCTAGCATTTATCATACTTTCAGATAGGGGAAATGTCAGTGAGCGTTACGATTTCAGATCCAGAGCGATTCGCCCAATGAGTCCTTGATATTTAGTCGTTTTTAGTCAATATTTTGGATTTTTGAAAATGTCACTTTTTTGTGAAAATATCCACTAAATGAGAGAATAATATGTGTGAGGGTACCCCAGGAGATTTCCAAATGTGTGTGGGTAGAATATATATCCCACGGGGGTAAAATTGAAAAAAGTTGAAAACATTTTTTTTATGGACTTAGTCATTTTTCCGGCGTTTATCAGACTTTCAGATAGGGGAAGTGTCTGTGAGCGTTCCGATTTCAGTTCCAGAGCGATTCGCCCAATGAGTTCTTGTTATTTAGTTGTTTTCAGCCAATTTTCTGGATTTTTGAAAATTTCAATTTTTTGTGAAAATATCCACTAAATGAGGGAATAATATGTGTGAGGGTACCCCAGGAGAGTTCCAAATGTGTGTGGGTAGAATATATATCCCACGGGGGTAAAATTGAAAAAAGTTGAAAAATATTTTTTTTTGGACTCAGTCATTTTTTCCGGCGTTTATCAGACTTTCAGATAGGGGAAATGTCAGTGAGCGTTACGATTTCAGATCCAGAGCGATTCGCCCAATGAATCCTTGATATTTAGTCGTTTTCAGCCAATTTTCTGGATTTTCGAAAATTTCACTTTTTTGTGAAAATATCCACTAATTGAGGAAATAATATGTGTGAGGGTACCCCAGGAGAGTTCCAAATGTGTGTGGGTATAATATATATCCCACGGGGGTAAAATTGAAAAAAATTGAAAACATTTTTTTTATGGACTTAGTCATTTTTCCGGCGTTTATCAGACTTTCAGATAGGGGAAATGTCAGTGAGCTTTCCAATTTCAGTTCCAGAGCGATTCGCCCAATGAGTCCTTGATATTTAGTCGTTTTCAGCTAATATTTTGGATTTTTGAAAATTTCACTTTTTTGTGAAAATATCCACTAAATGAGGGAATAATATGTGTGAGGGTACCCCAGGAGAGTTCCAAATGTGTGTGGGTAGAATATATATCACACAGGGGTAAAATTGAAAAAAGATGAAAAAAATTTTTTTTTGGACTTAGTCATTTTTCTGGCATTTATCAGACTTTCAGATAGGGGAAATGTCAGTGAGCATTCCGATTTCAGTTCCAGAGCGATTCGACCAATGAGTCCTTGATATTTAGTTGTTTTCAGCCAATTTTTTGGATTTTTGAAAATTTCACTTTTTTGTGAAAATATCCACTAAATGAGGGAATAATATGTGTGAGGGTAGAATATATATCCCACGGGGGTAAAATTGAAAAAAGTTGCAAAAAAATTTTTTTTTGGACTTAGTCATTTTCCCGGCGTTTATCAGACTTTCAGATAGGGGAAATGTCAGTGAGCGTTCCGATTTCAGTTCCAGAGCGATTCGCCCAATGAGTCCTTGATATTTAGTCGTTTTCAGCTAATATTTTGGATTTTTGAAAATTTCACTTTTTTGTGAAAATATCCACTAAATGAGGGAATAATATGTGTGAGGGTACCCCAGGAGAGTTCCAAATGTGTGTGGGTAGAATATATATCCCACGGGGGTAAAATTGAAAAAAGTTGAAAACATTTTTTTTATGGACTTAGTCATTTGTCTGGCGTTTATCATACTTTCAGATAGGGGAAATGTCAGTGAGCGTTACGATTTCAGATCCAGAGCGATTCGCCCAATGAGTCCTTGATATTTAGTCGTTTTTAGTCAATATTTTGGATTTTTGAAAATGTCACTTTTTTGTGAAAATATCCACTAAATGAGAGAATAATATGTGTGAGGGTACCCCAGGAGATTTCCAAATGTGTGTGGGTAGAATATATATCCCACGGGGGTAAAATTGAAAAAAGTTGAAAACATTTTTTTTATGGACTTAGTCATTTTTCCGGCGTTTACCAGACTTTCAGATAGGGGAAATGTCAGTGAGCGTTACGATTTCAGATCCAGAGCGATTCGCCCAATGAGTCCTTGATATTTAGTCGTTTTCAGCCAATTTTCAGGATTTTTGAAAATTTCACTTTTTTGTGAAAATATCCACTAATTGAGGAAATAATATGTGTGAGGGTACCCCAGGAGAGTTCCAAATGTGTGTGGGTATAATATATATCCCACGGGGGTAAAATTGAAAAAAGTTGAAAACATTTTTTTTATGGACTTAGTCATTTTTCCGGCGTTTATCAGACTTTCAGATAGGGGAAATGTCAGTGAGCATTACGATTTCAGATCCAGAGCGATTCGCCCAATGAGTCCTTGATATTTAGTTGTTTTCAGCCATTTTTCTGGATTTTTGAAAATTTCACTTTTTTGTGAAAATATCCACTAAATGAGGGAATAATATGTGTGTGGGTAGAATATATATCCCACGGGGGTAAAATTGAAAAAAGTTGAAAAATATTTTTTTTTCGACTTAGTCATTTTTTCCGGCGTTTATCAGACTTTCAGATAGGGGAAATGTCAGTGAGCGTTCCGATTTCAGATTCAGAGCGATTCGCCCAATGAGTCCTTGATATTTAGTCGTTTTCAGCCAATTTTCTGGATTTTTGAAAATTTCACTTTTTTGTGAAAATATCCACTAAATTAGAAAATAATATGTGTGAGGGTACCCCAGGAGAGTTCCAAATGTGTGTGGGTAGAATATATATCCCACGGGGGTAAAATTGAAAAAAGTTGAAAAATATTTCTTTTTGGACTTAGTCATTTTTCCGGCGTTTATCAGAATTTCAGATAGGTCAAAAGTTAGTGAGCGTTCCGATTTCAGTTCCAGAGCGATTCGCCCAATGATTCCTTGATATTTCATCGTTTTCAGCCAATTTTCTGGATTTTTTAAAATGTCACTTTTTTTGTGAAAATATCCACTAAATGAGGGAATAATATGTGTGAGGGTACCCCAGGAGAGTTCCAAATGTGTGTGGGTAGAATATATATCCCACGGGGGTAAAATTGAAAAAACTTGAAAAAAAATTCTTTTTGGACTTAGTCATTTTTCCGGCGTTTATCAGGCTTTCAGATAGGGCAAATGTCAGTGAGCGTTCTGATTTCAGTTCCAGAGCGATTCGCCCAATGAGTCCTTGATATTTAGCTGTTTTCAGCCAGTATTTAGGATTTTTGAAAATTTCACTTTTTTGTGAAAACATCCACTAAATGAGGGAATAATATGTGTGAGGGTACCCCAGGAGAGTTCCAAATGTGTGTGGGTAGAATATATATCCCACGGGGGTAAAATTGAAAAAAGTTTAAAAATATTTTTTTTTCGACTTAGTCATTTTTCCAGCGTTTATCAGACTTTCAGATAGGGCAAATGTCAGTGAGCGTTCCGATTTCAGTTCCAGAGCGATTCGCCCAATGAGTCCTTGATATTTAGTCGTTTTCAGCCAATTTTCTGGATTTTTGAAAATGTCACTTTTTTGTGAAAATATCCACTAAATGAGGGAATAATATGTGTGAGGGTACCCCAGGAGAGTTCCAAATGTGTGTGGGTAGAATATATATCCCACGGGGGTAAAATTGAAAAAAGTTGAAAAAAATTATTTTTGGGACTTAGTAATTTTTCCGGCGTTTATCAGACTTTCAGATAGGGGAAATGTCAGTGAGCGTTCCGATTTCAGTTCCAGAGCGATTCGCCCAATGAGTTCTTGATATTTAGTCGTTTTCAGCCAATTTTCTGGATTTTTGAAAATTTCACTTTTTTGTGAAAATATCCACTAAATGAGGGAATAATATGTGTGAGGTTAGAATATATATCCCACGGGGGTAAAATTGAAAAAAGTTGAAAACATTTTTTTTTGGACTTAGTCATTTTTCCGGCGTTTATCAGACTTTTTAGATAGGGAAAATGTCAGTGAGCGTTCCGATTTCAATTCCAGAACAATTCGCCCAATGAGTATTTGATATTTAGTCGTTTTCAGCCAATTTTCTGGATTTTTGAAAATTTCACTTTTTTGTGAAAATATCCACTAATTGAGGAAATAATATGTGTGAGGGTACCCCAGGAGAGTTCCAAATGTGTGTGGGTAGAATATATATCCCACGGGGGTAAAATTGAAAAAAGTTTAAAAATATTTTTTTTTCGACTTAGTCATTTTTCCAGCGTTTATCAGACATTCAGAGAGGGCAAATGTCAGTGAGCGTTCCGATTTCAGTTCCAGAGCGATTCGCCCAATGAGTCCTTGATATTTAGTCGTTTTCAGCCAATTTTCTGGATTTTTGAAAATGTCACTTTTTTGTGAAAATATCCACTAAATGAGGGAATAATATGTGTGAGGGTACCCCAGGAGAGTTCCAAATGTTTGTGCATAGAATATATATCCCACGGGGGTAAAATTGAAAAAAGTTGAAAAATTTTTTTTGGGGACATAGTCATTTTTACGGCGTTTATCAGACTTTCAGATAGGTCAAATGTCAGTGAGCGTTCCGATTTCAGTTCCAGAGCGATTCGCCCAATGAGTCCTTGATATTTAGTCGTTTTCAGCCAATTTTCTGGATTTTTGAAAATTTCACTTTTTTGTGAAAATATCCACTAAATGAGGGAATAATATGTGTGAGGGTACCCCAGGAGAGTTCCAAATGTGTGTGCGTAGAATATATATCCCACGGGGGTAAAATTGAAAAAAGTTGAAAACATTTTTTTTTTGGTCTTAGTCATTTTTCCGGCGTTTATCAGACTTTCAGATAGGGGAAATGTCTGTGAGCGTTCCGATTTCAGTTCCAGAGCGATTCGCCCAATGAGTTCTTGTTATTTAGTTGTTTTCAGCCAATTTTCTGGATTTTTGAAAATTTCACTTTTTTGTGAAAATATCCACTAAATGAGGGAATAATATGTGTGTGGGTAGAATATATATCCCACGGGGGTAAAATTGAAAAAAGTTGAAAACATTTTTTTTTGGACTTAGTCATTTTTCCGGCGTTTGTCAGACTTTCAGATAGGGGAAATGTCAATGAGCGTTCCAATTTCAGTTCCAGAGCGATTCGCCCAATGGGTCCTTGATATTTAGTCGTTTTCAGCAAATTTTCTGGATTTTTGAAAATTTCACTTTTTTGTGAAAATATCCACTAAATGTAGAAATAATATGTGTGAGGGTACCCCAGGAGAGTACCAAATGTGTGTGGGTAGAATATATATCCCACAGGGGTAAAATTGAAAAAAGTTGAAAACATTTTTTTTATGGACTTAGTCATTTTTCCGGCGTTTATCAGACTTTCAAATAGGGGAAATGTCAGTGAGCATTCCGATTTCAGTCCCAGAGCGATTCGCCCAATGAGTCCTTGATATTTAGTCATTTTCAGCCAATATTTTGGATTTTTGAAAATTTCACTTTTTTGTGAAAATATCCACTAAATGAGGGAATAATATGTGTGAGGGTACCCAGGAGAGTTCCAAATGTGTGTGGGTAGAATATATATCCCACGGGGGTAAAATTGAAAAAAGTTGAAAACATTTTTTTTTTGGACTTAGTCATTTTTCCGGCGTTTGTCAGACTTTTAGATAGGGGAAATGTCAGTGAGCATTACGATTTCAGATCCAGAGCGATTCGCCCAATGAGTCCTTGATATTTAGTCGTTTTCAGCCAATATTTTGGATTTTTGAAAATGTCACTTTTTTGTGAAAATATCCACTAAATGAGGGAATAATATGTGTGAGGGTACCCCAGGAGAGTTCCAAATGTGTGTGGGTAGAATATATATCCCACGGGGGTAAAATTGAAAAAAGTTGAAAAAAAATTTTTTTTGGACTTAGTAATTTTTCCAGCGTTTATCAGACTTTCAGATAGTTCAAAAGTTAGTGAGCGTTCCGATTTCAGTTCCAGAGCGATTCGCCCAATGATTCCTTGATACTTCATCGTTTTCAGCCAATTTTCTGGATTTTTGAAAATGTCACTTTTTTGTGAAAATATCCACTAAATGAGGGAATAATATGTGTGAGGGTACCCCAGGAGAGTTCCAAATGTGTGTGGGTAGAATATATATCCCACGGGGATAAATTGAAAAAAGTTGAAAAAATTTTTTTTTTGGACTTAGTCATTCTTCCGGCGTTTATCAGACTTTCAGATAGGTCAAATGTCAGTGAGCGTTCCGATTTCAGTTCCAGAGCGATTCGCCCAATGAGTTCTTGATATTTAGTCATTTTCAGCCAATTTTCTGGATTTTTGAAAATTTCACTTTTTTGTGAAAATATCCACTAAATGAGGGAATAATATGTGTGAGGTTAGAATATATATCCCACGGGGGTAAAATTGAAAAAAGTTTAAAAATATTTTTTTTTCGACTTAGTCATTTTTCCAGCGTTTATCAGACTTTCAGATAGGGCAAATGTCAGTGAGCGTTCCGATTTCAGTTCCAGAGCGATTCGCCCAATGAGTCCTTGATATTTAGTCGTTTTCAGCCAATTTTCTGGATTTTTGAAAATGTCACTTTTTTGTGAAAATATCCACTAAATGAGGGAATAATATGTGTGAGGGTACCCCAGGAGAGTTCCAAATGTGTGTGCGTAGAATATATATCCCACGGGGGTAAAATTGAAAAAAGTTGAAAAATTTTTTTTTGGGGACATAGTCATTTTTACGGCATTTATCAGACTTTCAGATAGGTCAAATGTCAGTGAGCGTTCCGATTTCAGTTCCAGAGCGATTCGCCCAATGAGTCCTTGATATTTAGTCGTTTTCAGCCAATTTTCTGGATTTTTGAAAATTTCACTTTTTTGTGAAAATATCCACTAAATGAGGGAATAATATGTGTGAGGGTACCCCAGGAGAGTTACAAATGTGTGTGGGTAGAATATATATCCCACGGGGGTAAAATTGAAAAAAGTTGAAAAAATTTTTTTTTTCGACTTAGTCATTTTTCCAGCGTTTATCAGACTTTCAGATAGGGCAAATGTCAGTGAGCGTTCCGATTTCAGTTCCAGAGCGATTCGCCCAATGAGTCCTTGATATTTAGTCGTTTTCAGACAATATTTTGGATTTTTGAATATTTCACTTTTTTGTGAAAATATCCACTAAATGAAGGAATAATATGTGTGAGGGCACCCCAGGAGAGTTCCAAATGTGTGTGGGTAGAATATATATCCCACGGGGGTAAAATTGAAAAAAGTTGAAAAATTTTTTTGGGGGGACCTAGTCATTTTTACGGCGTTTATCAGACTTTCAGATAGGTCAAATGTCAGTGAGCGTTCCGATTTCAGTTCCAGAGCGATTCGCCCAATGAGTCCTTGATATTTAGTCGTTTTCAGCCAATTTATTGGATTTTTGAAAATGTCACTTTTTTATGAAAATATCCACTAAATGAGGGAATAATATGTGTGAGGGTACCCCAGGAGAGTTCCAAATGTGTGTGGGTAGAATATATATCCCACGGGGGTAAAATTAAAAAAAGTTGAAAAATTTTTTTTGGGGGACGTAGTCATTTTTACGGCATTTATCAGACTTTCAGATAGGTCAAATGTCAGTGAGCGTTCCGATTTCAGTTCCAGAGCGATTCGCCCAATGAGTCCTTGATATTTAGTCGTTTTCAGCCAATTTTCTGGATTTTTGAAAATGTCACTTTTTTGTGAAAATATCCACTAAATGAGGGAATAATATGTGTGAGGGTAACCCAGGAGAGTTCCAAATGTGTGTGGGTAGAATATATATCCCACGGGGGTAAAATTAAAAAAAGTTGAAAAATTTTTTTTTGGGGACTTAGTCATTTTTACGGCGTTTATCAGACTTTCAGATAGGTCAAATGTCAGTGAGCGTTCCGATTTCAGTTCCAGAGCGATTCGCCCAATGAGTCCTTGATATTTAGTCGTTTTCAGCCAATTTTCTGGATTTTTGAAAATGTCACTTTTTTGAGAAAATATCCACTAAATGAGGGAATAATATGTGTAAGGTTACCCCAGGAGAGTTCCAAATGTGTGTGGGTAGAATATATGTCCCACGGGGGTAAAATTAAAAAAAGTTGAAAAATTTTTTTTTGGGCACTTAGTCATTTTTACGGCGTTTATCAGACTTTCAGATAGGGCAAATGTCAGTGAGCATTCCGATTTCAGTTCCAGAGCGATTCGCCCAATGAGTCCTTGATATTTAGTCGTTTTCAGCCAATATTTTGGATTTTTGAATATTTCACTTTTTTGCGAAAATATCCACTAAATGAAGGAATAATATGTGAGGGCACCCCAGGAGAGTTCCAAATGTGTGTGGGTAGAATATATATCCCACGGGGGTAAAATTGAAAAAAGGTGAAAAATTTTTTTGGGGGGACTGTCATTTTTACAGCGTTTATCTGACTTTCAGATAGGTCAAATGTCAGTGAGCGTTCCGATTTCAGTTCCAGAGCGATTCGCCCAATGAGTCCTTGATATTTCGTCGTTTTCAGCCAATTTTCTGGATTTTTGAAAATTTCACTTTTTTGTGAAAATATCCACTAAATGAGGGAATAATATGTGTGAGGGTACCCCAGGAGAGTTCCAAATGTGTGTGGGTAGAATATATATCCCACGGGGGTAAAATTGAAAAAAGTTGAAAAAATTTTTTTTTTTTACTTAGTCATTTTTTTTAGCGTTTATCAGGCTTTCAGATAGGGCAAAAGTCAGTGAGCATTCCGATTTCCGTTCCAGAGCGATTCGCCCAATGAGTTCTTGATATTTCGTCGTTTTCAGCCAATATTTTGGATTTTTGAAAATGTCACTTTTTTGTGAAAATATCCACTAAATGAGGGAATAATATGTGTGAGGGTACCCCAGGAGAGTTCCAAATGTGTGTGGGTAGAATATATATCCCACGGGGGTAAAATTGAAAAAAGTTGAAAAAAAATTTTTTTTGGACTTACTCATTTTTCCGGCGTTTATCAGGCTTTCAGATACGGCAAATGTCAGTGAGCGTTCCGATTTCAGTTCCAGAGTCATTCGACCAATGAGTCCTTGATATTTAGTTGTTTTCAGCCAATATTTAGGATTTTTGAAAATTTCACTTTTTTGTGAAAATATCCACGAAATGAGGGAATAATATGTGTGAGGGTACCCCAGGAGAGTTACAAATGTGTGTGGGTAGAATATATATCCCACAGGGGTAAAATTGAAAAAAGTTGAAAAAAATTTTTTTTTGGACTTACTCATTTTTCCGGCGTTTATCAGGCTTTCAGATAGGGCAAATGTCAGTGAGCGTTCCGATTTCAGTTCCAGAGCGATTCGACCAATGAGTCCTTGATATTTAGTTGTTTTCAGCCAATATTTAGGATTTTTGAAAATTTCACTTTTTTGTGAAAATATCCACTAAATGAGGGAATAATATGTGTGAGGGTACCCCAGGAGAGTTCCAAATGTGTGTGGGTAGAATATATATCCCACGGGGGTAAAATTGAAAAAAGTTGAAAATTTTTTTTTGGGGACTTAGTCATTTTTACAGCGTTTATCAGACTTTCAGATAGGTCAAATGGCAGTGAGCATTCCGATTTCAGTTCCAGAGCGATTCGCCCAATGAGTCCTTGATATTTCGTAGTTTTCAGCCAATTTTCTGGATTTTTGAAAATGTCACTTTTTTGTGAAAATATCCACTAAATGAGGGAATAATATGTGTGAGGGTACCCCAGGAGAGTTCCAAATGTGTGTGCGTAGAATATATATCCCACGGGGGTAAAATTGAAAAAAGTTGAAAAATTTTTTTTTGGGGACATAGTCATTTTTACGGCATTTATCAGACTTTCAGATAGGTCAAATGTCAGTGAGCGTTCCGATTTCAGTTCCAGAGCGATTCGCCCAATGAGTCCTTGATATTTAGTCGTTTTCAGCCAATTTTCTGGATTTTTGAAAATTTCACTTTTTTGTGAAAATATCCACTAAATGAGGGAATAATATGTGTGAGGGTACCCCAGGAGAGTTACAAATGTGTGTGGGTAGAATATATATCCCACGGGGGTAAAATTGAAAAAAGTTGAAAAAAATTTCTTTTTGGACTTAGTCATTTTTCCGGCGTTTATCAGGCTTTCAGATAGGGCAAATGTCAGTGAGCGTTCCGATTTCAGTTCCAGAGTGATTCGACCAATGAGTCCTTGATATTTAGTTGTTTTCAGCCAATATTTAGGATTTTTGAATATTTCACTTTTTTGTGAAAATATCCACTAAATGAAGGAATAATATGTGTGAGGGCACCCCAGGAGAGTTCCAAATGTGTGTGGGTAGAATATATATCCCACGGGGGTAAAATTGAAAAAAGTTGAAAAATTTTTTTGGGGGGACCTAGTCATTTTTACGGCGTTTATCAGACTTTCAGATAGGTCAAATGTCAGTGAGCGTTCCGATTTCAGTTCCAGAGCGATTCGCCCAATGAGTCCTTGATATTTAGTCGTTTTCAGCCAATTTTCTGGATTTTTGAAAATGTCACTTTTTTGTGAAAATATCCACTAAATGAGGGAATAATATGTGTGAGGGTACCCCAGGAGAGTTCCAAATGTGTGTGGGTAGAATATATTTTCCCACGGGGGTAAAATTGAAAAAAGTTGAAAAAAATTTTTTTTTGAACTTAGTCATTTTTCCGGCGTTTATCAGGCTTTCAGATAGGGCAAATGTCAGTGAGCGTTCCGATTTCAGTTCCAGAGCGATTCGACCAATGAGTCCTTGATATTTAGTTGTTTTCAGCCAATATTTAGGATTTTTGAAAATTTCACTTTTTTGTGAAAATATCCACTAAATGAGGGAATAATATGTGTGAGGGTACCCCAGGAGAGTTACAAATGTGTGTGGGTAGAATATATATCCCACGGGGGTAAAATTGCAAAAAGTTGAAAAAAATTTCTTTTTGGACTTAGTCATTTTTCCGGCGTTTATCAGACTTTCAGATAGGTCAAAAGTTAGTGAGCGTTCCGATTTCAGTTCCAGAGCAATTCGCCCAATGATTCCTTGATATTTCATCGTTTTCAGCCAATTTTCTGGATTTTTGAAAATTTCACTTTTTTGTGAAAATATCCACTAAATGAGGGAATAATATGTGTGAGGGTACCCCAGGAGAGTTCCAAATGTGTGTGGGTAGAATATATATCCCACGGGGGTGAAATTGAAAAAAGTTGAAAAAAAATTTTTTTTGGACTTACTCATTTTTCCGGCGTTTATCAGGCTTTCAGATACGGCAAATGTCAGTGAGCGTTCCGATTTCAGTTCCAGAGTGATTCGACCAATGAGTCCTTGATATTTAGTTGTTTTCAGCCAATATTTAGGATTTTTGAAAATTTCACTTTTTTGTGAAAATATCCACGAAATGAGGGAATAATATGTGTGAGGGTACCCCAGGAGAGTTACAAATGTGTGTGGGTAGAATATATATCCCACAGGGGTAAAATTGAAAAAAGTTGAAAAAAATTTTTTTTTGGACTTACTCATTTTTCCGGCGTTTATCAGGCTTTCAGATAGGGCAAATGTCAGTGAGCGTTCCGATTTCAGTTCCAGAGCGATTTGACCAATGAGTCCTTGATATTTAGTTGTTTTCAGCCAATATTTAGGATTTTTGAAAATTTCACTTTTTTGTGAAAATATCCACTAAATGAGGGAATAATATGTGTGAGGGTACCCCAGGAGAGTTCCAAATGTGTGTGGGTAGAATATATATCCCACGGGGGTAAAATTGAAAAAAGTTGAAAATTTTTTTTTGGGGACTTAGTCATTTTTACAGCGTTTATCAGACTTTCAGATAGGTCAAATGGCAGTGAGCATTCCGATTTCAGTTCCAGAGCGATTCGCCCAATGAGTCCTTGATATTTCGTAGTTTTCAGCCAATTTTCTGGATTTTTGAAAATTTCACTTTTTTGTGAAAATATCCACTAAATGAGGGAATAATATGTGTGAGGGTACCCCAGGAGAGTTCCAAATGTGTGTGGGTAGAATATATTTTCCCACGGGGGTAAAATTGAAAAAAGTTGAAAAAAATTTTTTTTTGAACTTAGTCATTTTTCCGGCGTTTATCAGGCTTTCAGATAGGGCAAATGTCAGTGAGCGTTCCGATTTCAGTTCCAGAGCGATTCGACCAATGAGTCCTTGATATTTAGTTGTTTTCAGCCAATATTTAGGATTTTTGAAAATTTCACTTTTTTGTGAAAATATCCACTAAATGAGGGAATAATATGTGTGAGGGTACCCCAGGAGAGTTACAAATGTGTGTGGGTAGAATATATATCCCACGGGGGTAAAATTGCAAAAAGTTGAAAAAAATTTCTTTTTGGACTTAGTCATTTTTCCGGCGTTTATCAGACTTTCAGATAGGTCAAAAGTTAGTGAGCGTTCCGATTTCAGTTCCAGAGCGATTCGCCCAATGATTCCTTGATAGTTCGTCGTTTTCAGCCAATTTTCTGGATTTTTGAAAATTTCACTTTTTTGTGAAAATATCCACTAAATGAGGGAATAATATGTGTGAGGGTACCCCAGGAGAGTTCCAAATGTGTGTGGGTAGAATATACAGTTATATGAAAAAGTTTGGGCATCCCTATTAATCTTACGCTTTATGTTTTATAAAAATTGGTGTTTTTGCAACAGCTATTTCAGTTTGATATATATAATAACTCTTGGACACAGTAATGTTTCTGCCTTGAAATGAGGTTTATTGTACTAACAGAAAATGTGCAATCTGCATTCAAACAAAATGTGACAGGTGCATAAGTATGGGCACCCTTACCATTTTCTTGTTTTAAATACTCCTACCTACTTTTTACTGACTTACTAAAGCACTTTTTTTGGTTTTGTAACCTCATTGAGCTTTGAACTTCATAGCCAGGTGTATGCAATCATGAGAAACGCTTCTTAAAGTGGCCACTTGCAAGTTGTTCTCCTGTTTGAATCTCCTCTGAAGAGTGGCATCATGGGCTCCTCAAAACAACTGTCAAATGATCTGAAAACAAAGATTATTCAACATAGTTGTTCAGAGGAAGGATACAAAAAGCTGTCTCAGAGATTTAACCTGTCAGTTTCCACTGTGAGGAACATTGTAAGGAAATGGAAGAACACAGGGACAGTTCTTGTTAAGGCCAGAAGTGGCAGGCCAAGAAAAAAGTCAGAAAGGCAGAGAAGAAGAATGGTGAGATCAGTCAAGGACAATCCTCAGACCACCTCCAGAGAGCTGCAGCATCAGCTTGCTGCAGATGGTGTCACTGTGCATCGGTCAACTATACAACGCACTTTGCACAAGGAGAAGCTGTATGGGAGAGTGATGCGAAAGAAGCCGTTTCTGCAAGCACACCACAAACAGAGTCGGCTGAGGTATGCAAAAGCACATTTGGAGAAGCCAATTTCTTTTTGGAAGAAGGTCCTGTGCACTGATGAAACCAAGATTGAGTTGTTTGGTCATACAAAAAGGCGTTATGCATGGCAGCAAAAAAACACAGCATTCCAAGAAAAACACTTGCTACCCACAGTAAAATTTGGTGGAGGTTACATCATGCTTTGGGGCTGTGTGGCCAATGCCGGCACCGGGAATCTTGTTAAAGTTGAGGGACGCATGGATTGCACTCAGTATCAGCAGATTCTTGACAATAATGTTCAAGAATCAGTGATAAAGTTGAAGTTACGCAGGGGATGGATCTTTCAGCAAGACAATGATCCAAAACACTGCTCCAAATCTACTCAGGCATTCATGCAGAGGAACAATTACAATATTCTGGAATGGCCATCCCAGTCCCCAGACCTGAATATCATTGAACATCTGTGGGATCATTTGAAGAGGGCTGTCCATGCTCGGCGACAATCAAACTTAACTGAACTGGAATTGTTTTGTAAAGAGGAATGGTCAAAAATACCTTCATCCAGGATCCAGGAACTCATTAAAAGCTACAGGAAGCGACTAGAGGCTGTTATTTTTACAAAAGGAGGAACTACTAAATATTATTGTCACTTTTCTGGTGAGGTGCCCATACTTATGCACCTGACAAATTTTGTTTGAATGCAGATTGCACATTTTCTGTTAGTACAATAAACCTCATTTCAAGGCAGAAACATTACTGTGTCCAACAGTTATTACATATATCAAACTGAAATAGCTGTTGCAAAAACACCAATTTTTATAAAACATTAAGCTTAAGATTAATAGGGGTGCCCAAACTTTTTCATATAACTGTATATCCCACGGGGGTAAAATTGAAAAAAGTTGAAAATTTTTTTTTTGGGGACTTAGTCATTTTTACGGCGTTTATCAGACTTTCAGATAGGTCAAATGTCAGTGAGCGTTCCGATTTCAGTTCCAGAGCGATTCGCCCAATGAGTCCTTGATATTTAGTCGTTTTCAGCCAATTTTCTGGATTTTTCAAAATGTCACTTTTTTGAGAAAATATCCACTAAATGAGGGAATAATATGTGTAAGGTTACCCCAGGAGAGTTGCAAATGTGTGTGGGTAGAATATATATCCCACGGGGGTAAAATTGAAAAAAGTTGAAAAAATTTTTTTTTTGGACTTAGTCATTTTTCCAGCGTTTATCAGACTTTCAGATAGGGCAAAAGTCAGTGAGCATTCCGATTTCAGTTCTAGAGCGATTCGCCCAATGAGTCCTTGATATTTCGTCATTTTCAGCCAATATTTTGGATTTTTGAAAATGTCACTTTTTTGTGAAAATATCCACTAAATGAGGGAATAATATGTGTGAGGGTACCCCAGGAGAGTTTCAAATGTGTGTGGGTAGAATATATATCCCACGGGTGTAAAATTTAAAAAAGTTGAAAAAAATTTTTTTTTGGACTTACTCATTTTTCCGGCGTTTATCAGGCTTTCAGATAGGGCAAATATTAGTGAGCATTCCGATTTCAGTTCCAGAGCGATTCGACCAATGAGTCCTTGATATTTAGTTGTTTTCAGCCAATATTTAGGATTTTGGAAAATTTCACTTTTTTGTGAAAATATCCACTAAATGAGGGAATATGTGTGAGGGTACCCCAGGAGAGTTACAAATGTGTGTGGGTAGAATATATATCCCACGGGGGTAAAATTGAAAAAAGTTGAAAAAAATTTCTTTTTGGACTTAGTCATTTTTCCGGCGTTTATCAGACTTTTAGATAGGTCAAAAGTTAGTGAGCGTTCCGATTTCAGTTCCAGAGCGCTTCGCCCAATGATTCCTTGATATTTCGTCGATTTCAGCCAATTTTCTGGATTTTTGAAAATTTCACTTTTTTGTGAAAATATTCACTAAATGAGGGAATAATATGTGTGAGGGTACCCCAGGAGAGTTCCAAATGTGTGTGGGTAGAATATATATCCCACGGGGGTAAAATTGAAAAAAGTTGAAAAATTTTTTTTTGGGGACTTAGTCATTTTTACAGCGTTTATCAGACTTTCAGATAGGTCAAATGTCAGTGAGCGTTCCGATTTCAGTTCCAGAGCGATTCGCCCAATGAGTCCTTGATATTTCGTCGTTTTCAGCCAATTTTCTGGATTTTTGAAAATTTCACTTTTTTGTGAAAATATCCACTAAATGAGGGAATAATATGTGTGAGGGTACCCCAGGAGAGTTCCAAATGTGTGTGGGTAGAATATATATCCCACGGGGGTAAAATTGAAAAAAGTTGAAAAAATTTTTTTGGGGGACTTAGTCATTTTTACGGCGTTTAGCAGACTTTCAGATAGGTCAAATGTCAGTGAGCGTTCCGATTTCAGTTCCAGAGCGATTCGCCCAATGAGTCCTTGATATTTAGTCGTTTTCAGCAAATTTTCTGGATTTTTGAAAATGTCACTTTTTTGAGAAAATATCCACTAAATGAGGGAATAATATGTGTGAGGTTACCCCAGGAGAGTTCCAAATGTGTGTGGGTAGAATATATATCCCACGGGGGTAAAATTGAAAAAAGTTGAAAAAAAATTTTTTTTGGACTTACTCATTTTTCCGGCGTTTATCAGGCTTTCAGATAGGGCAAATGTCAGTGAGCGTTCCGATTTCAGTTCCAGAGCGATTCGACTAATGAGTCCTTGATATTTAGTTGTTTTCAGCCAATATTTAGGATTTTTGAAAATTTCACTTTTTTGTGAAAATATCCACTAAATGAGGGAATAATATGTGTGAGGGTACCCCAGGAGAGTTACAAATGTGTGTGGGTAGAATATATATCCCACGGGGGTAAAATTGAAAAAAGTTGAAAAATTTTATTTTGGGGACTTAGTCATTTTTACAGCATTAATCAGACTTTCAGATAGGTCAAATGTCAGTGAGCGTTCTGATTTGAGTTCCAGAGCGATTCGCCCAATGAGTCCTTGATATTTCGTCGTTTTCAGCCAATTTTCTGGATTTTTGAAAATTTCACTTTTTTGTGAAAATATCCACTAAATGAGGGAATAATATGTGTGAGGGTACCCCAGGAGAGTTCCAAATGTGTGTGATTAGAATATATATCCCACGGGGGTAAAATTGAAAAAAGTTGAAAAAAAATTTTTTTTCCACTTAGTCATTTTTCCAGCGTTTATCAGACTTTCAGATAGGGCAAATGTCAGTGAGCATTCCGATTTCAGTTCCAGAGCGATTCGCCCAATGAGTCCTTGATATTTAGTCGTTTTCAGCCAATATTTTGGATTTTTGAATATTTCACTTTTTTGTGAAAATATCCACTAAATGAAGGAATAATATGTGTGAGGGCACCCCAGGAGAGTTCCAAATGTGTGTGGGTAGAATATATATCCCACGGGGGTAAAATTTAAAAAAGTTGAAAAAAATTTCTTTTTGGACTTAGTCATTTTTCCGGCGTTTATCAGACTTTCAGATAGGTCAAAAGTTAGTGATCGTTCCGATTTCAGTTCCAGAGCGATTCGCCCAATGATTCCTTGATATTTCGTCGTTTTCAGCCAATTTTCTGGATTTTTGAAAATTTCACTTTTTTGTGAAAATATCCACTGAATGAGGGAATAATATGTGTGAGGGTACCCCAGGAGAGTTCCAAATGTGTGTGGGTAGAATATATATCCCACGGGGGTAAAATTGAAAAAAGTTGAAAAATTTTTTTTTTTTGGACTGTCATTTTTCCAGCGTTTATCAGACTTTCAGATAGGTCAAATGTCAGTGAACGCTCCGATTTCAGTTCCAGAGCGATTCGCCCAATGAGTCCTTGATATTTAGTCGTTTTCAGCCAATTTTCTGGATTTTTGAAAATGTCACTTTTTTGTGAAAATATCCACTAAATGAGGTAATAATATGTGTGAGGTTACCCCAGGAGAGTTCCAAATGTGTGTGGGTAGAATATATATACCGCCGGGTGTAAAATTGAAAAAAGTTGAAAAAAATTTTTTTTTGGACTTACTCATTTTTCCGGCGTTTATCAGGCTTTCAGATAGGGCAAATGTCAGTGAGCGTTCCGATTTCACTTCCAGAGCGATTCGACCAATGAGTCCTTGATATTAAGTTGTTTTCAGCCAATATTTAGGATTTTTGAAAATTTCACTTTTTTGTGAAAATATCCACTAAATGAGGGAATAATATGTGTGAGGGTACCCCAGGAGAGTTCCAAATGTGTGTTGGTAGAATATATATCCCACGGGGGTAAAATTGAAAAAAGTTGAAAAAAATTTTTTTTTCGACTTAGTCATTTTTCCAGCTTTTATCAGTCTTTCAGATAGGTCAAATGTCAGTGAGCATTCCGATTTCAGTTCCAGAGCGATTAGACCAATGAGTCCTTGATATTTAGTTGTTTTCAGCCAATATTTAGGATTTTTGAAAATTTCACTTTTTTGTGAAAATATCCACTAAATGAGGGAATAATATGTGTGAGGTTACCCCAGGAGAGTTCCAAATGTGTGTCGGTAGAATATATATCCCACGGGGGTAAAATTGAAAAAAGTTGAAAAAAATTTCTTTTTGGATTAAGTCATTTTTCCGGCGTTTATCAGACTTTCAGATAGGTCAAAAGTCAGTGAGCGTTCCGATTTCAGTTCCAGAGCGATTCGCCCAATGAGTCCTTGATATTTAGTCGTTTTCAGCCAATTTTCTGGATTTTTGAAAATGTCACTTTTTTGAGAAAATATCCACTAAATGAGGGAATAATATGTGTGAGGTTACCCCAGGAGAGTTCCAAATGTGTGTGGGTAGAATATATATCCCACGGGAGTAAAATTGAAAAAAGTTGAAAAAAAATTTTTTTTGGACTTACTCATTTTTCCAGCATTTATTAGGCTTTCAGATAGGGCAAATGTCAGTGAGCGTTCCGATTTCAGTTCCAGAGCGATTCGACCAATGAGTCCTTGATATTTAGTTGTTTTCAGCCAATATTTAGGATTTTTGAAAATTTCACTTTTTTGTGAAAATATCCACTAAATGAGGGAATAATATGTGTGAGGGTACCCCAGGAGAGTTACAAATGTGTGTGGGTAGAATATATATCCCATGGGGGTAAAATTGAAAAAGTTGAAAACTTTTTTTTTGGGGACTTCGTCATTTTTACAGCGTTTATCAGACTTTCAGATAGGGCAAAAGTCAGTGAGCGTTCCGATTTCAGTTCTTGAGCGATTCACCCAATGAGTCCTTGATATTTCGTCGTTTTCAGCCAATTTTCTGGATTTTTGAAAATTTCACTTTTTTGTGAAAATATCCACTAAATGAGGGAATAATATGTGTGAGGGTACCCCAGGAGAGTTCCAAATGTGTGTGGGTAGAATACATATCCCACGGGGGTAAAATTGAAAAGTTGAAAAAAAATTTTTTTTCGACTTAGTCATTTTTCCAGCGTTTATCAGCCTTTCAGATAGGGCAAATGTCAGTGAGCATTCCGATTTCAGTTCCAGAGCGATTCGCCCAATGAGTCCTTGATATTTAGTCGTTTTCAGCCAATATTTTGGATTTTTGAATATTTCACTTTTTTGTGAAAATATCCACTAAATGAGGGAATAATATGTGTGAGGGTACCCCAGGAGAGTTACAAATGTGTGTGGGTAGAATATATATCCCACGGGGGTAAAATTGAAAAAAGTTGAAAAAAATTTCTTTTTGGATTAAGTCATTTTTCCGGCATTTATCAAACTTTCAGATAGGTCAAAAGTTAGTGAGCGTTCCGATTTCAGTTCCAGAGCGATTCGCCCAATGATTCCTTGATATTTCGTCGTTTTCAGCCAATTTTCTGGATTTTTGAAAATTTCACTTTTTTGTGAAAATATCCACTAAATGAGGGAATAATATGTGTGAGGGTACCCCAGGAGAGTTCCAAATGTGTGTGGGTAGAATATATATCCCACGGGGGTAAAATTGAAAAAAGTTGAAAAATTTTTTTTTGGGGACTTAGTCATTTTTACAGCGTTTATCAGACTTTCAGATAGGTCAAATGTCAGAGAGCGTTCCGATTTCAGTTCCAGTGCGATTCGCCCAATGAGTCCTTGATATTTCGTCGTTTTCAGCCAATATTTTGGATTTTTGAAAATGTCACTTTTTTGTGAAAATATCCACTAAATGAGGGAATAATATGTGTGAGGGTACCCCAGGAGAGTTCCAAATGTGTGTGTGTAGAATATATATCCCACGGGGGTAAAATTGAAAAAAGTTGAAAAAAAATTCTTTTTGGACTTAGTCATTTTTCCGGCGTTTATCAGGCTTTCAGATAGGGCAAATGTTAGTGAGGGTTCCGATTTCAGTTCCAGAGCGATTAGACCAATGAGTCCTTGATATTTAGTTGTTTTCAGCCAATATTTAGGATTTTTGAAAATTTCACTTTTTTGTGAAAATATCCACTAAATGAGGGAATAATATGTGTGAGGGTACCCCAGGAGAGTTACAAATGTGTGTGGGTAGAATATATATCCCACGGGGGTAAAATTGAAAAAAGTTGAAAAAATTTTTTTTTTTGGACTTAGTCATTTTTCCAGCGTTCATCAGACTTTCAGATAGGTCAAATGTCAGTGAACGCTCCGATTTCAGTTCCAGAGCGATTCGCCCAATGAGTCCTTGATATTTAGTTGTTTTCAGCCAATATTTAGGATTTTTGAAAATTTCACTTTTTTGTGAAAATAACCAATAAATGAGGGAATAATATGTGTGAGGGTACCCCAGGAGAGTTACAAATGTGTGTGGGTAGAATATATATCCCATGGGGGTAAAATTGAAAAAAGTTGAAAAAAAATTCTTTTTGGACTTAGTCATTTTTCCAGCGTTTATCAGACTTTCAGATAGGTCAAATGTCAGTGAACGCTCCGATTTCAGTTCCAGAGCGATTCGCCCAATGAGTCCTTGATATTTAGTCGTTTTCAGCCAATTTTCTGGATTTTTGAAAATGTCACTTTTTTGTGAAAATATCCACTAAATGAGGGAATAATATGTGTGAGGGTACCCCAGGAGAGTTACAAATGTGTGTGGGTAGAATATATATCCCATGGGGGTAAAATTGAAAAAAGTTGAAAAAAAATTCTTTTTGGACTTAGTCATTTTTCCAGCGTTTATCAGACTTTCAGATAGGTCAAATGTCAGTGAACGCTCCGATTTCAGTTCCAGATCGATTCGCCCAATGAGTCCTTGATATTTAGTCGTTTTCAGCCAATTTTCTGGATTTTTGAAAATGTCACTTTTTTGTGAAAATATCCACTAAATGAGGGAATAATATGTGTGAGGGTACCCCAGGAGAGTTCCAAATGTGTGTGGGTAGAATATATATCCCACGGGGGTAAAATTGAAAAAAGTTGAAAAAAAATTCTTTTTGGACTTAGTCATTTTTCCGGCGTTTATCAGGCTTTCAGATAGGGCAAATGTTAGTGAGCGTTCCGATTTGAGTTCCAGAGCGATTAGACCAATGAGTCCTTGATATTTAGTTGTTTTCAGCCAATATTTAGGATTTTTGAAAATTTCACTTTTTTGTGAAAATATCCACTAAATGAGGGAATAATATGTGTGAGGGTACCCCAGGAGAGTTACAAATGTGTGTGGGTAGAATATATATCCCACGGGGGTAAAATTGAAAAAAGTTGAAAAAAATTTCTTTTTGGACTTAGTCATTTTTCCGGCGTTTATCAGACTTTCAGATAGGTCAAAAGTTAGTGAGCGTTCCGATTTCAGTTCCAGAGCGATTCGCCCAATGATTCCTTGATATTTAGTCGTTTTCAGCCAATTTTCTGGATTTTTGAAAATGTCACTTTTTTGTGAAAATATCCACTAAATGAGGGAATAATATGTGTGAGGGTACCCCAGGAGAGTTACAAATGTGTGTGGGTAGAATATATATCCCACGGAGGTAAAATTGAAAAAAGTTGAAAAAAAATTATTTTTGGACTTAGTCATTTTTCCAGCGTTTATCAGACTTTCAGATAGGTCAAATGTCAGTGAACGCTCCGATTTCAGTTCCAGAGCGATTCGCCCAATGAGTCCTTGATATTTAGTCGTTTTCAGCCAATTTTCTGGATTTTTGAAAATGTCACTTTTTTGTGAAAATATCCACTAAATGAGGGAATAATATGTGTGAGGGTACCCCAGGAGAGTTCCAAATGTGTGTGGGTAGAATATATATCCCACGGGGGTAAAATTGAAAAAAGTTGAAAAAAAATTCTTTTTGGACTTAGTCATTTTTCCAGCGTTTATCAGGCTTTCAGATAGGGCAATTGTTAGTGAGCGTTCCGATTTCAGTTCCAGAGCGATTAGACCAATGAGTCCTTGATATTTAGTTGTTTTCAGCCAATATTTAGGATTTTGGAAAATTTCACTTTTTTGTGAAAATATCCACTAAATGAGGGAATAATATGTGTGAGGGTACCCCAGGAGAGTTACAAATGTGTGTGGGTAGAATATATATCCCACGGGGGTAAAATTGAAAAAAGTTTAAAAAAATTTCTTTTTGGACTTAGTCATTTTTCCGGCATTTATCAGACTTTCAGATAGGTCAAAAGTTAGTGAGCGTTCCGATTTCAGTTCCAGAGCGATTCGCCCAATGATTCCTTGATATTTCGTCGTTTTCAGCCAATTTTCTGGATTTTTGAAAATTTCACTTTTTTGTGAAAATATCCACTAAATGAGGGAATAATATGTGTGAGGGTACCCCAGGAGAGTTCCAAATGTGTGTGGGTAGAATATATATCCCACGGGGGTAAAATTGAAAAAAGTTGAAAAATTTTTTTTTTTTGGACTTAGTCATTTTTCCAGCGTTTATCAGACTTTCAGATAGGTCAAATGTCAGTGAACGCTCCGATTTCAGTTCCAGAGCGATTCGCCCAATGAGTCCTTGATATTTAGTCGTTTTCAGCCAATTTTCTGGATTTTTGAAAATGTCACTTTTTTGTGAAAATATCCACTAAATGAGGGAATAATATGTGTGAGGGTACCCCAGGAGAGTTACAAATGTGTGTGTTTAGAATATATATCCCACGGGGGTAAAATGTAAAAAAGTTTAAAAATTTTTTTTTGGACTTAGTCATTTTTACGGCGTTTATCAGACTTTCAGATAGGTCAAATGTCAGTGAGCGTTCCGATTTCAGTTCCAGTGCGATTCGCCCAATGAGTCCTTGATATTTCGTCGTTTTCAGCCAATATTTTGGATTTTTGAAAATGTCACTTTTTTGTGAAAATATCCACTAAATGAGGGAATAATATGTGTGAGGGTACCCCAGGAGAGTTCCAAATGTGTGTTGGTAGAATATATATCCCACGGGGGTAAAATTGAAAAAAGTTGAAAAAAAATTTTTTTTGGACTTACTCATTTTTCCGGCATTTATTAGGCTTTCAGATAGGGCAAATGTCAGTGAGCGTTCCGATTTCAGTTCCAGAGCGATTCGACCAATGAGTCCTTGATATTTAGTTGTTTTCAGCCAATATTTAGGATTTTTGAAAATTTCACTTTTTTGTGAAAATATCCACTAAATGAGGGAATAATATGTGTGAGGGTACCCCAGGAGAGTTACAAATGTGTGTGGGTAGAATATATATCCCATGGGGGTAAAATTGAAAAAAGTTGAAAACTTTTTTTTTGGGGACTTCGTCATTTTTACAGCGTTTATCAGACTTTCAGATAGGGCAAAAGTCAGTGAGCGTTCCGATTTCAGTTCTTGAGCGATTCACCCAATGAGTCCTTGATATTTCGTCGTTTTCAGCCAATTTTCTGGATTTTTGAAAATTTCACTTTTTTGTGAAAATATCCACTAAATGAGGGAATAATATGTGTGCGGGTACCCCAGGAGAGTTCCAAATGTGTGTGGGTAGAATACATATCCCACGGGGGTAAAATTGAAAAGTTGAAAAAAAATTTTTTTTCGACTTAGTCATTTTTCCAGCGTTTATCAGCCTTTCAGATAGGGCAAATGTCAGTGAGCATTCCGATTTCAGTTCCAGAGCGATTCGCCCAATGAGTCCTTGATATTTAGTCGTTTTCAGCCAATATTTTGGATTTTTGAATATTTCACTTTTTTGTGAAAATATCCACTAAATGAAGGAATAATATGTGTGAGGGCACCCCAGGAGAGTTCCAAATGTGTGTGGGTAGAATATATATCCCACGGGGGTAAAATTGAAAAAAGTTGAAAAAAAATTCTTTTTGGACTTAGTCATTTTTCCAGCGTTTATCAGACTTTCAGATAGGTCAAATGTCAGTGAACGCTCCGATTTCAGTTCCAGAGCGATTCGCCCAATGAGTCCTTGATATTTAGTCGTTTTCAGCCAATTTTCTGGATTTTTGAAAATGTCACTTTTTTGTGAAAATATCCACTAAATGAGGGAATAATATGTGTGAGGGTACCCCAGGAGAGTTACAAATGTGTGTGGGTAGAATATATATCCCATGGGGGTAAAATTGAAAAAAGTTGAAAAAAAATTCTTTTTGGACTTAGTCATTTTTCCAGCGTTTATCAGACTTTCAGATAGGTCAAATGTCAGTGAACGCTCCGATTTCAGTTCCAGATCGATTCGCCCAATGAGTCCTTGATATTTAGTCGTTTTCAGCCAATTTTCTGGATTTTTGAAAATGTCACTTTTTTGTGAAAATATCCACTAAATGAGGGAATAATATGTGTGAGGGTACCCCAGGAGAGTTCCAAATGTGTGTGGGTAGAATATATATCCCACGGGGGTAAAATTGAAAAAAGTTGAAAAAAAATTCTTTTTGGACTTAGTCATTTTTCCGGCGTTTATCAGGCTTTCAGATAGGGCAAATGTTAGTGAGCGTTCCGATTTGAGTTCCAGAGCGATTAGACCAATGAGTCCTTGATATTTAGTTGTTTTCAGCCAATATTTAGGATTTTGGAAAATTTCACTTTTTTGTGAAAATATCCACTAAATGAGGGAATAATATGTGTGAGGGTACCCCAGGAGAGTTACAAATGTGTGTGGGTAGAATATATATCCCACGGGGGTAAAATTGAAAAAAGTTGAAAAAAATTTCTTTTTGGACTTAGTCATTTTTCCGGCGTTTATCAGACTTTCAGATAGGTCAAAAGTTAGTGAGCGTTCCGATTTCAGTTCCAGAGCGATTCGCCCAATGATTCCTTGATATTTAGTCGTTTTCAGCCAATTTTCTGGATTTTTGAAAATGTCACTTTTTTGTGAAAATATCCACTAAATGAGGGAATAATATGTGTGAGGGTACCCCAGGAGAGTTACAAATGTGTGTGGGTAGAATATATATCCCACGGAGGTAAAATTGAAAAAAGTTGAAAAAAAATTCTTTTTGGACTTAGTCATTTTTCCAGCGTTTATCAGACTTTCAGATAGGTCAAATGTCAGTGAACGCTCCGATTTCAGTTCCAGAGCGATTCGCCCAATGAGTCCTTGATATTTAGTCGTTTTCAGCCAATTTTCTGGATTTTTGAAAATGTCACTTTTTTGTGAAAATATCCACTAAATGAGGGAATAATATGTGTGAGGGTACCCCAGGAGAGTTACAAATGTGTGTGTTTAGAATATATATCCCACGGGGGTAAAATTTAAAAAAGTTTAAAAATTTTTTTTTGGACTTAGTCATTTTTACGGCGTTTATCAGACTTTCAGATAGGTCAAATGTCAGTGAGCGTTCCGATTTCAGTTCCAGTGCGATTCGCCCAATGAGTCCTTGATATTTCGTCGTTTTCAGCCAATATTTTGGATTTTTGAAAATGTCACTTTTTTTGTGAAAATATCCACTAAATGAGGGAATAATATGTGTGAGGGTACCCCAGGAGAGTTCCAAATGTGTGTGGGTAGAATATATATCCCACGGGGGTAAAATTGAAAAAAGTTGAAAAAAAATTCTTTTTGGACTTAGTCATTTTTCCAGCGTTTATCAGACTTTCAGATAGGTCAAATGTCAGTGAACGCTCCGATTTCAGTTCCAGAGCGATTCGCCCAATGAGTCCTTGATATTTAGTCGTTTTCAGCCAATTTTCTGGATTTTTGAAAATGTCACTTTTTTGTGAAAATATCCACTAAATGAGGGAATAATATGTGTGAGGGTACCCCAGGAGAGTTACAAATGTGTGTGGGTAGAATATATATCCCACGGGTGTAAAATTGAAAAAAGTTGAAAAATTTTTTTTTGGGGACATAGTTATTTTTACGGCGTTTATCAGACTTTAAGATAGGTCAAATGTCAGTGAGCGTTCCGATTTCAGTTCCAGAGCGATTCGCCCAATGAGTCCTTGATATTTAGTCGTTTTCAGCCAATTTTCTGGATTTTTGAAAATGTCACTTTTTTGTGAAAATATCCACTAAATGAGGGAATGATATGTGTGAGGGTACCCCAGGAGAGTTACAAATGTGTGTGGGTAGAATATATATCCCACGGGGGTAAAATTGAAAAAAGGTGAACATTTTTTTTTTGGGGACATAGTCATTTTTACGGCGTTTATCAGACTTTCAGATAGGTCAAATGTCAGTGAGCGTTCCGATTTCAGTTCCAGAGCGATTCGCCCAATGAGTCCTTGATATTTAGTCGTTTTCAGCCAATTTTCTGGATTTTTGAAAATGTCGCTTTTTTGAGAAAATATCCACTAAATGAGGGAATAATATGTGTGAGGTAACCCCAGGAGAGTTCCAAATGTGTGTGGGTAGAATATATATCCCACGGGGGTAAAATTGAAAAAAGTTAAAAAAATTTTTTTTTTGGACTTAGTAATTTTTCCAGCGTTTATCAGACTTTCAGATAGGGCAAAAGTCAGTGAGCATTCCGATTTCAGTTCCAGAGCGATTCGCCCAATGAGTCCTTGATATTTCGTCGTTTTCATCCAATATTTTGGATTTTTGAAAATTTCACTTTTTTGTGAAAATATCCACTAAATGAGGGAATAATATGTGTGAGGGTACCCCAGGAGAGTTCCAAATGTGTGTGGGTAGAATATATATCCCACGGGGGTAAAATTGAAAAAAGTTGAAAAAAAATTCTTTTTGGACTTAGTCATTTTTCCGGCGTTTATCAGGCTTTCAGATAGGGCAAATGTAAGTGAGCGTTCCGATTTCAGTTCCAGAGCGATTAGTCAAATGAGTCCTTGATATTTAGTTGTTTTCAGCCAATATTTAGGATTTTTGAAAATTTCACTTTTTTGTGAAAATATCCACTAAATGAGGGAATAATATATGTGAGGGTACCCCAGGAGAGTTACAAATGTGTGTGGGTAGAATATATATCCCACGGGGGTAAAATTGAAAAAAGTTGAAAAAAATTTCTTTTTGGACTTAGTCATTTTTCCGGCGTTTATCAGACTTTCAGATAGGTCAAATGTCAGTGAACGCTCCGATTTCAGTTCCAGAGCGATTCGCCCAATGAGTCCTTGATATTTAGTCGTTTTCAGCCAATTTTCTGGATTTTTGAAAATGTCACTTTTTTGTGAAAATATCCACTAAATGAGGGAATAATATGTGTGAGGGTACCCCAGGAGAGTTACAAATGTGTGTGGGTAGAATATATATCCCACGGGGGTAAAATTGAAAAAAGTTGAAAAAAAATTCTTTTTGGACTTAGTCATTTTTCCGGCATTTATCAGGCTTTCAGATAGGGCAAATATTAGTGAGCGTTCCGATTTCAGTTCCAGAGCGATTAGACCAATGAGTCCTTGATATTTAGTTGTTTTCAGCCAATATTTAGGATTTTTGAAAATTTCACTTTTTTGTGAAAATATCCACTAAATGAGGGAATAATATGTGTGAGGGTACCCCAGGAGAGTTACAAATGTGTGTGGGTAGAATATATATCCCACGGGGGTAAAATTGAAAAAAGTTGAAAAATTTTTTTTTTTTGGACTGTCATTTTTCCAGCGTTTATCAGACTTTCAGATAGGTCAAATGTCAGTGAACGCTCCGATTTCAGTTCCAGAGCGATTCGACCAATGAGTCCTTGATATTTAGTCGTTTTCAGCCAATTTTCTGGATTTTTGAAAATGTCACTTTTTTGAGAAAATATCCACTAAATGAGGGAATAATATGTGTGAGGTAACCCCAGGAGAGTTCCAAATGTGTGTGGGTAGAATATATATCCCACGGGGGTAAAATTGAAAAAAGTTGAAAAAAATTTTTTTTTGGGCTTAGTAATTTTTCCAGCGTTTATCAGACTTTCAGATAGGGCAAAAGTCAGTGAGCATTCCGATTTCAGTTCCAGAGCGATTCGCCCAATGAGTCCTTGATATTTAGTCGTTTTCAGCCAATATTTTGGATTTTTGAAAATGTCACTTTTTTGTGAAAATATCCACTAAATGAGGGAATAATATGTGTGAGGGTACCCCAGGAGAGTTCCAAATGTGTGTGGGTAGAATATATATCCCACGGGGGTAAAATTGAAAAAAGTTTAAAAAATTTTTTTTTTGGACTTAGTAATTTTTCCAGCGTTTATCAGACTTTCAGTTAGGGCAAAAGTCAGTGAGCATTCCGATTTCAGTTCCAGAGCGATTCGCCCAATGAGTCCTTGATATTTCGTCGTTTTCAGCCAATATTTTGGATTTTTGAAAATTTCACTTTTTTGTGAAAATATCCACTAAATGAGGGAATAATATGTGTGAATGTACCCCAGGAGAGTTCCAAATGTGTGTGGGTAGAATATATATCCCACGGGGGTAAAATTGAAAAAAGTTGAAAAAAAATTCTTTTTGGACTTAGTCATTTTTCCGGCGTTTATCAGGCTTTCAGATAGGGCAAATGTTAGTGAGCGTTCCGATTTCAGTTCCAGAGCGATTAGACCAATGAGTCCTTGATATTTAGTTGTTTTCAGCCAATATTTAGGATTTTTGAAAATTTCACTTTTTTATGAAAATATCCACTAAATGAGGGAATAATATGTGTGGGGGTACCCCAGGAGAGTTCCAAATGTGTGTGGGTAGAATATATATCCCACGGGGGTAAAATTGAAAAAAGTTGAAAAAAATTTTTTTTTTGAACTTAGTAATTTTTCCAGCGTTTATCAGACTTTCAGATAGGGCAAAAGTCAGTGAGCATTCCGATTTCAGTTCCAGAGCGATTCGCCCAATGAGTCCTTGATATTTCATCGTTTTCAGCCAATATTTTGGATTTTTGAAAATTTCACTTTTTTGTGAAAATATCCACTAAATGAGGGAATAATATGTGTGAGGGTACCCCAGGAGAGTTCCAAATCTGTGTGGGTAGAATATATATCCCACGGGGGTAAAATTGAAAAAAGTTGAAAAAAAATTTTTTTTGGTTTAGTAATTTTTCCAGCGTTTATCAGACTTTCAGATAGGGCAAAAGTCAGTGAGCATTCCGATTTCAGTTCCAGAGCGATTCGCCAATGAGTCCTTGATATTTAGTAGTTTTCAGCCAATATTTAGGATTTTTGAAAATGTCACTTTTTTGTGAAAATATCCACTAAATGAGGGAATAATATGTGTGAGGGTACCCCAGGTGAGTTACAAATGTGTGTGGGTAGAATATATATCCCACGGGGGTAAAATTGAAAAAAGTTGAAAAAAATTTCTTTTTGGACTTAGTCATTTTTCCGGCGTTTATCAGACTTTCAGATAGGTCAAAAGTTAGTGAGCGTTCCGATTTCAGTTCCAGAGCGATTCGCCCAATGATTCCTTGATATTTCGTCGTTTTCAGCCAATTTTCTGGATTTTTGAAAATTTCACTTTTTTGTGAAAATATCCACTAAATGAGGAATAATATGTGTGAGGGTACCCCAGGAGAGTTCCAAATGTGTGTGGGTAGAATATATATCCCACGGGGGTAAAATTGAAAAAAGTTGAAAAATTTTTTTTTTTTGGACTTAGTCATTTTTCCAGCGTTTATCAGACTTTCAGATAGGTCAAATGTCAGTGAACGCTCCGATTTCAGTTCCAGAGCGATTCGCCCAATGAGTCCTTGATATTTAGTTGTTTTCAGCCAATATTTAGGATTTTTGAAAATTTCACTTTTTTGTGAAAATATCCACTAAATGAGGGAATAATATGTGTGAGGGTACCCCAGGAGAGTTACAAATGTGTGTGGGTAGAATATATATCCCACGGGGGTAAAATTGAAAAAAGTTGAAAAAAAATTCTTTTTGGACTTAGTCATTTTTCCAGCGTTTATCAGACTTTCAGATAGGTCAAATGTCAGTGAACGCTCCGATTTCAGTTCCAGAGCGATTCGCCCAATGAGTCCTTGATATTTAGTCGTTTTCAGCCAATTTTCTGGATTTTTGAAAATGTCACTTTTTTGTGAAAATATCCACTAAATGAGGGAATAATATGTGTGAGGGTACCCCAGGTGAGTTACAAATGTGTGTGGGTAGAATATATATCCCACGGGGGTAAAATTGAAAAAAGTTGAAAAAAATTTCTTTTTGGACTTAGTCATTTTTCCGGCGTTTATCAGACTTTCAGATAGGTCAAAAGTTAGTGAGCGTTCCGATTTCAGTTCCAGAGCGATTCGCCCAATGATTCCTTGATATTTCGTCGTTTTCAGCCAATTTTCTGGATTTTTGAAAATTTCACTTTTTTGTGAAAATATCCACTAAATGAGGAATAATATGTGTGAGGGTACCCCAGGAGAGTTCCAAATGTGTGTGGGTAGAATATATATCCCACGGGGGTAAAATTGAAAAAAGTTGAAAAATTTTTTTTTTTTGGACTTAGTCATTTTTCCAGCGTTTATCAGACTTTCAGATAGGTCAAATGTCAGTGAACGCTCCGATTTCAGTTCCAGAGCGATTCGCCCAATGAGTCCTTGATATTTAGTTGTTTTCAGCCAATATTTAGGATTTTTGAAAATTTCACTTTTTTGTGAAAATATCCACTAAATGAGGGAATAATATGTGTGAGGGTACCCCAGGAGAGTTACAAATGTGTGTGGGTAGAATATATATCCCACGGGGGTAAAATTGAAAAAAGTTGAAAAAAAATTCTTTTTGGACTTAGTCATTTTTCCAGCGTTTATCAGACTTTCAGATAGGTCAAATGTCAGTGAACGCTCCGATTTCAGTTCCAGAGCGATTCGCCCAATGAGTCCTTGATATTTAGTCGTTTTCAGCCAATTTTCTGGATTTTTGAAAATGTCACTTTTTTGTGAAAATATCCACTAAATGAGGGAATAATATGTGTGAGGGTACCCCAGGAGAGTTACAAATGTGTGTGGGTAGAATATGTATCCCACGGGGGTAAAATTGAAAAAAGTTGAAAAAAAATTATTTTTGGACTTAGTCATTTTTCCAGCGTTTATCAGACTTTCAGATAGGTCAAATGTCAGTGAACGCTCCGATTTCAGTTCCAGAGCGATTCGCCCAATGAGTCCTTGATATTTAGTCGTTTTCAGCCAATTTTCTGGATTTTTGAAAATGTCACTTTTTTGTGAAAATATCCACTAAATGAGGGAATAATATGTGTGAGGGTACCCCAGGAGAGTTCCAAATGTGTGTGGGTAGAATATATATCCCACGGGGGTAAAATTGAAAAAAGTTGAAAAAAAATTCTTTTTGGACTTAGTCATTTTTCCGGCATTTATCAGGCTTTCAGATAGGGCAAATATTAGTGAGCGTTCCGATTTCAGTTCCAGAGCGATTAGACCAATGAGTCCTTGATATTTAGTTGTTTTCAGCCAATATTTAGGATTTTTGAAAATTTCACTTTTTTGTGAAAATATCCACTAAATGAGGGAATAATATGTGTGAGGGTACCCCAGGAGAGTTACAAATGTGTGTGGGTAGAATATATATCCCACGGGGGTAAAATTGAAAAAAGTTGAAAAAAATTTCTTTTTGGACTTAGTCATTTTTCCGGCGTTTATCAGACTTTCAGATAGTTCAAAAGTTAGTGAGCGTTCCGATTTCAGTTCCAGAGCGATTCGCCCAATGATTCCTTGATATTTCGTCGTTTTCAGCCAATTTTCTGGATTTTTGAAAATTTCACTTTTTTGTGAAAATATCCACTAAATGAGGGAATAATATGTGTGAGGGTACCCCAGGAGAGTTCCAAATGTGTGTGGGTAGAATATATATCCCACGGGGGTAAAATTGAAAAAAGTTGAAAAATTTTTTTTTTTTGGACTGTCATTTTTCCAGCGTTTATCAGACTTTCAGATAGGGCAAATGTCAGTGAGCGTTCCGATTTCAGTTCCAGAGCGATTCGACCAATGAGTCCTTGATATTTAGTTGTTTTCAGCCAATATTTAGGATTTTTGAAAATTTCACTTTTTTGTGAAAATATCCACTAAATGAGGGAATAATATGTGTGAGGGTACCCCAGGAGAGTTCCAAATCTGTGTGGGTAGAATATATATCCCACGGGGGTAAAATTGAAAAAAGTTGAAAAAAAATTTTTTTTGGTTTAGTAATTTTTCCAGCGTTTATCAGACTTTCAGATAGGGCAAAAGTCAGTGAGCATTCCTATTTCAGTTCCAGAGCGATTCGCCAATGAGTCCTTGATATTTCGTCGTTTTCAGCCAATATTTTGGATTTTTGAAAAGTTCACTTTTTTGTGAAAATATCCACTAAATGAGGGAATAATATGTGTGAGGGTACCACAGGTGAGTTACAAATGTGTGTGGGTAGAATATATATCCCACGGGGGTAAAATTGAAAAAAGTTGAAAAATTTTTTTTGGGGACTTAGTCATTTTTACAGCGTTTATCAGACTTTCAGATAGGTCAAATGTCAGTGAGCATTCCGATTTCAGTTCCAGAGCGATTCGCCCAATGAGTCCTTGATATTTAGTTGTTTTCAGCCAATATTTAGGATTTTTGAAAATGTCACTTTTTTGAGAGAATATCCACTAAATGAGGGAATAATATGTGTGAGGGTACCCCAGGAGAGTTACAAATGTGTGTGGGTAGAATATATATCCCACGGGGGTAAAATTGAAAAAAGTTGAAAAAAATTTCTTTTTGGACTTAGTCATTTTTCCGGCGTTTATCAGACTTTCAGATAGGTCAAAAGTTAGTGAGCGTTCCGATTTCAGTTCCATAGCGATTCGCCCAATGATTCCTTGATATTTAGTCGTTTTCAGCCAATTTTCTGGATTTTTGAAAATTTCACTTTTTTTGTGAAAATATCCACTAAACGAGGGAATAATGTGTGTGAGGGTACCCCAGGAGAGTTCCAAATGTGTGTGGGTAGAATAAATATCCCACGGGGGTAAAATTGAAAAAAGTTGAAAATTTTTTTTTCGGACTTAGTCATTTTTACGGCGTTTATCAGACTTTCAGATAGGTCAAATGTCAGTGAGCGTTCCGATTTCAGTTCCAGAGCGATTCGCCCAATGAGTCCTTGATATTTAGTCGTTTTCAGCCAATTTTCTGGATTTTTGAAAATGTCACTTTTTTGAGAAAATATCCACTAAATGAGGGAATAATATGTGTGAGGTTACCCCAGGAGAGTTCCAAATGTGTGTGGGTAGAATATATATCCCACGGGGGTAAAAATGAAAAAAGTTTAAAAAAATTTTTTTTTGGACTTAGTCATTTTTACGGCGTTTATCAGACTTTCAGATAGGTCAAATGTCAGTGAGCGTTCCGATTTCAGTTCCAGTGCGATTCGCCCAATGAGTCCTTGATATTTCGTCGTTTTCAGCCAATATTTTGGATTTTTGAAAATGTCACTTTTTTGTGAAAATATCCACTAAATGAGGGAATAATATGTGTGAGGGTACCCCAGGAGAGTTCCAAATGTGTGTGGGTAGAATATATATCCCACGGGGGTAAAATTGAAAAAACTTGAAAAAAAATTCTTTTTGGACTTAGTCATTTTTCCGGCGTTTATCAGACTTTCAGATAGGTCAAAAGTTAGTGAGCGTTCCGATTTCAGTTCCATAGCGATTCGCCCAATGATTCCTTGATATTTCGTCGTTTTCAGCCAATTTTCTGGATTTTTGAAAATGTCACTTTTTTGTGAAAATATCCACTAAATGAGGGAATAATGTGTGTGAGGGTACCCCAGGAGAGTTCCAAATGTGTGTGGGTAGAATAAATATCCCACGGGGGTAAAATTGAAAAAAGTTGAAAAATTTTTTTTGGGACTTAGTCATTTTTACGGCGTTTATCAGACTTTCAGATAAGTCAAAGGTCAGTGAGCGTTCCGATTTCAGTTCCAGAGCGATTCGCCCAATGAGTCCTTGATATTTAGTCGTTTTCAGCCAATTTTCTGGATTTTTGAAAATGTCACTTTTTTGAGAAAATATCCACTAAATGAGGGAATAATATGTGTGAGGTTACCCCAGGAGAGTTCCAAATGTGTGTGGGTAGAATATATATCCCACGGGGGTAAAATTGAAAAAAGTTGAAAAATTTTTTTTTTTTGGACTTAGTCATTTTTCCAGCGTTTATCAGACTTTCAGATAGGTCAAATGTCAGTGAACGCTCCGATTTCAGTTCCAGAGCGATTCGCCCAATGAGTCCTTGATATTTAGTTGTTTTCAGCCAATATTTAGGATTTTTGAAAATTTCACTTTTTTGTGAAAATATCCACTAAATGAGGGAATAATATGTGTGAGGGTACCCCAGGTGAGTTACAAATGTGTGTGGGTAGAATATATATCCCACGGGGGTAAAATTGAAAAAAGTTGAAAAAAATTTCTTTTTGGACTTAGTCATTTTTCCGGCGTTTATCAGACTTTCAGATAGGTCAAAAGTTAGTGAGCGTTCCGATTTCAGTTCCAGAGCGATTCGCCCAATGATTCCTTGATATTTCGTCGTTTTCAGCCAATTTTCTGGATTTTTGAAAATTTCACTTTTTTGTGAAAATATCCACTAAATGAGGAATAATATGTGTGAGGGTACCCCAGGAGAGTTCCAAATGTGTGTGGGTAGAATATATATCCCACGGGGGTAAAATTGAAAAAAGTTGAAAAATTTTTTTTTTTTGGACTTAGTCATTTTTCCAGCGTTTATCAGACTTTCAGATAGGTCAAATGTCAGTGAACGCTCCGATTTCAGTTCCAGAGCGATTCGCCCAATGAGTCCTTGATATTTAGTTGTTTTCAGCCAATATTTAGGATTTTTGAAAATTTCACTTTTTTGTGAAAATATCCACTAAATGAGGGAATAATATGTGTGAGGGTACCCCAGGAGAGTTACAAATGTGTGTGGGTAGAATATATATCCCACGGGGGTAAAATTGAAAAAAGTTGAAAAAAAATTCTTTTTGGACTTAGTCATTTTTCCAGCGTTTATCAGACTTTCAGATAGGTCAAATATCAGTGAACGCTCCGATTTCAGTTCCAGAGCAATTCGCCCAATGAGTCCTTGATATTTAGTCGTTTTCAGCCAATTTTCTGGATTTTTGAAAATGTCACTTTTTTGTGAAAATATCCACTAAATGAGGGAATAATATGTGTGAGGGTACCCCAGGAGAGTTACAAATGTGTGTGGGTAGAATATGTATCCCACGGGGGTAAAATTGAAAAAAGTTGAAAAAAAATTATTTTTGGACTTAGTCATTTTTCCAGCGTTTATCAGACTTTCAGATAGGTCAAATGTCAGTGAACACTCCGATTTCAGTTCCAGAGCGATTCGCCCAATGAGTCCTTGATATTTAGTCGTTTTCAGCCAATTTTCTGGATTTTTGAAAATGTCACTTTTTTGTGAAAATATCCACTAAATGAGGGAATAATATGTGTGAGGGTACCCCAGGAGAGTTCCAAATGTGTGTGGGTAGAATATATATCCCACGGGGGTAAAATTGAAAAAAGTTGAAAAAAAATTCTTTTTGGACTTAGTCATTTTTCCGGCATTTATCAGGCTTTCAGATAGGGCAAATATTAGTGAGCGTTCCGATTTCAGTTCCAGAGCGATTAGACCAATGAGTCCTTGATATTTAGTTGTTTTCAGCCAATATTTAGGATTTTTGAAAATTTCACTTTTTTGTGAAAATATCCACTAAATGAGGGAATAATATGTGTGAGGGTACCCCAGGAGAGTTACAAATGTGTGTGGGTAGAATATATATCCCACGGGGGTAAAATTGAAAAAAGTTGAAAAAAATTTCTTTTTGGACTTAGTCATTTTTCCGGCGTTTATCAGACTTTCAGATAGTTCAAAAGTTAGTGAGCGTTCCGATTTCAGTTCCAGAGCGATTCGCCCAATGATTCCTTGATATTTCGTCGTTTTCAGCCAATTTTCTGGATTTTTGAAAATTTCACTTTTTTGTGAAAATATCCACTAAATGAGGGAATAATATGTGTGAGGGTACCCCAGGAGAGTTCCAAATGTGTGTGGGTAGAATATATATCCCACGGGGGTAAAATTGAAAAAAGTTGAAAAATTTTTTTTTTTTGGACTGTCATTTTTCCAGCGTTTATCAGACTTTCAGATAGGGCAAATGTCAGTGAGCGTTCCGATTTCAGTTCCAGAGCGATTCGACCAATGAGTCCTTGATATTTAGTTGTTTTCAGCCAATATTTAGGATTTTTGAAAATTTCACTTTTTTGTGAAAATATCCACTAAATGAGGGAATAATATGTGTGAGGGTACCCCAGGAGAGTTCCAAATCTGTGTGGGTAGAATATATATCCCACGGGGGTAAAATTGAAAAAAGTTGAAAAAAAATTTTTTTTGGTTTAGTAATTTTTCCAGCGTTTATCAGACTTTCAGATAGGGCAAAAGTCAGTGAGCATTCCTATTTCAGTTCCAGAGCGATTCGCCAATGAGTCCTTGATATTTCGTCGTTTTCAGCCAATATTTTGGATTTTTGAAAAGTTCACTTTTTTGTGAAAATATCCACTAAATGAGGGAATAATATGTGTGAGGGTACCACAGGTGAGTTACAAATGTGTGTGGGTAGAATATATATCCCACGGGGGTAAAATTGAAAAAAGTTGAAAAATTTTTTTTGGGGACTTAGTCATTTTTACAGCGTTTATCAGACTTTCAGATAGGTCAAATGTCAGTGAGCATTCCGATTTCAGTTCCAGAGCGATTCGCCCAATGAGTCCTTGATATTTAGTTGTTTTCAGCCAATATTTAGGATTTTTGAAAATGTCACTTTTTTGAGAGAATATCCACTAAATGAGGGAATAATATGTGTGAGGGTACCCCAGGAGAGTTACAAATGTGTGTGGGTAGAATATATATCCCACGGGGGTAAAATTGAAAAAAGTTGAAAAAAATTTCTTTTTGGACTTAGTCATTTTTCCGGCGTTTATCAGACTTTCAGATAGGTCAAAAGTTAGTGAGCGTTCCGATTTCAGTTCCATAGCGATTCGCCCAATGATTCCTTGATATTTAGTCGTTTTCAGCCAATTTTCTGGATTTTTGAAAATTTCACTTTTTTTGTGAAAATATCCACTAAACGAGGGAATAATGTGTGTGAGGGTACCCCAGGAGAGTTCCAAATGTGTGTGGGTAGAATAAATATCCCACGGGGGTAAAATTGAAAAAAGTTGAAAATTTTTTTTTCGGACTTAGTCATTTTTACGGCGTTTATCAGACTTTCAGATAGGTCAAATGTCAGTGAGCGTTCCGATTTCAGTTCCAGAGCGATTCGCCCAATGAGTCCTTGATATTTAGTCGTTTTCAGCCAATTTTCTGGATTTTTGAAAATGTCACTTTTTTGAGAAAATATCCACTAAATGAGGGAATAATATGTGTGAGGTTACCCCAGGAGAGTTCCAAATGTGTGTGGGTAGAATATATATCCCACGGGGGTAAAAATGAAAAAAGTTTAAAAAAATTTTTTTTTGGACTTAGTCATTTTTACGGCGTTTATCAGACTTTCAGATAGGTCAAATGTCAGTGAGCGTTCCGATTTCAGTTCCAGTGCGATTCGCCCAATGAGTCCTTGATATTTCGTCGTTTTCAGCCAATATTTTGGATTTTTGAAAATGTCACTTTTTTGTGAAAATATCCACTAAATGAGGGAATAATATGTGTGAGGGTACCCCAGGAGAGTTCCAAATGTGTGTGGGTAGAATATATATCCCACGGGGGTAAAATTGAAAAAACTTGAAAAAAAATTCTTTTTGGACTTAGTCATTTTTCCGGCGTTTATCAGACTTTCAGATAGGTCAAAAGTTAGTGAGCGTTCCGATTTCAGTTCCATAGCGATTCGCCCAATGATTCCTTGATATTTCGTCGTTTTCAGCCAATTTTCTGGATTTTTGAAAATGTCACTTTTTTGTGAAAATATCCACTAAATGAGGGAATAATGTGTGTGAGGGTACCCCAGGAGAGTTCCAAATGTGTGTGGGTAGAATAAATATCCCACGGGGGTAAAATTGAAAAAAGTTGAAAAATTTTTTTTGGGACTTAGTCATTTTTACGGCGTTTATCAGACTTTCAGATAAGTCAAAGGTCAGTGAGCGTTCCGATTTCAGTTCCAGAGCGATTCGCCCAATGAGTCCTTGATATTTAGTCGTTTTCAGCCAATTTTCTGGATTTTTGAAAATGTCACTTTTTTGAGAAAATATCCACTAAATGAGGGAATAATATGTGTGAGGTTACCCCAGGAGAGTTCCAAATGTGTGTGGGTAGAATATATATCCCACGGGGGTAAAATTGAAAAAAGTTGAAAAATTTTTTTTTTTTGGACTTAGTCATTTTTCCAGCGTTTATCAGACTTTCAGATAGGTCAAATGTCAGTGAACGCTCCGATTTCAGTTCCAGAGCGATTCGCCCAATGAGTCCTTGATATTTAGTTGTTTTCAGCCAATATTTAGGATTTTTGAAAATTTCACTTTTTTGTGAAAATATCCACTAAATGAGGGAATAATATGTGTGAGGGTACCCCAGGAGAGTTACAAATGTGTGTGGGTAGAATATATATCCCACGGGGGTAAAATTGAAAAAAGTTGAAAAAAAATTCTTTTTGGACTTAGTCATTTTTCCAGCGTTTATCAGACTTTCAGATAGGTCAAATGTCAGTGAACGCTCCGATTTCAGTTCCAGAGCGATTCGCCCAATGAGTCCTTGATATTTAGTTGTTTTCAGCCAATATTTAGGATTTTTGAAAATTTCACTTTTTTGTGAAAATATCCACTAAATGAGGGAATAATATGTGTGAGGGTACCCCAGGAGAGTTACAAATGTGTGTGGGTAGAATATATATCCCACGGGGGTAAAATTGAAAAAAGTTGAAAAAAAATTCTTTTTGGACTTAGTCATTTTTCCAGCGTTTATCAGACTTTCAGATAGGTCAAATATCAGTGAACGCTCCGATTTCAGTTCCAGAGCGATTCGCCCAATGAGTCCTTGATATTTAGTCGTTTTCAGCCAATTTTCTGGATTTTTGAAAATGTCACTTTTTTGTGAAAATATCCACTAAATGAGGGAATAATATGTGTGAGGGTACCCCAGGAGAGTTCCAAATGTGTGTGGGTAGAATATATATCCCACGGGGGTAAAATTGAAAAAAGTTGAAAAAAAATTCTTTTTGGACTTAGTCATTTTTCCGGCATTTATCAGGCTTTCAGATAGGGCAAATATTAGTGAGCGTTCCGATTTCAGTTCCAGAGCGATTAGACCAATGAGTCCTTGATATTTAGTTGTTTTCAGCCAATATTTAGGATTTTTGAAAATTTCACTTTTTTGTGAAAATATCCACTAAATGAGGGAATAATATGTGTGAGGGTACCCCAGGAGAGTTACAAATGTGTGTGGGTAGAATATATATCCCACGGGGGTAAAATTGAAAAAAGTTGAAAAAAATTTCTTTTTGGACTTAGTCATTTTTCCGGCGTTTATCAGACTTTCAGATAGTTCAAAAGTTAGTGAGCGTTCCGATTTCAGTTCCAGAGCGATTCGCCCAATGATTCCTTGATATTTCGTCGTTTTCAGCCAATTTTCTGGATTTTTGAAAATTTCACTTTTTTGTGAAAATATCCACTAAATGAGGGAATAATATGTGTGAGGGTACCCCAGGAGAGTTCCAAATGTGTGTGGGTAGAATATATATCCCACGGGGGTAAAATTGAAAAAAGTTGAAAAATTTTTTTTTTTTGGACTGTCATTTTTCCAGCGTTTATCAGACTTTCAGATAGGGCAAATGTCAGTGAGCGTTCCGATTTCAGTTCCAGAGCGATTCGACCAATGAGTCCTTGATATTTAGTTGTTTTCAGCCAATATTTAGGATTTTTGAAAATTTCACTTTTTTGTGAAAATATCCACTAAATGAGGGAATAATATGTGTGAGGGTACCCCAGGAGAGTTCCAAATCTGTGTGGGTAGAATATATATCCCACGGGGGTAAAATTGAAAAAAGTTGAAAAAAAATTTTTTTTGGTTTAGTAATTTTTCCAGCGTTTATCAGACTTTCAGATAGGGCAAAAGTCAGTGAGCATTCCTATTTCAGTTCCAGAGCGATTCGCCAATGAGTCCTTGATATTTCGTCGTTTTCAGCCAATATTTTGGATTTTTGAAAAGTTCACTTTTTTGTGAAAATATCCACTAAATGAGGGAATAATATGTGTGAGGGTACCACAGGTGAGTTACAAATGTGTGTGGGTAGAATATATATCCCACGGGGGTAAAATTGAAAAAAGTTGAAAAATTTTTTTTGGGGACTTAGTCATTTTTACAGCGTTTATCAGACTTTCAGATAGGTCAAATGTCAGTGAGCATTCCGATTTCAGTTCCAGAGCGATTCGCCCAATGAGTCCTTGATATTTAGTTGTTTTCAGCCAATATTTAGGATTTTTGAAAATGTCACTTTTTTGAGAGAATATCCACTAAATGAGGGAATAATATGTGTGAGGGTACCCCAGGAGAGTTACAAATGTGTGTGGGTAGAATATATATCCCACGGGGGTAAAATTGAAAAAAGTTGAAAAAAATTTCTTTTTGGACTTAGTCATTTTTCCGGCGTTTATCAGACTTTCAGATAGGTCAAAAGTTAGTGAGCGTTCCGATTTCAGTTCCATAGCGATTCGCCCAATGATTCCTTGATATTTAGTCGTTTTCAGCCAATTTTCTGGATTTTTGAAAATTTCACTTTTTTTGTGAAAATATCCACTAAACGAGGGAATAATGTGTGTGAGGGTACCCCAGGAGAGTTCCAAATGTGTGTGGGTAGAATAAATATCCCACGGGGGTAAAATTGAAAAAAGTTGAAAATTTTTTTTTCGGACTTAGTCATTTTTACGGCGTTTATCAGACTTTCAGATAGGTCAAATGTCAGTGAGCGTTCCGATTTCAGTTCCAGAGCGATTCGCCCAATGAGTCCTTGATATTTAGTCGTTTTCAGCCAATTTTCTGGATTTTTGAAAATGTCACTTTTTTGAGAAAATATCCACTAAATGAGGGAATAATATGTGTGAGGTTACCCCAGGAGAGTTCCAAATGTGTGTGGGTAGAATATATATCCCACGGGGGTAAAAATGAAAAAAGTTTAAAAAAATTTTTTTTTGGACTTAGTCATTTTTACGGCGTTTATCAGACTTTCAGATAGGTCAAATGTCAGTGAGCGTTCCGATTTCAGTTCCAGTGCGATTCGCCCAATGAGTCCTTGATATTTCGTCGTTTTCAGCCAATATTTTGGATTTTTGAAAATGTCACTTTTTTGTGAAAATATCCACTAAATGAGGGAATAATATGTGTGAGGGTACCCCAGGAGAGTTCCAAATGTGTGTGGGTAGAATATATATCCCACGGGGGTAAAATTGAAAAAACTTGAAAAAAAATTCTTTTTGGACTTAGTCATTTTTCCGGCGTTTATCAGACTTTCAGATAGGTCAAAAGTTAGTGAGCGTTCCGATTTCAGTTCCATAGCGATTCGCCCAATGATTCCTTGATATTTCGTCGTTTTCAGCCAATTTTCTGGATTTTTGAAAATGTCACTTTTTTGTGAAAATATCCACTAAATGAGGGAATAATGTGTGTGAGGGTACCCCAGGAGAGTTCCAAATGTGTGTGGGTAGAATAAATATCCCACGGGGGTAAAATTGAAAAAAGTTGAAAAATTTTTTTTGGGACTTAGTCATTTTTACGGCGTTTATCAGACTTTCAGATAAGTCAAAGGTCAGTGAGCGTTCCGATTTCAGTTCCAGAGCGATTCGCCCAATGAGTCCTTGATATTTAGTCGTTTTCAGCCAATTTTCTGGATTTTTGAAAATGTCACTTTTTTGAGAAAATATCCACTAAATGAGGGAATAATATGTGTGAGGTTACCCCAGGAGAGTTCCAAATGTGTGTGGGTAGAATATATATCCCACGGGGGTAAAATTGAAAAAAGTTGAAAAATTTTTTTTTTTGGACTGTCATTTTTCCAGCGTTTATCAGACTTTCAGATAGGGCAAAAGTCAGTGAGCATTCCGATTTCAGTTCCAGAGCGATTCGCCCAATGAGTCCTTGATATTTAGTCGTTTTCAGCCAATATTTTGGATTTTTGAAAATGTCACTTTTTTGTGAAAATATCCACTAAATGAGGGAATAATATGTGTGAGGGTACCCCAGGAGAGTTCCAAATGTGTGTGGGTAGAATATATATCCCACGGGGGTAAAATTGAAAAAAGTTTAAAAAATTTTTTTTTTGGACTTAGTAATTTTTCCAGCGTTTATCAGACTTTCAGATAGGGCAAAAGTCAGTGAGCATTCCGATTTCAGTTCCAGAGCGATTCGCCCAATGAGTCCTTGATATTTCGTCGTTTTCAGCCAATATTTTGGATTTTTGAAAATTTCACTTTTTTCTGAAAATATCCACTAAATGAGGGAATAATATGTGTGAATGTACCCCAGGAGAGTTCCAAATGTGTGTGGGTAGAATATATATCCCACGGGGGTAAAATTGAAAAAAGTTGAAAAAAAATTCTTTTTGGACTTAGTCATTTTTCCAGCGTTTATCAGGCTTTCAGATAGGGCAAATGTTAGTGAGCGTTCCGATTTCAGTTCCAGAGCGATTAGACCAATGAGTCCTTGATATTTAGTTGTTTTCAGCCAATATTTAGGATTTTTGAAAATTTCACTTTTTTGTGAAAATATCCACTAAATGAGGGAATAATATATGTGAGGGTACCCCAGGAGAGTTCCAAATGTGTGTGGGTAGAATAAATATCCCACGGGGGTAAAATTGAAAAAAGTTGAAAAATTTTTTTTCGGACTTAGTCATTTTTACGGCGTTTATCAGACTTTCAGATAGGTCAAATGTCAGTGAGCGTTCCGATTTCAGTTCCAGAGCGATTCGCCCAATGAGTCCTTGATATTTAGTCGTTTTCAGCCAATTTTCTAGATTTTTGAAAATGTCACTTTTTTGAGAAAATATCCACTAAATGAGGGAATAATATGTGTGAGGTTACCCCAGGAGAGTTCCAAATGTGTGTGGGTAGAATATATATCCCACGGGGGTAAAAATGAAAAAAGTTTAAAAAAATTTTTTTTTGGACTTAGTCATTTTTACGGCGTTTATCAGACTTTCAGATAGGTCAAATGTCAGTGAGCGTTCCGATTTCAGTTCCAGTGCGATTCGCCCAATGAGTCCTTGATATTTCGTCGTTTTCAGCCAATATTTTGGATTTTTGAAAATGTCACTTTTTTGTGAAAATATCCACTAAATGAGGGAATAATATGTGTGAGGGTACCCCAGGAGAGTTCCAAATGTGTGTGGGTAGAATATATATCCCACGGGGGTAAAATTGAAAAAACTTGAAAAAAAATTCTTTTTGGACTTAGTCATTTTTCCGGCGTTTATCAGACTTTCAGATAGGTCAAAAGTTAGTGAGCGTTCCGATTTCAGTTCCATAGCGATTCGCCCAATGATTCCTTGATATTTCGTCGTTTTCAGCCAATTTTCTGGATTTTTGAAAATGTCACTTTTTTGTGAAAATATCCACTAAATGAGGGAATAATGTGTGTGAGGGTACCCCAGGAGAGTTCCAAATGTGTGTGGGTAGAATAAATATCCCACGGGGGTAAAATTGAAAAAAGTTGAAAAATTTTTTTTGGGACTTAGTCATTTTTACGGCGTTTATCAGACTTTCAGATAAGTCAAAGGTCAGTGAGCGTTCCGATTTCAGTTCCAGAGCGATTCGCCCAATGAGTCCTTGATATTTAGTCGTTTTCAGCCAATTTTCTGGATTTTTGAAAATGTCACTTTTTTGAGAAAATATCCACTAAATGAGGGAATAATATGTGTGAGGTTACCCCAGGAGAGTTCCAAATGTGTGTGGGTAGAATATATATCCCACGGGGGTAAAATTGAAAAAAGTTGAAAAATTTTTTTTTTTTGGACTGTCATTTTTCCAGCGTTTATCAGACTTTCAGATAGGTCAAATGTCAGTGAACGCTCCGATTTCAGTTCCAGAGCGATTCGACCAATGAGTCCTTGATATTTAGTCGTTTTCAGCCAATTTTCTGGATTTTTGAAAATGTCACTTTTTTGAGAAAATATCCACTAAATGAGGGAATAATATGTGTGAGGTAACCCCAGGAGAGTTCCAAATGTGTGTGGGTAGAATATATATCCCACGGGGGTAAAATTGAAAAAAGTTGAAAAAAATTTTTTTTTGGGCTTAGTAATTTTTCCAGCGTTTATCAGACTTTCAGATAGGGCAAAAGTCAGTGAGCATTCCGATTTCAGTTCCAGAGCGATTCGCCCAATGAGTCCTTGATATTTAGTCGTTTTCAGCCAATATTTTGGATTTTTGAAAATGTCACTTTTTTGTGAAAATATCCACTAAATGAGGGAATAATATGTGTGAGGGTACCCCAGGAGAGTTACAAATGTGTGTGGGTAGAATATATATCCCACGGGGGTAAAATTGAAAAAAGTTGAAAAATTTTTTTTGGGGGACATAGTTATTTTTACAGCGTTTATCAGACTTTCAGATAGGTCAAATGTCAGTGAGCGTTCCGATTTCAGTTCCAGAGCGATTCGCCCAATGAGTCCTTGATATTTAGTCGTTTTCAGCCAATTTTCTGGATTTTTGAAAATGTCACTTTTTTGTGAAAATATCCACTAAATGAGGGAATGATATGTGTGAGGGTACCCCAGGAGAGTTACAAATGTGTGTGGGTAGAATATATATCCCACGGGGGTAAAATTGAAAAAAGTTGAAAATTTTTTTTTTGATGACATAGTCATTTTTACGGCGTTTATCAGACTTTCAGATAGGTCAAATGTCAGTGAGCGTTCCGATTTCAGTTCCAGAGCGATTCGCCCAATGAGTCCTTGATATTTAGTCGTTTTCAGCCAATTTTCTGGATTTTTGAAAATGTCGCTTTTTTGAGAAAATATCCACTAAATGAGGGAATAATATGTGTGAGGTAACCCCAGGAGAGTTCCAAATGTGTGTGGGTAGAATATATATCCCACGGGGGTAAAATTGAAAAAAGTTGAAAAAAATATTTTTTTTGGCTTAGTAATTTTTCCAGCGTTTATCAGACTTTCAGATAGGGCAAAAGTCAATGAGCATTCCGATTTCAGTTCCAGAGCGATTCGCCCAATGAGTCCTTGATATTTCGTCGTTTTCAGCCAATATTTTGGATTTTTGAAAATTTCACTTTTTTGTGAAAATATCCACTAAATGAGGGAATAATATGTGTGAGGGTACCCCAGGTGAGTTACAAAGGTGTGTGGGTAGAATATATATCCCACGGGGGTAAAATTGAAAAAAGTTGAAAATTTTTTTTTTGGGGACATAGTCATTTTTACGGCGTTTATCAGACTTTCAGATAGGTCAAATGTCAGTGAGCGTTCCGATTTCAGTTCCAGAGCGATTCGCCAATGAGTCCTTGATATTTAGTAGTTTTCAGCCAATATTTAGGATTTTTGAAAATTTCACTTTTTTGTGAAAATATCCACTAAATGAGGGAATAATATGTGTGAGGGTACCCCAGGTGAGTTACAAAGGTGTGTGGGTAGAATATATATCCCACGGGGGTAAAATTGAAAAAAGTTGAAAAATTTTTTTGGGGGACTTAGTCATTTTTACAGCGTTTATCAGACTTTCAGATAGGTCAAATGTCAGTGAGCGTTCCGATTTCAGTTCCAGAGCGATTCGCCCAATGAGTCCTTGATATTTAGTTGTTTTCAGCCAATATTTAGGATTTTTGAAAATTTCACTTTTTTGTGAAAATATCCACTAAATGAGGGAATAATATGTGTGAGGGTACCCCAGGAGAGTTCCAAATGTGTGTGGGTAGAATATATATCCCACGGGGGTAAAATTGAATAAAGTTGAAAAAAATTTTTTTTTGGACTTACTCATTTTTCCGGCGTTTATCAGGCTTTCAGATAGGGCAAATGTCAGTGAGCGTTCCGATTTCAGTTCCAGAGCGATTCGACCAATGAGTCCTTGATATTTAGTTGTTTTCAGCCAATTTTCTGGATTTTTGAAAATTTCACTTTTTTGTGAAAATATCCACTAAACGAGGGAATAATGTGTGTGAGGGTACCCCAGGAGAGTTCCAAATGTGTGTGGGTAGAATAAATATCCCACGGGGGTAAAATTGAAAAAAGTTGAAAAAATTTTTTTCGGACTTAGTCATTTTTACGGCGTTTATCAGACTTTCAGATAGGTCAAATGTCAGTGAGCGTTCCGATTTCAGTTCCAGAGCGATTCGCCCAATGAGTCCTTGATATTTAGTCGTTTTCAGCCAATTTTCTGGATTTTTGAAAATGTCACTTTTTTGAGAAAATATCCACTAAATGAGGGAATAATATGTGTGAGGTTACCCCAGGAGAGTTCCAAATGTGTGTGGGTAGAATATATATCCCACGGGGGTAAAAATGAAAAAAGTTTAAAAAAATTTTTTTTTGGACTTAGTCATTTTTACGGCGTTTATCAGACTTTCAGATAGGTCAAATGTCAGTGAGCGTTCCGATTTCAGTTCCAGTGCGATTCGCCCAATGAGTCCTTGATATTTCGTCGTTTTCAGCCAATATTTTGGATTTTTGAAAATGTCACTTTTTTGTGAAAATATCCACTAAATGAGGGAATAATATGTGTGAGGGTACCCCAGGAGAGTTCCAAATGTGTGTGGGTAGAATATATATCCCACGGGGGTAAAATTGAAAAAACTTGAAAAAAAATTCTTTTTGGACTTAGTCATTTTTCCGGCGTTTATCAGACTTTCAGATAGGTCAAAAGTTAGTGAGCGTTCCGATTTCAGTTCCATAGCGATTCGCCCAATGATTCCTTGATATTTCGTCGATTTCAGCCAATTTTCTGGATTTTTGAAAATGTCACTTTTTTGTGAAAATATCCACTAAATGAGGGAATAATGTGTGTGAGGGTACTCCAGGAGAGTTCCAAATGTGTGTGGGTAGAATAAATATCCCACGGGGGTAAAATTGAAAAAAGATGAAAAATTTTTTTTGGGACTTAGTCATTTTTACGGCGTTTATCAGACTTTCAGATAAGTCAAAGGTCAGTGAGCGTTCCGATTTCAGTTCCAGTGCGATTCGCCCAATGAGTCCTTGATATTTCGTCGTTTTCAGCCAATATTTTGGATTTTTGAAAATGTCACTTTTTTGTGAAAATATCCACTAAATGAGGGAATAATATGTGTGAGGGTACCCCAGGAGAGTTCCAAATGTGTGTGGGTAGAATATATATCCCACGGGGGTAAAATTGAAAAAACTTGAAAAAAAATTCTTTTTGGACTTAGTCATTTTTCCGGCGTTTATCAGGCTTTCAGATAGGGCAAATGTCAGTGAGAGTTCCGATTTCAGTCCCAGAGCGATTCGCCCAATGAGTCCTTGATATTTCGTCGTTTTCAGCCAATTTTCTGGATTTTTGAAAATGTCACTTTTTTTGTGAAAATATCCACTAAATGAGGGAATAATATGTGTGAGGGTACCCCAGGAGAGTTCCAAATGTGTGTGGGTAGAATATTTATACCACGGGGTAAAATTGAAAAAAGTTGAAAAAATTTTTTTTTTGGACTTAGTAATTTTTCCAGCGTTTAGCAGACTTTCAGATAGGGCAAAAGTCAGTGAGCATTCCGATTTCCGTTCCAGAGAGATTCTCCTAATGAGTCCTTGATATTTAGTCGTTTTCAGCCAATATTTTGGATTTTTGAAAATGTCACTTTTTTGTGAAAATATCCACTAAATGAGTGAATAATATGTGTGAGGGTACCCCAGGAGAGTTCCAAATGTGTGTGGGTAGAATATATATCCCACGGGGGTAAAATTGAAAAAAGTTAAAAAAATTTTTTTTTTGGACTTAGTAATTTTTCCAGCGTTTATCAGACTTTCAGATAGAGCAAAAGTCAGTGAGCATTCCGATTTCAGTTCCAGAGCGATTCGCCCAATGATTCCTTGATATTTCGTCGTTTTCAGCCAATTTTCTGGATTTTTGAAAATTTCACTTTTTTGTGAAAATATCCACTAAACGAGGGAATAATGTGTGTGAGGGTACCCCAGGAGAGTTCCAAATGTGTGTGGGTAGAATAAATATCCCACGGGGGTAAAATTGAAAAAAGTTGAAAAATTTTTTTTCGGACTTAGTCATTTTTACGGCGTTTATCAGACTTTCAGATAGGTCAAATGTCAGTGAGCGTTCCGATTTCAGTTCCAGAGCGATTCGCCCAATGAGTCCTTGATATTTAGTCGTTTTCAGCCAATTTTCTGGATTTTTGAAAATGTCACTTTTTTGAGAAAATATCCACTAAATGAGGGAATAATATGTGTGAGGTTACCCCAGGAGAGTTCCAAATGTGTGTGGGTAGAATATATATCCCACGGGGGTAAAAATGAAAAAAGTTTAAAAAAATTTTTTTTTGGACTTAGTCATTTTTACGGCGTTTATCAGGCTTTCAGATAGGTCAAATGTCAGCGAGCGTTCCGATTTCAGTTCCAGTGCGATTCGCCCAATGAGTCCTTGATATTTCGTCGTTTTCAGCCAATATTTTGGATTTTTGAAAATGTCACTTTTTTGTGAAAATATCCACTAAATAAGGGAATAATATGTGTGAGGGTACCCCAGGAGAGTTCCAAATGTGTGTAGGTAGAATATAAATCCCACGGGGATTAAAATTGAAAAAACTTGAAAAAAAATTCTTTTTGGACTTAGTCATTTTTCCGGCGTTTATCAGGCTTTCAGATAGGGCAAATGTCAGTGAGAGTTCCGATTTCAGTTCCAGAGCGATTCGCCCAATGAGTCCTTGATATTTCGTCGTTTTCAGCCAATTTTCTGGATTTTTGAAAATGTCACTTTTTTTGTGAAAATATCCACTAAATGAGGGAATAATATGTGTGAGGGTACCCCAGGAGAGTTCCAAATGTGTGTGGGTAGAATATTTATCCCACGGGGTAAAATTGAAAAAAGTTGAAAAAATTTTTTTTTTGGACTTAGTAATTTTTCCAGCGTTTAGCAGACTTTCAGATAGGGCAAAAGTCAGTGACCATTCCGATTTCAGTTCCAGAGAGATTCTCCTAATGAGTCCTTGATATTTAGCCGTTTTCAGCCAATATTTTGGATTTTTGAAAATGTCACTTTTTTGTGAAAATATCCACTAAATGAGTGAATAATATGTGTGAGGGTACCCCAGGAGAGTTCCAAATGTGTGTGGGTAGAATATATATCCCACGGGGGTAAAATTGAAAAAAGTTGAAAAAATTTTTTTTTTGGACTTAGTAATTTTTCCAGCGTTTATCAGACTTTCAGATAGAGCAAAAGTCAGTGAGCATTCCGATTTCAGTTCCAGAGCGATTCGCCCAATGATTCCTTGATATTTCGTCGTTTTCAGCCAATTTTCTGGATTTTTGAAAATTTCACTTTTTTGTGAAAATATCCACTAAACGAGGGAATAATGTGTGTGAGGGTACCCCAGGAGAGTTCCAAATGTGTGTGGGTAGAATAAATATCCCACGGGGGTAAAATTGAAAAAAGTTGAAAAATTTTTTTTCGGACTTAGTCATTTTTACGGCGTTTATCAGACTTTCAGATAGGTCAAATGTCAGTGAGCGTTCCGATTTCAGTTCCAGTGCGATTCGCCCAATGAGTCCTTGATATTTCGTCGTTTTCAGCCAATATTTTGGATTTTTGAAAATGTCACTTTTTTGTGAAAATATCCACTAAATGAGGGAATAATATGTGTGAGGGTACCCCAGGAGAGTTCCAAATGTGTGTGGGTAGAATATATATCCCACGGGGGTAAAATTGAAAAAACTTGAAAAAAAATTCTTTTTGGACTTAGTCATTTTTCCGGCGTTTATCAGACTTTCAGATAGGTCAAAAGTTAGTGAGCGTTCCGATTTCAGTTCCATAGCGATTCGCCCAATGATTCCTTGATATTTCGTCGTTTTCAGCCAATTTTCTGGATTTTTGAAAATGTCACTTTTTTGTGAAAATATCCACTAAATGAGGGAATAATGTGTGTGAGGGTACCCCAGGAGAGTTCCAAATGTGTGTGGGTAGAATATATATCCCACGGGGGTAAAATTGAAAAAAGTTGAAAAAAATTTCTTTTTGGACTTAGTCATTTTTACGGCGTTTATCAGACTTTCAGATAGGTCAAAAGTTAGTGAGCGTTCCGATTTCAGTTCCAGAGCGATTCGCCCAATGAGTCCTTGATATTTAGTCGTTTTCAGCCAATTTTCTGGATTTTTGAAAATGTCACTTTTTTGAGAGAATATCCACTAAATGAGGGAATAATATGTGTGAGGTTACCCCAGGAGAGTTCCAAATGTGTGTGGGTAGAATATATATCCCACGGGGGTAAAATTGAAAAAAGTTTAAAAAAATTTTTTTTTGGACTTAGTCATTTTTACGGCGTTTATCAGGCTTTCAGATAGGTCAAATGTCAGTGAGCGTTCCGATTTCAGTTCCAGTGCGATTCGCCCAATGAGTCCTTGATATTTCGTCGTTTTCAGCCAATATTTTGGATTTTTGAAAATGTCACTTTTTTGTGAAAATATCCACTAAATGAGGGAATAATATGTGTGAGGGTACCCCAGGAGAGTTCCAAATGTGTGTAGGTAGAATATATATCCCACAGGGGTAAAATTGAAAAAACTTGAAAAAAAATTCTTTTTGGACTTAGTCATTTTTCCGGCGTTTATCAGGCTTTCAGATAGGGCAAATGTCAGTGAGAGTTCCGATTTCAGTTCCAGAGCGATTCGCCCAATGAGTCCTTGATATTTCGTCGTTTTCAGCCAATTTTCTGGATTTTTGAAAATGTCACTTTTTTTGTGAAAATATCCACTAAATGAGGGAATAATATGTGTGAGGGTACCCCAGGAGAGTTCCAAATGTGTGTGGGTAGAATATTTATCCCACGGGGTAAAATTGAAAAAAGTTGAAAAAAATTTTTTTTTGGACTTAGTAATTTTTCCAGCGTTTAGCAGACTTTCAGATAGGGCAAAAGTCAGTGAGCATTCCGATTTCAGTTCCAGAGAGATTCTCCTAATGAGTCCTTGATATTTAGTCGTTTTCAGCCAATATTTAGGATTTTTGAAAATGTCACTTTTTTGTGAAAATATCCACTAAATGAGTGAATAATATGTGTGAGGGTACCCCAGGAGAGTTCCAAATGTGTGTGGGTAGAATATATATCCCACGGGGGTAAAATTGAAAAAAGTTGAAAAAATTTTTTTTTTGGACTTAGTAATTTTTCCAGCGTTTATCAGACTTTCAGATAGAGCAAAAGTCAGTGAGCATTCCGATTTCAGTTCCAGAGCGATTCGCCCAATGAGTCCTTGATATTTCGTCGTTTTCAGCCAATATTTTGGATTTTTGAAAATTTCACTTTTTTGTGAAAGTATCCACTAAATGAGGGAATAATATGTGTGAGGGTACCCCAGGAGAGTTCCAAATGTGTGTGGGTAGAATATATATCCCACGGGGGTAATATTGAAAAAAGTTGAAAAAAAATTCTTTTTGGACTTAGTCATTTTTCCGGCATTTATCAGGCTTTCAGATAGGGCAAATGTCATTGAGCGTTCGGATTTCAGTTCCAGAGCGATTCGAGCAATGAGTCCTTGATATTTAGTTGTTTTCAGCCAATATTTAGGATTTTTGAAAATTTCACTTTTTTGTGAAAATATCCACTAAATGAGGGAATAATATGTGTGAGGGTACCCCAGGAGAGTTCCAAATGTGTGTGGGTAGAATAAATATCCCACGGGGGTAAAATTGAAAAAAGTTGAAAATTTTTTTTTCGGACTTAGTCATTTTTACGGCGTTTATCAGACTTTCAGATACGTCAAATGTCAGTGAGCGTTCCGATTTCAGTTCCAGAGCGATTCGCCCAATGAGTCCTTGATATTTAGTCGTTTTCAGCCAATTTTCTGGATTTTTGAAAATGTCACTTTTTTGAGAAAATATCCACTAAATGAGGGAATAATATGTGTGAGGTTACCCCAGGAGAGTTCCAAATGTGTGTGGGTAGAATATATATCCCACGGGGGTAAAAATGAAAAAAGTTTAAAAAAATTTTTTTTTGGACTTAGTCATTTTTACGGCGTTTATCAGACTTTCAGATAGGTCAAATGTCAGTGAGCGTTCCGATTTCAGTTCCAGTGCGATTCGCCCAATGAGTCCTTGATATTTCGTCGTTTTCAGCCAATATTTTGGATTTTTGAAAATGTCACTTTTTTGTGAAAATATCCACTAAATGAGGGAATAATATGTGTGAGGGTACCCCAGGAGAGTTCCAAATGTGTGTGGGTAGAATATATATCCCACGGGGGTAAAATTGAAAAAACTTGAAAAAAAATTCTTTTTGGACTTAGTCATTTTTACGGCGTTTATCAGACTTTCAGATAGGTCGAATGTCAGTGAGCGTTCCGATTTCAGTTCCAGAGCGATTCGCCCAATGAGTCCTTGATATTTAGTCGTTTTCAGCCAATTTTCTGGATTTTTGAAAATGTCACTTTTTTGAGAGAATATCCACTAAATGAGGGAATAATATGTGTGAGGTTACCCCAGGAGAGTTCCAAATGTGTGTGGGTAGAATATATATCCCACGGGGGTAAAATTGAAAAAACTTGAAAAAAAATTCTTTTTGGACTTAGTCATTTTTCCGGCGTTTATCAGGCTTTCAGATAGGGCAAATGTCAGTGAGAGTTCCGATTTCAGTTCCAGAGCGATTCACCCAATGAGTCCTTGATATTTCGTCGTTTTCAGCCAATTTTCTGGATTTTTGAAAATGTCACTTTTTTTGTGAAAATATCCACTAAATGAGGGAATAATATGTGTGAGGGTACCCCAGGAGAGTTCCAAATGTGTGTGGGTAGAATATTTATCCCACGGGGTAAAATTGAAAAAAGTTGAAAAAATTTTTTTTTTGGACTTAGTAATTTTTCCAGCGTTTAGCAGACTTTCAGATAGGGCAAAAGTCAGTGAGCATTCCGATTTCAGTTCCAGAGAGATTCTCCTAATGAGTCCTTGATATTTAGTCGTTTTCAGCCAATATTTTGGATTTTTGAAAATGTCACTTTTTTGTGAAAATATCCACTAAATGAGTGAATAATATGTGTGAGGGTACCCCAGGAGAGTTCCAAATGTGTGTGGGTAGAATATATATCCCACGGGGGTAAAATTGAAAAAAGTTGAAAAAATTTTTTTTTTGGACTTAGTAATTTTTCCAGCGTTTATCAGACTTTCAGATAGAGCAAAAGTCAGTGAGCATTCCGATTTCAGTTCCAGAGCGATTCGCCCAATGAGTCCTTGATATTTCGTCGTTTTCAGCCAATATTTTGGATTTTTGAAAATTTCACTTTTTTGTGAAAGTATCCACTAAATGAGGGAATAATATGTGTGAGGGTACCCCAGGAGAGTTCCAAATGTGTGTGGGTAGAATATATATCCCACGGGGGTAAAATTGAAAAAAGTTGAAAAAAAATTCTTTTTGGACTTAGTCATTTTTCCGGCGTTTATCAGGCTTTCAGATAGGGCAAATGTCAGTGAGAGTTCCGATTTCAGTTCCAGAGCGATTCGCCCAATGAGTCCTTGATATTTCGTCGTTTTCAGCCAATTTTCTGGATTTTTGAAAATGTCACTTTTTTTGTGAAAATATCCACTAAATGAGGGAATAATATGTGTGAGGGTACCCCAGGAGAGTTCCAAATGTGTGTGGGTAGAATAAATATCCCACGGGGGTAAAATTGAAAAAAGTTGAAAAATTTTTTTTGGGACTTAGTCATTTTTACGGCGTTTATCAGACTTTCAGATAGGTCAAATGTCAGTGAGCGTTCCGATTTCAGTTCCAGAGCGATTCGCCCAATGAGTCCTTGATATTTAGTCGTTTTCAGCCAATTTTCTGGATTTTTGAAAATGTCACTTTTTTGTGAAAATATCCACTAAATGAGGGAATAATATGTGTGAGGGTACCCCAGGAGAGTTCCAAATGTGTGTGGGTAGAATATATATCCCACGGGGGTAAAATTGAAAAAAGTTGAAAAAAAATTCTTTTTGGACTTAGTCATTTTTCCGGCATTTATCAGGCTTTCAGATAGGGCAAATGTCATTGAGCGTTCGGATTTCAGTTCCAGAGCGATTCGAGCAATGAGTCCTTGATATTTAGTTGTTTTCAGCCAATATTTAGGATTTTTGAAAATTACACTTTTTTTGTGAAAATATCCACTAAATGAGGGAATAATATGTGTGAGGGTACCCCAGGAGAGTTCCAAATGTGTGTGGGTAGAATATATATCCCACGGGGGTAAAATTGAAAAAAGTTGAAAAATTGTTTTTTTTGGACTTAGTAATTTTTCCAGCGTTTAGCAGACTTTCAGATAGGGCAAAAGTCAGTGAGCATTCCGATTTCAGTTTCAGAGAGATTCGCCCAATGAGTCCTTGATATTTCGTCGTTTTCAGCCAATATTTTGGATTTTTGAAAATTTCACTTTTTTGTGAAAATATCAACTAAATGAGGGAATAATATGTGTGAGGGTACCCCAGGAGAGTTCCAAATGTGTGTGGGAAGAATATATATCCCACGGGGGTAAAAGTGAAAATAGTTGAAAGCATTTTTTTTTGGGACTTAGTCATTTTTACGGCGTTTATCAGACTTTCAGATAGGGCAAAAGTCAGTGAGCGTTCCGATTTCAGTTCCAGAGCGATTTGCCCAATGAGTCCTTGATATTTAGTTCTTTTCAGCCAATATTTAGGATTTTTGAAAATTTCACTTTTTTGTGAAAACATCCACTAAATGAGGGAATAATATGTGTGAGGGTACCCCAGGAGAGTTCCAAATGTGTGTGGGTAGAATATATATTCCACGGGGGTAAAATTGAAAAAAGTTGAAAAATATTTTTTTTTCGACTTAATCATTTTTCCAGCGTTTATCAGACTTTCAGATAGGGCAAATGTCAGTGAGCGTTCCGATTTCAGTTCCAGAGCGATTCGCCCAATGAGTCATTGACATTTCGTCGTTTTCAGCCTATATTTTGGATTTTTGAAAATTTCACTTTTTTGTGAAAATATCCACTAAATGAGGGAATAATATGTGTGAGGGTACCCCAGGAGAGTTCCAAATGTGTGTGCGTAGAATATATATCCCACGGGGGTAAATATGAAAAAATTTGAAAAAAATTTTTTATTGGACTTAGTCATTTTTCCGGCGTTTATCAGGCTTTCAGATAGGGCAAATGTCAGTGAGCGTTCCGATTTCAGTTTCAGAGCGATTCGCCCATTGAGTCCTTGCTATTTAGTTGTTTTCAGCCAATATTTAGGATTTTTGAAAATTTCACTTTTTTGTCAAAATATCCACTAAATGAGGGAATAATATGTGGGAGGGTACCCCAGCAGAGTTCTAAATGGGTGTGGGTAGAATATATATCCCACGGGGGTAAAATTGAAAAAAGTTGAAAAATATTTTTTTTTCGACTTAGTCTTTTTTCCAGCGTTTATCAGACTTTCAGATAGAGCAAATGTCAGTGAGCGTTCCGATTTCAGTTCCAGAGCGATTCGCCCAATGAGTCCTTGATATTTAGTCGTTTTCAGCAAATTTTCTGGATTTTTGAAAATGTCACTTTTTTGTGAAAATATCCACTAAATGAAGGAATAATATTGTGAGGGCACCCCAGGAGAGTTCCAAATATGTGTGGGTAGAATATATATCCCACGGGGGTAAAATTGAAATAAGTTGAAAAAAATTTTTTTTTGGACTTAGTCATTGTTCCGGCGTTTATCAGACTTTCAGATAGGTCAAATGTCAGTGAGCGTTCCGATTTCAGTTCCAGAGCGATTCGCCCAATGAGTCCTTGATATTTCGTCGTTTTCAGCCAATATTTTGGATTTTTGAAAATTCCACTTTTTTGTGAAAGTATCCACTAAATGAGGGAATAATATGTGTGAGGGTACCCCAGGAGAGTTCCAAATGTGTGTGGGTAGAATATATATCCCACGGGGGTAAAATTGAAAAAAGTTGAAAAAAAATTCTTTTTGGACTTAGTCATTTTTCCGGCGTTTATCAGGCTTTCAGATAGGGCAAATGTCAGTGAGAGTTCCGATTTCAGTTCCAGAGCGATTCGCCCAATGAGTCCTTGATATTTCGTCGTTTTCAGCCAATTTTCTGGATTTTTGAAAATGTCACTTTTTTTGTGAAAATATCCACTAAATGAGGGAATAATATGTGTGAGGGTACCCCAGGAGAGTTCCAAATGTGTGTGGGTAGAATAAATATCCCACGGGGGTAAAATTGAAAAAAGTTGAAAAATTTTTTTTGGGACTTAGTCATTTTTACGGCGTTTATCAGACTTTCAGATAGGTCAAATGTCAGTGAGCGTTCCGATTTCAGTTCCAGAGCGATTCGCCCAATGAGTCCTTGATATTTAGTCGTTTTCAGCCAATTTTCTGGATTTTTGAAAATGTCACTTTTTTGAGAGAATATCCACTAAATGAGGGAATAATATGTGTGAGGTTACCCCAGGAGAGTTCCAAATGTGTGTGGGTAGAATATATATCCCACGGGGGTAAAATTGAAAAAAGTTTAAAAAAATTTTTTTTTGGACTTAGTCATTTTTCCGGCGTTTATCAGGCTTTCAGATAGGGCAAATGTCAGTGAGAGTTCCGATTTCAGTTCCAGAGCGATTCGCCCAATGAGTCCTTGATATTTCGTCGTTTTCAGCCAATTTTCTGGATTTTTGAAAATGTCACTTTTTTTGTGAAAATATCCACTAAATGAGGGAATAATATGTGTGAGGGTACCCCAGGAGAGTTCCAAATGTGTGTGGGTAGAATATTTATCCCACGGGGTAAAATTGAAAAAAGTTGAAAAAATTTTTTTTTTGGACTTAGTAATTTTTCCAGCGTTTAGCAGACTTTCAGATAGGGCAAAAGTCAGTGAGCATTACGATTTCAGTTCCAGAGAGATTCTCCTAATGAGTCCTTGATATTTAGTCGTTTTCAGCCAATATTTTGGATTTTTGAAAATGTCACTTTTTTGTGAAAATATCCACTAAATGAGTGAATAATATGTGTGAGGGTACCCCAGGAGAGTTCCAAATGTGTGTGGGTAGAATATATATCCCACGGGGGTAAAATTGAAAAAAGTTGAAAAAATTTTTTTTTTGGACTTAGTAATTTTTCCATCGTTTATCAGACTTTCAGATAGAGCAAAAGTCAGTGAGCATTCCGATTTCAGTTCCAGAGCGATTCGCCCAATGAGTCCTTGATATTTCGTCGTTTTCAGCAAATATTTTGGATTTTTGAAAATTTCACTTTTTTGTGAAAGTATCCACTAAATGAGGGAATAATATGTGTGAGGGTACCCCAGGAGAGTTCCAAATGTGTGTGGGTAGAATATATATCCCACGGGGGTAAAATTGAAAAAAGTTGAAAAAAAATTCTTTTTGGACTTAGTCATTTTTCCGGCATTTATCAGGCTTTCAGATAGGGCAAATGTCATTGAGCGTTCGGATTTCAGTTCCAGAGCGATTCGAGCAATGAGTCCTTGATATTTAGTTGTTTTCAGCCAATATTTAGGATTTTTGAAAATTACACTTTTTTTGTGAAAATATCCACTAAATGAGGGAATAATATGTGTGAGGGTACCCCAGGAGAGTTCCAAATGTGTGTGGGTAGAATATATATCCCACGGGGGTAAAATTGAAAAAAGTTGAAAAATTGTTTTTTTTGGACTTAGTAATTTTTCCAGCGTTTAGCAGACTTTCAGATAGGGCAAAAGTCAGTGAGCATTCCGATTTCAGTTTCAGAGAGATTCGCCCAATGAGTCCTTGATATTTCGTCGTTTTCAGCCAATATTTTGGATTTTTGAAAATTTCACTTTTTTGTGAAAATATCAACTAAATGAGGGAATAATATGTGTGAGGGTACCCCAGGAGAGTTCCAAATGTGTGTGGGAAGAATATATATCCCACGGGGGTAAAAGTGAAAATAGTTGAAAGCATTTTTTTTTGGGACTTAGTCATTTTTACGGCGTTTATCAGACTTTCAGATAGGGCAAAAGTCAGTGAGCGTTCCGATTTCAGTTCCAGAGCGATTTGCCCAATGAGTCCTTGATATTTAGTTCTTTTCAGCCAATATTTAGGATTTTTGAAAATTTCACTTTTTTGTGAAAACATCCACTAAATGAGGGAATAATATGTGTGAGGGTACCCCAGGAGAGTTCCAAATGTGTGTGGGTAGAATATATATTCCACGGGGGTAAAATTGAAAAAAGTTGAAAAATATTTTTTTTTCGACTTAATCATTTTTCCAGCGTTTATCAGACTTTCAGATAGGGCAAATGTCAGTGAGCGTTCCGATTTCAGTTCCAGAGCGATTCGCCCAATGAGTCCTTGATATTTAGTCGTTTTCAGCCAATTTTCTGGATTTTTGAAAATGTCACTTTTTTGTGAAAATATCCACTAAATGAGGGAATAATATGTGTGAGGGTACCCCAGGAGAGTTACAAATGTGTGTGGGTAGAATATATATCCCACGGGGGTAAAATTGAAAAAAGTTGAAAAAAATTTATTTTTGGACTTAATCATTTTTCCGGCGTTTATCAGACTTTCAGATAGGTCAAAAGTTATTGAGCGTTCCGATTTCAGTTCCAGAGCGATTCGCCCAATGATTCCTTGATATTTCGTCGTTTTCAGCCAATTTTCTGGATTTTTGAAAATTTCACTTTTTTGTGAAAATATCCACTAAATGAGGGAATAATATGTGTGAGGGTACCCCAGGAGAGTTCCAAATGTGTGTGGGTAGAATATATATCCCACGGGGGTAAAAGTGAAAAAAGTTGAAAACATTTTTTTTTGGGACTTAGTCATTTTTACGGCGTTTATCAGACTTTCAGATAGGTCTAATGTCAGTGAGCATTCCGATTTCAGTTCCAGAGCGATTCGCCCAGTGAGTCCTTGATATTTAGTTGTTTTCGGCCAATTTTCTGGATTTTTGAAAATTTCACTTTTTTTTTAAAATAATCACTAAATGAGGGAATAATATGTGTGAGGGAACCCCAGGAGAGTTCCAAATGTGTGTGGGTAGAATATATATCCCACGGGGGTAAAATTGAAAAAAGTTGAAAAATATTTTTTTTTCGACTTAGTCATTTTTCCAGCGTTTATCAGACTTTCAGATAGGGCAAAAGTCAGTGAGCATTCCGATTTCAGTTCCAGAGCGATTCGCCCAATGAGTCATTGACATTTCGTCGTTTTCAGCCTATATTTTGGATTTTTGAAAATTTCACTTTTTTGTGAAAATATCCACTAAATGAGGGAATAATATGTGTGAGGGTACCCCAGGAGAGTTCCAAATGTGTGTGCGTAGAATATATATCCCACGGGGGTAAATATGAAAAAATTTGAAAAAAATTTTTTATTGGACTTAGTCATTTTTCCGGCGTTTATCAGGCTTTCAGATAGGGCAAATGTCAGTGAGCGTTCCGATTTCAGTTTCAGAGCGATTCGCCCATTGAGTCCTTGCTATTTAGTTGTTTTCAGCCAATATTTAGGATTTTTGAAAATTTCACTTTTTTGTCAAAATATCCACTAAATGAAGGAATAATATGTGTGAGGACACCCCAGGAGAGTTCCAAATGTGTGTGGGTAGAATATATATCCCACGGGGGTAAAATTGAAAAAAAGTTGAAAACATTTTTTTTTGGGACTTAGTCATTTTTACAGCGTTTATCAGACTTTCAGATAGGTCAAATGTCAGTGAGCATTCCGATTTCAGTTCCAGAGCGATTCGCCCAATGAGTCCTTGATATTTCGTCGTTTTCAGCCAATATTTTGGATTTTTGAAAATTTAACTTTTTTGTGAAAATATCCACTAAATGAGGGAATAATATGTGGGAGGATACCCCAGCAGAGTTCCAAATGGGTGTGGGTAGAATATATATCCCACGGGGGTAAAATTGAAAAAAGTTGAAAAATATTTTTTTTTCGACTTAGTCTTTTTTCCAGCGTTTATCAGACTTTCAGATAGAGCAAATGTCAGTGAGCGTTCCGATTTCAGTTCCAGAGCGATTCGCCCAATGAGTCCTTGATATTTAGTCGTTTTCAGCAAATTTTCTGGATTTTTGAAAATGTCACTTTTTTGTGAAAATATCCACTAAATGAAGGAATAATATTGTGAGGGCACCCCAGGAGAGTTCCAAATATGTGTGGGTAGAATATATATCCCACGGGGGTAAAATTGAAATAAGTTGAAAAAAATTTTTTTTTGGACTTAGTCATTGTTCCGGCGTTTATCAGACTTTCAGATAGGTCAAATGTCAGTGAGCGTTCCGATTTCAGTTCCAGAGCGATTCGCCCAATGAGTCCTTGATATTTAGTCGTTTTCAGCCAATTTTCTGGATATTTGAAAATGTCACTTTTTTGAGAAAATATCCACTAAATGAGGGAATAATATGTGTGAGGATACCCCAGGAGAGTTCCAAATGTGTGTGGGTAGAATATATATCCCACGGGGGTAAAATTGAAAAAAGTTGAAAAAATTTTTTTTTTGGGACTTAGTCATTTTTACGGCGTTTATCAGACTTTCAGGTAGGTCAAATGTCAGTGAGCGTTTCGATTTCAGTTCCAGAGCGATTCACCCAATGAGTCCTTGATATTTAGTCGTTTTCAGCCAATTTTCTGGATTTTTGAAAATGTCACTTTTTTGAGAAAATATCCACTAAATGAGGGAATAATATGTGTGAGGGTACCCCAGGAGAGTTCCAAATGTGTGTGGGTTGAATATATATCCCACGGGGGTAAAATTGAAAAAAGTTTAAAAAAAATTTTTTTTGGACTTAGTCATTTTGCAGCGCTTATCAGGCTTTCAGATAGGGCAAAAGTCAGTGAGCATTCCGATTTCAGTTCCAGAGCAATTCGCCCAATGAGTCCTTGATATTGCGTCGTTTTCAGCCAATATTTTGGATTTTTGAAAATTTCACTTTTTTGTGAAAATATCCACTAAATGAGGGAATAATATGTGTGAGGGCACCCCAAATGTGTGTGGGTAGAATATATATCCCACGGGGGTAAAATTGAAAAATTTTTTTTTTGGATTTAGTCATTTTTCCGGCGTTTATCAGACTTTCAGATAGGGCAAAAGTCAGTGAGCATTCCGATTTCAGTTGAAGAGCGATTCGCCCAATGAGTCCTGGATATTTAGTCGTCTTCAGCCAATTTTCTGGATTTTTGAAAATGTCACTTTTTTGAGAAAATATCCACTAAATGAGGGAATAATATGTGTGAGGGTACCCCAGGAGAGTTCCAAATGTGTGTGGGTTGAATATATATCCCACGGGGGTAAAATTGAAAAAAGTTTAAAAAAAATTTTTTTTGGACTTAGTCATTTTCCAGCGCTTATCAGGCTTTCAGATAGGGCAAAAGTCAGTGAGCATTCCGATTTCAGTTCCAGAGCAATTCGCCCAATGAGTCCTTGATATTTCGTCGTTTTCAGCCAATATTTTGGATTTTTGAAAATTTCACTTTTTTGTGAAAATATCCACTAAATGAGGGAATAATATGTGTGAGGGCACCCCAAATGTGTGTGCGTAGAATATATATCCCACGGGGGTAAAATTGAAAAAAGTTGAAAAATTTTTTTTTTTGGACTTAGTCATTTTTCCAGCGTTTATCAGACTTTCAGATAGGGGAAATGTCAGTGAGCGTTCCGATTTCAGTTCCAGAGCGATTCGCCCAATGAGTCCTTGATATTTACTCGTTTTCAGCCAATTTTCTGGATTTTTTAAAATGTCACTTTTTTGAGAAAATATCCACTAAATGAGGGAATAATATGTGTGAGGGTACCCCAGGAGAGTTCCAAATGTGTGTGGGTAGAATATATATCCCACGGGGGTAAAGTTGAAAAAAGTTGAAAAATTATTTTTTTTGGACTTAGTCATTTTTCCGGCGTTTATCAGACTTTCAGATAGGGCAAAAGTCAGTGAGCATTCCGATTTCAGTTGCAGAGCGATTCGCCCAATGACTCGTTGATATTCAGTCGTTTTCAGCCAATTTTCTGGATTTTTGAAAATGTCACTTTTTTGTGAAAATATCCACTAAATGAGGGAATAATATGTGTGAGGGTACCCCAGGAGAGTTCCAAATGTGTGTGGGTAGAATATATATCCCACGGGGGTAAAATTGAAAAAAGTTGAAAATTTTTTTTTTTTCGACTTAGTCATTTTTCCAGCGTTTATCAGACTTTCAGATAGGGGAAATGTCAGTGAGCATTCCGATTTCAGTTCCAGAGCAATTCGCCCAATGAGTCCTTGATATTTCGTCGTTTTCAGACAATATTTTAGATTTTTGAAAATTTCATTTTTTTGTGAAAATATCCACTAAATGAGGGAATAATATGTGTGAGGGCACCCCAAATGTGTGTAAGTAGAATTTATATCCCACGGGGGTAAAGTTAAAAAAGTTGAAAAAATTTTTTTTTTACACTTAGTCATTTTTCCAGCGTTTATCAGACTTTTAGATAGGGCTTATGTCAGTGAGCGTTCCGATTTCAGTTCCAGAGCGATTCGCCCAATGAGTCCTTGATATTTCGTCGTTTTCAGCCAATTATCTGGATTTTTGAAAATTTCACTTTTTATTGAAAATATCCACTAAATGAGGGAATAATATGTGTGAGGGTACCCCAGGAGAGTTCCAAATGTGTGTGGGTAGAATATATATCCCACGGGGGTAAAATTGAAAAACGTTGAAAAAAAATTTTTTTGGGCTTAGTCATTATTCCGGCGTTTATCAGACTTTCAGATAGGGCAAATGTCAGTGAGCATTCCGATTTCAGTTCCAGAGTGATTCGCCCAATGAGTCCTTGATATTTAGTCGTTTTCAGCCAATTTTCTGGATTTTTGAAAATTTCACTTTTTTTATGAAAATATCCACTAAATGAGGGAATAATATGTGTGAGGGTACCCCAGGAAAGTTCCAAATGTGTGTGGGTAGAATATATATCCCACGGGGGTAAAATTGAAAAAAGTTGAAAAATATTTTTTTTTGGACTTAGTCATTTTTTCAGCGTTTATCAGACTTTTGGATAGGTCAAAAGTCAGTGAGCATTCCGATTTCAGTTCCAGAGCGATTCTCCCAATGAGTCCTTGATATATAGTCGTTTCAAGCCAATATTTTGGATTTTTGAAAATTTCACTTTTTTGTGAAAATATCCTCTAAATGAGGGAATAATATGTGTGAGGGTACGCCAGGAGAGTTCCAAATGTGTGTGGGTAGAACATATATCCCACGGGGGTAAAATTGAAAAAAGTTGAAAAATATTTTTTTTTCGACTTAGTCATTTTTCCAGCGTTTATCAGACTTTCAGATAGGGCAAATGTCAGTGAGCGTTCCGATTTCAGTTCCAGAGCGATTCGCCCAATGAGTCCTTGATATTTATTCGTTTTCAGCCAATTTTCTGGATTTTTGAAAATTTCACTTTTTTGTGAAAATATCCACTAAATGAGGGAATAATATGTGTGAGGGTACCCCAGGAGAGTTCCAAATGTGTGTGGGTAGAATATATATCCCACGGGGGTAAAATTGAAAAAAGTTGAAAAATTTTTTTTTTTCGACTTAGTCATTTTTCCAGCGTTTATCAGACTTTCAGATAGGGGAAATGTCAGTGAGCATTCCGATTTCAGTTCCAGAGCGATTCGCCCAATGAGTCCTTGATATTTCGTCGTTTTCAGACAATATTTTGGATTTTTGAAAATTTCATTTTTTTGAGAAAATATCCACTAAATGAGGGAATAATATGTGTGAGGGCACCCCAAATGTGTGTAAGTAGAATTTATATCCCACGGGGGTAAAGTTAAAAAAGTTGAAAAAATTTTTTTTTTACACTTAGTCATTTTTCCAGCGTTTATCAGACTTTTAGATAGGGCTTATGTCAGTGAGCGTTCCGATTTCAGTTCCAGAGCGATTCGCCCAATGAGTCCTTGATATTTCGTCGTTTTCAGCCAATTTTCTGGATTTTTGAAAATTTCACTTTTTTGTGAAAATATCCACTAAATGAGGGAATAATATCTGTGAGGGTACCCCAGGAGAGTTCCAAATGTGTGTGGGTAGAATATATATCCCACGGGTGTAAAATTGAAAAAAGTTTAAAAAAAAATTGTTTTTGGACTTAGTCATTTTTTCAGCGTTTATCAGACTTTTGGATAGGTCAAAAGTCAGTGAGCATTCCGATTTCAGTTCCAGAGCGATTCGCCCAGTGAGTCCTTGATATTTAGTCGTTTACAGCCAATTTTCTGGATTTTTGAAAATTTCACTTTTTTGTGAAAATATCCACTAAATGAGGGAATAATATGTGTGAGGGTACCCCAGGAGAGTTCCAAATGTGTGTGGGTAGAATATATATCCCGTGGGGGTAAAATTGAAAAAAGTTGAAAAAAATTTTTTTTGGGACTTAGTCATTTTTCCGGAGTTTATCAGACTTTCAGATAGGGGATATGTCAGTGAGCATTCCGATTTCAGTTCCAGAGCGATTCGCCCAATGAGTCCTTGATATTTAGTCGTTTTCAGCCAATTTTCTTTATTTTTGAAAATTTCACTTTTTTGTGAAAATATCCACTAAATGAGGGAATAATATGTGTGAGGGTACCCCGGGAGAGTTCCAAATGTGTGTGGGTAGAATATGTATCCCATGGGGGTAAAATTGAAAAAAGTTGAAAAATTTTTTTTTTTGGAATTAGTCATTTTTACAGCGTTTATCAGACTTTCAGATAGGGCAAATGTCAGTGAGCGTTCCGATTTCAGTTCCAGAGCGGTTCTCCCAATGAGTCCTTGATATTTATACGTTTTCAGCCAATTTTCTGGATTTTTGAAAATTTCACTTTTTTGTGAAAATATCCACTAAATGAGGGAATAATATGTGTGAGGGTACCCCAGGAGAGTTCCAAATGTGTGTGGGTAGAATATATATCCCGTGGGGGTAAAATTGAAAAAAGTTGAAAAAAATTTTCTTTGGGACTAAGTCATTTTTCCAGCGTTTATCAGACTTTCAGATAGGGGAAATGTCAGTGAGCGTTCCGATTTCAGTTCCAGGGCGATTCGCCCAATGAGTCCTTGATATTTAGTCGTTTTCAGCCAATATTTTGGATTTTTGAAAATTTCACTTTTTTGTGAAAATATCCACTAAATGAGGGAATAATATGTGTGAGGGTACCCCAGGAGAGTTCCAAATTTGTGTGGGTAGTATATATATCCCACGGGGGTAAAATTGAAAAAAGTTGAAAAAATTCTTTTTTTGGACTTAGTCATTTTTCCGGTGTTTTTCAGACTTTCAGATAGGGCAAATGTCAGCAACCGTTCTGATTTCAGTTCCAGACTGATTCGCCTACTGAGTCCTTGATATTTAGTTGTTTTCAGCCAATTTTCTGGATTTTTGAAAATTTCACTTTTTTTGTGAAAATATCCACTAAATGAGGGAATAATATGTGTGAGGGTACCACAGGAGAGTTCCAAATATGTGTGGGTAGAATATATATCCCGTGGGGGTAAAATTGAAAAAAGTTGAAAAAAATTTTTTTTGGGACTTAGTCATTTTTCCAGCGTTTATCAGACTTTCAGATAGGGGAAATGTCAGTGAGCGTTCCGATTTCAGTTCCAGAGCGATTCGCCCAATGAGTCCTTGATATTTAGTCGTTTTCAGCCAATATTTTGGATTTTTGAAAATTTCACTTTTTTGTGAAAATATCCACTAAATGAGGGAATAATATGTGTGAGGGTACCAACAGGAGAGTTCCAAATGTGTGTGGATAGAAAATGTATCCCACGGGGGTAAAATTGAAAAAAGTTGAAAAAAAAATTTTTTTGGACTTAGTCATTTTTCCGGTGTTTTTCAGACTTTCAGATAGGGCAAATGTCAGCAACCGTTCCGATTTCAGTTCCAGACCGATTCGCCCAGTGAGTCCTTGATATTTAGTTGTTTTCAGCCAATTTTCTGGATTTTTGAAAATTTCACTTTTTTGTGAAAATATCCACTAAATGAGGGAATAATATGTGTGAGGGTACCCCAGGAGAGTTCCAAATATGTGTGAGTAGAATATATATCCCACGGGGGAAAAATCGAAAAAAGCTGAAAAATTTTTTTTTTCGGACTTAGTCATTTTTCCGGCGTTTATCAAACTTTCAGATAGGGGAAATGTCAGTGAGTGTTCCGATTTCAGTTCCAGAGCGATTCGCCCAATGGGTCCTTGATATTTAGTCGTTTTTAGCCAATATTTTGGATTTTTGAAAATTTCACTTTTTTGTGAAAATATCCACTAAATGAGGGAATAATATGTTTGAGGGTACCCCAGGAGATTTCCAAATGTGTGTAGATAGAATATATATCCCACGGGGGTAAAATTGAAAAAAGTTGAAAAAAATTTTTTTTTGGACTTAGTCATTTATCCAGCGTTTATCAGACTTTCAGATAGGGGAAATGTCAGTGAGTGTTCCGATTTCAGTTCCAGAGCGATTCGCCCAATGAGTCCTTGATATTTAGTCGTTTTCAGCCAAAGTTTTGGATTTTTGAAAATTTCACTTTTTTGTGAAAATATCCTCTAAATGAGGGAATAATATGTGTGAGGGTACCCCAGGAGAGTTCCAAATGTGTGTGGATAGAATATATATCCCACGGGGGTAAAATTGAAAAAAGTTGAAAAAAATTTTTTTTTGGACTTAGTCATTTATCCAGCGTTTATCAGACTTTCAGATAGGGGAAATGTCAGTGAGCGTTCCGATTTCAGTTCCAGAGCGATTCGCCCAATGAGTCCTTGATATTTAGTCGTTTTCAGCCAATGTTTTGGATTTTTGAAAATTTCACTTTTTTGTGAAAATATCCACTAAATGAGGGAATAATATGTGTGAGGTTACCCCAGGAGAGTTCCAAATGTGTGTGGGTAGAATATGTATCCCACGGGGGTAAAATTGAATAAAGATGAAAAATTATTTTTTTTGGACTGTCATTTTTCCGGCGTTTATCAGACTTTCAGATAGGGGAAATGTCAGTGAGCGTTCCGATATCAGTTCCAGAGCGATTCGCCCAATGAGTCCTTGATATTTAGTCGTTTTCAGTCAATATTTTGGATTTTTGAAAATTTCACTTTTTTGTGAAAATATCCACTAAATGAGGGAATAATATGTGTGAGGGTACCCCAGGAGAGTTCCAAATGTGTGTGGGTAGAATATATATCCCACGGGGGTAAAATTGAAAAAAGATGAAAACATTTTTTTTTTTTACTTAGTCATTTTTCCAGCGTTTATCAGACTTTCAGATAGGGGAAATGTCAGTGAGCGTTCCGATTTCAGTTCCAGAGCGATTCGCCCAATGAGTCCTTGATATTTAGTAGTTTTCAGCCAATATTTTGGATTTTTGAAAATTTCACTTTTTTGTGAAAATATCCACTAAATGAGGGAATAATATGTGTGAGGGTACCCCAGGAGAGTTCTAAATGTGTGTGGATAGAAAATGTATCCCACGGGGGTAAAATTGAAAAAAGTTGAAAAAAAAATTTTTTTGGACTTAGTCATTTTTCCGGTGTTTTTCAGACTTTCAGATAGGGCAAATGTCAGTGAGCGTTCCGATTTCAGTTCCAGACCGATTCGCCCAGTGAGTCCTTGATATTTAGTTGTTTTCAGCCAATTTTCTGGATTTTTGAAAATTTCACTTTTTTGTGAAAATATCCACTAAATGAGGGAATAATATGTGTGAGGGTACCCCAGGAGAGTTCCAAATATGTGTGAGTAGAATATATATCCCACGGGGGAAAAATCGAAAAAAGCTGAAAAATTTTTTTTTTCGGACTTAGTCATTTTTCCGGCGTTTATCAAACTTTCAGATAGGGGAAATGTCAGTGAGTGTTCCGATTTCAGTTCCAGAGCGATTCGCCCAATGGGTCCTTGATATTTAGTCGTTTTTAGCCAATATTTTGGATTTTTGAAAATTTCACTTTTTTGTGAAAATATCCACTAAATGAGGGAATAATATGTTTGAGGGTACCCCAGGAGATTTCCAAATGTGTGTAGATAGAATATATATCCCACGGGGGTAAAATTGAAAAAAGTTGAAAAAAATTTTTTTTTGGACTTAGTCATTTATCCAGCGTTTATCAGACTTTCAGATAGGGGAAATGTCAGTGAGTGTTCCGATTTCAGTTCCAGAGCGATTCGCCCAATGAGTCCTTGATATTTAGTCGTTTTCAGCCAAAGTTTTGGATTTTTGAAAATTTCACTTTTTTGTGAAAATATCCTCTAAATGAGGGAATAATATGTGTGAGGGTACCCCAGGAGAGTTCCAAATGTGTGTGGATAGAATATATATCCCACGGGGGTAAAATTGAAAAAAGTTGAAAAAAATTTTTTTTTGGACTTAGTCATTTATCCAGCGTTTATCAGACTTTCAGATAGGGGAAATGTCAGTGAGCGTTCCGATTTCAGTTCCAGAGCGATTCGCCCAATGAGTCCTTGATATTTAGTCGTTTTCAGCCAATGTTTTGGATTTTTGAAAATTTCACTTTTTTGTGAAAATATCCACTAAATGAGGGAATAATATGTGTGAGGGTACCCCAGGAGAGTTCCAAATGTGTGTGGGTAGAATATGTATCCCACGGGGGTAAAATTGAATAAAGATGAAAAATTATTTTTTTTGGACTGTCATTTTTCCGGCGTTTATCAGACTTTCAGATAGGGGAAATGTCAGTGAGCGTTCCGATATCAGTTCCAGAGCGATTCGCCCAATGAGTCCTTGATATTTAGTCGTTTTCAGTCAATATTTTGGATTTTTGAAAATTTCACTTTTTTGTGAAAATATCCACTAAATGAGGGAATAATATGTGTGAGGGTACCCCAGGAGAGTTCCAAATGTGTGTGGGTAGAATATATATCCCACGGGGGTAAAATTGAAAAAAGATGAAAACATTTTTTTTTTTTACTTAGTCATTTTTCCAGCGTTTATCAGACTTTCAGATAGGGGAAATGTCAGTGAGCGTTCCGATTTCAGTTCCAGAGCGATTCGCCCAATGAGTCCTTGATATTTAGTAGTTTTCAGCCAATATTTTGGATTTTTGAAAATTTCACTTTTTTGTGAAAATATCCACTAAATGAGGGAATAATATGTGTGAGGGTACCCCAGGAGAGTTCTAAATGTGTGTGGATAGAAAATGTATCCCACGGGGGTAAAATTGAAAAAAGTTGAAAAAAAAATTTTTTTGGACTTAGTCATTTTTCCGGTGTTTTTCAGACTTTCAGATAGGGCAAATGTCAGTGAGCGTTCCGATTTCAGTTCCAGACCGATTCGCCCAGTGAGTCCTTGATATTTAGTTGTTTTCAGCCAATTTCTGGATTTTTGAAAATTTCACTTTTTTGTGAAAATATCCACTAAATGAGGGAATAATATGTGTGAGGGTACCCCAGGAGAGTTCCAAATGTTGTGTGGGTAGAATATATATCCCACGGGGGTAAAATTGAAAAAAGATGAAAACATTTTTTTTTTTGGACTTAGTCACTTTTCCGGCGTTTATCAGACTTTCAGATAGGGCAAATGTCAGTGAGCGTTCCGATTTCAGTTCCAGAGTGACTGACCCAATGAGTCCTTGATATTTAGTCGTTTTCAGCCAATATTTTGGATTTTTGAAAATTTCACTTTTTTGTGAGAATATCCATTAAATGAGGGAATAATATGTGTGAGGATACACCAGGAGAGTTCCAAATGTGTGTTGGTAGAATATATATCCCACGGGGGTAAAATTGAAAAAAGTTGAAAAAAATTTTTTTTGGGACTTAGTCATTTTTCCGGCGCTTATCAGACTTTCAGATAGGGGAAATGTCAGTGAGCGTTCCGATTTCAGTTCCAGAGCGGTTCTCCCAATGAGTCCTTGATATTTATACGTTTTCAGCCAATTTTCTGGATTTTTGAAAATTTCACTTTTTTGTGAAAATATCCACTAAATGAGGGAATAATATGTGTGAGGGTACCCTAGGAGAGTTCCAAATGTGTGTGGGTAGAATATATATCCCATGGGGGTAAAATTGAAAAAAGTTGAAAAAATTCTTTTTTTGGGCTTAGTCATTTTTCCGACGTTTATCAGACTTTCAGATAGGGCAAATGTCAGCAACCGTTCTGATTTCAGTTCCAGACTGATTCGCCTACTGAGTCCTTGATATTTAGTTGTTTTCAGCCAATTTTCTGGATTTTTGAAAATTTCACTTTTTTTGTGAAAATATCCACTAAATGAGGGAATAATATGTGTGAGGGTACCACAGGAGAGTTCCAAATATGTGTGGGTAGAATATATATACCACGGGGGTAAAATTGAAAAAAGTTGAAAAAAAATTTTTTTTGGACTTAGTCATTTTTCCGGCGTTTATCAGACTTTCAGATAGGGGAAATGTCAGTGAGCGTTCCGATTTCAGTTCCAGACCGATTCGCCCAGTGAGTCCTTGATATTTAGTTGTTTTCAGCCAATTTTCTGGATTTTTGAAAATTTCACTTTTTTGTGAAAATATCCACTAAATGAGGGAATAATATGTGTGAGGGTACCCCAGGAGAGTTCCAAATATGTGTGAGTAGAATATATATCCCACGGGGGAAAAATCGAAAAAAGCTGAAAAATTTTTTTTTTCGGACTTAGTCATTTTTCCGGCGTTTATCAAACTTTCAGATAGGGGAAATGTCAGTGAGTGTTCCGATTTCAGTTCCAGAGCGATTCGCCCAATGGGTCCTTGATATTTAGTCGTTTTTAGCCAATATTTTGGATTTTTGAAAATTTCACTTTTTTGTGAAAATATCCACTAAATGAGGGAATAATATGTTTGAGGGTACCCCAGGAGATTTCCAAATGTGTGTAGATAGAATATATATCCCACGGGGGTAAAATTGAAAAAAGTTGAAAAAAATTTTTTTTTGGACTTAGTCATTTATCCAGCGTTTATCAGACTTTCAGATAGGGGAAATGTCAGTGAGTGTTCCGATTTCAGTTCCAGAGCGATTCGCCCAATGAGTCCTTGATATTTAGTCGTTTTCAGCCAAAGTTTTGGATTTTTGAAAATTTCACTTTTTTGTGAAAATATCCTCTAAATGAGGGAATAATATGTGTGAGGGTACCCCAGGAGAGTTCCAAATGTGTGTGGATAGAATATATATCCCACGGGGGTAAAATTGAAAAAAGTTGAAAAAAATTTTTTTTTGGACTTAGTCATTTATCCAGCGTTTATCAGACTTTCAGATAGGGGAAATGTCAGTGAGCGTTCCGATTTCAGTTCCAGAGCGATTCGCCCAATGAGTCCTTGATATTTAGTCGTTTTCAGCCAATGTTTTGGATTTTTGAAAATTTCACTTTTTTGTGAAAATATCCACTAAATGAGGGAATAATATGTGTGAGGGTACCCCAGGAGAGTTCCAAATGTGTGTGGGTAGAATATGTATCCCACGGGGGTAAAATTGAATAAAGATGAAAAATTATTTTTTTTGGACTGTCATTTTTCCGGCGTTTATCAGACTTTCAGATAGGGGAAATGTCAGTGAGCGTTCCGATTTCAGTTCCAGAGCGATTCGCCCAATGAGTCCTTGATATTTAGTAGTTTTCAGCCAATATTTTGGATTTTTGAAAATTTCACTTTTTTGTGAAAATATCCACTAAATGAGGGAATAATATGTGTGAGGGTACCCCAGGAGAGTTCTAAATGTGTGTGGATAGAAAATGTATCCCACGGGGGTAAAATTGAAAAAAGTTGAAAAAAAAATTTTTTTGGACTTAGTCATTTTTCCGGTGTTTTTCAGACTTTCAGATAGGGCAAATGTCAGTGAGCGTTCCGATTTCAGTTCCAGACCGATTCGCCCAGTGAGTCCTTGATATTTAGTTGTTTTCAGCCAATTTTCTGGATTTTTGAAAATTTCACTTTTTTGTGAAAATATCCACTAAATGAGGGAATAATATGTGTGAGGGTACCCCAGGAGAGTTCCAAATGTGTGTGGGTAGAATATATATCCCACGGGGGTAAAATTGAAAAAAGTTGAAAAATTTTTTTTTTTCGACTTAGTCATTTTTCCAGCGTTTATCAGACTTTCAGATAGGGGAAATGTCAGTGAGCGTTCCGATTTCAGTTCCAGAGCGATTCGCCCAATGAGTCCTTGATATTTAGTAGTTTTCAGCCAATATTTTGGATTTTTGAAAATTTCACTTTTTTGTGAAAATATCCACTAAATGAGGGAATAATATGTGTGAGGGTACCCCAGGAGAGTTCTAAATGTGTGTGGATAGAAAATGTATCCCACGGGGGTAAAATTGAAAAAAGTTGAAAAAAAAATTTTTTTGGACTTAGTCATTTTTCCGGTGTTTTTCAGACTTTCAGATAGGGCAAATGTCAGTGAGCGTTCCGATTTCAGTTCCAGACCGATTCGCCCAGTGAGTCCTTGATATTTAGTTGTTTTCAGCCAATTTTCTGGATTTTTGAAAATTTCACTTTTTTGTGAAAATATCCACTAAATGAGGGAATAATATGTGTGAGGGTACCCCAGGAGAGTTCCAAATGTGTGTGGGTAGAATATATATCCCACGGGGGTAAAATTGAAAAAAGTTGAAAAATTTTTTTTTTTCGACTTAGTCATTTTTCCAGCGTTTATCAGACTTTCAGATAGGGGAAATGTCAGTGAGCGTTCCGATTTCAGTTCCAGAGCGATTCGCCCAATGAGTCCTTGATATTTAGTAGTTTTCAGCCAATATTTTGGATTTTTGAAAATTTCACTTTTTTGTGAAAATATCCACTAAATGAGGGAATAATATGTGTGAGGGTACCCCAGGAGAGTTCTAAATGTGTGTGGATAGAAAATGTATCCCACGGGGGTAAAATTGAAAAAAGTTGAAAAAAAAATTTTTTTGGACTTAGTCATTTTTCCGGTGTTTTTCAGACTTTCAGATAGGGCAAATGTCAGTGAGCGTTCCGATTTCAGTTCCAGACCGATTCGCCCAGTGAGTCCTTGATATTTAGTTGTTTTCAGCCAATTTTCTGGATTTTTGAAAATTTCACTTTTTTGTGAAAATATCCACTAAATGAGGGAATAATATGTGTGAGGGTACCCCAGGAGAGTTCCAAATGTGTGTGGGTAGAATATATATCCCACGGGGGTAAAATTGAAAAAAGTTGAAAAATTTTTTTTTTTCGACTTAGTCATTTTTCCAGCGTTTATCAGACTTTCAGATAGGGGAAATGTCAGTGAGCATTCCGATTTCAGTTCCAGAGCGATTCGCCCAATGAGTCCTTGATATTTCGTCGTTTTCAGACAATATTTTGGATTTTTGAAAATTTCATTTTTTTGAGAAAATATCCACTAAATGAGGGAATAATATGTGTGAGGGCACCCCAAATGTGTGTAAGTAGAATTTATATCCCACGGGGGTAAAGTTAAAAAAGTTGAAAAAATTTTTTTTTTACACTTAGTCATTTTTCCAGCGTTTATCAGACTTTTAGATAGGGCTTATGTCAGTGAGCGTTCCGATTTCAGTTCCAGAGCGATTCGCCCAATGAGTCCTTGATATTTCGTCGTTTTCAGCCAATTTTCTGGATTTTTGAAAATTTCACTTTTTTGTGAAAATATCCACTAAATGAGGGAATAATATCTGTGAGGGTACCCCAGGAGAGTTCCAAATGTGTGTGGGTAGAATATATATCCCACGGGTGTAAAATTGAAAAAAGTTTAAAAAAAAATTGTTTTTGGACTTAGTCATTTTTTCAGCGTTTATCAGACTTTTGGATAGGTCAAAAGTCAGTGAGCATTCCGATTTCAGTTCCAGAGCGATTCGCCCAGTGAGTCCTTGATATTTAGTCGTTTACAGCCAATTTTCTGGATTTTTGAAAATTTCACTTTTTTGTGAAAATATCCACTAAATGAGGGAATAATATGTGTGAGGGTACCCCAGGAGAGTTCCAAATGTGTGTGGGTAGAATATATATCCCGTGGGGGTAAAATTGAAAAAAGTTGAAAAAAATTTTTTTTGGACTTAGTCATTTTTCCGGCGTTTATCAGACTTTCAGATAGGGGAAATGTCAGTGAGCGTTCCGATTTCAGTTCCAGAGCGGTTCTCCCAATGAGTCCTTGATATTTATACGTTTTCAGCCAATTTTCTGGATTTTTGAAAATTTCACTTTTTTGTGAAAATATCCACTAAATGAGGGAATAATATGTGTGAGGGTACCCCCAGGAGAGTTCCAAATGTGTGTGGATAGAAAATGTATCCCACGGGGGTAAAATTGAAAAAAGTTGAAAAAAAAATTTTTTTGGACTTAGTCATTTTTCCGGTGTTTTTCATACTTTCAGATAGGGCAAATGTCAGCAACCGTTCCGATTTCAGTTCCAGACCGATTCGCCCAGTGAGTCCTTGATATTTAGTTGTTTTCAGCCAATTTTCTGGATTTTTGAAAATTTCACTTTTTTTGTGAAAATATCCACTAAATGAGGGAATAATATGTGTGAGGGTACCACAGGAGAGTTCCAAATATGTGTGGGTAGAATATATATCCCGTGGGGGTAAAATTGAAAAAAGTTGAAAAAAATTTTTTTTGGGACTTAGTCATTTTTCCAGCGTTTATCAGACTTTCAGATAGGGGAAATGTCAGTGAGCGTTCCGATTTCAGTTCCAGAGCGATTCGCCCAATGAGTCCTTGATATTTAGTCGTTTTCAGCCAATATTTTGGATTTTTGAAAATTTCACTTTTTTGTGAAAATATCCACTAAATGAGGGAATAATATGTGTGAGGGTACCAACAGGAGAGTTCCAAATGTGTGTGGATAGAAAATGTATCCCACGGGGGTAAAATTGAAAAAAGTTGAAAAAAAAATTTTTTTGGACTTAGTCATTTTTCCGGTGTTTTTCAGACTTTCAGATAGGGCAAATGTCAGCAACCGTTCCGATTTCAGTTCCAGACCGATTCGCCCAGTGAGTCCTTGATATTTAGTTGTTTTCAGCCAATTTTCTGGATTTTTGAAAATTTCACTTTTTTGTGAAAATATCCACTAAATGAGGGAATAATATGTGTGAGGGTACCCCAGGAGAGTTCCAAATATGTGTGAGTAGAATATATATCCCACGGGGGTAAAATCGAAAAAAGCTGAAAAATTTTTTTTTTCGGACTTAGTCATTTTTCCGGCGTTTATCAAACTTTCAGATAGGGAAAATGTCAGTGAGTGTTCCGATTTCAGTTCCAGAGCGATTCGCCCAATGGGTCCTTGATATTTAGTCGTTTTTAGCCAATATTTTGGATTTTTGAAAATTTCACTTTTTTGTGAAAATATCCACTAAATGAGGGAATAATATGTTTGAGGGTACCCCAGGAGATTTCCAAATGTGTGTGGATAGAATATATATCCCACGGGGGTAAAATTGAAAAAAGTTGAAAAAATTCTTTTTTTGGGCTTAGTCATTTTTCCGACGTTTATCAGACTTTCAGATAGGGCAAATGTCAGCAACCGTTCTGATTTCAGTTCCAGACTGATTCGCCTACTGAGTCCTTGATATTTAGTTGTTTTCAGCCAATTTTCTGGATTTTTGAAAATTTCACTTTTTTTGTGAAAATATCCACTAAATGAGGGAATAATATGTGTGAGGGTACCACAGGAGAGTTCCAAATATGTGTGGGTAGAATATATATACCACGGGGGTAAAATTGAAAAAAGTTGAAAAAAAATTTTTTTTGGACTTAGTCATTTTTCCGGCGTTTATCAGACTTTCAGATAGGGGAAATGTCAGTGAGCGTTCCGATTTCAGTTCCAGAGCGGTTCTCCCAATGAGTCCTTGATATTTATACGTTTTCAGCCAATTTTCTGGATTTTTGAAAATTTCACTTTTTTGTGAAAATATCCACTAAATGAGGGAATAATATGTGTGAGGGTACCCCCAGGAGAGTTCCAAATGTGTGTGGATAGAAAATGTATCCCACGGGGGTAAAATTGAAAAAAGTTGAAAAAAAAATTTTTTTGGACTTAGTCATTTTTCCGGTGTTTTTCATACTTTCAGATAGGGCAAATGTCAGCAACCGTTCCGATTTCAGTTCCAGACCGATTCGCCCAGTGAGTCCTTGATATTTAGTTGTTTTCAGCCAATTTTCTGGATTTTTGAAAATTTCACTTTTTTGTGAAAATATCCACTAAATGAGGGAATAATATGTGTGAGGGTACCCCAGGAGAGTTCCAAATATGTCTGGGTAGAATATATATCCCACGGGGGTAAAATCGAAAAAAGCTGAAAAATTTTTTTTTTCGGACTTAGTCATTTTTCCGGCGTTTATCAAACTTTCAGATAGGGGAAATGTCAGTGAGTGTTCCGATTTCAGTTCCAGAGCGATTCGCCCAATGGGTCCTTGATATTTAGTCGTTTTTAGCCAATATTTTGGATTTTTGAAAATTTCACTTTTTTGTGAAAATATCCACTAAATGAGGGAATAATATGTTTGAGGGTACCCCAGGAGAGTTCCAAATATGTGTGGGTAGAATATATATCCCACGGGGGTAAAATTGAAAAAAGTTGAAAAAAATTTTTTTTTGGACTTTGTCATTTTTCCGGCGTTTATCAGACTTTCAGATAGGGCAAATGTCAGTGAGCGTTCTGATTTCAGTTCCACAGCGATTCGCCCAATGAGTCCTTGATATTTAGTCGTTTTCAGCCAATTTTCTGGATTTTTGAAAATGTCACTTTTTTGTGAAAATATCCACTAAATGAGGGAATAATATGTGTGAGGGTACCCCAGGAGAGTTTCAAATGAGTGTGGGTAGAATATATATCCCACAGGGGTAAAATTGAAAAAAGTTAAAAAAATTTTTTTTTTGGACTTAGTCATTTTTCCGGCGTTTATCAGACTTTCAGATAGGGGAAATGTCAGTGAGCGTTCCGATTTCAGTTCCAGAGCGGTTCGCCCAATGAGTCCTTGATATTTAGTCGTTTTCAGCCAATTTTCTGGATTTTTGAAAATTTCACTTTTTGTGAAAATATCCTCTAAATGAGGGAATAATATGTGTGAGGGTACCCCAGGAGATTTCCAAATGTGTGTGGATAGAATATATATCCCACGGGGGTAAAATTGAAAAAAGTTGAAAAAAATTTTTTTTTGGACTTAGTCATTTATCCAGCGTTTATCAGACTTTCAGATAGGGGAAATGTCAGTGAGTGTTCCGATTTCAGTTCCAGAGCGATTCGCCCAATGAGTCCTTGATATTTAGTCGTTTTCAGCCAATGTTTTGGATTTTTGAAAATTTCACTTTTTTGTGAAAATATCCTCTAAATGAGGGAATAATATGTGTGAGGGTACCCCAGGAGAGTTCCAAATGTGTGTGGATAGAATATATATCCCACGGGGGTAAAATTGAAAAAAGTTGAAAAAAATTTTTTTTTGGACTTAGTCATTTATCCAGCGTTTATCAGACTTTCAGATAGGGGAAATGTCAGTGAGCGTTCCGATTTCAGTTCCAGAGCGATTCGCCCAATGAGTCCTTGATATTTAGTAGTTTTCAGCCAATATTTTGGATTTTTGAAAATTTCACTTTTTTGTGAAAATATCCACTAAATGAGGGAATAATATGTGTGAGGGTACCCCAGGAGAGTTCTAAATGTGTGTGGATAGAAAATGTATCCCACGGGGGTAAAATTGAATAAAGATGAAAAATTATTTTTTTTGGACTGTCATTTTTCCGGCGTTTATCAGACTTTCAGATAGGGGAAATGTCAGTGAGCGTTCCGATATCAGTTCCAGAGCGATTCGCCCAATGAGTCCTTGATATTTAGTCGTTTTCAGTCAATATTTTGGATTTTTGAAAATTTCACTTTTTTGTGAAAATATCCACTAAATGAGGGAATAATATGTGTGAGGGTACCCCAGGAGAGTTCCAAATGTGTGTGGGTAGAATATATATCCCACGGGGGTAAAATTGAAAAAAGATGAAAACATTTTTTTTTTTTACTTAGTCATTTTTCCAGCGTTTATCAGACTTTCAGATAGGGGAAATGTCAGTGAGCGTTCCGATTTCAGTTCCAGAGCGATTCGCCCAATGAGTCCTTGATATTTAGTAGTTTTCAGCCAATATTTTGGATTTTTGAAAATTTCACTTTTTTGTGAAAATATCCACTAAATGAGGGAATAATATGTGTGAGGGTACCCCAGGAGAGTTCTAAATGTGTGTGGATAGAAAATGTATCCCACGGGGGTAAAATTGAAAAAAGTTGAAAAAAAAATTTTTATGGACTTAGTCATTTTTCCGGTGTTTTTCAGACTTTCAGATAGGGCAAATGTCAGTGAGCGTTCCGATTTCAGTTCAGACCGATTCGCCCAGTGAGTCCTTGATATTTATTTGTTTTCAGCCAATTTCTGGATTTTTGAAAATTTCACTTTTTTGTGAAAATATCCACTAAATGAGGGAATAATATGTGTGAGGGTACCCCAGGAGAGTTCCAAATGTTGTGTGGGTAGAATATATATCCCACGGGGGTAAAATTGAAAAAAGATGAAAACATTTTTTTTTTTGGACTTAGTCACTTTTCCGGCGTTTATCAGACTTTCAGATAAGGGAAATGTCAGTGAGCGTTCCGATATCAGTACCAGAGCGATTCGCCCAATGAGTCCTTGATATTTAGTCGTTTTCAGCCAATTTTCTGGATTTTTGAAAATTTCACTTTTTTGTGAGAATATCCATTAAATGAGGGAATAATATGTGTGAGGGTACCCTAGGAGAGTTCCAAATGTGTGTGGGTAGAATATATATCCCACGGGGGTAAAATTGAAAAAAGTTGAAAAAATTCTTTTTTTGGGCTTAGTCATTTTTCCGGCGTTTATCAGACTTTCAGATAGGGCAAATGTCAGTGAGCGTTCCGATTTCAGTTCCAGAGTGACTCACCCAATGAGTCCTTGATATTTAGTCGTTTTCAGCCAATATTTTGGATTTTTGAAAATTTCACTTTTTTGTGAGAATATCCATTAAATGAGGGAATAATATGTGTGAGGGTACCCTAGGAGAGTTCCAAATGTGTGTGGGTAGAATATATATCCCACGGGGGTAAAATTGAAAAAAGTTGAAAAAATTCTTTTTTTGGGCTTAGTCATTTTTCCGGCGCTTATCAGACTTTCAGATAGGGGAAATGTCAGCAACCGTTCTGATTTCAGTTCCAGACTGATTCGCCTACTGAGTCCTTGATATTTAGTTGTTTTCAGCCAATTTTCTGGATTTTTGAAAATTTCACTTTTTTTGTGAAAATATCCACTAAATGAGGGAATAATATGTGTGAGGGTACCACAGGAGAGTTCCAAATATGTGTGGGTAGAATACATATACCACGGGGGTAAAATTGAAAAAAGTTGAAAAAAAATTTTTTTTGGACTTAGTCATTTTTCCGGCGTTTATCAGACTTTCAGATAGGGGAAATGTCAGTGAGCGTTCCGATTTCAGTTCCAGAGCGGTTCTCCCAATGAGTCCTTGATATTTATACGTTTTCAGCCAATTTTCTGGATTTTTGAAAATTTCACTTTTTTGTGAAAATATCCACTAAATGAGGGAATAATATGTGTGAGGGTACCCCCAGGAGAGTTCCAAATGTGTGTGGATAGAAAATGTATCCCACGGGGGTAAAATTGAAAAAAGTTGAAAAAAAAATTTTTTTGGACTTAGTCATTTTTCCGGTGTTTTTCATACTTTCAGATAGGGCAAATGTCAGCAACCGTTCCGATTTCAGTTCCAGACCGATTCGCCCAGTGAGTCCTTGATATTTAGTTGTTTTCAGCCAATTTTCTGGATTTTTGAAAATTTCACTTTTTTGTGAAAATATCCACTAAATGAGGGAATAATATGTGTGAGGGTACCCCAGGAGAGTTCCAAATATGTCTGGGTAGAATATATATCCCACGGGGGTAAAATCGAAAAAAGCTGAAAAATTTTTTTTTTCGGACTTAGTCATTTTTCCGGCGTTTATCAAACTTTCAGATAGGGGAAATGTCAGTGAGTGTTCCGATTTCAGTTCCAGAGCGATTCGCCCAATGGGTCCTTGATATTTAGTCGTTTTTAGCCAATATTTTGGATTTTTGAAAATTTCACTTTTTTGTGAAAATATCCACTAAATGAGGGAATAATATGTTTGAGGGTACCCCAGGAGAGTTCCAAATATGTGTGGGTAGAATATATATCCCACGGGGGTAAAATTGAAAAAAGTTGAAAAAAATTTTTTTTTGGACTTTGTCATTTTTCCGGCGTTTATCAGACTTTCAGATAGGGCAAATGTCAGTGAGCGTTCTGATTTCAGTTCCACAGCGATTCGCCCAATGAGTCCTTGATATTTAGTCGTTTTCAGCCAATTTTCTGGATTTTTGAAAATTTCACTTTTTTGTGAAAATATCCACTAAATGAGGGAATAATATGTGTGAGGGTACCCCAGGAGAGTTTCAAATGAGTGTGGGTAGAATATATATCCCACAGGGGTAAAATTGAAAAAAGTTAAAAAAATTTTTTTTTTGGACTTAGTCATTTTTCCGGCGTTTATCAGACTTTCAGATAGGGGAAATGTCAGTGAGCGTTCCGATTTCAGTTCCAGAGCGGTTCGCCCAATGAGTCCTTGATATTTAGTCGTTTTCAGCCAATTTTCTGGATTTTTGAAAATTTCACTTTTTGTGAAAATATCCTCTAAATGAGGGAATAATATGTGTGAGGGTACCCCAGGAGATTTCCAAATGTGTGTGGATAGAATATATATCCCACGGGGGTAAAATTGAAAAAAGTTGAAAAAAATTTTTTTTTGGACTTAGTCATTTATCCAGCGTTTATCAGACTTTCAGATAGGGGAAATGTCAGTGAGTGTTCCGATTTCAGTTCCAGAGCGATTCGCCCAATGAGTCCTTGATATTTAGTCGTTTTCAGCCAATGTTTTGGATTTTTGAAAATTTCACTTTTTTGTGAAAATATCCTCTAAATGAGGGAATAATATGTGTGAGGGTACCCCAGGAGAGTTCCAAATGTGTGTGGATAGAATATATATCCCACGGGGGTAAAATAGAAAAAGTTGAAAAAAATTTTTTTTTGGACTTAGTCATTTATCCAGCGTTTATCAGACTTTCAGATAGGGGAAATGTCAGTGAGCGTTCCGATTTCAGTTCCAGAGCGATTCGCCCAATGAGTCCTTGATATTTAGTAGTTTTCAGCCAATATTTTGGATTTTTGAAAATTTCACTTTTTTGTGAAAATATCCACTAAATGAGGGAATAATATGTGTGAGGGTACCCCAGGAGAGTTCTAAATGTGTGTGGATAGAAAATGTATCCCACGGGGGTAAAATTGAATAAAGATGAAAAATTATTTTTTTTGGACTGTCATTTTTCCGGCGTTTATCAGACTTTCAGATAGGGGAAATGTCAGTGAGCGTTCCGATATCAGTTCCAGAGCGATTCGCCCAATGAGTCCTTGATATTTAGTCGTTTTCAGTCAATATTTTGGATTTTTGAAAATTTCACTTTTTTGTGAAAATATCCACTAAATGAGGGAATAATATGTGTGAGGGTACCCCAGGAGAGTTCCAAATGTGTGTGGGTAGAATATATATCCCACGGGGGTAAAATTGAAAAAAGATGAAAACATTTTTTTTTTTTACTTAGTCATTTTTCCAGCGTTTATCAGACTTTCAGATAGGGGAAATGTCAGTGAGCGTTCCGATTTCAGTTCCAGAGCGATTCGCCCAATGAGTCCTTGATATTTAGTAGTTTTCAGCCAATATTTTGGATTTTTGAAAATTTCACTTTTTTGTGAAAATATCCACTAAATGAGGGAATAATATGTGTGAGGGTACCCCAGGAGAGTTCTAAATGTGTGTGGATAGAAAATGTATCCCACGGGGGTAAAATTGAAAAAAGTTGAAAAAAAAATTTTTTTGGACTTAGTCATTTTTCCGGTGTTTTTCAGACTTTCAGATAGGGCAAATGTCAGTGAGCGTTCCGATTTCAGTTCAGACCGATTCGCCCAGTGAGTCCTTGATATTTAGTTGTTTTCAGCCAATTTCTGGATTTTTGAAAATTTCACTTTTTTGTGAAAATATCCACTAAATGAGGGAATAATATGTGTGAGGGTACCCCAGGAGAGTTCCAAATGTTGTGTGGGTAGAATATATATCCCACGGGGGTAAAATTGAAAAAAGATGAAAACATTTTTTTTTTTGGACTTAGTCACTTTTCCGGCGTTTATCAGACTTTCAGATAAGGGAAATGTCAGTGAGCGTTCCGATATCAGTACCAGAGCGATTCGCCCAATGAGTCCTTGATATTTAGTCGTTTTCAGCCAATTTTCTGGATTTTTGAAAATTTCACTTTTTTGTGAGAATATCCATTAAATGAGGGAATAATATGTGTGAGGGTACCCTAGGAGAGTTCCAAATGTGTGTGGGTAGAATATATATCCCACGGGGGTAAAATTGAAAAAAGTTGAAAAAATTCTTTTTTTGGGCTTAGTCATTTTTCCGGCGTTTATCAGACTTTCAGATAGGGCAAATGTCAGTGAGCGTTCCGATTTCAGTTCCAGAGTGACTCACCCAATGAGTCCTTGATATTTAGTCGTTTTCAGCCAATATTTTGGATTTTTGAAAATTTCACTTTTTTGTGAGAATATCCATTAAATGAGGGAATAATATGTGTGAGGGTACCCTAGGAGAGTTCCAAATGTGTGTGGGTAGAATATATATCCCACGGGGGTAAAATTGAAAAAAGTTGAAAAAATTCTTTTTTTGGGCTTAGTCATTTTTCCGACGTTTATCAGACTTTCAGATAGGACAAATGTCAGCAACCGTTCTGATTTCAGTTCCAGACTGATTGGCCTACTGAGTCCTTGATATTTAGTTGTTTTCAACCAATTTTCTGGATTTTTGAAAATTTCACTTTTTTGTGAAAATATCCACTAAATGAGGGAATAATATGTGTGAGGATACACCAGGAGAGTTCCAAATGTGTGTTGGTAGAATATATATCCCACGGGGGTAAAATTGAAAAAAGTTGAAAAAAATTTTTTTTGGGACTTAGTCATTTTTCCGGCGCTTATCAGACTTTCAGATAGGGGAAATGTCAGTGAGCGTTCCGATTTCAGTTCCAGAGCGGTTCTCCCAATGAGTCCTTGATATTTATACGTTTTCAGCCAATTTTCTGGATTTTTGAAAATTTCACTTTTTTGTGAAAATATCCACTAAATGAGGGAATAATATGTGTGAGGGTACCCTAGGAGAGTTCCAAATGTGTGTGGGTAGAATATATATCCCATGGGGGTAAAATTGAAAAAAGTTGAAAAAATTCTTTTTTTGGGCTTAGTCATTTTTCCGACGTTTATCAGACTTTCAGATAGGGCAAATGTCAGCAACCGTTCTGATTTCAGTTCCAGACTGATTCGCCTACTGAGTCCTTGATATTTAGTTGTTTTCAGCCAATTTTCTGGATTTTTGAAAATTTCACTTTTTTTGTGAAAATATCCACTAAATGAGGGAATAATATGTGTGAGGGTACCACAGGAGAGTTCCAAATATGTGTGGGTAGAATATATATACCACGGGGGTAAAATTGAAAAAAGTTGAAAAAAAATTTTTTTTGGACTTAGTCATTTTTCCGGCGTTTATCAGACTTTCAGATAGGGGAAATGTCAGTGAGCGTTCCGATTTCAGTTCCAGAGCGGTTCTCCCAATGAGTCCTTGATATTTATACGTTTTCAGCCAATTTTCTGGATTTTTGAAAATTTCACTTTTTTGTGAAAATATCCACTAAATGAGGGAATAATATGTGTGGGTGTACCCCAGGAGAGTTCCAAATGTGTGTGGGTAGAATATATATCCCGTGGGGGTAAAATTGAAAAAAGTTTAAAAAAATTTTTTTTGGAACTTAGTCATTTTTCCAGCGTTTATCAGACTTTCAGATAGGGGAAATGTCAGTGAGCGTTCCGATTTCAGTTCCAGAGCGGTTCTCCCAATGAGTCCTTGATATTTATACGTTTTCAGCCAATTTTCTGGATTTTTGAAAATTTCACTTTTTTGTGAAAATATCCACTAAATGAGGGAATAATATGTGTGAGGGTACCCTAGGAGAGTTCCAAATGTGTGTGGGTAGAATATATATCCCATGGGGGTAAAATTGAAAAAAGTTGAAAAAATTCTTTTTTTGGGCTTAGTCATTTTTCCGACGTTTATCAGACTTTCAGATAGGGCAAATGTCAGCAACCGTTCTGATTTCAGTTCCAGACTGATTCGCCTACTGAGTCCTTGATATTTAGTTGTTTTCAGCCAATTTTCTGGATTTTTGAAAATTTCACTTTTTTTGTGAAAATATCCACTAAATGAGGGAATAATATGTGTGAGGGTACCACAGGAGAGTTCCAAATATGTGTGGGTAGAATATATATACCACGGGGGTAAAATTGAAAAAAGTTGAAAAAAAATTTTTTTTGGACTTAGTCATTTTTCCGGCGTTTATCAGACTTTCAGATAGGGGAAATGTCAGTGAGCGTTCCGATTTCAGTTCCAGAGCGGTTCTCCCAATGAGTCCTTGATATTTATACGTTTTCAGCCAATTTTCTGGATTTTTGAAAATTTCACTTTTTTGTGAAAATATCCACTAAATGAGGGAATAATATGTGTGGGGGTACCCCAGGAGAGTTCCAAATGTGTGTGGGTAGAATATATATCCCGTGGGGGTAAAATTGAAAAAAGTTGAAAAAAATTTTTTTTGGAACTTAGTCATTTTTCCAGCGTTTATCAGACTTTCAGATAGGGGAAATGTCAGTGAGCGTTCCGATTTCAGTTCCAGAGCGATTCGCCCAATGAGTCCTTGATATTTAGTCGTTTTCAGCCAATATTTTGGATTTTTGAAAATTTCACTTTTTTCTGAAAATATCCACTAAATGAGGGAATAATATGTGTGAGGGTACCCCCAGGAGAGTTCCAAATGTGTGTGGATAGAAAATGTATCCCACGGGGGTAAAATTGAAAAAAGTTGAAAAAAAAATTTTTTTGGACTTAGTCATTTTTCCAATGTTTTTCAGACTTTCAGATAGGGCAAATGTCAGCAACCGTTCCGATTTCAGTTCCAGAGCGGTTCGCCCAATGAGTCCTTGATATTTAGTCGTTTTCAGCCAATTTTCTGGATTTTTGAAAATTTCACTTTTTGTGAAAATATCCTCTAAATGAGGGAATAATATGTGTGAGGGTACCCCAGGAGATTTCCAAATGTGTGTGGATAGAATATATATCCCACGGGGGTAAAATTGAAAAAAGTTGAAAAAAATTTTTTTTTGGACTTAGTCATTTATCCAGCGTTTATCAGACTTTCAGATAGGGGAAATGTCAGTGAGTGTTCCGATTTCAGTTCCAGAGCGATTCGCCCAATGATTCCTTGATATTTAGTCGTTTTCAGCCAATGTTTTGGATTTTTGAAAATTTCACTTTTTTGTGAAAATATCCCCTAAATGAGGGAATAATATGTGTGAGGGTACCCCAGGAGAGTTCCAAATGTGTGTGGATAGAATATATATCCCACGGGGGTAAAATTGAAAAAAGTTGAAAAATTTTTTTTTTGGACTTAGTCATTTATCCAGCGTTTCTCAGACTTTCAGATAGGGGAAATGTCAGTGAGCGTTCCGATTTCAGTTCCAGAGCGACTCGCCCAATGAGTCCTTGATATTTAGTAGTTTTCAGCCAATATTTTGGATTTTTGAAAATTTCACTTTTTTGTGAAAATATCCACTAAATGAGGGAATAATATGTGTGAGGGTACCCCAGGAGAGTTCTAAATGTGTGTGGATAGAAAATGTATCCCACGGGGGTAAAATTGAAAAAAGTTGAAAAAAAAATTTTTTTGGACTTAGTCATTTTTCCGGTGTTTTTCAGACTTTCAGATAGGGCAAATGTCAGCAACCGTTCCGATTTCAGTTCCAGACCGATTCGCCCAGTGAGTCCTTGATATTTAGTTGTTTTCAGCCAATTTCTGGATTTTTGAAAATTTCACTTTTTTGTGAAAATATCCACTAAATGAGGGAATAATATGTGTGAGGGTACCCCAGGAGAGTTCCAAATGTGTGTGGGTAGAATATATATCCCACGGGGGTAAAATTGAAAAAAGATGAAAACATTTTTTTTTTTGGACTTAGTCACTTTTCCGGCGTTTATCAGACTTTCAGATAAGGGAAATGTCAGTGAGCGTTCCGATATCAGTACCAGAGCGATTCGCCCAATGAGTCCTTGATATTTAGTCGTTTTCAGCCAATTTTCTGGATTTTTGAAAATTTCACTTTTTTGTGAGAATATCCATTAAATGAGGGAATAATATGTGTGAGGGTACCCCAGGAGAGTTCCAAATATGTGTGGGTAGAATATATATCCCACGGGGGTAAAATTGAAAAAAGTTGAAAAAATTTTTTTTTTGGACTTTGTCATTTTTCCGGCGTTTATCAGACTTTCAGATAGGGCAAATGTCAGTGAGCGTTCTGATTTCAGTTCCACAGCGATTCGCCCAATGAGTCCTTGATATTTAATCGTTTTCAGCCAATTTTCTGGATTTTTGAAAATTTCACTTTTTTGTGAAAATATCCACTAAATGAGGGAATAATATGTGTGAGGGTACCCCAGGAGAGTTTCAAATGAGTGTGGGTAGAATATATATCCCACAGGGGTAAAATTGAAAAAAGTTAAAAAAATTTTTTTTTTGGACTTAGACATTTTTCCGGCGTTTATCAGACTTTCAGATAGGGGAAATGTCAGTGAGCGTTCCGATTTCAGTTCCAGAGCGGTTCGCCCAATGAGTCCTTGATATTTAGTCGTTTTCAGCCAATTTTCTGGATTTTTGAAAATTTCACTTTTTGTGAAAATATCCTCTAAATGAGGGAATAATATGTGTGAGGGTACCCCAGGAGATTTCCAAATGTGTGTGGATAGAATATATATCCCACGGGGGTAAAATTGAAAAAAGTTGAAAAAAATTTTTTTTTGGACTTAGTCATTTATCCAGCGTTTATCAGACTTTCAGATAGGGGAAATGTCAGTGAGTGTTCCGATTTCAGTTCCAGAGTGACTCACCCAATGAGTCCTTGATATTTAGTCGTTTTCAGCCAATATTTTGGATTTTTGAAAATTTCACTTTTTTGTGAGAATATCCATTAAATGAGGGAATAATATGTGTGAGGGTACCCTAGGAGAGTTCCAAATGTGTGTGGGTAGAATATATATCCCACGGGGGTAAAATTGAAAAAAGTTGAAAAAATTCTTTTTTTGGGCTTAGTCATTTTCCCGACGTTTATCAGACTTTCAGATAGGACAAATGTCAGCAACCGTTCTGATTTCAGTTCCAGACTGATTCGCCTACTGAGTCCTTGATATTTAGTTGTTTTCAACCAATTTTCTGGATTTTTGAAAATTTCACTTTTTTGTGAAAATATCCACTAAATGAGGGAATAATATGTGTGAGGATACACCAGGAGAGTTCCAAATGTGTGTTGGTAGAATATATATCCCACGGGGGTAAAATTGAAAAAAGTTGAAAAAAATTTTTTTTGGGACTTAGTCATTTTTCCGGCGCTTATCAGACTTTCAGATAGGGGAAATGTCAGTGAGCGTTCCGATTTCAGTTCCAGAGCGGTTCTCCCAATGAGTCCTTGATATTTATACGTTTTCAGCCAATTTTCTGGATTTTTGAAAATTTCACTTTTTTGTGAAAATATCCACTAAATGAGGGAATAATATGTGTGGGTGTACCCCAGGAGAGTTCCAAATGTGTGTGGGTAGAATATATATCCCGTGGGGGTAAAATTGAAAAAAGTTGAAAAAAATTTTTTTTGGAACTTAGTCATTTTTCCAGCGTTTATCAGACTTTCAGATAGGGGAAATGTCAGTGAGCGTTCCGATTTCAGTTCCAGAGCGGTTCTCCCAATGAGTCCTTGATATTTATACGTTTTCAGCCAATTTTCTGGATTTTTGAAAATTTCACTTTTTTGTGAAAATATCCACTAAATGAGGGAATAATATGTGTGAGGGTACCCTAGGAGAGTTCCAAATGTGTGTGGGTAGAATATATATCCCATGGGGGTAAAATTGAAAAAAGTTGAAAAAATTCTTTTTTTGGGCTTAGTCATTTTTCCGACGTTTATCAGACTTTCAGATAGGGCAAATGTCAGCAACCGTTCTGATTTCAGTTCCAGACTGATTCGCCTACTGAGTCCTTGATATTTAGTTGTTTTCAGCCAATTTTCTGGATTTTTGAAAATTTCACTTTTTTTGTGAAAATATCCACTAAATGAGGGAATAATATGTGTGAGGGTACCACAGGAGAGTTCCAAATATGTGTGGGTAGAATATATATACCACGGGGGTAAAATTGAAAAAAGTTGAAAAAAAATTTTTTTTGGACTTAGTCATTTTTCCGGCGTTTATCAGACTTTCAGATAGGGGAAATGTCAGTGAGCGTTCCGATTTCAGTTCCAGAGCGGTTCTCCCAATGAGTCCTTGATATTTATACGTTTTCAGCCAATTTTCTGGATTTTTGAAAATTTCACTTTTTTGTGAAAATATCCACTAAATGAGGGAATAATATGTGTGGGGGTACCCCAGGAGAGTTCCAAATGTGTGTGGGTAGAATATATATCCCGTGGGGGTAAAATTGAAAAAAGTTGAAAAAAATTTTTTTTGGAACTTAGTCATTTTTCCAGCGTTTATCAGACTTTCAGATAGGGGAAATGTCAGTGAGCGTTCCGATTTCAGTTCCAGAGCGATTCGCCCAATGAGTCCTTGATATTTAGTCGTTTTCAGCCAATATTTTGGATTTTTGAAAATTTCACTTTTTTCTGAAAATATCCACTAAATGAGGGAATAATATGTGTGAGGGTACCCCCAGGAGAGTTCCAAATGTGTGTGGATAGAAAATGTATCCCACGGGGGTAAAATTGAAAAAAGTTGAAAAAAAAATTTTTTTGGACTTAGTCATTTTTCCGGTGTTTTTCAGACTTTCAGATAGGGCAAATGTCAGCAACCGTTCCGATTTCAGTTCCAGAGCGGTTCGCCCAATGAGTCCTTGATATTTAGTCGTTTTCAGCCAATTTTCTGGATTTTTGAAAATTTCACTTTTTGTGAAAATATCCTCTAAATGAGGGAATAATATGTGTGAGGGTACCCCAGGAGATTTCCAAATGTGTGTGGATAGAATATATATCCCACGGGGGTAAAATTGAAAAAAGTTGAAAAAAATTTTTTTTTGGACTTAGTCATTTATCCAGCGTTTATCAGACTTTCAGATAGGGGAAATGTCAGTGAGTGTTCCGATTTCAGTTCCAGAGCGATTCGCCCAATGAGTCCTTGATATTTAGTCGTTTTCAGCCAATGTTTTGGATTTTTGAAAATTTCACTTTTTTGTGAAAATATCCCCTAAATGAGGGAATAATATGTGTGAGGGTACCCCAGGAGAGTTCCAAATGTGTGTGGATAGAATATATATCCCACGGGGGTAAAATTGAAAAAAGTTGAAAAAATTTTTTTTTGGACTTAGTCATTTATCCAGCGTTTCTCAGACTTTCAGATAGGGGAAATGTCAGTGAGCGTTCCGATTTCAGTTCCAGAGCGACTCGCCCAATGAGTCCTTGATATTTAGTAGTTTTCAGCCAATATTTTGGATTTTTGAAAATTTCACTTTTTTGTGAAAATATCCACTAAATGAGGGAATAATATGTGTGAGGGTACCCCAGGAGAGTTCTAAATGTGTGTGGATAGAAAATGTATCCCACGGGGGTAAAATTGAAAAAAGTTGAAAAAAAAATTTTTTTGGACTTAGTCATTTTTCCGGTGTTTTTCAGACTTTCAGATAGGGCAAATGTCAGCAACCGTTCCGATTTCAGTTCCAGACCGATTCGCCCAGTGAGTCCTTGATATTTAGTTGTTTTCAGCCAATTTCTGGATTTTTGAAAATTTCACTTTTTTGTGAAAATATCCACTAAATGAGGGAATAATATGTGTGAGGGTACCCCAGGAGAGTTCCAAATGTGTGTGGGTAGAATATATATCCCACGGGGGTAAAATTGAAAAAAGATGAAAACATTTTTTTTTTTGGACTTAGTCACTTTTCCGGCGTTTATCAGACTTTCAGATAAGGGAAATGTCAGTGAGCGTTCCGATATCAGTACCAGAGCGATTCGCCCAATGAGTCCTTGATATTTAGTCGTTTTCAGCCAATTTTCTGGATTTTTGAAAATTTCACTTTTTTGTGAGAATATCCATTAAATGAGGGAATAATATGTGTGAGGGTACCCCAGGAGAGTTCCAAATATGTGTGGGTAGAATATATATCCCACGGGGGTAAAATTGAAAAAAGTTGAAAAAATTTTTTTTTTGGACTTTGTCATTTTTCCGGCGTTTATCAGACTTTCAGATAGGGCAAATGTCAGTGAGCGTTCTGATTTCAGTTCCACAGCGATTCGCCCAATGAGTCCTTGATATTTAATCGTTTTCAGCCAATTTTCTGGATTTTTGAAAATTTCACTTTTTTGTGAAAATATCCACTAAATGAGGGAATAATATGTGTGAGGGTACCCCAGGAGAGTTTCAAATGAGTGTGGGTAGAATATATATCCCACAGGGGTAAAATTGAAAAAAGTTAAAAAAATTTTTTTTTTGGACTTAGACATTTTTCCGGCGTTTATCAGACTTTCAGATAGGGGAAATGTCAGTGAGCGTTCCGATTTCAGTTCCAGAGCGGTTCGCCCAATGAGTCCTTGATATTTAGTCGTTTTCAGCCAATTTTCTGGATTTTTGAAAATTTCACTTTTTGTGAAAATATCCTCTAAATGAGGGAATAATATGTGTGAGGGTACCCCAGGAGATTTCCAAATGTGTGTGGATAGAATATATATCCCACGGGGGTAAAATTGAAAAAAGTTGAAAAAAATTTTTTTTTGGACTTAGTCATTTATCCAGCGTTTATCAGACTTTCAGATAGGGGAAATGTCAGTGAGTGTTCCGATTTCAGTTCCAGAGTGACTCACCCAATGAGTCCTTGATATTTAGTCGTTTTCAGCCAATATTTTGGATTTTTGAAAATTTCACTTTTTTGTGAGAATATCCATTAAATGAGGGAATAATATGTGTGAGGGTACCCTAGGAGAGTTCCAAATGTGTGTGGGTAGAATATATATCCCACGGGGGTAAAATTGAAAAAAGTTGAAAAAATTCTTTTTTTGGGCTTAGTCATTTTCCCGACGTTTATCAGACTTTCAGATAGGACAAATGTCAGCAACCGTTCTGATTTCAGTTCCAGACTGATTCGCCTACTGAGTCCTTGATATTTAGTTGTTTTCAACCAATTTTCTGGATTTTTGAAAATTTCACTTTTTTGTGAAAATATCCACTAAATGAGGGAATAATATGTGTGAGGATACACCAGGAGAGTTCCAAATGTGTGTTGGTAGAATATATATCCCACGGGGGTAAAATTGAAAAAAGTTGAAAAAAATTTTTTTTGGGACTTAGTCATTTTTCCGGCGCTTATCAGACTTTCAGATAGGGGAAATGTCAGTGAGCGTTCCGATTTCAGTTCCAGAGCGGTTCTCCCAATGAGTCCTTGATATTTATACGTTTTCAGCCAATTTTCTGGATTTTTGAAAATTTCACTTTTTTGTGAAAATATCCACTAAATGAGGGAATAATATGTGTGGGTGTACCCCAGGAGAGTTCCAAATGTGTGTGGGTAGAATATATATCCCGTGGGGGTAAAATTGAAAAAAGTTGAAAAAAATTTTTTTTGGAACTTAGTCATTTTTCCAGCGTTTATCAGACTTTCAGATAGGGGAAATGTCAGTGAGCGTTCCGATTTCAGTTCCAGAGCGGTTCTCCCAATGAGTCCTTGATATTTATACGTTTTCAGCCAATTTTCTGGATTTTTGAAAATTTCACTTTTTTGTGAAAATATCCACTAAATGAGGGAATAATATGTGTGAGGGTACCCTAGGAGAGTTCCAAATGTGTGTGGGTAGAATATATATCCCATGGGGGTAAAATTGAAAAAAGTTGAAAAAATTCTTTTTTTGGGCTTAGTCATTTTTCCGACGTTTATCAGACTTTCAGATAGGGCAAATGTCAGCAACCGTTCTGATTTCAGTTCCAGACTGATTCGCCTACTGAGTCCTTGATATTTAGTTGTTTTCAGCCAATTTTCTGGATTTTTGAAAATTTCACTTTTTTTGTGAAAATATCCACTAAATGAGGGAATAATATGTGTGAGGGTACCACAGGAGAGTTCCAAATATGTGTGGGTAGAATATATATACCACGGGGGTAAAATTGAAAAAAGTTGAAAAAAAATTTTTTTTGGACTTAGTCATTTTTCCGGCGTTTATCAGACTTTCAGATAGGGGAAATGTCAGTGAGCGTTCCGATTTCAGTTCCAGAGCGGTTCTCCCAATGAGTCCTTGATATTTATACGTTTTCAGCCAATTTTCTGGATTTTTGAAAATTTCACTTTTTTGTGAAAATATCCACTAAATGAGGGAATAATATGTGTGGGGGTACCCCAGGAGAGTTCCAAATGTGTGTGGGTAGAATATATATCCCGTGGGGGTAAAATTGAAAAAAGTTGAAAAAAATTTTTTTTGGAACTTAGTCATTTTTCCAGCGTTTATCAGACTTTCAGATAGGGGAAATGTCAGTGAGCGTTCCGATTTCAGTTCCAGAGCGATTCGCCCAATGAGTCCTTGATATTTAGTCGTTTTCAGCCAATATTTTGGATTTTTGAAAATTTCACTTTTTTCTGAAAATATCCACTAAATGAGGGAATAATATGTGTGAGGGTACCCCCAGGAGAGTTCCAAATGTGTGTGGATAGAAAATGTATCCCACGGGGGTAAAATTGAAAAAAGTTGAAAAAAAAATTTTTTTGGACTTAGTCATTTTTCCGGTGTTTTTCAGACTTTCAGATAGGGCAAATGTCAGCAACCGTTCCGATTTCAGTTCCAGAGCGGTTCGCCCAATGAGTCCTTGATATTTAGTCGTTTTCAGCCAATTTTCTGGATTTTTGAAAATTTCACTTTTTGTGAAAATATCCTCTAAATGAGGGAATAATATGTGTGAGGGTACCCCAGGAGATTTCCAAATGTGTGTGGATAGAATATATATCCCACGGGGGTAAAATTGAAAAAAGTTGAAAAAAATTTTTTTTTGGACTTAGTCATTTATCCAGCGTTTATCAGACTTTCAGATAGGGGAAATGTCAGTGAGTGTTCCGATTTCAGTTCCAGAGCGATTCGCCCAATGAGTCCTTGATATTTAGTCGTTTTCAGCCAATGTTTTGGATTTTTGAAAATTTCACTTTTTTGTGAAAATATCCCCTAAATGAGGGAATAATATGTGTGAGGGTACCCCAGGAGAGTTCCAAATGTGTGTGGATAGAATATATATCCCACGGGGGTAAAATTGAAAAAAGTTGAAAAAATTTTTTTTTGGACTTAGTCATTTATCCAGCGTTTCTCAGACTTTCAGATAGGGGAAATGTCAGTGAGCGTTCCGATTTCAGTTCCAGAGCGACTCGCCCAATGAGTCCTTGATATTTAGTAGTTTTCAGCCAATATTTTGGATTTTTGAAAATTTCACTTTTTTGTGAAAATATCCACTAAATGAGGGAATAATATGTGTGAGGGTACCCCAGGAGAGTTCTAAATGTGTGTGGATAGAAAATGTATCCCACGGGGGTAAAATTGAAAAAAGTTGAAAAAAAAATTTTTTTGGACTTAGTCATTTTTCCGGTGTTTTTCAGACTTTCAGATAGGGCAAATGTCAGCAACCGTTCCGATTTCAGTTCCAGACCGATTTGCCCAGTGAGTCCTTGATATTTAGTTGTTTTCAGCCAATTTCTGGATTTTTGAAAATTTCACTTTTTTGTGAAAATATCCACTAAATGAGGGAATAATATGTGTGAGGGTACCCCAGGAGAGTTCCAAATGTGTGTGGGTAGAATATATATCCCACGGGGGTAAAATTGAAAAAAGATGAAAACATTTTTTTTTTTGGACTTAGTCACTTTTCCGGCGTTTATCAGACTTTCAGATAAGGGAAATGTCAGTGAGCGTTCCGATATCAGTACCAGAGCGATTCGCCCAATGAGTCCTTGATATTTAGTCGTTTTCAGCCAATTTTCTGGATTTTTGAAAATTTCACTTTTTTGTGAGAATATCCATTAAATGAGGGAATAATATGTGTGAGGGTACCCCAGGAGAGTTCCAAATATGTGTGGGTAGAATATATATCCCACGGGGGTAAAATTGAAAAAAGTTGAAAAAATTTTTTTTTTGGACTTTGTCATTTTTCCGGCGTTTATCAGACTTTCAGATAGGGCAAATGTCAGTGAGCGTTCTGATTTCAGTTCCACAGCGATTCGCCCAATGAGTCCTTGATATTTAATCGTTTTCAGCCAATTTTCTGGATTTTTGAAAATTTCACTTTTTTGTGAAAATATCCACTAAATGAGGGAATAATATGTGTGAGGGTACCCCAGGAGAGTTTCAAATGAGTGTGGGTAGAATATATATCCCACAGGGGTAAAATTGAAAAAAGTTAAAAAAATTTTTTTTTTGGACTTAGACATTTTTCCGGCGTTTATCAGACTTTCAGATAGGGGAAATGTCAGTGAGCGTTCCGATTTCAGTTCCAGAGCGGTTCGCCCAATGAGTCCTTGATATTTAGTCGTTTTCAGCCAATTTTCTGGATTTTTGAAAATTTCACTTTTTGTGAAAATATCCTCTAAATGAGGGAATAATATGTGTGAGGGTACCCCAGGAGATTTCCAAATGTGTGTGGATAGAATATATATCCCACGGGGGTAAAATTGAAAAAAGTTGAAAAAAATTTTTTTTTGGACTTAGTCATTTATCCAGCGTTTATCAGACTTTCAGATAGGGGAAATGTCAGTGAGTGTTCCGATTTCAGTTCCAGAGTGACTCACCCAATGAGTCCTTGATATTTAGTCGTTTTCAGCCAATATTTTGGATTTTTGAAAATTTCACTTTTTTGTGAGAATATCCATTAAATGAGGGAATAATATGTGTGAGGGTACCCTAGGAGAGTTCCAAATGTGTGTGGGTAGAATATATATCCCACGGGGGTAAAATTGAAAAAAGTTGAAAAAATTCTTTTTTTGGGCTTAGTCATTTTCCCGACGTTTATCAGACTTTCAGATAGGACAAATGTCAGCAACCGTTCTGATTTCAGTTCCAGACTGATTCGCCTACTGAGTCCTTGATATTTAGTTGTTTTCAACCAATTTTCTGGATTTTTGAAAATTTCACTTTTTTGTGAAAATATCCACTAAATGAGGGAATAATATGTGTGAGGATACACCAGGAGAGTTCCAAATGTGTGTTGGTAGAATATATATCCCACGGGGGTAAAATTGAAAAAAGTTGAAAAAAATTTTTTTTGGGACTTAGTCATTTTTCCGGCGCTTATCAGACTTTCAGATAGGGGAAATGTCAGTGAGCGTTCCGATTTCAGTTCCAGAGCGGTTCTCCCAATGAGTCCTTGATATTTATACGTTTTCAGCCAATTTTCTGGATTTTTGAAAATTTCACTTTTTTGTGAAAATATCCACTAAATGAGGGAATAATATGTGTGAGGGTACCCTAGGAGAGTTCCAAATGTGTGTTGGTAGAATATATATCCCACGGGGGTAAAATTGAAAAAAGTTGAAAAAAATTTTTTTTTGGACTTAGTCATTTATCCAGCGTTTATCAGACTTTCAGATAGGGGAAATGTCAGTGAGCGTTCCGATTTCAGTTCCAGAGCGATTCGCCCAATGAGTCCTTGATATTTAGTCGTTTTCAGCCAATGTTTTGGATTTTTGAAAATTTCACTTTTTTGTGAAAATATCCACTAAATGAGGGAATAATATGTGTGAGGGTACTCCAGGAGAGTTCCAAATGTGTGTGGGTAGAATATGTATCCCACGGGGGTAAAATTGAATAAAGATGAAAAATTATTTTTTTTGGACTGTCATTTTTCCGGCGTTTATCAGACTTTCAGATAGGGGAAATGTCAGTGAGCGTTCCGATATCAGTTCCAGAGCGATTCGCCCAATGAGTCCTTGATATTTAGTCGTTTTCAGTCAATATTTTGGATTTTTGAAAATTTCACTTTTTTGTGAAAATATCCACTAAATGAGGGAATAATATGTGTGAGGGTACCCCAGGAGAGCTCCAAATGTGTGTGGGTAGAATATATATCCCACGGGGGTAAAATTGAAAAAAGATGAAAACATTTTTTTTTTTGACTTAGTCATTTTTCCAACGTTTATCAGACTTTCAGATAGGGGAAATGTCAGTGAGCGTTCCGATTTCAGTTCCAGAGCGATTCGCCCAATGAGTCCTTGATATTTAGTAGTTTTCAGCCAATATTTTGGATTTTTGAAAATTTCACTTTTTTGTGAAAATATCCACTAAATGAGGGAATAATATGTGTGAGGGTACCCCAGGAGAGTTCTAAATGTGTGTGGATAGAAAATGTATCCCACGGGGGTAAAATTGAAAAAAGTTGAAAAAAAAATTTTTTTGGACTTAGTCATTTTTCCGGTGTTTTTCAGACTTTCAGATAGGGCAAATGTCAGTGAGCGTTCCGATTTCAGTTCCAGAGTGACTCACCCAATGAGTCCTTGATATTTAGTCGTTTTCAGCCAATATTTTGGATTTTTGAAAATTTCACTTTTTTGTGAGAATATCCATTAAATGAGGGAATAATATGTGTGAGGGTACCCCAGGAGAGTTCCAAATATGTGTGGGTAGAATATATATCCCACGGGGGTAAAATCAAAAAAAGCTGAAAAATTGTTTTTTTTCGGACTTAGTCATTTTTCCGGCGTTTATCAAACTTTCAGATAGGGGAAATGTCAGTGAGTGTTCCGATTTCAGTTCCAGAGCGATTCGCCCAATGGGTCCTTGATATTTAGTCGTTTTTAGCCAATATTTTGGATTTTTGAAAATTTCACTTTTTTGTGAAAATATCCACTAAATGAGGGAATAATATGTTTGAGGGTACCCCAGGAGAGTTCCAAATTTGTGTGGGTAGTATATATATCCCACGGGGGTAAAATTGAAAAAAGTTGAAAAAATTCTTTTTTTGGACTTAGTCATTTTTCCGGCGTTTATCAGACTTTCAGATAGGGGAAATGTCAGTGAGCGTTCCGATATCAGTTCCACAGCGATTCGCCCAATGAGTCCTTGATATTTAGTCGTTTTCAGCCAATATTTTGGATTTTTGAAAATTTCACTTTTTTGTGAAAATATCCACTAAATGAGGGAATAATATGTGTGAGGGTACCCCAGGAGAGTTCCAAATGTGTGTGGGTAGAATATATATCCCACGGGGGTAAAATTGAAAAAAGTTGAAAACATTTTTTTTTTTGACTTAGTCATTTTTCTGGCGTTTATCAGACTTTCAGATAGGGGAAATGTCAGTGAGCGTTCCGATTTCAGTTCCAGAGCGGTTCGCCCAATGAGTCCTTGATATTTAGTCGTTTTCAGCCAATTTTCTGGATTTTTGAAAATTTCACATTTTTGTGAAAATATCCACTAAATGAGGGAATAATATGTGTGAGGGTACCCCAGGAGAGATTCAAATGTGTGTGGGTAGAATATGTATCCCACGGGGGTAAAATTGAATAAAGATGAAAAATTATTTTTTTTGGACTGTCATTTTTCCGGCGTTTATCAGACTTTCAGAAAGGGGAAATGTCAGTGAGCGTTCCGATATCAGTTCCACAGCGATTCGCCCAATGAGTCCTTGATATTTAGTCGTTTTCAGCCAATATTTTAGATTTTTGAAAATTTCACTTTTTTGTGAGAATATCCATTAAATGAGGGAATAATATGTGTGAGGGTACCCTAGGAGAGTTCCAAATGTGTGTGGGTAGAATATATATCCCACGGGGGTAAAATTGAAAAAAGTTGAAAAAATTCTTTTTTTGGGCTTAGTCATTTTTCCGACGTTTATCAGACTTTCAGATAGGGCAAATGTCAGCAACCGTTCTGATTTCAGTTCCAGACTGATTCGCCTACTGAGTCCTTGATATTTAGTTGTTTTCAGCCAATTTTCTGGATTTTTGAAAATGTCACTTTTTTGTGAAAATATCCACTAAATGAGGGAATAATATGTGTGAGGGTACCCCCAGGAGAGTTCCAAATGTGTGTGGATAGAAAATGTATCCCACGGGGGTAAAATTGAAAAAAGTTGAAAAAAAAATTTTTTTGGACTTAGTCATTTTTCCGGTGTTTTTCAGACTTTCAGATAGGGCAAATGTCAGCAACCGGTCCGATTTCAGTTCCAGACCGATTCGCCCAATGAGTCCTTGATATTTAGTCGTTTTCAGCCAATTTTCTGGATTTTTGAAAATTTCACTTTTTTGTGAAAATATCCTCTAAATGAGGGAATAATATGTGTGAGGGTACCCTAGGAGATTTCCAAATGTGTGTGGATAGAATATATATCCCACGGGGGTAAAATTGAAAAAAGTTGAAAAAAATTTTTTTTTGGACTTAGTCATTTATCCAGCGTTTATCAGACTTTCAGATAGGGGAAATGTCAGTGAGCTTTCCGATTTCAGTTCCAGAGCGATTCGCCCAATGAGTCCTTGATATTTAGTCGTTTTCAGCCAATGTTTTGGATTTTTGAAAATTTCACTTTTTTGTGAAAATATCCACTAAATGAGGGAATAATATGTGTTAGGGTACCCCAGGAGAGTTCCAAATGTGTGTGGGTAGAATATGTATCCCACGGGGGTAAAATTGAATAAAGATGAAAAATTATTTTTTTTGGACTGTCATTTTTCCGGCGTTTATCAGACTTTCAGATAGGGGAAATGTCAGTGAGCGTTCCGATATCAGTTCCAGAGCGATTCGCCCAATGAGTCCTTGATATTTAGTCGTTTTCAGTCAATATTTTGGATTTTTGAAAATTTCACTTTTTTGTGAAAATATCCACTAAATGAGGGAATAATATGTGTGAGGGTACCCCAGGAGAGTTCCAAATATGTGTGGGTAGAATATATATCCCACGGGGGTAAAATTGAAAAAAGTTGAAAAAATTTTTTTTTTGGACTTAGTCATTTTTCCGGCGTTTATCAGACTTTCAGATAGGGCAAATGTCAGTGAGCGTTCCGATTTCAGTTCCACAGCGATTCGCCCAATGAGTCCTTGATATTTAGTCGTTTTCAGCCAATTTTCTGGATTTTTGAAAATTTCACTTTTTGTGAAAATATCCTCTAAATGATGGAATAATATGTGTGAGGGTACCCCAGGAGCGTTCCAAATGTGTGTGGATAGAATATATATCCCACGGGGGTAAAATTGAAAAAAGTTGAAAACAATTTTTTTTGGGACTTAATCATTTTTCCAGCGTTTATCAGACTTTCAGATAGGGGAAATGTCAGTGAGCGTTCCGATTTCAGTTCCAGAGCGGTTCGCCCAATGAGTCCTTGATATTTAGTCGTTTTCAGCCAATTTTCTGGATTTTTGAAAATTTCACTTTTTTGTGAAAATATCCACTAAATGAGGGAATAATATGTGTGAGGGTACCCCAGGAGAGATTCAAATGTGTGTGGGTAGAATATGTATCCCACGGGGGTAAAATTGAATAAAGATGAAAAATTATTTTTTTTGGACTGTCATTTTTCCGGCGTTTATCAGACTTTCAGATAGGGGAAATGTCAGTGAGCGTTCCGATATCAGTTCCAAAGCGATTCGCCCAATGAGTCCTTGATATTTAGTCGTTTTCAGTCAATATTTTGGATTTTTGAAAATTTCACTTTTTTGTGAAAATATCCACTAAATGAGGGAATAATATGTGTGAGGGTACCCCAGGAGAGTTCCAAATGTGTGTGGGTAGAATATATATCCCACGGGGGTAAAATTGAAAAAAGTTGAAAACATTTTTTTTTTGACTTAGTCATTTTTCCGGCGTTTATCAGACTTTCAGATAGGGGAAATGTCAGTGAGCGTTCCGATTTCAGTTCCAGAGCGGTTCGCCCAATGAGTCCTTGATATTTAGTCGTTTTCAGCCAATTTTCTGGATTTTTGAAAATTTCACTTTTTTGTGAAAATATCCACTAAATGAGGGAATAATATGTGTGAGGGTACCCCAGGAGAGTTCCAAATGTGTGTGGATAGAATATATATCCAACGGGGGTAAAATTGAAAAAAGTTGAAAAAAATTTTTTTTTGGACTTAGTCATTTATCCAGCGTTTATCAGACTTTCAGATAGGGGAAATGTCAGTGAGCGTTCCGATTTCAGTTCCAGAGCGATTCGCCCAATGAGTCCTTGATATTTAGTCGTTTTCAGCCAATGTTTTGGATTTTTGAAAATTTCACTTTTTTGTGAAAATATCCACTAAATGAGGGAATAATATGTGTGAGGGTACCCCAGGAGAGTTCCAAATGTGTGTGGGTAGAATATGTATCCCACGGGGGTAAAATTGAATAAAGATGAAAAATTATTTTTTTTGGACTGTCATTTTTCCGGCGTTTATCAGACTTTCAGATAGGGGAAATGTCAGTGAGCGTTCCGATTTCAGTTCCAGAGCGATTCGCCCAATGAGTCCTTGATATTTATTCGTTTTCAGCCAATTTTCTGGATTTTTGAAAATTTCACTTTTTTGTGAAAATATCCACTAAATGAGGGAATAATATGTGTGAGGGTACCCCAGGAGAGTTCCAAATGTGTGTGGGTAGAATATATATCCCACGGGGGTAAAATTGAAAAAAGTTGAAAACATTTTTTTTTTTGACTTAGTCATTTTTCCGGCGTTTATCACACTTTCAGATAGGGGAAATGTCAGTGAGCGTTCCTATTTCAGTTCCAGAGCGGTTCGCCCAATGAGTAGTGTTGAGCCACCCCCGTAGTGTTCGAGTTCGGTTCGGTTCGTCGAACACCCGTGTGTTCGCCGAACTGTTCGTCGAACTGTTCGTCGAACACCTTCGAACACCGTTAAAACCAATGGCAGGCAAACAAAAACACATAGAAACACATAGAAAACACCTTCAAAGGTGTCCAAAAGCTGACAAACTGCTCAGAAGACATAACTAACACATGGAAAAGTGACAAGTACATATAGTCATGCGAAAATAAAAGAGGTGGAGGAGTAAAAGGAGGGGGAGACACAGATATAGGCATGTCATGCCCTTCTAAAATCCAAAAAGTGAGAAGCCGACACGGCCAGTCCGCTCCTGCCCGTGCCACCTCCGTGTCGCCGGGTTTGTGCCAGAGCCGCGGTGAACCCTGATGGCCAGCCCCCCTCTCCCAATACTGGTGCCTGTCCGCTGGTGGGTCGAGCGAGCCCCCCTGTGGTGGAGGCAGCTCTTAGCTTTTTAATTTAAATTGTCTCTCTAATTTGAATGAATACACTTTAAATCCATTTACAAGGATCTATTGGAGGGCAAGTCTCATGCCAGCAGCTGCGTAATTCCAGCTCCAGTAGCGTCCACTAAAGCTGCTGCGGTTAAAAAGCTTTTATAAGGATCGAGCTCGGCTGTCCACCGCAAGGCATCCTACTGCCAGTCCCAGCCCCTATGCCTTGGGGTGCCTCCTGATGCTCTTCACTAAGTATCCCATGCTCCCGAAGCATTTCCTTTGAAAAAATTAAGTGTCTAAACTACAGGTGGTGTAGCTTGCTTAACAGCCGGGATAATCCGCTGACTAGCAGACACTGCTACTAGGCACAAAGTATTTCCTGGGCAAGATGCAGTTAAAAATTTGTAATTAGATACTCTCGTTGGATGCTGAGAAAGCATTCCATAGAGTCTCCTGGCACGCCATATATGATTCTCTTAAAAAGCTTGGGGTAGGGGTCTAGGGGACCCTTTTATAGCCAAAATCACAGCCCTGTATCACAATACGTCACCTAGGCAGAAGATAAATGGAACTGTAGCACCCTGAGGGCTCGGTTGCTACAGACGTATTGCACCTCACCCAGAGGTGTGATATCTCACTCTCAGGTAAGGATGGAGTGTGGATCAGGACCCGACACCTGCATGCATTACAACACATTGCCGTGGGGCAGGGCGACCAATATGCCCCTGAGATGGGCACGACAGTCCCTGTCCCTGGCTGGAGTGGGGGGAGGGAACACTGAGGAAGGGGAACCCTGTAGTGCAGGAGCAGGGAGGAAGCAGTTCCTGGGTGCATTGAGAAGGGAGTATAAAAGGTGGGCACCATCTTAGTTCAGTGCAAAGAAGTCTGAGCAGAAGTGGCAGGGAGCAGGGGCTCTGCATGAGCTCTGCTCCGGAGGCGGGCCTAGTAACAGAGGCCCAGGCCTGGAAGAGGGAGAAGGAAGGAAGAGGAGCGGAGAAGGCTCCAGGAACGAGGAATGAAGGGATCCCAGGGGTGCGGACGGGCGAGTCGCCACCGCAAGCCCGAATCCACCTGCGTGGAGGGGTCAGGCCAAAGGGGGAGACCGGTCCCCGAACTAGTGGAGGCAGGAAATGACCCTCAGCTAGAAACCGGAGGCTCTGACATTTTATGTGGCGCAGCCCCTCGCTACACCCGCTAGGAAGGCACCACATAGGGTCAGGGAAACTGGCGCCAAGTTTACCAAGAGGAGGCCCGAGGCAGCCGGACAGAAGTGTTGGTAAGAAAGGCCAGACAAAGGACACACAAAGGGGGTCCTGTGAAGTGCTCCAAAGTTATCTGGGAGTTGTCTGAGCCCCTCACCTTGTGAGCACAGTACGACGTGGGCAGCCGTTACCTGCAGACGTGGTCTGGATAATAAGAACTGTGAGTAAAGGCCCTGAACTGCATCACTGACTCCGTGTCGTTACTGCTGCTGCCCTGCACCATCACCCCCATCCTCCGCATACACTGCCCTGAGGCTATACTCCTCCCGTGGGGAGTTATGCTACGCTCTGCTGCACCCACAACACCAGCCTCAGCGGTCTGCCCTGTAGCGGCGGTTCACTCTGACCGCAATCCACGGGTGGCGTAGTCGGACATTTAAACATCAAAACCACATAAATAGTTCCGCCATTGGTTTGACCGCCCTGAGCCACGGAACCGGGTCGCCGCCACGAAGACTACAACCACCAGCATCCACCAAAAAGGGTCCGGCTCCGGGTGTCCCAAGGCCCAGGGGGTGCGTCAGAACATTTTCATCACCTTTCACAATCACCAATGGGACAAGGCAGGGATGTCCTCTGTCCCCTCTCTTATACATCCTAGTGACGGAGCACCTGCTCTCATCAATTCGCCATAACCCCAATATTAGGTGGATTGAGGTGGGAGGCACCGAGTACAAGTGCTCTCTATTTGCTGATGATGTCCTAGTATATATCACTCAATCACATATATCCATCCATGCTGTTATGGCTGAAATAGATCACTTTGTTACATGGTAAAATTTTAAAATCAATGCAGCGAAGTCTGAGGCCCTCGATGTCTCCCTCCCCAAATCCATATAGGATTCCATCCAGTCCGACTTTCCCTTTGCCTGGCCCTCACAGGGTATCAAATACTTCGAAATTCCTATTCATAGAGACCTCTCCCATCTATGTTATCTTAATTTTGGGCCCATACAGACCACGGTTGACAAGTTAGAACTGTAAGATTCACTATGTGAACCACTGGTGTTTTGTGGAAAAGCACATGTACGCTGCGTTCCAAATTATTATGCAAAAAGTGTTTAGGAGTGATAAGGGAAGAATTTGTTTGTTTGTCAGTTAAACTCATTGATGGTGATGTGTGTCAGGGCTCTTTATATCACTGTAAGCAATTGCAGACACCTGTGCTAATTAGTTTGGCAGGTGTGTCCAATGAAAGGCAAGACTACTTAAGAAGGCTCTCTCATGTTATTAAGCAGCCTACATTTTCTGCCAAAATGGGAAAGAAAAAGGATGTGTCGGCTGCTGAGAAGCAACAAATTGTGGAGTGTTTAGGTCAAGGCATGACTACAATCAACATTGTGCGATGATCAGGATGAAGTGTCTTGGCAATCAAGAAGTATGTAGCTGATTCACAGTACACACGTGTGCGTGCTGATAAGGGCAAATTGAGGACTCTTTCCTACAGGCAATTACGTCAGGTTGAAAGAGCAGCGGCAAAAAAGCCTTGTCATAGCAGCAGACAAGTTTTTGAAGCTGCTTGTGCCTCCAACGTCCCCCGAACAACAAGATGCAGGGTCCTTCAGAGGTTTGCAGCTGTGCATACGCCATCCTGTCGACCTCCTCTATCCACTTCACACAAGCAGAAACGGCTCCAGTGGGCCAAACATTACATGAAGACTGATTTCAAAACTGTTTTGTTCACGGATGAGTGCCGTGCAGCGCTCGATGGTCCAGATGGATGGAGTGGAGGATGGCTGGTTGATGGACACCCCACGCAAACACGGCTACAGCGCCAACAAGGAGGAGGTGGAGTAATGTTTTGGGCTGGAATCATGGGGAGAGAGATTGTCGGCCCCTTTAGGATCCCTGAAGGCGCTAAAGATAAACTCCATAATGTATGTGGATTTTCTCAAACAGCACTTCCTGCCATGGTTCAAGAAGAAGAACCGTGTATTTCACAGCAAGATCATTTTTCTGCATGATAATGCACCATCTCATGCTGCACATAAAACATCTGCATCTCTGGCTGATATGGGCATAAAAGGGGACAAACTTATGGTGTGACCCCCATGCTCCCCTGACCTCTACCCCATTCAGAACCTTTGGAGCATCATTAAAAGGAGTGACTATGATGGCGGGAGGCAGTTCACATCTAAGCAACAGCTCTGGGAGGGTATTCTGTCCTCATGCAAAACAATTGAAGCAGAAACCATCCAAAACCTGACAAATTCAATGGACGAGAGAGTTCAGAAGCTCCTTTCGAACAAGGGGTCCTATGTGAAAATGTAACATCACCTAGAGTAAAGTTTTGAGTTGAAAACTGTTTGATTTCAGTTTCTAACAACCTGCTAATGCTTATAATTTCAAAAATGACCATTTTTTTGGTCTTTATTAAAATGAAAAGGTTGATCGAAAAGTTTGGGGGATCTAAGAGTGTGGCAACCCAGTAGTCATGATTACTTCGAATTCTGACAATATGAGGGTCATGCTGCAGGTAGTGCAGCAAGAAGGCACTTATGTGTCTTGCGCATCTCGGAGCCCCAAAATTATTTTCCGGGCTAGATGCAGCTAAAAATTATTTTTAATTTTAAATCTGGTGAAGCTTTAGTATAGATGGCCTAATAGGATCAGTGCTGCACACTGCTACAAAGCCCAAATTATTTTCCAGTCAAGATACAGATAAACATGATTAGTAATTTGAAAGCTTAAAACGGTTGGTAGGGTGATTTTAACCAATCATCAAGCTTTTACTCTCCCCAGGATGACACAGGGGTAGAAAAGTCGTTTCGGATCCATGATTTGTTCATCTTTATGAACGTGAGTCTGTCTACATTATCAGTGGAGAGCCGCGTGCGCTTATCTGTCAGCACACCACCAGCAGCGCTGAACACACGTTCAGACAGAATGCTGGCTGCGGGGCATGACAAGATCTCCAAGGCGTAAGTGGCTAGCTCCGGCCATTTATCCAGATTGGAAGCCCAAAAAGAGCAAGGGTCCAGTGACACAGTCGTGGCTTCAATGTTTACTTGGAGATACTCCTGTACCATCGTCTCTAGGCGTTGACTATGTGTCAGACTTCTTGTCTCCTGTGGCCTTGCAAAGGATGGGCTAAAAAAGTGGTGAAATGATTCCGCAAAATTGTTGTTACCAGCAGATACTGTGGTTCTGTTACGGTTTGAGTGCTGAACACTTGACGGTCCCACGGTTGGCAAGTTGGAACTGTGAGATTCACTACGTGCACCACTGGTATTTTGTGGAAAAGCACATGTAAGATTCTGCAACAGTCTCTGCTGATACTCCTGCATGCGTGCATCCCTTTCTATGGCAGGAATAATTTCTGCAAATTTACTTTTGTACCGGGGATCTAACAGTGTGGCAACCCAGTAGTCAGGATTATTTCTAATTCTCACAATTCGAGGGTCATGTTGCAGGTAGTGCAGCAAGAAGGCACTCATGTGTGTTGCGCATCCAGGAGCACCAAGTCCCTGTTGTGTTGGTGGCGAGGTAACAATCATGCTTCCTTCCTCTGTCCTCTCCCCCCAACCTCGCACAACAGAAATGTGATCAAGGTCTCCCTCATCTGATGAGTCTTCCATCAGTTCGTCCTCCACTTCTTCCTGGGCTCCTGCACCTTCCTCACTAGTTTGGCTGCTACCATGCGCCCTGGTAAAACCATCTCCCCCACCCTCACATGCCTGCCGCCTTGGTGCTGCCGACCGTCTGGACCTTGCAGATGTTAGCCCTTCCGCATACAACTCCTCCTCCTCTACTTCCTCCACCTCCTCTTGTGCCACCACCTGACTCCGAATTCTGTTTAACATGTGCTCCAGCATGTAAATCACCGGAATAGTCATGCTGATAATGGCATCGTGAGCACTAAACATCTTCGTCGCCATTTCAAAACTGTGCAGAAGGGTGCATAGGTCCCTGATCTGAGACCACTCCTCCAGCGTGATTTGCCCCACCTCTGAATCTCGTTGGCCCAGGCTATACGTCAGAACGTATTGCACCAGGGCTTGTCGGTGCTGCCACAGTCGCTGCAACATGTGCAGAGTTGAATTCCACCGGGTAGGCACATCGCATTTTAGCCGGTGAAGTGGCAGGCCCAACGACTTCTGTAGAGATGTAAGTCGCTGAGCTGCGGGATGCGAACGGCGGAAGTGAGCACACAGCGACCGTGCCCTCTGCAGAAGGCCATCTAGTCTGGGATAGTGGGCTAAAAATTGCTGGACAACCAGGTTCAACACGTGAGCCATACAAGGCACGTGTGTGACATTGCCCCGGCGAAGGGCCGCACCCAGGTTTGCAGCATTGTCGCACACGGCCTTCCCTGGTTTCAGGTCCAGTGGAGACAACCATTCATGAAATTGGTTCTCCAGAGCTGACCACAACTCCTCAGCTGTGTGACTCACATTTCCCAGACATTTCAATGTAAAAACCGCCTAATGACGTTGAGCCCTACTGCCAGCATAGTAAGGAGGTGTGCAGGATCCCTTCTGCGCAGTTAGAAAGCTTGTGGCATGACCAGACAGGCTTTGGGTGCAGGTGGAAGACCGAGAGGAGGTTGAGGAGGCAGAAGCAGTGGAGGAACTTTGACATAAAGAGGATTGACGCACAACTCGTGGGGACGGCAAGACTTGGACAGCAGCCCCTTGTCCTGCTGTCACCATAGTTACCCAGTGCCCAGTCAGCGACATGTAACGCCCCTGTCCATGCCTACTCGTCCAAGTGTCTGTGGTGAAATGCACCCTGTCACACACAGAGTTTCTCAAAGAAGCGGTGATGTTGTGTGCGACATGCTGGTGGAGCGCAGGCACACCTTTCTTTGAGAAGTAGTGCCGACTGGGCATCTGGTACTGGGGCACTGCGACGGACATAAGGTCTCGAAAATCCTCTGTGTCCACCAGGCAGAAAGGCAGCATTTCTGTAGCCAAGAGCTTGCAGATGGTGAAATTCAACCTCTTAGCTTTCTCATGGCTAGGAGGAAATGGTCTTTTACTTGTCCACATCAGAGGGACCGAGGGCTGGATATTGTGCTTAGACGGGGTTGATAAGGGTGTCCCCGGCAAACTGCCGGTCTGTGAGGAAGATGCAGGCGGACATGTTAGGTTGCCTTGGCCCAAAGGTGGTGCTATCGATGTCGGATAGCGCTCAACACCAGCTGGTGTTACCACCTCCAAAGAAAATGATGACCTGCCAATCACGCTGGCTGTTGCGGGTAAAGAGGTGGCAGGTCTGCGCCCCAAAACAGGTGTGACTGCTGTCCCCCCAGTCACAGAGGATGAAGAGGCCGCGGATGCACAAGATATGGCAGACGGTGGTTGGCCCGGCCGGCTAGGCCGCATTGTAGCACACTGAGCTTCCCACTGCAACTTATGCTTCATGTCCATGTGCCGGTTCATGCATGAAGTACTCAAACTATGTATTTTTTGGCCTCTACTTAGCTTTTGCTGTCAAATGTTACAGATAACACGAGTTGGGTCATCTTTATCGATCTGAAAAAATGCCCAGGCTATGCAAGGCTTAGCACCCATGCGACCTGAAGAGCCACCACGACTTGTGGTGAGAGGCAGAGTTGTGTTTGAGGATGCAGTTGTTGACGTGCTTCCAGTACTACGTCTCTGTCCAGGAAGGCGCAACCTGACCTCGTCGTCACTAGCATCTTCCTCCACCTCCTCTGCTGACCTCATCTCTTGGCTGACTGTGGGTTGACAGTAAGTGGGATCTCCGACCTCATCATCATCACCCTGTGCGTTATCACACCCGTCGTCCTCAGAGCCAACCTGTTCCTGCCCTGACAAAAAACTAAAGTTGTCGCTCCAATCAGGTATTTGAGTCTTATCATCGTCTTCCTCATTGTCTCCACCAACAGGAGTTACAGTTTGGGAATGAGGGTCTACATTATGGTCAGAACCTTCTGCGTCTGGTCCTGGATCCGACTCATAAAGATTCTGAGTATCAGTGCAGATCATTTCCTCGTCTGGATTCACAGAAGCGCTGGAGTCGACCTCTGATTCCCAGGCTATAGTATGAGTAAACAGCTCTGCAGACTCAACCATCTGTTCTACCTCATACTCAGGCGCTCAGCTGGAGATTTGGGAGCTGTGAGGAAGCAAGTGCGATTGGGGTGACACCTTTGAGGACTGGAGTATTTGTGATGTTGAAGTTGATATGGAGGAGAGCCCACTTAAAGGAGCACTTGATATCCGTTGAAGCACCTGCTGTTTTTGTGCCTCATCTGGAATTTGTAGCGATTGGCGTGGCCGTAAGAAAGGGATCTTATCACATTGTCCGCTAAAAGAAGTAGACATTTTAGTTTGGCTGGAAGATGGTCTTTCTTCTGCAGATGTTACTGTTGCTTTAACACCTACCCCACGGACACAACCTTTTTTCCCTTTCCCAACACGCCTATTCCCCTTTCCACCAGCAGCAGGCCTTTTTCCACTCATTTTGGTGGTTAACTAATTCACAACTCTGGAGTTGTTTGCACAAAAAAACAATGGATGGTAACCGAGCAGAGCTGAGTGGCCAAACTGTGGTATTAGGCCAAAACTATTGGCTGGGTTAGATGCAGAAAAAAAATTATATTCAATTTGCAACCTGATGGAGGTCTGTATAGATGGATTAATAGAACAAGACCCACACACAGCTAGAAGCCCAATATTTTTTCAGAGGTAGATGCAGAAAAAAATATATTCAGTTTGCAACCTGATGGAGGTCAGTAGTATAGATGGACTAATACAACAAGTCCCACACACAGCTAGAAGCCCAATATTTTTTCAGAGGTAGATGCAGAAAAAAATATATTCAGTTTGCAACCTGATGGAGGTCAGTAGTATAGATGGACTAATACAACAAGTCCCACACACAGCTAGAAGCCCAATATTTTTTCAGAGGTAGATGCAGAAAAAAATATATTCAGTTTGCAACCTGATGGAGGTCAGTATAGATGGACTAATACAACAAGTCCCACACACAGCTAGAAGCCCAATATTTTTTCAGAGGTAGATGCAGAAAAAAATATATTCAGTTTGCAACCTGATGGAGGTCAGTATAGGTGGACTAATAGAACAAGTCCCACACACTGCTAGAAGGCCAAATATTTTTTCAGAGCAAGATGCAGAAAAAAATTATATTCAGTTTGCAACCTGATGGAGGTCTGTATAGATGGATTAATAGAACAAGACCCACACACAGCTAGAAGCCCAATATTTTTTCAGAGGTAGATGCAGAAAAAAATATATTCAGTTTGCAACCTGATGGAGGTCAGTATAGGTGGACTAATAGAACAAGTCCCACACACTGCTAGAAGGCCAAATATTTTTTCAGAGCTAGATGCAGAAAAAAATTATATTCAGTTTGCAACCTGATGGAGGTCAGTAGTATAGATGGACTAGTACAACAAGTCCCACACACAGCTAGAAGCCCAATATTTTTTCAGAGGTAGATGCAGAAAAAAATATATTCAGTTTGCAACCTGATGGAGGTCAGTAGTATAGATGGACTAATACAACAAGTCCCACACACAGCTAGAAGCCCAATATTTTTTCAGAGGTAGATGCAGAAAAAAATATATTCAGTTTGCAACCTGATGGAGGTCAGTAGTATAGATGGACTAATACAACAAGTCCCACACACAGCTAGAAGCCCAATATTTTTTCAGAGGTAGATACAGAAAAAAATATATTCAGTTTGCAACCTGATGGAGGTCAGTAGTATAGATGGACTAATACAACAAGTCCCACACACAGCTAGAAGCCCAATATTTTTTCAGAGGTAGATGCAGAAAAAAATATATTCAGTTTGCAACCTGATGGAGGTCAGTATAGATGGACTAATAGAATGATGCTATGCCCAAAAGATTTTACTTCACTAGGTACAGTAAAAAAATTGGTATTCTATACACAGGTGGTATATCTTGCAACACAGATAGGCTACTCCACTGACTAACACACTCTGCAATAGGCCAAAAAGGATTAGCTTTGCTAGATTCAGCCAAATGCTGTGAAAAAAACTTGCACAGCACTGGCACAGACCTGCCTGGCAAAAACTGATAGGAACTGATGTAACCTAGTCCTGAAAAGGACTCCAATTACAATTAGTCTTTACTCCCACAATCTATCTATTTAAGATCACAGACCTCCCTGATAAAAGTCGTAGGAAATGCTGTAACCTAGTCCTTAAAAGGACTGCAATCACAACTATTCCCTACTCCCAAGCTATCTGTATATTTCTGCGAAAATTGGCTTGAAATTAACAAGGTATAGCGCACACAGCAACAGCGGTGCCGTCTAACACGCAGCTGCAGCAGTGAGAAAATGGTGGCGACGGGGAAAATGGCTTGGTCTTATAGGGCAAGGACATGTGACATACACTGCCAATGACACATGCCCTTGCTTGTGTGAAAAAAAGCACTTCGCTCCGTGTGTGCGCTGCTGATAGGCTGACAGATTGCACCTCCCCACTGCAAATGCGGGAAAGAGAAAAAAAAATGGAGATCTTCATTGTTCCTGCAGAGATCCATCCCCTGCCCCTCCCCCCACCCCGCTGTACACTCAAACTGCGTATTAACATTAATTTTCATCATTACTGATAAAAAATCCAGTTATGATTTTGGTGCACGAACAGTTATCGAACATAACCTCGAACAGCCGAATTTTTCTCAAATTGTTCGTGTTCGCCGAACGACTCGAACACCGCCCAAAACAGCTCGAATTTGATATTGGCGAACAGTTCGAGTAGAACAACGCTCATCTCTACCAATGAGTCCTTGATATTTATTCGTTTTCAGCCAATTTTCTGGATTTTTGAAAATTTCACTTTTTTGTGTAAATATCCACTAAATGAGGCATTAATATGTGTGAGGGTACCCCAGGAGAGTTCCAAATGTGTGTGGGTAGAATATGTATCCCACGGGGGTAAAATTGAATAAAGATGAAAAATTATTTTTTTTGGACTGTCATTTTTCCGGCGTTTATCAGACTTTCAGATAGGGGAAATGTCAGTGAGCGTTCCGATATCAGTTCCAGAGCGATTCGCCCAATGAGTCCTTGATATTTAATAGTTTTCAGCCAATATTTTGGATTTTTGAAAATTTCACTTTTTTGTGAAAATATCCACTAAATGAGGGAATAATATGTGTGAGGGTACCCCAGGAGCGTTCCAAATGTGTGTGGGTAGAATATATATCCCACGGGGGTAAAATTGAAAAAAGTTGAACAAATTTTTTTTTGGACTTAGTCATTTTTCTGGCGTTTATCAGACTTTCAGATAGGGGAAATGTCAGTGAGCATTCCGATTTCAGTTCCAGAGCGATTCGCCCAATGAGTCCTTGATATTTCGTCGTTCATAGGCAATTTTCTGTAATTTTGAAAATTTCACTTTTTTGTGAAAATATCCACTAAATGAGGGAATAATATGTGTGAGGGTACCCCAGGAGAGTTCCAAATGTGTGTGTGTAGAATATATATCCCACGGGGGTAAAATTGAAAAAAGTTTAAAAAATTTTTTTTGGGACTTAGTCATTTTTCCAGCGTTTATCAGACTTTCAGATAGGGCATATGTCAGTGAGCGTTCCAATTTCAGTTCCAGAGCGATTCGCCCAATGAGTCCTTGATATTCATTCGATTTCAGCCAATATTTTGGAATTTTGAAAATTTCACTTTTTTCTGAAAATATCCACTAAATGAGGGAATAATATGTGTGAGGGTAAACCAAGAGAGTTCCAAATGTGTGTGGGTAGAATATATATCCCACGGGGGTAAAATTGAAAAAAGTTGAAAAAATATTTTTTTTTGACTTAGTCATTTTTCTGGCGTTTATCAGACTTTCAGATAGGGGAAATGTCAGTGAGCGTTCCGATTTCAGTTCCAGAGCAATTTCCCCAATGAGTCCTGGATATTTCATCGTTTTCAGCCAATATTTTGGAATTTTGAAAATTTCACTTTTTTGTGAAAATATCCACTAAATGAGGGAATAATATGTGTGAGGGTACCCCAGGAGAGTTCCAAATGTGTGTGAGTGGAATATATATCCCGCGGGGGTAAAATTGAAAAAAGTTGAACAAATTTTTTTTTTTGGACTTAGTCATTTTTCCGGGGTTTATCAGACTTTCAGATAGGTGAAATGTCAGTGAGCGTTCCGATTTCAGTTCCAGAGCGACTCGCCCAATGAGTCCTTGATATTTAATCGTTTTCAGTCAATATTTTGGAATTTTGAAAATTTCACTTTTTTTTTAAAATATCCACTAAATGAGGGAATAATATGTGTGAGGGTACCCCAGGAGAGTTCCAAATGTGTGTTTGTAGAATATATATCCCACGGGGGTAAAATTGAAGAAAGTTGAAAAAAAATTTTTTTTGGACTTAGTCATTTTTCTGGTGTTTATCAGACTTTCAGTTAGGGGAAATGTCAGTAAGCGTTCTGATTTCAGTTCCAGAGCGATTCGCCCAATGAGTCCCAGATATTTAGTCGTTTTCAGCCAATATTTTGGAATTTTGAAAATTTCACTTTTTTGTGAAAATATAAACTAAATGAGGGAATAATATGTGTGAGGGTACCCCAGGAGAGTTCCAAATGTGTGTGGGTGGAATATATTTCCCACGGGGATAAAATTTAAAAAAGTTGAAAAAAATTTTTTTTTTGGAATTAGTCATTTTTCTGGCGTTTATCAGACTTTCAGATAGGGCAAATGTCAGTGAGCGTTCCAATTTCAGTTCCAGAGCGATTCGCCCAATGAGTCCTTGATATTTAGTCGTTTTCAGCCATTATTTTGTAATTTTGAAAATTTCACTTTTTTTGTGAAAATATCCACTAAATGATGGAATAATATGTGTGAGGGTACCCCAGGAGAGTTCCAAATGTGTGTGGGTAGAATATATTTCCCACGGGGGTAAAATTGAAAAAAGTTGAATTTTTTTTTGGACTTAGTCATTTTTGCGGCGTTTATCAGACTTTCAGATAGGGCAAATGTCAGTGTGCGTTCCGATTTCAGTTCCAGAGCGATTCGCCCAATGAGTCCTTGATAATTAGTCGTTTTCATCCAATATTTTGGATTTTTGAAAATTTCACTTTTTTGTGAAAATATCCACTAAATGAGGGAATAATATGTGTGAGGGTACCCCAGGAGAGTTCCAAATGTGTGTGGGTAGAAAATATATCCCACGAGGTAAAATTGATAAAAGTTGAACAAAATTTTTTTTTGGACTTAGTAATTTTTCTGGCGTTTATCAGACTTTCAGATAGGGGAAATGTCAGTGAGCGTTCCGATTTCAGTTCCAGAGCAATTCGCCCAATGAGTCCTTGATATTTAGTCGTTTTCAGACAATTTTCTGGATTTTTGAAAATTTCACTTTTTTGTGAAAATATCCACTAAATGAGGGAATAATATGTGTGAGGGTACCCCAGGAGAGTTCCAAATGTGTGTGGGTAGAATATATATCCCACAGGGGTAAAATTGAAAAAAAGTTGAAAATATTTTTTTTTTTGAACTTAGTCACTTTTCCGGCATTTATCAGACTTTCAGATAGGGGAAATGTCATTGAGCGTTCCAATTTCAGTTCCAGAGCGATTCGCCCAATGAGTCCTTGATAATTAGTCGTTTTCAGACAATTTTCTAGATTTTTGAAAATTTCACTTTTTTGTGAAAATATCCACTAAATGAGGGAATAATATGTGTGAGGGTACCCCAGGAGAGTTCCAAATGTGTGTGGGTAGAATATATATCCCACGGGGGTAAAATTGAAAAAAGTGGAAAAAAATTTTTTTTTGGACTTAGTCATTTTTACAGCGTGTATCAGACTTTCAGATACGGGAAATGTCATTGAGCGTTCCGATTTCAGTTCCAGAGCGATTCGCAGAATGAGTCCTTGATATTTAGTCGTTTTCAGCCATTTTGCTGGATTTTTGAAAATTTCAGTTTTTTGTGAAAATATTCACTAAATGAGGGAATAATATGTGTGAGGGTACCCCAGGAGAGTTCCAAATGTGTGTGGGTAGAATATATATCCCACAGGGGTACAATTGAAAAAAGTTGAAAAATATATTTTTTTGGACTTAGTCATTTTAATGGCCTTTATCAGACTTTCAGATAGGGGAAATGTCAGTGAGCATTCCGATTTCAGTTCCAGAACGATTTGCCCAATGAGTCCTTGATAGTTAGTAGTTTTCAGCCAATATTTTAGATTTTTGAAAATGTTATTTTTTGTGAAAATATCCACTAAATGAGGGAATAATATGTGTGACGGTACCCCAAGAGAGTTCCAAATGTGTGTCGGTAGAATATATATCCCTCGGGGGTAAAATTGAAAAAAGTTGAACAAATGTTTTTTTTTGGACTTAGTCATTTTTCTGGCGTATAAGACTTTCAGATAGGGGTAAATGTCAGTGAGCGTTAGATTTCAGTTCCAGAGCCATTCTCCCAATGAGTCCTTGATATTTAGTCGTTTTCAGCCAATTTTCTGGATTTTTGAAAATTTCACTTTTTTGTGAAAATATCCACTAAATGATGGAATAATATGTGTGAGGGTACCCCAGGAGAGTTCCAAATGTGTGTGGGTGGAATATATATCCCACGGGGGTAAAATTGAAAAAAGTTGAAAAAAATTTTTTTTTTGGACTTAGTCATTTTTGCGGCGTTTATCAGACTTTCAGATAGGGCAAATGTCAGTGTGCGTTCCGATTTCAGTTCCAGAGCGATTCGCCCAATGAGTCCTTGATAATTAGTCGTTTTCAGTCAATATTTTGGATTTTTGAAAATTTCACTTTTTTGTGAAAATATCCACTAAATGAGGGAATAATATGTGTGAGGGTACCCCAGGAGAGTTCCAAATGTGTGTGGGTAGAATATATTTCCCACGGGGGTAAAATTGAAAAAAGTTGAATTTTTTTTTGGACTTAGTCATTTTTGCGGCGTTTATCAGACTTTCAGATAGGGCAAATGTCAGTGTGCGTTCCGATTTCAGTTCCAGAGCGATTCGCCCAATGAGTCCTTGATAATTAGTCGTTTTCATCCAATATTTTGGATTTTTGAAAATTTCACTTTTTTGTGAAAATATCCACTAAATGAGGGAATAATATGTGTGAGGGTACCCCAGGAGAGTTCCAAATGTGTGTGGGTAGAATATATATCCCACGGGGGTAAAATTGAAAAAAAGTTGAAAATATTTTTTTTTTTGAACTTAGTCACTTTTCCGGCATTTATCAGACTTTCAGATAGGGGAAATGTCATTGAGCGTTCCAATTTCAGTTCCAGAGCGATTCGCCCAATGAGTCCTTGATATTTAGTCGTTTTCAGACAATTTTCTAGATTTTTGAAAATTTCACTTTTTTGTGAAAATATCCACTAAATGAGGGAATAATATGTGTGAGGGTACCCCAGGAGAGTTCCAAATGTGTGTGGGTAGAATATATATCCCACGGGAGTAAAATTGAAAAAAGTGGAAAAAAATTTTTTTTTGGACTTAGTCATTTTTACAGCGTTTATCAGACTTTCAGATAGGGGAAATGTCATTGAGCGTTCCGATTTCAGTTCCAGAGCGATTCGCCCAATGAGTCCTTGATATTTAGTCGTTTTCAGCCATTTTGCTGGATTTTTGAAAATTTCAGTTTTTTGTGAAAATATTCACTAAATGAGGGAATAATATGTGTGAGGGTACCCCAGGAGAGTTCCAAATCTCTGTGGGTAGAATATATATCCCACGGGGTTAAAATTGAAAAAAGTTGAAAAAATTTTTTGGGGGACTTAGTCATTTTTCCGGCGTTTATCAGACTTTCATATAGGGGAAATGTCAGTGAGCGTTCCAATTTCAGTTCCAGAGCGTTTCGCCCAATGAGTCCTTGATATTTAGTTGTTTTCAGACAATTTTCTGGATTTTTGAAAATTTCACTTTTTTGTGAAAATATCCACTAAATGAGGGAATAATATGTGTGAGGGTACCCCAGGAGAGTTCCAAATGTGTGTGGGTAGAATATATATCCCACAGGGGTACAATTGAAAAAAGTTGAAAAATATATTTTTTTGGACTTAGTCATTTTAATGTCCTTTATCAGACTTTCAGATAGGGGAAATGTCAGTGAGCATTCCGATTTCAGTTCCAGAACGATTTGCCCAATGAGTCCTTGATAGTTAGTAGTTTTCAGCCAATATTTTAGATTTTTGAAAATGTTACTTTTTTGTGAAAATATCCACTAAATGAGGGAATAATATGTGTGACGGTACCCCAAGAGAGTTCCAAATGTGTGTCGGTAGAATATATATCTCTCGGGGGTAAAATTGAAAAAAGTTGAACAAATGTTTTTTTTTGGACTTAGTCATTTTTCTGGCGTTTATCAGACTTTCAGATAGGGGTAAATGTCAGTGAGCGTTAGATTTCAGTTCCAGAGCCATTCTCCCAATGAGTCCTTGATATTTAGTCGTTTTCAGCCAATTTTCTGGATTTTTGAAAATTTCACTTTTTTGTGAAAATATGCACTAATTGAGGGAATAATATGTGTGAGGGTACCCCAGGAGATTTCCAAATCTGTGTGGGTAGAATATATATCCCACGGGGGTAAAATTGAAAAAAGTTGAAAAAAATTTTTTTTTGGACTTAGTCATTTTTCCGGCGTTCATCAGACTTTCAGATAGGGCAAATGTCAGTGAGCGTTCCAATTTCAGTTCCAGAGCGATTAGCCCAATGAGTCCATGATATTTAGTCGATTTCAGCCAACATTTTGGAATTTTGAAATTTTCACTTTTTTATGAAAATATCCACTAAATGAGGGAATAATATGTGTGAGGGTACCCCAGGAGAGTTCCAAATGTGTGTGGGTAGAATATATATATCACCGGGGGTAAAATTGAAAAAAGTTGAAAAAAAATTTTTTTTGGACTTAGTCATTTTTCCTTCGTTTATCAGACTTTCAGATACGGGAAATGTCAGTGAGCGTTCCAATTTCAGTTCCAGAGCGATTCACCCAATGATTCCTTGATATTTAGTCGTTTTCAGACAATTTTCTGGATTTTTGAAAATTTCACTTTTTTGTGAAAATATCCACTAAATGAGGGAATAATATGTGTGAGGGTACCCCAGGAGAGTTCCAAATGTGTGTGGGTAGAATATATATACCACCGGGGGTAAAATTGAAAAAATTTTTTTTGGACTTAGTCTTTTTTACGGCGTTTATCAGACTTTCAGATAGGGGAAATGTCAGTGAGCGTTCCGATTTCAGTTCCAGAGCGATTCGCCCAATGTGTCCTTGATATTTAGTCGTTTTCAGACAATTTTCTGGATTTTAGAAAATTTCAGTTTTTTGTGAAAATATTCACTAAATGAGGGAATAATATGTGTGAGGGTACCCCAGGAGAGTTCCAAATCTGTGTGGGTAGAATATATATCCCACGGGGTTAAAATTGAAAAAAGTTGAAAAAATTTTTTGGGGGACTTAGTCATTTTTCCGGCGTTTATCAGACTTTCATATAGGGGAAATGTCAGTGAGCGTTCCAATTTCAGTTCCAGAGCGTTTCGCCCAATGAGTCCTTGATATTTAGTTGTTTTCAGACAAATTTCTGGATTTTTGAAAATTTCACTTTTTTGTGAAAATATCCACTAAATGAGGGAATAATATGTGTGAGGGTACCCCAGGAGAGTTCCAAATGTGTGTGGGTAGAATATATATCCCACAGGGGTACAATTGAAAAAAGTTGAAAAATATATTTTTTTGGACTTAGTCATTTTAATGGCCTTTATCAGACTTTCAGATAGGGGAAATGTCAGTGAGCATTCCGATTTCAGTTCCAGAACGATTTGCCCAATGAGTCCTTGATAGTTAGTAGTTTTCAGCCAATATTTTAGATTTTTGAAAATGTTACTTTTTTGTGAAAATATCCACTAAATGAGGGAATAATATGTGTGACGGTACCCCAAGAGAGTTCCAAATGTGTGTCGGTAGAATATATATCTCTCGGGGGTAAAATTGAAAAAAGTTGAACAAATGTTTTTTTTTGGACTTAGTCATTTTTCTGGCGTTTATCAGACTTTCAGATAGGGGAAATGTCAGTGAGCGTTCCGATTTCAATTCCAGAGCAATTCGCCCAATGAGTCCTTGATATTTAGTCGTTTTCAGACAATTTTCTGGATTTTTGAAAATTTCACTTTTTTGTGAAAATATCCACTAAATGAGGGAATAATATGTGTGAGGGTACCCCAGGAGAGTTCCAAATGTGTGTGGGTAGAATATATATCCCACGGGGGTAAAATTGAAAAAAAGTTGAAAATATTTTTTTTTTTGAACTTAGTCACTTTTCCGGCATTTATCAGACTTTCAGATAGGGGAAATGTCATTGAGCGTTCCAATTTCAGTTCCAGAGCGATTCGCCCAATGAGTCCTTGATAATTAGTCGTTTTCAGACAATTTTCTAGATTTTTGAAAATTTCACTTTTTTGTGAAAATATCCACTAAATGAGGGAATAATATGTGTGAGGGTACCCCAGGAGAGTTCCAAATGTGTGTGGGTAGAATATATATCCCACGGGGGTAAAATTGAAAAAAGTGGAAAAAAATTTTTTTTTGGACTTAGTCATTTTTACAGCGTTTATCAGACTTTCAGATACGGGAAATGTCATTGAGCGTTCCGATTTCAGTTCCAGAGCGATTCGCAGAATGAGTCCTTGATATTTAGTCGTTTTCAGCCATTTTGCTGGATTTTTGAAAATTTCAGTTTTTTGTGAAAATATTCACTAAATGAGGGAATAATATGTGTGAGGGTACCCCAGGAGAGTTCCAAATCTGTGTGGGTAGAATATATATCCCACGGGGTTAAAATTGAAAAAAGTTGAAAAAATTTTTTGGGGGACTTAGTCATTTTTCCGGCGTTTATCAGACTTTCATATAGGGGAAATGTCAGTGAGCGTTCCAATTTCAGTTCCAGAGCGTTTCGCCCAATGAGTCCTTGATATTTAGTTGTTTTCAGACAATTTTCTGGATTTTTGAAAATTTCACTTTTTTGTGAAAATATCCACTAAATGAGGGAATAATATGTGTGAGGTTACCCCAGGAGAGTTCCAAATGTGTGTGGGTAGAATATATATCCCACAGGGGTACAATTGAAAAAAGTTGAAAAATATATTTTTTTGGACTTAGTCATTTTAATGGCCTTTATCAGACTTTCAGATAGGGGAAATGTCAGTGAGCATTCCGATTTCAGTTCCAGAACGATTTGCCCAATGAGTCCTTGATAGTTAGTAGTTTTCAGCCAATATTTTAGATTTTTGAAAATGTTATTTTTTGTGAAAATATCCACTAAATGAGGGAATAATATGTGTGACGGTACCCCAAGAGAGTTCCAAATGTGTGTCGGTAGAATATATATCCCTCGGGGGTAAAATTGAAAAAAGTTGAACAAATGTTTTTTTTTGGACTTAGTCATTTTTCTGGCGTATAAGACTTTCAGATAGGGGTAAATGTCAGTGAGCGTTAGATTTCAGTTCCAGAGCCATTCTCCCAATGAGTCCTTGATATTTAGTCGTTTTCAGCCAATTTTCTGGATTTTTGAAAATTTCACTTTTTTGTGAAAATATCCACTAAATGATGGAATAATATGTGTGAGGGTACCCCAGGAGAGTTCCAAATGTGTGTGGGTGGAATATATATCCCACGGGGGTAAAATTGAAAAAAGTTGAAAAAAATTTTTTTTTTGGACTTAGTCATTTTTGCGGCGTTTATCAGACTTTCAGATAGGGCAAATGTCAGTGTGCGTTCCGATTTCAGTTCCAGAGCGATTCGCCCAATGAGTCCTTGATAATTAGTCGTTTTCAGTCAATATTTTGGATTTTTGAAAATTTCACTTTTTTGTGAAAATATCCACTAAATGAGGGAATAATATGTGTGAGGGTACCCCAGGAGAGTTCCAAATGTGTGTGGGTAGAATATATTTCCCACGGGGGTAAAATTGAAAAAAGTTGAATTTTTTTTTGGACTTAGTCATTTTTGCGGCGTTTATCAGACTTTCAGATAGGGCAAATGTCAGTGTGCGTTCCGATTTCAGTTCCAGAGCGATTCGCCCAATGAGTCCTTGATAATTAGTCGTTTTCATCCAATATTTTGGATTTTTGAAAATTTCACTTTTTTGTGAAAATATCCACTAAATGAGGGAATAATATGTGTGAGGGTACCCCAGGAGAGTTCCAAATGTGTGTGGGTAGAATATATATCCCACGGGGGTAAAATTGAAAAAAAGTTGAAAATATTTTTTTTTTTGAACTTAGTCACTTTTCCGGCATTTATCAGACTTTCAGATAGGGGAAATGTCATTGAGCGTTCCAATTTCAGTTCCAGAGCGATTCGCCCAATGAGTCCTTGATATTTAGTCGTTTTCAATTTTCTAGATTTTTGAAAATTTCACTTTTTTGTGAAAATATCCACTAAATGAGGGAATAATATGTGTGAGGGTACCCCAGGAGAGTTCCAAATGTGTGTGGGTAGAATATATATCCCACGGGGGTAAAATTGAAAAAAGTGGAAAAAAATTTTTTTTTGGACTTAGTCATTTTTACAGCGTTTATCAGACTTTCAGATAGGGGAAATGTCATTGAGCGTTCCGATTTCAGTTCCAGAGCGATTCGCCCAATGAGTCCTTGATATTTAGTCGTTTTCAGCCATTTTGCTGGATTTTTGAAAATTTCAGTTTTTTGTGAAAATATTCACTAAATGAGGGAATAATATGTGTGAGGGTACCCCAGGAGAGTTCCAAATGTGTGTGGGTAGAATATATATCCCACAGGGGTACAATTGAAAAAAGTTGAAAAATATATTTTTTTGGACTTAGTCATTTTAATGTCCTTTATCAGACTTTCAGATAGGGGAAATGTCAGTGAGCATTCCGATTTCAGTTCCAGAACGATTTGCCCAATGAGTCCTTGATAGTTAGTAGTTTTCAGCCAATATTTTAGATTTTTGAAAATGTTACTTTTTTGTGAAAATATCCACTAAATGAGGGAATAATATGTGTGACGGTACCCCAAGAGAGTTCCAAATGTGTGTCGGTAGAATATATATCTCTCGGGGGTAAAATTGAAAAAAGTTGAACAAATGTTTTTTTTTGGACTTAGTCATTTTTCTGGCGTTTATCAGACTTTCAGATAGGGGTAAATGTCAGTGAGCGTTAGATTTCAGTTCCAGAGCCATTCTCCCAATGAGTCCTTAATATTTAGTCGTTTTCAGCCAATTTTCTGGATTTTTGAAAATTTCACTTTTTTGTGAAAATATGCACTAATTGAGGGAATAATATGTGTGAGGGTACCCCAGGAGATTTCCAAATCTGTGTGGGTAGAATATATATCCCACGGGGGTAAAATTGAAAAAAGTTGAAAAAAATTTTTTTTTGGACTTAGTCATTTTTCCGGCGTTCATCAGACTTTCAGATAGGGCAAATGTCAGTGAGCGTTCCAATTTCAGTTCCAGAGCGATTCGCCCAATGAGTCCTTGATATTTAGTCGATTTCAGCCAACATTTTGGAATTTTGAAATTTTCACTTTTTTATGAAAATATCCACTAAATGAGGGAATAATATGTGTGAGGGTACCCCAGGAGAGTTCCAAATGTGTGTGGGTAGAATATATATACCACCGGGGATAAAATTGAAAAAAGTTGAAAAAAAATTTTTTTGGACTTAGTCATTTTTCCTTCCTTTATCAGACTTTCAGATACGGGAAATGTCAGTGAGCGTTCCAATTTCAGTTCCAGAGCGATTCACCCAATGATTTCTTGATATTTAGTCGTTTTCAGACAATTTTCTGGATTTTTGAAAATTTCACTTTTTTGTGAAAATATCCACTAAATGAGGGAATAATATGTGTGAGGGTACCCCAGGAGAGTTCCAAATGTGTGTGGGTAGAATATATATACCACCGGGGGTAAAATTGAAAAAAATTTTTTTGGACTTAGTCTTTTTTACGGCGTTTATCAGACTTTCAGATAGGGGAAATGTCAGTGAGCGTTCCGATTTCAGTTCCAGAGCGATTCGCCCAATGTGGCCTTGATATTTAGTCGTTTTCAGACAATTTTCTGGATTTTAGAAAATTTCAGTTTTTTGTGAAAATATTCACTAAATGAGGGAATAATATGTGTGAGGGTACCCCAGGAGAGTTCCAAATCTGTGTGGGTAGAATATATATCCCACGGGGTTAAAATTGAAAAAAGTTGAAAAAATTTTTTGGGGGACTTAGTCATTTTTCCGGCGTTTATCAGACTTTCATATAGGGGAAATGTCAGTGAGCGTTCCAATTTCAGTTCCAGAGCGTTTCGCCCAATGAGTCCTTGATATTTAGTTGTTTTCAGACAATTTTCTGGATTTTTGAAAATTTCACTTTTTTGTGAAAATATCCACTAAATGAGGGAATAATATGTGTGAGGGTACCCCAGGAGAGTTCCAAATGTGTGTGGGTAGAATATATATCACACGGGGGTAATATTGAAAAAATTTTAACAAATTTTTTTTTTGGACTTAGTCATTTTTCCAGCGTTTATCAGATTTTCAGATAGGGCAATTGTCAGTGAGCGTTCCGATTTCAGTTCCAGAGCGATTCGCCCAATGAGTCCATGATATTTAGTCAATTTCAGCCAATTTTCTGGATTTTTGAAAACTTCAGTTTTTCGTGAAAATATCCACTAAATGAGGGAATAATATGTGTGAGGGTACCCCAGGAGAGTTCCAAATGTGTGTGTGTAGAATATATATCCCACGGGGGTAAAATTGAAAAAAGTGGAAAAAATTTTTTTTTTGGACTTAGTCATTTTTACAGCGTTTATCAGACTTTCAGATAGGGGAAATGTCAGTGAGCGTTCCAATTTCAGTTCCAGAGCGATTCGCCCAATGAGTCCTTGATATTTAGTCGTTTTCAGCCATTTTGCTGGATTTTTGAAAATTTCAGTTTTTTGTGAAAATATCCACTAAATGAGGGAATAATATGTGTGAGGGTACCCCAGGAGAGTTCCAAATGTGTGTGGGTAGAATATATATTCCACGGGGTAAAATTGAAAAAAGTTGAACAAATTATTTTTTTTGGACTTAGTCATTTTTCTGGCGTTTATCAGACTTTCAGATAGGGGAAATGTCATTGAGCGTTCCGATTTCAGTTCCAGAGCGATTCGCCCAATGAGTCCTTGATATTTAGTCGTTTTCAGCCATTTTGCTGGATTTTTGAAAATTTCAGTTTTTTGTGAAAATATCCTCTAAATGAGGGAATAATATGTGTGAGGGTACCCCAGGAGAGTTCCAAATCTGTGTGGGTAGAATATATATCCCACGGGGTTAAAATTGAAAAAAATTGAAAAAAATTTTTGGGGGACTTAGTCATTTTTCCGGCGTTTATCAGACTTTCATATAGGGGAAATGTCAGTGAGCGTTCCAATTTCAGTTCCAGAGCGTTTCGCCCAATGAGTCCTTGATATTTAGTTGTTTTCAGACAATTTTCTGGATTTTTGAAAATTTCACTTTTTTGTGAAAATATCCACTAAATGAGGGAATAATATGTGTGAGGGTACCCCAGGAGAGTTCCAAATGTGTGTGGGTAGAATATATATCCCACAGGGGTACAATTGAAAAAAGTTGAAAAATATATTTTTTTGGACTTAGTCATTTTAATGGCCTTTATCAGACTTTCAGATAGGGGAAATGTCAGTGAGCATTCCGATTTCAGTTCCAGAACGATTTGCCCAATGAGTCCTTGATAGTTAGTAGTTTTCAGCCAATATTTTAGATTTTTGAAAATGTTACTTTTTTGTGAAAATATCCACTAAATGAGGGAATAATATGTGTGAGGGTACCCCAAGAGAGTTCCAAATGTGTGTCGGTAGAATATATATCCCTCGGGGGTAAAATTGAAAAAACTTGAACAAATGTTTTTTTTTGGACTTAGTCATTTTTCTGGCTATTTATCAGACTTTCAGATAAGGCAAGTGTCAGTGAGTGTTCCAATTTCAGTTCCAGAGCGTTTCGCCCAATGAGTCCTTGATATTTAGTTGTTTTCAGACAATTTTCTGGATTTTTGAAAATTTCACTTTTTTGTGAAAATATCCACTAAATGAGGGAATAATATGTGTGAGGGTACCCCAGGAGAGTTCCAAATGTGTGTGCGTAGAATATATATCCCACAGGGGTAAAATTGAAAAAAGTTGAAAAATATATTTTTTTGGACTTAGTCATTTTTCTGGCCTTTATCAGACTTTCAGATAGGGGAAATGTCAGTGAGCATTCCGATTTCAGTTCCAGAGCGATTTGCCCAATGAGTCCTTGATAGTTAGTAGTTTTCAGCCAATATTTTAGATTTTTGAAAATGTCACTTTTTTGTGAAAATATCCACGAAATGAGTGAATAATATGTGTGAGGGTACCCCAGGAGAGTTCCAAATGTGTGTGGGTAGAATATATATCACACGGGGGTAATATTGAAAAAATTTTAACAAATTTTTTTTTTGGACTTAGTCATTTTTCCAGCGTTTATCAGATTTTCAGATAGGGCAATTGTCAGTGAGCGTTCCGATTTCAGTTCCAGAGCGATTCGCCCAATGAGTCCATGATATTTAGTCAATTTCAGCCAATTTTCTGGATTTTTGAAAACTTCAGTTTTTCGTGAAAATATCCACTAAATGAGGGAATAATATGTGTGAGGGTACCCCAGGAGAGTTCCAAATGTGTGTGTGTAGAATATATATCCCACGGGGGTAAAATTGAAAAAAGTTGAAAAAAATTTTTTTTTGGACTTAGTCATTTTTCCTTCGTTTATCAGACTTTCAGATACGGGAAATGTCAGTGAGCGTTCCAATTTCAGTTCCAGAGCGATTCGCCCAATGAGTCCTTGATATTTAGTCGTTTTCAGCCATTTTGCTGGATTTTTGAAAATTTCAGTTTTTTGTGAAAATATCCACTAAATGAGGGAATAATATGTGTGAGGGTACCCCAGGAGAGTTCCAAATGTGTGTGGGTAGAATATATATTCCACGGGGTAAAATTGAAAAAAGTTGAACAAATTATTTTTTTTGGACTTAGTCATTTTTCTGGCGTTTATCAGACTTTCAGATAGGGGAAATGTCATTGAGCGTTCCGATTTCAGTTCCAGAGCGATTCGCCCAATGAGTCCTTGATAGTTAGTCGTTTTCAGCCATTTTGCTGGATTTTTGAAAATTTCAGTTTTTTGTGAAAATATCCTCTAAATGAGGGAATAATATGTGTGAGGGTACCCCAGGAGAGTTCCAAATCTGTGTGGGTAGAATATATATCCCACGGGGTTAAAATTGAAAAAAATTGAAAAAAATTTTTGGGGGACTTAGTCATTTTTCCGGCGTTTATCAGACTTTCATATAGGGGAAATGTCAGTGAGCGTTCCAATTTCAGTTCCAGAGCGTTTCGCCCAATGAGTCCTTGATATTTAGTTGTTTTCAGACAATTTTCTGGATTTTTGAAAATTTCACTTTTTTGTGAAAATATCCACTAAATGAGGGAATAATATGTGTGAGGGTACCCCAGGAGAGTTCCAAATGTGTGTGGGTAGAATATATATCCCACAGGGGTACAATTGAAAAAAGTTGAAAAATATATTTTTTTGGACTTAGTCATTTTAATGGCCTTTATCAGACTTTCAGATAGGGGAAATGTCAGTGAGCATTCCGATTTCAGTTCCAGAACGATTTGCCCAATGAGTCCTTGATAGTTAGTAGTTTTCAGCCAATATTTTAGATTTTTGAAAATGTTACTTTTTTGTGAAAATATCCACTAAATGAGGGAATAATATGTGTGAGGGTACCCCAAGAGAGTTCCAAATGTGTGTCGGTAGAATATATATCCCTCGGGGGTAAAATTGAAAAAAGTTGAACAAATGTTTTTTTTTGGACTTAGTCATTTTTCTGGCTATTTATCAGACTTTCAGATAAGGCAAGTGTCAGTGAGTGTTCCAATTTCAGTTCCAGAGCGTTTCGCCCAATGAGTCCTTGATATTTAGTTGTTTTCAGACAATTTTCTGGATTTTTGAAAATTTCACTTTTTTGTGAAAATATCCACTAAATTAGGGAATAATATGTGTGAGGGTACCCCAAGAGAGTTCCAAATGTATGTGGGTAGAATACATATACCACGGGGGTAAAATTGAAAAAAGTTGAACAAATTTTTTTTTTTGGACTTAGTCATTTTTCTGGCTATTTATCAGACTTTCAGATAAGGCAAATGTCAGTGAGCTTTCAGATTTCAGTTCCAGAGCGATTCGCCCAATGAGTCCTTGATATTTAGTCGTTTTCAGCCAATTTTCTGGATTTTTGAAAATTTCACTTTTTTGTGAAAATATGCACTAATTGAGGGAATAATATGTGTGAGGGTAGCCCAGGAGATTTCCAAATCTGTGTGGGTAGAATATATATCCCACGGGGTTAAAATTGAAAAAAATTGAAAAAAATTTTTGGGGGACTTAGTCATTTTTCCGGCGTTTATCAGACTTTCATATAGGGGAAATGTCAGTGAGCGTTCCAATTTCAGTTCCAGAGCGTTTCGCCCAATGAGTCCTTGATATTTAGTTGTTTTCAGACAATTTTCTGGATTTTTGAAAATTTCACTTTTTTGTGAAAATATCCACTAAATGAGGGAATAATATGTGTGAGGGTACCCCAGGAGAGTTCCAAATGTGTGTGGGTAGAATATATATCCCACAGGGGTACAATTGAAAAAAGTTGAAAAATATATTTTTTTGGACTTAGTCATTTTAATGGCCTTTATCAGACTTTCAGATAGGGGAAATGTCAGTGAGCATTCCGATTTCAGTTCCAGAACGATTTGCCCAATGAGTCCTTGATAGTTAGTAGTTTTCAGCCAATATTTTAGATTTTTGAAAATGTTACTTTTTTGTGAAAATATCCACTAAATGAGGGAATAATATGTGTGAGGGTACCCCAAGAGAGTTCCAAATGTGTGTCGGTAGAATATATATCCCTCGGGGGTAAAATTGAAAAAAGTTGAACAAATGTTTTTTTTTGGACTTAGTCATTTTTCTGGCTATTTATCAGACTTTCAGATAAGGCAAGTGTCAGTGAGTGTTCCAATTTCAGTTCCAGAGCGTTTCGCCCAATGAGTCCTTGATATTTAGTTGTTTTCAGACAATTTTCTGGATTTTTGAAAATTTCACTTTTTTGTGAAAATATGCACTAATTGAGGGAATAATATGTGTGAGGGTAGCCCAGGAGATTTCCAAATCTGTGTGGGTAGAATATATATCCCACGGGGGTAAAATTGAAAAAAGTTGAAAAAAATTTTTTTTTGGACTTAGTCATTTTTCCGGCGTTCATCAGACTTTCAGATAGGGCAAATGTCAGTGAGCGTTCCAATTTCAGTTCCAGAGCGATTCGCCCAATGAGTCCTTGATATTTAGTCGATTTCAGCCAACATTTTGGAATTTTGAAATTTTCACTTTTTTATGAAAATATCCACTAAATGAGGGAATAATATGTGTGAGGGTACCCCAGGAGAGTTCCAAATGTGTGTGGGTAGAATATATATACCACCGGGGTAAAATTGAAAAAAGTTGAAAAAAAATTTTTTTTGGACTTAGTCATTTTTCCTTCGTTTATCAGACTTTCAGATACGGGAAATGTCAGTGAGCGTTCCAATTTCAGTTCCAGAGCGATTCACCCAATGATTCCTTGATATTTAGTCGTTTTCAGACAATTTTCTGGATTTTTGAAAATTTCACTTTTTTGTGAAAATATCCACTAAATGAGGGAATAATATGTGTGAGGGTACCCCAGGAGAGTTCCAAATGTGTGTGGGTAGAATATATATACCACCGGGGGTAAAATTGAAAAAATTTTTTTTGGACTTAGACAATTTTCCGGCCTTTATCAGACATTCAGATAGGGGAAATGTCAGTGAGCGTTCCGATTTCACTTCCAGAGCGATTTTGCCCAATGAGTCCTTGATAGTTAGTAGTTTTCAGCCAATATATTAGATTTTTGATAACTTCAGTTTTTCGTGAAAATATCCACTAAATGAGTGAATAATATGTGTGAGGGTACCCCAGGAGAGTTCCAAATGTGTGTGGGTAGAATATATATCACACGGGGGTAATATTGAAAAAAGTTGAAAAAAAATTTTTTTTGGACTTAGTCATTTTTCCGGCATTTATCAGACTTTCAGATACGGGAAATGTCAGTGAGCGTTCCAATTTCAGTTCCAGAGCGATTCACCCAATGATTCCTTGATATTTAGTCGTTTTCAGACAATTTTCTGGATTTTTGAAAATTTCACTTTTTTGTGAAAATATCCACTAAAAGAGGGAATAATATGTGTGAGGGTACCCCAGGAGAGTTCCAAATGTGTGTGGGAAGAATATATATACCAGGGGGGTAAAATTGAAAAAAGTTGAAAAAATTTTTTTTTTGGACTGTCATTTTTCCAGCGTTTATCAGACTTTCAGATAGGGCAATTGTCAGTGAGCGTTCCGATTTCAGTTCCAGAACGATTTGCCCAATGAGTCCTTGATAGTTAGTAGTTTTCAGCCAATATTTTAGATTTTTGAAAATGTTACTTTTTTGTGAAAATATCCACTAAATGAGGGAATAATATGTGTGAGGGTACCCCAGGAGAGTTCCAAATCTTTGTGGGTAGAATATATATCCCACGGGGTTAAAATTGAAAACAGTTGAAAAAATTTTTTGGGGGGACTTAGTCATTTTTCCGGCGTTTATCAGACTTTCATATAGGGGAAATGTCAGTGAGCGTTCCAATTTCAGTTCCAGAGCGTTTCGCCCAATGAGTCCTTGATATTTAGTCGTTTTCAGACAATTTTCTGGATTTTAGAAAATTTCACTTTTTGTGAAAATATCCAATAAATGAGGGAATAATATGTGTGAGGGTACCCCAGGAGAGTTCCAAATGTGTGTGCGTAGAATATATATCCCACAAGGGTACAATTGAAAAAAGTTGAAAAATATTTTTTTTTGGACTTCGTCATTTTTCTGGCCTTTATCAGACTTTCAGATAGGGCAATTGTCAGTGAGCGTTCCGATTTCAGTTCCAGAGCGATTCGCCCAATGAGTCCATGATATTTAGTCAATTTCAGCCAATTTTCTGGATTTTTGAAAACTTCAGTTTTTCGTGAAAATATCCACTAAATGAGGGAATAATATGTGTGAGGGTGCCCCAGGAGAGTTCCAAATGTGTGTGTGTAGAATATATATCCCACGGGGGTAAAATTGAAAAAAGTTGAAAAAAAATTTTTTTTGGACATAGTCATTTTTCCGGCGTTTATCAGACTTTCAGATAGGGGAAATGTCAGTGAGCGTTCCAATTTCAGTTCCAGAGCTATTCACCCAATGATTCCTTGATATTTAGTCGTTTTCAGACAATTTTCTGGATTTGTGAAAATTTCACTTTTTTGTGAAAATTTCCACTAAATGAGGTAATAATATGTGTGAGGGTACCCCAGGAGAGTTCCAAATGTGTGTGGGTAGAATATATATACCGCCGGGGGTAAAATTGAAAAATGTTGAAAACATTTTTTTTTGGACTTAGTCATTTTTCCGGCGTTTATCAGACTTTCAGATAGGGGAAATGTCAGTGAGCGTTCCGATTTCAGTTCCAGAGCGATTCGCCCAATGAGTCCTTGATATTTAGTCGTTTTCAGAGAATTTTCTGGATGTTTGAAAATTTCACTTTTTTTGTGAAAATATCAACTAAATGAGGGAATAATATGTGTGATGGTACCCCAGGAGAGTTCCAAATGTGTGTGGGTAGAATATATATCCCACGGGGTAAAATTGAAAAAAGTTGAACAAATTTTTTTTTTGGACTTAGTCATTTTTCCGGCATTTATCAGACTTTCAGATATGGCAAATGTCAGTGAGCATTCCGATTTCAGTTCCAGAGCGATTCGCCCAATGAATCCTTGATATTTAGTCGTTTTCAGCCAATTTTCTGGATTTTTGAAAATTTCACTTTTTTGTGAAAATATGCACTAATTGAGGGAATAATATGTGTGAGGGTACCCCAGGAGATTTCCAAATCTGTGTGGGTAGAATATACATCCCACGGGGGTAAAATTGAAAAAAGTTTAAAAAATTTTTTTTTTGGACTTAGTCATTTTTCCGGCGTTTATCAGACTTTCAGATAGGGGAAATGTCAGTGAGCATTCCGATTTCAGTTCCAGAGTGATTCGCCCAATGAGTCCTTGATATTTAGTTGTTTTCAGACAATTTTCTGGATTTTAGAAAATTTCACTTTTTTGTGAAAATATCCACTAAATGAGTGAATAATATGTGTGAGGGTACCCCAGGAGAGTTCCAAATGTGTGTGGGTAGAATATATATCACACGGGGGTAATATTGAAAAAAGTTTAACAAATTTTTTTTTTGGACTTAGTCATTTTTCCGGCGTTTATCAGACTTTCAGATAGGGGAAATGTCAGTGAGCGTTCCGATTTCAGTTCCAGAGCGATTCGCCCAATGAGTCCTTGATATTTAGTTGTTTTCAGACAATTTTCTGGATTTTAGAAAATTTCACTTTTTTGTGAAAATATCCACTAAATGAGGGAATAATATGTGTGAGGGTACCCCAGGAGAGTACCAAATGTGTGTGGGTAGAGTATATATCCCACAGGGGTACAACTGAAAAAAGTTAAAAAATATTTTTTTTTGGACTTAGACATTTTTCCGGCCTTTATCAGACTTTCAGATAGGGGAAATGTCAGTGAGCATTCCGATTTCAGTTCTAGAGCGATTTTGCCCAATGAGTCCTTGATAGTTAGTAGTTTTCAGCCAATATTTTAGATTTTTGAAAATTTCACTTTTTTGTGAAAATATCCACTAAATGAGGGAATAATATGTGTGAGGGTACCCCAGGAGAGTTCCAAATCTGTGTGGGTAGAATATATATCCCACGGGGTTAAAATTGAAAACAGTTGAAAAAATTTTTTGGGGGGACTTAGTCATTTTTCCGGCGTTTATCAGACTTTCATATAGGGGAAATGTCAGTGAGCGTTCCAATTTCAGTTCCAGAGCGTTTCGCCCAATGAGTCCTTGATATTTAGTTGTTTTCAGACAATTTTCTGGATTTTTGAAAATTTCACTTTTTTGTTAAAATATCCACTAAATGAGGGAATAATATGTGTGAGGGTACCCCAGGAGAGTTCCAAATGTGTGTGGGTAGAATACATATACCACGGGGGTAAAATTGAAAAAAGTTGAACAAATTTTTTTTTTTGGACTTAGTCATTTTTCTGGCTATTTATCAGACTTTCAGATAAGGCAAATGTCAGTGAGCGTTCCAATTTCAGTTCCAGAGCGATTCGCCCAATGAGTCCTTGATATTTAGTCGATTTCAGCCAATGTTTTGGAATTTTGAAATTTTCACTTTTTTTATGAAAATATCCACTAAATGAGGGAATAATATCTGTGAGGGTACCCCAGGAGAGTTCCAAATGTGTGTGGGTAGAATATATATACCACGGGGGTAAAATTGAAAAAAGTTGAACAAATTTTTTTTTTTGGACTTAGTCATTTTTCCGGCATTTATCAGACTTTCAGATAGGGCAAATATAAGTGAGCTTTCCGATTTCAGTTCCAGAGCAATTCGCCCAATGAGTCCTTGATAGTTAGTAGTTTTCAGCCAATATTTTAGAATTTTGAAAATTTCACTTTTTTGTGAAAATATCCACTAAATGAGGGAATAATATGTGTGAGGGTACCCCAGGAGAGTTACAAATGTGTGTGGGTAGAATATATATCCCACGGGGGTAAAATTGAAAAAAGTTGAAAAAAATTTCTTTTTGGACTTAGTCATTTTTCCAGCGTTTATCAGACTTTCAGATAGGGCAAAAGTCAGTGAGCATTCCGATTTCAGTTCCAGAACGATTCGCCCAATGAGTCCTTGATATTTCGTCGTTTTCAGCCAATATTTTGGATTTTTGAAAATGTCACTTTTTTGTGAAAATATCCAATAAATGAGGGAATAATATGTGTGAGGGTACCCCAGGAGAGTTCCAAATGTGTGTGCGTAGACTATATATCCCACAAGGGTACAATTGAAAAAAGTTGAAAAATATTTTTTTTTGGACTTCGTCATTTTTCTGGCCTTTATCAGACTTTCAGATAGGGCAATTGTCAGTGAGCGTTCCGATTTCAGTTCCAGAGCGATTCGCCCAATGAGTCTTTGATATTTAGTTGTTTTCAGACAATTTTCTGGATTTTAGAAAATTTCACTTTTTTGTGAAAATATCCACTAAATGAGGGAATAATATGTGTGAGGGTACCCCAGGAGAGTTCCAAATCTGTGTGGGTAGAATATGTATCCCACGGGGTTAAAATTGAAAACAGTTGAAAAAATTTTTTGGGGGGACTTAGTCATTTTTCCGGCGTTTATCAGACTTTCATATAGGGGAAATGTCAGTGAGCGTTCCAATTTCAGTTCCAGAGCGTTTCGCCCAATGAGTCCTTGATATTTAGTTGTTTTCAGACAATTTTCTGGATTTTTGAAAATTTCACTTTTTTGTTAAAATATCCACTAAATGAGGGAATAATATGTGTGAGGGTACCCCAGGAGAGTTCCAAATGTGTGTGGGTAGAATACATATACCACGGGGGTAAAATTGAAAAAAGTTGAACAAATTTTTTTTTTTGGACTTAGTCATTTTTCTGGCTATTTATCAGACTTTCAGATAAGGCAAATGTCAGTGAGCGTTCCAATTTCAGTTCCAGAGCGTTTCGCCCAATGAGTCCTTGATATTTAGTCGATTTCAGCCAATATTTTGGAATTTTGAAATTTTCACTTTTTTTATGAAAATATCCACTAAATGAGGGAATAATATCTGTGAGGGTACCCCAGGAGAGTTCCAAATGTGTGTGGGTAGAATATATATACCACGGGGGTAAAATTGAAAAAAGTTGAACAAATTTTTTTTTTTGGACTTAGTCATTTTTCCGGCATTTATCAGACTTTCAGATAGGGCAAATGTAAGTGAGCTTTCCGATTTCAGTTCCAGAGCAATTCGCCCAATGAGTCCTTGATATTTAGTCGTTTTCAGACAATTTTTTGGATTTTAGAAAATTTCACTTTTTGTGAAAATATCCACTAAATGAGGGAATAATATGTGTGAGGGTACCCCAGGAGAGTTCCAAATGTGTGTGCGTAGAATATATATCCCACAGGGGTACAATTGAAAAAAGTTGAAAAATATTTTTTTTTGGACTTAGACATTTTTCCGGCCTTTATCAGACTTTCAGATAGGTGAAATGTCAGTGAGCGTTCCGATTTCAGTTCCAGAGCGATTTTGCCCAATGAGTCCTTGATAGTTAGTAGTTTTCAGCCAATATTTTAGAATTTTGAAAATTTCACTTTTTTGTGAAAATATCCACTAAATGAGGGAATAATATGTGTGAGGGTACCCCAGGAGAGTTCCAAATGTGTGTGGGTAGAATATATATCCCACGGGGGTAAAATTGAAAAAAGTTGAAAACATTTTTTTTTTGAACTTAGTAATTTTTCCAGCGTTTATCAGACTTTCAGATAGGGCAAAAGTCAGTGAGCATTCCGATTTCAGTTCCAGAGCAATTCGCCCAATGAGTCCTTGATATTTCGTCGTTTTCAGCCAATATTTTGGATTTTTGAAAATGTCACTTTTTTGTGAAAATATCCACTAAATGAGGGAATAATATGTGTGAAGGTACCCCAGGAGAGTTCCAAATGTGTGTGGGTAGAATATATATCCCACGGGGGTAAAATTGAAAAAAGTTGAAAAAAAAATATTTTTGGACTTAGTCATTTTTCCGGCGTTTATCAGGCTTTCAGATAGGGCAAATGTTAGTGAGCGTTCCGATTTCAGTTCCAGAGCGATTAGACCAATGAGTCCTTGATATTTAGTTGTTTTCAGCCAATATTTAGGATTTTTGAAAATTTCACTTTTTTGTGAAAATATCCACTAAATGAGGGAATAATATGTGTGAGGGTACCCCAGGAGAGTTACAAATGTGTGTGGGTAGAATATATATCCCACGGGGGTAAAATTGAAAAAAGTTGAAAAAAATTTCTTTTTGGACTTAGTCATTTTTCCAGCGTTTATCAGACTTTCAGATAGGGCAAAAGTCAGTGAGCATTCCGATTTCAGTTCCAGAGCGATTCGCCCAATGAGTCCTTGATATTTCGTCGTTTTCAGCCAATATTTTGGATTTTTGAAAATGTCACTTTTTTGTGAAAATATCCACTAAATGAGGGAATAATATGTGTGAGGGTACCCCAGGAGAGTTCCAAATGTGTGTGGGTAGAATATATATCCCACGGGGGTAAAATGGAAAAAATTTGAAAAATTTTTTTTTTTTGGACTTAGTCATTTTTCCAGCGTTTATCAGACTTTCAGATAGGTCAAATGTCAGTGAACGCTCCGATTTCAGTTCCAGAGCGATTCGCCCAATGAGTCCTTGATATTTAGTCGTTTTCAGCCAATTTTCTGGATTTTTGAAAATGTCACTTTTTTTGTGAAAATATCCACTAAATGAGGGAATAATATGTGTGAGGGTACCCCAGGAGAGTTACAAATGTGTGTGGGTAGAATATATATCCCACGGGGGTAAAATTGAAAAAAGTTGAAAATTTTTTTTTTGGGGACATAGTCATTTTTACGGCGTTTATCAGACTTTCAGATAGGTCAAATGTCAGTGAGCATTCCGATTTCAGTTCCAGAGCGATTCGCCCAATGAGTCCTTGATATTTAGTCGTTTTCAGCCAATATTTTGGATTTTTGAAAATGTCACTTTTTTGTGAAAATATCCACTAAATGAGGGAATAATATGTGTGAGGGTACCCCAGGAGAGTTCCAAATGTGTGTGCGTAGAATATATATCCCACAGGGGTACAATTGAAAAAAGTTGAAAAATATTTTTTTTTGGACTTCGTCATTTTTCTGGCCTTTATCAGACTTTCAGATAGGGCAATTGTCAGTGAGCGTTCCGATTTCAGTTCCTGAGCGATTCGCCCAATGAGTCCATGATATTTAGTCAATTTCAGCCAATTTTCTGGATTTTTGAAAACTTCAGTTTTTCGTGAAAATATCCACTAAATGAGGGAATAATATGTGTGAGGGTACCCCAGGAGAGTTCCAAATGTGTGTGTGTAGAATATATATCCCACGGGGGTAAAATTGAAAAAAGTTGAAAAAAAATTTTTTTTGGACATAGTCATTTTTCCGGCGTTTATCAGACTTTCAGATAGGGGAAATGTCAGTGAGCGTTCCAATTTCAGTTCCAGAGCTTTTCACCCAATGATTCCTTGATATTTAGTCGTTTTCAGACAATTTTCTGGATTTGTGAAAATTTCACTTTTTTGTGAAAATTTCCACTAAATGAGGGAATAATATGTGTGAGGGTACTCCAGGAGAGTTCCAAATGTGTGTGGGTAGAATATATATACCGCCGGGGGTAAAATTGAAAAAAGTTGAAAACATTTTTTTTTGGACTTAGTCATTTTTCCGGCGTTTATCAGACTTTCAGATAGGGGAAATGTCAGTGAGCGTTCCGATTTCAGTTCCAGAGCGATTCGCCCAATGAGTCCTTGATATTTAGTCGTTTTCAGACAATTTTCTGGATGTTTGAAAATTTCACTTTTTTTGTGAAAATATCCACTAAATGAGGGAATAATATGTGTGAGGGTACCCCAGGAGATTTCCAAATCTGTGTGGGTAGAATATACATCCCACGGGGGTAAAATTGAAAAAAGTTTAAAAAATTTTTTTTTTGGACTTAGTCATTTTTCCGGCGTTTATCAGACTTTCAGATAGGGGAAATGTCAGTGAGCATTCCGATTTCAGTTCCAGAGTGATTCGCCCAATGAGTCCTTGATATTTAGTTGTTTTCAGACAATTTTCTGGATTTTAGAAAATTTCACTTTTTTGTGAAAATATCCACTAAATGAGTGAATAATATGTGTGAGGGTACCCCAGGAGAGTTCCAAATGTGTGTGGGTAGAATATATATCACACGGGGGTAATATTGAAAAAAGTTTAACAAATTTTTTTTTTGGACTTAGTCATTTTTCCGGCATTTATCAGACTTTCAGATAGGGCAAATGTAAGTGAGCTTTCCGATTTCAGTTCCAGAGCAAATGAGGGAATAATATGTGTGAGGGTACCCCAGGAGAGTTCCAAATGTGTGTGCGTAGAATATATATCCCACAGGGGTACAATTGAAAAAAGTTGAAAAATATCTTTTTTTGGACTTCGTCATTTTTCTGGCCTTTATCAGACTTTCAGATAGGGGAAATGTCAGTGAGCGTTCCGATTTCAGTTCCAGAGCTATTCACCCAATGATTCCTTGATATTTAGTCGTTTTCAGACAATTTTCTGGATTTGTGAAAATTTCACTTTTTTGTGAAAATATCCACTAAATGAGGGAATAATATGTGTGAGGGTACCCCAGGAGAGTTCCAAATGTGTGTGGGTAGAATATATATACCGCCGGGGGTAAAATTGAAAAAAGTTGAAAACATTTTTTTTTGGACTTAGTCATTTTTCCGGCGTTTATCAGACTTTCAGATAGGGGAAATGTCAGTGAGCGTTCCGATTTCAGTTCCAGAGCGATTCGCCCAATGAGTCCTTGATATTTAGTCGTTTTCAGACAATTTTCTGGATGTTTGAAAATTTCACTTTTTTTGTGAAAATATCCACTAAATGAGGGAATAATATGTGTGATGGTACCCCAGGAGAGTTCCAAATGTGTGTGGGTAGAATATATATCCCACGGGGTAAAATTGAAAAAAGTTGAACAAATTTTTTTTTTCGACTTAGTCATTTTTCCGGCGTTTATCAGACTTTCAGATAGGGGAAATGTCAGTGAGCATTCCGATTTCAGTTCCAGAGCGATTCGCCCAATGAGTCCTTGATATTTAGTTGTTTTCAGACAATTTTCTGGATTTTAGAAAATTTCACTTTTTTGTGAAAATATCCACTAAATGAGTGAATAATATGTGTGAGGGTACCCCAGGAGAGTTCCAAATGTGTGTGGGTAGAATATATATCACACGGGGGTAATATTGAAAAAAGTTTAACAAATTTTTTTTTTGGACTTAGTCATTTTTCCGGCGTTTATCAGACTTTCAGATAGGGGAAATGTCAGTGAGCGTTCCGATTTCAGTTCCAGAGCGATTCGCCCAATGAGTCCTTGATATTTAGTTGTTTTCAGACAATTTTCTGGATTTTAGAAAATTTCACTTTTTTGTGAAAATATCCACTAAATGAGGGAATAATATGTGTGAGGGTACCCCAGGAGATTTCCAAATGTGTGTGGGTAGAATATATATCCCACGGGGTAAAATTGAAAAAAGTTGAACATTTTTTTTTTTGGACTTACTCATTTTTCCGGCGTTTATCAGATTTTCAGATATGTCAAATGTCAGTGAGCGCTCCGATTTGAGTTCCAGAGCGATTCTACCAATGAGTTCTTGATATTTAGTCGTTTTCAGCCAATTTTCTGGATTTTTGAAAATTTCACTTTTTTGTGAAAATATCCACTAAATGAGGGAATAATATGTGTGAGGGTACCACAGGAGAGTTCCAAATGTGTGTGCGTAGAATATATATCCCACAGGGGTACAATTGAAAAAAGTTGAAAAATATCTTTTTTTGGACTTCGTCATTTTTCTGGCCTTTATCAGACTTTCAGATAGGGCAATTGTCAGTGAGCGTTCCGATTTCAGTTCCAGAGCGATTCGCCCAATGAGTCCATGATATTTAGTCAATTTCAGCCAATTTTCTGGATTTTTGAAAACTTCAGTTTTTCGTGAAAATATCCACTAAATGAGGGAATAATATGTGTGAGGGTACCCCAGGAGAGTTCCAAATGTGTGTGTGTAGAATATATATCCCACGGGGGTAAAATTGAAAAAAGTTGAAAAAAAATTTTTTTTGGACATAGTCATTTTTCCGGCGTTTATCAGACTTTCAGATAGGGGAAATGTCAGTGAGCGTTCCAATTTCAGTTCCAGGGCTATTCACCCAATGATACCTTGATATTTAGTCGTTTTCAGACAATTTTCTGGATTTGTGAAAATTTCACTTTTTTATGAAAATATCCACTAAATGAGGGAATAATATGTGTGAGGGTACCCCAGGAGAGTTCCAAATGTGTGTGGGTAGAATATATATACCGCCGGGGGTAAAATTGAAAAAAGTTGAAAACATTTTTTTTTGAACTTAGTCATTTTTCCGGCGTTTATCAGACTTTCAGATAGGGGAAATGTCAGTGAGCGTTCCGATTTCAGTTCCAGAGCGATTCGCCCAATGAGTCCTTGATATTTAGTCGTTTTCAGACAATTTTCTGGATGTTTGAAAATTTCACTTAATTTGTGAAAATATCCACTAAATGAGGGAATAATATGTGTGAGGGTACCCCAGGAGAGTTCCAAATGTGTGTGGGTAGAATACATATACCACGGGGGTAAAATTGAAAAAAGTTGAACAAATTTTTTTTTTGGACTTAGTCATTTTTCTGGCTATTTATCAGACTTTCAGATAAGGCAAATGTCAGTGAGCGTTCCAATTTCAGTTCCAGAGCGATTCGCCCAATGAGTCCTTGATATTTAGTCGATTTCAGCCAATATTTTGGAATTTTGAAATTTTCACTTTTTTTATGAAAATATCCACTAAATGAGGGAATAATATCTGTGAGGGTACCCCAGGAGAGTTCCAAATGTGCGTGGTATACCACGGGGGTAAAATTGAAAAAAGTTGAACAAATTTTTTTTTTTGGACTTAGTCATTTTTCCGGCATTTATCAGACTTTCAGATAGGGCAAATGTTAGTGAGCTTTCCGATTTCAGTTCCAGAGCAATTCGCCCAATGAGTCCTTGATATTTAGTCGTTTTCAGACAATTTTCTGGATTTTAGAAAATTTCACTTTTTGTGAAAATATCCACTAAATGAGGGAATAATATGTGTGAGGGTACCCCAGGAGAGTTCCAAATGTGTGTGCGTAGAATATATATCCCACAGGGGTACAATTGAAAAAAGTTGAAAAATATTTTTTTTTGGACTTAGACATTTTTCCGGCCTTTATCAGACTTTCAGATAGGGGAAATGTCAGTGAGCGTTCCGATTTCAGTTCCAGAGCGATTTTGCCCAATGAGTCCTTGATAGTTAGTAGTTTTCAGCCAATATTTTAGATTTTTGAAAATTTCACTTTTTTGTGAAAATATCCACTAAATGAGGGAATAATATGTGTGAGGGTACCCCAGGAGAGAACCAAATGTGTGTGGGTAGAGTATATATCCCACAGGGGTACAACTGAAAAAAGTTGAAAAATATTTTTTTTTGGACTTAGACATTTTTCCGGCCTTTATCAGACTTTCAGATAGGGGAAATGTCAGTGAGCGTTCCGATTTCAGTTCCAGAGCGATTTTGCCCAATGAGTCCTTGATAGTTAGTAGTTTTCAGCCAATATTTTAGATTTTTGAAAATTTCACTTTTTTGTGAAAATATCCACTAAATGAGTGAATAATATGTGTGAGGGTACCCCAGGAGAGTTCCAAATGTGTGTGGGTAGAATATATATCACACGGGGGTAATATTGAAAAAAGTTTAACAAATTTTTTTTTTGGACTTAGTCATTTTTCCGGCATTTATCAGACTTTCAGATAGGGGAAATGTCAGTGAGCGTTCCGATTTCAGTTCCAGAGCGATTCACCCAATGAGTCCTTGATATTTAGTCGTTTTCAGCCATTTTGCTGGATTTTTGAAAATTTCAGTTTTTTGTGAAAATATCCACTAAATTAGGGAATAATATGTGTGAGGGTACCCCAGGAGAGTTCCAAATGTGTGTGCGTAGAATATATATCCCACAGGGGTACAATTGAAAAAAGTTGAAAAATATTTTTTTTTGGACTTAGACATTTTTCCGGCCTTTATCAGACTTTCAGATAGGGGAAATGTCAGTGAGCGTTCTGATTTCAGTTCCAGAGCGATTCGCCCAATGAGTCCTTGATATTTAGTTGTTTTCAGAAAATTTTCTGGATTTTAGAAAATTTCACTTTTTTGTGAAAATATCCACTAAATGAGGGAATAATATGTGTGAGGGTACCCCAGGAGAGTTCCAAATGTGTGTGGGTAGAATATATATCCCACGGGGGTAAAATTGAAAAAAGTTGAACAAATTTTTTTTTTTGGACTTAGTCATTTTTCCGGCATTTATCAGACTTTCAGATAGGGCAAATGTAAGTGAGCTTTCCGATTTCAGTTCCAGAGCAAATGAGGGAATAATATGTGTAAGGGTACCCCAGGAGAGTTCCAAATGTGTGTGCGTAGAATATATATTCCACAGGGGTACAATTGAAAAAAGTTGAAAAATATTTTTTTTTGGACTTCGTCATTTTTCTGGCCTTTATCAGACTTTCAGATAGGGCAATTGTCAGTGAGCGTTCCGATTTCAGTTCCAGAGCGATTCGCCCAATGAGTCCATGATATTTAGTCAATTTCAGCCAATTTTCTGGATTTTTGAAAACTTCAGTTTTTCGTGAAAATATCCACTAAATGAGGAAATAATATGTGTGATGGTACCCCAGGAGAGTTCCAAATGTGTGTGGGTAGAATATATATCCCACGGGGTAAAATTGAAAAAAGTTGAACATTTTTTTTTTTGGACTTACTCATTTTTCCGGCGTTTATCAGATTTTCAGATATGGCAAATGTCAGTGAGCGCTCCGATTTGAGTTCCAGAGCGATTCTACCAATGAGTTCTTGATATTTAGTCGTTTTCAGCCAATTTTCTGGATTTTTGAAAATTTCACTTTTTTGTGAAAATATCCACTAAATGAGGGAATAATATGTGTGAGGGTACCACAGGAGAGTTCCAAATGTGTGTGGGTAGAATACATATACCACGGGGGTAAAATTGAAAAAAGTTGAACAAATTTTTTTTTTTGGACTTAGTCATTTTTCTGGCTATTTATCAGACTTTCAGATAAGGCAAATGTCAGTGAGCGTTCCAATTTCAGTTCCAGAGCGATTCGCCCAATGAGTCCTTGATATTTAGTCGATTTCAGCCAATATTTTGTAATTTTGAAATTTTCACTTTTTTTATGAAAATATCCACTAAATGAGGGAATAATATGTGTGAGGGTACCCCAGGAGAGTTCCAAATGTGTGTGCGTAGAATATATATCCCACAGGGGTACAATTGAAAAAAGTTGAAAAATATTTTTTTTTTGACTTAGACATTTTTCCGGCCTTTATCAGACTTTCAGATAGGGGAAATGTCAGTGAGCGTTCCGATTTCAGTTCTAGAGCGATTTTGCCCAATGAGTCCTTGATAGTTAGTAGTTTTCAGCCAATATTTTAGATTTTTGAAAATTTCACTTTTTTGTGAAAATATCCACTAAATGAGGGAATAATATGTGTGAGGGTACCCCAGGAGAGTTCCAAATGTGTGTGGGTAGAATATATATCAAATGGGGTAAAATTGAAAAAAGTTGAACAAATTATTTTTTTTGGACTTAGTCATTTTTCAGGCGTTTATCAGACTTTCAGATAGGGGAAATGTGAGTGAGCGTTCCGATTTCAGTACCAGAGCGATTCGCTCAATGAGTCCTTGATATTTAGTCGTTTCCAGCCAATTTTCTGGATTTTTGAAAATTTCACTTTTTTGTGAAAATATCCACTAAATGAGGGAATAATATGTGTGAGGGTACCCCAGGAGAGTTCCAAATCTGTGTGGGTAGAATATATATCACACGGGGTTAAAATTGAAAACAGTTGAAAAAATTTTTTGGGGGGACTTAGTCATTTTTCTGGCCTTTATCAGACTTTCAGATAGGGCAATTGTCAGTGAGCGTTCCGATTTCAGTTCCAGAGCGATTTGCCCAATGAGTCCTTGATAGTAGTTTTCAGCCAACATTTTAGATTTTTGAAAATTTCACTTTTTTGTGAAAATATCCACTAAATGAGGGAATAATATGTGTGAGGGTACCCCAGGAGAGTTCCAAATGTGTGTGGGTAGAATATATATCACACGGGGGTAATATTGAAAAAAGTTTAACAAATTTTTTTTTTGGACTTAGTCATTTTTCCGGCGTTTATGAGATTTTCAGATAGGGGAAATGTCAGTGAGCATTCCAATTTCAGTTCCAGAGCGATTCACCCAATGATTCCTTGATATTTAGTCGTTTTCAGACAATTTTCTGGATTTTTGAAAATTTCACTTTTTTGTGAAAATATCCACTAAATGAGGGAATAATATGTGTGAGGGTACCCCAGGAGAGTTCCATATGTGTGTGGGTAGAATATATATACCACGGGGGTAAAATTGAAAAAAGTTGAAAACAATTTTTTTTTGGACTTAGTCATTTTTCCGGAGTTTATCAGACTTTCAGATCGGGGAAATGTCAGTGAGCATTCCGATTTCAGTTCCAGAGCGATTCGCCCAATGAGTCCTTGATATTTAGTCGTTTTCAGCCATTTTGCTGGATTTTTGAAAATTTCAGTTTTTTTGTGAATATATCCACTAAATGAGGGAATAATATGTGTGAGGGTACCCCAGGAGATTTCCAAATCTGTGTGGGTAGAATATATATCCCACGGGGTAAAATTGAAAAAAGTTGAAAATTTTTTTTTTTGGACTTACTCATTTTTCCGGCGTTTATCAGATTTTCAGATATGGCAAATGTCAGTGAGCGCTCCGATTTGAGTTCCAGAGCGATTCTACCAATGAGTTCGTGATATTTAGTCGTTTTCAGCCAATTATCTGGATTTTTGAAAATTTCACTTTTTTGTGAAAATATCCACTAAATGAGGGAATAACATGTGTGAGGGTACCCCAGGAGAGTTCCAAATGTGTGTGTGTAGAATATATATCCCACGGGGGTAAAATTGAAAAAAGTTGAAAAAAAATTTTTTTTGGACATAGTCATTTTTCCGGCGTTTATCAGACTTTCAGATAGTGGAAATGTCAGTGAGCGTTCCAATTTCAGTTCCAGAGCTATTCACCCAATGATTCCTTGATATTTAGTCGTTTTCAGACAATTTTCTGGATTTGTGAAAATTTCACTTTTTTGTGAAAATATCCACTAAATGAGGGAATAATATGTGTGAGGGTACCCCAGGAGAGTTCCAAATGTGTGTGGGTAGAATATATATACCGCCGGGAGTAAAATTGAAAAAAGTTGAAAACATTTTTTTTTGGACTTAGTCATTTTTCCGGCGTTTATCAGACTTTCAGATAGGGGAAATGTCAGTGAGCGTTCCGATTTCAGTTCCAGAGCGATTCGCCCTATGAGTCCTTGATATTTAGTCGTTTTCAGACAATTTTCTGGATGTTTGAAAATTTCACTTTTTTTGTGAAAATATCCACTAAATGAGGGAATAATATGTGTGATGGTACCCCAGGAGAGTTCCAAATGTGTGTGGGTAGAATATATATCCCACGGGGTAAAATTGAAAAAAGTTGAACAAATTTTTTTTTTCGACTTAGTCATTTTTCCGGCGTTTATCAGACTTTCAGATAGGGGAAATGTCAGTGAGCATTCCGATTTCAGTTCCAGAGCGATTCGCCCAATGAGTCCTTGATATTTAGTTGTTTTCAGACAATTTTCTGGATTTTAGAAAATTTCACTTTTTTGTGAAAATATCCACTAAATGAGTGAATAATATGTGTGAGGGTACCCCAGGAGAGTTCCAAATGTGTGTGGGTAGAATATATATCACACGGGGGTAATATTGAAAAAAGTTTAACAAATTTTTTTTTTGGACTTAGTCATTTTTCCGGCGTTTATCAGACTTTCAGATAGGGGAAATGTCAGTGAGCGTTCCGATTTCAGTTCCAGAGCGATTCGCCCAATGAGTCCTTGATATTTAGTTGTTTTCAGACAATTTTCTGGATTTTAGAAAATTTCACTTTTTTGTGAAAATATCCACTAAATGAGGGAATAATATGTGTGAGGGTACCCCAGGAGATTTCCAAATGTGTGTGGGTAGAATATATATCCCACGGGGTAAAATTGAAAAAAGTTGAAAAATATTTTTTTTTGGACTTCGTCATTTTTCTGGCCTTTATCAGACTTTCAGATAGGGCAATTGTCAGTGAGCGTTCCGATTTCAGTTCCAGAGCGATTCGCCCAATGAGTCCATGATATTTAGTCAATTTCAGCCAATTTTCTGGATTTTTGAAAACTTCAGTTTTTCGTGAAAATATCCACTAAATGAGGAAATAATATGTGTGATGGTACCCCAGGAGAGTTCCAAATGTGTGTGGGTAGAATATATATCCCACGGGGTAAAATTGAAAAAAGTTGAACATTTTTTTTTTTGGACTTACTCATTTTTCCGGCGTTTATCAGATTTTCAGATATGGCAAATGTCAGTGAGCGCTCCGATTTGAGTTCCAGAGCGATTCTACCAATGAGTTCTTGATATTTAGTCGTTTTCAGCCAATTTTCTGGATTTTTGAAAATTTCACTTTTTTGTGAAAATATCCACTAAATGAGGGAATAATATGTGTGAGGGTACCACAGGAGAGTTCCAAATGTGTGTGGGTAGAATATATATCCCACGGGGGTAAAATTGAAAAAAGTTGAACAAATTTTTTTTTTGGACTTAGTCATTTTTCCGGCATTTATCAGACTTTCAGATAGGGCAAATGTAAGTGAGCTTTCCGATTTCAGTTCCAGAGCAAATGAGGGAATAATATGTGTAAGGGTACCCCAGGAGAGTTCCAAATGTGTGTGCGTAGAATATATATCCCACAGGGGTACAATTGAAAAAAGTTGAAAAATATTTTTTTTTGGACTTAGTCATTTTTCTGGCTATTTATCAGACTTTCATATAGGGGAAATGTCAGTGAGCGTTCCAATTTCAGTTCCAGAGCGTTTCGCCCAATGAGTCCTTGATATTTAGTTGTTTTCAGACAATTTTCTGGATTTTTGAAAATTTCACTTTTTTGTTAAAATATCCACTAAATGAGGGAATAATATGTGTGAGGGTACCCCAGGAGAGTTCCAAATGTGTGTGGGTAGAATACATATACCACGGGGGTAAAATTGAAAAAAGTTGAACAAATTTTTTTTTTTGGACTTAGTCATTTTTCTGGCTATTTATCAGACTTTCAGATAAGGCAAATGTCAGTGAGCGTTCCAATTTCAGTTCCAGAGCGATTCGCCCAATGAGTCCTTGATATTTAGTCGATTTCAGCCAATATTTTGGAATTTTGAAATTTTCACTTTTTTTATGAAAATATCCACTAAATGAGGGAATAATATCTGTGAGGGTACCCCAGGAGAGTTCCAAATGTGTGTGGGTAGAATATATATACCACGGGGGTAAAATTGAAAAAAGTTGAACAAATTTTTTTTTTTGGACTTAGTCATTTTTCCGGCATTTATCAGACTTTCAGATAGGGCAAATGTAAGTGAGCTTTCCGATTTCAGTTCCAGAGCAATTCGCCCAATGAGTCCTTGATATTTAGTCGTTTTCAGACAATTTTCTGGATTTTAGAAAATTTCACATTTTGTGAAAATATCCACTAAATGAGGGAATAATATGTGTGAGGGTACCCCAGGAGAGTTCCAAATGTGTGTGCGTAGAATATATATCCCACAGGGGTAAAATTGAAAAAAGTTGAAAAATATTTTTTTTTGGACTTAGACATTTTTCCGGCCTTTATCAGACTTTCAGATAGGGGAAATGTCAGTGAGCGTTCCGATTTCAGTTCCAGAGCGATTTTGCCCAATGAGTCCTTGATAGTTAGTAGTTTTCAGCCAATATTTTAGATTTTTGAAAATTTCACTTTTTTGTGAAAATATCCACTAAATGAGGGAATAATATGTGTGAGGGTACCCCAGGAGAGTTCCAAATCTGTGTGGGTAGAATATATATGACACGGGGTTAAAATTGAAAACAGTTGAAAAAATTTTTGGGGGGGACTTAGTCATTTTTCTGGCCTTTATCAGACTTTCAGATAGGGCAATTGTCAGTGAGCGTTCCGATTTCAGTTCCAGAGCGATTCGCCCAATGAGTCCATGATATTTAGTCAATTTCAGCCAATTTTCTGGATTTTTGAAAACTTCAGTTTTTCGTGAAAATATCCACTAAATGAGGGAATAATATGTGTGAGGGTACCCCAGGAGAGTTCCAAATGTGTGTGGGTAGAATATATATCACACGGGGGTAATGTTGAAAAAAGTTTAACAAATTTTTTTTTTGGACTTAGTCATTTTTCCGGCATTTATCAGACTTTCAGATAGGGGAAATGTCAGTGAGCGTTCCGATTTCAGTTCCAGAGCGATTCACCCAATGAGTCCTTGATATTTAGTCGTTTTCAGCCATTTTGCTGGATTTTTGAAAATTTCAGTTTTTTGTGAAAATATCCACTAAATTAGGGAATAATATGTGTGAGGGTACCCCAGGAGAGTTCCAAATGTGTGTGGGTAGAATATATATCCCACAGGGGTACAATTGAAAAAAGTTGAAAAATATTTCTTTTTGGACTTAGTCATTTTTCCGGCATTTATCAGACTTTCAGATAGGGGAAATGTCAGTGAGCGTTCCGATTTCAGTTCCAGAGCGATTCACCCAATGAGTCCTTGATATTTAGTCGTTTTCAGCCATTTTGCTGAATTTTTGAAAATTTCAGTTTTTTGTGAAAATATCCACTAAATTAGGGAATAATATGTGTGAGGGTACCCCAGGAGAGTTCCAAATGTGTGTGGGTAGAATATATATCCCACAGGGGTACAATTGAAAAAAGTTGAAAAATATTTTTTTTTGGACTTAGTCATTTTTCTGGCCTTTATCAGACTTTCAGATAAGGGAAATGTCAGTGAGCATTCCGATTTCAGTTCCAGAGCGATTTGCCCAATGAGTCCTTGATAGTAGTTTTCAGCCAACATTTTAGATTTTTGAAAATTTCACTTTTTTGTGAAAATATCCACTAAATGAGGGAATAATATGTGTGAGGGTACCCCAGGAGAGTTCCAAATGTGTGTGGGTAGAATATATATCCCATGGGGTAAAATTGAAAAAAGTTGAACAAATTATTTTTTTTGGACTTAGTCATTTTTCAGGCGTTTATCAGACTTTCAGATAGGGGAAATGTGAGTGAGCGTTCCGATTTCAGTACTAGAGCGATTCGCTCAATGAGTCCTTGATATTTAGTCGTTTTCAGCCAATTTTCTGGATTTTTGAAAATTTCACTTTTTTGTGAAAATATCCAATAAATGAGGGAATAATATGTGTGAGGGTACCCCAGGAGAGTTCCAAATCTGTGTGGGTAGAATATATATGACACGGGGTTAAAATTGAAAACAGTTGAAAAAATTTTTTGAGGGGACTTAGTCATTTTTCTGGCCTTTATCAGACTTTCAGATAGGGCAATTGTCAGTGAGCGTTCCGATTTCAGTTCCAGAGCGATTCGCCCAATGAGTCCATGATATTTAGTCAATTTCAGCCAATTTTCTGGATTTTTGAAAACTTCAGTTTTTCGTGAAAATATCCACTAAATGAGGGAATAATATGTGTGAGGGTACCCCAGGAGAGTTCCAAATGTGTGTGTGTAGAATATATATCCCACGGGGGTAAAATTGAAAAAAGGTGAAAAAAAATTTTTTTGGACATAGTCATTTTTCCGGCGTTTATCAGACTTTCAGATAGGGGAAATGTCAGTGAGCGTTCCAATTTCAGTTCCAGAGCTATTCACCCAATGATTCCTTGATATTTAGTCGTTTTCAGACAATTTTCTGGATTTGTGAAAATTTCACTTTTTTGTGAAAATATCCACTAAATGAGGGAATAATATGTGTGAGGGTACCCCAGGAGAGTTCCAAATGTGTGTGGGTAGAATATATATACCGCCGGGGGTAAAATTGAAAAAAGTTGAAAACATTTTTTTTTTGGACTTAGTCATTTTTCCGGCGTTTATCAGACTTTCAGATAGGGGAAATGTCAGTGAGCGTTCCGATTTCAGTTCCAGAGCGATTCGCCCAATGAGTCCTTGATATTTAGTCGTTTTCAGACAATTTTCTGGATGTTTGAAAATTTCACTTTTTTTGTGAAAATATCCACTAAATGAGGGAATAATATGTGTGATGGTACCCCAGGAGAGTTCCAAATGTGTGTGGGTAGAATATATATCCCACGGGGTAAAATTGAAAAAAGTTGAACAAATTTTTTTTTTGGACTTAGTCATTTTTCCGGCGTTTATCAGACTTTCAGATAGGGGAAATGTCAGTGAGCGTTCCAATTTCAGTTCCAGAGCGTTTCGCCCAATGAGTCCTTGATATTTAGTTTTTTTCAGACAATTTTCTGGATTTTTGAAAATTTCACTTTTTTGTTAAAATATCCACTAAATGAGGGAATAATATGTGTGAGGGTACCCCAGGAGAGTTCCAAATGTGTGTGGGTAGAATACATATACCACGGGGGTAAAATTGAAAAAAGTTGAACAAATTTTTTTTTTTGGACTTAGTCATTTTTCTGGCTATTTATCAGACTTTCAGATAAGGCAAATGTCAGTGAGCGTTCCAATTTCAGTTCCAGAGCGATTCGCCCAATGAGTCTTTGATATTTAGTCGATTTCAGCCAATATTTTGGAATTTTGAAATTTTCACTTTTTTTATGAAAATATCCACTAAATGACTGAATAATATCTGTGAGGGTACCCCAGGAGAGTTCCAAATGTGTGTGGGTAGAATATATATACCACGGGGGTAAAATTGAAAAAAGTTGAACAAATTTTTTTTTTTGGACTTAGTCATTTTTCCGGCATTTATCAGACTTTCAGATAGGGCAAATGTAAGTGAGCTTTCCGATTTCAGTTCCAGAGCAATTCGCCCAATGAGTCCTTGATATTTAGTCGTTTTCAGACAATTTTCTGGATTTTAGAAAATTTCACTTTTTGTGAAAATATCCACTAAATGAGGGAATAATATGTGTGAGGGTACCCCAGGAGAGTTCCAAATGTGTGTGCGTAGAATATATATCCCACAGGGGTACAATTGAAAAAAGTTGAAAAATATTTTTTTTTTGACTTAGACATTTTTCCGGCCTTTATCAGACTTTCAGATAGGGGAAATGTCAGTGAGCATTCCTATTTCAGTTCCAGAGCGATTTTGCCCAATGAGTCCTTGATAGTTAGTAGTTTTCAGCCAATATTTTAGATTTTTGAAAATTTCACTTTTTTGTGAAAATATCCACTAAATGAGGGAATAATATGTGTGAGGGTACCCCAGGAGAGTTCCAAATGTGTGTGGGTAGAATATATATACCACGGGGGTAAAATTGAAAAAAGTTGAACAAATTATTTTTTTTGGACTTAGTCATTTTTCAGGCGTTTATCAGACTTTCAGATAAGGGAAATGTGAGTGAGCGTTCCGATTTCAGTACCAGAGCGATTCGCTCAATGAGTCCTTGATATTTAGTCGTTTTCAGCCAATTTTCTGGATTTTTGAAAATTTCACTTTTTTGTGAAAATATCCACTAAATGAGGGAATAATATGTGTGAGGGTACCCCAGGAGAGTTCCAAATCTGTGTGGGTAGAATATATATCACACGGGGTTAAAATTGAAAACAGTTGAAAAAATTTTTTGGTGGGACTTAGTCATTTTTCTGGCCTTTATCAGACTTTCAGATAGGGCAATTGTCAGTGAGCGTTCCGATTTCAGTTCCAGAGCGATTCGCCCAATGAGTCCATGATATTTAGTCAATTTCAGCCAATTTTCTGGATTTTTGAAAACTTCAGTTTTTCGTGAAAATATCCACTAAATGAGGGAATAATATGTGTGAGGGTACCCCAGGAGAGTTCCAAATGTGTGTGTGTAGAATATATATCCCACGGGGGTAAAATTGAAAAAAGGTGAAAAAAAATTTTTTTGGACATAGTCATTTTTCCGGCGTTTATCAGACTTTCAGATAGGGGAAATGTCAGTGAGCGTTCCAATTTCAGTTCCAGAGCTATTCACCCAATGATTCCTTGATATTTAGTCGTTTTCAGACAATTTTCTGGATTTGTGAAAATTTCACTTTTTTGTGAAAATATCCACTAAATGAGGGAATAATATGTGTGAGGGTACCCCAGGAGAGTTCCAAATGTGTGTGGGTAGAATATATATACCGCCGGGGGTAAAATTGAAAAAAGTTGAAAACATTTTTTTTTTGGACTTAGTCATTTTTCCGGCGTTTATCAGACTTTCAGATAGGGGAAATGTCAGTGAGCGTTCCGATTTCAGTTCCAGAGCGATTCGCCCAATGAGTCCTTGATATTTAGTTGTTTTCAGACAATTTTCTGGATTTTTGAAAATTTCACTTTTTTGTTAAAATATCCACTAAATGAGGGAATAATATGTGTGAGGGTACCCCAGGAGAGTTCCAAATGTGTGTGGGTAGAATACATATACCACGGGGGTAAAATTGAAAAAAGTTGAACAAATTTTTTTTTTTGGACTTAGTCATTTTTCTGGCTATTTATCAGACTTTCAGATAAGGCAAATGTCAGTGAGCGTTCCAATTTCAGTTCCAGAGCGATTCGCCCAATGAGTCTTTGATATTTAGTCGATTTCAGCCAATATTTTGGAATTTTGAAATTTTCACTTTTTTTATGAAAATATCCACTAAATGACTGAATAATATCTGTGAGGGTACCCCAGGAGAGTTCCAAATGTGTGTGGGTAGAATATATATACCACGGGGGTAAAATTGAAAAAAGTTGAACAAATTTTTTTTTTTGGACTTAGTCATTTTTCCGGCATTTATCAGACTTTCAGATAGGGCAAATGTAAGTGAGCTTTCCGATTTCAGTTCCAGAGCAATTCGCCCAATGAGTCCTTGATATTTAGTCGTTTTCAGACAATTTTCTGGATTTTAGAAAATTTCACTTTTTGTGAAAATATCCACTAAATGAGGGAATAATATGTGTGAGGGTACCCCAGGAGAGTTCCAAATGTGTGTGCGTAGAATATATATCCCACAGGGGTACAATTGAAAAAAGTTGAAAAATATTTTTTTTTTGACTTAGACATTTTTCCGGCCTTTATCAGACTTTCAGATAGGGGAAATGTCAGTGAGCATTCCTATTTCAGTTCCAGAGCGATTTTGCCCAATGAGTCCTTGATAGTTAGTAGTTTTCAGCCAATATTTTAGATTTTTGAAAATTTCACTTTTTTGTGAAAATATCCACTAAATGAGGGAATAATATGTGTGAGGGTACCCCAGGAGAGTTCCAAATGTGTGTGGGTAGAATATATATACCACGGGGGTAAAATTGAAAAAAGTTGAACAAATTATTTTTTTTGGACTTAGTCATTTTTCAGGCGTTTATCAGACTTTCAGATAAGGGAAATGTGAGTGAGCGTTCCGATTTCAGTACCAGAGCGATTCGCTCAATGAGTCCTTGATATTTAGTCGTTTTCAGCCAATTTTCTGGATTTTTGAAAATTTCACTTTTTTGTGAAAATATCCACTAAATGAGGGAATAATATGTGTGAGGGTACCCCAGGAGAGTTCCAAATCTGTGTGGGTAGAATATATATCACACGGGGTTAAAATTGAAAACAGTTGAAAAAATTTTTTGGTGGGACTTAGTCATTTTTCTGGCCTTTATCAGACTTTCAGATAGGGCAATTGTCAGTGAGCGTTCCGATTTCAGTTCCAGAGCGATTCGCCCAATGAGTCCATGATATTTAGTCAATTTCAGCCAATTTTCTGGATTTTTGAAAACTTCAGTTTTTCGTGAAAATATCCACTAAATGAGGGAATAATATGTGTGAGGGTACCCCAGGAGAGTTCCAAATGTGTGTGTGTAGAATATATATCCCACGGGGGTAAAATTGAAAAAAGGTGAAAAAAAATTTTTTTGGACATAGTCATTTTTCCGGCGTTTATCAGACTTTCAGATAGGGGAAATGTCAGTGAGCGTTCCAATTTCAGTTCCAGAGCTATTCACCCAATGATTCCTTGATATTTAGTCGTTTTCAGACAATTTTCTGGATTTGTGAAAATTTCACTTTTTTGTGAAAATATCCACTAAATGAGGGAATAATATGTGTGAGGGTACCCCAGGAGAGTTCCAAATGTGTGTGGGTAGAATATATATACCGCCGGGGGTAAAATTGAAAAAAGTTGAAAACATTTTTTTTTTGGACTTAGTCATTTTTCCGGCGTTTATCAGACTTTCAGATAGGGGAAATGTCAGTGAGCGTTCCGATTTCAGTTCCAGAGCGATTCGCCCAATGAGTCCTTGATATTTAGTTGTTTTCAGACAATTTTCTGGATTTTTGAAAATTTCACTTTTTTGTTAAAATATCCACTAAATGAGGGAATAATATGTGTGAGGGTACCCCAGGAGAGTTCCAAATGTGTGTGGGTAGAATACATATACCACGGGGGTAAAATTGAAAAAAGTTGAACAAATTTTTTTTTTTGGACTTAGTCATTTTTCTGGCTATTTATCAGACTTTCAGATAAGGCAAATGTCAGTGAGCGTTCCAATTTCAGTTCCAGAGCGATTCGCCCAATGAGTCTTTGATATTTAGTCGATTTCAGCCAATATTTTGGAATTTTGAAATTTTCACTTTTTTTATGAAAATATCCACTAAATGACTGAATAATATCTGTGAGGGTACCCCAGGAGAGTTCCAAATGTGTGTGGGTAGAATATATATACCACGGGGGTAAAATTGAAAAAAGTTGAACAAATTTTTTTTTTTGGACTTAGTCATTTTTCCGGCATTTATCAGACTTTCAGATAGGGCAAATGTAAGTGAGCTTTCCGATTTCAGTTCCAGAGCAATTCGCCCAATGAGTCCTTGATATTTAGTCGTTTTCAGACAATTTTCTGGATTTTAGAAAATTTCACTTTTTGTGAAAATATCCACTAAATGAGGGAATAATATGTGTGAGGGTACCCCAGGAGAGTTCCAAATGTGTGTGCGTAGAATATATATCCCACAGGGGTACAATTGAAAAAAGTTGAAAAATATTTTTTTTTTGACTTAGACATTTTTCCGGCCTTTATCAGACTTTCAGATAGGGGAAATGTCAGTGAGCGTTCCTATTTCAGTTCCAGAGCGATTTTGCCCAATGAGTCCTTGATAGTTAGTAGTTTTCAGCCAATATTTTAGATTTTTGAAAATTTCACTTTTTTGTGAAAATATCCACTAAATGAGGGAATAATATGTGTGAGGGTACCCCAGGAGAGTTCCAAATGTGTGTGGGTAGAATATATATCCCATGGGGTAAAATTGAAAAAAGTTGAACAAATTATTTTTTTTGGACTTAGTCATTTTTCAGGCGTTTATCAGACTTTCAGATAAGGGAAATGTGAGTGAGCGTTCCGATTTCAGTACCAGAGCGATTCGCTCAATGAGTCCTTGATATTTAGTCGTTTTCAGCCAATTTTCTGGATTTTTGAAAATTTCACTTTTTTGTGAAAATATCCACTAAATGAGGGAATAATATGTGTGAGGGTACCCCAGGAGAGTTCCAAATCTGTGTGGGTAGAATATATATCACACGGGGTTAAAATTGAAAACAGTTGAAAAAATTTTTTGGGGGGACTTAGTCATTTTTCTGGCCTTTATCAGACTTTCAGATAGGGCAATTGTCAGTGAGCGTTCCGATTTCAGTTCCAGAGCGATTCGCCCAATGAGTCCATGATATTTAGTCAATTTCAGCCAATTTTCTGGATTTTTGAAAACTTCAGTTTTTCGTGAAAATATCCACTAAATGAGGGAATAATATGTGTGAGGGTACCCCAGGAGAGTTCCAAATGTGTGTGGGTAGAATATATATCACACGGGGGTAATATTGAAAAAAGTTTAACAAATTTTTTTTTTGGACTTAGTCATTTTTCCGGCATTTATCAGACTTTCAGATAGGGGAAATGTCAGTGAGCGTTCCGATTTCAGTTCCAGAGCGATTCACCCAATGAGTCCTTGATATTTAGTCGTTTTCAGCCATTTTGCTGGATTTTTGAAAATTTCAGTTTTTTGTGAAAATATCCACTAAATTAGGGAATAATATGTGTGAGGGTACCCCAGGAGAGTTCCAAATGTGTGTGGGTAGAATATATATCCCACAGGGGTACAATTGAAAAAAGTTGAAAAATATTTTTTTTTGGACTTAGTCATTTTTCTGGCCTTTATCAGACTTTCAGATAAGGGAAATGTCAGTGAGCATTCCGATTTCAGTTCCAGAGCGATTTGCCCAATGAGTCCTTGATAGTAGTTTTCAGCCAACATTTTAGATTTTTGAAAATTTCACTTTTTTGTGAAAATATCCACTAAATGAGGGAATAATATGTGTGAGGGTACCCCAGGAGAGTTCCAAATGTGTGTGTGTAGAATATATATCACACGGGGGTAATATTGAAAAAAGTTTAACAAATTTTTTTTTTGGACTTAGTCATTTTTCCGGCGTTTATGAGATTTTCAGATAGGGGAAATGTCAGTGAGCGTTCCAATTTCAGTTCCAGAGCGATTCACCCAATGATTCCTTGATATTTAGTCGTTTTCAGACAATTTTCTGGATTTTTGAAAATTTCACTTTTTTGTGAAAATATCCACTAAATGAGGGAATAATATGTGTGAGGGTACCCCAGGAGAGTTCCAAAAGTGTGTGTGAAGAATATATATACCACGGGGGTAAAATTGAAAAAAGTTGAAAAAATTTTTTTTTTGGACTTAGTCATTTTTCCAGCGTTTATCAGACTTTCAGATAGGGCAATTGTCAGTGAGCGTTCCGATTTCAGTTCCAGAGCGATTCGCCCAATGAGTCCTTGATATTTAGTCGTTTTCAGACAATTTTCTGGATTTTTGAAAATTTCACTTTTTTGTGAAAATATCCACTAAATCAGGGAATAATATGTGTGAGGGTACCCCAGGAGAGTTCCATATGTGTGTGGGTAGAATATATATACCACGGGGGTAAAATTGAAAAAAGTTGAAAACAATTTTTTTTTGGACTTAGTCATTTTTCCGGAGTTTATCAGACTTTCAGATCGGGGAAATGTCAGTGAGCATTCCGATTTCAGTTCCAGAGCGATTCGCCCAATGAGTCCTTGATATTTAGTCGTTTTCAGCCATTTTGCTGGATTTTTAAAAATTTCAGTTTTTTTGTGAATATATCCACTAAATGAGGGAATAATATGTGTGAGGGTACCCCAGGAGATTTCCAAATCTGTGTGGGTAGAATATATATCCCACGGGGTAAAATTGAAAAAAGTTGAAAAATTTTTTTTTTGGACTTACTCATTTTTCCGGCGTTTATCAGATTTTCAGATATGGCAAATGTCAGTGAGCGCTCCGATTTGAGTTCCAGAGCGATTCTACCAATGAGTTCGTGATATTTAGTCGTTTTCAGCCAATTTTCTGGATTTTTGAAAATTTCACTTTTTTGTGAAAATATCCACTAAATGAGGGAATAATATGTGTGAGGGTACCCCAGGAGAGTTCCAAATGTGTGTGTGTAGAATATATATCCCACGGGGGTAAAATTGAAAAAAGTTGAAAAAAAATTTTTTTTGGACATAGTCATTTTTCCGGCGTTTATCAGACTTTCAGATAGTGGAAATGTCAGTGAGTGTTCCAATTTCAGTTCCAGAGCTATTCACCCAATGATTCCTTGATATTTAGTCGTTTTCAGACAATTTTCTGGATTTGTGAAAATTTCACTTTTTTGTGAAAATATCCACTAAATGAGGGAATAATATGTGTGAGGGTACCCCAGGAGAGTTCCAAATGTGTGTGGGTAGAATATATATACCGCCGGGGGTAAAATTGAAAAAAGTTGAAAACATTTTTTTTTGGACTTAGTCATTTTTCCGGCGTTTATCAGACTTTCAGATAGGGGAAATGTCAGTGAGCGTTCCGATTTCAGTTCCAGAGCGATTCGCCCAATGAGTCCTTGATATTTAGTCGTTTTCAGACAATTTTCTGGATGTTTGAAAATTTCACTTTTTTTGTGAAAATATCCACTAAATGAGGGAATAATATGTGTGATGGTACCCCAGGAGAGTTCCAAATGTGTGTGGGTAGAATATATATCCCACGGGGTAAAATTGAAAAAAGTTGAACAAATTTTTTTTTTGGACTTAGTCATTTTTCCGGCGTTTATCAGACTTTCAGATAGGGGAAATGTCAGTGAGCATTCCGATTTCAGTTCCAGAGCGATTCGCCCAATGAGTCCTTGATATTTAGTTGTTTTCAGACAATTTTCTGGATTTTAGAAAATTTCACTTTTTTGTGAAAATATCCACTAAATGAGTGAATAATATGTGTGAGGGTACCCCAGGAGAGTTCCAAATGTGTGTGGGTAGAGTATATATCCCACAGGGGTACAACTGAAAAAAGTTGAAAAATATTTTTTTTTGGACTTAGACATTTTTCCGGCCTTTATCAGACTTTCAGATAGGGGAAATGTCAGTGAGCGTTCCGATTTCAGTTCCAGAGCGATTTTGCCCAATGAGTCCTTGATAGTTAGTAGTTTTCAGCCAATATTTTAGATTTTTGAAAATTTCACTTTTTTGTGAAAATATCCACTAAATGAGTGAATAATATGTGTGAGGGTACCCCAGGAGAGTTCCAAATGTGTGTGGGTAGAATATATATCACACGGGGGTAATATTGAAAAAAGTTTAACAAATTTTTTTTTTGGACTTAGTCATTTTTCCGGCATTTATCAGACTTTCAGATAGGGGAAATGTCAGTGAGCGTTCCGATTTCAGTTCCAGAGCGATTCACCCAATGAGTCCTTGATATTTAGTCGTTTTCAGCCATTTTGCTGGATTTTTGAAAATTTCAGTTTTTTGTGAAAATATCCACTAAATTAGGGAATAATATGTGTGAGGGTACCCCAGGAGAGTTCCAAATGTGTGTGGGTAGAATATATATCCCACAGGGGTACAATTGAAAAAAGTTGAAAAATATTTTTTTTTGGACTTAGTCATTTTTCTGGCCTTTATCAGACTTTCAGATAGGGGAAATGTCAGTGAGCATTCCGATTTCAGTTCCAGAGCGATTTGCCCAATGAGTCCTTGATAGTAGTTTTCAGCCAACATTTTAGATTTTTGAAAATTTCACTTTTTTGTGAAAATATCCACTAAATGAGGGAATAATATGTGTGAGGGTACCCCAGGAGAGTTCCAAATGTGTGTGGGTAGAATATATATCACACGGGGGTAATATTGAAAAAAGTTTAACAAATTTTTTTTTTGGACTTAGTCATTTTTCCGGCGTTTATGAGATTTTCAGATAGGGGAAATGTCAGTGAGCGTTCCAATTTCAGTTCCAGAGCGATTCACCCAATGATTCCTTGATATTTAGTCGTTTTCAGACAATTTTCTGGATTTTTGAAAATTTCACTTTTTTGTGAAAATATCCACTAAATGAGGGAATAATATGTGTGAGGGTACCCCAGTAGAGTTCCAAAAGTGTGTGTGAAGAATATATATACCACGGGGGTAAAATTGAAAAAAGTTGAAAAAATTTTTTTTTTGGACTTAGTCATTTTTCCAGCGTTTATCAGACTTTCAGATAGGGCAATTGTCAGTGAGCGTTCCGATTTCAGTTCCAGAGCGATTCGCCCAATGAGTCCTTGATATTTAGTCGTTTTCAGACAATTTTCTGGATTTTTGAAAATTTCACTTTTTTGTGAAAATATCCACTAAATCAGGGAATAATATGTGTGAGGGTACCCCAGGAGAGTTCCATATGTGTGTGGGTAGAATATATATACCACGGGGGTAAAATTGAAAAAAGTTGAAAACAATTTTTTTTTGGACTTAGTCATTTTTCCGGAGTTTATCAGACTTTCAGATCGGGGAAATGTCAGTGAGCATTCCGATTTCAGTTCCAGAGCGATTCGCCCAATGAGTCCTTGATATTTAGTCGTTTTCAGCCATTTTGCTGGATTTTTGAAAATTTCAGTTTTTTTGTGAATATATCCACTAAATGAGGGAATAATATGTGTGAGGGTACCCCAGGAGATTTCCAAATCTGTGTGGGTAGAATATATATCCCACGGGGTAAAATTGAAAAAAGTTGAAAATTTTTTTTTTTGGACTTACTCATTTTTCCGGCGTTTATCAGATTTTCAGATATGGCAAATGTCAGTGAGCGCTCCGATTTGAGTTCCAGAGCGATTCTACCAATGAGTTCGTGATATTTAGTCGTTTTCAGCCAATTTTCTGGATTTTTGAAAATTTCACTTTTTTGTGAAAATATCCACTAAATGAGGGAATAATATGTGTGAGGGTACCCCAGGAGAGTTCCAAATGTGTGTGTGTAGAATACATATCCCACGGGGGTAAAATTGAAAAAAGTTGAAAAAAAATTTTTTTTGGACATAGTCATTTTTCCGGCGTTTATCAGACTTTCAGATAGTGGAAATGTCAGTGAGTGTTCCAATTTCAGTTCCAGAGCTATTCACCCAATGATTCCTTGATATTTAGTCGTTTTCAGACAATTTTCTGGATGTTTGAAAATTTCACTTTTTTTGTGAAAATATCCACTAAATGAGGGAATAATATGTGTGATGGTACCCCAGGAGAGTTCCAAATGTGTGTGGGTAGAATATATATCCCACGGGGTAAAATTGAAAAAAGTTGAACAAATTTTTTTTTTGGACTTAGTCATTTTTCCGGCGTTTATCAGACTTTCAGATAGGGGAAATGTCAGTGAGCGTTCCGATTTCAGTTCCAGAGCGATTCGCCCAATGAGTCCTTGATATTTAGTTGATTTCAGACAATTTTCTGGATTTTAGAAAATTTCACTTTTTTGTGAAAATATCCACTAAATGAGGGAATAATATGTGTGAGGGTACCCCAGGAGAGAACCAAATGTGTGTGGGTAGAGTATATATCCCACAGGGGTACAACTGAAAAAAGTTGAAAAATATTTTTTTTTGGACTTAGACATTTTTCCGGCCTTTATCAGACTTTCAGATAGGGGAAATGTCAGTGAGCGTTCCGATTTCAGTTCCAGAGCGATTTTGCCCAATGAGTCCTTGATAGTTAGTAGTTTTCAGCCAATATTTTAGATTTTTGAAAATTTCACTTTTTTGTGAAAATATCCACTAAATGAGTGAATAATATGTGTGAGGGTACCCCAGGAGAGTTCCAAATGTGTGTGGGTAGAATATATATCACACGGGGGTAATATTGAAAAAAGTTTAACAAATTTTTTTTTTGGACTTAGTCATTTTTCCGGCATTTATCAGACTTTCAGATAGGGGAAATGTCAGTGAGCGTTCCGATTTCAGTTCCAGAGCGATTCACCCAATGAGTCCTTGATATTTAGTCGTTTTCAGCCATTTTGCTGGATTTTTGAAAATTTCAGTTTTTTGTGAAAATATCCACTAAATTAGGGAATAATATGTGTGAGGGTACCCCAGGAGAGTTCCAAATGTGTGTGGGTGGAATATATATCCCACAGGGGTACAATTGAAAAAAGTTGAAAAATATTTTTTTTTGGACTTAGTCATTTTTCTGGCCTTTATCAGACTTTCAGATAGGGGAAATGTCAGTGAGCATTCCGATTTCAGTTCCAGAGCGATTTGCCCAATGAGTCCTTGATAGTAGTTTTCAGCCAACATTTTAGGTTTTTGAAAATTTCACTTTTTTGTGAAAATATCCACTAAATGAGTCAATAATATGTGTGAGGGTACCCCAGGAGAGTTCCAAATGTGTGTGGGTAGAATATATATCACACGGGGGTAATATTGAAAAAAGTTTAACAAATTTTTTTTTTGGACTTAGTCATTTTTCCGGCGTTTATGAGATTTTCAGATAGGGGAAATGTCAGTGAGCGTTCCAATTTCAGTTCCAGAGCGAGTCACCCAATGATTCCTTGATATTTAGTCGTTTTCAGACAATTTTCTGGATTTTTGAAAATTTCACTTTTTTGTGAAAATATCCACTAAATGAGGGAATAATATGTGTGAGGGTACCCCAGGAGAGTTCCAAAAGTGTGTGTGAAGAATATATATACCACGGGGGTAAAATTGAAAAAAGTTGAAAAAATTTTTTTTTTGGACTTAGTCATTTTTCCAGCGTTTATCAGACTTTCAGATAGGACAATTGTCAGTGAGCGTTCCAATTTCAGTTCCAGAGCGATTCGCCCAATGAGTCCTTGATATTTAGTCGTTTTCAGACAATTTTCTGGATTTTTGAAAATTTCACTTTTTTGTGAAAATATCCACTAAATGAGGGAATAATATGTGTGAGGGTACCCCAGGAGAGTTCCATATGTGTGTGGGTAGAATATATATACCACGGGGGTAAAATTGAAAAAAGTTGAAAACAATTTTTTTTTGGACTTAGTCATTTTTCCGGAGTTTATCAGACTTTCAGATCGGGGAAATGTCAGTGAGCATTCCGATTTCAGTTCCAGAGCGATTCGCCCAATGAGTCCTTGATATTTAGTCGTTTTCAGCCATTTTGCTGGATTTTTGAAAATTTCAGTTTTTTTGTGAATATATCCACTAAATGAGGGAATAATATGTGTGAGGGTACCCCAGGAGATTTCCAAATCTGTGTGGGTAGAATATATATCCCACGGGGTAAAATTGAAAAAAGTTGAAAATTTTTTTTTTTGGACTTACTCATTTTTCCGGCGTTTATCAGATTTTCAGATATGGCAAATGTCAGTGAGCGCTCCGATTTGAGTTCCAGAGCGATTCTACCAATGAGTTCGTGATATTTAGTCGTTTTCAGCCAATTTTCTGGATTTTTGAAAATTTCACTTTTTTGTGAAAATATCCACTAAATGAGGGAATAATATGTGTGAGGGTACCCCAGGAGAGTTCCAAATGTGTGTGGGTAGAATATATATCCCACGAGGGTAAAATTGAAAAAAGTTGAACAAATTTTTTTTTTTGGACTTAGTCATTTTTCCGGCATTTATCAGACTTTCAGATAGGGCAAATGTAAGTGAGCTCTCCGATTTCAGTTCCAGAGCAAATGCGGGAATAATATGTGTGAGGGTAACCCAGGAGAGTTCCAAATGTGTGTGCGTAGAATATATATCCCACAGGGGTACAATTGAAAAAAGTTTAAAAAAAATTTTTTTTGGACATAGTCATTTTTCCGGCGTTTATCAGACTTTCAGATAGGGGAAATGTCTGTGAGCGTTCCAATTTCAGTTCCAGAGCTATTCACCCAATGATTCCTTTATATTTAGTCGTTTTCAGACAATTTTCTGGATTTGTGAAAATTTCACTTTTTTGTGAAAATATCCACTAAATGAGGGAATAATATGTGTGAGGGTACCCCAGGAGAGTTCCAAATGTGTGTGGGTAGAATATATATACCGCCGGGGGTAAAATTGAAAAAAGTTGAAAATTTTTTTTTTTGGACTTACTCATTTTTCCGGCGTTTATCAGATTTTCAGATATGGCAAATGTCAGTGAGCGCTCCGATTTGAGTTCCAGAGCGATTCTACCAATGAGTTCGTGATATTTAGTCGTTTTCAGCCAATTTTCTGGATTTTTGAAAATTTCACTTTTTTGTGAAAATATCCACTAAATGAGGGAATAATATGTGTGAGGGTACCCCAGGAGAGTTCCAAATGTGTGTGGGTAGAATATATATCCCACGGGGGTAAAATTGAAAAAAGTTGAACAAATTTTTTTTTTTGGACTTAGTCATTTTTCCGGCATTTATCAGACTTTCAGATAGGGCAAATGTAAGTGAGCTTTCCGATTTCAGTTCCAGAGCAAATGCGGGAATAATATGTGTGAGGGTAACCCAGGAGAGTTCCAAATGTGTGTGCGTAGAATATATATCCCACAGGGGTACAATTGAAAAAAGTTTTAAAAAAATTTTTTTTGGACATAGTCATTTTTCCGGCGTTTATCAGACTTTCAGATAGGGGAAATGTCTGTGAGCGTTCCAATTTCAGTTCCAGAGCTATTCACCCAATGATTCCTTTATATTTAGTCGTTTTCAGACAATTTTCTGGATTTGTGAAAATTTCACTTTTTTGTGAAAATATCCACTAAATGAGGGAATAATATGTGTGAGGGTACCCCAGGAGAGTTCCAAATGTGTGTGGGTAGAATATATATACCGCCGGGGGTAAAATTGAAAAAAGTTGAAAACATTTTTTTTTGGACTTAGTCATTTTTCTGGCGTTTATCAGACTTTCAGATAGGGGAACTGTCAGTGAGCGTTCCGATTTCAGTTCCAGAGCGATTCGCCCAATGAGTCCCTGATATTTAGTCGTTTTCAGACAATTTTCTGGATGTTTGAAAATTTCACTTTTTTTGTGAAAATATCCACTAAATGAGGGAATAATATGTGTGATGGTACCCCAGGAGAGTTCCAAATGTGTGTGGGTAGAATATATATCCCACGGGGTAAAATTGAAAAAAGTTGAACAAATTTTTTTTTTGGACTTAGTCATTTTTCCGGCATTTATCAGACTTTCAGATATGGCAAATGTCAGTGAGCATTCCGATTTCATTTCCAGAGCGATTCACCCAATGAGTCCTTGATATTTAGTCGTTTTCAGCCAATTTTCTGGATTTTTGAAAATTTCACTTTTTTGTGAAAATATGCACTAATTGAGGGAATAATATGTGTGAGGGTACCCCAGGAGATTTCCATATCTGTGTGGGTAGAATATACATCCCACGAGGGTAAAATTGAAAAAAGTTTAAAAAATTTTTTTTTTGGACTTAGTCATTTTTCCGGCGTTTATCAGACTTTCAGATAGGGGAAATGTCAGTGAGCATTCCGATTTCAGTTCCAGAGCGATTCGCCCAATGATTCCTTGATATTTAGTTGTTTTCAGACAATTTTCTGGATTTTAGAAAATTTCACTTTTTTGTGAAAATATCCACTAAATGAGTGAATAATATGTGTGAGGGTACCCCAGGAGAGTTCCAAATGTGTGTGGGTAGAATATATATCACACGGGGGTAATATTGAAAAAAGTTTAACACATTTTTTTTTTGGACTTAGTCATTTTTCCGGCGTTTATCAGACTTTCAGATAGGGGAAATGTCAGTGAGCGTTCCGATTTCAGTTCCAGAGCGATTCGCCCAATGAGTCCTTGATATTTAGTTGTTTTCAGACAATTTTCTGGATTTTAGAAAATTTCACTTTTTTGTGAAAATATCCACTAAATGAGGGAATAATATGTGTGAGGGTACCACAGGAGAGTACCAAATGTGTGTGGGTAGAGTATATATCCCACAGGGGTACAACTGAAAAAAGTTGAAAAATATTTTTTTTTGGACTTAGACATTTTTCCGGCCTTTATCAGACTTTCAGATAGGGGAAATGTCAGTGAGCGTTCCGATTTCAGTTCCAGAGCGATTTTGCCCAATGAGTCCTTGATAGTTAGTAGTTTTCAGCCAATATTTTAGATTTTTGAAAATTTCACTTTTTTGTGAAAATATCCACTAAATTAGGGAATAATATGTGTGAGGGTACCCCAGGAGAGTTCCAAATGTGTGTGGGTAGAATATATATCACACGGGGGTAATATTGAAAAAAGTTTAACAAATTTTTTTTTTGGACTTAGTCATTTTTCCGGCGTTTATGAGATTTTCAGATAGGGGAAATGTCAGTGAGCATTCCGATTTCAGTTCCAGAGCGATTCGCCCAATGAGTCCTTGATATTTAGTCGTTTTCAGACAATTTTCTGGATTTTTGAAAATTTCACTTTTTGGTGAAAATATCCACTAAATGAGGGAATAATATGTGTGAGGGTACCCCAGGAGAGTTCCATATGTGTGTGGGTAGAATATATATACCACGGGGGTAAAATTGAAAAAAGTTGAAAACAATTTTTTTTTGGACTTAGTCATTTTTCCGGAGTTTATCAGACTTTCAGATCGGGGAAATGTCAGTGAGCATTCCGATTTCAGTTCCAGAGCGATTCGCCCAATGAGTCCTTGATATTTAGTCGTTTTCAGACAATTTTCTGGATTTTTGAAAATTTCACTTTTTGGTGAAAATATCCACTAAATGAGGGAATAATATGTGTGAGGGTACCCCAGGAGAGTTCCATATGTGTGTGGGTAGAATATATGTACCACGGGGGTAAAATTGAAAAAAGTTGAAAACAATTTTTTTTTGGACTTAGTCATTTTTCCGGAGTTTATCAGACTTTCAGATCGGGGAAATGTCAGTGAGCATTCCGATTTCAGTTCCAGAGCGATTTTGCCCAATGAGTCCTTGATAGTTAGTAGTTTTCAGCCAATATTTTAGATTTTTGAAAATTTCACTTTTTTGTGAAAATATCCACTAAATGAGTGAATAATATGTGTGAGGGTACCCCAGGAGAGTTCCAAATGTGTGTGGGTAGAATATATATCACACGGGGGTAATATTGAAAAAAGTTTAACACATTTTTTTTTTGGACTTAGTCATTTTTCCGGCATTTATCAGACTTTCAGATAGGGGAAATGTCAGTGAGCGTTCCGATTTCAGTTCCAGAGCGATTCACCCAATGAGTCCTTGATATTTAGTCGTTTTCAGCCATTTTGCTGGATTTTTGAAAATTTCAGTTTTTTGTGAAAATATCCACTAAATTAGGGAATAATATGTGTGAGGGTACCCCAGGAGATTTCCAAATGTGTGTGGGTAGAATATATATCCCACGGGTACAATTGAAAAAAGTTGAAAAATATTTTTTTTTGGACTTAGTCATTTTTCTGGCCTTTATCAGACTTTCAGATAGGGGAAATGTCAGTGAGCATTCCGATTTCAGTTCCAGAGCGATTTGCCCAATGAGTCCTTGATAGTAGTTTTCAGCCAACATTTTAGATTTTTGAAAATTTCACTTTTTTGTGAAAATATCCACTAAATGAGGGAATAATATGTGTGAGGGTACCCCAGGAGAGTTCCAAATGTGTGTGGGTAGAATATATATCACACGGGGGTAATATTGAAAAAAGTTTAACAAATTTTTTTTTTGGACTTAGTCATTTTTCCGGCGTTTATGAGATTTTCAGATAGGGGAAATGTCAGTGAGCGTTCCAATTTCAGTTCCAGAGCTATTCACCCAATGATTCCTTGATATTTAGTCGTTTTCAGACAATTTTCTGGATTTTTGAAAATTTCACTTTTTTGTGAAAATATCCACTAAATGAGGGAATAATATGTGTGATGGTACCCCAGGAGAGTTCCAAAAGTGTGTGTGAAGAATATATATACCACGGGGGTAAAATTGAAAAAAGTTGAAAAAATTTTTTTTTTGGACTTAGTCATTTTTCCAGCGTTTATCAGACTTTCAGATAGGGCAATTGTCAGTGAGCATTCCGATTTCAGTTCCAGAGCGATTCGCCCAATGAGTCCTTGATATTTAGTCGTTTTCAGACAATTTTCTGGATTTTTGAAAATTTCACTTTTTTGTGAAAATATCCACTAAATCAGGGAATAATATGTGTGAGGGTACCCCAGGAGATTTCCAAATCTGTGTGGGTAGAATATATATCCCACGGGGTAAAATTGAAAAAAGTTGAAAATTTTTTTTTTTGGACTTACTCATTTTTCCGGCGTTTATCAGATTTTCAGATATGGCAAATGTCAGTGAGCGCTCCGATTTGAGTTCCAGAGCGAATGAGGGAATAATATGTGTGAGGGTAACCCAGGAGAGTTCCAAATGTGTGTGCGTAGAATATATATCCCACAGGGGTACAATTGAAAAAAGTTGAAAAAAAATTTTTTTTGGACATAGTCATTTTTCCGGCGTTTATCAGACTTTCAGATAGGGGAAATGTCAGTGAGCGTTCCAATTTCAGTTCCAGAGCTATTCACCCAATGATTCCTTTATATTTAGTCATTTTCAGACAATTTTCTGGATTTGTGAAAATTTCACTTTTTTGTGAAAATATCCACTAAATGAGGGAATAATATGTGTGAGGGTAACCCAGGAGAGTTCCAAATGTGTGTGGGTAGAATATATATACCGCCGGGGGTAAAATTGAAAAAAGTTGAAAACATTTTTTTTTGGACTTAGTCATTTTTCCGGCGTTTATCAGACTTTCAGATAGGGGAAATGTCAGTGAGCGTTCCGATTTCAGTTCCAGAGAGATTCGCCCAATGAGTCCCTGATATTTAGTCGTTTTCAGACAATTTTCTGGATGTTTGAAAATTTCACTTTTTTTGTGAAAATATCCACTAAATGAGGGAATAATATGTGTGATGGTACCCCAGGAGAGTTCCAAATGTGTGTGGGTAGAATATATATCCCACGGGGTAAAATTGAAAAAAGTTGAACAAATTTTTTTTTTGGACTTAGTCATTTTTCCGGCATTTATCAGACTTTCAGATATGGCAAATGTCAGTGAGCATTCCGATTTCAGTTCCAGAGCAATTCGCCCAATGAGTCCTTGATATTTAGTCGTTTTCAGCCAATTTTCTGGATTTTTGAAAATTTCACTTTTTTGTGAAAATATCCACTAAATTAGGGAATAATATGTGTGAGGGTACCCCAGGAGAGTTCCAAATGTGTGTGCGTAGAATATATATCCCACAGGGGTACAATTGAAAAAAGTTGAAAAAAAATTTTTTTTGGACATAGTCATTTTTCCGGCGTTTATCAGACTTTCAGATAGGGGAAATGTCAGTGAGCGTTCCAATTTCAGTTCCAGAGCTATTCACCCAATGATTCCTTTATATTTAGTCGTTTTCAGACAATTTTCTGGATTTGTGAAAATTTCACTTTTTTGTGAAAATATCCACTAAATGAGGGAATAATATGTGTGAGGGTACCCCAGGAGAGTTCCAAATGTGTGTGGGTAGAATATTTATACCGCCGGGGGTAAAACTGAAAAAAGTTGAAAACATTTTTTTTTGGACTTAGTCATTTTTCCGGCGTTTATCAGACTTTCAGATAGGGGAAATGTCAGTGAGCGTTCCGATTTCAGTTCCAGAGAGATTCGCCCAATGAGTCCCTGATATTTAGTCGTTTTCAGACAATTTTCTGGATGTTTGAAAATTTCACTTTTTTTGTGAAAATATCCACTAAATGAGGGAATAATATGTGTGATGGTACCCCAGGAGAGTTCCAAATGTGTGTGGGTAGAATATATATCCCACGGGGTAAAATTGAAAAAAGTTGAACAAATTTTTTTTTTGGACTTAGTCATTTTTCCGGCATTTATCAGACTTTCAGATATGGCAAATGTCAGTGAGCATTCCGATTTCAGTTCCAGAGCGATTCGCCCAATGAGTCCTTGATATTTAGTCGTTTTCAGCCAATTTTCTGGATTTTTGAAAATTTCACTTTTTTGTGAAAATATCCACTAAATTAGGGAATAATATGTGTGAGGGTACCCCAGGAGAGTTCCAAATGTGTGTGGGTAGAATATATATCCCACAGGGGTACAATTGAAAAAAGTTGAAAAATATTTTTTTTTGGACTTAGTCATTTTTCCGGAGTTTATCAGACTTTCAGATCGGAGAAATGTCTGTGAGCATTCCGATTTCAGTTCCAGAGCGATTCGCCCAATGAGTCCTTGATATTTAGTCGTTTTCAGCCATTTTGCTGGATTTTTGAAAATTTCAGTTTTTTTGTGAATATATCCACTAAATGAGGGAATAATATGTGTGAGGGTACCCCAGGAGATTTCCAAATCTGTGTGGGTAGAATATATATCCCACGGGGTAAAATTGAAAAAAGTTGAAAATTTTTTTTTTTGGACTTACTCATTTTTCCGGCGTTTATCAGATTTTCAGATATGGCAAATGTCAGTGAGCGCTCCGATTTGAGTTCCAGAGCGATTCTACCAATGAGTTCGTGATATTTAGTCGTTTTCAGCCAATTTTCTGGATTTTTGAAAATTTCACTTTTTTGTGAAAATATCCACTAAATGAGGGAATAATATGTGTGAGGGTACCCCAGGAGAGTTCCAAATGTGTGTGGGTAGAATATATATCCCACGGGGGTAAAATTGAAAAAAGTTGAACAAATTTTTTTTTTTGGACTTAGTCATTTTTCCAGCATTTATCAGACTTTCAGATAGGGCAAATGTAAGTGAGCTTTCCGATTTCAGTTCCAGAGCAAATGAGGGAATAATATGTGTGAGGGTAACCCAGGAGAGTTCCAAATGTGTGTGCGTAGAATATATATCCCACAGGGGTACAATTGAAAAAAGTTGAAAAAAAATTTTTTTTGGACATAGTCATTTTTCCGGCGTTTATCAGACTTTCAGATAGGGGAAATGTCAGTGAGCGTTCCAATTTCAGTTCCAGAGCTATTCACCCAATGATTCCTTTATATTTAGTCGTTTTCAGACAATTTTCTGGATTTGTGAAAATTTCACTTTTTTGTGAAAATATCCACTAAATGAGGGAATAATATGTGTGAGGGTACCCCAGGAGAGTTCCAAATGTGTGTGGGTAGAATATATATACCGCCGGGGGTAAAATTGAAAAAAGTTGAAAACATTTTTTTTTGGACTTAGTCATTTTTCCGGCGTTTATCAGACTTTCAGATAGGGGAAATGTCAGTGAGCGTTCCGATTTCAGTTCCAGAGCGATTCGCCCAATGAGTCCCTGATATTTAGTCGTTTTCAGACAATTTTCTGGATGTTTGAAAATTTCACTTTTTTTGTGAAAATATCCACTAAATGAGGGAATAATATGTGTGATGGTACCCCAGGAGAGTTCCAAATGTGTGTGGGTAGAATATATATCCCACGGGGTAAAATTGAAAAAAGTTGAACAAATTTTTTTTTTGGACTTAGTCATTTTTCCGGCATTTATCAGACTTTCAGATATGGCAAATGTCAGTGAGCATTCCGATTTCAGTTCCAGAGCGATTCGCCCAATGAGTCCTTGATATTTAGTCGTTTTCAGCCAATTTTCTGGATTTTTGAAAATTTCACTTTTTTGTGAAAATATGCACTAATTGAGGGAATAATATGTGTGAGGGTACACCAGGAGATTTCCATATCTGTGTGGGTAGAATATACATCCCACGAGGGTAAAATTGAAAAAAGTTTAAAAAATTTTTTTTTTGGACTTAGTCATTTTTCCGGCGTTTATCAGACTTTCAGATAGGGGAAATGTCAGTGAGCATTCCGATTTCAGTTCCAGAGCGATTCGCCCAATGAGTCCTTGATATTTAGTTGTTTTCAGACAATTTTCTGGATTTTAGAAAATTTCACTTTTTTGTGAAAATATCCACTAAATGAGTGAATAATATGTGTGAGGGTACCCCAGGAGAGTTCCAAATGTGTGTGGGTAGAATATATATCACACGGGGGTAATATTGAAAAAAGTTTAACAAATTTTTTTTTTGGACTTAGTCATTTTTCCGGCGTTTATCAGACTTTCAGATAGGGGAAATGTCAGTGAGCGTTCCGATTTCAGTTCCAGAGCGATTCGCCCAATGAGTCCTTGATATTTAGTTGTTTTCAGACAATTTTCTGGATTTTAGAAAATTTCACTTTTTTGTGAAAATATCCACTAAATGAGGGAATAATATGTGTGAGGGTACCACAGGAGAGTACCAAATGTGTGTGGGTAGAGTATATATCCCACAGGGGTACAACTGAAAAAAGTTGAAAAATATTTCTTTTTGGACTTAGACATTTTTCCGGCCTTTATCAGACTTTCAGATAGGGGAAATGTCAGTGAGCGTTCCGATTTCAGTTCCAGAGCGATTTTGCCCAATGAGTCCTTGATAGTTAGTAGTTTTCAGCCAATATTTTAGATTTTTGAAAATTTCACTTTTTTGTGAAAATATCCACTAAATTAGGGAATAATATGTGTGAGGGTACCCCAGGAGAGTTCCAAATGTGTGTGGGTAGAATATATATCCCACGGGTACAATTGAAAAAAGTTGAAAAATATTTTTTTTGGACTTAGACATTTTTCCGGCCTTTATCAGACTTTCAGATAGGGGAAATGTCAGTGAGCGTTCCGATTTCAGTTCCAGAGCGATTTTGCCCAATGAGTCCTTGATAGTTAGTAGTTTTCAGCCAATATTTTAGATTTTTGAAAATTTCACTTTTTTGTGAAAATATCCACTAAATGAGGGAATAATATGTGTGAGGGTACCCCAGGAGAGTTCCAAATGTGTGTGGGTAGAATATATATCACACGGGGGTAATATTGAAAAAAGTTTAACAAATTTTTTTTTTGGACTTAGTCATTTTTCCGGCGTTTATGAGATTTTCAGATAGGGGAAATGTCAGTGAGCGTTCCAATTTCAGTTCCAGAGCAATTCACCCAATGATTCCTTGATATTTAGTCGTTTTCAGACAATTTTCTGGATTTTTGAAAATTTCACTTTTTTGTGAAAATATCCACTAAATGAGGGAATAATATGTGTGAGGGTACCCCAGGAGAGTTCCAAATGTGTGTGGGTAGGATATATATACCACGGGGGTAAAATTGAAAAAAGTTGAAAAAATTTTTTTTTTGGACTTAGTCATTTTTCCAGCGTTTATCAGACTTTCAGATCGGGGAAATGTCAGTGAGCATTCCGATTTCAGTTCCAGAGCGATTCGCCCAATGAGTCCTTGATATTTAGTCGTTTTCAGACAATTTTCTGGATTTTTGAAAATTTCACTTTTTGGTGAAAATATCCACTAAATGAGGGAATAATATGTGTGAGGGTACCCCAGGAGAGTTCCATATGTGTGTGGGTAGAATATATGTACCACGGGGGTAAAATTGAAAAAAGTTGAAAACAATTTTTTTTTGGACTTAGTCATTTTTCCGGAGTTTATCAGACTTTCAGATCGGGGAAATGTCAGTGAGCATTCCGATTTCAGTTCCAGAGCGATTTTGCCCAATGAGTCCTTGATAGTTAGTAGTTTTCAGCCAATATTTTAGATTTTTGAAAATTTCACTTTTTTGTGAAAATATCCACTAAATGAGTGAATAATATGTGTGAGGGTACCCCAGGAGAGTTCCAAATGTGTGTGGGTAGAATATATATCACACGGGGGTGATATTGAAAAAAGTTTAACACATTTTTTTTTTGGACTTAGTCATTTTTCCGGCATTTATCAGACTTTCAGATAGGGGAAATGTCAGTGAGCGTTCCGATTTCAGTTCCAGAGCGATTCACCCAATGAGTCCTTGATATTTAGTCGTTTTCAGCCATTTTGCTGGATTTTTGAAAATTTCAGTTTTTTGTGAAAATATCCACTAAATTAGGGAATAATATGTGTGAGGGTACCCCAGGAGAGTTCCAAATGTGTGTGGGTAGAATATTTATACCGCCGGGGGTAAAACTGAAAAAAGTTGAAAACATTTTTTTTTGGACTTAGTCATTTTTCCGGCGTTTATCAGACTTTCAGATAGGGGAAATGTCAGTGAGCGTTCCGATTTCAGTTCCAGAGAGATTCGCCCAATGAGTCCCTGATATTTAGTCGTTTTCAGACAATTTTCTGGATGTTTGAAAATTTCACTTTTTTTGTGAAAATATCCACTAAATGAGGGAATAATATGTGTGATGGTACCCCAGGAGAGTTCCAAATGTGTGTGGGTAGAATATATATCCCACGGGGTAAAATTGAAAAAAGTTGAACAAATTTTTTTTTTGGACTTAGTCATTTTTCCGGCATTTATCAGACTTTCAGATATGGCAAATGTCAGTGAGCATTCCGATTTCAGTTCCAGAGCGATTCGCCCAATGAGTCCTTGATATTTAGTCGTTTTCAGCCAATTTTCTGGATTTTTGAAAATTTCACTTTTTTGTGAAAATATCCACTAAATTAGGGAATAATATGTGTGAGGGTACCCCAGGAGAGTTCCAAATGTGTGTGGGTAGAATATATATCCCACAGGGGTACAATTGAAAAAAGTTGAAAAATATTTTTTTTTGGACTTAGTCATTTTTCCGGAGTTTATCAGACTTTCAGATCGGAGAAATGTCTGTGAGCATTCCGATTTCAGTTCCAGAGCGATTCGCCCAATGAGTCCTTGATATTTAGTCGTTTTCAGCCATTTTGCTGGATTTTTGAAAATTTCAGTTTTTTTGTGAATATATCCACTAAATGAGGGAATAATATGTGTGAGGGTACCCCAGGAGATTTCCAAATCTGTGTGGGTAGAATATATATCCCACGGGGTAAAATTGAAAAAAGTTGAAAATTTTTTTTTTTGGACTTACTCATTTTTCCGGCGTTTATCAGATTTTCAGATATGGCAAATGTCAGTGAGCGCTCCGATTTGAGTTCCAGAGCGATTCTACCAATGAGTTCGTGATATTTAGTCGTTTTCAGCCAATTTTCTGGATTTTTGAAAATTTCACTTTTTTGTGAAAATATCCACTAAATGAGGGAATAATATGTGTGAGGGTACCCCAGGAGAGTTCCAAATGTGTGTGGGTAGAATATATATCCCACGGGGGTAAAATTGAAAAAAGTTGAACAAATTTTTTTTTTTGGACTTAGTCATTTTTCCAGCATTTATCAGACTTTCAGATAGGGCAAATGTAAGTGAGCTTTCCGATTTCAGTTCCAGAGCAAATGAGGGAATAATATGTGTGAGGGTAACCCAGGAGAGTTCCAAATGTGTGTGCGTAGAATATATATCCCACAGGGGTACAATTGAAAAAAGTTGAAAAAAAATTTTTTTTGGACATAGTCATTTTTCCGGCGTTTATCAGACTTTCAGATAGGGGAAATGTCAGTGAGCGTTCCAATTTCAGTTCCAGAGCTATTCACCCAATGATTCCTTTATATTTAGTCGTTTTCAGACAATTTTCTGGATTTGTGAAAATTTCACTTTTTTGTGAAAATATCCACTAAATGAGGGAATAATATGTGTGAGGGTACCCCAGGAGAGTTCCAAATGTGTGTGGGTAGAATATATATACCGCCGGGGGTAAAATTGAAAAAAGTTGAAAACATTTTTTTTTGGACTTAGTCATTTTTCCGGCGTTTATCAGACTTTCAGATAGGGGAAATGTCAGTGAGCGTTCCGATTTCAGTTCCAGAGCGATTCGCCCAATGAGTCCCTGATATTTAGTCGTTTTCAGACAATTTTCTGGATGTTTGAAAATTTCACTTTTTTTGTGAAAATATCCACTAAATGAGGGAATAATATGTGTGATGGTACCCCAGGAGAGTTCCAAATGTGTGTGGGTAGAATATATATCCCACGGGGTAAAATTGAAAAAAGTTGAACAAATTTTTTTTTTGGACTTAGTCATTTTTCCGGCATTTATCAGACTTTCAGATATGGCAAATGTCAGTGAGCATTCCGATTTCAGTTCCAGAGCGATTCGCCCAATGAGTCCTTGATATTTAGTCGTTTTCAGCCAATTTTCTGGATTTTTGAAAATTTCACTTTTTTGTGAAAATATGCACTAATTGAGGGAATAATATGTGTGAGGGTACACCAGGAGATTTCCATATCTGTGTGGGTAGAATATACATCCCACGAGGGTAAAATTGAAAAAAGTTTAAAAAATTTTTTTTTTGGACTTAGTCATTTTTCCGGCGTTTATCAGACTTTCAGATAGGGGAAATGTCAGTGAGCATTCCGATTTCAGTTCCAGAGCGATTCGCCCAATGAGTCCTTGATATTTAGTTGTTTTCAGACAATTTTCTGGATTTTAGAAAATTTCACTTTTTTGTGAAAATATCCACTAAATGAGTGAATAATATGTGTGAGGGTACCCCAGGAGAGTTCCAAATGTGTGTGGGTAGAATATATATCACACGGGGGTAATATTGAAAAAAGTTTAACAAATTTTTTTTTTGGACTTAGTCATTTTTCCGGCGTTTATCAGACTTTCAGATAGGGGAAATGTCAGTGAGCGTTCCGATTTCAGTTCCAGAGCGATTCGCCCAATGAGTCCTTGATATTTAGTTGTTTTCAGACAATTTTCTGGATTTTAGAAAATTTCACTTTTTTGTGAAAATATCCACTAAATGAGGGAATAATATGTGTGAGGGTACCACAGGAGAGTACCAAATGTGTGTGGGTAGAGTATATATCCCACAGGGGTACAACTGAAAAAAGTTGAAAAATATTTCTTTTTGGACTTAGACATTTTTCCGGCCTTTATCAGACTTTCAGATAGGGGAAATGTCAGTGAGCGTTCCGATTTCAGTTCCAGAGCGATTTTGCCCAATGAGTCCTTGATAGTTAGTAGTTTTCAGCCAATATTTTAGATTTTTGAAAATTTCACTTTTTTGTGAAAATATCCACTAAATTAGGGAATAATATGTGTGAGGGTACCCCAGGAGAGTTCCAAATGTGTGTGGGTAGAATATATATCCCACGGGTACAATTGAAAAAAGTTGAAAAATATTTTTTTTGGACTTAGACATTTTTCCGGCCTTTATCAGACTTTCAGATAGGGGAAATGTCAGTGAGCGTTCCGATTTCAGTTCCAGAGCGATTTTGCCCAATGAGTCCTTGATAGTTAGTAGTTTTCAGCCAATATTTTAGATTTTTGAAAATTTCACTTTTTTGTGAAAATATCCACTAAATGAGGGAATAATATGTGTGAGGGTACCCCAGGAGAGTTCCAAATGTGTGTGGGTAGAATATATATCACACGGGGGTAATATTGAAAAAAGTTTAACAAATTTTTTTTTTGGACTTAGTCATTTTTCCGGCGTTTATGAGATTTTCAGATAGGGGAAATGTCAGTGAGCGTTCCAATTTCAGTTCCAGAGCAATTCACCCAATGATTCCTTGATATTTAGTCGTTTTCAGACAATTTTCTGGATTTTTGAAAATTTCACTTTTTTGTGAAAATATCCACTAAATGAGGGAATAATATGTGTGAGGGTACCCCAGGAGAGTTCCAAATGTGTGTGGGTAGGATATATATACCACGGGGGTAAAATTGAAAAAAGTTGAAAAAATTTTTTTTTTGGACTTAGTCATTTTTCCAGCGTTTATCAGACTTTCAGATCGGGGAAATGTCAGTGAGCATTCCGATTTCAGTTCCAGAGCGATTCGCCCAATGAGTCCTTGATATTTAGTCGTTTTCAGACAATTTTCTGGATTTTTGAAAATTTCACTTTTTGGTGAAAATATCCACTAAATGAGGGAATAATATGTGTGAGGGTACCCCAGGAGAGTTCCATATGTGTGTGGGTAGAATATATGTACCACGGGGGTAAAATTGAAAAAAGTTGAAAACAATTTTTTTTTGGACTTAGTCATTTTTCCGGAGTTTATCAGACTTTCAGATCGGGGAAATGTCAGTGAGCATTCCGATTTCAGTTCCAGAGCGATTTTGCCCAATGAGTCCTTGATAGTTAGTAGTTTTCAGCCAATATTTTAGATTTTTGAAAATTTCACTTTTTTGTGAAAATATCCACTAAATGAGTGAATAATATGTGTGAGGGTACCCCAGGAGAGTTCCAAATGTGTGTGGGTAGAATATATATCACACGGGGGTGATATTGAAAAAAGTTTAACACATTTTTTTTTTGGACTTAGTCATTTTTCCGGCATTTATCAGACTTTCAGATAGGGGAAATGTCAGTGAGCGTTCCGATTTCAGTTCCAGAGCGATTCACCCAATGAGTCCTTGATATTTAGTCGTTTTCAGCCATTTTGCTGGATTTTTGAAAATTTCAGTTTTTTGTGAAAATATCCACTAAATTAGGGAATAATATGTGTGAGGGTACCCCAGGAGATTTCCATATCTGTGTGGGTAGAATATACATCCCACGAGGGTAAAATTGAAAAAAGTTTAAAAAATTTTTTTTTTGGACTTAGTCATTTTTCCGGCGTTTATCAGACTTTCAGATAGGGGAAATGTCAGTGAGCATTCCGATTTCAGTTCCAGAGCGATTCGCCCAATGAGTCCTTGATATTTAGTTGTTTTCAGACAATTTTCTGGATTTTTGAAAATTTCACTTTTTGGTGAAAATATCCACTAAATGAGGGAATAGTATGTGTGAGGGTACCCCAGGAGAGTTCCAAATGTGTGTGGGTAGAATATATATACTACGTCGGTATGGTAAAATTGAAAAAAGTTGAAAACAATTTTTTTGGGACTTAGTCATTTTTCCGGCGTTAATCAAACTTTCAGAAACGGGAAATGTCAGTGAGCGTTCCGATTTCAGTTCCAGAGTGATTCACCCAATGAGTCCATGATATTTAGTCGTTTTCAGCCAATTTTCTGGATTTTTGAAAATGTCACTTTTTTGTGAAAATATCCACTAAATGAGGGAATAATATGTGTGAGGGTAACCCAGGCGAGTTCCAAATGTGTGTGGGTAGAATATATATACCATGGGGGTAAAATTGAAAAAAGTTGAACAAATTTTTTTTTTGGACTTAGTCATTTTTCCGACGTTTATCAGACTTTCAGATAGGGCAAATGTCAGTGAGCATTCCGATTTCAGTTCCAGAGCGATTCGACCAATGAGTCCTTGATATTTAGCCATTTTCAGCCAATTTTCTGGATTTTGAAAATTTCAGTTTTTCGTGAAAATATCCAATAAATGAGGGAATAATATGTGTGAGGGTACTCCAGGAGAGTTCCAAATGTGTGTGGGTAGAATATATATCACACGGGGGTAATATTGAAAAAAGTTTAACAAATTTTTTTTTTTGGACTTAGTCATTTTTCCAGCGTTTATCAGACTTTCAGATAGGGCAATTGTCAGTGAGCGTTCCGATTTCAGTTCCAGAGCGATTTGCCCAATGAGTCCTTGATATTTAGTCGTTTTCAGTCAATTTTCTGGATTTTTGAAAATTTCACTTTTTGTGAAAATATCCACTAAATGAGGGAATAATATGTGTGAGGGTACCCCAGGAGAGTTCCAAATGTGTGTGGGTAGAATATATATACTACGTCGGTATGGTAAAATTGAAAAAAGTTGAAAACAATTTTTTTTGGACTTAGTCATTTTTCCGGCGTTAATCAAACTTTCAGAAACGGGAAATGTCAGTGAGCGTTCCGATTTCAGTTCCAGAGTGATTCGCCCAATGAGTCCTTGATATTTAGTCATTTTCAACCAATTTTCTGGATTTTTGAAAATTTCACTTTTTTGTGAAAATATCCACTAAATGAGGGAATAATATGTGTGAGGGTACCCCAGGAGAGTTCCAAATGTGTGTTGGTAGAACATATATCCCACGGGCGTAAAATTTAAAAAAGTTGAAAAATTTTTTTTGGGGGACTTAGTCATATTTCCGGCGTTTACCAGACTTTCAGATAGGGCAAATGTCAGTGAGCGTTCCGATTTCAGTTCCAGAGCGACTTGCACAATGAGTCCTTGATATTTAGTCGTTTTCAGCCAATATTTTAGATTTTTGAAAATTTCACTTTTTTGTGAAAATATCCACTAAATGAGTGAATAATATGTGTGAGGGTACCCCAGAAGAGTTCCAAGTGTGTGTGGGTAGAATATATATACCACGGGGGTAAAATTGAAAAAAGTTGAAAAAAATTGTTCTTTTGGACTGTCATTTTTCTGGCGTTTATCAGACTTTCAGATAGGGGAAATGTCAGTGAGCGTTCCGATTTCAGTTCCAGAGCGATTTGCACAATGAGTCCTTGATATTTAGTCATTTTCAGCCAATTTTCTGGATTTTTGAAAATGTCACTTTTTTGTGAAAATATCCACTAAATGAGGGAATAATATGTGTGAGGGTAACCCAGGAGAGTTCCAAATGTGTGTGGGTAGAATATATATACCACGGGGGTAAAATTGAAAAAAGTTGAAAACAATTTTTTTTTGGACTTAGTCATTTTTCCGGCGTTTATCAGACTTTCAGATAGGGCAAATGTCAGTGAGCGTTCCAATTTCAGTTCCAGAGCGATTCACCCAATGAGTCCTTGATATTTAGTCGTTTTCAGCCAATATTTTGGATTTTTGAAAATTTCACTTTTTTGTGAAAATATCCACTAAATGAGGGAATAATATGTGTGAGGGTACCCCAGGAGAGATCCAAATGTGTGTGGTTAGAATATATATCCCACGGGGGTAAAATTGAAAAAGGTTGAACAAATTTTTTTTTTGCACTTCGTCATTTTTCCGGCGTTTATCAGACTTTCAGATAGGGCAAATGTCAGTGAGCGTTCCGATTTCAGTTCCAGAGCGATTCGACCAATGAGTCCTTGATATTTAGTCGTTTTCAGCCAATTTTCGGGATTTTTGAAAATTTCACTTTTTTGTGAAAATATCCACTAACTGAGGGAATAATATGTGTGAGAGTACCCCAGGAGAGTTCCAAATGTGTGTGGGTAGAATATGTATCCCACGGGGGTAAAATTGAAAAAAGTTTAAAAAAATTTTTTTTTGGACTTAGTCATTTTTCCGGCGTTTATCAGACTTTCAGATAGGGGAAATGTCAGTGAGCGTTCCGATTTCAGTTCCAGAGCGATTCGCCCAATGAGTCCTTGGTATTTAGTCGATTTCAGCCAATTTTCTGGATTTTTGAAAATTTCACTTTTTTGTGAAAATATCCACTAAATGAGGGAATAATATGTGTGAGGGTACCCCAGGAGAGTTCCAAATGTGTGTGGGTAGAATATATATACCACGTTGGTATGGTAAAATTGAAAAAAGTTGAAAACATTTTTTTTTGGAATTAGTCATTTTTCCGGCGTTTATCAGACTTTCAGATAGGAGAAATATCAGTGAGCGTTCCGATTTCAGTTCCAGAGCGATTCGCCCCATGAGTCCTTGATATTAATTCGTTTTCAGCCAATTCTCTGTATTTTTGAAAATTTCAGTTTTTCTTAAAAGTATCCACTAAATGAGGGAATAATATGTGTGAGGGTACCCCAGGAGAGTTTCAAATGTGTGTGGGTAGAATATATATCCCACGGGGTAAAATTGAAAAAAGTTGAAAAAAAATTTTTTTGGACTTAGTCATTTTTCCGGCGTTTATCAGACTTTCAGATAGGGGAAATGTCAGTGAGCGTTCCGAATTCAGTTCCAGAGCGATTCGCCCAATGAGTCCTTGATATTTAGTCAATTTCAGCCACTTTTCTGGATTTTGGAAAATGTCACTTTTTTGTGAAAATATCTGCTAAATGAGGGAATAATATGTGTGAGGGTACCCCAGGAGAGTTCCAAATGTGTGTGGGTAGAATATATATCCCACGGGGTAAAATTGAAAAAAGTTGAACAAATAATTTTTTTTGGACTTAGTCATTTTTCTGGCATTTATCAGACTTTCAGATAGGGGACATGTCAGTGAGCGCTCCGATTTCAGTTCCAGAGCGATTCGCCCAATGAGTCCTTTATATTTATTCGTTTTCAGCCAATTTTCTGGATTTTTGAAAATTTCACTTTTTTCTGAAAATATCCCTAAATGAGGGAATAATATATGTGAGGGTACCCCAGGAGAGCTCCAAATGTGTGTGGGTAAAATATATATCCCACGGGGGTACAATTGAAAAAAGTTGAATACATTTTTTTTTTGGAATTAGTCATTTTTCCGGCGTTTATCAGACTTTCAGATAGGAGAAATATCAGTGAGCGTTCCGATTTCAGTTCCAGAGCGATTCGCCCAATGAGTCCTTGATATTTAGTCGTTTTCAGCCAATATTTTGGATTTTTGAAAATTTCACTTTTTTTGTGAAAATATCCACTAAATGAGGGAATAATATGTGTGAGGGTACGCCAGGAGAGTTCCAAATGTGTGTGGGTAGAATATATATCCCACGGCGTAAAATTGAAAAAAGTTGAAAAAAGTTTTTTTTTTGGACTTAGTCATTTTTACGGCGTTTATCAGACTTTCAGATAGGGGAAATATCAGTGAGAGTTCCGATTTCAGTTCCAGAGCGATTTGCCCAATGAGTCCTTGATATTTATTCGTTTTCAGCCAATTCTCTGGATTTTTGAAAATTTCACTTTTTTGTGAAAATATCCACTAAATGAGGGAATAATATGTGTGAGGTTACCCCAGGAGAGTTCCAAATGTGTGTGGGTAGAATATATATCCCACGGGGGTAAAATTTAAAAAAGTTGAATAAGTTTTTTTTTGGACTTAGTCATTTTTACGGCGTTTATCAGACTTTCAGGCAAGAGAAATATCAGTGAGCGTTCCGATTTCAGTTCCAGAACGATTCGCGCAATGAGTCCTTGATATTTAATCAATTTCAGCCAATTATCTGGATTTTGGAAAATTTCACTTTTTTGTGAAAATATCAACTAAATGAGGGAATAATATGTGTGAGGGTACCCCAGGAGAGTTCCAAATGTGTGTGGGTAGAATATATATCCCACGGGGCTAAAATTGAAAAAAGTTGAAAAAAAATTTTTTTTGGACTTAGTCATTTTTCCGGCGTTTATCAGATATTCAGATAGGGGAAATATCACTGAGCGTTCCTATCTCAGTTCCAGAGCGATTCGCCCAATGAGTCCTTGATATTTAGTCGTTTTCAGCCAATTTTCTGGATTTTTGAAAATTTCAGTTTTTTGTGAAAATATCCGCTAAATGAGGGAATAATATGTGTGAGGGTACCCCAGGAGAGTTCCAGATCTGTGTGGGTAGAATATATATCCCATGTGGGTAAAATTGAAAAAAGTTGAAAACATTTTTTTTTTTGGACTTAGTCATTTTTCCGGCGTTAATCAGACTTTCAGATAGGGGAAATGTGAGTGAGCATTCCGATTTCAGTTCCAGAGCGATTCGCCCAATGAGTCCTTGATATTTATTCGTTTTCAGCCAATTTTCTGGATTTTTGAAAATTTCACTTTTTTGTGAAAATATCCACTAAATGAGGGAATAATATGTGTGAGGGTACTCCAGGAGAGTTCCAGATCTGTGTGGGTAGAATATATATCCCATGGGGGTAAAATTTAAAAAAGTTGAAAAAAAAATTTTTTTGGACTTAGTCATTTTTCCGGCGTTTATCAGACTTTCAGAAAGGGGAAATGTCAGTGAGTGTTCCGAATTCAGTTCCAGAGCGATTCGCCCAATGGTTCCTTAATATTTAGTCAACTTCAGCCAGTTTTCTGGATTTTTGAAAATTTCACTTTTTTGTGAAAATATCCACTAAATGAGGGAATAATATGTGTGAGGATACCCCAGGAGAGTTCCAAATGTGTGTGGGTAGAATATATATCCCACGGGGGTGAATTTGAAAAAAGTTGAAACATTTTTTTTCTGGACTTAGTCATTTTTCCAGCGTTAATCAGACTTTCAGATAGGGGAAATGTGAGTGAGCGTTCCGATTTCAGTTCCAGAGCGATTCGCCCAATGAGTCCTTGATATTTAATCGTTTTCAGCCAATAATTTGGATTTTTGAAAATTTCACTTTTTTGTGAAAATATCCACTAAATGAGGGAATAATATGTGTGAGGGTAACCCAGCAGAGTTCCAAATGTGTGTGGGTAGAATATATATCCCACGGGGGTAAAATTGAATAAAGTTGAACAAATTTTTTTTTTGGACTTAGTCATTTTTCTGGCATTTATCAGACTTTCAGATAGGGGAAATGTCAGTGAGCGTTCCGATTTCAGTTCCAGAGCGATTCGCCCAATGAGTCCTTGATATTTAGTCGTTTTCAGCCAATATTTTGGATTTTTGAAAATTTCACTTTTTTGTGAAAATATCCACTAAATGAGGGAATAATTTGTGTGAGGGTACCCCAGGAGAGTTCCAAATGTGTGTTGGTAGAATATATATCCCACGGGGGTGTTACTCACAAAGTCTGTGAATTTCCCCTCATTATTAATGGTATTCACGAATAGAATTTCGATTTGGTAGTATTAAATAATTTGCCTTCTCCAGTAGTGTTGGGGTTACCCTGGTTAAAATTGCACAATCCTGTACTGGATTGGTCTACCAATGAAATTAAGTCCTGGAGCCCTAAGTGTTATGACAAGTGTTGTAACGGATGCATTGTTGCTGTGGATAAAGGGGAATTACCTGTACCTATTCAGGATTTTTGGAAAGTTTTTTCTGAGAAAGAATCGCAAATTTTGCCTCCCCATAGAGACTATGACTGTACCATTGAATTTGTCCCTGGAGCGACTCTTCCTAAAAGTCGTTTATTTAATCTTACTATTCCTGAGAGAAACGCTTTGGAGGAATGCATACAGACAAGCTTGGCTGACGGTCACATTAGGCCTTCCAAGTCTCCTGTGGCTGTTGGATTTTTTTTTCTTAAAAAAAAGGACGGCGGTTTACGTCCTTGTCTGGACTTTCGTGAGATTAATAAAATTACTGTACGCAATCCTTACCCACTGCCATTGATTCCGGATTTGTTTAAACAGTTAGTGGGGGCCAAGTGGTTCTCTAAAATTGATCTCCGGGGGGCATACAATTTGTTGCACATGAAGGAGGGTGATGAATGGAAGACTGCTTTTAACACTCCTGTGGGTCATTTTGAGAACCTAGTTATGCCTTTTGGTCTTACCAATGCACCAGCATTTTTTCATAATCTTATTAATGACATCCTTAGACCTTTGATCGGCAAAAATGTGGTTGTGTATTTGGATGACATTTTGATTTATTCGCCGGATCTGGAGTCTCATTGGCGGAGCGTACGTGAGGTTTTACAGTTATTAATGGACAATTTGCTTTTTGCTAAGCTGGAGAAATTTGAGTTCGCTGTACAGAGAATTCGTTTTTTGGGTTACATTATCTCCAGTGAAGGTTTTGAGATGGATCCGGTTAAAGTTCAAGCTGTGCAGGAATGGCCTAGGCCTATTGGTTTGAAATCGATACAGAGGTTTTTGGATTTCGCCAATTATTACAGAAAGTTCATAAAAAATGTTTCTATTATTGTCAAACCACTGACCGATCTCACCAGGAAAGGTGCTAATGCGGTTCAGTGGACTTCTGAGGCCATTGAAGATTTTGTGTTTCCAAAGGAGAGGTTCACCTCTGCTCCCATCCTTATGCAGCCTGATGTGACTAAGCCGTTTTTGGTTGAGGTTGATGCTTCTTCTGTGGGGGTCGGTGCGGTGTTGTCTCAGGAAAACAAGGATGGAGTACATCCCTGTGCCTTTTTTTTAATTTTTTTTTCTGAGACTGAACTTAATTACGATATTGGTAATCGGGAATTGCTGGCTATTAAACTCGCATTAGAACACTGGGGCATCCCGGGAGGGTTTGAAATGTGTGGGTAAAATATATATCCCACGGGTGGGAAATTAAAAAAAAAGTTTAAAAAAATAATTTTTTTTGTACTTAGAAAATTTTCTGGCTTGTGTCAGACTTCCAGAGAGGGCGAAATGTCAGTGAGCATGTCCAATTTCACTTCCAGAGCGATTTGTCCGATGAGTCCTTGATACTTAATCGTTTTGGCCAATTTTCTGACTTTTTTGAAAATTTCACTTTTTTGTGAAAATATCCGCTAAATGAGGGAATACTATGTTAGAGGGCATCCCAGGAGGGTTCCAACTGTGTGGGTAAAATATATATCCCACAGGGGGAAATTGAAAAAAAGTTTAAAAGAAATTTTTTTTTGAACTTAGAAAATTTTCCAGCTTGTGTCAGACTTCCAGAGAGGGGGAAATGTCAGTGAGCGCGTCCGATTTCAGTTCCAAAGCGATTTGTCCGATGAGTTCTTGATACTTAATCGTTTTTGCCAATTTTCTGACTTCTTTGAAAATTTCACTTTTTTGTGAAAATATCCGCTAAATGAGGGAATACTATGTTAGAGGGCATCCTGGGAGGGTTTGAAATGTGTGGGTAAAATATATATCCCACGGGTGGGAAATTGAAAAAAAGTTGAAAAAATAATTTTTTTGGGACTAAGAAAATTTTCCAGCTTGTGTCAATCTTCCAGAGAGGGGGAAATGTCAGTGAGTTCATCTGATTTCAGTTCCAGAGTGATTCGTCCGATAAGTCCTTGATACGTAGTCGTTTTTTGCCAATTTTCTGACTTTTTGAAAATTTCAGTTTTTTGTGAAAATATCCACTAAATGAGGGAATACTATGTCAGAGGGCATCCCGGGAGGGTTTGAAGTGTGTGGGTAAAATATATATCCCACAGTGGGAAATTGAAAAAAAGTTGAAAAAATAATTTTTTTGGGACTTAGAAAATTGTATGGCTTGTGTCAGACTTCCAGAGAGTGGAAAATGTCAGTGAGCGCATCCGATTTCAGTTCCAGAGCGATTCGTCTGATGAGTCCTTGATACTTAGTTTTTTTTTGCCAATGTTCTGACTTTTTTGAAAATTTCACTTTTTCGTGAAAATATCCGCTAAATTAGGGAATACTATGTTAGAGGGCATCCCCGGAGGGTTTGAAATGTGTGGGTTAAATATATATCCCACGGGTGAGAAATTGAAAAAAAGTTTAAAAAAATAATTTTTTTTGGACTTAGAAAATTTTCTGGCTTTTGTCAGACTTCCAGAGAGGGCGAAATGTCAGTGAGCATGTCCGATTTCAGTTCCAGAGCGATTCGTCCGATGACTCCTTGAAACTTAATTGTGTTTAGCCAATTTTCTGACTTTTTTTAAAATTTCACTTTTTTGTGAAAATATCCGCTAAATGAGGGAATACTATGTTAGAGGGCATCCCAGGAGAGTTCCAAATGTGTGGGTAAAATATATATCCCACGGGGGGGAAATTGAAAAAAGTTGAAAAAAAAAATTATTTGCACTTAGAAAATTTTCCAGCTTGTGTCAGACTTCCAGAGAGGGGGAAATGTCAGTGAGCGCGTCCGATTTCAGTTCCAAAGCGATTTGTCCGATGAGTCCTTGATACTTAATCGTTTTTGCCAATTTTCTAACTTTTTTGAAAATTTCACTTTTTTGTGAAAATATCCGCTAAATGAGGGAATACTATGTTAGAGGGCATCCTGGGAGGATTTTAAATGTGTGGGTAAAATATATATCCCACGGTGGGAAATTGAAAAAAAGTTGAAAAAATTATTTTTTTGGGACTAAGAAAATTTTCCAGCTTGTGTCAATCTTCCAGAGAGGGGGAAATGTCAATGAGCGCATCTGATTTCAGTTCCAGAGTGATTCGTCCGATGAATCCTTGATACGTAGTCGTTTTTTGCCAATTTTCTGACTTTTTTGAAAATTTCACTTTTTTGTGAAAATATCCGCAAAATGAGGGAATACTATGTTAGAGGGCATCCTGGGAGGATTTGAAATGTGTGGGCAAAATATATATCCCACGGGTGGGAAATTTAAAAAAAGTTGAAAAAATTATTTTTTTGGGACTAAGAAAATTTTCCAGCTTGTGTCAATCTTCCAGAGAGGGGGAAATGTCAGTGAGCGCATCTGATTTCAGTTCCAGAGTGATTCGTCCGATGAATCCTTGATACGTAGTCGTTTTTTGCCAATTTTCTGACTTTTTTGAAAATTTCAGTTTTTTGTGAAAATATCCACTAAATGAGGGAATACTATGCCAGAGGGCATCCCGGGAGGGTTTGAAATGTGTGGGTAAAATATATATCCCACAGGGGGAAATTGAAAAAAAGTTGAAAAAATAATTTTTTTTGGACTAAGATAATTTTCCGGCTTGTGTCAGACTTTCAGAGAGGGAGAAATGTTAATGAGTGCGTCCGATTTCAGTTCCAGAGCGATTCGTTCGATGAGTCCGTCATACTTAGTCGTTTTTTGCCAATTTTCTTACTTTTTTGAAAATTTCACTTTTTTGTGAAAATATCCGCTAAATGAGGGAAAACTATGTTAGAGGGCATCCCAGGAGGGTTCCAAATGTTTAGGTAAAATATATATCCCACGGGGGGAAATTGAAAAAAGTTGAAAAAAAAAATTATTTGCACTTAGAAAATTTTCCAGCTTGTGTCAGACTTCCAGAGAGTGGGAAATGTCAATGATCGCATCCGAATTCAGTTCCAGAGCGATTCGTCTGATGAGTCCTTGATACGTAGTCGTTTTTTGCCAATTTTCTGTTTTTTTGAAAATTTCACTTTTTTGTGAAAATATCCGCTAAATGAGGGAATACTATGTCAGAGGGCATCCCGGGAGAGTTTGAAATGTGTGGGTAAAATATATATCCCACGGGGGGGAAATTGAAAAAAAAGTTGAAAAAAAAAATTTTTGGACTTAGAAAATTTTTCAGCTTGTGTCAGACTTATAGAGAGGGGGAAATGTCAGTGAACGCGTCCGATTTTAGTTCCAGAGCGATTCATCCGATGAGCCCTTGTTACTTAGTCGTTTTTTGCCAATTTTCTGACTTTTTTGAAAATTTCACTTTTTTGTGAAAATACCTGCTAAATGAGGGAATACTATGTTATAGAGAATCCCAGGAGAGTTCCAAATGTGTGGGTAAAATATATATCCAAACCGGGGAAATTTAAAAAAGTTGAAAAAAAAATTTTTTTTTGAACTTAGAAAATTTTCCAGCTTGTGTCAGACTTCCAGAGAGGGTGGAAAGTCAGTGAGCTCATCCGATTTCAGTTCCAGAGCGATTCGTCCGATGAGTCCTTTATACTTAGTCGTTTTTTGCCAATTTTCTGACTTTTTTGAAAATTTCACTTTTTTGTGAAAATATCCGCTAAATGAGGGAATACTATGTCAGAGGGCATCTCGGGAGGGTTTGAAATATGTGGGTAAAACATATATCCCACATCGTGAAATTGAAAAAAAGTTGAAAAAAATTTTTTGGGGAACTTACAAAATTTTCCAGCTTGTGTCAGACTTCAAGAGAGGGGGAAATGTCAGTGAGCTCATCCGATTTCAGTTCCAGAGCGATTCATCCGATGAGTCCTTGATACTTAGTCGTTCTTTGCCAATTTTCTGACTTTTTTGAAAATTTCACTTTTTTGTGAAAATATCTGCTAAATGAGGGAATACTATGTTAGAGGGCATCCCAGGAGGGTTCCAAATGTGTGGGTAAAATATATATCCAAACCGGGGAAATTGAAAAAAGTTGAAAAAAAATTTTTTTTTGAACTTAGAAAATTTTCCAGCTTGTGTCAGACTTCCAGAGAGGGTGGAATGTCAGTGAGCGCATCCGATTTCAGCTCCAGAGTAGAGATGAGCGGTGTTCGACTAGAACTGTTCGCCAATCTCAAATTCGAGCTGTTTTGGGCGGTGTTCGAGTTGTTCGACGAACCCGAACGATTTGCAAAAAATTTGGCTGTTCGAGGTTATGTTCGATAACTGTTCGTGCACCAAAAGCTTGTCCTGCATGTCTGGCGCTATTTAGAGCACCAATCATGCAGGGATTGTCTGCCACTCACTGTAATGCCACAGCCATGGTGGTTGTGGCATTACAGTGATTGCCCAAATCGATGGGAACAGTGCTCACAGTGAAACATGAAAAGCCGGCAATTCAGCAGCGGCATACACCGGTACCCGACAATTTAGAACCGAAAGAATAGAGCTTCACACATAGATTAGATAGATAGAAATATGTCAGTCCCATATATATGAAGTACAGTGACATTGTTGGTTACTGTACTTGTCATTTAGTGTAAAGGATTTATCAAAAAAAATAATAGTGTTTTCATGCACCGTCTCTTTAAAAAAGCCGGCCGGCAATTCAGCAGCGGTACCCGACAATTTGGAATAGAAAGAATAGAGAATCACACATAGATTAGATAGATAGAAACATGTCAGTCACATATATATGAAGTACAGTGACAGTGTTGCTTACTGTACTTGTCATTTAGTGTAAAGGATTTATTAAAAAAAATAATAGTGTTTTCATGCACCGTCTCTTTAAAAAAGCCGGCCGGCATTTCAGCATCTGTACCCGACAATTTAGAATAGAAGGAATAGAGCATCACACATAGATTAGATAGATACAAACATGTCAGTCACATATATAAGAATTACAGTGATAGTGTTGATTACTGTACTTGTCATTTAGTGTTAAAATAAAGGAATTATTTAAAAAAATATTGGCGTGGGGTTCCCCATAATTTTAGGCTCTAGCGGAGGTTAAGCAGACAGCTGGGGCAGATGTTTGAAGCCTGGGAAGGGGGTAATACCTACGGAGCTTCCCAGGCTACTAATATCAGCCCCCAGCGGAATACCTAGCCTTTACTAGCTATTAAAATGGGGGACCCCTCCAAAAAAATGATGTGGGGTCCCCCCTATTTTAATAGCTAGCAAAGGCTAGGCAGACAGCTGGGGGCTGATATTAATAGCCCAGGAAGGGTGCCATGAATATTGGCCCCCTCCCAGGCTAGAAACACTAGCCGTCAGCCGCCCCAGAAATGGCGCATCCATAGGATGCGCCAATTCTGGCACTTAGCCTCGCTCTTCCCACTGCCCTGTAGCGGTGGCAGTGGGGTAATATGGCTGGGGTTGATGTCAGCTTATAATGCCAGCTGACATCAAGCCCATTTTAGTAATGGAGAGGCGTCTATAAGACACACCCATTACTAACCCCATAGTCAAAGTTAAAAGAAAACACAAACACCCAGAATAAAGTCCTTTAATTGAAATAAAGACACAATCCTTTATTGTTCTAAATTAAACCATACTTACCACCACGCCCATTCCAGCTGAAGCCAACGATCTCCTGCAATAAAAGTAAAATAATAAAGCAACCTCATCCTTACCTTTCCATAGTTCCCAAGACAGCTTCAGCTCTGCTACATTGAGATGACAGGCTGGACCGCAGCAGAACGCTGCCATCCAGCCTGTCATCCCGCAGACACTGAGAAGCGCAGGCATGCTTGCGCTCCTCAGTGTCTCGCTGTGACGGCATAAAGATGAGCCGACAATGAACTCGGCTCACCTCATGCACGTCACTGACAGCGTGGGGGAATTCTCCTGCACTCAGCGCTTCAGCGTGAGAATTTTCCCACGCTGTCAGTGACGTGCATGAGGTGAGCCGAGTTCATTGGACATGAATGAGCTCACCTCATGCACGTCACTGACAGCGTGGGAAAATTCTCACGCTGAAGCGCTGAGTGCAGGAGAATTTTCCCACGCTGTCAGTGACGTGCATGAGGTGAGCTCATTCATGTCCATTGAACTCAGCTGACTTCATGTACGTCACTGACAGCGTGGGAGAATTCTCACGCTGAAGCGCTGAGTGCAGGAGAATTCTTCCACGCTGTCAGTGACGTACATGAGGTGAGCTGAGTTCATTGGACATGACCTCGGCTCATCTGGATGCCGTCACAGCGAGACACTGAGGAGCGCAAGCATGCCTGTGCTTCTCAGTGTCTGCGGGATGACAGGCTGGATGGCAGCGTTCTGCGGCGGTCCAGCCTGTCATCTCGATGTAGCAGAGCTGAAGCTGTCTGGGAACCATGGAAAGGTAAGGATGAGGTTGCTTTATTATTTTACTTTTATTGCAGGAGATCATTGGCTTCAGCTGGAATGGGCGTGACGGTAAGTATGGTTTAATTTAGAACAATAAAGAATTGTGTCTTTATTTCAATTAAAGGACTTTTTTCTGGGTGTTGTGTTTTTTTTAAATACTTTACTAGAAATTCATAGTGATCATGTCTAATATTGGCGTGACCCCATGAATTTCGGGCTTAGGGCCAGCTGATAATGCCAAGCTGGCCCTAACCCCTTTATTACCCAGTGAGCCACCGCACCAGGGCCCTGGATGAGTTGGGTACAGCGCCAGAAGATGGCGCTTCTATGAACGCGCCATTTTCCGGGGTGGCTGCGGACTGCAATTTGCAGCTGGGGGGACCCAGAAAGCTTGGGCCTCCCTGAGCTGCAGATTCCAGCCCCCAGCTGCCTAGTTGTACCTGACTGGACACAAAAATAGGGTGAAGCCCCACGTATTTTTTTTTTTTAATTATTTCATGAAATTCATGAAATAATTAAGAAAAAAAGGGCTTCCCTATATTGTTGTGTCCGGCCAGGTACAAATAGGCAGCTGGTGGTTGGGGGCAGCCCGTTCCTGCCTGCTGTACCTGGCTGGACACAAATATAGTGCGAAGCCCCACGTCAATTTTTTTTAAAATTATTTCATGAAACTAGATGGTGGCCTGATTCTAACGCATCGGGTATTCTAGAATATGTATGCGGCAGACCCGGCACAATCAGCAGAGCGGTGTTTAAATTTGGCGCCAAAATCGCTGACTGGTCGCGGTCAGCAACCGCGACCAATCAGCAAAGCGGTGTTGAAATTTGGCGACTATATCACTGATTGGTCACGGCCGGCGGTCGCGACTAATCAGCAGAGCGGGGTTTAAATTTTGCGCCAATAATGCTGATAGGTTGTGGCCGCGACCAATCAGCAGAGCGGTGTTTAAATTTGGCGGCAACAATGTTGATTAGTCGCGGTCGGCGGTCACGACCAATCAGCATAGCGGGGTTTAAATTTGGTGTAAAAATCGCTGATTGGTCGCGGAAGGCAACTGTGACCAATCAGCAGAGTGGGGTTCAAATTTGGCACCAATACTGCTGATTGGTCGCGGCCGGCAACCGTGACCAATCAGCCGAGCAGGGTTTAAATTTGGCGCCAATACTACTGATTGGTCGCGGACGGCAACCGCGATCAATCAGCAGAGCGGTGTTTAAATTTGGCGCCAATAATGCTGATTTGTCGCGGCCGGCATCCGCGACCAATTAGAGGAGCGGGGTTTAAATTTGGCGCCAATCTCGCTGATTGGTCGCGGCTGGAGTCCGCGACCAATCAGCAGAGCGCTGTTTAAATTTGGCACCAATCTCACTGATTGGACGCGTCTGGCGTCCGCGACCAATCAGCAGAGTGTTGTTTAAATTTGGCGCCAAGCTCGCTGATTGGTCGCGGCCGCTATTTAAATGTGGCGCCCAAGTCGGTGATTGGTCGCGGGCAGCGTCCGCGACCAATCAGCAGAGCGGTGTTTAACTTTAGCGCCAAGATCACTGATTGGTCGCGTGTGGAGAGCGCGACCAATCAGATGATCGTATTGGTGAGGACCGGGGAGCGCCGCTGCCTGGTCGGATACTTCCGTTGCAAGAAGCCGGGAGATGAGCGACTGCTGCAGCAGAAGTATCCCGACCCGCAGCGCCGCTCCCCGGTCCTCCCTTGACACCCTAGCCGCTGATGTCCCCACAGTATCCGCATGGTGTTACAAAGATCCGGACATTTGTGTTAAAAATCGCTGATTGGTCGCGGGCGCTGCCCGCGACCAATCACCGATTTGGGCGTCAAATTTAAATATCGGCCGCAACCAATCACCAATCTTGGCTCCACATTTAAACAACGTTGTGCTGATTGGTCGCGGCCGATATTTAAATGTGGCGCCCAAATCGGTGATTGGTCGCGGTCTTGGCGCGCGACCAATCACTGATCTTGCCACCAAAGTTAAACACTACCGTGCTGATTCGTCGCGGACGCTGCCCGCGACCAATCACCGATTTGTGCGCCAAATTTAAATATCAGCCTCATGCACGTCACTGACAGCGTGGGAAAATTCTCCTGCACTCAGCGCTTCAGCGTGAGAATTCTCCCACGCTGTCAGTGACGTACATGAGGTGAGCTGAGTTCATTGGACTTGAGCTCACCTCATGCACGTCACTGACAGCGTGGGAAAATTCTCACACTGAAGCGCTGAGTGCAGGAGAATTCTCCCACGCTGTCAGTGACGTGCATGAGGTGAGCTGAGTTCATTGGACATGACCTCGGCTCATCTGGATGCCGTAACAGAGAGACACTGAGGAGCGCAAGCATGCCTGCGCATCTCAGTGTCTGCGGGATAACAGGCTGGATGGCAGCGTTCTGCGGCGGTCCAGCCTGTCATCTCAATGTAGCAGAGCTGAAGCTGTCCTGGGAACCATGGAAAGGTAAGGATGAGGTTGCTTTATTATTTTACTTTTATTGCAGGAGATCGTTGGCTTCAGCTGGAATGGGCGTGGTGGTAAGTATGGTTTAATTTAGAACAATAAAGGATTGTGTCTTTATTTCAATTAAAGGACTTTATTCTGGGTGTTTGTGTTCTCTTTTAACTTTGACTATGGAGTTAGTAATGGGGGTGTCTTATAGACGCCTCTCCATTACTAACCTGGGCTTGATGTCAGCTGGCATTATAAGCTGACATCAACCCCAGCCCTATTACCCCACTGCCACCGCTAAAGGGCAGTGGGAAGAGCGAGGCTAAATGCCAGAATTGGCGCATCCTATGGATGCGCCATTTCTGGGGCGGCTGACGGCTAGTGTTTCTAGCCTGGGAGGGGGCCAATATTCATGGTACCCTTCCTGGGCTATTAATATCAGCCCCCAGCTGTCTGCCTAGCCTTTGCTAGGTATTAAAATAGGGGGGACCCCACGTCATTTTTTTGGGGGGGTCCCTCATTTTAATAGCTAGTAAAGGCTAGGTATTCAGCTGGGGGCTGATATTAGTAGCCTGGGAAGCTCCATGAGTATTACCCCCTTCCCAGGCTTCAAACATCTGCCCCAGCTGTCTGCTTAACCTCCGCTAGAGCCTAAAATTACGGGGACCCCCACGCCAATTTTTTTTTTAATAAATCCTTTATTTTAACACTAAATGACAAGTACAGTAATCAACACTATCACTGTACTTCATATATATGTGACTGACATGTTTCTATCTATCTAATCTATGTATGATTCTCTATTCCTTCTATTCTAAATTGTCGGGTACAGATGCTGAATTGCCGGCCGGCTTTTTTAAAGAGACGGTGCATGAAAACACTATTATTTTTTTTAATAAATCCTTTACACTAAATGACAAGTACAGTAACCAACACTGTCACTGTACTTATTATATATGTGATTGGCATGTTTATATCTATCTATGTGTGATGCTCTATTCTTTCTGTTATAAATTGTCAGGTACCGCTGCTGAATTGCCGGCCGGCTTTTTTAAAGAGATGGTGCATGAAAACGCTATTATTTTTTTAAATAAATCCTTTACACTAAATGACAAGTACAGTAAGCAACACTGTCACTGTGCTTCTTATATGTGTGACTGACATGTTTCTATCTATCTAATCTATGTGTGAGGCTCTATTCCTTCTTGTCTAAATTGTCGGGTACCGGTGTATGCCGCTGCTGAATTGCCGGCCGGCTTTTTTAAAGAGAGCGTCTTCTGAGCAGTTTGTCAGCTTTTGGACACCTTTGAAGGTGTTTTCTATGTGTTTCTATGTGTTTTTGTTTGCCTGCCATTGGTTTTAACGGTGTTCGACGGTGCTCTAAGGTGTTCGACGAACAGTTCGACGAACAGTTCCTCGAACATCCCGGTGTTCGACGAACCGAACCGAACCCGAACACTACGGGGGTGGCTCAACACTATTCCAGAGCGATTAGTCCGATGAGTCCATGATACTTAGTCGTTTTTTTGCCAATTTTCGACTTTTTTGAAAATTTCACTTTTTTGTGAAAATATCCGCTAAATGAGGGAATACTTTGTTTGAGTGAATCCCAGGAGAGTTCCAAATGTGTGGGTAAAATTTATATCCCACGGGGGGAAATTGAAAAAAAGTTGAAAAAAAATTTTTTTTTGAACTTAGATAGTTTTCCAGCTTGTGTCTGACTTCCAGAGAGGGGGAATATCAGTGAGCTCATCCGATTTCAGTTCCAGAGCGATTCGTCCGATTAGTCCTTTATACTTAGTCGTTTTTTGCCAATTTTCTGTCTTTTTTGAAAATTTCACTTTTTTGTGAAAATATCCGCTAAATGAGGGAATACTATGTTAGAGGGCATCCCAAGAGGGTTCCAAATGTGTGGGTAAATATACATCCCACGTGGGGGAATTGAAAAAAAGTTGAAAAAATAATTTTTTTTGGACTTAGAAAATTTTCTGGCTTGTGTCAGACTTCCAGAGAGGGGGAAATGTCAGTGAGCGTGTCCGATTTCAGTTCCAGAGCGATTCGTCCATTGAGTCCTTGGTACTTAGTTGTTTTTTGAAAATTTTATGACTTTTTTGAAAATTTCACTTTTTTGTGAAAATATCCGCTAAATGAGGGAATACTATGTTAGAGGGCATCCCTGGAGGGTTCCAAATGTGTGGGTAAAATATATACGTATCCCACGGGGGGAAATTGCAAAAAAGTTGAAAAAATTTTTTTTTTTAAACTTAGTAAATTTTCTGGCTTGTGTCAGACTTCCAGAGAGGGGGAAATGTCAGTGAGCGCGTCCAATTTCACTTCCAGAGCGATTCGTCCGATGAGTCCTTGTTACTAGAGATGAGCTTTGTTCGACTCGAACTGTTCGCCAATCTCAAATTCGAGCTGTTTTGGGCGGTGTTGGAGCCGTTCGGCGAACACGAACGATTTGAGAAAAATTCGGCTGTTCGAGGTTATGTTCGATAACTGTTCGTGCACCAAAATCATAACTGGATTTTTTCTCAGTAATGTTGAAAATCAATGTTAATACGCAGTTTGAGTGTACAGCGGGGTGGGGGGAGGGGCAGGGGATGGATCTCTGCAGGAATAATGAAGATCTCCATTTTTTTTCTCTTTCCCGCATTTACAGTGGGGAGGTGCAATCTGTCAGCCTATCAGCAGGGCACACACGGAGCGAAGTGCTTTTTTTCACACAAGCAAGGGCATGTGTCATTGGCAGTGTATGTCACATGTCCTTGCCCTATAAGAACAAGCCATTTTCCCCGTCGCCACCATTTTCTCACTGCTGCAGCTGCGTGTTAGACGGCACCGCTGTTGCTGTGTGCGCTATACCTTGTTAATTTCAAGCCAATTTTCGCACAAATCTACAGATAGCTTGGGAGTAGGGAATAGTTGTGATTGCAGTCCTTTTAAGGACTAGGTTACAGCATTTCCTACGACTTTTATCAGGCAGGTCTGTGCTCTTAAATAGATAGATTGTGGGAGTAAAGACTAATTGTAATTGCAGTCCTTTTCAGGACTAGGTTACATCAGTTCCTATCAGTTTTTGCCAGGCAGGTCTGTGCCAGTGCTGTGCAAGTTTTTTTCACAGCATTTGGCTGAATCTAGCAAAGCTAATCCTTTTTGGCCTATTGCAGAGTGTGTTAGTCATTGGAGTAGCCTATCTGTGTTGCAAGATATACCACCTGTGTATAGAATACCAATTTTTTTACTGCACCTAGTGAAGTAAAATCTTTTGGGCATAGCATCATTCTATTAGTCCATCTATACTGACCTCCATCAGGTTGCAAATTGAATATAATTTTTTTCTGCATCTAGCTCTGAAAAAATATTTGGGCTTCTAGTAGTGTGTGGGACTTGTTCTATTAGTCCATCTATACTGACCTCCATCCGGTTGCAAACAGAATATAATTTTTTTCTGCATCTAGCTCTGAAAAAATATTTGGCCTTCTAGCAGTGTGTGGGACTTGTTCTATTAGTCCATCTATACTGACCTCCATCACGATGCAAATTCAAAATAATTTTTTGTCTGCATCTAGCTCTGAAAAAATATTTGGCCTTCTAGCAGTGTGTGGGACTTTCTCTATTAGTCCATCTATACTGACCTCCATCAGGTTGCAAATTAAAATTAATTTTTATCTGCATCTAGCTCTGAAAAAATATTTGGCCTTCTAGCAGTGTGTGGGACTTGTTCTATTAGTCCATCTATACTGACCTCCATCACGATGCAAATTCAAAATAATTTTTTGTCTGCATCTAGCTCTGAAAAAATATTTGGCCTTCTAGCAGTGTGTGGGACTTTCTCTATTAGTCCATCTATACTGACCTCCATCAGGTTGCAAATTAAAAATAATTTTTATCTGCATCTAGCTCTGAAAAAATATTTGGCCTTCTAGCAGTGTGTGGGACTTTCTCTATTAGTCCATCTATACTGACCTCCATCAGGTTGCAAATTAAAAACAATTTTTTGTCTGCATCTAGCTCTGAAAAAAATATTTGGCCTTCTAGCAGTGTGTGTGACTTTCTCTATTAGTCCATCTATACTGCCCTCCATCAGGTTGCAAATTAAAAATAATTTTTTGTCTGCATCTAGCTCTGAAAAAATATTTGGCCTTCTAGCAGTGTGTGGGACTTTCTCTATTAGTCCATCTATACTGACCTCCATCAGCTTGCAAACTGAATATATTTTTTTTCTGCATCTACCTCTGAAAAAATATTTGGTCTTCTAGCTGTGTGTGGGACTTGTTCTATTAGTCCATCTATACTGACCTCCATCAGGTTGCAAACTGAATATAATTTTTTTCTGCATCTACCACTGAAACAATATTTGGCCTTCTAGCAGTGTGTGGGACTTGTTCTATTAGTCCATCTATACTGACCTGCATCAGGTTGCAAATTAAAAATAATTTATATCTGCATCTAGCTCTGAAAAAATATTTGGCCTTCTAGCAGTGTGTGGGACTTTCTCTATTAGTCCATCTATACTGACCTCCATCAGGTTGCAAATTCAAAATTATTTTTTGTCTGCATCTAGCTCTGAAAAAATATTTGGCCTTCTAGCAGTGTGTGGGACTTTCTCTATTAGTCGATCTATACTGACCTCCATCAGGCTGCAAATTAAAAATAATTTTTATCTGCATCTACCTCTGAAAAAATATTTGGTCTTCTAGCTGTGTGTGGGACTTGTTCTATTAGTCCATCTATACTGACCTCCATCAGGTTGCAAACTGAATATAATTTTTTTCTGCATCTATCTCTGAAAAAATATTTGGCCTTCTAGCAGTGTGTGGGACTTTCTCTATTAGTCCATCTATACTGACCTCCATCAGGTTGCAAATTAAAAATAATTTATATCTGCATCAAGCTCTGAAAAAATATTTGGCCTTCTAGCAGTGTGTGGGACTTTCTCTATTAGTCCATCTATACTGACCTCCATCAGGTTGCAAATTGAAAATAATTTATATCTGCATCTAGCTCTGAAAAAATATTTGGCCTTCTAGCAGTGTGTGGGACTTTCTCTATTAGTCCATCTATACTGACCTCCATCAGGTTGCAAATTAAAAATAATTTTTTTTCTGCATCTACCTCTGAAAAAATATTTGGGCTTCTAGCTGTGTGTGGGACTTGTTCTATTAGTCCATCTATACTGACCTCCTTCAGGTTGCAAACTGAATGAAATTTTTTTCTGCATCAAGCTCTGAAAAAATATTTGGCCTTCTAGCAGTGTGTGGGACTTGTTCTATTAGTCCACCTATACTGACCTCCATCAGGCTGCAAATTCAAAATAATTTTTTGCCTGCATCTAGCTCTGAAAAAATATTTGGCCTTCTAGCAGTGTGTGGGACTTTCTCTATTAGTCCATCTATACTGACCTCCATCAGGTTGCAAACTGAATATAATTTTTTTCTGCATCTACCTCTGAAAAAATATTTGGCCTTCTAGCTGTGTGTGGGACTTGTTCTATTAGTCCATCTATACTGACCTCCACCAGGTTGCAAATTGAATATAATTTTTTTCTGCATCTAACCCAGATGATAATTTTGGCCTAATACCACAGTTTGGCCACTCAGCTCTGCTCGGTTCCCATCCATTGTTTTTTTGTGCAAACAACTCCAAAGTTGTGAATTAGTTAACCACCAAAATGAGTGGAAAAAGGCCTGCTGCTGGTGGAAAGGGGAATAGGAGTGTTGGGAAGGGGAAAAACGATTGTGTCCTTGGGATAGGTGTTAAAGCAACAGTAACATCTGCAGAAGAAAGACCATCTTCCAGCCAAACTAAAATGTCAACTTCTTTTAGCGGACAATGTGATAAGATCCCTTTCTTACGGCCACGCCAATCGCTACAAATTCCAGATGAGGCGCAAAAACAGCAGGTGCTTCAACGGATATCAAGTGCTCCTTTAAGTGGGCTCTCCTCCACATCAACTTCAACATCACAAATACTCCAGTCCTCAAAGGTGTCACCCCAATCGCACTTGCTTCCTCACAGCTCCCAAATCTCCAGCTGCCCGTCTGAGTATGAGGTAGAACAGATGGTTGAGTCTGCAGAGCTGTTTACTCATACTATAGCCTGGGAATCAGAGGTCGACTCCAGCGCTTCTGTGAATCCAGACGAGGAAATGATCTGCACTGATGCCCAGAATCTTTATGAGTCGGATCCAGGACCAGACGCAGAAGGTTCTGACCATAATGTAGACCCTCATTCCCAAACTGTAACTCCTGTTGGTGGAGACAATGAGGAAGACGATGATGAGACTCAAATACCTGATTGGAGCGACAACTTTAGTTTTTTGTCAGGGCAGGAACAGGTTGGCTCTGAGGACGACGGGTGTGATAACGCACAGGGTGATGATGATGAGGTTGGAGATCCCACTTACTGTCAACCCACAGTCAGCCAAGAGATGAGGTCAGCAGAGGAGGTGGAGGAAGATGCTAGTGACGACGAGGTCAGGTTGTGCCTTCCTGGACAGAGACGTAGTACTGGAAGCACGTCAACAACTGCATTCTCAAACACAACTCTGCCTCTCACCACAAGTCGTGGTGGCTCTTCAGGTCGCATGGGTGCTAAGCCTTGCATAGCCTGGGCATTTTTTCAGATCGATAAAGATGACCCAACTCGTATTATCGGTAACATTTGTCAGCAAAAGCTAAGTAGAGGCCAAAAAATACATAGTTTGAGTACTTCATGCATGAACCGGCACATGGACATGAAGCATAAGTTGCAGTGGGAAGCTCAGTGTACTACAATGCGGCCTAGCCGGCCGGGCCAACCACCGTCTGCCATATCTTGTGCATCCGCGGCCTCTCCATCCTCTGTGACTGGGGGGACAGCAGTCACACCTGTTTTGGGGCGCAGACCTGCCACCTCTTTACCCGCAACAGCCAGCGTGATTGACAGGTCATCATCTTCTTTGGAGGTGGTAACACCAGCTGGTGTTGAGCGCTGTCCGACATCGATAGCACCACCTTTGGATCAAGGCAACCTAACATGTCCGCCTGCATCTTCCTCACAGACTGGCAGTTTGCCGGGGACACCCTTATCATCCCCGTCTAAGCACAATAGCCAGCCCTCGGTCCCTCAGATGTGGACAAGTAAAAGACCATTTCCTCCTAGCCATGAGAAAGCTAACAGGTTGAATTTCACCATCTGCAAGCTCTTGGCTACAGAAATGCTGCCTTTCCGCCTGGTGGACACAGAGGATTTTCGAGACCTTATGTCCGTCGCAGTGCCCCAGTACCAGATGCCCAGTCGGCACTACTTCTCAAAGAAAGGTGTGCCTGCGCTCCACCAGCATGTCGCACACAACATCACCGCTTCTTTGAGAAACTCTGTGTGTGACAGGGTGCATTTCACCACAGACACTTGGACGAGTAGGCATGGACAGGGGCGTTACATGTCACTGACTGGGCACTGGGTAACTATGGTGACAGCAGGACAAGGGGCTGCTGTCCAAGTCTTGCCGTCCCCACGAGTTGTGCGTCAATCCTCTTTATGTCAAAGTTCCTCCACTGCTTCTGCCTCCTCAACCTCCTCTCGGTCTTCCACCTGCACCCAAAGCCTGTCTGGTCATGCCACAAGCTTTCTAACTGCGCAGAAGGGATCCTGCACACCTCCTTACTATGCTGGCAGTAGGGCTCAACGTCATCAGGCGGTTTTTACTTTGAAATGTCTGGGAAATGTGAGTCACACAGCTGAGGAGTTGTGGTCAGCTCTGGAGAACCAATTTCATGAATGGTTGTCTCCACTGGACCTGAAACCAGGGAAGGCCGTGTGCGTCAATGCTGCAAACCTGGGTGCGGCCCTTCGCCGGGGCAATGTCACACACGTGCCTTGTATGGCTCACGTGTTGAACCTGGTTGTCCAGCAATTTTTAGCCCACTATCCCAGACTAGATGGCCTTCTGCAGAGGGCACGGTCGCTGTGTGCTCACTTCTGCCGTTCGCATCCCGCAGCTCAGCGACTTACATCTCTACAGAAGTCGTTGGGCCTGCCACTTCACCGGCTAAAATGCGATGTGCCTACCGGGTGGAATTCAACTTTGCACATGTTGCAGCGACTGTGGCAGCACCGACAAGCCCTGGTGCAATACGTTCTGACGTATAGCCTGGGCCAACGAGATCCAGAGGTGGGGCAAATCACGCTGGAGGAGTGGTTTCAGATCAGGGACCTATGCACCCTTCTGCACAGTTTTGAAATGGCGACGAAGATGTTTAGTGCTGACAATGCCATTATCAGCATGACTATTCCGGTGATTTACATGCTGGAGCACATGTTAAACAGAATTCGGAGTCAGGTGGTGGCACAAGAGGAGGTGGAGGAAGTAGAGGAGAAGGAGTTGTATGCGGAAGGGCTAACATCTGCAAGGTCCAGACTGTCGGCAGCACCAAGGTGGCAGGCATGTGAGGGTGAGGGAGATGGTTTTACCAGGGCGCATGGTAGCAGCCAAACTAGTGAGGAAGGTGCAGGAGCCCAGGAAGAAGTGGAGGATGAACTGATGGAAGACTCATCAGATGAGGGAGACCTTGATCATATTTCTGTTGTGCGAGGTTGGGGGGAGAGGGCAGAGGAAGGAAGCATGATTGTTACCTCGCCACCAACACAACAGGGACTTGGTGCTCCTGGATGCGCAACACACATGAGTGCCTTCTTGCTGCACTAACTGCAACATGACCCTCGAATTGTGAGAATTAGAAATAATCCTGACTACTGGGTTGCCACACTGTTAGATCCCCGGTACAAAAGTAAATTTGCAGAAATTATTCCTGCCATAGAAAGGGATGCACGCATGCAGGAGTATCAGCAGAGACTGTTGCAGAATCTTACATGTGCTTTTCCACAAAACACCAGTGGTGCACGTAGTGAATCTCACAGTTCCAACTTGCCAACCGTGGGACCGTCAAGTGTTCAGCACTCAAACCGTAACAGAACCACAGTATCTGCTGGTAACATAAATTTTGCGGAATCATTTCACCACTTTTTTAGCCCATCCTTTGCAAGGCCACAGGAGACAAGAAGTCTGACACATAGTCAACGCCTAGAGACGATGGTACAGGAGTATCTCCAAGTAAACATTGAAGCCATGACTGTGTCACTGGACCCTTTCTCTTTTTGGGCTTCCAATCTGGATAAATGGCCGGAGCTAGCCACTTACGCCTTGGAGATCTTGTCATGCCCCGCAGCCAGCGTTCTGTCTGAACGTGTGTTCAGCGCTGCTGGTGGTGTGCTGACAGATAAGCGCACGCGGCTCTCCACTGATAATGTAGACAGACTCACGTTCATAAAGATGAACAAATCATGGATCCGAACCGACTTTTCTACCCCTGTGTCATCCTGGGGAGAGTAAAAGATTGATGATTGGTTAAAATCACCCTACCAACCGTTTTAAGCTTTCAAATTACTAATCATGTTTATCTGTATCTTGGCTGGAAAATAATTTGGGCTTTGTAGCAGTGTGCAGCACTGATTCTATTAGGCCATCTATAATAAGCTCCACCAGATTTAAAATTACTAATCATGTTCATCTGTATCTTGACTGGAAAATAATTTGGGCTTTGTAGCAGTGTGCAGCACTGATCCTATTAGGCCATCTATACTAAGCTCCACCAGATTTAAAATTGATAATAATTTTTAGCTGCATCTAGCCCGGAAAATAATATTGGGGCTCCGAGATGCGCAAGACACATAAGTGCCTTCTTGCTGCATTACCTGCAACATGACCCTCATATTGTCAGAATTCGAAGTTATCATGACTACTGGGTTGCCACACTCTTAGATCCCCCAAACTTTTCGATCAACCTTTTCATTTTAATAAAGACCAAAAAAAGGTCATTTTTGAAATTATAAGCATTAGCAGGTTATTAGAAACTAAAATCAAACAGTTTTCAACTCAAAACTTTATTCTAGGTGATGTTACATTTTCACATAGGACCCCTTGTTCGAAAGGAGCTTCTGAACTCTCTCGTCCATTGAATTTGTCAGGTTTTGGATGGTTTCTGCTTCAATTGTTTTGCATGAGGACAGAATACCCTCCCAGAGCTGTTGCTTAGATGTGAACTGCCTCCCGCCATCATAGACACTCCTTTTGATTATGCTCCAGAGGTTCTGAATGGGGTAGAGGTCAGGGGAGCAAGGGGGTCACACCATAAGTTTGTCCCCTTTTATGCCCATATCAGCCAGAGATGCAGATGTTTTATGTGCAGCATGAGATGGTGCATTATCATGCAAAAAAATGATCTTGCTTTGAAATACATGGTTCTTCTTCTTGAACCATGGCAGGAAGTGCTGTTTGAGAAAATCCACATACATTATGGAGTTCATCTTTAGCGCCTTCAGGGATCCTAAAGGGGCCAACAATCTCTCTCCCCATGATTCCAGCCCAAAACATTACTCCACCTCCTCCTTGTTGGCGCTGTAGCCATGTTTGCGTGGGGTGTCCATCAACCAGCCATCCTCCACTCCATCCAACTGGACCATCGAGCGCTGCACGGCACTCATCCATGAACAAAACAGTTTTGAAATCAGTCTTCATGTAATGTTTGGCCCACTGGAGCCGTTTCTGCTTGTGTGAAGTGGATAGAGGAGGTCGACAGGATGGCGTATGCACAGCTGCAAACCTCTGAAGGACCCTGCATCTTGTTGTTCGGGGGACGTTGGAGGCACCAGCAGCTTCAAAAACTTGTCTGCTGCTATGACAAGGCTTTTTTGCCGCTGCTCTTTTAACCTGACGTAATTGCCTGTAGGAAAGAGTCCTCAATTTGCCCTTATCAGCACGCACACGTGTGTACTGTGAATCAGCTACATACTTCTTGACTGCCAAGACACTTCATCCTGATCATCGCACAATGTTGATTGTAGTCATGCCTTGACCTAAACACTCCACAATTTGTTGCTTGCTTCTCAGCAGCCGACACATCCTTTTTCTTTCCCATTTTGGCAGAAAATGTAGGCTGCTTAATAATGTGAGACAGCCTTCTTAAGTAGTCTTGCCTTTCATTGGACACACCTGCCAAACTAATTAGCCCAGGTGTCTGCAATTGCTTACAGTGATATAAAGAGCCCTGACACACATCACCATCAATGAGTTTAACTGACCAACAAATTCTTCCCTTATCACTCCTAAACACTTTTTGCATAATAATTTGGAACACAGTGTACATGTGCTTTTCCACAAAACACCAGTGGTTCACGTAGTGAATCTTACAGTTCTAACTGGCCAACCGTGGTCTGTATGGAGTTGTTCAATAAAGGGCCCAAAATTAAGATAACATAGATGGGAGAGGTCTCTATGAATAGGAATTCCTAAGTATTTGATACCCTGTGAGGGCCAGGCAAAGGGAAAGTTGGACTGGATGGAATCCTATATGGATTTGGGGAGGGAGACATCGAGGGCCTCAGACTTCGCTGCATTGATTTTAAAATTTGACCATGTAACAAAGTGATCTATTTCAGCCATAACAGCATGGATGGATATATGTGATTGAGTGATATATACTAGGACATCATCAGCAAATAGAGAGCACTTGTACTCGGTGCCTCCCACCTCAATCCACCTAATATTGGGGTTATGGCGAATTGATGAGAGCAGGTGCTCCGTCACTAGGATGTATAAGAGAGGGGACAGAGAACATCCCTGCCTTGTCCTATTGGTGATTGTGAAAGGTGATGAAAATGTTCTGACGTGCCCCCTGGGCCTTGGGACACCCGGAGCCGGACCCTTTTTGGTGGATGCTGGTGGTTGTAGTCTCCGTGGCGGCGACCCGGTTCCGTGGCTCAGGGTGGTCAAACCAATGGCGGAACTATTTATGTGGTTTTGATGTTTAAATGTCCGACTACGCCACCCTTGGATTGCGGTCAGAGTGAACCGCCGCTGCAGGGCAGACCGCTGAGGCTGATGTTGTGGGTGCAGCAGAGCGTAGCACAACTCCCCACGGGAGGAGTATAGCCTCAGGGCAGTGTATGCGGAGGATGGGGGTGATGGTGCAGGGCAGCAGCAGTAACGACACGGAGTCAGTGATGCAGTCCAGGGCCTTTACTCACAGTTCTTATTATCCATACCACGTCTGCAGGTAACGGCTGCCCACGTCGTACTGTGCTCACCAGGTGAGGGGCTCAGACAACTCCCAGATAACCTTGGAGCGCTTCACAGGACCCCCTTTGTGTGCCCTTTGTCTGGCCTTTCTTACCAACCCTTCTGTCCGGCTGCCTCGGGCCTCCTCTTGGTAAACTTGGCGCCAGTTTCCCTGACCCTATGTGGTGCCTTCCTAGCGGGCGTAGCGAGGGGCTGCGCCACATAAAATGCCACAGCCTCCGGTTTCTAGCTGAGGGTCGTTTCCTGCCTCCACTAGTTTCGGGGACCGGTCTCCCCCTTTGCCCTCACCCCTCCACGCAGGTGGATTCGGGCGTGCGGTGGCGACTCGCCCGTCCGCACCCCTGGGATCCCTTCATTCCTCGTTCCTGGAGCCTTCTCCGCTCCTCTTCCTTCCTTCTCCCTCTTCCAGGCCTGGGCCTCTGTTACTGGGCCCGCCTCCGGAGCAGAGCTCATGCAGAGCCCCTTCTCCCTGCCACTTCTGCTCAGACTTCTCTGCACTGAACTAAGATGGTGCCCACCTTTTATACTCCCTTCTCAATGCACCCAGGAACTGCTTCCTTCCTGCTCCTGCACTACAGGGTTCCCCTTCCTCAGTGTTCCTTCCCCCCACTCCAGCCAGTGACAGGGACTGTCGTGCCCATCTCAGAGGCATATTGGTCGCCCTGCCCCACGGCAATGTGGTGTAATGCATGCAGGTGTCGGGTCCTGATCCACACTCCATCCTTACCTGAGAGTGAGATATCACACCTCTGGGTGAGGTGCAATACCTCTGTAGCAACCGAGCCCTCAGGGTGCTACAGTTCCATTTATCTTCAGCCTAGGTGACGTATTGCGATACAGGGCCGTGATTTTGGCTATAAAAGGGTCCCCTAGACGCCTACCCCAAGCTTTTTAAGAGAATCATATATGGCGTGCCAGGAGACTCTATGGAATGCTTTCTCAGCATCCAACGAGAGTATCTAAATACAAATTTTTAACTGCATCTAGCCCAGGAAATACTTTGTGCCTAGTAGCAGTGTCTGCTAGTCAGCGGATTATCCCGGCTGTTAAGCAAGCTACACCACCTGTAGTTTGGACACTTAATTTTTTCAAAGTAAATGCTTCGGGAGCACGGGATACTCAGTGAAGAGCATCAGGAGGCACCCCAAGGCATAGGGGCTGGGACTGGCAATAGGATGCCTTGCGGTGGACAGCCAAGCTCGATCCTTATAAAAGCTTTTGAACTGCAGCAGCTTTAGTGGACGCTACTGGAGCTGGAATTACGCGGCTGCTGGCATGAGACTTGCCCTCCAATAGATCCTTGTAAATGGATTTAAAGTGTATTCATTCAAATTAGAGAGACAATTTAAATTAAAAAGCTTAGAGCTGCCTCCACCACAGGGGGGCTCGCTCGACCCACCAGCGGACAGGCACCAGTATTGGGAGAGGGGGGCTGGCCGTCAGGGTTCACCGCGGCTCTGGCACAAACCCGGCGACATGGAGGTGGCACGGGCAGGAGCGGACTGAACGTGTCGGCTTCTCACTTTTTGGATTTTAGAAGGGCATGACATGCCTATATCTGTGTCTCCCCCTCCTTTTACTCCACCTCTTTTCTTTTCGCATGACTATATGTACTTGTCACTTTTCCATGTGTTAGTTGTGTCTTCTAAGCAGTTTATCAGCTTTTGGACACCTTTGAAGGTGTTTTCTATGTGTTTCTAAGTGTTTTTGTTTGCCTGCCATTGGTTTTAACGGTGTTTGAAGGTGTTCGACGAACAGTTCGACGAACAGTTCGGCGAACACACGGGTGTTCGACGAACCGAACCGAAACTCGAACACTACGGGGGTGGCTCAACACTACTTGTTACTTAGTCGTTTTTTGCCAATTTTCTGACTTTTTTGAAAATTTCACTTTTTTGTGAAAATATCCGCTAAATGAGGGAATACTATGTCAGAGGGCATCTCGGGAGGGTTTGAAATATGTGGGTAAAACATATATCCCATGGGGGAAATTGAAAAAAAGTTGAAAAAAATTTTTTGGGGAACTTACAAAATTTTCCAGATAGTGTCAGACTTCAAGAGAGGGGGAAATGTCACTGAGCTCATCCGATTTCAGTTCCAGAGCGATTCGTCCAATGAGTCCTTCATACTTAGTTGTTGATTGCCAATTTTCGGACTTTTTTGAAAATTTCACTTTTTTGTGAAAATATCCGCTCAATGAGGGAATACTATGTCAGAGGGCATCCCGGGAGGGTTTGAAATATGTGGGTAAAACATATATCTCACGGCTGGGAAATTGAAAAAAAGTTGAAAAAAAATAATTTTTGGACTTAGAAAATTTTCCAGCTTGAGCAAGACTTCCAGAGAGGGGGAAATGTCAGTGAGCGCATCCAATTTTAGTTCCAGAGCGATTCGTCCGATGAGTCCTTGATATTTAGTCGTTTTTTGCCAATTTTCTGACTTTTTTGAAAATTTCACTTGTTTGTGAAAATATCCGCTAAATGAGGGAAAACTATGTCAGAGGGTTTCCCGGGAGGGTTTGAAATGTGTGGGTAAAATATATATCCCACGGGGGGAAATTGCAAAAAAGTTGAAAAAAAAAAATTTTTTTAACTTAGAAAATTTTCCAGCTTGTGTCAGACTTCCAGAGAGGAGGAAATGTCAGTGAGCGCTTCCAATTTCAGTTCCAGAGCGATTCGGCCGATTAGTACTTGATACTTAGTAGTTTTTTGCCAATTTTCTGTCTTTTTTGAAAATTTCACTTTTTTGTGAAAATATCCGCTAAATGAGGGAATACTATGTTAGAGGGCATCCCAAGAGGGTTCCAAATGTGTGGGTAAATATACATCCTACGGGGGGGAATTGAAAAAAAGTTGAAAAAATAATTTTTTTTGGACTTAGAAAATTTTCTGGCTTGTGTCAGACTTCCAGAGAGGGGGAAATGTCAGTGAGCGTGTCCGATTTCAGTTCCAGAGCGATTCTTCTATTGAGTCCTTGGTACTTAGTTGTTTTTTGCCAATTTTCTGACTTTTTTGAAAATTTCACTTTTTTGTGAAAATATCCGCTAAATGAGGGAATACTATGTTAGAGGGCATCTCGGGAGGGTTCCAAATGTGTGGGTAAAATATATATCCCACGGGGGGGAAATTGAAAAAAAGTTGAAAAAAATTTTTCTTTGAACTTAGAAAATTTTACAACTTGTGTCAGACTTCCAGAGAGGGGGAAATATCAGTGAGCATGTCCGTTTTCAGTTCCAGAGCGATTGGTCGGATGAGTCCTTGATACTCAGTCATTTTTTGCCAATTTTCTGACTTTTTTGAAAATTTCACTTTTTTGTGAAAATATCAGCTAAATGAGGGAATACAATATTAGAGGGTATCCAAGGAGGGTTCCAAATGTGTGGGTAAAATATATATCCCACGGGGGAAATTGGAGAAAAAGTTGAAAAAATTTTTTTTGGGGAACTTAGAAAATTTTCCAGCTTGTGTCAGACTTCCAGAGACAGGGAAATATCAGTGAGCGCGTCCGATTTCAGTTCCAGAGCGATTCGTCGGATGAGTCCTTGATACTCAGTCATTTTTTGCCAATTTTCTGACTTTTTTGAAAATTTCACTTTTTTGTGAAAATATCCGCTAAATGAGGGAATACTATGTTAGAGGGAATCCCAGGAGGTTCCAAATGTGTGGGTAAAATATATATCCCACGGGGAGAAATTGAAAAAAATTTGAAAAAAATTTTTTTTTTAACTTAGAAAATTTTCCAGCTTGTGCAAGACTTCCCGAGTGGGGGAAATGTCAGTGAGCGCGTCCGATTTCACTTCCAGAATGATTCGTCCGATGAGTCCTTAATACTTAGTCGTTTTTTGCCAATTATCTGACTTTTTTGAAAATTTCACTTTTTTGTGAAAATATCCGCTAAATGAGGGAATACTATGTTAGAGGGCATCCCACGAGTATTCCAAATGTGTGGGTAAAATATATATCCCACGGGGGGGGAATTGAAAAAAGTTGAAAAAATTTTTTTTTTGAACTTAGAAAATTTTACAGCTTTTGTCAGACTTCCAGAGAGGGGGAAATATCAGTGAGCGTGTCCGTTTTCAGTTCCAGAGCGATTCGTCTGATGAGTCTTTGATACTTATTTGTTTTTTGCCAATTTTCTGACTTTTTTGAAAATTTCACTTTTTTGTGAAAATATCTGCTAAATGAGGGAATACTATGTTAGAGAGCATCCCAGGAGGGTTCCAAATGTGTGGGTAAATTATATATCCCACGGGGGGAAATTGGAAAAAAAGTTGAAAAAAATTTTTTTTTGGAACTTAGGAAATTTTCCAGCTTGTGTCAGTCTTCCAGAGACGGGGAGATGTCAGTGAGCGCGTCCTATTTCGGTTCCAGAGTGTTTCGTCAGTTGAGTCCTTAATACTTGTCTGTTTTTGCCAATTATCTGACTTTTTTGAAAATTTCACTTTTTTGTGAAAATATCCGCTAAATGAGGGAATACTATGTTACAGGGCATCCCAGGAGAATTCCAAATGTGTGTGTAAAATATATATCCCACAGGGGGGAAATTGAAAAAAAGTAGAAAAAAAAATATTTGAACTTAGAAAATTTTCCAGCATGTGTCAGACTTCCAGAGAGGGGTAAATGTCAGTGAGCGCGTCCGATTTCACTTCCAGAACGATTGGTCCGATGAGTCCTTGATACTTAGATATCTTTTGTCAACTTTCTGACTTTTTTGAAAATGTCACTTTTTTGTGAAAATATCCGCTAAATGAGGGAATACTATGTTAGAGGGCATCCCAGGATTGTTCCAAATGTGTGGGTAAATATATATCCCACGGGGGGAATTGAAAAAAAGTTGAAAACATTTTTTTTTGAACTTCGAAAATTTTCCAGCTTGTGTCAGACTTCCAGAGACGGGGAAATGTCAGTGAGCGCGTCCGATTTCAGTTCCAGAGCGATTCGTCCGATGAGTCCTTGTTACTTAGTAGTTTTTTGCCAATTTTCAAACTTTTTTGAAAATTTCAATTTTTGTGAAAATATCCGCTAAATGAGGGAATACTATGTCAGAGGGCATCCCGGGAGGGTTTGAAATATTTGGGTAAAACACATATACCACGGGGGGGGAATTGAAAAAAGGTTGAAAAAAAAATTTTGGGGCTTAGAAAATTTTCCAGCTTGTGTCAGACTTCCAAAGAGGGGGAAATGTCAGTGAGCACGTCCGATTTTAGTTTCAGAGAAATTCGTCTGATGAGTCCTTGATACTTAGTAGTTTTTTGCCAATTTTCTGACTTTTTTGAAAATTTCCCTTTTTTTTGAAAATATCTGCTAAATGAGGGATACTATGTTAGAGAGCATCACAGGAGGGTTCCAAATGTGTGGGTAAAATATATATCCCACGGGGGGGAAATTGAAAAAAAGTTGAAAAAAATTTTTTTTTGAACTTAGAAAATTTTACAGCTTGTGTCAGACTTTTAGAGAGGGGGAAATATCAGTGAGCGTGTCCATTTTCAGTTCCACGGTGATTCGTCCGATGAGTCCTTGATACTTAGTGGTTTTTTGCCAATTTTCTGACATTTTTGAAAATTTCCCTTTTTTGTGAAAATATCCACTAAATGAGGGAATACTATGTTAGAGGGCATCCCAGGAGGGTTCCAAATGTTTGGGTAAAATATATATCCCACGGGGGGAAATTGCAAAAAAGTTGAAAAAAATTTTTTTTTTAAACTTAGAAAATTTTCCAGCTTGTGTCAGACTTCCAGAGAGGGGGAAATGTCAGTGAGCTCATCCGATTTCAGTTCCAGAGCGATTCCTCCGATAGATCTTTGATACTTAGTCGTTTTTTGCCAATTTTCTGTCTTTTTTGAAAATTTCACTTTTTTGTGAAAATATCCGCTAAATGAGGGAATACTATGTCAGAGGGCATCCCGGGAGGGTTTGAAATATGTGGGTAAAACATATATCCCACAGGAGAAATTGAAAAAAAGTTGAAAAAAATTTTTTTGGGAACTTAGAAAATTTTCCACCTTGTGTCATTTTTCAAGAAATCGGGAAATGTCAGTGAGCGCATCCGATTTTAGTTCCAGAGCGGATCGTCCGATGAGTCCTTGATACTTAGTCTTTTTTGCCAATTTTCTGACTTTTTTGAAAATTTCACTTTTTTTTTTAAAATATCCGCTAAATGAGGGAATACTATGTTAGAGGGCATCCCAGGAGGGTTCCAAATGTATGAGTAAACTAAATATCAGATGGTAAACTGAAAAAAAGTTGAAAAATTTTTTTTTTTAAACTTATAAAATTTTCCGGCTTGTGTCATACTTCCAAACAGGGGGAAATGTCAGTGAGCGTGTCCGGTTTCAGTTCCAAAGCGATTTGTCCAATGAGTCCTTGATACTTAGTTGTTTTTTGCCAATTTTCTGAATTTTTTGAAAATTTCACTTTTTTGTGAAAATATCCGCTAAATGAGAGAATACTATGTCAGAGGGCATCCCGGGAGGCTTTGAAATATGTGGGTAAAACACATATCCCACGGGGGGGAAATTGAAAAAAAGTAGAAAAAAAAATTTTTGGACATAGAAAATTTTCCAGCTTGTGTCAGACTTCCAGAGAGGGGGAAATGTCAGTGAGCGCATCCGATTTTAGTTCCAGAGCGGTTCGTCCGATGAGTCCTTGATACTTAGTCGTTTTTTGCCAATTTTCTGACTTTTTTGAAAATTTCACTTTTTTTTTTAAAATATCCGCTAAATGAGGGAATACTATGTTAGAGGGCATCTCAGGAGGGTTCTAAATGTGTGAGTGAAATATATATCCCATTGGGGGGAAATTGAAAAAAAGTTGAAAAAAAAAATTTTGAACTTAGAAAATTTTCCAGCATGTGTCAGACTTCCAGAGAGGGGTAAATGTCAGTGAGCGCGTCCGATTTCACTTCCAGAACGATTGGTCCGAAGAGTCCTTGATACTTAGATGTCTTTTGTCAATTTTCTGACTTTTTTGAAAATGTCACTTTTTTGTGAAAATATCCGCTAAATGAGGGAATACTATGTTAGAGGGCATCCCAGGATTGTTCCAAATGTGTGGGTAAATATATATCCCACGAGGGGGAATTGAAAAAAAGTTGAAAACATTTTTTTTTTGAACTTCGAAAATTTTCCAGCTTGTGTCAGACTTCCAGAGACGGGGAAATGTCAGTGAGCGCGTCCGATTTCAGTTCCAGAGCAATTCGTCTGATGAGTCCTTGATACTTAGTCATTTTTTCCAATTTTCTGACTTTTTTGAAAATTTCTCTTTTTTTGTGAAAATGTCTGCTAAATGAGGGAATGCTATGTTAGAGGGCATCCCAGGAGGGTTCCAAATGTGTGGGTAAAATATATATCCCACGGGGGGAAATTAGAAAAAAAGTTGAAAAAAAATTTTTTTTGGAGCTTAGAAAATTTTCCAGCTTGTGTCAGACTTCCAGAGACGGGGAAATGTCAGTGAGCGCGTCCGATTTCGGTTCCAGAGCGTTTCGTCAGATGAGTCCTTAATACTTGTCGGTTTTTGCCAATTATCTGACTTTTTTGAAAATTTCACTTTTTTGTGAAAATATCCGCTAAATGAGGGAATACTATGTTACAGGGCATCCCAGGAGTATTCCAAATGTGTGGGTAAAATATATATCCCATAGAGGGGAAATTGAAAAAAAGTAGAAAAAAAAATTATTTGAACTTAGAAAATTTTCCAGCTTGTGTCAGACTTTCAGAGAGGGGGAAATGTCAGTGAGCGTGTCCGATTTCAGTTCCATAGCGATTCGTCCATTGAGTCCTTGGTACTTAGTTGTTTTTTGCCAATTTTCTGACTTTTTTGAAAATTTCACTTTTTTTTTTAAATATCTGCTAAATGAGGGAATACTATGTTAGAGCGCATCCCAGGAGGGTTCCAAATGTGTGGGTAAAATATATATCCCACTGGGGGGGGGAATTGAAAAAAAGTTGAAAAAAATTTTTTTTTGAACTTACAAAATTTTCCAGCTTATGTCAGACTTCCAGAGACGGGGAAATGTCAGTGAGCGCGTCCGATTTCGGTTCCAGAGCGTTTAGTCAGATGAGTCCTTAATACTTGTCGGTTTTTGCCAATTATCTGACTTTTTGGAAAATTTCACTTTTTTGTGAAAATATCCGCTAAATGAGGGAATGCTATGTTACAGGGCATCCCAGGAGTATTCCAAATGTGTGGGTAAAATATATATCCCACAGGGGGGAAATTGAAAAAAGTAGAAAAAAAAATTATTTGAACTTAGAAAATTTTCCAGCTTGTGTCAGACTTCCAGAGAGGGGGAAATGTCATTGAGCGCGTCCGATTTGACTTCCAGAATGATTCGTCCGATGAGTCCTTAATACTTAGTCGTTATTTGCCAATTTTCTGACTTTTTTGAAAATTTCACTTTTTTGTGAAAATATCCGCTAAATGAGGGAATACTATGTTAGTGGGCATCCCAGGAGGGTTCCAAATGTGTGGGTAAAATATATATCCCACGGGGGGAAATTGCAAAAAAGTTGAAAACATTTTTTTTTTGAACTTAGAAAATTTTCCAGCCTGTGTCAGACTTCCAGAGAGGGGGAAATGTCAGTTAGCGCGTCCAATTTCAGTTCCAGAGCGATTCGTCCGATTGGTCCTTGATACTTAGTAGTTTTTTGCCAATTTTCTGTCTTTTTTAAAAAATTTAACTTTTTTGTGAAAATATCCGCTAAATGAGGGATTACTATGTTAGAGGGCATCCCAGGAGGGTTCCAAATGTGTGGGTAAATATATATCCCACGGGGTGGAATTGAAAAAAAGTTGAAAAATTATTTTTTTTGGACTTAGAAAATTTTCGGGCTTGTGTCAGACTTCCATAGAGGGGGAAATGTCAGTGAGCGTGTCCGATTTCAGTTCCAGAGCAATTCGTCTATTGAGTCCTTGATACTTATTTGTTTTTTGCCAATTTTCTGACTTTTTTGAAAATTTCACTTTTTTTTTAAATATCCGCAAAATGAGGGAATACTATGTTAGAGGACATCCCAGGAGGGTTCCAAATGTGTGGGTAAAATATATATCCCACGGGGGGAAATTGAAAAAAAGTTGAAAAAAAAATTTTTGGACAAAGAAAATTTTCCAGCTTGTGTCAGACTTCCAGAGAGGGGGAAATGTCAGTGAGCGCGTCCGATTTTAGTTCCAGAGCGATTCGTCTGATGAGTCCTTGATACTTAATCGTTTTTTGCCAATTTTCTGACTTTTTTGAAAATTTCACTTTATTTTTGAAAATATCTGCTAAATGAGGGAATACTATGTTAGAGCGCATCCCAGGATGGTTCCAAGTGTGTGGGTAAAATATATATCCCACGGGGGAAATTGAAAAAAAGTTGAAAAAATTTTTTTTTGGAACTTAGAAAATTTTCCAGCTTGTGTCAGACTTCCAGAGAGGGGTAACTGTCAGTGAGCGCGTCCGATTTCACTTCCAGAATGATTCGTCTGATGAGTCCTTGATACTTAGTCGTTTTTTGCCAATTTTCTGACTTTTTGAAAATTTCACTTTTTTTTTTTAAATATCTGCTAAATGAGGGAATACTATGTTAGAGCGCATCCCAGGAGGGTTGCAAATGTGTGGGTAAAATATATATCCCACAGGGGGAAATTGAAAAAAAGTTGAAAAAAATTTTTTTTTGAACTTAAAAAATTTTCCAGCTTGTGTCAGATTTCCAGAGCCAGGGAAATGTCAGTGAGCGCGTCCATTTTGGTTCCAGAGCGTTTCGCCAGATGAGTCCTTAATACTTGCCGATTTTTGCCAATTATCTGACTTTTTTGAAAATTTCACTTTTTTGTGAAAATATCCGCTAAATGAGGGAATACTATGTTAGAGGGCAACCCAGGAGGGTTCCAAATGTGTGGGTAAATATATATCCCACGGGGGGGAAATTGAAAAAAAGTTGAAAAAATTATTTTTTTTGGACTTAGAAAATTTTCTGGCTTGTGTCATACTTCCATAGAGGGGGAAATGTCAGTGAGCGTGCCCGATTTCAGTTCCAGAGCGATTTGTCCATTGAGTCCTTGGTACTTAGCTGTTTTTTGCCAATTTTCTGACTTTTTTGAAAATTTCACTTTTTTTGGAAAATATCCGCAAAATGAGGGAATACTATGTTAGAGGGCATTCCAGGAGGGTTCCAAATGTGTGGGTAAAATATATATCCCAGGGGGAAATTGAAAAAAGTTGAAAAAAAAAATTTTTGGACAAAGAAAATTTTTCAGCTTCTGTCAGACTTCCAGAGAGGGGGAAATGTCAGTGAGCGCGACCGATTTTAGTTCCAGAGCGATCCGTCCGATGAGTCCTTGATACTTAGTCGTTTTTTGCCATATTTCTGACTTTTTTGAAAATTTCACTTTTTTGTGAAAATATCCGCTAAATGAGGGAATACTATGTCAGAGGGCATACCGGGAGGGTTTGAAATATGTGGGTAAAACATATATCCCACGGGGGAAATTGAAAAAAAGTTGAAAAAAATTTTTTTTGGAACTTAGAAAATTTTCCACCTTGTGTCAGACTTCAAGAGAGGGGGAAATGTCAGTGAGTGCATCCGATTTTAGTTCCAGAGCGGTTCGTCCGATGAGTCCTTGATACTTAGTCGTTTTTTGCCAATTTTCTGACTTTTTTGAAAATTTCACTTTTTTTTTTTAAATATCCGCTAAATGAGGGAATACTATGTTAGAGGGCATCCCAGGAGGGTTCCAAATGTGTGAGTAAAAGAAATATCAGATGGTAAATTGAAAAAAAGTTGAAATTTTTTGTTTTTTAAACTTAGAAAATTTTCCGGCTTATGTCATACTTCCAAACACGGGGAAATGTCAGTGAGCGTGTCCGGTTTCAGTTCCAGAGCGATTTGTCCAATGAGTCCTTGATACATAGTTGTTTTTTGCCAATTTTCTGACTTTTTTGAAAATTTCACTTTTTGTGAAAATATTCGCTAATTGAGGGAATACTATGTTAGAGGGCATTCCAGGAGGGTTCCAAATGTGTGGGTAAAATATATATCTCATGGGGGGAAATTGAAAAAAAACATTTTTGGACAAAGAAAATTTTTCAGCTTGTGTCAGACTGCCAGAGGGGGGGAAATGTCAGTGAGCGCGTCCGATTTTAGTTCCAGAGCGATTCGTCCGAGGAGTCCTTGATACTTAGTCGTTTTTTGCTAATTTTCTGTCTTTTTTGAAAATTTCACTTTTTTGTGAAAATATCCACTAAATGAGGGAATACTATGTTAGAGGGCATCCCAGGAGGGTTCCAGATGTGTGGGTAAAATATATATCCCACGGGGGGAAATTGCAAAAAAGTTTAAAAAATTTTTTTTTTTGAACTAAGAAAATTTTCCAGCTTGTGTCAGACTTCCAGAGAGGGGGAAATGTCAGTGAGCGCGTCCAATTTCAGTTCCAGAGCGATTCGTCCGAATAGTCCTTGATACTTGGTCGTTTTTTGCCAATTTACTGTCTTTTTTGAAAATTTCACTTTTTTTTTGAAAAGATCTGCTAAATGAGGGAATACTATGTTAGAGGGAATACCAGGAGGGTTCCAAATGTGTGGAGGATCCCAGGAATATTCCAAATGTGTGGATAAAATAAATATCCCACAGGGGGGGAATTGAAAAAAAGTTGAAAAAAAAATTATTTGAACTTCGAAAATTTTCCAGCTTGTGTCAGGCTTCCAGAGAGGGGGAAATGTGAATGAGCGCATCAGATTTCAGTTCCAGAGCGATTCGTCCGATGAGTCCTTGAGACTTAGTTGTTTTTTGCCAATTTTCTGACTTTTTTGAAAATTTCACTTTTTTGTGAAAATATCTGCTAAATGAGGGAATACTATATTAGAGGGTATCGCAGGAGGCTTCCAAATGTGTGGGTAAAATATATATCCCACGCGGGGAAATTGGATAAAAAGTAAAAAAAAAATTTTTTTTTTGAACTTAGAAAATTTTCCAGCTTCTGTCAGACTTCCTTAGACGGGGAAAAGTCAGTGAGCGCGTCCGATTTCGGTTCCAGAGCGTTTTGTCCGATGAGTCCTTAATACTTAGTCGGTTTTTGCCAATTATCTGACTTTTTTGAAAATTTCACTTTTTTGTGAAAATAGCCGCTAAATGAGGGAATACTATGTTAGAGGGCATCCCAGGAGTATTCCAAATGTGTGGGTAAAATATATATCCCACAGGGGGAAATTGAAAAAAAGTTGAAAAAAAAAATTATTTGAACTTAGAAAACTTTCCAGCTTGTGTCAGATTTGCAGAGAGGGGTAAATGTCAGTGAACGTGTCCGATTTCAGTTCCAGAGTGATTCGTCCGATGAGTCCTTGACACTTAGTTGTTTTTTGCAAATTTTCTGACTTTTTTGAAAATTTCACTTTTTTGTGAAAATATCCGCTAAATGAGGGAATACTATATTAGAGGGTATCGCAGGAGGCTTCCAAATGTGTCGGTAAAATATATATCCCACGGTAGGAAATTGGATAAAAAGTTAAAAAAAAATTTTTTTTTGAACTTAGAAAATTTTCCAGCTTCTGTCAGACTTCCATAGACGGGGAGAAGTCAGTGAGCGCGTCCGATTTCGGTTCGAGAGCGTTTCGTCCGATGAGTCCTTAATACTTAGTCGGTTTTTTGCCAATTATCTGAATTTTTTGAAAATTTCACTTTTTTGTGAAAATATCCGCTAAATGAGGGAATACTATGTTAGAGGACATCCCAGGAGTATTCCAAATGTTTGGATAAAATATATATCTCACGGGGGGAAATTGAAAAAAAGTTGAAAAAAAAAATTTTTGGACAAAGAAAATTTTTCAGCTTGTGTCAGACTGCCAGAGGGGGGGGGGGAAATGTCAGTGAGCGCATCCGATTTTAGTTCCAGAGCGATTCGTCCAAGGAGTCCTTGATACTTAGTCGTTTTTTGCTAATTTTCTGTCTTCTTTGAAAATTTCACTTTTTTGTGAAAATATCCGCTAAATGAGGGAATACTATGTTAGAGGGCATCCCAGGAGGGTTCCATATGTGTGGGTAAAATATATATCCCACGGGAGAAATTGAAAAAAAGTTTCAAAAAAATTTTTTTTGAACTTAGAAAATTTTCCAGCTTGTGCAAGACTTCCCGATAAGGGGAAATGTCAGTGAGCGTGTCCGATTTGACTTCCAGAATGATTCGTCCGATGAGTCCTTAATACTTAGTCGTTATTTGCCAATTTTCTGACTTTTTTGAAAATTTCACTTTTTTGTGAAAATATCCGCTAAATGAGGGAATACTATGTTAGTGGGCATCCCAGGAGGGTTCCAAATGTGTGGGTAAAATATATATCCCACGGGGGGAAATTGCAAAAAAGTTGAAAACATTTTTTTTTTGAACTTAGAAAATTTTCCAGCTTGTGTCAGACTTCCAAAGAGGGGGGAATGTCAGTGAGCGCGTCCGATTTTAGTTCCAGAGCGATTCGTCTGATGAGTCCTTGATATTTAGTCGTTTTTTGCCAATTTTCTGACTTTTTTGAAAATTTCACTTTTTTGTGAAAATATCTGCTAAATGAGGGAATACTATGTTAGTGGGCATCCCAGGAGGGTTCCAAATGTGTGGGTAAAATATATATCCCACGGGGGGAAATTGCAAAAAAGTTGAAAACATTTTTTTTTTGAACTTAGAAAATTTTCCAGCTTCTGTCAGACTTCCTTAGACGGGGAAAAGTCAGTGAGCGCGTCCGATTTCGGTTCCAGAGCGTTTTGTCCGATGAGTCCTTAACACTTAGTCGGTTTTTGCCAATTATCTGACTTTTTTGAAAATTTCACTTTTTTGTGAAAATAGCCGCTAAATGAGGGAATACTATGTTAGAGGGCATCCCAGGAGTATTCCAAATGTGTGGGTAAAATATATATCCCACAGGGGGAAATTGAAAAAAATTTGAAAAACATTTTTTTTTTAACTTGGAAAATTTTCCAGCTTGTGTCAGACTTCCAGAGAGCGGGAAATGTCAGTGAGCGTGTCCGATTTCAGTTCCAGAGCGATTCGTCTGATGAGTGCTTGATACTTAGTCATTTTTTGCCAATTTTCTGACTTTTTTGAAAATTTCACTTTTTTGTGAAAATATCCGCTAAATGAGGGAATACTATGTTAGAGGGCATCCCAGGAGTATTCCAAATGTGTGGATAAAATAAATATCCCACAGGGGGGAAATTGAAAAAAAGTTGAAAAAAAAAATTATTTGAACTTAGAAAATTTTCCAGCTTGTGTCAGATTTCCAGAGAGGGGTAAATGTCAGTGAACGTGTCCGATTTCAGTTCCAGAGTGATTCGTCCGATGAGTCCTTGACACTTAGTTGTTTTTTGCAAATTTTCTGACTTTTTTAAAAATTTCACTTTTTTGTGAAAATATCCGCTAAATGAGGGAATACTATATTAGAGGGTATCGCAGGAGGCTTCCAAATGTGTCGGTAAAATCCCACGGGAGGAAATTGGATAAAAAGTTAAAAAAAAATTTTTTTTTGAACTTAGAAAATTTTCCAGCTTCTGTCAGACTTCCATAGACGGGGAGAAGTCAGTGAGCGCGTCCGATTTCGGTTCGAGAGTGTTTCGTCCGATGAGTCCTTAATACTTAGTCGGTTTTTTGCCAATTATCTGACTTTTTTGAAAATTTCACTTTTTTGGGAAAATATCCGCTAAATGAGGGAATACTATGTTAGAGGGCATCCCAGGAGTATTCCAAATGTTTGGATAAAATATATATCCCACAGGGGGGAAATTGAAAAAAAGTTGAAAAAAAAAATGATTTGAACTTAGAAAATTTTCCAGCTTGTGTCAGACTTCCAGAGAGTGGGAAATGTCAATGAGCGCATCCGATTTCAGTTCCAGAGCGATTCGTCCAATGAGTCCTTGATACTTAGTTGTTTTTTGGCAATTTTCTGACTTTTTAGAAAATTTCACTTTTTTGTGAAAATATCCGCTAAATGAGGGAATACTATGTTTGTGGGCATCCCAGTACGGTTCGAAATGTGTGGGTAAAATATATATCCCACGGGGGGTAAATTGAAAAAAAGTTGAAAAAAATTTTTTTTTCAACTTAGAAAATTTTACAGCTTTTGTCAGACTTCCAGAAAGGGAGAAATGTCAGAGAGCGCGTCCGATTTCAGTTCCAGAGCGATTCGTCCGATGAGTCCTTGACACTTAGTTGTTTTTAGCCAATTTTCTGACTTTTTTGAAAATTTCACTTTTTTGTGAAAATATCCGCTAAATGAGGGAATACTTTGTTAGATGGCATCCCAGGAGTATTCCAAATGTTTGGTAAAATATATATCCCACGGGGGGAAATTGAAAAAAAGTAGAAAAAAAAATTATTTGAACTTAGACAATTTTCCGGCATGTGTCAGACTTCCAGAGAGGGGTAAATGTCAGTGAGCGTGTGCGATTGCAGTTCCAGAGTGATTCGTCCGATGAGTCCTTGACACTTAGTTGTTTTTTGCCAATTTTCTGACTTTTTTGAAAATTTCACTTTTTTGTGAAAATATCCGCTAAATGAGGGAATACTATGTTAGATGGCATCCCAGGAGTATTCCAAATGTTTGGTAAAATATATATCCCACGGGGTAAATTGAAAAAAAGTAGAAAAAAAAAATATTTGAACTTAGACAATTTTCCTGCATGTGTCAGACTTCCAGAGAGGGGGAAATGTCAGTGAGCGCATCCGATTTCAGTTCCAGAGTGATTCGTCCGATGAGTCCTTGACACTTAGTTGTTTTTTGCCAATTTTCTGACTTTTTTGAAAATTTCACTTTTTTGTGAAAATATCCGCTAAATGAGGGAATACTATATTAGAGGGTATCCCAGGAGGCTTCCAAATGTGTGGGTAAAATATATATCCCACGGGGGGAAATTGGATAAAAAGTTTAAAAAAATTTTTTTTGGAACTTAGAAAATTTTCCAGCTTGTGTCAGACTTCCAGAGAGTGGGAAATGTCAATGAGCGCATCCGATTTCAGTTCCAGAGCGATTCGTCCAATGAGTTCTTGATACTTAGTCGTTTTTTTGCCAATTTACTGACTTTTTTGAAAATTTCACTTTTTTGTGAAAATATCCGCTTAATGAGGGAATACTATGTTAGAGGGCATCCCAAGAGTATTCCAAATGTGTGGGTAAAATATATATCCCACAGGGGGGAAATTGAAAAAAAGTTGAAAAAAAAAATTATTTGAACTTAGAAAATTTTCCAGCTTGTGTCAGACTTCCAGAGAGGGGTAAATGTCAGTGAGCGTGTCCGATTTCAGTTCCAGAGTGATTCGTCCGATGAGTCCTTGACAGTTAGTTGTTTTTTGCCAATTTTCTGACTTTTTTGAAAATTTCACTTTTTTGTGAAAATATCCGCTTAATGAGGGAATACTATGTTAGAGGGAATCCCAGGAGGGTTCCAAATGTGTGGGTAAAATATATATCCCACGGGGGGAAATTGAAAAAAAGTTGAAAAAAAAAATTATTTGAACTTAGAAAATTTTCCAGCTTGTGTCAGACTTCCAGAGAGGGGTAAATGTCAATGAGCGTGTCCGATTTCAGTTCCAGAGTGATTCGTCCGATGAGTCCTTGACACTTAGTTGTTTTTTGGCAATTTTCTGACTTTTTAGAAAATTTCACTTTTTTGAGAAAATATCCACTAAATGAGGGAATACTATGTTTGTGGGCATCCCAGTACGGTTCGAAATGTGTGGGTAAAATATATATCCCACGGGGGGTAAATTGAAAAAAAGTTGAAAAAAATTTTTTTTTCAACTTAGAAAATTTTACAGCTTTTGTCAGACTTCCAGAAAGGGAGAAATGTCAGAGAGCGCGTCCGATTTCAGTTCCAGAGTGATTCGTCCGATGAGTCCTTGACACTTAGTTGTTTTTTGACAATTTTCTGACTTTTTTGAAAATTTCACTTTTTTGTGAATAAACCGCTAAATGAGGGAATACTATATTAGAGGGTATCCCAGGAGGCTTCCAAATGTGTGGGTAAAATATATATCCCACGGGGGGAAATTGAAAAAAAGTTGAAAAAAAAAATTATTTGAACTTATAAAATTTTCCAGCTTGTGTCAGGCTTCCAGAGAGCGGGAAATGTCAGTGAGCGCGTCCGATTGCAGTTCCAGAGCGATTTGTCCGATGAGTCCTTGATACTTAGTCGTTCTTTTTGCCAATTTTCTGACTTTTTGAAAATTTTACTTTTTTGTGAAAATATCCGCTAAATGAGGGAATACTATGTTTGTGGGCATCCCAGTAGGGTTCCAAATGTGTGGGTAAAATATATATCCCACGGGGGGTAAATTGAAAAAAAGTTGAAAAAAATTTTTTTTTCAACTTAGAAAATTTTACAGCTTGTGTCAGACTTCCAGAAAGGGGTAAATGTCAGTGAGCGCCTCCGATTTCAGTTCCAGAGCGATTCGTCTGATAAGTCCTTGATACTTAGTTGTTTATGGGCAATTTTCTGACTTTTTTGAAAATTTCACTTTTTTGTGAAAATATCCGCTAAATGAGGGAATACTATGTTAGAGGGAATCCCAGGAGGGTTCCAAATGTGTGGGTAAAATATATATCCCACGGGGGGAAATTGAAAAAAAGTTGAAAACAAATTTTTTTTGAACTTAGAAAATTTTCCAGCTTGTGTCAGACTTCCAGAGAGCGGGAAATGTCAGTGAGCGCGTCCGATTGCAGATCCAGAGCGATTTGTCCGATGAGTCCTTGATACTTGGTCGTTTTTTTGCCAATTTTCAGACTTTTTTGAAAATTTCACTTTTTTGTGAAAATATCCGCTTAATGAGGGAATACTATGTTAGAGGGCATCCCAAGAGTATTCCAAATGTGTGGGTAAAATATATATCCCACAGGGGGGAAATTGAAAAAAGTTGAAAAAAAAATTATTTGAACTTAGAAAATTTTCCAGCTTGGGTCAGACTTCCAGAGAGGGTTAAATGTCAGTGAGCGCATCCGATTTCAGTTCCAGAGTGATTCGTCCGATGAGTCCATGACACTTAGTTGTTTTTTGCCAATTTTCTGACTTTTTTGAAAATTTCAATTTTTTGTGAAAATATCCGCTAAATGAGAGAATACTATGTTTGTGGTCATCTCAGGAGGGTTCGAAATGTGTGGGTAAAATATATATCCCACGCGGGGTAAATTGAAAAAAAAGTTGAAAAATTTTATTTTTTCAACTTAGAAAATTTTACAGCTTGTGTCAGACTTCCAGAAAGAGGGAAATGTCAGTGAGCGCGTCCGATTTCAGTTCCAGAGCGATTTGTCTGATGAGTGCTTGATACTAAGTCATTTTTTGCCAATTTTCTGACTTTTTTGAAAATTTCACTTTTTTGTGAAAAGATCCACTAAATGAGGGAAAACTATGTTAGAGGGAATCCCAGGAGGGTTCCAAATGTGTGGGCAAAATATATATCCCAAGTGGAGAAATTGAAAAAAAGTTGAAAAAGTTTTTTTTTCGAACTTAGAAAATTTTCCAGCTTGTGTCAGACTTCCAGAGAGGGGGAAATGTCAGTGAGCGTGTCCGATTTCAGTTCCAGAGTGATTCGTCCGATGAGTCCTTGACACTTATTTTAGTTTTTTTGGCAATTTTCTGACTTTTTTGAAAATGTAACTTTTTTGAGAAAATATCCACTAAATGAGGGAATACTATGTTTGTTGTCATCCCAGGAGGTTTCGAAATGTGTGGGTAAAATATATATCCCACGCGGGGTAAATTGAAAAAAGTTGAAAAAAAATTATTTTTTGAACTTAGCAAATTTTCCCGCTTGTGTCAGACTTCCAGATAGGGAGAAATGTCAGTGAGCGCGTCCGATTTCAGTTCCAGAGCGTTTCGTCCGATGAGTCCTTGATACTTAGTCGTTTTTTTGCCAATTATCTGACTTTTTTGAAAGTTTCACTTTTTTGTGAAAATATCAACTAAATGAGGGAATACTATGTTAGAGCGAATCCCAGGAGGGTTCCAAATGTTTGGGTAAAATATATATCCCATGGGGGGAAATTGGAAAAAAAGTAGAATAAAAAATTATACTAACTTAGAAAATTTTCCGGCTTGTGTCAGACTTCCAGAGAGGAGGAAATGTCAGTGAGCGTGTCCGATTTCAGTTCCAGAACGTTTCGTCCGATGAGTCCTTAATACTTAGTCGTTTTTTTTCCAATTTTCTGACTTTTTTGAAAATTTCACTTTTTTGTGAAAATGTCCACTAAATGAGGGAATACTATGTTGGATGGCATCCCTGGAGGGTTCCAAATGTGTGGTTAAAATATATATCCCACGGGGGGGAAATTGAAAAAAAGTTGAAAAAATTTTTTATTCGAACTTAGAAAATTTTCCAGCTTGTGTCAGACTTCCAAAGAGGGGGAACTGTCAGTGAGCGCATCCGATTGCAGTTCCAGAGCGATTCGTCCGATTAGTCCTTGATACTTAGTCGTTTTTTTTGCCAATTTTCTGACTTTTTTGAAAATTTCACTTTTTTGTGCTAATGTCCACTAAATGAGGGAATACTATGTTAGATGGTCTCCCAGGAGGGTTCTAAATGTGTGGGGAAAATATATATCCCATGGAGGGGAATTGAAAAAAAGTTGTAAAAAAATTATTTTTTGAACTTAGCAAATTTTCCAGCTTGTGTCAGACTTCCAGAAAGAGGGAAATGTCAGTGAGCATGTCCGATTTCAGTTCCAGAGTGATTCGTCCGATGAGTCCTTGACACTTAGTCGTTTTGTGCCAATTTTCTGACTTTTATGAAAATTTCACTTTTTTTTTTAAATATCCGCTAAATGAGGGAATACTATGTTAGAGGGAATCCCAGGAGGGTTCCAAATGTGTGGATAAAATATATATCCCACGGGGGGAAATTGAAAAAAAGTTGAAGAAAAAAATTATTTGAACTTAGAAAATTTTCCAGCTTGTGTCAGACTTCCAGAGACGGGTAAATGTCAGTGAGCGTGTCCGATTTCAGTTCCAGAGTGATTCGTCCGATGAGTCCTTGATACATAGTTGTTTTTAGGAAATTTTCTAACTTTCTTGAAAATTTCACTTTTTTCAGAAAATATCCGCTAAATTAGAGAATACTATGTCTGAGGGCATCCCAGGAGTAGTCCAAATGTGTGGGTAAAATATATATCCCACGTAGGGTAAATTGAAATAAAGTTGAAAAAAAAAATATTTTTTGAACTTAGACAATTTTCCAGCTTGTGTCAGACTTCTAGAGAGGGGGAAATGTCAGTAAGCGCATCCGATTGCAATTCCAGAGCGATTCGTCTGATGAGTCCTTAATACTTTGTCATTTTTTTGCGAATTTTCTGACTTTTTTGAAAATTTCACTTTTTTGTGAAAATGTCCACTAAATGAGGGAATGCTATGTTAGATGGCATCCAAGGAGGGTACTAAATGTGTGGGTAAAATATATATCCCACGGGGGGAAATTGAAAACAAGTTGAAAAAAAATTCTTTTTCGAACTTAGCAAATTTTCCAGCTTTTGTCAGATTTCCAGAGAGGGAGAAATGTCAGTGAGCGCGTCTGATTTCAGTTCCAGAGCGTTTCGTCCGATGAGTTCTTAATACTTAGTCGTTTTTTGCCAATTATCTGACTTTTTTGAAAATTTCATTTTTTTGTGAAAATATCCGCTAAATGAGGGAATACTATGTTAGAGAGCATGCCAGGAGTATTCCAAATGTGTGGGTAAAATATATATCCCACGGGGGTAAAATTGAAAAAAAGTTGAATTTTTTTTTTTTTCGAACTTAGAAAATTTTCCAGCTTGTGTCAGACTTCCAGAGAGGGGGAAATGTCAGTGAGCACGTCCGGTTTCAGTTCCAAAGCGATTCATCTGATGAGTCTATGATACTTTTTTGGAAGTGCATTGAGGTGAAGAATACATTGCTGGAAATGGAAGAAAAAAAAAAAAAAAAAACTCTTTAAATCTCTTAGTTTGCGAGTGTGAACGAGCTGCGTGTGTCCGGAGCGTAAGTGCGAACGAAAGTAAGTGTGTGACTTGTTTTTCAGTGAAGAGGTATTTGGGAATCCTGCAGAAAATACCTGTGTGAATTGCGGTGAGTGCTGCATTGTGACCTGCTGAGTGCTTTTCTACCTGTTTAGATTTATTGGGCTTTTTAGAACCTATTTTCTCACTACAGTTTTAGTTTCTTAGTTTACTACCTTTGTATTTAAGGGTTAACTACATTGCACTAAAATCCTGAGGTGTAGATTTACTCACAAGGGGTTAATTAAGGGGAAGGGGTCATAATTAAGGGTTTATAAGGGGCAGCTGGTTGGACATCAAGTCCTTTGGAAGTGCATTGAGGTGAAGGGTACATTGCTGGAAAAGGAAGAAAAAAAAAAAAAAAAAAAAAACTCTTTAAATCTCTTAGTTTGCGAGTGTGAACGAGCTGCGTGTGTCCGGAGCGTAAGTGCGAACGAAAGTAAGTGTGTGACTTGTTTTTCAGTGAAGAGGTATTTGGGAATCCTGCAGAAAATACCTGTGTGAATTGCGGTGAGTGCTGCATTGTGACCTGCTGAGTGCTTTTCTACCTGTTTAGATTTATTGGGCTTTTTAGAACCTATTTTCTCACTACAGTTTTAGTTTCTTAGTTTACTACCTTTGTATTTAAGGGTTAACTACATTGCACTAAAATCCTGAGGTGTAGATTTACTCACAAGGGGTTAATTAAGGGGAAGCGGTCATAATTAAGGGTTTATAAGGGGCAGCTGGTTGGACATCAAGTCCTTTGGAAGTGCATTGAGGTGAAGGGTACATTGCTGGAAAAGGAAGAAAAAAAAAAAAAAAAAAAAACTCTTTAAATCTCTTAGTTTGCGAGTGTGAACGAGCTGCGTGTGTCCGGAGCGTAAGTGCGAACGAAAGTAAGTGTGTGACTTGTTTTTCAGTGAAGAGGTATTTGGGAATCCTGCAGAAAATACCTGTGTGAATTGCGGTGAGTGCTGCATTGTGACCTGCTGAGTGCTTTTCTACCTGTTTAGATTTATTGGGCTTTTTAGAACCTATTTTCTCACTACAGTTTTAGTTTCTTAGTTTACTACCTGTGTATTTAAGGGTTAACTACATTGCACTAAAATCCTGAGGTGTAGATTTACTCACAAGCCAATTTTCTGACTTTTTTGAAAATTTCACTTTTTTGTGAAAATGTCCACTAAATGAGGGAATACTATGTTGGATGGCATCCCTGGAGGGTTCCAAATGTGTGGTTAAAATATATATCCCACGGGGGGGAAATTGAAAAAAAGTTGAAAAAATTTTTTATTCGAACTTAGAAAATTTTCCAGCTTGTGTCAGACTTCCAAAGAGGGGGAATTGTCAGTGAGCGCATCCGATTGCAGTTCCAGAGCGATTCGTCCGATTAGTCCTTGATACTTAGTCGTTTTTTTTGCCAATTTTCTGACTTTTTTGAAAATTTCACTTTTTTGTGCTCATGTCCACTAAATGAGGGAATACTATGTTAGATGGTCTCCCAGGAGGGTTCTAAATGTGTGGGGAAAATATATATCCCATGGAGGGGAATTGAAAAAAAGTTGTAAAAAAATTATTTTTTGAACTTAGCAAATTTTCCAGCTTGTGTCAGACTTCCAGAGAGGGGGAATTGTCAGTGAGCGCGTCCGATTTCAGTTCCAGAGCGTTTCGTCCGATGAGTCCTTGATACTTAGTCGTTTTTTTGCCAATTATCTGACTTTTTTGAAAATTTCACTTTTTTGTGAAAAGATCCACTAAATGAGGGAATGCTATGTTAGAGGGAATCCCAGGAGGGTTCCAAATGTGTGGGTAAAATATATATCCCAAGGGGAGAAATTGAAAAAAAGTTGAAAAATATTTTTTTTTCGAACTTAGAAAATTTTCCAGCTTGTGTCAGACTTCCAAAGAGGGGGAAATGTCAGTGAGCGTGTCCGATTTCCGTTCCAGAGTGATTCGTCCGATGAGTCCTTGACACTTAGTTGTTTTTTGCCAATTTTCTGACTTTTTTGAAAATTTCACTTTTTTGAGAAAATATCCACTAAATGAGGGAATACTATGTTTGTGGTCATCCCAGGAGGGTTCGAAATGTGTGGGTAAAATATATATCCCACACGGGGTAAATTGAAAAAAAGTTGAAAAATTTTATTTTTTCAACTTAGAAAATTTTACAGCTTTGTGTCAGACTTCCAGAAAGAGGGAAATATCAGTGAGCATGTCCGATTTCAGTTCCAGAGTGATTCGTCCGATGAGTCCTTGACACTTAGTCGTTTTTTGCCAATTTTCTGACTTTTATGAAAATTTCACTTTTTTTTTTAAATATCCGCTAAATGAGGGAATACTATGTTAGAGGGAATCCCAGGAGCGTTCCAAATGTGTGGATAAAATATATATCCCACGGGGGGAAATTGAAAAAAAGTTGAAGAAAAAAATTATTTGAACTTAGAAAATTTTCCAGCTTGTGTCAGACTTCCAGAGACGGGTAAATGTCAGTGAGCGTGTCCGATTTCAGTTCCAGAGTGATTCGTCCGATGAGTCCTTGATACATAGTTGTTTTTAGGAAATTTTCTAACTTTCTTGATAATTTCACTTTTTTCAGAAAATATCTGCTAAATTAGAGAATACTATGTCTGAGGGCATCCCAGGAGTAGTCCAAATGTGTGGGTAAAATATATATCCCACGTAGGGTAAATTGAAATAAAGTTGAAAAAAAAAATTTTTTTTGAACTTAGACAATTTTCCAGCTTGTGTCAGACTTCTAGAGAGGGGGAAATGTCAGTAAGCGCATCCGATTGCAATTCCAGAGCGATTCGTCTGATGAGTCCTTAATACTTTGTCGTTTTTTTGCGAATTTTCTGACTTTTTTTAAAATTTCACTTTTTTGTGAAAATGTCCACTAAATGAGGGAATGCTATGTTAGATGGCATCCAAGGAGGGTACTAAATGTGTGGGTAAAATATATATCCCACGGGGGGAAATTGAAAACAAGTTGAAAAAAAATTCTTTTTCGAACTTAGCAAATTTTCCAGCTTGTGTCAGATTTCCAGAGAGGGAGAAATGTCAGTGAGCGCGTCTGATTTCAGTTCCAGAGCGTTTCGTCCGATGAGTTCTTAATACTTAGTCGTTTTTTGCCAATTATCTGACTTTTTTGAAAATTTCATTTTTTTGTGAAAATATCCGCTAAATGAGGGAATACTATGTTAGAGAGCATGCCAGGAGTATTCCAAATGTGTGGGTAAAATATATATCCCACGGGGGTAAAATTGAAAAAAAGTTGATTTTTTTTTTTTTTCGAACTTAGAAAATTTTCCAGCTTGTGTCAGATTTCCAGAGAGGGGGAAATGTCAGTGAGCGCATCCGATTTCAGTTCCAAAGCGATTCATCTGATGAGTCTATGATACTTTTTTGGAAGTGCATTGAGGTGAAGAATACATTACTGGAAAAGGAATTAAAAAAAAAAAAAAAAACTCTTTAAATCTCTTAGTTTGCGAGTGTGAACGAGCTGCGTGTGTCCGGAGCGTAAGTGCGAACGAAAGTAAGTGTGTGACTTGTTTTTCAGTGAAGAGGTATTTGGGAATCCTGCAGAAAATACCTGTGTGAATTGCGGTGAGTGCTGCATTGTGACCTGCTGAGTGCTTTTCTACCTGTTTAGATTTATTGGGCTTTTTAGAACCTATTTTCTCACTACAGTTTTAGTTTCTTAGTTTACTACCTGTGTATTTAAGGGTTAACTACATTGCACTAAAATCCTGAGGTGTAGATTTACTCACAAGGGGTTAATTAAGGGGAAGGGGTCATAATTAAGGGTTTATAAGGGGCAGCTGGTTGGACATCAAGTCCTTTGGAAGTGCATTGAGGTGAAGGGTACATTGCTGGAAAAGGAAGAAAAAAAAAAAAAAAAAAAAAACTCTTTAAATCTCTTAGTTTGCGAGTGTGAACGAGCTGCGTGTGTCCGGAGCGTAAGTGCGAACGAAAGTAAGTGTGTGACTTGTTTTTCAGTGAAGAGGTATTTGGGAATCCTGCAGAAAATACCTGTGTGAATTGCGGTGAGTGCTGCATTGTGACCTGCTGAGTGCTTTTCTACCTGTTTAGATTTATTGGGCTTTTTAGAACCTATTTTCTCACTACAGTTTTAGTTTCTTAGTTTACTACCTGTGTATTTAAGGGTTAACTACATTGCACTAAAATCCTGAGGTGTAGATTTACTCACAAGCCAATTTTCTGACTTTTTTGAAAATTTCACTTTTTTGTGAAAATGTCCACTAAATGAGGGAATACTATGTTAGATGGCATCCAAGGAGCGTTCTAAATGTGTGGGTAAAATATAAATCTCTCGGGGGGGAAATTGAAAAAAAGTTGAAAAAAAAATATTTTTTGAACTTAGCAAATTTTCCAGCTTGTGTCAGACTTCCAGAGAGGGGGAAATGTCAGTGAGCGCGTCCGATTTCAGTTTCAGAGCGTTTCGTCCGATGAATCCTTAATACCTAGTCGTTTTTTGCAAATTATCTGATTTTTTTGAAAATTTCACTTTTTTGTGGAAATATCCACAAAGAAAGAGCAGGAGGACGCCGTCGTTAAGTACAGCAGAGTACAGGCTGTATATAGTTGCCCGTCGGGGCACAGTGAACTGTTGCTAATATAGTCCCCGTTGGGACCAGCAAGTGTGAACTGTTTACCCGTTTATCCCTTAAATCCCACTGACCGAGGACTGAGAGCGGTCATCCCTTTCCTAAATAGCTGGCCGAGGACTGAGAGCGGCCATATCATCTTGTATATAGTTGCGCTTCCTAAAGCGCCCCCTACCGGTTTTATAGGAAGACCATTTTTCTAGAGAAACTGTTGCACTTTTCCCGGGCACACGTTGCACAGTGTCCGGAGGAGGAACCAGAAACAAGAATGTTAATATGAAAAGTTTTATGATGCTTCTAATATATATGTTTTATTATGTTGTTTATGCAAAAATTGTATGTTTTGGTGTTTTTATATCTTACAGCCCGAGGACGTGCTGTGATTTACCAGGGGGGAATGTAGCACCCTGAGGGTTCGGCTGCTACAGGGGTATTGCACCTCAACCCAGAGGTGTGATATTCCACTCCCGGGTAAGGATGGAGTGTGGAACTGAGCTCAGAAAGCTGCATGCACTACACACATCCCATTTCCGAGGAACAGACCAACGGTACTCCCACTTAGAAATGTGCAGGTACGACCGAGTCTGTTCCTGGCTGGAGTGGGAGGGGGGTGGTACATCCCAGTAGTGTAGGGGCAGATAGGGGGAGCAGCCTGGGTAAAGATAGGAGCTCATTGGGTGCTGGTCACCTGAGCTCACACATAGAGGGAGTATAAAAGGTGGGCACCATCTAAGATCAGGGTCAGTCTGTCAGCCTTTTGTCAGAGCAGAGTAGAGGAAGAGGAGCAGAGCAGCCCCAGAGAGAGAGAGAGGAGAAAGGAAGAAAGACCCAGAGGGGGTGAAAGAAAAGGACTCTGAGAACCCAAAGTCCATCACCGGGTGAAGAGTTGGCAACTGGGTACCGGATCCCAAACTGGTGGGGGCTAAAGCACACCCTAGCCAGAGACCGGAGGCCGTGGGCAGGATCTGCCACGGCCACCCACCACATCCACCCTGAAGGCAAACCACGTGTAGGGTCAGGGAACCCAAGGCCAAGGGTCTCCCAACAGAAGGCCCGAGGGAGCTGGACCTAGGTGGATCCCTGGTGGGGACGGCCAGAAGACAGGACAGGAAGGAGGGCTCAGGGTCACGCTCCGGACTTGCTTGGGGGTTGGCTGAATCCAGGACCTGGTGGACGCAGCACGGCTCGGGTGGTCACTTGAAGCTGGAGTGACCGGAACATCAGCAGTAAGTAAATACCCTAAACTGCACAACCCGACTCTGTCTTTAATTACCATCTATGCTGCACCACCACAACCCCCATCCTCTGCACCTGACCCCCTGAGGCTATACCCCACCCGTTGGGGGTTATACTATCAAAAGCTGCACCAACACCATCAGCCTCAGCGGACCCTGCTGCAGCGGCGGCCGTAGTGACCGCAATACAACGGGTGGCGTAGTCGACATAAAGAACTTTATAACATCTGTAGCACTGCCACATACTCTGAGCTTGACACCCTGGGCACGGACCGGGTCACAGCCACTCAGAGACTACAACCCCCATCTGATCCGGCTCCGGGTATTCCCCTAAAGAATATGGCCCAGGGGGTGCGTCAGGTATACCACACTTTTTTAAATAGAGATATTTGCGGCTGAACAGTAAGAGACACACTCAAACTGCTTTCATTTTAGATACCAAAGGCCCAAAACTAGATAGTACAGCGATTTGAACAGTGGAAGTGCAAAACAACACTTCTGTTTCTCTAGCCTACACCAGACTATTTTCAACAGTTCTATTTGTGTCTGAAAAATCAGAGACACGCTTTTTTTTGGGGGGTGGGGGGGGGGACACACCAAAAGGTTTATAAGACGGGTATTTGTACAGTGTGAAGGAGGAAAAAAAAGTAGGATTTAGATGAAAAAAATAGAATTTTTCCTGGCCCCCGACACCTGGTGCTAAGTCCAGCAATTTCAGCAACAGGAGCACACAGGACTGTAATGCAGCATTTGCTGGTATAACCACTGTGTCTCCTATACAGCCTGCCTGCCTGGTATCTGGGATGGATATTAGTCCTGAAAAGAACTGTTTTTTTGTTTGTTCTGGCAGCCTTTACAGACCCTACACTAACTATTTCGCAGTTTATATCTCTCCCTAAATCAGCAGCGCTGTCCCCACACTGTCTAATCCGGAGCGACTGTGTCCAAGATGGCGGCGCCCCATTTTAAATACTCGAGGTGACGCTGTGCGGCCAGCCAATCACTGTAATGCCCACAACCAACATGGCTGCAGCATTACAGTGACTGGCTGGCAATCCCTGCTCTGTAAAGAGCGTCAAACATGCAGGGCGGAGACCCGAGCTTCCGCCCGAGTAACCCGGAAATGCTCGGTGCTCACCAAACATCCCGAGTAGCGTGATGCTCGGGTGAGTACCGAGCAGTGTCGAGCATGTTCGCTCAACACTAGTCCTTAATACTTAGTCGGTTTTTGCCAATTATCTGACTTTTTTGAAAATTTCACTTTTTTGTGAAAATATCCACTAAATGAGGGAATACTATGTTAGAGGGAATGCCAGGAGGGTTACAAATGTGTGGGTAAAATATATATCCCATGGGGGGAATTGAAAAAAAGTGGAAAAAAAATGTTTTTTTCAACTTAAAAAATTTTCCAGCTTGTGTCAGACTTCCAGAGCGGGGGAAATGTCAGTGAGCGCGTCCGATTTCAGTTCCAGAGCGATTCATCCGATGAGTTCTTGATACTTAGTAATTTTTTGCCAATTTACTGACTTTTTTGAAAATTTCACTTTTTTGTGAAAATATCTGCTAAATGAGGGAATACTATGTTAGAGGGAATCCCAGGAGGGTTCCAAATGTGTGGGTAAAATATATATCCCATGGGGGGAAATTGAAAAAAAGTTGAAAAAAATATTTTTTTGGAACTTAGAAAATCTTCCAGCTTGTGTCAGACTTCCAGAGAGGGGGAAATGTCAGTGAGCGCATCCGATTTCAGTTCCAGAGCGATTCGTCTGATGAGTCCTTGATACTTATTCATTTTTTTTGCCAATTTTCTGACTTTTTTGAAAATTTCACATTTTTGTGAAAAGATCTGCTAAATGAGGGAATACTATGTAAGAGGGCATCCCAGGAGTATTCCAAATGTGTGGGTAAAATATATATCTCACGTGGAGGGAATTGAAAAATGATGGAAAAAAAATTTTTTTTGCACTTAGAAAATATTCCAGTTTGTGTCAGACTTCCAGAGAGGGGGAAATGTCAGTGAGCGCGTCCGATTTCAGTTCCAGAGCGATTCGTCCGATGAGTCCTTGATACTTAGTTGTTTTTTGCCAATTTTCTGACTTTTTTGAAAATTTCACTTTTTTGTGAAAATATCTGCTAAATGAGGGAATACTATGTTAGAGGGCATCCCAGGAGGGTTCCAAATGTGTGGGTAAAATATATATCCCACGGGGGGGAAATTGAAAAAAAGTTGAAAAAAAATATTTTTTTGAACTTAGAAAATTTTCCAGCTTGTGTCAGACTTCCAGAGAGGGGGAAATGTCAGTGAGTGCGTCCAATTTCAGTTCCAGAGCGATTCGTCCGATGAGTCCTTGATACTTAGTTGTTTTTAGGCAATTTTCTGACTTTTTTGAGAAAATATCCGCTAAATGAGAGAATACTATGTTTGAGGGCATCCCAGGAGGGTTCGAAATGTGTGAGTAAAATATATATCCCACGGGGGGGTGAATTGAAGAAAAGTTGAAAAAAAATTTTTTTTTGAACTTAGAAAATTTTCCAACTTCTGTCAGACTTCCAGAGAGGGGGAAATGTCAGTGAGCCTGTCCTATATCAGTTCCAGAGCGATTCGTCCGATGAGTCCTTGATACTTAATTGTTTTTTGCCAATTTTCTGACTTTTTTGAACATTTCACTTTTTTCTGAATATATCCGCTAAATGAGGGAATACTATGTTAGAGGGCATCCCAGGAGGGTTCGAAATGTGTGCGTAAAATATATATCCCACGGGGGGGGTATTGAAAAAAAGTTGAAAAAATAATTTTTTTTGGACTTAGAAAATTTTCCGGTGTGTGTCAGACTTCCAGAGAGAAGGAAATGTCAGTGAGTGCGTACTATTTCAGTTCCAGAGCGATTCGCACGATGAGTCCTTGACATTTAGTCGTTTTCAGCCAAATTTCTGACTTTTTGAAAATTTCACTTTTTTGTGAAAATATCCAGTAAATGATGGAAAAATATATGAGATGGTACCCCAGGAGGGTTCCAAATGTGTGGGTGAAATATATATTCCACGGGTGGAATATATTGGTTCTGAAGGGTCTATGCATACCAGGATTGGGTCTGAGAGGGCCATGATTGCCAGGATTTGGTCTGAGGAGGCCATATATGCCAGGATTGGGTCTGAAGAGGCCATGCATTTGAGGATTGGGTCTAGGATGTGCCTGCTTGCCAGGATTGGGTCTGAGGGAGCCATACATGCCAGAATTAGCTCTGAGGGGGAAGTGCATGCCAGAATTGGATCTGAGGGAGCTAAGCATACCAGGAATGGATCTGAGGGGGTCATGCATGCCAGGATTGGGTCTGACGGTGCCATATAAAACAGGATTGGTACTGAGGGGATCATGCATTCCAGGATTGAGTTTCAGGGGCCATGTATGCCAGCATTGGGTATGAGGGGGCCATGTATACCAGGATTGGATCTGAGTGGGCCATGCATGCCAGGATGGAGTCTGAGGGGGCCGTGCATGACAGAATTGGGTCTGAGGGAACAATGCATACAAGGATTGGGTCTGTTAGGTGAATTTATATCATTATTGGGTCTGAGGGGGCCATACATATCAGGATTGGGTCTGAAGGGGCCATGCATACCAGGATTGGGCCTAGGAGGTGCATGCTTACCAAGATTGGTTCTGAGGGGTCCATGCATACCAAGATTGGGTCTGAAAGGGACATGATATCCAGGATTGGGTCTGAGGAGGCCATGCATGCCATAATAGGGTGTAAGGGGGCCATGCATGCCATGATTTTGTCTGAGGGGGCCATGCATGCCAGAATTGGGTCTGAGACAGTGATACATACCAGGATTGGTACTGAAGGGGCCATGCATGCCAGGATTGGGTCTGAGGGAGCCATGCATACCAGTATTGGATCTGAGGGGGCCATGCATGCCTGAGATGGGTCTGAGGGGTGATGCATGCCAGAATTGGGTCTGAGGGGGATGTGAATTCCAGGAATGGGTCTACAGGGTCAATGCATGCCAGGATTGGTTCTGTGGGGGTCTTGCATGCAAGGATTAGGTCTGAGGGGGTCATGCATGCTAGAATTTGATCTGAGGGGGCCATGTATGCCAGGATTGTGTCTGAGAAGGCAGTGAATACCAGGATTCGGTATGAGGGGGCCATGCATACCAGTTTTGAGTCTGTGGAGGCCATGCATGCCAGAATTGAGCCTGAGAAGCCCAGGCATACCAGGATTGGATCTGAGGAGGCCGTGTATGCCAGGAATGGGTCTGAAGGGTCAATGCATACCAGGATTGGGTCTGAGAGGGCCATGATTGCCAGGATTGGGTCTGAGGAGGCCATAAATGCCAGAAATGGGTCTGAGATGGTCATGCATACCAGGATTGGGTATGTGGGGGTCTTGCATGCAAGGATTATTTCTGAGGGGGCAATGCATGCCAGGATTTGATCTGACGGGGCCATGCATGCCTGAATTGGGTCTGAGGGGGCCATGCATGCCAGGATTTGATCGGAGGGGGCCATGTTTGCCAGGATTTTGTCTGAGAAGGCCGTCAATACCAGGATTGGGTCTGAGGGGGCCATGCTTACCAGTATTGAGTCTGTAGGGGGCCATGCATGACAGAATTGGGCCTGAGAGGCCCTTGCATGCCAGGACTGGATCTGAGGAGGCCATGCATGTCAGGATTGGGTCTGAAGGGGCAATGCATACCAGGATTGGGCCTAGGAGGTGCATGCCTACCAGGATTGGTTCTGAGGGGTCCATGCATACTAGGATTGGGTCTGAGAGGGCCATGATTGCCAGGATTGGGTCTGAGGAGGCCATACATGCCAGAAATGGGTCTAATTAGGCCATGCATGCCATGATTTTGTCTGAGGGGGCCATGCATGCCAGAATTTGGTTTGAGGGAGCCATGCATACTTGGATTGGATCTGACGGGGCCATGCATGCCTGAATTGAGTCTGAGGGGTCCATGCATGCCAGCTTTGGGCCTGAGAGCCCCAATGCATACCAGGATTGGATCTGAGGAGGCCATGTATGCCAGGATTGGGTCTGAATGGGCCATGCATACCAGGATTGGGCCTAGGAGGTGCGTGCTTACCAGGATTGGTTCTGAGGGGCCCTTGCATACCAGGAATTAGTCTGAAGAGGCCATACATGCCAGAATTGGGTCTTAGGGGGCAATGCATGCCTGAATTGGTTCTGAGGGCGAAGTGTATTCCAGGATTGGGTCTACAGGGGCAATGCATGCCAGGATTGGTTCTGTGGGGGTCTTGCATGCAAGGATTAGGTCTGAGGGGGCCATGCATGCCAGGATTTGATCTGAGGGGGGCCTGCTTACCTGAATTGGGTCTGAGGGGGGCATGCATGCCAGGATTTAATCGGAGGGGGCAATGTATGCCAGGATTTTTTCTAAGAAGGCAGTGAATACCATGATTGGGTCTGAGGGGGCCATGCATGCCAGAATTGGGTCTGAGGGATCCATGCATACTATGATTGCGTCTGAGGGGGCCATGCATGCCAGAATTAGGTCTGAGGGGGAAGTGCATGCCACAATTGAGTCTGAGGGAGACAAGCATACCAGGAATGGATCTGAGGGGGTCATGCATGCCAGGATTGGGTCTGAGGGTGCCATACATAACAAGATTGGGTCTGAGGGGGCCATGCATTCCAGGATTGGGTTTACGGGGGCAAAGCATGTCAGGATTGATTCTGAGGGGGCCATGCGTTCCAGGATTTGCTTTCAGGGGGCCATGCATGCCAGCACTGGGTATTTGGGGGCCATGCATACCAGGATTGGGTCTACTGGGTCAATGCATGCCAGGATTGGTTCTGAGGTGGCCAAGCATTCCAGGATTGGCTTTAAGGGGGCCATGCATGCCAGAATTGGGTCTGAGGGGGCCATACATATCAGGATTGGGTCTGAAGGAGCCATGCATACCAGGATTGGACCTAGGAGGTGCATGCTTACCAGGATTTGTTCTGAGGGGTCCATGCATACCAGGATTGGGTCTGAGAGGGCCATGCATGCCAGAATTGGGTCTAAGGGGGCCATGCATGCCATGATTTTGTCTGAGGGGGCCATGCATGCCAGAATTGGGTCTGAGACGGTGATGCATACCAGGATTGGTACTGCACGCCAGGATTGGGTCTGAGAGAGCTATGCATACCAGGATTGGATTTGAGGGGGCCATGCATGCCTGAATTGGGTCTGAGGGGGCATTGTATTTCAGAATTGGGTCTGAGGGGGTAATGCATTCCAGGATTGGGTCTATAGGGGCAATGCATGCCAGGATTGGTTCTGCGGTGGTCTTGCTTGTAATGATTCGGTCTGAGGGGGCCACACATGCCAGGATTTGATCTTAGGGGGCCATGTATGCCAGGATTTTGTCTGAGAAGGCCGTGAATACCAGGATTGGGTCTGAGGGGTCCTTGCATACCAGTATTGAGTCTGTGGGGGCAATGCATGCCAGAATTGTGCCTGAGAGGCTCATGCATACCAGGATTGGATCTCAGCAGGCCATGTATGCCAGGATTGATTCTGAGGGGGCCATGCATATCAGGATTCGGTCTGAGAGGGCCATGATTGCCAGGATTGGGTCTGAAGAGGCCATACATAACAGAATTGGGTCTGAGGGGGTCATGCATTCCAGGGTTGGGTCTGAGGGAACCATGCATACCAGGATTGTGTTTATGGGGGCAATGCATGCCAGGATTTGTTCTGAGGGGGCCATGTATTCCAGGATTGGCTTTCAGGGGACCATGCATGCCAGCATTGGGTATGAGGGGGCCATATATACAAGGATTGGGTCTGAGTGGACCATGCATGTCAGGATTGGGTCTGAGGGGGCAGTGCATGTCAGAATTGGACCTCTGAGGTGCATGCTTACCAGGATTTGTTCTGAGGGGTCCATACATACCAGGATTGGGTCTGAGAGGGCCATGCATGCCATAATTGAGTCTAAGGGGGCCATGCATGTCATGATTTTGTCTGAGGGGGCCATGCATGCCAGAATTGGGTCTGAGACGGTGATGCATACCAGGATTGGACTGAACGGGGCATGCATGCCAGGATTGGGTCTGAGAGAGCTATGCATACCAGGATTGGATTTGAGGGGGCCATGCATGTCTGAATTGGGTCTGAGGGGGCATTGTATTTCAGAATTGGGTCTGAGGGGGTAATGCATTCCAGGATTGGGTCTATAGGGGCAATGCATGCCAGGATTGGTTCTGTGGTGGTCTTGCATGCAATGATTGGGTCTGAGGGGGCCACACATGCCAGGATTTGATCTTAGGGGGCCATGTATGCCAGGATTTTGTCTGAGAAGGCCGTGAATACCAGGATTAGGTCTGAGGGGTCCTTGCATACCAGTATTGAGTCTGTGGGGGCGATGCATGCCAGAATTGTGCCTGAGAGGCCCATGCATACCAGGATTGGATCTCAGCAGGCCATGTATGCCAGGATTGATTCTGAGGGGGCCATGCATATCAGGATTCGGTCTGAGAGGGCCATGATTGCCAGGATTGGGTCTAAGGAGGCCATACATGCCAGAATTGGGTCTAAGGGGGCCATGAATGCCATGATTTTGTCTGAGGGATCCATGCATAACAGAATTGGGTCTGAGATGGTCATGCATACCAGGATTGGTACGGAAGGGGCCATGCATGCCAGGATTGGGTCTGAGGGATCCATGCATACCAGGATTAGACCTGATGGGGCAATGCATGCCGGAATTGGGTTTGAGGGGGAAGTGCATGCCATAATTGGGTCTGAGGGAGTCATGCATACTAGGAATGGATCTGAGTGGGTCAAGCATGCCTGGATTGGCTCTGAGGCGGCCATACATAACAGGATTGGGTCTGAGTGGGCCATGCATGCCAGGATTGGGTCTACGGGGGCAATGCATGCCAGGATTTGTTCTGCGGGGGTCTTACATGCAAGGATTAGGACTGTGGAGGCCATGCATGCCTGGATTTGATCTGAGGGGGCCATGTATGCCAGGATTTTGTCTGAGAAGGCCGTGAATACCCTGATTGGGTCTGAGGGGGCCATGCATACCAGTATTGAGTCTGTGGGGGCCATGCATGCCAGTATTGGGCCTGAGAGGCCCATGCATACAAGGACTGGATCTGAGGAGGCCATGTATGCTAGAATTGGGTCTGAAGGGGCCATTCATACCAGGATTGGGCCTATTGGGTGCATGCTTACCAAGATTGGTTCTGAGGGGTCCATGTATAACAGGAATGGACCTGAGAGGGCCATGATTGCCAGCATTGGGTCTGAGGAGGCCATGCATGCCAGAATTGGGTCTGAGACGGTGATGCGTACCAGGATTGGTACTGAAGGGGCCATGCATGCCAGGATTGGTTCTGAGGGAGCCATGCATACCAGGATTAGAGCTGAGGGGGCCATGCTTGCCTGAATTGGGTCTGTGGGGGCAATGCATGCCAGAATTGGGTCTGAGGGGGAAGTTCATTCCAGGATTGGGTCTACAGGGGCAATGCATGCCAGGATTGGTTCTGTTGGGGTCTTGCATGCAAGGATTAGGTCTGAGGGGGCCATATTTGCCAGGATTTGATTGGAGGGGGCCATGTATGCCAGGATTTTGTCTGAGAAGGCCGTGAATACTAGGATTGGGTCTCAGGGGGCTATGCATACCAGTATTAAGCCTGTGGGGGCCATGAATGCCAGAATTGGGTCTGGGGGGGGCATGAATGCCAGAATTGGGCCTGAGAGACCCATGCATACCAGGATTGGATCTGAGGAGGCCATGTATGCCAGGATTGGGTCTGATGAGGCCATGTATACCAGGATTGGGCCTAGAAGATGCATGCTTACCAGGATTGGTTCTGAGGGGTCGATGCATACCAGGATTGCGTCTGAGAAGGCCATGATTGCCAGGATTGTGTCTGAGGAGGCCAGAATTTGGTCTATGGGTGCATGCATGCCATGATTTTGTCTGAGGGGGCCATGCATGCCAGAATTGCTTCTGAGAGGGTCATGCAAACCAGGATTGGTACTGAAGGGGCCATGCATGCCAGAATTGGGTCTGAAACGGTCATGCATACCAGGATTGGTACTGAAGGGGCCATGCATGCCAGGATTGGGTATGAGGGTGCCATGCATACCAGGATTGGATATGAGGGGGCCATGCATGCCAGGATTTGATTGGAAGGGGCCATGTATGCCAGCAGTTTGGCTGAAAAGGCGGTGAATACTAGGATTGGGTCATAGGGGGCCATGCATACCAGTATTGAGCCTGTGGGGTCCATGCATGCCAGGATTGGGTCTGGGGGGGGCATGCATGCCATGATTGGGTCAGAGGGAACCATGACTGCCAGGATAGGATCTGAGGGGCCATGCATGCCTGAATTGGGTCTGAGGGTGCCATATATCACAGGATTTGGTCTGAGGGGGCCATGCATACCAGTATTGAGTTTGTGGGGGCCATGCATGCTAGAATTGGGCCTGAGAGCCCCATGTATACCAGGAATGGATCTGAGGAGGCCATGTGTGCCAGGATTGGGTCTGAAGGGGCCATGCATACCAGGATTGGGCCTAGGAGGTGCATGCTTACCAGGATTGGTTCTGAGGGGTCCATGCATACCAGGATTGGGTCTGAGAGAGCCATGATTGCCAGGATTTGGTCAGAGTACGCCATACATTCCAGGAAATGGTCTACGGGGGCAATGCATGCCAGGATTGGTTCTGAGGGGGCCATGCATGCCAGGATTGGTTCTGTTGGCGTCTTGCATGCAAGGATTAGGTCTGAAGGGGCCATATATGCCAGGATTTGATTGGAGGGGGCCATGTATGCCATGATTTTGTCTGAGAAGGCCGTGAATACTAGGATTGGGTCTGAGGGGGGCCATGCATACCAGTATTGAGTCTGTGGGGGCCATGCATGCCAGAATTGGGCCTGAGAGCCCCATGCATACCAGGATTGGTTCTGAGGAGGCCATGTATGCCAGGATTGGGTCTGAAGGGGCCATGTATACCAGGATTGGGCCTAGGAGGTGTATGCTTACCAGGATTGGATCTGAGGGGTCGATGCAAACCAGGATTGCGTCTGAGTGGGCCATGATTGCCAGGATTGTGTCTGAGGAGTCCAAACATGCCAGAATTGTGTCTGACGGGGGCATCCATGCCATGATTTTGTCTGAGGGGGCCACGCATGCCAGAATTGCTTCTGAGACGGTCATGCATACCAGGATTGGTACTGAAGGGGCCATGCATGCCAGAATTGGGTCTGAGACAGTCATGCATACCAGGATTGGTACTGAAGGGGCCATGTATGACAGGATTGGGTATGAGGGTGCCATGCATACCAGAATTGGATTTGAGGGGGCCATGCATGCCAGGATTTGATTGGAAGGGTCCATGTATGCCAGGAGCTTGGCTGAGAAGGTCATGTGAATGCAAGGATTGGGTCAGAGGGGGCCATGCATACCAGTATTGAGCCTGTGGGGTCCATGCATGTCAAAATTGGGCCTGGAAGGCCCATGCATGCCAGGATTGGATCTGAGGAGGCCATGTATGCCAGGATTGGGTCTTAAGGGGCCATGCATACCAGGATTTGGCCTTGGAGGTTCCTGCATACCAGTATTGGTTCTGAGAGGTCCATGCATACCAGGATTGGGTCTGAGAGGGCCATAATTGCCAGGATTGGGTCTGAGGAGGCAACGTATGCCAGGATTTGGTCTGAAGGGGTCATGCTTACCAAGATTGTGCCTAGGAGGTGCATGATTACCAGGATTGGGTCTGAGGGGGCCATGCATGCCAGGATTGCGTATGAGGGGCCATGCATGCCAGAATTGTGTCTGAGGGGCCAATCATGCCAGGATTGAGTGTGGAGGGGCATGCATGCCAGGATTGGACCTGAGGGGGCATTGCATGCCAGGATTGGGTCGAGGAGGTGCTTGCTTACCAGTATTGGGTCTGAGGGGGCCATGCATGCCAGGATTGGGTCTGGGGCGGCCATGCATGCCAGGATTGCGTCTGAGGGGCCATGCATGCCAGAATTGTGTCTGAGGGGCCAATCATGACAGGATTGAGTGTGGGGGTGTATGCATGCCAGGATTGGACCTGAGGGGGCCATGCATGCCAGGATTGGGTCGAGGAGGTGCTTGCTTACCAGGATTGGGTCTGAGAGGGCCATAATTGCCAGGATTGGGTCTGAGGAGGCAACGTATGCCAGGATTTGGTCTGAAGGGGTCATGCTTACCAAGATTGTGCCTAGGAGGTGCATGATTACCAGGATTGGGTCTGAGGGGGCCATGCATGCCAGGATTGCGTATGAGGGGCCATGCATGCCAGAATTGTGTCTGAGGGGCCAATCATGCCAGGATTGAGTGTGGAGGGGCATGCATGCCAGGATTGGACCTGAGGGGGCATTGCATGCCAGGATTGGGTCGAGGAGGTGCTTGCTTACCAGTATTGGGTCTGAGGGGGCCATGCATGCCAGGATTGGGTCTGGGGGGGCCATGCATGCCAGGATTGCGTCTGAGGGGCCATGCATGCCAGAATTGTGTCTGAGGGGCCAATCATGACAGGATTGAGTGTGGGGGTGTATGCATGCCAGGATTGGGTCTGGGGGGGGGCATGCATGCCAGGATTGGGTCAGAGGGAACCATGACTGCCAGGATTGGATCTGAGGGGCCATGCATGCCTGAATTGGGTCTGAGGCTGCCATATATCACAGGATTTGGTCTGAGGGGGCCATGCATACCAGTATTGAGTTTGTGGGGGCCATGCATGCTAGAATTGGGCCTGAAAGCCCCATGTATACCAGAAATGGATCTGAGGAGGCCATGTGTGCCAGGATTGGGTCTGAAGGGGCCATGCATACCAGGATTGGGCCTAGGAGGTGCATGCTTACCAGGATTGGTTCTGAGGGGTCCATGCATACCAGGATTGGGTCTGAGAGAGCCATGATTGCCAGGATTGGGTCAGAGTAGGCCATCCATTCCAGGAAATGGTCTACGGGGGCAATGCATGCCAGGATTGGTTCTGAGGGGGCCATGCATGCCAGGATTTGTTCTGTTGGTGTCTTGCATGCAAGGATTAGGTCTGAAGGGGCCATATATGCCAGGATTTGATTGGAGGGGGCCATGTATGCCATGATTTTGTCTGAGAAGGCCGTGAATACTAGGATTGGGTCTGAGGGGGCCATGCATACCAGTATTGAGTCTGTGGGGGCCATGCATGCCAGAATTGGGCCTGAGAGCCCCATGCATACCAGGATTGGTTCTGAGGAGGCCATGTATGCCAGGATTGGGTCTGAAGGGGCCATGTATACCAGGATTGGGCCTAGGAGGTGTATGCTTACCAGGATTGGATCTGAGGGGTCGATGCAAACCAGGATTGCGTCTGAGAGGGCCATGATTGTCAGGATTGTGTCTGAGGAGTCCAAACATGCCAGAATTGGGTCTAACGGGGGCATCCATGCCATGATTTTGTCTGAGGGGGCCATGCATGCCAGAATTGCTTCTGAGACGGTCATGCATACCAGGATTGGTACTGAAGGGGCCATGCATGCCAGAATTGGGTCTGAGACGGTCATGCATACCAGGATTGGTACTGAAGGGGTCATGTATGCCAGGATTGGGTATGAGGGTGCCATGCATACCACAATTGAATTTGAGGGGCCATGCATGCCCAGATTTGATTGGAAGGGGCCATGTATGCTAGGAGCTTGGCTGAGAAGGTCGTGAATGCTAGGATTGGGTCAGAGGGGGCCATGCATACCATTATTGAGCCTGTGGGGTCCATGCATGTCAAAATTGGGCCTGAAAGGCCCATGCATGCCAGGATTGGATCTGAGGAGGCCATGTATGCCAGGATTGGGTCTTAAGGGGCCATGCATACCAGGATTTGGCCTTGGAGGTTCCTGCTTACCAGTATTGGTTCTGAGAGGTCCATGCATACCAGGATTGGGTCTGAGAGGGCCATAATTGCCAGGATTGGGTCTGAGGAGGCAACGTATGCCAGGATTCGGTCTGAAGGGGCCATGCTTACTAAGATGGTGCCTAGGAGGTGCATGATTACCAGGATTGGGTCTGAGGGGGCCATGCATGCCAGGATTGCGTCTGAGGGGCCATGCATGCCAGAATTGTGTCTGAGGGGCCAATCATGCCAGGATTGAGTGTGGAGGGGCATGCATGCCAGGATTGGACCTGAGAGGGCCATGCATGCCAGGATTGGGTCAAGGAGGTGCTTGCTTACCAGTATTGGGTCTGAGGGGGCCATGCATGCCAGGATTGGGTCTGGGGGGGCCATGCATGCCAGGATTGGGTCAGAGGGAACAATGACTGCCAGGATTGGATCTGAGGGGCCATGCATGCCTGAATTGGGTCTGAGGGTGCCATACATGCCAGGATTGGGTCTGAGGGGCCATGCATGCCAGAATTGTGTCTGAGGGGGCCAATCATTCCAGGATTGAGTGTGGGGGGCATGCATGCCAGGATTGGACCTGAGGGGACCATGCATGCCAGGATTGGATCGAGGAGGTGCTTGCTTACCAGTATTGGGTCTGAGGGGGCCATGCATGCCAGAATTGGGTCTGGGGGGGCCATGCATGCCAGAATTAGGTCTGGGGGGGCCATGCATGCCAGGATTGGGTCAGAGGAAACCATGCCTGCCAGGATTGGATCTGAGGGGCCATGCATGCCTGAATTGCGTCTGAGGGTGTCATACATAACAGGATTGGGTCTGAGGGGGCCATGCATACCTTATTGAGTTTGTGGGGGCCATGCATGCTAGAATTGGGCCTGAGAGCCCCATGCATACCAGAATGGATCTGAGGAGGCCATTTATGCCAGGATTGGGTCTGAAGGGGCCATGCATACCAGGATTGGGCCTAGGAGGTGCATGCTTGCCAGGATTGGTTCTGAAGGGTCCATGCATACCAGGATTGGGTCTGAGAGAGCCATTATTGCCAGGATTGGGTCAGAGGAGGCCGTACATTCCAGGATATGGTCTACGGGGGCAATGCATGCCAGGATTGGTTCTGAGGGGGCCATGCATGCCAGGATCGGGTCTGAGGAGGCCGTATATATCAGGATTGGGTCTGAAGGGGCCATGCATACCAGAATTGGGCCTAGGAGGTGCATGCTTCCCAAGATTAGTTCTGAGGGGGTGATGTATACCAGAATTGGGTCTGAGACGGTCATGCATACCAGGATTGGTAATGAAGGGGCAATGCATGCAAGGATTGGGTCTGAGGGAGCCATCTATACCAGGATTGGATCTGAGGGGGCCATGCATGTATGAATTGGGTCTGAGGGGGCAATACATGCCAGAATTGGGTCTGAGGGGGCCAATCATTCCAGGATTGGGTCTACAGGGGCAATGCATGCCAGGATTGGTTCTGCGGCGGTCTTGCATGCAAGGATTAGGTCTGAGGGGGCCATGCATTCCAGGATTTGATCTGAGGGGGTGATGTATACCAGAATTATTCTGAGAAGGCCGTGCATACCAGGATTGGGTCTGAGGGGGCCATGCATAGCAGTATTGAGTCTGTGGGGGCCATGCATGCCAGAATTGAGCCTGAGAGGCCCATGCATACAAGAATTGGGTCTGAAGAGGCCATGCATACCAGGATTTTTCCTATGAGGTGCATGCTTACCAAGATTGGTTCTGAGGGGTCCATTTATAACAGGATTGGGCCGGAGAGGGCCAAGATTGCCAGGATTGGGTCTGAGGAGGCCATGCATGCCAGAATTTGCTCTAAGGGGGCCATGCATGCCATGATTTTGTCTGAGGGGGCCTTGCATGCCACAATTGGGTCTGAGATGGTGATGCATACCAGGATTGGTACTGAAGGGGCCATGCATGCAGAATTGGGTCTGAGGGAGCCATGCATACCAGGATTGGATCTGAGGGGGCCATGCATGCCTGAATTGGGTCTGAGGGAGCAATGCAAGCCAGAATTGGGTCTGAGGGGGAAATGCATTCCAGGATTGGGTCTACAGGGGCAATGCATGCCAGGATTGGTTCTCTTGGGGCCTTGCATGCAAGGATTAGGTCAGAGGGGGCCATATATGCCAGGATTTGATCTTAGGGTGCAATGTATGCCAGGATTTTGTCTGAGAAGGACGGGAATACCAGGATTGGATCTGAGGAGGCCATGTATGCCAGGATTGGGTCTGAAGAAGCCATGCACACGAGGATTGGGTCTGAGAGGGCCATGATTGCCAGGATTGGGTCTGAGGAGGCCGTGCATGCCAGAATTTGGTGTAAGGGGGCCATGCATGCCATGATTTTGTCTGAGGGGGCCTTGCATGCCACAATTGGGTCTGAGACGGTGATGCATACCAGGATTGGTACTGAAAGGGCCATGCATGCCGGATTGGGTCTGAGGGAGCCATGCATACAAGGATTGGATCTGAGGAGGCCATGTATGCCAGGATTGGGTCTGAAGGGGCCCTGCACACGAAGATTGGGTCTGAGAGGGCCATGATTGCCAGGATTGGGTCTGAGGAGGCCCTACATGCCAGAAATGGGTCAAAGGAGGACATGCATGCCATGATTTTGTCTGAAGGGGCCATGCATGCCAGGATTGGGTCTGACTGAGCCATGCATACTAGGATTGGATCTGACAGGGCCATGCATGTCTGAATTGAGTCTGAGGGGGCCATGCATAGCAGGATTTGATTGGAGGGGGCCATGTATGCCAGGATTTTGTCTGAGAAGGCCGTGAATTCCAGGATTCGGTCTGAGGGGGCCAAGCATACCAGTATTGACTCTGTGGGGGCCATGCATGCCAGAATTGGGCCTGAGAGGCCCATGTATACCAGGATTGTATCTGAGGAGGCCATGTATGCCAGGATTGGGTCTGAAGGGGCCATGCATACCAGTATTAAGCCTGTGGGGGCCATGCATGCCAGAATTGGGCCTGAGAGGCCCATGCATACCAGGATTATATCTGAGGTGGCCATGTATGCCAGGATTGGGTCTGAAGGGGCCCTGCATGCCAGGATTGGGTCTGAAAGGGCCTTGCATACCAGGATTGGGCATAGAAGGTGCATGCCTACCAGGATTGGTTCTGAGTGGTCCATGCAAACCAGGATTGGGTCTGAAGAGGCCATTCATGACAGAATTTGGTCTAATGGGGCAATGCATGCCTGAATTGGGTCGTCCTAGCGCTAATCCTAGTCGTCCTAATGCTAACCCTAGTAGTCCTAGCGCTAACCCTAGTCATTCTAGCTCTAACCCTAGTCATCCAAGCGCTAACCCTAGTCGTCCTAAGGCTAAACCTATGAGTCCTAGCGCTAACCCTAGTCGTTCTAGCGTTAACCCTAGTCATCCTAGCGCTTACCCTAGTCATAATAACGCTAACCTTAGTCATCCTAGCGCTAACCCTAGTCGCCCTAATGATAACTCTAGTCATCCTAGCGCTTATCCTACTCATCCTAACTCTAACCCTAGTCGTCCTAGGGCTAACCCTAGTTGCCATAGCGCTAACCCTATTCGTCATAGCGCTAACCCTAGTCATCCTAACGCTAACCCTAGTCGTCCTAGCAATAACCCTAGTCCTCCTAGCGCTAATCCTAGTCGCCCTACTGCTAACCCTATTCGTCCTAACGCTAACCCTTGTCATCCTAGAAATAACCCTAGTTGTCCAAGCACTAACCCTAGTCGTCCTAGCACTAACCCTAGTCCTAAAGCTAACCCTACTCGTCCTAGCGCTAAATCTAGTCGTCCTAACGATAACCCTAGTCGTCCTAGCGCTAACCCTAGTCATCCTAACGTTGACCCTAGAAGTCCTATCGCTAACCCTAGTCGTCCTAACACTATCCCTAGCCATCCTAACGCAATCCCTAGTCGTCTTAGTGCTAACCCTAGTCATTCAAGCTCTAACCCTAGTCGTTCTAGCGCTAATCCTAGTCGTCCTAGCGCTAAACCTAGTCTTTCTAACGTTGACCCTAGAAGTCCTATCGCTAACCCTAGTCATCCTAACGCTGTCCCTAGTCATCCTAACGCTAACACTAGTCATCTTAGCGCTAACCCTAGTCATTCTAGCTCTAACCCTAATCGTCCTAGCGCTAACCCTAGTTGTCCTAACGCTTACCCTATTAGTCCTAGTGCTAGCCCTAGTCGTCCTAACGCTAACCCTTCTTGTCCTAACGCTAACTCTAGTCATCATAGCGCTAACCCTAGTAGTCCTAACTCTAACCCTAGTCGTCCTAGCGCTAACCCTAGTCATCCTAACGCTATCCCTAGCCGTTCTAATGCAAACCCTATTCATCCTAGCTCTATCCCTAGTCGTTCTAACGCGAACCTTAGTCCTCCTAGCGCTAACCCTAGAAGTCCTAGCGCTAACCCTAGTCATCATAACGCTAACCCTAGTCATCCTAGAGCTAACCCTAGTCATCCTAGCTCTAACACTAGTCGTCCTAACGCTAAACCTAGTCGTTCTAACACTATACCAAGTCGTCCTAACGTTAACCTAGTCATCCTAACGCTAACACTAGTCGTCCTAGCAATTACCCTAGTCATCCTAGCATTAACCCTAGTCATCCTAGAGCTAATCCTAGTTGTCCTAGCGCTAGCCCTATTCGTCCTAACGCTATCCCTAGTCGTCCTAGCAATAACCCTACTTGTCCAAGTGCTAATCCTAGTCGTCCTAGCGCTAACCCTTGTCCTAAAACTAACCTTACTCGTCCTAGCGCTAAATCTAGTCATCCTAACGATAACCCTCGTTGTCCTAGCGCTAACCCTAGTCGTCCTAACGTTGACCCTAGAAGTCCTATCGCTAACCCTAGTCGTCCTAATGCTATCCATAGTCATCCTAACGCTATCCCTAGTCATCTTAGCGCTAACCCTAGTCATTCAAGCTCTAACCCTAGTCGTCCTAGCGCTAACCCTAGTCGTCCTAACGCTTACCCTATTAGTCCTAGCGCTAACCCTAGTCGTCCTAACGCTAACCTTAGTCATCCTAGCGCAAACCCTAGTCGTCCTAACGCTAACCCTTCTTGTCTTAACGCTAACCCTAGTAGTCCTAGCGCTGACCCTAGAAGTTCTTACTCTAACCCTAGTCGTCCTAGTGCTAACCCTAGTCGTCCTAACGCTAAACTTAGTCTTCCTAACGCTAACCCAAGTCATGCTAGCAATAATCCTTGTCGTCCTATCTCTAATCCTAGTCGTCCTAGCGCTAACTCTAATCATCCTAACGCTAACCCTAGTCGTCCTATCAATAAACCTAGTCGTCCTAGCGTTAATCCTAGTCGTCTTAGTGCTAACCCTAGTCCTAACGCTAACCCTACTCGTCCTAGCGCTAACCCTATTCGTCCTAACACTAACCCTATTCGTCCTAGCGCTAACCCTAGTCATCCTAACGATAACCCAAGTCATCCTAGCGCTAACCCTAGTTGTCCTAAAGTTGACCCTAGAAGTCCTATCGCTAACCCTAGTCGTCCTAACGCTAACACTAGTCATCCTAACCCTATCCCTAGTCGTCTTAGCTCTAACCCTACTCATTCTAGCTCTAACCCTAGTCGTCCTAGCACTAACCCTAGTCGTCCTAACGCTTACCCAAGAAGTCCTAGAGCTAACCCTAGTTGTCCTAACGCTAACCTTAGTCGTCCTAGCTCAAAACCTGGTCGTCCTAATGCTAACCCTAGTTGTCCTAGCGCTAACTCTTGTAGTCCTAACTCTAACCCTAGTCGTCCTAACGCTAACCCTAGTCATCCTAATGCTATCCCTAGTCGTCCTAATGCAAACCCTATTCATCCTAGCTAACCTTAGTCGTCTTAGCGCTTACCCTAGTCGTTCTAGCGCTAACTCTAGTCGTCCTAACGCTAACCTTAGTCATCCTAACACTATCCCTAGTCGTTCTAGTGCTAATCCTAGTCGTCCAAACGCTAACCCTAGTCGTCCTAGCGCTAACCCTAGTCGTCCAAGCGCTAACCCTAGTCGTCCAAGCGCTAACCCTAGTTGTCCTAGCGCTAACCCTAGTCGCCATAGCGCTAACCCTAGTTGTCCTAGCGCTAACCTTTGTCGTCCTAACGCTAACCCTAGTCGTCAAAAAGCTGACACTAGTCGTCCTAGCGCTAACCCTAGTCGTCCTAATGCTGACTCTAGATGTCCTACCGCTAACCCCAGTCATTATAACGCTATTCCTATTCGTCCTAACGCTAACCCTAGTCATCCAAGCGCTAACCCTAGTCGTGCTAACTCTAACCCTAGTCACCATAGCACTAACCCTAGTTGTCATAGCGCTAACCCTAGTCCCTAGTCGTCCTAACGCTAACCCTAGTCATCCTAGTGTTATCCCTAGTCGCCCTAACTTTAACCCTAGTAATCCAAACGTTAACCCTTGTCGTCCTAGCGTTAACCCTGGTTGTCCTAGCACTAACCCTAGTTGTCCTAACGCTAAACCTAGTCATACTAACACTAACCATAGTCGTCCTTGCACTAATCCTTTTAGTCCTAAGGCTAACCCTAGTCATCCTAGCGCTAACCCTAGTCATCCCAACGCTAACCCTAGTAATCCCAACTCTAACCCTACTCGTCCTAGCACTAACCCTAGTCGCCATAGCGCTAACCCTATTCGCCTTACCGCTAACCCTAGTCGCCATAGCGCTAACCTTATTCATCTTAGCGCTAACCCTAGTCATCCTTACAATAACCCTAGTCATCCTAATGCTATCCCTAGTCATCCTAACGCTAAACCTAGTCATCTTAGCGATAACCCTACTCATTCTAGCTCTTACCCTAGTCGTCCTAGCGCTAACTCTAGTCATCCTAACGCTTACCCTAGAAGTCCTAGCGCTAACCCTAGTCGTCCTAACGCTAACCTTAGTCGTCCTAGAGCAAACCCTAGTCGTCCTAACACTAACCCTTCTTGTCCTAATGCTAACCCTAGTCATCCTAGCGCTAACCCTTGTAGTGCTAACTCTAAGCCTAGTCGTCCTAGTGCTAACCCTAGTCATCCTAACGCTATCCCTAGTTGTCCTAATGCAAACCTTATTCATCCTAGTTCTAACCCTAGTCGTTCTAACACTAACCTTAGTCGTCCTAGCGCTAACACTAGTCGTTCTAGCGCTAACCCTAGTCGTCCTAACGCTAACCTTAGTCATGCTAACACTATCCCTAGTCATCCTAGCGCTAATCCTAGTCGTCCAAAAGCTAACCCTAGTCGTCCTAACGTTAACCCTAGTCATACAAGCGCTAACCCTTGTCGTCCTAACTCTAACCCTAGTCGTCCTACCGCTAACCCTAGTTGTCCTAGCGCTAACCCTAGTTGTCCTAGCGCTAACCTTTGTCGTCCTAACGCTAACCCTAGTCGTCCTAGCGCTAACCCTAGTCGTCCTAAAGCTGACACTAGTCGTCCTAGCGCTAACCCTAGTTGTCCTAACGCTGAATCTAGATGTCCTAGCTCTAACCCCAGTGATCCTAACGCTATTCTTATTCGTCCTAACTCTAACCCTAGTCATCCAAGTGCTAAACCTAGTCGTCCTAACTCTAACCCTGGTCGCCATAGCGCTAAACCTAGTTGTCCTAGGGCTAACCCTAGTGGTCCTAACGCTAACCCTAGCCATCCTAACGCTAATGCTAGTCATCCTAGCGCTAACCCTAGTAGTTCTAAAGCTATCCCTAGTCATCCTAATGCTAAGCCCAGTTGTCCTAACTTTAACCCTAGTCATCCTAACGCTAACCCTAGTCACCTTAGTGCTTACCCTAGTCGTACTAACGCTAACCCTAGTCATCCTAGCGCTAACCCTAGTCATCCTAGCGCTAACCCTAGTCATCCTAGCGCTAACCCTAGTCATCCTAGCGCTAACCCTAGTCGTCCTAACGCTAACCCTAGTCACCCTAACGCTAACCCTAGTCGTCCTAGCCTTAACACTAGTCGTCCTAGTGCTAACTCTAGTCACCCTAATTCTAACCCTAGTCATCCAAACGGTAACCCTAGTCGTCCTAGCACTAACCCTAGTTGTCCTAACGCTCACCCTAGTCATCTTAGCGCTAACCCTAGTCGTCCTAGCGCTAATCCTAGTTGTTCTAGCGCTAACCCTAGTTTTCCTAGCACTAACTCTAGTCGTCCTCTCGCTAACCCTAGTTGTTCTAGCGCTAACCGTAGTCATCCTAACGCTAACCATAGTCGTCCTAATGTTAACCCTAGTCATCCTAATGATAACCATAGTCGTCCTAGCGCCAACCCTAGTCGTCCTAACTCTAACCATAGTCGCCCTAACGCTAAACCTAGTCGCCCTGGCGCTAACCTTAGTTGTCCTAACGCTAACCCTAGTCATCCTAGCGTTAATCCTAGTCATCCTAACACTATCCCTAGTCGTCCCAACTCTAACCGTAGTTGTCCTAGCGCTGACCCTAGTCGTTCTAGCGCTAACCCTAGTTTTCTTAGCGCTAAGCCTAGTCGTTCTAGCGTTAACCCTAGTTGTTCTAGCGCTAACCATAGTCGTCCTAACGCTAACCCTAGTCGTCCTAACATTAACCCTAGTCATCCTAACGCTAACCCTAGTAGTTATAACGCCAACCCTAGTCATCCTAAGGCTAACCCTAGTCGTCCTTAAACTTTCCCTAGTCGTCCTTGCGCTAACCCTAGTCATCCTAGCGCTAACCCTAGTCGTCCTAATGTTAACCGTAGTCGTTTAACGTCTAACCCTAGTCGCCCTAGCGCTCTCGCTAGTCGTCCTAGTGGTAACCCTAGTCATCCTAACGCTAACCCTAGTCGTCCTAGTGCTAACCTTAGTCGTCCTAATGCTAACCCTAGTTATCCTAACGCCAAACCTAGTCGTCCTAACGCTAACCCTAGTCGTCCTAGCACTAACCCTAGTCATTTTAACTCTAACGCTAGTCATCCTAAAGCTAACCTCATTTGACCAAGCGCTAACCGCAGTCATCCTAGCGCTAACCTTACTCGTCTTAACTCTAACCCTATTCGTACTAATGCTAACCTCAGTCACCCTAACGCTATCCCTAGTCGTCTTAACGCTAACCCTAGTCATCCTACTGCTAACCATAGTCATCCTAACGCTAACACTAGCCGTATTGAACCTAATCCTTGTCATGCTAGCGCTAACCTTAGTCGTCCTAGAGCTAACCCAGTCGTCCTAACTCTAACCCTAGTCATCCTAATGCTAACACAGTCATCCTAACTCTAATCCTAGTCGTCCTAGCGCTAACCCTAGTCGTCCTAATGCTATCCTTAGTCGTCCTAACGCAAACCCTAGTCATCCCAGCTCTAACCCTAGTCTTCCTAACGTTAACCCTAGTCGTCCTAATGCTAACCTTTTTAGTCATAGCGCTAACCCTTGTAATCCTAGTGCTAACCCTAGTCATCCTAACGCTAACCCTAGTCGTACTAACACTAACCCTAGTCGTCCTTGCGCTAATCCTACTCATCCAAATGCTAAAACTAGTCGCCCTAGAGCTAACCTTAGTCGTCCTAAGTCTAAACCTAGTTATACAAGCACTAACCCTAGTGGTTCTAATGCTAACCCTAGTCGCCCTAGCGATAACCCTAGTCATCCTAACATTAACACTAGTCGTCCTAAAGTTAACCCTAGTCGACCTAACATTAACCCTAGTTGTCCTAACGTTAACCTTTGTCGTCCAAGAAATAACCCTAGTCGTCCTAGCGCTAATCCTAGTCGCCCTAGCGCTCTCGCTAGTCGTCCTAGCGCTAACCCTAGTCATCCTAACGCTAACCCTAGTCATCCTAGTGCTAACCTTAGTCGTCCTAATGCTAACTCTAGTTGTCCTAACTCCAATCCTAGTCGTCCTAGCGCTAACCCTAGTCATCCTAGCGCTAACCCTAGTCATTTTAACTCTAACGCTAGTCGTCCTAAAGCCAATCTCATTTGACCAAGCGCTAACCCCAGTCATGCTAGCGCTAACCTTACTCGTCTTAACTCTAACCCTATTCGTACTAATGCTAACCTTAGTCACCCTAACGCTATCCCTAGTCTGCTTAACGCTAACCCTAGTCATCCTACTGCTAACCATAGTCGTCTTAACACTAACACTAGCCGTATTGAACCTAATCCTTGTCGTGCTAGCGCTAAACTTAGTCGTCCTAGAGCTAACCCAGTCGTCCTAACTCTAACCCTAGTCATCCTAATGCTAACCCAGTCGTCCTAACTCTAATCCTATTCGTCCTAGCGCTAACCCTAGTCGTCCTAATGCTATCCTTAGTCATCCTAACGCAAACCCTAGTCATCCAGCTCTAACCCTAGTCGTCCTAACGTTACCCTAGTCATCCTAATGCTAACCTTTTTAGTCATAGCGCTAACCCTTGTCATCCTACTGCTAACCCTAGTCATCCTAACGCTAACCCTAGTCATACTAACACTAACCCTAGTCGTCCTTGCGCTAATCCTACTCGTCCAAACGCTAAAACTAGTCGTCCTAGAGCTAACCTTAGTCATCCTAAGTCTAAACCTAGTTATCCTAGCTCTAACCCTAGTCGTTCTAATGCTAACCCTAGTCGCCCTAGCGCTAACCCTAGTCATCCTAACGCTAACACTAGTCGTCCTAAAGTTAACCCTAGTCGACCTAATGTTAACCCTAGTCGTCCTAGCACTAATCCTAGTCTTCCTAGCGCTAACCCTAGTCGTCCTAACTCTAGCCCAAGTCGTCCTAGCGCTAACCAACCCTAGTCGTCCTAGCGCTAACCCTAGTCGTCCTAACGATAACCGTAGTCGTTCTAGCGCTTACCCTAGTCATCCTAACGGTGATACTAGAAGTTCTAGCGCTAACCCTAGTCGTCCTAATGCTATCCCTAGTCTTTCTAACGCTATCCCTAGTCGTCCTAGCGCTAGTCCTAGTCATTCTAGCTCTAACCCTAGTCATCCGAGCGCTAACCCTAGTCATCCTAACGTTAACCCTAGAAGTCCTTGTGCTAACCCTAGTCGTTCTAGCGTTATTCCTAGTCGTCCTACCGCTAACCCTAGTCATCCTAATGCTAACCTTAGTCATCCTAGAGTCAACCCTAGTCATCCTAACGCTAACTCTTGTTGTCCTAACACTAAACCTAGTCGTCCTAGCACTAACCCTAGTCATCCAAACGCTAATCATAGTCGACTTAGCTCTCACCGCAGTCGACGTAACGCTGACCCCAGAAGTCCAAGCGCTAACCAAAGTCGTCTTAACGCAAACCCTAGTCATCCTACCTCTAACCCTAGGCGTTTTAACGCTAACCCTAGTCGTCCTAGCACTAACCCTAGTCGTCCTAACGCTAACACCAGAAGTCCTAGCGCTAACCGTAGTCATTCTAGCGCTAACCCTAGTCTTCCTAACACTAACCCTAGTCGTCCTAACGCTAATCGTAGTCATCCTGGCGCTAACACTAGTCATCCTAGCTCTAACTCTAGTCGTCCTAACTCTAAACTTAGTCGTCCTAACACTATCCCAAGTCGTCCTAGCGCTAATCCTAGTCATCCTATCGCTAACACTAGTCGTCCAAGTGCTAGCCCTAGTCGCCAAAGCGCTAACCCTAGTCGTCCTAACCCTCACCCTAGTCGTCCTACCTCTAAACCTAGTCTCCACAGTGCTAACCCTAGTCGTCCTAGGGCTAACCCTAGTTGGTCTAGCGCTAACCCTTGTCATCCTTACGCTAACCCTAGTCATCCTAGCGCTAACCCTAGTCGTCCTAAAGCTAACCCTAGTCGTTCTAGCGCTTACCCTAGTCGTCCTAACGCTGACTCTAGATGTCGTAGCGCTAACCCTAGTCATCCTAACGCTATCCCTAGTCGTCTTAACGTTAACCCTAGTCTACATAGTGCTAACCCTATTCGTTATATTGCTAACCCTAGTCGTCCCAGCGCTAACCCTAGTCCTCCTAACGCTAATCCTAGAAGTCCTAGCGCTAACTCTAGTCGTCCTAACTCTAACCCTAGTCGTCCTACCGCTAACCCTAGTCACCATAGCACTAACCCTACTCGTCCTAACGCTAGTCATCTTAACGTTAACCCTAGTCGTCCTAACGCTAACCCTGGTCATCCCAGCAATAACCCTAGCCGTCATAGCGCTAATCCTAGTCGTCCTAGCGCTAACTCTAGTCGTCCTAACGCTAACCCTACTCATCCTAGGCCTAACCCTAGTCGTCCTAACGATAACACTTGTCGTCCTAACACTAACCCTAGAAGTCCTTGTGCTAACCCTAGTCATTCTAGTGTTAATCCTAGTCATTCTAGCGCTAACCTTAGTCGTCCTAATGCTAACCTTAGTCATCCTAGAGTCAACCCAAGTCATCCTAACGCTAACTCTTGTTGTCCTAAAACTAAACCTAGTCGTCCTAGCGCTAACCCTAGTCATCCTAACGCTAACCATAGCCAACTTAGCTCTCACCCTAGTCGTCGTAACGCTGACCCCAGAAGTCTTAGCGCTAACCATAGTCGTCTTAACGCAAACCCTAGTCATCCTACCTCTAACCCTAGTCATTCTAGCGCTAACCCTAGTTGTCCTAAAACTAACCCTAGTCGTCCTAACGCTAATCGTAGTCATCCTGGCGCTAACACTAGTCATCCTAGCTCTAACCTTAGTCGTCCTAACGCTAACCTTAGTCGTCCTAACACTATCCCAAATCCTCCAAGCGCTAATCCTAGTCGTCCTAAAGCTAACTTTATTCGTCCTATCGCTAACACTAGTCATCCAAGTGCTAGCCCTAGTCGCCATAGCGCTAACACTAGTCGTCGTAGCACTAACCCTAGTCGTCCTAACTCTAACCCTAGTCATCCTACCTCTACACCTTGTCTCCACAGCGCTAACCCTAGTCGTCCTAGGGCTAACCCTAGTAGTTCTAGCGCTAACCCTAGTAGTTCTAGCGCTAACCCTTGTCGTCCTTAAGCTAACCCTAGTCATTCTAGCGCTAACCCTAGTCGTCCTAAAGCTAACCCTAGATGTTCTAGCGCTAACCCTAGTCATCCTAACGCTGACTCTAGTTGTTCTAGCTCTAACCCTAGTCGTCCTAACGCTATACCTAGTCGTCCTAACGCTAACCCTAGTCTACATAGTGCTAACCCTAGTCATTCTATTGCTAACCCTAGTCGTTCCAGCGCTAACCCTAGTTCTCCTAACGCTAACCCTAGAAGTCCTAGCGCTAACTCTAGTCGTTCTAACTCTAACCCTAGTCATCCTACCGCTAACCCTAGTCACCATAGCACTAACCCTAGTTGTCGTAGCGCTAACACTAGTCGTCCTAACGCTAACCCTAGTCATCCTAATGTTAACCCTAGTCGTCCTAACGCTAACCCTAGTCATCCTAGCAATAACCCTAGCCGTCATAGCGCTAATCCTAGTCGTCCTAGCAATAACCCTAGTCATCCTAACGCTAACCCTACTCATCCTTGGCCTAACCCTAGTCATCCTAACGATAACACTAGTCGTCCTAGCGCTTACCCTAGTCGTACTAACGTTGACCCTAGAAGTCCTAGCGCTAACTCTAGTCGTCCTAACGCTATCCCTAGTCATCCTAACGCTATGTCTAGTCATCTTAGCGCTAACCCTAGTCATTCTAGCTCTAACCCTAGTCGCCCTAACGCTTACCCTAGAAGTCCTAGCGCTAACCCTAGTCGTCCTAACGCTAACCTTAGTCGTCCTAACGCAAACCCTAGTCGTCCTAACGCTAACCCTTCTTGTCCTAATGCTAGCCCTAGTCGTCCTAGCGCTAACCCTAGTAGTCCTAACTTTAACCCTAGTCATCCTAGCTCTAACCCTAGTCGTCCTAACGCTATCCCTAGTCGTCCTAACGCAAACCCTATTCATCCTAGCTCTAACCCTAGTCATTCTAATGCTAACTATAGTCATCCTAGCGCTAACCCTAGTCGTTCTAGCGCTAACCTTAGTCGTCCTAACCCTTACTCTAGTCATCCTAATGCTAACCCTAGTCATCCTAGCGCTAACCCTCGTCATCCTAGCTCTAACGATAGTCGTCCTAACGCTAACCCTGTTCAACCTAACACTATCCGTAGTCGTCCTAGAGCTAATCCTAGTCGTACAAACGCTAACTCTAGTCATTCTAGTGCTAACCCTAGTCGTCCAAGCGCTAACCCTAGTCGTCCTAAATCTAACACTAGTCGTCCTAGCGCTAACCCTTGTAGTCCTTACGCTAACCCTAGTCATCCTAAAGCTAACCCTAGTCATTGTAGCGCTAACCCTAGTCGTCCTAACCAGAGATGAGCGTTGCTCGACTCGAACTGTTCGCCAGTCTCAAATTCGAGCTGTTTTGGGCGGTGTTCGAGCTGTTCGACGAACACGAACGATTTGAAAAAAATTCGGCTGTTAGAGGTTATGTTCGATAACTGTTCGTGCAGCAAAATCATAACTGGATTTTTTCTCAGTAATGCTGAAAATTATTGCTAATACGCAGTTTGAGTGTACAGCGGGGCGGGGGGAGGGGCAGGGGATGGATCTCTGCAGGAATACTGAAGATCTCCATTTTTTTTTTCTCTTTCCCGCATTTACAGTGGGAAGGTGCAATCTGTCAGCCTATCAGCAGAGCACACACGGAGTGAACTGCTTTTTTTCACACAAGCAAGGGCATGTGTCATTAGCAGTGTATGTCACATGTCCTTGCCCTATAAGACCCAGCAATTTTCCCCGTCGCCACCATTTTCTCACTGCTGCAGCTGCATGTTAGACGGCACCGCTGTTGCTGTGTGCGCTATACCTTGTTAATTTCAAGTCAATTTTCGCACAAATCTACAGATAGCTTGGGAGTAGGGAATAGTTGTGATTGCAGTCCTTTTAAGGACTAGGTTACAGCATTTCCTACGACTTTTATCAGGCAGGTCTGTGCTCTTAAATATATAGTTTGGGAGTGAAGACTAATTGTAATTGCAGTCCTTTTCAGGACTAAGTTACATCAGTTCCTATCAGTTTTTGCCAGGCAGGTCTGTGCCAGTGCTGTGCAAGTTTTTTTCACAGCATTTGGCTAAATCTAGCAAAGCTAATCCTTTTTGGCCTATTGCAGAGTGTGTTAGTCAGTGGAGTAGCCTATCTGTGATCCAACTACACCACCTGTGTATAGAATACCAATTTTTTTTACTGCACCTAGTGAAGTAAAACCTTTTGGGCATAGCATCATTCTATTAGTCCATCTATACTGACCTCCATCAGGTTGCAAATTGAATATAATTTTTTTCTGCATCTAGCTCTGAAAAAATATTTGGGCTTCTAGCAGTGTGTGGGACTTTCTCTATTAGTCCATCTATACTGACCTCCATCAGGTTGCAAATTAAAAATAATTTTGATCTGCATCTAGCTCTGAAAAAATATTTGGCCTTCTAGCAGTGTGTGGGACTTGTTCTATTAGTCCATCTATACTGACCTCCATCAGTTTGCAAATTGAAAATAATTTTTTTCTGCATCTAGCTCTGAAAAAATATTTGGGCTTCTAGCAGTGTGTGGGACTTGGTCTATTAGTCCATCTATACTGACCTCCATCAGGTTGCAAATTAAAAATAATTTTGATCTGCATCTAGCTCTGAAAAAATATTTGGCCTTCTAGCAGTGTGTGGGACTTGTTCTATTAGTCCATCTATACTGACCTCCATCAGGTTGCAAATTAAAAATAATTTTTATCTGCATCTAGCTCTGAAAAAATATTTGGCCTTCTAGCAGTGTGTGGGACTTGTTATATTAGTCCATCTATACTGACCTCCATCAGGTTGCAAATTGAATATAATTTTTTTCTGCATCTAACCAGATGATAGTTTTGGCCTAATACCACAGTTTGGCCACTCAGCTCTGCTCGGTTCCTATCCATTGTTTTTTTGTGCAAACAACTCCAGAGTTGTGAATTAGTTAACAACCAAAATGAGTGGAAAAAGGCCTGCTGCTGGTGGAAAGGGGAATAGGCGTGTTGGGAAGGGGAAAAAAGGTTGTGTCCGTGGGGTAGGTGTTAAAGCAACAGTAACATCTGCAGAAGAAAGACCATCTTCCAGCCAAACTAAAATGTCTACTTCTTTTAGCGGAGAATGTGATAAGATCCCTTTCTTACGGCCACGCCAATCGCTACAAATTCCAGATGAGGCACAAAAACAGCAGGTGCTTCAACGGATATCAAGTGCTCCTTTAAGTGGGCTCTCCTCCACATGAACTTCAACATCACAAATACTCCAGTCCTCAGAAGTGTCACCCCAATCGCACTTGCTTCCTCACAGCTCCCAAATCTCCAGCTGCCCGTCTGAGTATGAGGTAGAACAGATGGTTGAGTCTGCAGAGCGGTTTACTCATACTATAGCCTGGGAATCAGAGGTCGGCTCCAGCACTTCTGTGAATCCAGACGAGGAAATGATCTGCACTGATGCCCAGAATCTTTATGAGTCGGATCCAGGACCAGACGCAGAAGGTTTTGAACATAATGTAGACCCTCAATCCCAAACTGTAACTCCTGTTGATAGAGACAATGAGGAAGACGATGATGAGACTCAAATACCTGATTGGAGTGACAAGTTTAGTTTTTTGTTAGGGCAGGAACAGGTTGGCTCTGAGGACGACGGGTGTGGTAACACACAGGGTGATGATGATGAGGTTGGAGATCCCACTTACTGTCAACCCACAGTCAGCCAAGAGATGAGGTCAGCAGAGGAGGTGGAGGAGGATGATAGTGACGACGAGGTCAGGTTGCGCCTTCCTGGACAGAGACGTAGTACTGGAAGCACGTCAACAACTGCATCCTCAAACACAACTCTGCCTCTGACCACAAGTCGTGGTGGCTCTTCAGGTCGCATGGGTGCTAAGCCTTGCATAGCCTGGGCATTTTTTCAGATCAATAAAAATGATCCAACTCGTGTTATCTGTAACATTTGTCAACAAAAGCTAAGTAGAGGCCAAAAAATACATAGCTTGAGTACTTCATGCATGAACCGGCACATGGACATGAAGCATAAGTTGCAGTGAGAAGCTCACTGTGCTACAATGCGGCCTAGCCGGCCGGGCCAACAACCATCTGCCCCATCTTGTGCATCTGTGGCTTCTTCATCCTCTGTGACTGGGGGGACAGCAGTCACACCTGTTTTGGGACGCAGACCTGCCACCTCTTTACCCGCAACAGCCAGCGTGATTGGTAGGTCATCATTGTCTTTGGAGGTGGTAACACCAGCTGGTGTTGAGCGCTGTCCGACATCAAAAGCACCACCTTTGGATCAAGGCAACCTAACATGTCTGCCTGCATCTTCCTCACAGACCGGCAGGTTGCCGGGGACACCCTTATCAACACCGTCTAAGCACAACAGCCAGCCCTCGGTCCCTCAGATGTGGACAAGTAAAAGACCATTTCCTCCTAGCCATGAGAAAGCTAAGAGGTTGAATTTCACCATCTGCAAGCTCTTGGCTACAGAAATGCTGCCTTTCCGCCTGGTGGACACAGAGGATTTTCGAGACCTTATGTCCGTCGCAGTGCCCCAGTATCAGATGCCCAGTCGGCACTACTTCTCAAAGAAAGTTGTGCCTGCGCTCCACCAGCATGTCGCACACAACATCACCGCTTCTTTGAGAAACTCTGTGTGTGACAGGGTGCATTTCACCACAGACACTTGGACGAGTAGGCATGGACAGGGGCATTACATGTCGCTGACTGGGCACTGGATAACTATGGTGACAGCAGGACAAGGGGCTGCTGTCCAAGTCTTGCCGTCCCCACGAGTTGTGCGTCAATCCTCTTTATCTCAAAGTTCCTCAACTGCTTCTGCGTCCTGAACCTCCTCTCGGTCCTCCACCTGCACCCAAAGCCTGTCTGGTCATGCCACAAGCTTTCAAACTGCGCAGAAGGGATCCTGCACACCTCCTTACTATGCTGACAGTAGGGCTCAACGTCATCATGCGGTTTTTACTTTGAAATATCTGGGAAATGTGAGTCACACAGCTGAGTAGTTGTGGTCAGCTCTGGAGAACCAATTTCAAGAATGGTTGTCTCCACTGGACCTGAAACCAGGGAAGGCCGTGTGCGACAATGCTGCAAACCTGGGTGCGGCCCTTCGTCGGGGCAATGTCACACACGTGCCTTGTATGGCTCACGTGTTGAACCTGGTTGTCCAGCAATTTTTAGCCCACTATCCCGGACTAGATGGCCTTCTGCAGAGGGCACGGTCGCTGTGTGCTCACTTACGCCGTTCGCATCCCGCAGCTCAGCGACTTACATCTCTACAGAAGTCGTTGGGCCTGCCACTTCACCGGCTAAAATGTGATGTGCTTACCCGGTGGAATTCAACTCTGCACATGTTGCAGCGACTGTGGCAGCACCGACAAGCCCTGGTGCAATAAGTTCTGACGTATATACTGGGCCAACGAGATCCAGATGTGGGGCAAATCACGCTGTAGGAGTGGTCTCAGATCAGGGACCTATGCACCCTTCTGCACAGTTTTGAAATGGCGACGAAGATGTTTAGTGCTGACGATGCCATTATCAGCATGACTATTCCGGTGATTTACATGCTGGAGCACATGATAAACAGAATTCGGAGTCAGGTGGTGGCACAAGAGGAGGTTGAGGAAGTAGAGGAGGAGGAGTTGTATGCGGAAGGGCTAACGTCTGCAAGGTCCAGACGGTCGGCAGCACCAAGGCGGCAGGCATGCGAGGGTGGGCGAGATGGTTTTACCAGGGCGCATGGTAGCAGCCAAACTAGTGAGGAAGGTGCAGGAGCCCAGGAAGAAGTGTAGGACGAACTGATGGAAGACTCATCAGATGAGGGAGACCTTGATCACATTTCTGTTGTGCGAGGTTGGGGGGAGAGGACAGAGGAAGGAATCATGATTGTTACCTCGCCACCAACACAACTGGGACTTGGTGCTCCTGGATGCGCAAGACACATGAGTGACTTCTTGCTGCACTACCTGCAACATGACCCTAGAATTGTGAGAATTAGAAATAATCCTGACTAATGGGTTGCCACACTGTTAGATCCCCGGTACAAAAGTAAATTTGCAGAAATTATTCCTGCCATAGAAAGGGATGCATGCATGCAGGAGTATCAGCAGATACTGTTGCAGAATCTTACATGTGATTTTCCACAAAACACCAGTGGTGCACGAAGTGAATCTCACAGTTCCAACTTGCCAACCGTGGGACCGTCGAGTGTTCAGCACTCAAACCGTAACAGAAACACAGTATCTGCTGGTAACATCAATTTTGCGGAATCATTTCACCACTTTTTTAACCCATCCTTTGCAAGGCCACAGGAGACAAGAAGTCTGACACATAGTCAACGCCTAGAGACGATGGTACAGGAGTATCTCCAAGTAAACATTGAAGCCATGACTATGTCACTGGACCCTTGCTCTTTTTGGGCTTCTAATCTGGATAAATGGCCGGAGCTCGCCACTTACGCCTTGGATATCTTGTCATGCCCCGCAGCCAGCGTTCTGTCTGAACGTGTGTTCAGTGCTGCTGGTGGTGTGCTGACAGATAAGTGCACGCGGCTCTCCACTGATAATGTAGACAGACTCACGTTCATAAAGATGAACAAATCATGGATCCGAAACGACTTTTCTACCCCTGTGTCATCCTGGGGAGAGTAAAAGCTTGATGATTGGTTAAAATCACCTCACCAACCGTTTTAAGCTTTCAAATTACTAATCATGTTTATCTGTATCTTGGCTGGAAAATAATTTGGGCTTTGCAGCAATGTGCAGTACTGATTCTATTAGGCCATCTATACTAAGCTCCACCAAATTTAAAATTAATAATAATTTTTAGCTGCATCTAGCCCGGAAAATAATTTTGGGGCTCCGAGATGCGCAAGACACATAAGTGCCTTCTTGCTGCACTACCTGCAACATGACCCTCAGATTGTCAGAATTGGAAGTAATCCTGACTACTGGGTTGTCACACTCTTAGATCCCCCCACACTCTTCGATCAACCTTTTCATTTTAATAAAGACCAAAAAAATGGTCATTTTTGAAATGATAAGCATTAGCAGGTTATTAGAAACTGAAATCAAACAGTTTTCAACTCAAAACTTTATTCTAGGTTATGTTACATTTGCACATAGGACCCCTTGTTCGAAAGGAGCTTCTGAACTCTCTCATCCATTGAATTTGTCAGGTTTTGGATGGTTTCTGCTTCAATTGTTTTGCTTGAGGACAGAATACCCTCCCAGAGCTGTTGCTTAGATGTGAACTGCCTCCCGCCATCATAGACACTCCTTTTGATGATGCTCCTGAGGTTCTGAATGGGGTAGAGGTCAGGGGAGCATGGGGGTCACACCATAAGTTTGTCCCCTTTTATGCCCATATCAGCCAGAAATGCAGATGTGTTATGTGCAGCATGAGACGGGGCATTATCATGCATGAAAATGATGTTGCTGTGGAATACACGGTTCTTCTTCTTGAACCATGGCAGGAAGTGCTGTTTGAGAAACTTCACATATATTAAGGAGTTCATCTTTACCCCTTCAGGGATCCTAAAGGGGCCGACAATCTCTCTCCCCATGATTCCAGCCCAAAACATTACTCCACCTCCTCCTTGTTGCCGCTGTAGCCATGTTTGCGTGGGGTGTCCATCAACCAGCCATCCTCCACTCCATCCATCTGGACCATCGAGCATTGCATGGCACTCATCCGTGAACAAAACAGTTTTGAAGTCAGTCTTCATGTATTGTTTGGCCCACTGGAGCCATTTCTGCTTGTGTGCAGTGGATAGAGGAGGTCGACAGGATGGCGTACGCACAGCTGCAAACCTTTGAAGGACCCTGCATCTTGTTGTTCGAGGGACGTTGGAGGCACCAGCAGCTTCAAAAACTTGTCTGCTGCTATGACAAGGCTTTTTTGCCGCTGCTCTTTTAACCTGACGTAATTGCCTGTAGGAAAGAGTCCTCAATTTGCCCTTATCAGCACGCACACGTGTGTACTGTGAATCAGCTACATACTTCTTGATTGCCAAGACACTTCATCCTGATCATCGCACAATGTTGATTGTAGTCATGCCTTGACCTAAACACTCCACAATTTGATGCTTCTCAGCAGCCGACACATCCTTTTTCTTTCCCATTTTGGCAGAAAATGTAGGCTGCTTAATAATGTGGGACAGCCTTCTTAAGTAGTCTTGCCGTTCATTGGACACACCTGCCAAACTAATTAGCACAGGTGTCTGCAATTGCTTACAGTGATATAAAGAGCCCTGACACACATCACCATCTATGAGTTTAACTGACAAACAAACAAAATCTTCCCTTATCACTCCTAAACACTTTTTGCATAATAATTTGGAACACAGTGTACATGTGCTTTTCCACAAAACACCAGTGGTTCACGTAGTGAATCTTACAGTTCTAACTAGCCAACCGTGGTCTGTATGGAGTTGTTCAATAAAGGGCCCAAAATTAAGATAACATAGACGGGAGAGGTCTCTGAATAGGAATTCCTAAGAATTTGATACCCTGTGAGGGCCAGGCAAAGGGAAAGTTGGACTGGATGGAATCCTGTATGGATTTGGGGAGGGAGACATCGAGGGCCTCAGACTTCGCTGTATTGATTTTAAAATTTGACCATGTAACAAAGTGATCTATTTCAGCCATAACAGCAGGGATGGATATATGTGATTGAGTGATATATACTAGGACATCATCAGCAAATAGAGAGCACTTGTACTCGGTGCCTCCCACCTCAATCCACCTAATATTGGGGTTATGGCGAATTGATGAGAGCAAGTGCTCCGTCACTAGGATGTATAAGAGAGGGGACAGAGGACATCCCTGCCTTGTCCCATTGGTGATTATGAAAGGTGATGAAAATGTTCTGACGTGCCCCCTGGGCCTTGGGACATCCGGAGCCGGACCCTCTTTGGTGGATGCTGGTGGTTGTAGTTTCCGTGGCGGCGACCCGGTTCCGTGGCTCAGGGCGGTCAAACCAGTGGCGGAACTATTTATGTGGTTTTGATGTTTAAATGTCCGGCTACGCCACCCGTGGAATGCTGTCAGAGTGAACCGCCGCTGCAGGGCAGACAGCTGAGGCTGGTGTTGTGGGTGCAGCAGAGCGCAGCATAACTTCCCACGGGAGGAGTATAGATTCAGGGCAGTGTATGCGGAGGATGGGGGTGATGGTGCAGGGCAGCAGCAGTAACGACACGGAGTCAGTGATGCAGTCCAGGGCCTTTACTCACAGTTCTTATTATCCAGACTACTTCTGCAGGTAAAGGCTGCCCACGTCGTACTGTGCTCACCAGGTGAGGGGCTCAGACAACTCCCAGATAACTTTGGAGCGCTTCACAGGACCCCCTTTGTGTGTCCTTTGTCTGGCTTTTCTTACCAACACTTCTGTCCGGCTGCCTCGGGCCTCCTCTTGGTAAAATGGCGCCAGTTTCCCTGACCCTATGTGCTGCCCTCCTAGCGGGTGTAGCGAGGGGCTGCGCCACATAAAATGTCACAGCCTCTGGTTTCTAGCTGAGGGTCATTTCCTGCCTCCACTAGTTTCGGGAACCGGTCTCCCCCTTTGGCCTGACCCCTCCACACAGGTGGATTCGGGCGTGCTGTGGCGACTCGCCCGTCCACACCCCTAGGATCCCTTCGTTCCTCGTTCCTGGAGCCTCCTCCGCTCCTCTTCCATCCTTCTCCCTCTTCCAGGCCTGGGCCTCTGTTACTAGGCCCGCCTCCAGAGCAGAGCTCATGCAGAGCCCCTGCTCCCTGTAACTTCTGCTCAGACTTCTCTGCACTGAACTAAGATGGTGTCCACCTTTTATACTCCCTTCTCAATGCACCCAGGAACTGCTTCCTCCCTGCTCCTGCACTACAGGGTTCCCCTTCCTCAGTGTTCCCTCCCCCCACTCCAGCCAGGGAAAAGGACTGTCGTGCCTATCTCAGGGGCATATTGGTCGCCTTGCCCCACGGCAATGTGGTGTAATGCATGCAGGTGTCAGGTCCTGATCCACACTCCATCCTTACCTGAGAGTGAGATATCACACCTCTGGGTGAGGTGCAATACCTCTGTAGCAACCGAGCCCTCGGGGTGCTACAGTTCCATTTATCTTCAGCCTAGGTGACGTATTGCGATACAGGGCCGTGATTTTAGCTATAAAAGGGTCCCCTAGACCCCTACCCCAAGCTTTTTAAGAGAATAATATATGGCGTGCCAGGAGACTCTATGGAATGCTTTCTCAGCATCCAACGAGAGTATCTAATTACAAATTTTTAACTGCATTTAGCCCAGGAAATACTTTGTGCCTAGTAGCAATGTCTGCTAGTCAGCGGATTATCCCGGCTGTTAAGCAAGCTACACCAAAGGAAATGCTTCGGGTCCATGGGATACTCAGTGAAGAGCATCAGGAGGCACCCCAAGGCATAGGGGCTGGGACTGGCGGTAGGACGCCTCGCGGTGGACCGCCGAGCTCGATCCTTATAAAAGCTTTTTAACTGCAGCAGCTTTACTGGACGCTACTGGAGCTGGAATTACGCGGCTGCTGGCATGAGACTTGCCCTTCAATCGATCCTTGTAAAAGGATTTAAAGTGTATTCATTCAAATTAGAGAGACAATTTAAATTAAAAAGCATAGAGCTGCCTCCACCACAGGGGGGCTCGCAAAACCCACCAGCGGACAGGCACCAGTATTGGGAGAGGGGGGCTGGCCGTCACGGTCCACCGCGGCTCTGGCACAAACCCGGCGACACAGAGGTGGCACGGGCAGGAACGGACTGGCCGTGTCGGCTTCTCACTATTTGGATTTTAGAAGGGCATGACATGCCTATATCTGTGTCTCCCCCTCCTTTTACTCCTCCAGCTCTTTTCTTTTCGCATGACTATATGTACTTGTCACTTTTCCATTTGTTAGTTATGTCTTCTGAGCAGTTTGTCAGCTTTTGGACACCTTTGAAGGTGTTTTCTATGTCTTTCTAAGTGTTTTTGTTTGCCTGCCATTGGTTTTAACGGTGTTCGAAGGTGTTCGACGAACAGTTCGATGAACAGTTCGGCGAACACAAGGGTGTTCGACCAACCGAACCGAACTCGAACACTACGGGGGTGGCTCAACACTAGTCCTAACGCTGACTCTAGATGTCCTAGCGCTAACCCTAGTCGTCCTAGCGCTATCCCTAGTCGTCCTAACGCTAACGCTAGAAGTCCTAGCGCTAACTCTATTCGTCCTAACTCTTACCCTAGTCATCCTACCGCTAACCATAGTCGCCATAGCGCTAACCCTAGTTGTCCTAGCACTAACCCTAGTCGTCCTAACGCTAACCCTAGTCCTCCTAACGCTAACCCTAGTCCTCCTAACGTTAACCCTAGTCCTCCTAACGTTAACCCTAGTCGTCCTAACGCTAACCCTAGTCATCCTAGCAATAACCCTAGTCGTCCTAGCGCTAATCCTAGTCGTCCTAGCGCTAAACCTAGTCATCCTAACGCTAACCCTACTCATCCTAGCACTAACCCTAGTCGTCCTAAAGATAACCCTAGTCGTCCTAGTGCTTACCCTAGTCGTCCTAACGTTGACCCTAGGAGTCCTATCGCTAGCCCTAGTCGTGCTAACCCTATACCTAGTCATCCTAACGCTGTCCCTAGTCATCTTAGCGCTAACCCTATTCATTCTAGCTCCAAGCCTAGTCATCCTAACACTTACAATAGTAGTCATAGCGCTAACCTAAGTCATCCTAACACAAACCCTAGTCATCCTAACGCTAACCCTTCTTGTCCTAATGCTAACCCTAGTCGTCCTAGAGCTAACCCTAGTAGTTATAACTCGTACCCTAGTCATCCTAACGCTATCCCTAGTCGTCCTAACTCAAACCCTATTCATTCTAGCTCTAACCCTACTCGTTCTAATGCTAACATTAGTCATCCTAGCGCTAACCCTAGTCGTTCTAGCGCTAACACTTGTCCTCCTAACGCTAAATCTAGTCATCCTAGCGCTAACCCTCGTCATCCTAGCTCTAACCCTAGTAATCCTAACGCTAACCCTATTCGTCCTATTACTATCCATAGTCACCCTAGCGCTAATCCTAGCCGTCCAAACGCTAACCCTAGTCATCCTAGTGCTAACCCTAGTCATCCAAGCGCTAACCATAGTCGTCCTAAATCTAACACTAGTCGTTCTACAGCTAACTCTAATCGCCATAGCACTAACCCTAGTTGTCCTAGCGCTAGCGCTAGTCGTCCTAACGCTATCCCTAGTCATCCTAACGCTAACCCTAGTCATCCTAGCGATATACCTAGTCATCTTAACGCTGACTCTAGATGTCCTAGCGCTAACCCTAGTCGTCCTAACGCTATCCCTAGTCATCCTAACGCTAACCCTAGTCTACCTAGCGCTAACCCTTGTCGTTCTATTGCTAACCCTAGTCATCCCAGCGCTAACCCTAGTTCTCCGAAAGCTAACCTTAGAAGTCCTAGCGCTAACTCTAGTCATCCTAACTCTAACCCAAGTCATCCAAACGCTAACCTAGTCATCCAAACGTTAACCAAAGTCGTCCTAATGATAACCCTAGTCGTCCTAGCAATAATTCTAGTCGTCCTAACGCTAATCTTAGTCGTCCTAGCGCTAACCCTAGTCGTCCTAACGCTAACCCTACTTATCCTAGCACTAACCCTACTCGTCCTAGCGCTTATCCTAGTCATCCTATTGTTGACCCTAGAAGTCCTATCGCTAACCCTAGTCGTCCTAGCCATATCCCTAGTCATCCTAACGCTATCCCTAGTCGTCTTAGTGCTAACCCTAGTCATGCTAGCTCTAACCCTAGTCGTCCAAACGCTTACCCTAATAGTCCTAGCGCTAACCCTAGTCGTCCTAACTCTAACCTTAGTCGTCCTAACACAAACCCTAGTCATCCTAACGCTAACCCTTCTTGTCCTAATGCTAAACCTAGTCTTCCTAGCGCTAACTCTAGTAGTCCTAACTCTAACCTTAGTCGTCCTAGCGCTAACCCTAGTCGTCCTAACGCTATCCCTAGTCGTCCTAACGTAAACCCTATTCATCCTAGTTCTAACCCTAGTCGTCCTAATGCTAACATTAGTCATCCTAGCGCTAACCCTAGTCGTTCTAGCGCTAACACTCGTCATCCTAGCTCAAACCCTAGTCGTTCCTAACGTTAACCCTATTCATCCTAAAATTATCCGTAGTCATCCTAGCGCTAATCCTAGTCGTCCAACACTAACCCTAGCTGTCCTAGCGCTAACCCTAGTCGTCCAAGCGCTAACCCAAGTCGTCCTAACTTTAACACTAGTCGTCCTACCGCTAACCCTAATCGCCATAGCGCTAACCCTAGTTGTCCTAACGCTAACCCTACTCATCCTAGCACTAACCCTAGTCGTCCTAAAGATAACCCTAGTCACAATAGCACTAACCCTAGTCGTCCTAGCGCTAACCCTAGTCGTCCTAACGATAACCCTAGTCAGACTAATGTTAACACTAGTCGTCCTAATAATAACCCTAGTCATCCTAGCAATAACCCTAGTCGTCCTAGCGCTAATCCTAGTCGTCCTAGCACTAACCCTAGTCATCCTAACGCTAACCTTAGTCGTCCTAGCGTAAACCCTAGTCGACCTAACTCTAACCCTTCTTGTCCTAATGCTAACCCTAGTCGTCCTAGTGCTAACCCTAGTAGTCCTAACTCTAACCCTTGTCGTCCTAACGCTAACCCTAGTCGTCCTAATGCTAACATTAGTCACCCTAGATCTAATCCTAGTCATTCTAGTCCTAATGATAGTCGTCCTAACGCTAACTCTAGTCATCCTAACGCTAACCCTAGTCATCCTAGCGCTAACCCTCGTCATCCTAGTTCTAACCCTAGTCATCTTAACGCTAACCCTATTCATACTAACACTATCTGTAGTTGTCCTTGCGCTAATCCAAGTCGTCCAAACACTAACCATAGTCATCCTAGCGCTAACCCTTGTCGTCCCAGCACTAACCCTAGTCGTCCTAACTCTAACCCTAGTCGTCCTAACTCTAAGCCTAGTCGTCCTACCGCTAACCCTAATCGCCATAGCTCTAACCCTAGTTGTCCTAGTGATAACCCTAGTCGTCCTAATGCTATACCTAGTCGTCCTAGCTCTAACCCTAGTCATCCTAATGCTATCTCTACTCATTTTAGCGCTAATCCTAGTCGTCCTAGCGCTAACCCAAGTCGTCCTAGCGCTAACCCTAGTCATCCTAACTCAAACCCTAGTCGTGCTACCGCTCATCCTACTTGCCATAGCGCTAACCCTAGTTGTCCTAGCTCTAACGTTCGTCGTCCTAACGATAACCCTAGTCGTCCTAGCGCTAACCCTAGTCGTCCTAGCGCTAACCCTAGTCGTCCTAGCGCTAACCCTAGTCATCCTAAAGCTAACCCTAGTTGTCCTAACGCTATCCCTATTTGTCCTAACGCTAACCCTAGTCGTCCTAGCACTAACGCTAGTCGTTCTATTGCTAACCCTAGTCGTCCTAGCGCTAACACTAGTCATCCTAACGCTAACCCTAGAAGTCGTAGCGCTAACCCTAGTCATCCTAGCAATAACCCTAGTCATCCTAGTGCTAATCCTAGTCGCCCAAGCGCTAACCCTAGTCGTCCTAGCGCTAAACCTGGTCATCCTAACGATTACCCTAGTCATCCTAGCGCTAAATCTAGTCATCCTAACGCTATCCCTAGTCATTCTAATGCTATCCCTAGCTGTCCTAGCACTTACCCTAGTAGTCTTAACTCTAACCCTAGTCATCCTAGCGCTAACCCTAGTCGTCCTAACTCTAACCCTAGTCATCCTAGCACTTACCCTAGTAATCCTAGCGCTAACCCTAGTCGTCCTAGCGCTAACCCTAGTCGTCCTAATGCTATCCCTAGTCGTCCTAACGCAAACCCTATTCATCCTAGCTCTAACCCTAGATGTTCTAATGCTAAGATTAGTCATCCTAGCTCTAACCCTAGACGATCTAATGCTAACATTAGTCATCCTAGCGCTAACCCTAGTTATTCCTGCGCTAACCCTAGTCATCCTAATGCTAACTCTAGTCATCCTAACGCTATCCCTACTCATCCTAGCGCTAACCCTCGTCATCCTAGCTCTAACCCTAGTCGTCCTAACCCTAAACCTATTTGTCCTAACACTATCCGTAGTCGTCCAAGCGCCAATCCTACTCGTCCATACGCTAACCCTATTTGTCCTAGCTCTCACCCTAGTCGTCCAAGCGCTAACCCTAGTCGTCCTAACTCTAACCCTACTCGTCCTACCGCTAATCCTAATTGTTATAGCGCTAACCCTAGTTGTCCTAGCGCTAACCCTAGTCATCCTAATGCTAACCCTAGTCGTCCTAGCTCTAAAACTAGTCATCCTAAAGCTATCTCTATTCATCCTAGTGCTAACCCTTGTCGCCATAGCGCTAACCCTAGTTGTCTTAGCGCTAACCTTTGTCGTCCTAATGCTAACCCTAGTAGTCCTAAAGCTAACCCTAGTCGTCCTAGCGCTAACACTAGTCGTCCTTACGCTAACCCTAGTTGTCCTAGCGCTAACCCTAGTCATCCAAGCTCTAACTCTAGTCATCCTAACTCTAACCCTAGTCGTCCTACCGCTAACCCTAATCACCATAGCGCTAACCCTAGTTGTCCTAGCGCTAACCCTAGTCATCCTAACGCTAACCCTAGTCATCCTAATGCTAACCCAAGTCGTCCTAGCTCTAACCCTAGTCATCCTAAAGCTATCTCTACTCATTTTAGCACTAACCCTAGTCGTCCTAGCACTAACCCAAGTCGTTCTAGCGCTAACCCTAGTCATCCTAACTCAAACCCTAGTCATCCTACCGCTAACCCTAGTCGCCATAGCGCTAACCCTAGTTGTCCTAGCGCTAACCTTCGTCATCCTAACGCTAACCCTAGTCGTCCTAGCACTAACCCTAGTCGTTCTATCGCTAACCCTAGTCATCCTAACGCTAACCCTAGAAGTCGTAGCGCTAACCCTAGAAGTCGTAGCGCTAACCCTAGTCATCCTAACTCTAACTTAGTCGTCCTACCGCTAACCCTAGTCGCCATAGCGCTAACCCTAGTCATCCTAGCGCTAACCCTAGTCGTCCTAATGCTAGCCCAGTCGTCCTAACGCTAACCCTAGTCGTCCTAGCAATAACCCTAGTCATCCTAGCGCTAATCCTAGTCATCCAAGCACTAACCCTAGTCGTCCTAGCGCTAAACCTAGTCATCCTAACGATTACTCTAGTCGTCCTAGCTCTAACCCTAGTCGTCCTAAAGCTATCCCTAGTCATCCTAATGCTATCCCTAGTCATCCTAAGGCTAACCCTTCTTGCCCTAATGCTAACCCTAGTCGTCCTAGCGCTAACCCTATTAGTCCTAACTCTAACTCTAGTCGTCCTAGCGCTAACCCTAGTCGTCCTAATGCTATCCCTAGTCGTCCTAATGCAAACCCTATTCATCCTACCTCTAACCCTAGTCATTCTAATGCTAACATTAGTCATCCTAGCGCTAACCCTAGTCGTTCTTGTGCTAACCCTAGTCATCCTAACGCTAACTCTACTCATCCTAACGCTATTCCTAGTCATCCTAGCGCTAACCGTAGTCATCCTAGCTCTAACCCTAGTCGTCCTAACGCTAACCCTATTTGTCCTAACACTATCCGTAGTCGTCCTAGCGCTAATCCTAGTCGTCCATGTAAGAGAATGAGAAGTCCTAATATTCTGAGCAGCCATGTTAAATCTAACAGCCATCTTGTTCAGAAGTTTGAGTAAAGAGTTTTGCAGCTAATAAGATGTATGTCCTACTCATGTCCTAATCACAATGAAGCGTTAAAATGATGTCACTGCCATTAGCAGGTATAGTGGTATACACAAAGGTTAATAGCAGCAGCTGCAGGTCAATGTGAGAGTAAATAAGTGGTGTTATAGGGTAGTAAATAATGTTATTGTAAATGTGGTATAGAAATTAGGACAATATAGTTGTCAATATGTCATTTCTTAAGTAAGGACATGGGGATTTATGGATTTAATGGAGTTTGGTAAAAATACTCATGAATATTGTCATTTTGCGTTATCACATTGTTGTTCTAAAATGCACGTCCTCCCTGCAGTATGATGATATCATGTGTACGCCTTTTGCCGCAATATTTAGTTCCTTTGTTTAAGCTATACATAAAAAGGCACTGATACTGTTGTTCGGGGCCATTCCATCGCCATTCCATTGACATTCTATCGCCAGTCTACAGGTGGTCCACCGCCAAGGCCACACCATTGCCAGACAGAAGCCAGACCATGGCCAGACCATCGCCAGATATCTCAATACTGTTTTACTTATCTAGACACCTGCGAGTGTCAAGTGTATTTTCCCTTCCTGATTTCTGAACTGTTCTGCCGCATACCTCTGAATAAACTTCATTCTCTGCTTTGAAGAATTATCTACACGGTTTTACAAGGCTCTTTCAGCTCCTGGTAAGGACTTTCTTACAGTGCATACCCTAACCCTATTCGTGCTAGCGCTAACACTAGTCATCCTAACGCTAACCCTAGAATTCGTAGCGATAACCCTAGTCATCCTAGCAATAGCCCTAGTCATCCTAGCGCTAATCCTAGTCGTCCAAGGTCTAACCCTAGTGGTCCTAGCGCTAAACCTAGTCATCCTAACTATTACCCTAGTCGTCCTAGCGCTATCCCTAGTCATCCTAACGCTATCCCTAGTCATCCTAATGCTATCCCTAGTTGTCCTAAGGCTAACCCTTCTTGTCCTAATGCTAACCCTAGTCGTCCTAGCACTTACCCTAGTAGTCCTAACTCTAACCCTAGTCGTCCTAGCGCTAACCCTAGTCATCCTAATGCTATCACTAGTCGTCCTAACGCAAACCCTATTCATCCTAGCTCTAACCCTAGACGTTCTAATGCTAACATTAGTCATACTAGCGCTAACCCTAGTTATTCTTGCGCTAACCCTAGTCATCCTAATGCTAACTCTAGTCATCCTAACGCTATCCCTACTCATCCTAGCGCTAACCCTCGTCATCCGAGCTCTAACCCTAGTCGTCCTTACGCTAAACCTATTTGTCCTAACACTATCCGTAGTCGTCCAAGCACCAATCCTACTCGTCCATACGCTAACCCTATTTGTCCTAGCTCTCACCCTAGTCGTCCAAGCGCTAACCCTAGTCATCCTAACTCTAACCCTACTCGTCCTACCGCTAATCCTAATCGTTATAGCGCTAACCCTAGTTGTCCTAGCGCTAACCCTAGTCTTCCTAATGCTAACCCTAGTCGTCCTAGCTCTAAACCTAGTCATCCTAAAGCTATCTCTACTTATCCTAGAGCTAACCCTTGTCGCCATAGCGCTAACCCTAGTTGACTTAGCGCTAACCTTTGTCGTCCTAATGCTAATCCTAGTAGTCCTAAAGCTAACCCTAGTCGTCCTAGCGATAACACTAGTCGTCCTAATGCTAATCCTAGTCGTCCTAGCGCTAACCCTAGTCGTCCAAGCTCTAACTCTAGTCATCCTAACTCTAACCCTAGTCGTCCTACCGCTAACCCTAATCGCCATAGCGCTAACCCTAGTTGTCCTAGCGCTAACCCTAGTCATCCTAACGCTAACCCTAGTCATCCTAACGCTAACCCAAGTCGTCCTAGCTCTAACCCTAGTCATCCTAAAGCTATCTCTACTCATTATAGCGCAAATCATAGTCGTCCTAGCACTAACCCAAGTCATTCTAGCACTAACCATAGTCATCCTAACTCAAACCCTAGTCATCCTACCGCTAACCCTAGTCACCATAGCGCTAACCCTAGTTGTCCTAGCGCTAACCTTCGTCATCCTAACGCTAACCCTAGTCGTCCTAGCACTAACCCTAGTCGTTCTATCGCTAACACTAGTCGTCCTAGCGCTAACCCTAGTCATCCTAACGCTAACCCTAGAAGTCGTAGCGCTAACCCTAGTCGTCCTAACTCTAACTTAGTCGTCCTACCGCTAACCCTAGTAGCCATAGCGCTAACCCTAGTCATCCTAGCGCTAACCCTAGTCGTCCTAATGCTAGCCCAGTCGTCCTAACGTTAACTCTAGTCGTCCTAACGCTAACCCTAGTCGTCCTAGCAATAACTCTAGTCATCCTAGCGCTAATCCTAGTCATCCAAGCACTAACCCTAGTCGTCCTAGCGCTAAACCTAGTCATCCTAACGATTACCCTAGTCGTCCTAGCGCTAACCCTAGTCGTCCTAAAGCTATCCCTAGTCATCCTAATGCTATTCCTAGTCATCCTAAGGCTAACCCTTCTTGTCCTAATGCTAACCCTAGTCGTCCTAGCGCTAACCCTATTAGTCCTAACTCTAACTCTAGTCGTCCTAGCGCTAACCCTATTCGTCCTAATGCTATCCCTAGTCGTCCTAATGCAAACCCTATTCATCCTACCTCTAACCCTAGTTATTCTAATGCTAACATTAGTCATCCTAGCGCTAACCCTAGTCGTTCTTGTGCTAACCCTAGTCATCCTAACGCTAACTCTACTCATCCTAACGCTATCCCTAGTCATCCTAGCGCTAACCCTCGTCATCCTAGCTCTAACCCTAGTCGTCCTAACGCTAACCCTATTTGTCCTAACACTATCCGTAGTCGTCCTAGCGCTAATCCTAGTCGTCTATGTAAGAGAATGAGAAGTCCTAATATTTTGAGCAGCCATGTTAAATCTAGCAGCCATCTTGTTCAGAAGTTTGAGTAAAGAGTTTTGCAGCTAATAAGATGCATGTCCTACGCATGTCCTAATCACAATGAAGCGTTAAAATGATGTCACTGCCATTAGCAGGTATAGTGGTATACACAAAGGTTAATAGCAGCAGCTGCAGGTCAATGTGAGAGTAAATAAGTGGTGTTATAGGGTAGTAAATAATGTTATTGTAAATGTGGTATAGAAATTAGGACAATATAGTTGTCAATATGTCATTTCTTAAGTAAGGACTTGGGGATTTATGGATTTAATGGAGTTTGGTAAAAATACTCATGAATATTGTCATTTTGCATTATCACATTGTTGTTCTAAAATGCACGTCCTCCCTGCAGTATGATGATATCACGTATACGCCTTTTGCCGCAATATTTAGTTCCTTTGTTTAAGCTATGCATGAAAAGGCACTGATACTGTTGTTCGGGGCCATTCCATCGCCATTCCATTGACATTCTATCGCCAGTCTACAGGTGGTCCACCGCCAAGGCCACACCATTGCCAGACAGAAGCCACACCATGGCCAGACAATCGCCAGATATCTCAATACTGTTTTACTTATCTAGACACCTGCGAGTGTCAAGTGTATTTTCCCTGCCTGATTTCTGAACTGTTCTGCCGTGTTTTTTTTTTTCACTTTTTCATTTTTACGAATCAATTTGTGAAGCACCTGGGGATTCCAAGTGCTCACTATGCATCTAGATAGGTGCCTTGGGGGGTCTAGTTTCCAAAATGGGGTCACTTGTGGGGGAGCTCCAATGTTTGGGCACACAGGGGCTCTCCAAACGCAACATGGCGTCCGCTAACAAATTGAATGGAAAATCGGCTCAAATTGTTAGCGGACACCACATTGCGTTTGGAGAGCCCCTCTGTGCCCAAACTTTGGAGCTCCCCCACAAGTGACCCCATTTTGGAATCTAGACCCCCCAAGGCACCTTTCTAGATGCATAGTGAGCACTTGGAACCCCCAGGTGCTTCACAAATTGATTCATAATAATGAAAAAGTGAAAAAAAAAACACTTTTTCATTTTTACGAATCAATTTGTGAAGCACCTAGGGGTTCCAAGTGCTCACTATGAATCTAGATAGGTGCCTTGGGGGGTCTAGTTTCCAAAATGGGGTCACTTGTGGGGGAGCTCCAATGTTTGGGCACACAGGGACTCTCTAAATGCAACATGGTATCCGCTAACAAATTGAATGGAAAAGCGGCTCAAATTGTTAGCGGACACCACATTGCGTTTGGAGAGCCCCTCTGTGCCCAAACTTTGGAGCTCCCCCACAAGTGACCCCATTTTGGAAACTAGACCCCCCAAGGCACCTTTCTAGATGCATAGTGAGCACTTGGAACCCCCAGGTGCTTCACAAATTGATTCGTAATAATGAAAAAGTGAAAAAAAAAACACTTTTTCATTTTTATGAATTAATTTGTGAAGCACCTGGGGTTCCAAGTGCTCACTATGAATCTAGATAGGTGCCATGGGGGGTCTAGTTTCCAATCTAGATTCATAGTGAGCACTTGGAACCCCAGGTGCTTCACAAATTGATTCATAAAAATGAAAAAGTGTTTTTTTTTTCACTTTTTCATTATTACGAATCAATTTGTGAAGCACCTGGGGGTTCCAAGTGCTCACTATGCATCTAGAAAGGTGCCTTGGGTGGTCTAGTTTCCAAAATGGGGTCACTTGTGGGGGAGCTCCAAAGTTTGGGCACAGAGGGGCTCTCCAAACGCAATGTGGTGTCCGCTAACAATTTGAGCCGATTTTCCATTCAATTTGTTAGCGGATACCATGTTGCATTTAGAGAGTCCCTGCATGCCCAAACATTGGAGCTCCCCCACAAGTGACCCCATTTTGGAAACTATACCCCCCAAGGCACCTATCTAGATTCATAGTGAGCACTTGGAACCCCAGGTGCTTCACAAATTGATTCATAAAAATGAAAAAGTGTTTTTTTTTTCACTTTTTTCATTTTTACGAATCAATTTGTGAAGCACCTGGAGATTCCAAGTGCTCACTATGCATCTAGATAGGTGCCTTGGGCAGTTTAGTTTCCAAAATGGGGTCACTTGTGGGGGAGCTCCAATGTTTGGGCACACAGGGGCTCTCCAAACGCAACATGGCGTCCGCTAACAATTTGAGCCGATTTTCCATTCAATTTGTTAGCGGACACCATGTCGCGTTTGGAGAGCCCGTGATGTGCCTAAACAGTGGAGCTCCCCCACAAGTGTCCCCATTTTGGAAACTATACCCCTCAACAATTTTATTAAGGTGTATAGTGAACATTTTGAACCCAGAGGTACGGCACAGAATTTGTTTACATTAGGTCATCATATTGAATAAGTTGTCATTATTCTTGAGCGCAAGTGCTCGCTACTTGAGTTTGCATCGGGTACTCAGGTATGCACCATGTACAGCGTGTGCTCGAGTGACATGCTCGAGTCCCTGCTCCGCATGTTTCACGGTTATTAGACACCCAAAAAAAAGCATGCGGGGATCGCTCGTGCATGGCAGGCAATCCCCGTAAAGTTTTTTGGCCGCGATACCCACGATACTCAATGCATACCAGAGCACCCGATGCAAACTCAAGTAGCGAGCACTTGCTCTCAACACTAGTCGCCATATCGTCATCTTTTTTTCTTACTTTTGAAAAAAATCCCATCCCCAGCCCTAGCCCTAGCACAACCCTAGCCCCAGCACAACCCTAGCCCCAGCACAACCCTAGCCCCAAACCCAGCCCTAACCCTAGCCCAATCCTAACCCAAGAGTTTATTTTTGACGCCGTTCCTTGTGCGTTATAAGTGATTAGACGACTTTATTCTTCGGGTCGGTGTGATTACAGCAATGCCAGAATCATATGGGGTTTTTATGACTGACAGCTGTCACACACTAAAAGATGCATTTTTTGTAAAATCTAGTTTTTGCATCGCCATATTTTGAGAGCTATAATTTTTCCAGATTTTGGCAGACAGTCATGTGACGGCTCGTTTTTTGCGGGATGACTTGACGTTGTTATTGGTGCCATTTTCAGGCACGTGACATTTTTTGATCGCTTTCTATTCCGATTTTTGGGAGGCAGAATAAACAAAAACCAACAATTCAGGAATTGTTTTTTTTTTTTTTTTATTCTGTTCCGCGTGTGGTAAAATTGATGAGGTAGCTTTATTCTTCGGGTCAGTACGTTTACAGCGGTACCACATTTGTATCATTTTTCTATGTTTTGGCGCTTATACACAATAAAAGCTATTTTATAGAAAAAAATATTTTTTAGTATCGCTTTATTCTGAGAGCTATAACTTTTTTATTTTTCGGCTGATGGAGCTGTATGGTGGCTTGTTTTTTGCGGGACGAGATGACGTTTTCAGCGGTATCATTTTTATTTATATGCATCTTTTTAATCGCGTGTTATTCCACTTTTTGTTTGGCGGTATGGTGATAAAGCATTGTTTTTTGCTTCGTTTTTTTCTTTTTTTTTTTACCGTGTTCACTGAAGGGGTTAACTAGTGGGACAGTTTTATAGGTCAGGTTGTTCCAGACGCGGCGATACCAAATATGTGTACTTTTATTGTTTTTTTTTTATTTTTTTTATAATAATATTTATTGATGGGTACATTATATTTTTATTTTTGGTGTATTATTTTTTTTATTTTTTTATAATATTTTTGCACATTTTTTTTTTTTTTTCCACTTTCACACAGTTTATACACTTTATTACTTTGTCCCACTCTGGGACTTCCACTTTTTTTTTTCTGATCACCTGCATGGCACAGGAATGGAGCACCATTCCTATGCCATGAAGGCTGTCAGAAGTGCACAGTGTGAAGATTGCTTGGAGATGCACTGCGCATGTCCAAGCAATCTTCCTGCTCTCTGGTGACCCGGATGTTGTCATGACGACATCGGGTCGTCATGGCAACACCCGGGAAGCCTTTGCAGACTGCGCTGGAAGCCGGAAGAGGAGGTGAGTATCGCCGATCACCTCCCCTTGCCCCCGCAATGCCGCGATCGACTTAGATCGCAGCATCGCGGGGGTTAATGTGCTGGGAGCGGTGCAGGACCGCTCCCTGCACATAGTACCGGGTGTCAGCTGTGACAATCAGCTGACACCCGGCGGCGATCGCGCCCGCACAGCCTGTGTGCGCGCGCGATCGCGATGACGTACTAATACGGGTCTGGCTCTTAAGTCCCAGGGCACAGACGCATATTAGTACGTCAGATGTTATTAAGGGGTTAATGTTCTTCCGCTTTTTGTTCTGCAGCTTCTTGTATTTCTGCTTCTTGGTATTCTGTCTCTTGTTCTTCTGTATCTTGGTGCTTGTCTTCTCTTCTTTGTCCTCTTGGTCAACTTCTTCAGGGTCATCTTCTTGGTCTTCTTCGGGGTGGTCTTCAGGGTCATCGTCTTCGGGGGTCCTCGTCTTCGGGGTCCTCGTCTTCTTCGGGTTGGTCTTCTGGGTCCTCGTCTTCGGGGTCCTCGTCTTCTTCGGGGTGGTCTTCGGGGTCCTCGTCTTCTTAGGGTTGGTCTTCAGGGTCCTCGTCTTCAGGGTCCTTGTCAGGGAGATCCAGAGTGATTACCAAGAACCATTTCAAAAAGCTTGAACTTGGAAATGTAGCAGAAGGTACAAGAAAGCTGAGGAACTACCGAGAACCAGCTGACTGTACTGGAACCCGGATGGGTAGCAGAAGGTACAAGAGCCAATGGAACTGCCGAAGACCAGCTGACGGTACTGGAACTCGGTTACTAAGCAGGAGGTACCTGTGCCAGAAAGCACTACCAAGGACCAGCAGATGTTGGTGGAACTTGGATACCGAGAAGGAGGCACCTAATTCAAAGGCACTGCCGAGAACCAGCTGACGGTACTGGAACCCGGATGGGTAGCAGAAGGTACCCATGTAAAAAAAAGTTCAAGGCCACGAGCCGGCCGCAGTTACCCAAACCCACAGTCCTACAGGGGGTGCTTGTCCTATTGGCACTATGGAACCAGCCTTCATTGCCTGATCCCGCAGCCCACATAGGAGTCACCTAAACTGCAGGCACCATAGAGTCGGCTAACCCGACCGCAACACGACAGGACAACGCATTGGAGGCAAAGTGACGTTGACACTACACGGAAACAGCTGGCGTGCTGGAACCAGGCTGGGCAGGAGGGAGTACCCATGCCAAAGTCACTGCCGAGAACCAGCTGACGGTACTGGAACCTGGATGGGTAGTAGAAGGTACAAGAGCAAATGGAACTACCGAGGACCAGCTGACGGTACTGGAACCCGGATGGGTAGCAAAAGGTACAAGAGCCAATGGAACTGCCGAAGACCAGCTGACGGTACTGGAACTCGGTTACTAAGCAGGAGGTACCTGTGCCAGAAAGCACTACCAAGGACCAGCAGACGTTGGTGGAACTTGGATACCGAGAAGGAGGCACCTAATCCAAAGGCACTGCCGAGAACCAGCTGACGGTACTGGAACCCGGATGGGTAGTATATGGTACAAGAGCAAATGGAACTACCGAGAACCAGCTGGCGGTGCTGGAACCCAGGGTAAATACTAAAAACAGAGTGGAGCCAGAGGTGTAATTGGAGCAAGTTTTAAATCAGTAGTACAGTGGATGTGGACAGAGCAGGAGAATTTGTTGACTGTGCAGACGGCACTTCCGAGCGCCAACTGGCGGTGTTGGAGCTCAGGGATAATACTGAAAACAGAGGAGCCAGAGGTGTAATTGGAGCAACTTTAAAATCTGTAGTAGTGAGAATGTGGACAGAGCAGGAGAAATTGCCGTCTGCACAGCAGGGGAACAGCTGACGTTACTGAACCCCAATAACATGGCAGCAAGTGTTCACTGTGCAGACGGCACTTCCGAGCGCCAACTGGCGATGTTGGAGCTCAGGGATAATACTGAAGACAGAGGAGCCAGAGGTGTATTTGGAGGAGGTTTTAAATCAGTAGTACAGTGGATGTGGACAGAGCAGGAGAAATTGCCGTCCGCACAGCAGGGGAACTGCTGACGTTACTGAACCCCAATAACATGGCAGCAAGTGTTGACTGTGCAGACGGCACTTCCGAGCGCCAACTGGCGGTGTTGGAGCTCAGGGATAATACTGAAAACAGAGGAGCCAGAGGTGTATTTGGAGGAGGTTTTAAATCAGTAGTACAGTGGATGTGGACAGAGCAGGAGAAATTGCCGTCCACACAGCAGGGGAACAGCTGACGTTACTGAACCCCAATAACGCGGCAGCAAGTGTTGACTGTGCAGACGGCACTTCCGAGCGCCAACTGACGGTGTTGGAGCTCAGGGATAATACTGATACCTGAGGAGCCAGAGGTGTAATGGGAGCAACTTTAAAATCTGTAGTAGTGAGAATGTGGACAGAGCAGGAGAAATTGCCGTCCGCACAGCAGGGGAACAGCTGACGTTACTGAACCCCAATAACATGGCAGCAAGTGTTGACTGTGCAGACGGCACTTCCGAGTGCCAACTGGCGGTGTTGGAGCTCAGGGATAATACTGAAAACAGAGGAGCCAGAGGTGTATTTGGAGGAGGTTTTAAATCAGTAGTACAGTGGATTTGGACAAAGCAGGAGAAATTGCCGTCCGCACAGCCGGGGAACAGCTGACGTTACTGAACCCCAATAACACGGCAGCAAGTGTTGACTGTGCAGACAGCACTTCCGAGCGCCAACTGGCGGTGTTGGAGCTCAGGGATAATACTGAAAACAGAGGAGCCAGAGGTGTAATTGGAGCAACTTTAAAATCTGTAGTAGTGAGAATGTGGACAGAGCAGGAGAAATTGCCGTCCGCACAGCCGGGGAACAGCTGACGTTACTGAGCCCCAATGACACGGCAGCAAGTGTTGACTGTGCAGACGGCACTTCCGAGCGCCAACTGGCGGTGTTGGAGCTCAGGGATTACAGTTCAGGTGGTAGAAACATGAACAGAACAGGAGACCTGGATACTTTTGCAAACAATTATTTATTCTGGAAGAGGACTGGCAAATTCATGAGAGATCCAGGCCTTGTTCATTTTGAGAAAAGTAAGCCGGTCAACGTTATCGGAGGATAGTCGCATGCGACGGTCTGTTAGTACACCACCTGCGGCACTAAAGACGCGTTCCAATAATACACTAGCAGCAGGGCAAGCTAGCACCTCCAATGCATACTGATTTAGCTCTGGCCATGTATCTAGCTTACAGGCCCAAAACTTGAAGGGAGAAGAGCCGTCTGGGAGTATACTAAGAGGGCAAGACATGTAGTCTGTCACCATCTGACGGAAACGTTGCCTCCTGCTGACTGGAGCCGTCTGTGATGGTGTAGACATTTGTGGTGGCGGGGACACAAAACTTTGCCACATTTCGGCCATACTGGTCTTGCCTTGTGCTGAGGCGCTGCTTCTGCTCCCTCTTTGTGCAGAGCTTCCTCCACTGCCTCGACATACTGAGCTGCTTTGTAAAGCACTAGCAGCACTGCTCTCGGTTGGAATGGAGAACATGATGGAATGCACCAGTGCGTCTTGGTACTCCCGCATTTTACGCTCCCGGTTCAACGGTGTTATGAGGCTTTGTAAGTTGTCCCGGTAGCGAGGATCTAGGAGGGTGGACACCCAATAATCAGCCGTGTTGAGAATGTGGGCGATGCGGCGGTCGTTTCTCAGGCACTGCAGCATGAAATCAACCATGTGCTGCAGACTGCCAATTGGCCAAGAAACGCTGTCCCCTGCTTGAGGCGTGATCTCTGCCTGCTCTGCATCACCCCACCCTCGCTCTAGATACTGACTACTAGAGCATTGTGTACCTCCCTCCTCTGAACAGATGTCTTCCTCATCCATTGACTCCTCCTCATCCTCCTCACAAAGTGTCCCCTGCCTAGGCCTTTGTGAGGAAAAACGTTGCGCAGACTGTAGAGAAGCAGATGGCATTTGTGACTCCTCATCCTCCACCTCTTCCAAAACCTCGTCCCTTAGTGCTTGCAGTGTTTTTTCAAGCAGGCAGATAAGGGGGATAGTCATGCTGACTAGTGCATCATCTGCACTCGCCATCCGCGTGGAATAATCGAAGGCACGCAAAACGTGGCAAATGTCCTTCATAGAGGCCCACTCAGTGGTGGTGAAGTGTGAATGGCGCGCACTGCGACTTGTTTGCGCCTGCTGCAGCTGGTACTCCATTACTGCTGCCTGCTGCTCACACAACCTCTCCAACATATGTAACGTTGAATTCCACCTGGTGGGTAGGTCACATATGATGCGATGTTCCGGAAGACATAATCGGCGCTGCAGAGCTGCAATGCGTGATCTTGCATTGCTGGAACGCCGCAAGTGAGCGCACTCTATGCGGACCTTGTGAAGCAGTGCATCAAGATCCGGATAGTCCCTCAAAAAACTCTGCACGACCAAGTTGAGCACATGTGCCAGACATGGGATTTGAGTGAGGTTGCCTAGGCCCAGAGCTGCTACCATATTTCGGCCATTGACACACACTACCATGCCTGGCTGGAGATTCGCTGGCACAAACCACACGTCACTTTGCTGCTTGATGGCATTCCAGAGCTCCTGCGCTGTGTGGCTTCGATTCCCCAAAGAAATTAATTTTAATACGGCCTGTTGACGTTTGGCCATGGCTGTGCTCAAATTGGTCACCATAACAGGTAACCGTTCACGGGTCGATGTGGAGGTAGACCGTGACGGCTCCTGCAGCGCTGATTCAGAGGAACTGGAGTATGAGGAGGAGTCAATGTGTACAGACTGGATTCCTGCAATCCTTGGAGTTGGCAGAACACGTACAGCGCCACTCTCAAGATCTGTACCCGGCTCCACAACATTTACCCAATGGGCAGTGAGGGAAAGGTATCGTCCCTGTCCATGCTTACTGGTCCACGCATCGGTGGTCAGGTGGACCTTGCTACTGACGGCGTTTTGTAGCGCATGTTTAATTTTTCCCTCCACATGATGTTGCAGGGCAGGGACGGCTTGCCTGCTGAAATAAAATCGGCTGGGCACATTGTATTGTGGGACTGCCAATGCCATAAAGTTACGGAATGTGTCAGTCTCCACCAGCCTGAATGATAGCATTTCAAGGGCCAGTAGTTTAGCAATGCCAGCATTCAGAGCCTGTGCTCGGGGGTGGTTTGCCGAGTATGGGCGCCTTTTCTCCCATGCCTGTGCTAACGATGGCTGTAGACTGGCCTGGGAGTGTGAGGATGACTGGGAAAGTGGTGCTGTGGGTGGAATTACACTGTGTCTCTGTACAACAGTGCCAGAGATTCTTCCATGGCGATCCTGTGAGGAAGCCGAACCAGCTGTGTGTGAGCTGGAGGAAGAGGCTACAACACGAGCTGAAGAGGTGGTAGGTGGCGCTGTAGGTTGGCCTAGGTCTTCAGTGTGTTTTTGTAACTCCACCACGTGCTTGGTCCGCACATGTTTCCACATATTTGTGGTATTGAGGTTGCTGACACTTTTCCCTCTTTTCACCTTCTGATTACACAGTTTGCATTTGACAAAGCAAATGTCATCTGCAACTGTGTCAAAAAAGGAACAGGCACTGCAAGTCTTGGGAGCGCCCGCTTTGGATTTTGGAAGAGCCATGCTCCTAATGGGTGCCGAAGTGGAGGCTACAGGCAACCAAGTCTGCCCCCTCCCTCTCCCTCCTTTTTGGGCTGTTCGGGGAATCTCTTCCTCAGAGCTGCTCCCACCACCTTCGTGTCCCTCACGCCATGATGGGTCAAGGTCCTCATCATCTACACAACCCTCTTCAAACAACTGCTTCTCCTGGGTAGTCTCGACAGCACAGTACGCACCAGAAAGTGGCACCTGAGTCTCATCATCAGATGCGTACTGAGGTGTGCTGCTGACCATAGGCACTGGCCCACCCGCCTCTTCAGATTCAGAGAGACAAAACAGTTGCGCATCACTGCATACTACCTCTTCTTCAAATTCTCGAATTCTGCTTGGCTGGCCCCCTTTTTCTAAGCCAAGAGATTCAGAGAACAGAAGTAGAGATGGCTCCTGTCCAGGGCTCTCTGACTGCCTGGGCAATTTGGCAGGTGGTGAAGAGACAGATGGGTGCTCTTCAGTGCTCAGGACCTGAGAGGATCTGGAACTAATTGAAGTCGATGCGTTAGCTGCCATCCATCTGACAACGGCTTCAATTTGGTCCTCCCGCAGCAGTGGCGTACGGCTAGCTCCTACAAAGCTGCGCATAAAGGACTGTTCCCTGGTAAAACTGGGGGATGCTGAGTCACTAGTGCCCGCAGCAGGCACAGAATCCCCACGTCCTCTCCCTGCAGGCACAGAATCCTCACGTCCTCTCCCTGCAGAAACTCCACGCCCACGCCCACGACCACATGCCTTACTCCCTGCCTTCTTCATCTTGGCAGACTGATAAAGATAGGCAGAAAAGTACTAAGGGCTTAGTGTGCTTATTCCTGAACAGCTGCTAACAGGTATAAGAAACACTAATTTTATAAAGTGTGGACTAGACTTTAATATGAGCTAATGTGGCCTACACAACTGTAAAGTGGAGTGTTTGGTGAACTTTATTTAGGTTTTTTTGTCACAAAAAGACACTGGATGTGCCTAAAGATGTAATAACGATAGTATCACAAACTTTTTGTAGCTATTACAATGTAGGAAGGTAACCTACGATGCAATAGATGAGGCTGCAAAAAATAGGCTAATACTAATCTGGCTGGGGCTGCAGGGCCCAATGCTGCAGAAAGGCTCCTCTAACTACTCCTATATAGTGTGTTTGGAACCAATTTAGCTGAATACGGATGGAACCACCACACTAATAGGAGAAATCAGGAAAAATTATGAATTGGCAAAAAAGGACAATGTATGAGGCAGTGACACACACTGAGTGCACTACAACCAGACGTGGTTGAAGCACACACTACAGGGTGAGCTGCACTCACACACCAGACCTTGCAGACAGCGGTGAACAGTACAGATGCAGAGCACTGTGCACTAGCGCTGCAAGACCAAAAAAATTTCTCTATCTACTCCTATATAGTGTGTTTGGAACCAATTTAGCTGAATACGGATGGAACCACCACACTAATAGGAGATATCAGGAAAAATTATGAATTGGCAAAAAAGGACAATGTATGAGGCAGTGACACACACTGAGTGCACTACAACCAGACATGGTTGAAGCACACACTACAGGGTGAGCTGCACTCACACACCAGACCTTGCAGACAGCGGTGAACAGTACAGATGCAGAGCACTGTGCACTAGCGCTGCAAGACCAAAAAAATTTCTCTATCTACTCCTATATAGTGTGTTTGGAACAAATTTAGCTGAATACGGATGGAACCACCACACTAATAGGAGATATCAGGAAAAATTATGAATTGGCAAAAAAGGACAATGTATGAGGCAGTGACACACACTGAGTGCACTATAACCAGACGTGGCTGAAGCACACACTACAGGGTGAGCTGCACTCACACACAAAGACCTTGCAGAAAGCGGTGAACAGCACAGAGAACTGTGCACTAGCACTGCAAGGCACAGCGATTTATAAAGTAGCTTGGGTAAAGCAGAATAGACTAAATAGGTAGCTAAAACTGTCCCTCAGAACAACAGCATCCTATCCCTAACTGAATTCACAGCAGAGTGAGCTCAAAATGGCGGCGGCGGCTTTTATAGTGTATCATGACATCATTTCAGCAGCCAATCACAGCCATGCCATTAGTTAAGATGCCTACATGCCTAACAGGATGTGCCCACACTTCTTAGGATCCTCATTGGCTGAATAAAATGAAAATGGCTCATTGCATTATGGGAACTTCCGATTCTGGTATACGATATTGCAAAAGTATCGGAATTAAGTATCGGAAATCCGATACCGCGAATATCGGCCAATACCCGATATTTCAGTATCGGAATGCTCAACACTAGTCCTAATGCTATCCCTAGTCGTCCTAGCGCTAACCCTAGTCATTCTAGCTCTAACCCTAGTCGTCCTAGAGCTAACCCTAGTCGTACTAACGCTTACCCTAGAAGTCATAGTGACGCGCCCCCTGGGACATATTCCTTTTTGAGGGGAATACCCGGCACCGGATCAGATGGGGGGTTGTAGTCTCCGAGCGGCTGTGACCCGGCCCCGTGCCCAGGGCGTCAAGCTCAGTGTTAAGTGGCAGGCCTACAGATGTTACTAAAGTTCTTTTGTGTCGACTACGCCACCCGTTGGGATGCGGTCACTGTGGCCGCCGCTGCAGCAGGGTCTGCTGAGGCTGATGGTGGGTGCGCAGCTTGGTGGGATAACCCCCAACGGGAGGGGTATAGCCTCAGAGGGGACAGGCGCAGAGGATGGGGGTTGTGGTGGTGTAGTGCAGACGGCAGTGAAGACAGAGTCGGGTTGTGCAGTTAAGGGTGTTTACTTACTGCAGATGTTGTACTGGTCACTCCAGCTGCTAGTGACCACCCGAGCCGTGCTGCGTCCACCAGGTCCTGGATCCAGCCAACCCCCAAACAAGTCCGGAGCGTGGCCCTGAGCTCTCCCTCTGTCCTTTCTTCAGCCGTCCCCACCAGTGATCCACCTAGGTCCAGCTCCCTCGGGCCTTCTGTTGGGACACCCTTGGCCTTGGGTTCCCTGACCCTTCATGTGGTGTGCCTTCGGGGTGAATGTGGTGGGTGACCGTGGCAGACGCTGCCCACGGTCTCCGGTCACTGGCTGGGGAATGTTTTTGCCCCCACCAGCTTGGGTTCCGGTACCCTTTTGCTGACTCCTCACCCGGTGCTCTAATTTGGGTTCTTGGGTCCCTTCAGTCTTCCCCCTCTGGGTCTTTCTCTGCTCCACTCTCTCTCTCTCCAGGGCTGCTGTTTCCTTCTCTCTGCTGATTTGTTCTCTGTATCAGACAGGCTCCTCTCCAACTGACTTGTTCTCTACAACTGACTGACTCTCTGCATCTGACCCTGATTCTAGTTGGTGCCCACCTTATATATCCCTCTATGTGTGAGCTCAGGTGACCAGCACCCAATGAGCTCCTATCACTACCCAGACTGCTCCCCCTATCTGCCCCTACACTACATGGGATGTACCACCCCCCTCCCACTCCAGCCAGGAACAGACTCGGTCGTACCTGCACATTTCTAAGTGGGAGTACCGTCGGTCTGCTCCTCGGAAATGGGATGTATGTAGTGCATGCAGCCTACCGAGCTCAGTTCCACTCTCCATCCTTGCCCGGGAGTGGAATATCACACCTCTGGGTTGAGGTGCAATACCCCTGTAGCAGCCGAATCCTCAGGGTGCTACATTCCCCCCTGGTAAATCACAGCACGTCCTCGGGCTGTAAGACATAAATAACACCAAAACATACATTTTTTTTTCCATAAACATATAAAACATATAAAACATTATATATATAAAACTTTTCATATAAACATTCTCGTCGTCTCAGGCTCCTGGTTCCTCCTCCTCCGGACACTGTGCAACGTGTGTCCGGGAAAAGTGCGACAGTCTCTTAGAAAAACTGGTTTTCCTATAAAACCGGTAGGGGGCGCTTTAGGAAGCGCAACTATATACAGGGGAAGTTGGCCGCTCTCAGTCCTCGGCCAGGTAGAGGGAAGGGAATGGCTGCTCACAGTCCTCAGCCTGCGGGATGAAGGGGTTAAACGGGTAAACTGTTCACTGGTCCCAACGGGGACTATTTTAGCAGCAACGGTTCACTGTGCCCCGACGGGCAACTATATACAGTCTCTACTCCCGTCCTCAACGACGGCTCCCTCCTGCTTTTTCTTGGTGATACGGTGTTGCTTCAGACCCGTCCGGGTCCTCTGGCTCCTCCTCCCCGTACCGCAACTCCTCCTCCGTCAAGCGGTGTACGTGGAGGGCGTAAGGTCCTTTGGCACACTTGTGCCGGGTGAAAGTGACCTCGTCTCCGACGTAGAGGTCACGGCCTTTGTGACCTTCCGGCAGGTGGGACTCGACGTCTCTGCGGGTCACAAAAACGTCACCGCGGTTGTTACGGTCCCGAATAAAGCCCCACCCATGCTGCGGGTTGAACTTTATCACCGTCCCGATGGTGCGGGGACAGTGCGCTGCACGGGGGTTCCTCCTAGTCCGGCTCTTCTGCTCCGCGCTCTGGATTTGGGCCTGTTGTTCTCTGACCCGCCTCTCCTCCCGTTCTCTCGCAAACTCTGCTAGCTGCTGACGGCAACACTCAGTACGCTCAGCTGCGGCTGCCCGAGTTTCTCCGGTGAACCCCATCAAATCTTCTCCCGTGGGGTCCCACACGAATTGGGCTTCTTCTAGAGGAGGCGAGACCCGAGTCACGGGCTTCGGAGCCGGGATCAGGGGCTCACACAAGGGCCCTAGTCTCTGTTGCCGCTCCAGCTCACAAAACTCCTCGGGCCAGATAAAGGGCCGCCCGTCCGGCCATGTGAGCTGGCTGAAGAGGTCCTTTCCCAAACTCGGCACCCTTGGTTTTGCGGGTGCGGGCGCAGTGGTGGTGGCGCCCATGTCGCCCAGGCCTTGCGGCCAGGCCTGGGGCACTTGGAACGTGAAGGGCACCGTTAATACGGCGGCGCCCTGGGCTACCTGGCCTTGTGGCCAGGCCGGAGGCTCCGCGGAGGTAGGGGGCGCTGTTGGTGATGCGGGGCCCGGGGGTACTGGGCCTTGCGACCAGGCCGGAGGCTCTTCCTGCTTGGTCACGCTCCGGGTCGGTGCGTGTGACGTCACAGGGGTCGCGGGGGCGGCTTCTGGTCGGGGCCTAGTCATTAGTGGTGACATGGCGGTTACGGGCACGGACGGGGGACTTTCGGGCTCTGCGACGGGGAACCGGGGCAGGTGGGCGGTCTCTCGGTATGGGGTATAAGCGTCCCCTTTACCTGCCTTCATACGTTCGGCTCCCTTCTCAGCGCCGTCTCCGACCTTGGGTCCTCCCGCGTCATCCGTAGAGGCAGTTGGTGTCCTCTCCCAGGGGAGCATGCTCCGTGGACGGGTTCCAGCTTGCTGGGCCATCTCCCGGCTCCACTCCGCCAGTATCTCACGCTGTACCCGGGCCATCCTCCTTGCGAGGCCCTCCAGGGCAGTTTGTGCACACTCCCGGTCTCGGGGGAGCTGCGCTAAGATCTCCGCTAGACCTAGCGGGGTTGTGGACTCTAGCAGGCTCCTGACCATCGGGTCGGTGCTGCTCTGCTCTGCTTCCGGCAGGCTCCTGGCCAGCGGGCCGGTGCTGCTCTGCCCTCCTTCCTCGGTCTCTAGCAGACTCCTGGCCAGCGGGCCGGTGCTGTTCTGCCTTCTCTCCATCTCCGGGTGAGCTCCTCCGCTACTCCTCGTTAGACCTCTTGCCTCCGGGTGCGCTCGCTCCAGACTGCTCCAGGCGACACCCATCTTTTCTCTTCTCTTTCGTCTCCTCCCACTTCGAGGGCGGTCCCGGGGCAACTCGGTGACTGTCAGCTCCAGGGGGAGTTCTTTCACGCTGACAGACACCTCCAGCATCACAGTCTCTGTTGGTGGGGGCGGTTTCCACTTTTGGCGCCATTTTCTGTCCTGGCCCACGATGGGAGGCGGCCTCTTGCCCTCCTTTGGCACGCCCATAATGGCGTCCGCTGCTCTTCCAAGGCGGGAAATCTGCGGTTTTGGCGGGAAGCGTCGCCCAGTGGCGGGAAACTCTGCAGATGGCGGGAACAAGCTGGAAATGGCGGACAATCGGCGGGAAACGACTGGTGATGGAGTCCGATGGCGTGGACCCTCCGGAACCGGCGGGAGACTTCTTTCTGAGGTAAACTTGCACTTTTCTTCAGGCACGCAGTACCCGGGTGTTGCGGGCACATAATCCTGCCGACTACGCCAAAGTTGACGCGCCCCCTGGGACATATTCCTTTTTGAGGGGAATACCCGGCACCGGATCAGATGGGGGGTTGTAGTCTCCGAGCGGCTGTGACCCGGCCCCGTGCCCAGGGCGTCAAGCTCAGTGTTAAGTGGCAGTCCTACAGATGTTACTAAAGTTCTTTTGTGTCGACTACGCCACCCGTTGGGATGCGGTCACTGTGGCCGCCGCTGCAGCAGGGTCTGCTGAGGCTGATGGTGGGTGCGCAGCTTGGTGGGATAACCCCCAACGGGAGGGGTATAGCCTCAGAGGGGACAGGCGCAGAGGATGGGGGTTGTGGTGGTGTAGTGCAGACGGCAGTGAAGACAGAGTCGGGTTGTGCAGTTAAGGGTGTTTACTTACTGCAGATGTTGTACTGGTCACTCCAGCTGCTAGTGACCACCCGAGCCGTGCTGCGTCCACCAGGTCCTGGATCCAGCCAACCCCCAAACAAGTCCGGAGCGTGGCCCTGAGCTCTCCCTCTGTCCTTTCTTCAGCCATCCCCACCAGTGATCCACCTAGGTCCAGCTCCCTCGGGCCTTCTGTTGGGACACCCTTGGCCTTGGGTTCCCTGACCCTTCATGTGGTGTGCCTTCGGGGTGAATGTGGTGGGTGACCGTGGCAGACGCTGCCCACGGTCTCCGGTCTCTGGCTGGGGAATGTTTTTGCCCCCACCAGCTTGGGTTCCGGTACCCTTTTGCTGACTCCTCACCCGGTGCTCTAATTTGGGTTCTTGGGTCCCTTCAGTCTTCCCCCTCTGGGTCTTTCTCTGCTCCACTCTCTCTCTCTCCAGGGCTGCTGTTTCCTTCTCTCTGCTGATTTGTTCTCTGTATCAGACAGGCTCCTCTCCAACTGACTTGTTCTCTACAACTGACTGACTCTCTGCATCTGACCCTGATTCTAGTTGGTGCCCACCTTATATATCCCTCTATGTGTGAGCTCAGGTGACCAGCACCCAATGAGCTCCTATCACTACCCAGACTGCTCCCCCTATCTGCCCCTACACTACATGGGATGTACCACCCCCCTCCCACTCCAGCCAGGAACAGACTCGGTCGTACCTGCACATTTCTAAGTGGGAGTACCGTCGGTCTGCTCCTCGGAAATGGGATGTATGTAGTGCATGCAGCCTACCGAGCTCAGTTCCACTCTCCATCCTTGCCCGGGAGTGGAATATCACACCTCTGGGTTGAGGTGCAATACCCCTGTAGCAGCCGAATCCTCAGGGTGCTACAATAGCGCTAACCGTATTCGTCCTAATGCTAACCGTACTCGTCCTAGCGCCAACCCTAGTCATCCTAACGCTAACTTTTGATGTCCTAATGCTAACCCTAGTCGTCCTAGCGCTAACCCTAGTCGTCCTAATGCTATCCCTAGTCGTCCTCACGCAAACCCTAGTCATCCTAGCTCTAACCCTAGTTGTTCTAACGCTAACCTTAGTCATCCTAGCGCTAACCCTAGTCATCCTAACGCTAACACTAGAAGTCCTAGCGCTAGGCCTAGTCATTCTAGTGCTTTCCCTAGTTGTCCTAATGCTAACCCTAGTCATCCTAATGCTAACCCTAGTCATCCTAGAGCTAACCCTAGTCCTTCTAGCTCTAACCCTAGTCCTAATGCTAACCCTAGTCGTTCTAACACTATCCCTAGTCGTCCTAGCGCTAATCCTAGTCGTCCAAAAGCTAACCCTTGTCGTCCTAGCGCCAAACCTAGTCGTCCAAGCACTAACCCTAGTCGTCCTAACTCTATCGCTAGTCGTCCTACAGCTAACCCTAATCACCATAGCGCTAACCCTAGTTGTCCTAGCGCTAACCCTAGTCATCCTAATGCTAACACTAGAAGTCCTAGCGCTAGCCCTAGTCATTCTAGAGCTTTCCCTAGTTGTCCTAACGCTAACCCTAGTCGTCCTAACGATAACCCTAGTCGTCATAACGCTAACCCTAGTCGTCCTAAAGCTTTCTCTATGCATCCTAGCGCTAACCCTAGTCGTCCTAGCGCTAACCCTAGTCATCCTAATGCTAACACTAGAAGTCCTAGCGCTAGCCCTAGTCATTCTAGAGCTTTCCCTAGTTGTCCTAACGCTAACCCTAGTCGTCCTAACGATAACCCTAGTCATCCTAGCATTAACCCTAGTCCTCCTAGCTCTAACCGTAGTCGTCCTAACGCTATCCCTAGTCGTCCTCACGCAAACCCTAGTCATCCTAGCTCTAACCCTAGTCGTTCTAACGCTAACCTTAGTCGTCCTAGAGGAACAATTGGAAGCAGAAACCATCCAAAACCTGACAAATTCAATGAATGAAAGAGTTCAGAAGCTCTTTACGAACAAGGGGTCCTATGTTCAGATGTTACATCACCTAGAATAAAGTTTTGAGTTGAAAACTGTTTGATTTCAGTTTGTAATAACCTGCTAATGCATACAATTTCAAAAATGACCATTTTTTTGTTCTTTATTAAAATGAAAAGGTTGAAAACTCTGCTGTGCATAATAATTTGGAACATGCAGTTTGAGTTTTTTATTTTTAAAAAAAATATACTGTTATAGGCAGTTTGTACAAAAACCTTTCAATTGTACTCTAATAGTTATTTGACTGGAAAATTACAATGACTGCAATTCATATAGGTAATTTGGGAAAATCTGAGGAAATATTATTTGCATAATAATTTGGAGCACAGTGTAGTTGTCAATATGTCATTTCTTATGTAAGGACATGGGGATTTATGGATTTAATGGAATTTGGTAAAAATACTCATGAATATTGTCATTTTGCATTATCACATTGTTGTTCTAAAATGCACGACCTCCCTGCAGTATGATGATATCATGTATACTCCTTTTGCCGCAATATGTAGTTCCTTTGTTTAAGCTATGCATAAAAAGGCTCTGATACTGTTGTTCGGGGCCATTCCATCGCCATTCCATCGCCATTCCATCGCCATTCCCTTGCCATTCTATCGACAGTCTACAGGCGGTCCACCGCCAAGGCCACACCATTGCCAGACTGATGCCACACCATGGCCAGACCATCGCCAGATATCTCAATGCTGTTTTACTTATCTAGACACCTGCAAGTGTCAAATGTATTTTCCCTGCCTGCTTTCTGAACTGTTCTGCTGCGTACCTCTGAATAAACTTCATGCTCTGCTTTGAAGAATTATCTACACTGTTTTCCAAGGCTCTTCAGCTACTGGTAAGGACTTTCTTACAGTCCATACGCTAACCCTATTCGTCCTAGCGCTAACCCTAGTCGTCCAAGCGCCAACCCTAGTCGTCCTAACGATAACCCTAGTCGTCCTAGCTCTAACGCTAGTCGTCCTAAAGCTATCTCTACTCATCCTAGTGCTAACCCTAGTCACCATAGCGCTAACCCTAGTTGTCCTAGCGCTAACCTTTGTCGTCCTAACGCAAACCCTAGTCATCCTAACGCTAACCCTAGTCATCCTAAAGCTAACCCTAGTCGTCCTAGTGCTAACACTAGTCATCCTAACGCTGACTTTTGATGTCCTAGCGCTAACCCTAATCGTCCTAATGCTATCGCTATTTGTCCTAATGTTAACCCTAGTCGTCCTAGCACTAACCCTAGTCGTTCTATTGCTAACCCTAGCCGTCCTAGCGCTAACCCTAGAAGTCGTAGCGCTAACCCTAGTCGTCCTAACTCTAACCTACTCATCCTACCGCTAACCCTAGTCGCCATAGCGCTAACCCTATTCGTCCTAGCTCTAACCCTAGTCGTCCTAGCGCTAACCCTAGTCGTCCTAACGCTAACCCAGTCGACCTAACGTTAACCCTAGTCATCCTAACTAGTGTTGAGCAAGCACTAAAATGCTCGGGTGCTCGAAGCTCGGGCCGAGCTCGCCGTGATACTCGGGTGCTCGACCCGAGCAACGAGCCCAATGTTAGTCTATGGGAGACTCGAGCATTTTTGCGGTGGCACCCCCGGCAGTCTTTTAAAAGCCTTACAAGTGCCCAAAACGATAGTGACAGTGCTCAAATGACATGGGGACAGCATGGGGATCGCCCCAGGAAGAATTTCTGACCCCCAGGTCACTGCTGTCAACAACGTGGTCAGAGGTATTAAGCCACTTTTACGGGCTCACAATAAAGCGTTCAAAAACGAAAGTGAAACTTTTTTCCTGTGAAATATGTTAAGGAACATCCTTTCCAGGGAAAAGACTTGTGTATACGTTAAAATAAATGACCAAAAACAAAAATACTCCTCCACACCTTCAGCTATGTTCACAAGTAGCATTTTTTATGCGTTTTTGCACTTTTGTATTGCTTTCAACTATGACAAATGCATTCACCGGGAAATCTCATTTTAACTTTTTACAATCTTATCTGGCCATGTGCTGTGTGACACATGCATAAAGTGCTGAAAAGACATGGGAACAGCATGGGGAAGACCCCTGGAAGCATCTCTGACTCCCAGGTCACTGTCTAAAAGTGTGCCCATCATAAGTGATCCTTGCAGCATCAGAAGATGCAGACTTGGAACTATCCCCATGCAAGTTCTAGTCCCACGGCAGTGTTCAATTGTACCTCCCCCGTTCCTTGCAATACAAGCGCAAGTATGCAGCCTGCCACCCACCCACCCCCAGGCTGCAATACCATACTGCTTGCTTGAACTTGAAATTGGGCCTTTTAGGCATGTGGAGGCGGAATCTGGCCACCATGTCATGGCTGTGTTGGCGGCCTGGAATCCATACTCAGTCCCCAGCCGCCCCGCGGCCGGGTGTCCATACTCGGTCCCCAGCCGCCTGGGGGCAGCCGGGTGTAAATAAACGGTCCCCAGCCGCCCCTATTTCTCCTTGGAACATCCCCCTACACACTTTTCTTAGCCCGGCCTGCTTTAGGCAGCATTGGACGAGCCCACCAGAGAACCAGACTCCTCCGGTGGGCCCTGACTTCTCCATCGGTGGAGTTGAGAGTGCCAAGGTGAGGAGCATGATGATGATGATAGAAGTTAGCATCTGCTATGTTTTCTTTTAATGCAAGTGTAAATGTGCAGCCTGCCACCCACCCACCCCCAGACTGCAATTCCATACTGCTAGCTTGCACTTGAAATGGGGCCTTTTAGTTTGGAGGAGGCCGAAGCTGGCCACTACCTCATGGCTGCTTCGGCAGCGAGTTATCCATACTCAGTCCCCAGCCGCCCCTATTTGTCCAGGTGTGCCTTATACATAAGATTAAGCGCGTATACCAAAACATTACCTGTGCCCTCCCCAGTGCATTTAGTGGGAAGGAGAGCCTATTCCGCTGTAGTGTGTGCATGCCAAACCCCTGTTCATGGTACATGCGAAGATGCCTCCCACCTTGCACCTGTCGTCGCAGACTTGCAACTATCCCCATTCAAGTCCTTGTCCCAGGGCAGTGTTCAATTGTACCTTTCCCATTCCTTGCAATGCAAGCGCAAGTATGCAGCCTGCCACTCACCCACTCCCAGGCTGCAATACCAAACTGCTTGCTTGCTTGCACTTTAAATTGGGCCTTTTAGGCATGTGGAGGCGGAATCTGGCCACCACGCCATGGCTGTGTCGGCGGCCTTGTATCCATACTCAGTCCCCAGCGGCCTTGTGGCCGGGTGTCCCTGCTTGCTCCCCAGCCTCCAGGGGGTGGCCGGGTGTCCATACTCGGTCCCCAGCCACCCCTATTTGTCCCGGTAACCTTTCCCACACTTTTCTTAGCCTGGCCTGCTTTAGGGCAGCATTGACCGAGCCCACCGGACTATCAGACTCCTCCGGTGGGCCCTGGCTTCTCCATCAGGGGAGTTGAGAGTGCCAAGGTGAGGAGCATGATGAGGATGATAGAAGTTAGCATCTGCTTTGCTTTGTTGTAATGCAAGCGCCTGTATGTAGTAGCGGCTAGGCCTGAGGTGGTCAGCGTTTTGGCGCATATCCTACCTCCTCCGAGGATTGCTGGATGTTTTCCTGCTACTATCCAAGTTCTATGACTCCCGTTAAAACAAAGCTTTAGGTTACAAATGATGGATGAGGTAGTGGCAAAGGAGAAAGAGCAGGAGGAACAGGGACCATTCACATCAATATCAGGCCAGTCAACCAGATATGTCTTGTAGGATATATTTCTGTAATAAAAGGAGCGGTTCGGCTACACAGTTTAAGGGCATACAGTGAGTGCAATGCCTACCAAAAATTTCGAGGCACTCCAATGCCCCTTGGAAATGACATGGAGGTCAGAGGGCGTTAACTAAACCTTTTTTTCATTTATAGCAACTGGGTCTCCTGTGCACTGTTGGCCTAAGCAGTGAATGGAAGGCTTTCCAAAAATTATGAGGAACTGTAATGCCCCTTACAAGAGCCATGTGTGGCACCCCAGGGGTCTAGTCACCACAGTAATAGAGATATTACGTCGGAGAGCAAGTGGGAGGTTTCCTGGTCAGGATCCCTTAAACATGCAACATCCTCCTGCCCCAGTCCTGGGAGGGGAGATTTCTGCCCTTATAAACTGGATCTGGGGCGGGGTTCAGTGAGTCAGAGAACAGAGAACAGTCAGAGTCAGAGTGAGAGCAAGGGAAAGTAACAGCAAGGAGCTCTGTAGGAGCTAGGAGCTAAAGACCAGGGGCTGGAAGCTGAGCAGAGCTCGCCCTGGCAGAAGACAATAGGAACCGGACACAGGAGTCCGAAGCTGTGAGGACTTATATATCCAACAGCAGAAACCAGCCAGCAGGGGATTTCAGGTCCTCTGGCCATAGAAGCCCGGAGGCTCAGTCACAAGCAAGGGACCAGCACCGCCATCGTGGAGCGGAGGCTAACAGAAGGCCCCAAGTCACCAGCCATACGGGTGAGCACTACACGGTACACTCAGGGATGTGGGCTACTTCTACCCGCTTACAGCAAGGTAGCCAGGAAGAGTGCAGACAGACGGGGAGGCCTACAACTCCACCTGGCCAGGGGAACTCCTGCTTGCTCACAGACTGACCAGGCCTCTTATGCTAGCCAGTACTACCGGGAGGGTCTACCTTATAATCATCAGTAAAGACCCTGAACTGCACTGCAAAGACTCTGAGTCATTACTGCTGCGCTCGTGCACCATCACCCCCATCATTCTCACTCACTGTCCTGAGGCTATACTCCTCCCGAGGGGAGTTATCCCATTCTATGCTGCGCACACAACACCAGCCTCAGCGGTCTGCCTCACAGCAGTGGTACTCCCTGACCGCAATCCACGGGTGGCGCAGTCGGACAATTAACCTCAAAACCTAAGAAAGACTGCCACTGGTTTGACCAGCCTGAGCCACGGGACCGGGTCACCGCCACGGAGACTACAGACCCCAGAGACCGAGCACGGGTATCCCACACACGAGTACACATGGCCCAGGGGGCGCGTCACATGCAGTACAGCATATTACAAACATAAGTCCCATTATTGGGGAGTGGGTCTCCCATAGTATTTGCTTATGCCTTGCAAGCAAAAGCTGCCAAAAATTAGGACGGAGCAACTTACAATGCCCCTTACAAGAGCCATGCAGTACAGCATATTACAAACATAAGTCCCATTATTGGGGAGTGGGTCTCCCATAGTATTTGCTTATGCCTTGCAAGCAAAAGCTGCCAAAAATTAGGACGGAGCAACTTGCAATGCCTCTTACAAGAGCCATGCAGTACAGTATATTACAAACATAAGTCCCATTATTGGGGAGTGGGTCTCCCATAGTATTTGCTTATGCCTTGCAAGCAAAAGCTGCCAAAAATTAGGACGAAGCAACTTGCAATGCCCCTTACATGAGCCATGCAATACAGCATATTACAAACATAAGTCCCATTACTGGGGAGTGGGTGTCCCATAGTATTTGCTTATGCCTTGCAAGCAAAAGCTGCCAAAAATTAGGACGGAGCAACTTGAAATGCCCCTTACAAGAGCCATGCAGTACAGCATATTACAAACATAAGTCCCATTATTGGGGAGTGGGTCTCCCATAGTATTTGCTTATGCTTTCCAAGCAAAAGCTGCAAAAAATTAGGACAGAGCAACTTGCAATGCCCCTTACAATAGCCATGCAGTACAGCATATTACAAACATAAGTCCTATTATTGGGGAGTGGGTGTCCCATAGTATTTGCTTATGCCTTGCAAGCAAAAGCTGCCAAAAATAAGGACGGAGGAACTTGCAATGCTGGCACCCTGGTGATATAGTGGTGGTGGAGGCTGAGGATAAGGAGAGGAAGATAAAACAGCTGAAACGAGGAAGCGTATACCCATGTGTGGGTGTGAAGTGGTGCATGTGAATACACCTCCCGAAATAACACAGTGGATTTGACTTTATGTTACTCTGCTGTCATTTGATGGTGATGAGAAGTCTGGCCCAATACAGCCCTTGTTCATTTTGATAAGGGTCAGCTTGTCAGCATTGTCAGTTGAGAGGCGAGTGCGCTTTTCAGTTATAATTCCCCCAGCGGCACTAAAAACACGCTCCGATAACACGCTAGCGGCAGGGCAGGCCAGGACCTCCAAGACGTACAGAGCGAGTTCATTCCAAGTGTCCAGCTTGGATACCCAATAATTAAAAGGCACAGAGGAATCACGGAGGACGCTGGTACGGTCGGCAAGGTACTCCCTCACCATCTTTTGAAACTTTCCACTCCTTGTGAAAGTACCCCGCGCCTCAGGGCCTGTAAGCTGGGTGGGTGTCAGAAAACTGTCCCAGAACGTTGACAGTGTTCCCCTGCCTCTGCTGGATTGGAGTTGCATCTCTCTCGCCTGTACTCCTTGGTTGGGCAACGAACTGTGACCTCTGCCGATAGCGTGTTCAGATGGGAATTTTTTTAAGAGTTCTGCAGCAAGGGCCTTCTGGTACTGCCCCATTTTTGTAGACCTCTCCACCCCAGGAATAAGAGAGTGAAAGTTCTCCTTATAGTGGGGGTCTACAAGTGTCACCAACTAGTAATTACTGTCACCCAACATTTTGACAACGTGAGGGTCACGGTTAAGGCAGCGTAACATAAAGTCAGCCATGTGTGCCAGACTGGTAACGGGCAAGATTTCCGTGTCCTCACCAAGATGACGACTGACCATGCTCTCCTCCTCCTCTTCCTCCTCCCCCCTGTCCTCAGGCCACCCACGCTGAACCGACGATATGACACTTGTACAGGTACTACCGTCTACAACGCATGATAGCAGCTCCTGTTCTTCCTCCTCCTCCTCCTCCTCTCCCTCATCGTCCCCCAATGCACGTTGGGATGAGATGAGGCTGGGCTGTGTGTAATCGCCCGCTACGGCTTCTTGATCCATCTCATCATACTCTGGCTGCAATGCCTCCTCTTTAATTCTCTGCAGAGAGCGTTGCAAAAGACAGACAAGTGGGATGCTGACACTAATGATGGCGTCATCACCACTCACCATCTTGGTGGCCCCCTCAAAGTTTGTCAGGATGGTACATATGTCAGACATCCAGGTCCACTCCTGAGGTCTTATGTGTGGAGTCTGACCTGAATATCGACGGCCTTGTTGCAGCTGGTACTCCACAGCTGCTCTCTTCTGCTCACAAATCCTTTGCAACATGTGGAGGGTAGAGTTCCAACGTGTGGGGACATCACACACCAGTCGGTGTGCCGGAAGCTGCAACGCTGCTGCAACACAGCAAGGGCGGCGGAAGCTGTAGCCGACTTGCGAAAATGAGCTGACAGGCGGTGTACTTTCACGAGCAGATCTGGCAGCTCGGGGTACAATTTAAGAAACCGCTGTACCACGAGGTTAAGCACATGAGCCAGGCATGGTACGTGTGTGATCTCACCTCGCCTCAGAGCCGCCACCAGGGTACGGCGATTGTCACACACGACCATGCCAGGATGTAGGTTCAGCGGTCTCAGCCACAGATCTGCCTGCTCTTTCACAGCTGTCCACAACTCACAAGCAGTGTGAGGTTTATCACCTAAGCTTATGAGTTTCAGCACAGCCTGTTGCCGTTTGGCGGAGGCAGTGTCATGGTTGTGTCGCCACGAAGATCATCACGATTGCACAGCCTGACTTCTCGCAGCTGAGTTTTTGGTGTTTTGTGCTTTTCGGCAGTGAGGGAGTTAACTCTCTCTCTCTGTACTAGACGAGGTCCAGCCTCGCCCAGCTGCAATCAATTCTGCAGTAGTGAGATTCCTTCATATGTCTGCTGCTCTGTTAGGGAAGTTGTCAGTGAAAGCATTTCATGCAGACTAACAGAGCGGATCGTGGTATTTGGAGTTTCAGAGATAAGTGTATTTGGAGTGTTTTTTCCCTTCCTCGCTTTATCATTTATCTCCTTTCCCGTTGGTGTTCCCTCTGTTGTAGTTGTGTAGTTTTTGTATGCAAGGTGGATTTGGTTTTACCCTTGTACTGTCTCGTTCGTCTAAGTACTGAGTGTGGGCATATTATTACCTTTCCCCTTTTGTTGTGATTGGGGTCCTTCTCAGGACTAGATTACTTAGGTGCAGGGATCTTCAGGAGGTAGGGGTTACGCTGGCGTCCTGGACCTCTGTACCTTTAACAGTACCTCCAGGTAGAGGGATTAGTCTGGGCCCCAGCTTAGGGTCAGCTTAGGCCCCCTACCTCCAGTACACAGAGACAGCGTAACAGGCATTACTGCAATGCTTCCAGCTTGTAACTGATGTGGTGATTTCTGAGATGGAGGCTGAACATGAGGAGGAGGAGGATGCGCAGGAGCTGTACACTGTGGGGGCAACTCTGACTGACATAGGGCCCGCAATCCTTGGTGTGGGGAGGATGTGTTCCGTCCCAAGGTCCGACTGGGTCCCGGCTTCCACTATGTTTACCCAGTGTGCCGTCAGAGAGATGTACCATCCCTGGCCACAAGCACTTGTCCACGTGTCCGTTGTCAGGTGGACTCTCGCAGTAACTGCGTTGTTGAGGGCACGGCAGATGCTTTGGGACACGTGCTTGTGTAGTGCGGGGATGGCACACCGGGCAAAATAGTGTTGGCTGGGTACCGAGTACCGAGGGACGGCCACCTCCATAAGATAGCGGAAGGATTCCGTTTCCACCAGCCTAAAAGGCAGCATTTCCAACATAAGCAGTCGTGAAATGTGCGAATTTAGGACTGTGGCCTGTGGGGCGTTAGCTGCGAATTTCCGCTTTCATTCAAAGGTCTGGGATTTGGACAATTGAACGCTGCGGTGGGACGTGGACGTGGACGTTGATGCTGTTTCTTGAGAAACTGCCTTAACAAGTGAAGACTGAGAGGAGGGGGCATCTTTACATGCAGTATGGACAGGGGATTGCCTTGCACACACAACAGGGGGTTCAATTGCATGCACAACAGTGGAAGAAGTAGTGGTGACACCTGCTGACACTGGTCGTGGACCCTGGGTTTCGCCCCACAAAGTCGGGTGCTTTGCTGCCATGTGCCTGATCATGCTGGTGGTGGTCAGGCTGGTAGTTTTGTCACCCCTGCTGATGCTGGCATGGCAGGTGGAACATATGGCCTTTTTGGGGTTATCAGCAGAGTCTTTAAAAAAATTCCAGACTCTGGAAGACCTACCGCTTGTACTGGCAACGTCCCTCGTGTTGGTGTTACAGGGAACGGTTGCCTGCCTTCTGTCTGCGGCCACCACACTGCTTCTTCCTGCCTGTTGGGGTACTCTGCCTCCCTCCCCCTGTGTGCTGCTGGCCTCACTCTGCATGTCCTCCTTCCACGTTGGGTCAGTTACTAGATCATCCACCACCTCCTCCTCTTCCACTTGCGCACCACAATCCTTCTCCTCACTTCCTGGCAATTGTGTCTCGTCATCGTCCACCTCTTGTGACAGATTGCCAACGTCGACTTTCTGTGGCCGTGGCTGTTCAAATATTTGGGCATCGCAATATGGGATCTCCTCTTCCACCACTTCAAGCGTATCAGGCGAGGGGCCCAAATATGGAAATGGACCAGTGAACAGCTCTTCAGAGTGTCCAAGTGTGGGATCTCTTGCTGTCTGACGACACTCGGCATGGTGGGAGGAAGGAGCATCAGGGTGAGGAGGAGTATGCGGTGGAGACTCACGGCTACTAAGAGTTGACCGTGTGGAAGACAGACCGGAGGTGGTGGTGCCCAGGTAACTGGAAGTATTATCTGCTATCCAATTAATAACCTGTTCACACTCATCAGTTCTCAATGCTGGTGTTGTTCTGTGCTTCCCTAGTAATTCGGTCAAGAAGTGGGAGCGAGAAGATGTGGCTGATGGTTTTGGCACATTTTCACCTTGGCCACGGCCCCGTCCTCTGCACGAACCATCACCAGAACGTCCAGTTCCACGTCCCTTGCCACACGCCTTGCCCATTGTAAATGAAGTAAAATAGCTTACACTTGCACTATCAATGGAAAAAGGGTAATAAAGAGTAGATTAGAACCGTGGAAGGCGAAAACCACAGTTATTGTTTACTGGGGTATACCACACTTTTTAAAATAGAGATATTTGCGGCTGAACAGTGAGCGACACACTCAAACTGCTTTTTTTTTAGATACCAAAGGCCCAAAACTGGATAGTACAGCGATTTGACCCATGGAACTGCGAAACCACACTGGGAAGTCGGGCCTACACAAGACAATTTTCAACAGATATATTTTTGTGTCACAACAGTCAGGAGACTCTACTGTTTTTCTTTACGGAAAAAAATACCAAAAGCTGAATAATAGAGATTTTTTGAATTTTTACCGTGGGATGTCAAAACCACAGTTATTGTTTACTGGGGTATACCACACTTTTTTAAATAGAGATATTTGCGGCTGAACAGTGAGCGACACACTCAAACTGCTTTTTTTTTTAGATACCAAAGGCCCAAAACTGGATAGTAAAGCGATTTGACCCATGGAACTGCGAAACCACACTGGGATGTCGGGCCTACACAAGACTATTTTCAACAGATATATTTTTGTGTCACAACAGTCAGGAGACACTACTGTTTTTCTTTGCGGAAAATATACCAAAACCTGAATAGTAGAGATTTTTTTACCGTGGGATGGCAAAACCAAAGTTATTGTTTACTGGGGTATACCACACTCTTTTAAATATATAGATTTGCGGCTGAACAGTGAGCGACACACTCAAACTGTTTTTTTTTTTTAGATACAAATGGCCCAAAATGGATAATACAGAGGTTTGAACCGTGGAAGTGCAAAACAACACTTCTGTTTCTCTAGCCTACACCAGACTATTTTCAACAGTTCTCTTTGTGTCTGAAAAATCAGAGACACACTTTTTTTTTGGGGGGGTGGGACACACCAAAAGGTTAATAAGACGGGTATTTGTACAGTGTGAAGGAGGAAAAAAAAAGGAGGATTTAGATGAAAAAAAAAAGGATTTTTCGTGGCCCCAGACACCTGGTGCTAAGTCCAGCAATTTCAGCAACAGGAGCACACAGGACTGTAATGCAGCGTTTGCTGGTATAACCACTGTGTCTCCTATACAGCCTGCCTGCCTGGTATCTGGGATGGATATTAGTCCTGAAAAGGACTGTTTGTTTGTTCTGGCAGCCTTTACAGACCCTACACTAACTATTTCGCAGTTTATATCTCTCCCTAAATCAGCAGCGCTGTCCCTACACTGTCTAATCCGGAGCGACTGTGTCCAAGATGGCGGCGCCCCTTTTTAAATACTCGAGGTGACGCTGTGCGGCAAGCCAATCACTGTAATGCCCAAAACCAACATGGCTGCAGCATTACAGTGACTGGCTGGCAATCCCTGCATGTTCATTGGCTCTGTAAAGAGCGCCAAACATGCAGGGCGGAGACCCGAGCTCCCGCCCGAGTAACCCGGAAATGCTCGGTGCTCACCGAACATCCCAAGTAGCGTGATGCTCGGGCGAGTACCGAGCAGTGTCGAGCATGTTCGCTCAACACTACTATTCATCCAAACGGTAACACGAGTCGTCCTAGTGCTAATCCTCGTTGTAGTAGTCCGAACGCTAACCCTAGTCGTCACAGCGCTATCCCTAGTCGTCCTAACGCTATCCCTAGTCTTCCTAACGCTATCACTAGTTGTCCTAGCGCTAACCCTAGTCGTCCTAACTCTAACCCTAGTCATCCTAACGCTAACCCTAGTCGTCCTAGCGCTAACCCTAGTCATTCTAATGCTAACACAAGTCATCCTAGCGCTAAACCTAGAAGTCCTAGCGCTAACCCTAGATGTCCTGACTCTAACCTAGTCATCCTAGCGCTAACCCAAGTCGTCCTAGCGCTAACCCTAGTCGTCCTAACATTAACCATAGCCATCCTAACGCTAACCCTAGTCGTCCTAGCAATAACCCTAGTCGTCCTAGCGCTAATCCTAGTCATCCTTGCGCTAACCCTAATCATCCTAACGCTAACCCTAGTTGTACTAGCGCTAACCCTAGTTGTCGTAACGATAACACTAGTCGTCCTAGCGATAACCCTAGTAGTCCTAAAGTTGACCCTAGTAGTCCTATCGCTAACCCTACTTGTCCTAACGCTATGCCTAGTCATCCTAATGCTTTACCTAGTCGTCCTAGCACTAGCCCTAGTCATTATAGCTCTAACCCTAGCGCTAACCCTAGTCGTCCTAAGGCTTAACATAGAAGTCATTGCGCTAACACTAGTCATTCTAGCGCTAACCCTATTCGTCCTAACGCTAACATTAGACGTCCTAGCCCCAACCTTAGTAATCCTAACGCTAACCCTTGTTCTCCTAACGCTAACCCTAACCGTCCTAGCGCTAACCATAGTAATCCTAACTCTAACGCTAGTCGTCCTAGCGCAAACCCTAGTCATCTTACCGCTATCCCTAGTCATCCTAACGCAAGCCTTAGTCATCCTAGCTCTAACCCTAGTCGTTCTAACGCTAACCTTAGTCATCCTAGAGAAAAACCCTAGTCGTCCTAACGCTAACACTAGAAGTCCTAGCGCTAACCCTAGTCATTCTAGAGCTAACACTAGTTGTCCTAACGCTAACCCTAGTCGTCGTAATGCTTTCCCTGTTCATCCTAGCGCTAACCCTAGTCATCCTAGCTCTAACCCTAGTCGTCCTAATGCCAACCCTAGTCATCCTAATACTATCCCTAGTCATCCTAGTCATCCTAACGCTAACCCTAGTAGTCCAAGCGCTAACCCTAATCATCCTAACTCTTAATCTAGTCGTCCTTCCGCTAACCCTAGTCACTATAGCCCTAACCCTAGTTGTCCTAGCGCTATCCCTAGCCATCATAGTACTAACCCTAGTCGTCCTAGCACTAACCCTAGTCCTCCTAAAGCTATCCCTAGTCATCTTACGCTAACCCTAGTCATCCAAGCTCTAACCCTAGTCATCCAAGCTCTAACCCTAGTCGTCCTAACTCTAACCCTAGTCGTCCTAACTCTAACCCTAGTCGTCCTACCGCTAACCCTAGTAACTCTAGGGCTAACCCTAGTTATCCAAGCGCTAGCCCTAGTCATCCTAGCGCTAACCCTAGTCATCCTAGCGCTAACCATAATCTTCCTAGCGCTACCCCTAGTCCTCCTAAAGCTACCCCTAGTCATCCTAACGCTAACCTAGTCGTCTTAGCGCTAACCCTAGTCGTACTAAAACTATACCTAGTCGTCCTAGCGCTAATCCTAGTCGTCCTAACGCTAACCCTAGTCGTCCAAGCGCTAACCCTAGTCGTCCTAACTCTAACCCTAGTCGTCCTACCGCTAACCCTAGTCGCTATAGCGCTAACCCTAGCTGTCCTAGTGCTAACCCTAGTCATCGTAACAGTAACCCTAGTCGTCCTATCTCTAACCCTAGTTGTCCTAGCGCTAGCGCTAGTCATCCTAACTAGTGTTGAGCGAGCATGCTCGACACTGCTCGGTACTCGCCCGAGCATCACGCTACTCGGGATGTTCGGCGAGCACCGAGCATTTCCGGGTTACTCGGGCGGGAGCTCGGGTTACTCGGGCGGGAGCTCGGGTCTCCGCCCTGCATGCTTGGCGCTCTTTACAGAGCCAATGAACATGCAGGGATTGCCAGCCAGTCACTGTAATGCTGCAGCCATGTTGGTTGTGGGAATTACAGTGATTGGCTGGCCGCACAGCGTCACCTCGAGTATTTAAAACGGGGCGCCGCCATCTTGGACACAGTCGCTCCGGATTAGACAGTGTAGGGACAGCGCTGCTGATTTAGGGAGAGATATAAACTGCGAAATAGTTAGTGTAGGGTCTGTAAAGGCTGCCAGAACAAACAAACAGTCCTTTTCAGGACTAATATCCATCCCAGATACCAGGCAGGCAGGCTGTATAGGAGACACAGTGGTTATACCAGCAAAAGCTGCATTACAGTCCTGTGTGCTCCTGTTGCTGAAATTGCTGGACTTAGCACCAGGTGTCGGGGGCCAGGAAAAATCCTTTTTTTTTCATCTAAATCCTCCTTTTTTTTTCCTCCTTCAGACTGTACAAATACCCGTCTTATTAACCGTTTGGTATGTCCGTGTCCCCCCCTCCCTCCCCCCCCCCCAAAAAAAGCGTGTCTCTGATTTTTCAGACACAAATATAACTGTTGAAAATAGTCTGGTGTAGGCTAGAGAAACAGAAGTGTTGTTTTGCACTTCCACGGTTCAAACCTCTGTATTATCCATTTTGGGCCATTTGTATCTAAAAAAAAAAAACAGTTTGAGTGTGTCGCTCACTGTTCAGCCGCAAATATCTCTATTTAAAAAAGTGTGGTATACCCCAGTAAACAATAACTGTGGTTTTCCTCTTCCACGGTTCTAATCTACTCTTTATTACCCTTTTTCCATTGATAGTGCAAGTGTAAGCTATTTTACTTCATTTACAATGGGCAAGGCGCGTGGCAAGGGACGTGGAAGTGGACGTTCTGGTGATGGTTCGTGCAGAGGACGGGGCCGTGGCCAAGGTGAAAATGTGCCAAAACCAACAGCCACATCTTCTCGCTCCCACTTCTTGACCGAATTACTAGGGAAGCACAGAACAACACCAGTATTGAGAACTGATGAGTGTGAACAGGTTATTAATTGGATAGCAGATAATACTTCCAGTTACCTGGGCACCACCACCTCCGGTCTGTCTTCCACACGGTCAACTCTTAGTAGCCGTGAGTCTCGACCGCATACTCCTCCTCACCCTGATGCTCCTTCCTCCCACCATGCCGAGTGTCGTCAGACAGCAAGTGATCCCACACTTGGACACTCTGAAGAGCTGTTCACTGGTCCATTTCCATATTTGGGCCCCTCGCCTGATATGCTTGAAGTGGTGGAAGAGGAGATCCCATGTTGCAATGCCCAAATATTTGAACAGCCACGGCCACAGGAAGTCGACGTTGGCAATCTGTCACAAGAGGTGGACGATGACGAGACACAATTGCCAGGAAGTGAGGAGGAGGATCGTGGTGCGCAAGTGGAAGAGGAGGAGGTGGTGGATGATCTAGTAACTGACCCAACGTGGAAAGAGGACATGCAGAGTGAGGCCAGCAGCACACAGGGGGAGGGAGGCAGAGTACCCCAACAGGCAGGAAGAAGCAGTGTGGTGGCCGCAGACAGAAGGCAGGAAACCGTTCCCCATAGCACCAACACGAGGGACGTTGCCAGTACAAGCGGTAGGTCTTCCAGAGTCTGGAATTTTTTTAAAGACTCTGCTGATAACCCCAAAAAGGCCATATGTTCCACCTGCCATGCCAGCATCAGCAGGGGTGACAAAACTACCAGCCTGATCACCACCAGCATGATCAGGCACATGGCAGCAAAGCACCCGACTTTGTGGGGCGAAACCCAGGGTCCACGACCAGTGTTAGCGGGTGTCACCACTGCTTCTTCCACTGTTGTGCGTGCAATATAAGCCCCTGTTGTGTGTACAAGGCAATCCCCTGTCAATACTGCATGTAAAGATGCCCCCTCATCTCAGTCTTCACTTGTTATGGCAGTTTCTCAAAAAACAGCATCAACGTCCATGTCCACGTCCCACCGCAGCGTTCAATTGTCCATATCCCAGACCTTTGAATGAAGCGGAAATTCGCAGCTAACGCCCCACAGGCCACAGTCCTAAATTCGCACATTTCACGACTGCTTGCATTGGAAATGCTGCCTTTTAGGCTGGTGGAGACGGAATCCTTCCGCAATCTTATGGCGGTGGCCGTCCCTCAGTACTCGGTACCCAGCCGACACTATTTTGCCCGGTGTGCCATCCCCGCACTACACAAGCACGTGTCCCAAAGCATCTGCCGTGCCCTCAACAACGCAGTTACTGGGAGAGTCCACCTGACAACGGACACGTGGACAAGTGCTTGTGGCCAGGGATGGTACATCTCTCTGACGGCACAATGGGTAAACATAGTGGAAGCCGGGACGCAGTCGGACCTTGGGACGGAACACATCCTCCCCACACCGAGGATTGCGGGCCCTATGTCAGTCAGAGTTGCCCCCACAGTGTACAGCTCCTGCGCATCCTCCTCCTCCTCCTCCTCATGTTCAGCCTCCATCTCAGATATCACCACATCAGTGTAGCGCTGGCGTCCCTGCCCTCTGCTAGGCAGGGACGCTGCTCCCCTCACCGCTCTGCTCCGTGCCCGGCGTCCTCTCCCCGCTCTGCTGTCAGCGCGCGCTCCTTCCCGGCGTCCTCCTCCCGCTCTGCTCTCAGCGCGCGCTCCTTCCCGGCCCCTGTGCTTAGGGCGCGCGCGCGCGCGCTCCCCTCCTCTTAAAGGGGCCGCGCGCGCCGTCCTAAGGAGTCCCCGGCCAATGGCCGGAGGACTTCATCATATATAAGGCACCTCCTCCAAAATGGAGGTGCCCGAGCAATGTTGTTTGCACCTGTGTCTCACCTGTGCTTCAGCCCTCAGGTCCCGTTGCCAGTTTCCTGCCAGTTTCCTGCCAGTTTCCTGCCTGTTTCCTGCTAGTTACCTGCCAGTTACCTGCCTGATTCCTGCCTGAATACTTGTTACCTGTCTGCCAGTCTGAGGTCCGACGGTCTGCCTTACTACTCCTGTCAGTCTGTCTAAAGGACCAGCCTGCCCGCTCACCTGGGAGCGCTTCTCCGTTATCTGCCTGCTTGCCAGCCCGGAGGCTCCGTTGTCACGTGCTGTGACCACCAGCTATCTCAGAGACTCTTGCCCGCTCACCTGGGAGCGCATTTCCGTTACCTGCCTGCTTGCCAGCCCGGAGGTCCTGTTGTCACGTGCGGTGACCACCAGCTATTCCAGAGACTCTTGCCCGCTCACCTGGGAGCGCTTCTCCGTTACCTACCTGCCTGCCAGCCCGGAGGTTCCGCCGTCATGTGCCGTGACCACCTGCTATTCCAGAGACTCTCGCTTGCTCACCTGGGAGCACACATCTACCATCTGCCTGCTAGCCTACCCGGAGGCTCTGCCATCACAGGTCGTACCTACCCCTTACCCAGAGACTGCCCTGATCACTTGCCGTAACTCCCTGTCCGTTCACCCAGAGACTGCCACCCGCTCCCTTACTAGGGCCGCCCCCTTGTATAGTAGCTCAGAGGTTCCGCCTCCCGGACCTGTTACAGTTTGCTCGGGCCATGGAACCCGGTGGCACCCAAGCTCCCTCGCTCACGGACCTGTGTCATGAACTGTCCCGTCAAAGGTCCCAACAGGAGTCCATCCTGGGTCACCTGCGGAATGTCAATACTCGCCTGGACACTCTGACTGCACCACCTGCAGCCACTGCCAGTACCATGACTCGCAACCCGGCAGCTCCGCTACCCACTAATACCATGGTAACCTATCCCGGTCCCCGGCTGTCTGCACCTCCTCGCTTTGGAGGCGACTCCGTCCAGGCTCGGGGCTTCATAAATCAGTGCACCCTGCACTTTGAACTTTTGTCAAATCAGTTTAATTCCGACCGGGCCAAAATTGCCTTTATCATGTCCCATCTCACCGGGGAGGCCCTGGCCTGGCTAAATCCTCTATGGGAGAGAGGAGACCCCCTGGTGTCCAACTTGCCTGCTTTTCTCTCGGCTTTCCGGAAAGTCTTCGACGAACCCGGACGGAAGACCTCATCCGCATCCTCTCTGCTACGCCTCCGTCAGGAGGGTCTCACCGTGGGCCAACATGCCATACGGTTCCGCACCCTTGCCTCGGAGCTGGCCTGGGATAACGACGCTCTGGTATCCGTCTTCTGGGAGGGTCTGTCCGGTCGTATTAAAGATGAACTTGCTGGTCGGGACATTCCTACCTCTCTCGATTATCTAATAACCCTTGCCACCCGGATTGACCTACGGTTCCAGGAGCGTGCCAAAGAGGTCACCCGTGAGAGAAGGATTCCACGTTTAGCTCCTACTTTCCAGAAACCCGTCATTCCCTCCATCTCTCCCCAGGTACACTCTCCTGAGCCTATGCAGGTTGACCAGACCAAGATGGTCAAAACCCGTCAGGACTCACGCCGTGCCGAGGGGAGCTGCTTCTACTGTGGCAGTAAGGAGCACCGGATCCGTGCCTGCCCGGAGAGGTCGGGAAACGCCTGTGTCTAGGTTCGCTCAGAGAGGTCCACCTAGACAAGAATAAATCCTCTCCATCCCTGCTGTTGTCAGTTTCGATCATCTACGGGGAGAACCGTTATTTCGAACTAGCCCAACTTGACTCTGGAGCAGCCGGGAACCTTATTTCACAGTCCCTGGTTGAGAAATACCGCATCCCCACCAAACCTCTGGCTGTACCCTTGTCTGTCGCTGCCGTGGATGGGGGCCTCTTACCTCGCCCCATTCAACTCATCACTGAATCCATTACCCTGCAGGTGGGAATGCTGCATTCTGAAAGTATCTCCTTTCATGTTCTGCCTGGACTCTCTCACGCCCTCTTGCTAGGTCTGCCCTGGCTCCAGAGACATGCACCCGTGCTAGACTGGCAAACCGGAGAGGTCCTTCGCTGGGGACAAGACTGTCATAAAACCTGCCTGGTTCCCGTCCATCCCGTCCGTCCCTCTCCTACCCCAGCTAATCTACCTGGACTTCCGATTCCTTATTGGTCTTATGCAGATGTCTTTAATAAAAAGGAGGCAGAGACATTACCACCACATAGACCATACGACTGTCCCATCGATCTGCTACCCGGTACTACTCCTCCCCGTGGGCGTATCTATCCTTTATCCGCTGCTGAGACCCGGTCAATGTCCGAATATATTGAGGAGAATCTGGCCGGAGGATTCATCCGGAAATCTACCTCCCCGGTGGGAGCAGGCTTCTTTTTCGTCAAAAAGAAGGACGGCTCTCTCCGTCCCTGTATAGACTATAGAGGCCTAAACCTGATCACGGTGAAGAATAAGTACCCCCTTCCGCTCATTCCAGAATTATTTGATCGCCTGAGGGGGGCTAGGATCTTCACCAAACTGGACCTTCGTGGGGCGTACAACCTGGTTCGTATTCGTCAGGGGGATGAATGGAAGACGGCATTCAACACCCGGGACGGCCACTATGAATACCTGGTAATGCCCTTTGGTCTCTGTAACGCTCCTGCCGTCTTTCAAGAGTTGGTCAATGACATCTTCCGGGACCTTCTCTACTCCTGCGTAGTGGTGTACCTGGACGACATCTTGGTCTTCTCTCCGGATCTCCAGACTCACCGGAGGGACGTTCGTCAGGTCCTGCTCAGGCTAAGGCAGAACCATCTCTACGCTAAATTTGAGAAGTGCCTCTTTGAGCAGACCTCGCTTCCGTTTCTGGGCTACATTATCTCTCAGACCGGCCTACAAATGGATCCTGAGAAACTGTCTGCCATCGAGAAATGGCCCCGACCGGAGGGGTTGAAGGTCATTCAGCGATTCCTGGGCTTCGCCAACTACTACCGCCTCTTCATACCACACTTCTCTTCCCGGACGGCCCCAATTTCTGCGCTCACCCGTAAAGGTACTAATCCCAAAGAGTGGCCACCCGAAGCAGAGGAGGCCTTTCTTTCCCTTAAACAGGCCTTCTCTTCCGCCCCGGTGCTGCATCGCCCAGATGGCAACAAGCAGTTCTTCCTGGAAGTTGACGCCTCCTCCTCTGGAGCCGGAGCGGTACTTACTCAAAAATCATCTTCCGGGAGGATGGTAACTTGTGGCTTCTTCTCTAAACTCTTCTCCTCCTCTGAGCGCAACTATTCCATAGGAGACCGAGAGTTATTGGCCATCAAACTGGCATTGGAGGAGTGGCGTTACCTGCTCGAGGGGGCTCTTCACCCGGTAATAATTTACACTGACCACAAGAACTTGGCTTACCTCCAGCATGCCCAGAGACTTAACCCGCGCCAAGCCCGGTGGTCCTTGTTTTTTGCTCGTTTTGATTTTGTCCTTCATTTTCGCCCGGCTGACAAAAACGTCAAGGCGGACGCCTTGTCTCGGTCCTTTCTGGTGTCTGATCTCGAGGAGGATCCGAAACATATCATCGATCCCGCCAGAGTAATGCAGGTGGCTCCCGTGAGTCTAAATCGTCTTCCTCCTGGTAAGACGTTCGTACCAGTACCTGATCGGGAGAAGATCCTACACTGGGGTCATTCGTCTAAACTAGCTGGCCACGCCGGTCAGAAAAAGACCCTCCAGCTTATTACCCGGCACTACTGGTGGCCTAACCTGCACAAGGATGTAATAGACTTTGTTTCTGCCTGTGTGTCCTGCGCCCGCAACAAAGTTCCGAGACACCTGCCGGCCGGCCGCCTCCTACCTCTGCCAGTACCTGCTGCCCCCTGGCAGCATATAGCGATGGACTTCATTACTGATCTACCCGTCTCTGCCGGTTGTACGGTCATTTGGGTGGTCGCTGACCACTTCTCCAAGATGGCTCACTTCATTCCACTGCCAGGTCTTCCGTCTGCACCCGAGCTGGCTAAAGACTTTATCCGCCACATCTTCCGTCTTCATGGCCTGCCCCGTCACATCGTGTCGGATCGTGGGGTACAGTTCACTTCCCGTTTCTGGAGAGCCACTTGTAAATTGCTGGACGTCACCCTGTACTTCTCCTCCGCTTACCACCCACAGTCTAATGGTCAAGTGGAGCGGATCAATCAGAACCTGACCAGTTACCTTCGGCACTTCGTTAATGCCCACCATTCTGACTGGGTGGATCTCCTGCCATGGGCCGAATTCTCGTACAACAATCACGAGAGCGAGTCTTCCTCCAAATCCCCGTTTTTTGTAGTCTACGGTCAGCATCCTCGGATCCCGTTTCCCGTCTCCACCTCGGCGGACAATCCGGCTGCGGAATCTCTTGTTAACAAATTTTCCTCCCATATGGGAGAGTACCCGGTCCGCACTCCTTCTGTCATCCGAGCGTATGAAAAGACACGCTGACAAAAAACGTCTGGACCCTCCTCAATTCCGCCCTGGGGATAAAGTCTGGCTCTCGTCCAAATATGTCCGGCTCAAGATCCCTTCCTATAAGTTAGGGCCTCGGTTCATCGGCCCACTGGAGGTCATCAGTCAGATCAACCCGGTGGCCTATAAATTGAAACTCCCGGCCAACTTACGGATCCCTAACTCCTTCCATGTGTCTCTCCTCAAACCTGTGGTGCTTAACTCTTTTTCCAAGTCTACAGGTACGCCTCCTGCTCCGGTTTCTGCTGAGGACGAGTTTGAGGTAGAGAACATTCTTGCCACCAAAAGGGTAAGAGGAAAGACCTTTTTTCTGGTAGATTGGAAGGGGTTTGGTCCTGAGGAGAGAACGTGGGAGCCCCGGGAGAACATCCATGCCCCTCTCATCCTAGCTAAATTTCTGTCTGGCCTAAAAAAGGGGGGGCCTAAAGGGGGGGGTACTGTAGCGCTGGCGTCCCTGCCCTCTGCTAGGCAGGGACGCTGCTCCCCTCACCGCTCTGCTCCGTGCCCGGCGTCCTCTCCCCGCTCTGCTGTCAGCGCGCGCTCCTTCCCGGCGTCCTCCTCCCGCTCTGCTCTCAGCGCGCGCTCCTTCCCGGCCCCCGTGCTTAGGGCGCGCGCGCGCGCGCTCCCCTCCTCTTAAAGGGGCCGCGCGCGCCGTCCTAAGGAGTCCCCGGCCAATGGCCGGAGGACTTCATCATATATAAGGCACCTCCTCCAAAATGGAGGTGCCCGAGCAATGTTGTTTGCACCTGTGTCTCACCTGTGCTTCAGCCCTCAGGTCCCGTTGCCAGTTACCTGCCAGTTTCCTGCCAGTTTCCTGCTAGTTACCTGCCAGTTACCTGCCTGATTCCTGCCTGAATACTTGTTACCTGTCTGCCAGTCTGAGGTCCGACGGTCTGCCTTACTACTCCTGTCAGTCTGTCTAAAGGACCAGCCTGCCCGCTCACCTGGGAGCGCATATCAGCTACCTGCCTGCTTGCCTGAGGTCCGACGGTCTGCCTTACTACTCCGGTCAGTCTGTCTATGGACCAGCTTGCCCGCTCACCTGGGAGCGCTTCTCCGTTATCTGCCTGCTTGCCAGCCCGGAGGCTCCGTTGTCACGTGCTGTGACCACCAGCTATTCCAGAGACTCTTGCCCGCTCACCTGGGAGCGCATCTCCGTTACCTGCCTGCTTGCCAGCCCGGAGGTCCTGTTGTCACGTGCGGTGACCACCAGCTATTCCAGAGACTCTTGCCCGCTCACCTGGGAGCGCTTCTCCGTTACCTACCTGCCTGCCAGCCCGGAGGTTCCGCCGTCACGTGCCGTGACCACCTGCTATTCCAGAGACTCTCGCTTGCTCACCTGGGAGCACACATCTACCATCTGCCTGCTAGCCTACCCGGAGGCTCTGCCATCACAGGTCGTACCTACCCCTTACCCAGAGACTGCCCTGATCACTTGCCGTAACTCCCTGTCCGTTCACCCAGAGACTGCCACCCGCTCCCTTACTAGGGCCGCCCCCTTGTATAGTAGCTCAGAGGTTCCGCCTCCCGGACCCGTTACAATCAGTTACAAGCTGGAAGCATTGCAGTACTGCCTCCGCCAAGCGGCAACAGGCTGTGCTGAAACTCATAAGCTTAGGTGATAAACCTCACACTGCTTGTGAGTTGTGGACAGCTGTGAAAGAGCAGGCAGATCTGTGGCTGAGACCGCTAAACCTACATCCTGGCATGGTCGTGTGTGACAATGGCCGTAACCTGGTGGCGGCTCTGAGGCGAGGTGAGATCACACCAAGCCTGGCTCATGTGCTTAACCTTGTGGTTCAGCGAGTTGCCAGATCTGCTCGTGAAAGAACGCCACCTGTCAGCTCATTTTCGCAAGTCGGCTACAGCTTCCGCCGCCCTTGCTGTGTTGCAGCAGCGTTTGCAGCTTCCGGCACACCGACTGGTGTGTGATGTCCCCACACGTTGGAACTCTACCCTCCACATGTTGTAAAGGATTTGTGAGCAGAAGAGAGCAGTTGTGGAGTACCAGCTGCAACAAGGCCGTCGATATTCATGTCAGACTCCACACATAAGACCTCAGGAGTGGACCTGGATGTCTGACATATGTACCATCCTGACAAACTTTGAGGAGGCCACCAAGATGGTGAGTGGCGATGACGCCATCATTAGTGTCAGCATCCCACTTGTAGGTCTTTTGCAACGCTCTCTGCACAGAATTAAAGAGGAGGCATTGCAGCCAGAGTATGATGAGATGGATCAAGAAGCCGTAGCAGGAGATTACACACAGCCCAGCCTCATCTCATCCCAACGTGCATTGGGGGACAATAAGGGAGAGGAGGAGGAGGAGGAGGAAGAACAGGAGCTGCTATCATGCGTTGTAGACGGTAGTACCTGTACAAGTGTCAAACCATCGGTTCAGCGTAGATGGCCTGAGGACAGGGGGGAGGAGGAAGAGGAGGAGGAGGAGGATAACATGGTCATTCGTCATCTTGGTGAGGACACGGAAATCTTGCCCATTACCAGTCTGGCACGCATGGCTGACTTTATGTTACGCTGCCTTAACCGTGACCCTCACGTTATCAAAATGTTGGGTGACAGTCATTACTGGTTGGTGACACTTGTAGACCCCCGCTACAAGGAGAACTTTCACTCTCTTATTCCTGAGGTGGAGAGGTCTACAAAAATGGGGCAGTACCAGAAGGCCCTTGCTGCAGAAATCTTAAAAAAATTCCCATCAGAACAAGCTAGCGGCAGAGGTCACAGTTCGTTGCCCAACCAGGCGAGAGAGATGCAACTCCAATCCAGCAGAGGCAGGGGAACACTGTCAACGTTCTGAGACAGTTTTCTGACACCCGCCCAGATTACAGGCCCTGAGGTGCGGGGTACTCTCACAAGGAGTGCAAAGTTTCAAAAGATGGTGAGGGAGTACCTTGCCGACCGTACCAGTGTCCTCCGTGATTCCTCTGTGCCTTTTAATTATTGGGTATCCAAGCTGGACACTTGGAATGAACTCGCTCTGTACGCCTTGGAGGTCTTGGCCTGCCCTGCCGCTAGCGTGTTATCGGAGCATGTTTTTAGTGCCGCTGGGGGAATTATAACTGATAAGCGCACTCGCCTGTCAACTGACAATGCTGACAAGCTGACCCTTATCAAAATGAACAAGGGCTGGATTGGGCCAGACTTCTCATCACCACCAAATGACAGCAGAGTAACATAAAGTCAAATCCACTGTGTTATTTCGGGAGGTGTATTCACATGCACCGCTTCACACCCACACATGGGTATATGCTTCCTCGTTTCGGCTGTTTTATCTTCCTCTCCTTACCCTCAGCCTCCACCAACACTATACCACCAGGGTGCCAGCATTGCAAGTTCCTCCGTCCTTATTTTTGGCAGCTTTTGCTTGCAAGGCATAAGCAAATACTATGGGAGACCCACTCCCCAATAATGGGACTTATGTTTGTAATATACTGTACTGCATGGCTCTTGTAAGGGGCATTGCAAGTTGCTCCGTCCTAATTTTTGGCAGCTTTTGCTTGGAAAGCATAAGCAAATACAATGGTAGACCCACTCCCCAATAATGGGAGTTATGTTTGTAATATGCTGTACTGCATGGCTCTTGTAAGGGGCATTGCAAGTTGCTCCGTCCTAATTTTTGGCAGCTTTTGCTTGGAAAGCATTATCAAATACTATGGGGCGCCCTCTCCCCAATAATGGGAATTATGTTTGTAATATGCTTTACTGCATGTGACGCACCCCCTGGGCCGTGTGTACACGTGTGTGGGATACCCGGTGCCGGGTCTCTGGGGTCTGTAGTCTCCGTGGCGGTGACCCGGTACCGTGGCTCAGGCTGGTCAAACCAGTGGCAGTCTTTCTTAGGTTTTGAGGTTAATTGTCCCACTGCACCACCCGTGGATTGCGGTCAGGGAGTACCACTGCTGCAAGGCAGACCGCTGAGGCTGGTGCTGTGTGCTCAGCAGAGAATGGGATAACTCCCCACGGGAGGAGTATATCCTCAGGGCAGTGAGTGTGGATGATGGGGGTGATGGTGCACGAGTGCAGCAGGAACGACTCAGAGTCGTTGCAGTGCAGTTCAGGGTCTTTACTGATGATTATAAGGTAGACACTCCCGGGAGTACTGGCTAGCATAAGAGGCCTGGTCAGTCTGTGAGCAAGCAGGAGTTCCCCTGGCCAGGTGGAGTTGTAGGCCTCCCCGTCTGTCTGCACTCTTCCTGGCTACCTTGCTGTAAGCGGGTAGAAGTAGCCCACATCCCTGAGTGTACCGTGTAGTGCTCACCCGTATGGCTGGTGACTTGGGGCCTTCTGTTAGCCTCCGCTCCACGATGGCGGTGCTGGTCCCTTGCTTGTGACTGAGCCTCCGGGCTTCTATGGCCAGAGGACCTGAAATCCCCTGCTGGCTGGTTTCTGCTGTTGGATATATAAGTCCTCACAGCTTCGGACTCCTGTGTCCGGTTCCTATTGTCTTCTGCCAGGGCGAGCTCTGCTCAGCTTCCAGCCCCTGGTCTTTAGCTCCTAGCTCCTACAGAGCTCTTTGCTGTTACTTTCCATTGCTCTCACTCTGACTCTGACTGTTCTCTGTTCTCTGACTCACTCAACACAGCCCCAGATCCAGTTTATAAGGGCAGAATTCTCCCCTCCCAGGACTGGGGCAGGAGGATGTTGCATGTTTAAGGGATCCTGACCAGGAAACCTCCCACTTGCTCTCCGATGTAATATCTCTATTACTGTGGTGACCAGACCCCTGGGGTGCCACACATGGCTTTTGTAAGGGGCATTGCAGTTCCTCATAATTTTTGGAAAGCCTTCCATTCACTGCTTAGGCCAACAGTGCACAGGAGACCCAGTTGCTATAAATGGAAAAAAAGGTTTAGTTAACGCCCTCTGACCTCCATGTCATTTCCAAGGGGCATTGGAGTGCCTCGAAATTTTTGGTAGGCATTGCACTCACTGTATGCCCTATATCTGTGTAGCCGAACCGCTCCTTTTGTTACAGAAACATATCCTACAAGACATATCTGGTTGACTGGCCTGATATTGATGTGAATGGTCTCTGTTCCTCCTGCTCTTTCTCCTTTGCCACTACCTCATCCATCATTTATCACCTGAAGCTTTGTTTTAACGGGAGTCATAGAATTTGGATAGTAGCAGGAAAACATCCAGCAATCCTCGGAGGAGGTAGGATATGCGGCAAAACGCTGACCACCTCAGGCCTAGCCGCTACTACATACAGTACATGCTCTTGCATTACAATAAAACAAAGCAGATGCTAACTTCTATCATCCTCATCATGCTCCTCACCTTGGCACTCTCAACTCCCCTGATGGAGAAGCCAGGGCCCACCGGAAGAGTCTGATAGTCCGGTGGGCTCGGCCAATGCTGCCCTAAAGCAGGCCAGGCTAAGAAAAGTGTGGGAAAGGTTACCGGGTCAAATAGGGGTGGATGGGTACCGAGTATGGTCACCCGGCCACCCCCTGGAGGCTGGGGAGCAAGCGGGGACACCCGGCCACCAGGCGGCTGGGGACTGAGTATGGATACCAGGCCGCCGACAAAGCCATGGCGTGGTGGCCAGATTCCTCCTCCACATGCCTAAAAGGCCCAATTTAAAGTGCAAGCAAGCAAGCAGTATGGTATTGCAGCCTGGGGGTGGGTGAGTGGCAGGCTGCATACTTGCGCTTGCATTGCAAGGAATAGGAGAGGTACAATTGAACAGTGCCCTGGGACAAGGACTTGAATGGGGATAGTTGCAAGTCTGCAACGACAGGTGCAAGGTGGGAGGCATCTTCGCATGTACCATGAACAGGGGTTTGGCATGCACACACTACAGCGGAATAGGCTCTCCGTTTTGGTATACGCGCTTAATCTTATGTATAAGGCACACCTGGACAAATAGGGGATCGGCTGGGGACTGAGTATGGATAACTCGCTGCCGAAGCAGCCATGAGGTAGTGGCCAGCTTCGGCCTCCTCCAAACTAAAAGGCCCCATTTCAAGTGCAAGCTAGCAGTATGGAACTGCAGTCTGGGGGTGGATGGGTGGCAGGCTGCACACTTACACTTGCATTAAAAGAAAACATAGCAGATGCTAACTTCTGTCATCATCATCATGCTCCTCACCTTGGAACTCTCAACTCCACCGATGGAGAAGTCAGGGCCCACCGGAGGAGTCTGGTTCTCTGGTGGGCTCGTCCAATGCTGCCTAAAGCAGGCCGGGCTAAGAAAAGTGTGTAGGGGGATGTTCCAAGGAGAAATAGGGGTGGCTGGGGACCGTTTATGGATACCCGGCTGCCCCCAGGCGGCTGGGCACCGTGTGTGGACACACGGCCGCGGGGCGGCTGGGGACCGAGTATGGACACCCGGCCGCCAGGCTGCTGGGGACTGAGTATGGATTCCAGGCCGCCAACACAGCCATGACGTGGTGGCCAGATTCCACCTCCACATGCCTAAAAGGCCCAATTTCAAGTTCAAGCAAGCAAGCAGTATGGTATTGCAGCGTGGGGGTGGGTGGGAGGCAGGCTGCATACTTGCGCTTGTATTGCAAGGAATGGGAGAGGTACAATTGAACACTGCCCTGGGACTAGAACTTGCATGGGGATAGGTGCAAGTCTGCATCTTCTGATGCGGCAAGGATCACTTATGATGGGCACACTTTTAGACAGTGACCTGGGAGTCAGAGATGCTTCCAGGGGTCTTCCCCATGCTGTTGCCATGTCTTTTCAGCACTTTATGCATGTGTCACACAGCACATGGCCAGATAAGGTTGTAAAATGTTAAAATGACATTTCCCGGTGAATGCATTTGTCATAGTTGAAAGCAATACAAAAGTGCAAAAACACATAAAAAATGCTACTTGTGAACATAGCCGAAGGTGTGGAGGAGTATTTTTGTTTTTGGTCATTTATTTTAACTTATACACAAGTCTTTTCCCTGGAAAGGATGTTCCTTAACATATTTCACAGGAAAAAAGTTTCACTTTCGTTTTTGAATGTTTTATTGTGAGCCTGTAAAAGTGGCTTAATACCTCTGACCACGTTGTTGACAGCAGTGACCTGGGGGTCAGAAATGCTTCCTGGGGCGATCCCCATGCTGTCCCCATGTCATTTGAGCACTGTCACTATCGTTTTGGGCACTTGCTAGGCTTTTAAAAGACTCCCGGGGGTGCCACCGCAAAAATGCTCGAGTCTCCCGTAGACTAACATTGGGCTCGTTGCTCGGGTCGAGCACCCGAGTATCACGGCGAGCTCGGCCCGAGCTTCGAGCACCCGAGCATTTTAGTGCTCGCTCAACACTAGTCCTAACGCTAACCCTAGTCGTCCTAGCGCAAACCCTAGTCATCCTAAAGTTATCCCTAGTCATCCTAACGCTAACTCTAGTCGTCCTAGCGCTAACCCTAGTCGTGCTAACACTATCCCTAGTCGTCCTAGCGCTAATCCTAGTCGTCCTAACGCTAACCTTGTGGTCCAAGCGCTAACCCTAGTCATCCTAACTCTAACCCTAGTTGTCCTACCGCTAACCCTAGTCACTATAGCGCTAACCCTAGTTGTCCTAGCGCTAACCCTAGTCGTCCTAATGCTAACCCTAGTCATCCTAGCGCTAACTCTAGTTGTCATAAAGCTATCCCTAGTCATCCTAACGCTAACCCTATTCGACCTAGCGCTAACCCTATTCGTCCAAGAGCTAACCCTAGTCGTCCTACCTCTAACCCAAGTCGCTATAGCGCTAACCCTAGTTGTCCTAGCGCTAGCCCTAGTCATCCTAACGCTAACCCTAGTCAGTCTAACGCTAACCCTAGTCTTCTAGCGCTAACCCTAGCCCTTCTAAAGCTATACCTAGTCATCCTTACGCTAAACGTAGTCGTCCTAACTCTAAACCTAGTCGTCCTAAGGGCTAACCCTAGTCGCCCTAGCGCTAATTCTTGTCATCCCAACTCTAATCGTAGTCGTCATAGCGCCAACCCTAGTCATCCTAGCCCTAACCCTAGTCACCCTAACGCTAACCCTAGTCACCCTAGTGCTAACCCTAGTTGTCATAACTCTTACCCTAGTCATCCTAGCGCTAACACTAGTCGTCCTAATGCTAACCCTACTCATCCCATCGCTAACCCTAGTCCTCCCAGCGCTAACCCTAGTCGTTCTAGCGCTAACCCAAGTTTTCCTAGCCCTAACCCTAGTCGTCCTAGTGCTAACCGTAGTTGTTCTAGCGCTAACACTAGTCGTCCTGACTCTAACCGCAGTCAACCTAGCGTTAACCCTAGTCGTCCTAACTCTAACCCTAGTAGTTATAGCGCTAACCCTTGTCGTTAAATTCTATCCATGGTCATTCTAACGCTAACCCTAGTAATCCTAGCTCTAACCCTATTCATCCTACCTCTAACCCTAGTCGACATAGCGCCAACCCTAGTCATCCTAGCGATTACCCTATTCATCCTAATGTTAACCCTCGTCGTCCTAACGCTAACCCTAGTAGTCATAGAGCTAACCATTGTCGTCGTAGTGCTAACCGTAGTCGTCCTAGTGCTAACCCTAGTCGTCCTAGTGCTAACCCTAGTCGTCCTAGTGCTAACCCTAGTCGTCCTAACGCTAACCCTTGTCATCCTAATGTTAACCCTAGCCGTCCTAACGCTAACCCTAGTCATCCTTGCGCTAACCCTAATCGTCCTAACGCTAACCCTAGTTGTTCTAGCGCTAACCCTAGTCGTCATAACGATAACACTAGTCATCCTAGCGATAACCCTAGTAGTCCTAACGTTGACCGTAGTAGTCCATTCGCTAACCCTACTCGTCCTAACGCTATCCCTAGTCACCATATTGCTATCCCTAGTCGTCCTAGCACTAAGCCTAGACATTATAGCTCTAAAGCTAGTCATCCTAGCGCTAACCCTAGTCGTCCTAAGGTTTACCCTAGAAGTCCTAGCGCTAACCCTAGTCGTTCTAGAGCTAACCCTATTCGTCCTAACGCTAACCTTAGTCATCCTAGCGCCAAACCTAGTAATCCTAATGCTAACCCTTGTTGTCCTAACGCTAACCCTAATCATCCTAGCGCTAACCATAGTAGTCCTAATGCAAACCTTAGTCATCCTAGCTCTAATCCTAGTCGTCCTAACGCTAACCTTAGTCGTCCTAGCGCTAACTCTAGTCGTCCTAGCGCTAACTCTAGTCGTCCTAACGCTAACACTAGTAGTCCTAGCGCAAACCCTAGTCATCTAGTGCTAACCCTAGTTGTACTAATGCTAACCCTAGTCATCCTAACGCTTTGCCTGGCCATCCTAGGGCTAACCCTAGTCATCCTAGCTCTAACCCTAGTCGTCCTAACGCCAACCCTAGTCATCCTAATACTATCCCAAGTCGTCCTAGCGCTAATCCTATTCGTCCTAACGCTATCCCTAGTGGTCCAAGCGCTAACCCTAGTTGTCCTAACTCTAACCCTAGTTGTCCTACCGATCACCCTATTCACTATAGCCCTAACCCTAGTTGTCCTAGCGCTAACCCTCGCCATCATAGTACTAACCCTAGTTGTCCTAGCCCTAACCCTAGTCCTCCTAAAGCTAACCCTAGTCATCCTAACGCTAATCCTAGTCATCCTGGCGCTAACCCTAGTCATCCTAACACTATACCTAGTCGTCCTACTGCTAACCCTAGTCACTTTAGCCCTAAGCCGTCATAGTACTAACCCTAGTCATCCTAGCACTAACCCTAGTCCTCCTAAAGCTATCCCTAGTCATCCTAACTCTAATGCTAGTCGTCCTAGCGCTAACCCTAGTCATCTTAACGCTATCCCTAGTCGTCCTAACGCAAACCTTAGTCATCCTAGCTCTAACCCTAGTCGTTCTAACGCTAACCTTAGTCGTCCTAGACGCTAACTCTAGTTGTCCTAACACTAACACTAGAAGTCCTAGCGCTAACCCTAGTCATTTTAGCGCTAACCCTAGTCGTCCTAACGCTAACCCTAGTCGTCCTAACGCTTTCCCTGGTCATCCTAGCGCTAACCCTAGTCATCCTAGCGCTAACCCTAGTCGTCCTATCGCCAACCCTAGTCATCCTAATACTATCCCTAGTCATCCTAGCACTAATCCTAGTCGTCCTAAAGCTAACCCTAGTTGTAGAAGCGATAACTCTAGTTGTTCTAACTTTAACCCTAGTTGTTCTACCGCTAACTCTATTCATTATAGCCCTAACCCTAGTTGTCCTAGCGCTAACCCTAGCCGTCATAGTACTAACCCTAGTCGTCCTAGCACTAACCCTAGTCGTCCTAGCACTAACCCTGGTCCTCCTAAAGCTATCCCTAGTCATCCTAGCACTAACCCTAGTCGTCCAAGCACTCACCCTAGTCGTCCTAACTCTAACACTATTCGTCCTACCGCTAACACTAGTCACTATAGCGCTAACCCTAGTTATCCTAGCGCTTGCCCAAGTCTTCCTATCGCTAACCCTAGTCTTCCTATCGCTAACCCTAATCATCCTAGCGCTAACCCTAATCATCCTAGCGCTAACCCTAATCATCCTAGCGCTAACCCTAGTCCTCCTAAAGCTATCCCTAGTCCTCCTAAAGCTATCCATAGTCCTCCTAAAGCTATCCCTAGTCGTCCTAACGCTAACCCTAGTCGTCCTAGCGCTAACCCTAATCATCCTAACACTATACCTAGTCGTCCTAGCGCTAATCCTAGTCGTCCTAACGCTAACCCTAGTGGTCTAATCGCTAACCCGAGTCGTCCTAACTCTAACCCTAGTCCTCCTAACGCTAACCCTAGTCGCTGTAGCACTAACCCTAGTTGTCCTAGCGCTAGCGCTAGTCGTCCTAACGCTAACACTAGTCGTCCTAGCGCAAACCCTAATCATCCTAAAGCTATCCCTAGCCATCCTAACGCTAACCCTAGTCGTCCTAGCGCTAACCGTAGTCGTGCTAACACTATCCCTAGTCGTCCTAGCACTAATCTTAGTCGTCCTAACGCTAACCCTTGTGGTCCCAGCGCTAATCCTAGTCGTCCTAACCCTAACCCTAGCTGTCCTACCGCTAACCCTAGTCGCTTTAGCGCTAACGCTAGTTGTTCTACCGCTAACCCTAGTCGCTATAGCGCTAACCCTAGTTGTCCAAGCGCTAAGCCTAGTCGCTATAGCGCTAACCCTAGTTGTCCTTGCGCTAACCCTAGTTGTCCTTGCGCTAACCCTAGTTGTCCTTGCGCTAACCCTAGTTGTCCTTGCGCTAACCCTAGTTGTCCTTGCGCTAACCCTAGTTGTCCTTGCGCTAACCCTAGTCGTCCTAATGCTAACACTAGTCGACCTAGCGCTAACCCTAGTTGTCCTAAAGCTATCCCTAGTCATCCTAGCGCTAATCCTAGTCGACCTAGGGCTAACCCTAGTCGTCCAGGAGCTAACACTAGTCGTCCTAACTCTAACTCTAACCCTAGTCGTTCTAACGCTAACCCTAGTCGTTCTAACGCTAACCCTAGTCGTTCTAACGCTAACCCTAGTCGTTCTAACGCTAACCCTAGTCGTTCTAACGCTAACCCTAGTCGTTCTAACGCTAACCCTAGTCGTTCTAACTAGTGTTGAGCCACCCCCGTAGTGTTCGAGTTCGGTTCGGTTCGTCGAACACCCGTGTGTTCGCCGAACTGTTCGTCGAACTGTTCGTCGAACACCTTCGAACACCGTTAAAACCAATGGCAGGCAAACAAAAACACATAGAAACACATAGAAAACACCTTCAAAGGTGTCCAAAAGCTGACAAAATGCTCAGAAGACACAACTAACACATGGAAAAGTGACAAGTACATATAGTCATGCGAAAAGAAAAGAGGTGGAGGAGTAAAAGGAGGGGGAGACACAGATATAGGCATGTCATGCCCTTCTAAAATCCAAAAAGTGAGAAGCCGACACGGCCAGTCGGCTCCTGCCCGTGCCACCTCCGTGTCGCCGGGTTTGTGCCAGAGCCGCGGTGAACCCTGACGCCCAGCCCCCCTCTCCCAATACTGGTGCCTGTCCGCTGGTGGGTCGAGAGAGCCCCCCTGTGGTGGAGGCAGCTCTAAGCTTTTTAATTTAAATTGTCTCTCTAATTTGAATGAATACACTTTAAATCCATTTACAAGGATCTATTGGAGGGCAAGTCTCATGCCAGCAGCCGCGTAATTCCAGCTCCAGTAGCGTCCACTAAAGCTGCTGCAGTTAAAAAGCTTTTATAAGGATCGAACTCGACTGTCCACCGCAAGGCATCCTACTGCCAGTCCCAGCCCCTATGCCTTGGGGTGCCTCCTGATGCTCTTCACTGAGTATCCCGTGGTCCCGAAGCATTTCCTTTGAAAAAATTAAGTGTCCAAACTACAGGTGGTGTAGCTTGCTTAACAGCCGGGATAATCCGCTGACTAGCAGACACTGCTACTAGGCACAAAGTATTTCCTGGGCTAGATGCAGTTAAAAATTTGTAAGTAGATACTCTCGTTGGATGCTGAGAAAGCATTCCATAGAGTCTCCTGGCACGCCATATATGATTCTCTTAAAAAGCTTGGGGTAGGGGTCTAGGGGACCCTTTTATAGCCAAAATCACGGCCCTGTATCACAATACGTCACCTAGGCTGAAGATAAATGGAACTGTAGCACCGAGGGCTCGGTTGCTACAGACGTATTGCACCTCACCCAGAGGTGTGATATCTCACTCTCAGATAAGGATGGAGTGTGGATCAGGACCCGACACCTGCATGCATTACACCACATTGCCGTGGGGCAGGGCGACCAATATGCCCCTGAGATGGGCACGACAGTCCCTGTCCCTGGCTGGAGTGGGGGGAGGGAACACTGAGGAAGGGGAACCCTGCAGTGCAGGAGCAGGGAGGAAGCAGTTCCTGGGTGCATTGAGAAGGGAGTATAAAAGGTGGGCACCATCTTAGTTCAGTGCGGAGAAGTCTGAGCAGAAGTGGCAGGGAGCAGGGGCTCTGCATGAGCTCTGCTCCGGAGGCGGGCCTAGTAACAGAGGCCCAGGCCTGCAAGAGGGAGAAGGAAGGAAGAGGAGCGGAGAAGGCTCCAGGAACGAGGAATGAAGGGATCCCAGGGGTGCGGACGGGCGAGTCGCCACCGCACGCCCGAATCCACCTGCGTGGAGGGGTCAGGCCAAAGGGGGAGACCGGTCCCCGAACTAGTGGAGGCAGGAAACGACCCTCAGCTAGAAACCGGAGGCTCTGACATTTTATGTGGCGCAGCCCCTTGCTACACCCGCTAGGAAGGCACCACATAGGGTCAGGGAAACTGGCGCCAAGTTTACCAAGAGGAGGCCCGAGGCAGCCGGACAGAAGTGTTGGTAAGAAAGCCCAGACAAAGGACACACAAAGGGGGTCCTGTGAAGCGTTCCAAAGTTATCTGGGAGTTGTCTGAGCCCCTCACCTGGTGAGCACAGTACGACGTGGGCAGCCGTTACCTGCAGACGTGGTCTGGATAATAAGAACTGTGAGTAAAGGCCCTGAACTGCATCACTGACTCCGTGTCGTTACTGCTGCTGCCCTGCACCATCACCCCCATCCTCCGCATACACTGCCCTGAGGCTATACTCCTCCCATGGGGAGTTATGCTACGCTCTGCTGCACCCACAACACCAGCCTTAGCGGTCTGCCCTGTAGCGGCTGTTCACTCTGACCGCAATCCACGGGTGGCGTAGTCGGACATTTAAACATCAAAACCACATAAATAGTTCCGCCACTGGTTTGACCGCCCTGAGCCACGGAACCGGATCGCCGCCACGAAGACTACAACCACCAGCATCCACCAAAAAGGGGCCGGCTCCGGGTGTCCCAAGGCCCAGGGGGTGCGTCAGAACATTTTCATCACCTTTCACAATCACCAATGGGACAAGGCAGGGATGTCCTCTGTCCCCTCTCTTATACATCCTAGTGACGGAGCACCTGCTCTCATCAATTCGCCATAACCCCAATATTAGGTGGATTGAGGTGGGAGGCACCGAGTACAAGTGCTCTCTATTTGCTGATGATGTCCTAGTATATATCACTCAACCACATATATCCATCCATGCTGTTATGGCTGAAATAGATCACTTTGTTACATGGTCAAATTTTAAAATCAATGCAGCGAAGTCTGAGGCCCTCGATGTCTCCCTCCCCAAATCCATATAGGATTCCATCCAGTCCAACTTTCCCTTTGCCTGGCCCTCACAGGGTATCAAATACTTCGGAATTCCTATTCATAGAGACCTCTCCCATCTATGTTATCTTAATTTTGGGCCCTTTATTGCACAACTCCAGACAGACCACGGTTGGCAAGTTAGAACTGTAAGATTCACTACGTGAACCACTGGTGTTTTGTGGAAAAGCACATGTACACTGCGTTCCAAATTATTATGCAAAAAGTGTTTAGGAGTGATAAGGGAAGAATTTGTTTGTTTGTCAGTTAAACTCATTGATGGTGATGTGTGTCAGGGCTCTTTATATCACTGTAAGCAATTGCAGACACCTGTGCTAATTAGTTTGGCAGGTGTGTCCAATGAAAGGCAAGACTACTTAAGAAGGCTGTCTCACATTATTAAGCAGCCTACATTTTCTGCCAAAATGGGAAAGAAAAAGGATGTGTCGGCTGCTGAGAAGCAACAAATTGTGGAGTGTTTAGGTCAAGGCATGACTACAATCAACATTGTGCGATGATCAGGATGAAGTGTCTTGGCAATCAAGAAGTATGTAGCTGATTCACAGTACACACGTGTGCGTGCTGATAAGGGCAAATTGAGGACTCTTTCCTACAGGCAATTACGTCAGGTTGAAAGAGCAGCGGCAAAAAAGCCTTGTCATAGCAGCAGACAAGTTTTTGAAGCTGCTTGTGCCTCCAACGTCCCCCGAACAACAAGATGCAGGGTCCTTCAGAGGTTTGCAGCTGTGCATACGCCATCCTGTCGACCTCCTCTATCCACTTCACACAAGCAGAAACGGCTCCAGTGGGCCAAACATTACATGAAGACTGATTTCAAAACTGTTTTGTTCACGGATGAGTGCCGTGCAGCGCTCGATGGTCCAGATGGATGGAGTGGAGGATGGCTGGTTGATGGACACCCCACGCAAACACGACTACAGCACCAACAAGGAGAAGGTGGAGTAATGTTTTGGCATGGAATCATGGGGAGAGAGATTGTCGGCCCCTTTAGGATCCCTGAAGGCGCTAAACATGAACTCCATAATGTATGTGGATTTTCTCAAACAGCACTTCCTGCCATGGTTTAAGAAGAAGAACCGTGTATTTCACAGCAAGATCATTTTTCTGCATGATAATGCACCATCTCATGCTGCACATAAAACATCTGCATCTCTGGCTGATATGGGCATAAAAGGGGACAAACTTATGGTGTGACCCCCATGCTCCCCTGACCTCTACCCCATTCAGAACCTTTGGAGCATTAATAAAAGGAGTGTCTATGATGGCGGGAGGCAGTTCACATCTAAGCAACAGCTCTGGGAGGGTATTCTGTCCTCATGCAAAACAATTGAAGCAAAAACCATCCAAAACCTGACAAATTCAATGGACGAGAGAGTTCAGAAGCTCCTTTCGAACAAGGGGTCCTATGTGAAAATGTAACATCACCTAGAATAAAGTTTTGAGTTGAAAACTGTTTGATTTCAGTTTCTAACAACCTGCTAATGCTTATAATTTCAAAAATGACCATTTTTTTGGTCTTTATTAAAATGAAAAGGTTGATCGAAAAGTTTGGGGGATCCAAGAGTGTGGCAACCCAGTAGTCATGATTACTTCGAATTCTGACAATATGAGGGTCATGCTGCAGGTAGTGCAGCAAGAAGGCACTTATGTGTCTTGCGCATCTCGGAGCCCCAAAATTATTTTCCGGGCTAGATGCAGCTGAAAATTATTTTTAATTTTAAATCTGGTGAAGCTTTAGTATAGATGGCCTAATAGGATCAGTGCTGCACACTGCTACAAAGCCCAAATTATTTTCCAGTCAAGATACAGATAAACATGATTAGTAATTTGAAAGCTTAAAACGGTTGGTAGGGTGATTTTAACCAATCATCAAGCTTTTACTCTCCCCAGGATGACACAGGGGTAGAAAAGTCGTTTCGGATCCATGATTTGTTCATCTTTATGAACGTGAGTCTGTCTACATTATCAGTGGAGAGCCGCGTGCGCTTATCTGTCAGCACACCACCAGCAGCGCTGAACACACGTTCAGACAGAACGCTGGCTGCGGGGCATGACAAGATCTCCAAGGCGTAAATGGCTAGCTCCGGCCATTTATCCAGATTGGAAGCCCAAAAAGAGCAAGGGTCCAGTGACACAGTCGTGGCTTCAATGTTTACTTGGAGATACTCCTGTACCATCGTCTCTAGGCGGTTACTATGTGTCAGACTTCTTGTCTCCTGTGGCCTTGCAAAGGATGGGCTAAAAAAGTGGTGAAATGATTCCGCAAAATTGATGTTACCAGCAGATACTGTGGTTCTGTTACGGTTTGAGTGCTGAACACTTGACGGTCCCACGGTTGGCAAGTTGGAACTGTGAGATTCACTACGTGCACCACTGGTATTTTGTGGAAAAGCACATGTAAGATTCTGCAACAGTCTCTGCTGATACTCCTGCATGCGTGCATCCCTTTCTATGGCAGGAATAATTTCTGCAAATTTACTTTTGTACCGGGGATCTAACAGTGTGGCAACCCAGTAGTCAGGATTATTTCTAATTCTCACAATTCGAGGGTCATGTTGCAGGTAGTGCAGCAAGAAGGCACTCATGTGTGTTGCGCATCCAGGAGCACCAAGTCCCTGTTGTGTTGGTGGCAAGGTAACAATCATGCTTCCTTCCTCTGTCCTCTCCCCCCAACCTCGCACAACAGAAATGTGATCAAGGTCTCCCTCATCTGATGAGTCTTCCATCAGTTCGTCCTCCACTTCTTCCTGGGCTCCTGCACCTTCCTCACTAGTTTGGCTGCTACCATGCGCCCTGGTAAAATCATCTCCCCCACCCTCACATGCCTGCCGCCTTGGTGCTGCCGACCGTCTGGACCTTGCAGATCTTAGCCCTTCCGCATACAACTCCTCCTCCTCTACTTCCTCCACCTCCTCTTGTGCCACCACCTGACTCCGAATTCTGTTTAACATGTGCTCCAGCATGTAAATCACCGGAATAGTCATGCTGATAACGGCATCGTCAGCACTAAACATCTTCGTCGCCATTTCAAAACTGTGCAGAAGGGTGCATAGGTCCCTGATCTGAGACCACTCCTCCAGCGTGATTTGCCCCACCTCTGAATCTCGTTGGCCCAGGCTATACGTCAGAACGTATTGCACCAGGGCTTGTCGGTGCTGCCACAGTCGCTGCAACATGTGCAGAGTTGAATTCCACCGGGTAGGCACATCGCATTTTAGCCGGTGAAGTGGCAGGCCCAACGACTTCTGTAGAGATGTAAGTCGCTGAGCTGCGGGATGCGAACGTCGGTAGTGAGCACACAGCGACCGTGCCCTCTGCAGAAGGCCATCTAGTCTGGGATAGTGGGCTAAAAATTGCTGGACAACCAGGTTCAACACGTGAGCCATACAAGGCACGTGTGTGACATTGCCCCGGCGAAGGGCCGCACCCAGGTTTGCAGTATTGTCGCACACGGCCTTCCCTGGTTTCAGGTCCAGTGGAGACAACCATTCATGAAATTGGTTCTCCAGAGCTGACCACAACTCCTCAGCTGTGTGACTCACATTTCCCAGACATTTCAATGTAAAAACCGCCTGATGACGTTGAGCCCTACTGCCAGCATAGTAAGGAGGTGTGCAGGATCCCTTCTGCGCAGTTAGAAAGCTTGTGGCATGACCAGACAGGCTTTGGGTGCAGGTGGAAGACCGAGAGGAGGTTGAGGAGGCAGAAGCAGTGGAGGAACTTTGACATAAAGAGGATTGACGCACAACTCGTGGGGACGGCAAGACTTGGACAGCAGCCCCTTGTCCTGCTGTCACCATAGTTACCCAGTGCCCAGTCAGCGACATGTAACGCCCCTGTCCATGCCTACTCGTCCAAGTGTCTGTGGTGAAATGCACCCTGTCACACACAGAGTTTCTCAAAGAAGCGGTGATGTTGTGTGCGACATGTTGGTGGAGCGCAGGCACACCTTTCTTTGAGAAGTAGTGCCGACTGGGCATCTGGTACTGGCGCACTGCGACGGACATAAGGTCTCGAAAATCCTCTGTGTCCACCAGGCGGAAAGGCAGCATTTCTGTAGCCAAGAGCTTGCAGATGGTGAAATCCAACCTCTTAGCTTTCTCATGGCTAGGAGGAAATGGTCTTTTACTTGTCCACATCTGAGGGACCGAGGGCTGGCTATTGTGCTTAGACGGGGTTGATAAGGGTGTCCCCGGCAAACTGCCGGTCTGTGAGGAAGATGCAGGCGGACATGTTAGGTTGCCTTGATCCAAAGGTGGTGCTATCGATGTCGGACAGCGCTCAACACCAGCTGGTGTTACCACCTCCAAAGAAAATGATGACCTGCCAATCACGCTGGCTTTTGCGGGTAAAGAGGTGGCAGGTCTGCGCCCCAAAACAGGTGTGACTGCTGTCCCCCCAGTCACAGAGGATGAAGAGGCCGCGGATGCACAAGATATGGCAGACGGTGGTTGGCCCGGCCGGCTAGGCCGCATTGTAGCACACTGAGCTTCCCACTGCAACTTATGCTTCATGTCCATGTGCCGGTTCATGCATGAAGTACTCAAACTATGTATTTTTTGGCCTCTACTTAGCTTTTGCTGACAAATGTTACAGATAACACGAGTTGGGTCATCTTTATCGATCTGAACAAATGCCCAGGCTATGCAAGGCTTAGCACCCATGCGACCTGAAGAGCCACCACGACTTGTGGTGAGAGGCAGAGTTGTGTTTGAGGATGCAGTTGTTGACGTGCTTCCAGTACTACGTCTCTGTCCAGGAAGGCGCAACCTGACCTCGTCGTCACTAGCATCTTCCTCCACCTCCTCTGCTGACCTCATCTCTTGGCTGACTGTGGGTTGACAGTAAGTGGGATCTCCGACCTCATCGTCATCACCCTGTGCGTTATCACACCCGTCGTCCTCAGAGCCAACCTGTTCCTGCCCTGACAAAAAACTAAAGTTGTCGCTCCAATCAGGTATTTGAGTCTTATCATCGTCTTCCTCATTGTCTCCACCAACAGGAGTTACAGTTTGGGAATGAGGGTCTACATTATGGTCACAACCTTCTGCGTCTGGTCCTGGATCCGACTCATAAAGATTCTGGGCATCAGTGCAGATCATTTCCTCGTCTGGATTCACAGAAGCGCTGGAGTCGACCTCTGATTCCCAGGCTATAGTATGAGTAAACAGCTCTGCAGACTCAACCATCTGTTCTACCTCATACTCAGACGGGCAGCTGGAGATTTGGGAGCTGTGAGGAAGCAAGTGCGATTTGGGTGACACCTTTGAGGACTGGAGTATTTGTGATGTTGAAGTTGATGTGGAGGAGAGCCCACTTAAAGGAGCACTTGATATCCGTTGAAGCACCTGCTGTTTTTGTGCCTCATCTGGAATTTGTAGCGATTGGCGTGGCCGTAAGAAAGGGATCTTATCACATTGTCCGCTAAAAGAAGTACACATTTTAGTTTGGCTGGAATATGGTCTTTCTTCTGCACCTACCCCACGGACACAACCTTTTTTCCCCTTCCCAACACGCCTATTCCCCTTTCCACCAGCAGCAGGCCTTTTTCCACTCATTTTGGTGGTTAACTAATTCACAACTCTGGAGTTGTTTGCACAAAAAAACAATGGATGGTAACCGAGCAGAGCTGAGTGGCCAAACTGTGGTATTAGGCCAAAACTATTGGCTGGGTTAGATGCAGAAAAAAATTATTTTGAATTTGCAACCTGATGGAGGTCAGTATAGATGGACTAATACAACAAGTCCCACACACAGCTAGAAGCCGAATATTTTTTCAGAGGTAGATGCAGAAAAAAATATATTCAGTTTGCAACTGTAGCACCCTGAGGATTCGGCTGCTACAGGGGTATTGCACCTCAAGCCAGAGGTGTGGTATTCCACTCCCGGGTAAGGATGGAGTGTGGAACTGAGCTCAGTTAGCTGCATGCACTACATACATCCCATTTCCGAGGGACAGACCAATGGTACTCCCACTAGAGAAATGTGCAGGTACGACAGTGTCTGTCCCTGGCTGGAGTGGGAGGGGGGTGGAACATCCCAGTAGTGTAGGGGCAGATAGGGGGAGCAGTCTGGGTAATGCTAGGAGCTCATTGGGTGCTGGTCACCTGAGCTCACACATAGAGGGAGTATATAAGGTGGGAACCATCTTAGATCAGGGTCTTTTGTAGAGGTTTGGTCAGACAGGCAGACAGTTACGGTCAGTCTTTTTGCAGAGTCAGAGGAAGAGAGCAGAGGAGAAGAGCAGCCCCAAGGCCAAGAGAGAGAGAGAGGAGAAAGAAGGACCCAGAGGGGGAGAAGAGAGAACTCCAAGAACCCAAAATTAGATCAGAGGGTGAAGAGTTGGCACAAGGGTACCGGATCCCAAGCTGGTGGAGGGCCCTAATCCTTAGCCAGAGACCGGAGGTCGTGGGCAGGATCTGCCACGACCACCCACTAAATCCACTGCGAAGGCACACCACGAATAGGGTCAGGAAAGCCAGGAGAAGGTTTTGCCACCAAGAGACCCGAGGGAGCCGGACTTAGGTGGATCCCTGGTGGGGAAAGCCAGAGAGGAGGACAAGTCAGAAAGGGAGCTCAGGATCACGCTCCAGAATTACTTGGGGGTTGGCCGAGTCCAGGACCTGGTGGACGCAGCACGGCTCGGGTGGTCACTCAAGGCCGGAGTGACCAGCACAACAGCAGTAAGTAAAAACCCTGAACTGCATAACCCGACTCTGAGTCTCATTACCATCCTCACTGCACCTCCACAACCACCATCCTCTGCAACTGACCCCCTGAGGCTATACCCCTCCCGTTGGGGGTTATACTACCAGAGCTGCACAAACACCACCAGCCTCAGCGGACCCTGCTGCAGCGGCGGCCGTTTTGACCGCAAATCAACGGGTGGCGTAGTCGACACAAAGAACACTAATAACATCTGTAAGGACTGCCACACACTGAGCTTGACACCCTGGGCACGGACCGGGTCACCGCCACTCGGAGACTACAACCCCCATCTGATCCGGCTCCGGGTATCCCCCAAACAACACTGGCCCAGGGGGCGCGTCACAACCTGATGGAGGTCAGTATAGATGGACTAATACAACAAGTCCCACACACAGCTAGAAGCCCAAATATTTTTTCAGAGGTACTGTAGATGCAGATAAAAATTAGTTTTAATTTGCAACCTGATGGAGGTCAGTATAGGTGGACTAATAGAACAAGTCCCACACACTGCTAGAAGCCCAAATATTTTTTCAGAGCTAGATGCAGAAAAAAATTATATTCAATTTGCAACCTGCTGGAGGTCAGTATAGAAGGACTAATAGACCAAGTCCCACACACTGCTAGAAGCCCAATATTTTTTCAGAGGTAGATGCAGAAAAAAATATATTCAGTTTGCAACCTGATGGAGGTCAGTATAGATGGACTAATACAACAAGTCCCACACACAGCTAGAAGCCCAAATATTTTTTCAGAGGTAGATGCAGAAAAAAATATATTCAGTTTGCAACCTGATGGAGGTCAGTATAGATGGACTAATACAACAAGTCCCACACACAGCTAGAAGCCGAATATTTTTTCAGAGGTAGATGCAGAAAAAAATATATTCAATTTGCAACCTGATGGAGGTCAGTATAGATGGACTAATAGACCAAGTCCCACACACCGCTAGAAGCCCAAATATTTTTTCAGAGCTAGATGCAGAAAAAAATTATATTCAATTTGCAACCTGCTGGAGGTCAGTATAGAAGGACTAATAGAACAAGTCCCACACACTGCTAGAAGCCCAAATATTTTTTCAGAGCTAAATGAAGAAAAAAATTATTTTTAATTTGCAACCTGATGGAGGTCAGTATAGATGGACTAATAGACCAAGTCCCACACACTGCTAGAAGCCCAAATATTTTTTCAGAGCTAGATGCAGAAATTTTTTTTATTCAATTTGCAACCTGATGGAAGTCAGTATAGATGGACTAATAGACCAAGTCCCACACACTGCTAGAAGCCCAAATATTTTTTCAGAGCTAGATGCAGAAAAAAATTATTTTTAATTTGCAACCTGATGGAGGTCAGTATAGATGGACTAATAGACCAAGTCCCACACACTGCTAGAAGCCCAAATATTTTTTCAGAGCTAGATGCAGAAAAAAATTATATTCAGTTTGCAACCTGATGGAGGTCAGTATGGATGGATTAATAGAACAAGACCCACACACAGCTAGAAGCCCAATATTTTTTCAGAGGTTGATGCAGAAAAAAATATATTCAGTTTGCAACCTGATGGAGGTCAGTATAGATGGACTAATACAACAAGTCCCACACACAGCTAGAAGCCGAATATTTTTTCAGAGGTAGATGCAGAAAAAAATATATTCAGTTTGCAACCTGATGGAGGTTAGTATAGATGGACTAATAGACCAAGTCCCACACACTGCTAGAAGCCCAAATATTTTTTCAGAGCTAGATGCAGAAAAAAAATATTTTTAATTTGCAACCTGATGGAGGTCAGTATAGATGGACTAATAGACCAAGTCCCACACACAACTAGAAGCCCAAATATTTTTTCAGAGCTAGATGCAGAAAAAAATTATATTCAATTTGCAACCTGCTGGAGGTCAGTATAGAAGGACTAATAGAACAAGTCCCACACACTGCTAGAAGCCCAAATATTTTTTCAGAGCTAAATGAAGAAAAAAATTATTTTTAATTTGCAACCTGATGGAGGTCAGTATAGATGGACTAATAGACCAAGTCCCACACACCGCTAGAAGCCCAAATATTTTTTCAGAGATAGATGCAGAAAAAAATTATATTCAGTTTGCAACCTGATGGAGGTCAGTATAGATGGACTAATAGAATGATGCTATGCCCAAAAGATTTTACTTCACTAGGTGCAGTAAGAAAATTGGTATTCTATACACAGGTGGTATATCTTGCAACACAGATAGGCTACTCCACTGACTAACACACTCTGCAATAGGCCAAAAAGGATTAGCTTTGCTAGATTCAGCCAAATGCTGTGAAAAAAACTTGCACAGCACTGGCACAGACCTGCCTGGCAAAAACTGATAGGAACTCATGTAACCTAGTCCTGAAAAGGACTCCAATTACAATTAGTCTTTACTCCCACAACCTATCTATTTAAGAGCACAGACCTCCCTGATAAAAGTCGTAGGAAATGCTGTAACCTAGTCCTTAAAAGGACTGCAATCACAACTATTCCCTACTCCCAAGCTATCTGTATATTTGTGCGAAAATTGGCTTGAAATTAACAAGGTATAGCGCACACAGCAACAGCGGTGCCGTCTAACACGCAGCTGCAGCAGTGAGAAAATGGTGGCGACGGGGAAAATGGCTTGGTCTTATAGGGCAAGGACATGTGACATACACTGCCAATGACACATGTCCTTGCTTGTGTGAAAAAAAGCACTTCGCTCCGTGTGTGCGCTGCTGATAGGCTGACAGATTGCACCTCCCCACTGCAAATGCGGGAAAGAGAAAAAAAAATGGAGATCTTCATTATTCCTGCAGAGATCCATCCCCTGCCCCTCCCCCCACCCCGCTGTACACTCAAACTGCGTATTAACATTAATTTTCATCATTACTGAGAAAAAATCCAGTTATGATTTTGGTGCACGAACAGTTATCGAACATAACCTCGAACAGCCGAATTTTTCTCAAATTGTTCGTGTTCGCCGAACGGCTCGAACACCGCCCAAAACAGCTCGAATTTGAGATTGGCGAACAGTTCAAGTAGAACAACGCTCATCTCTAGTTCTAACGCTAACCCTAGTCGTTCTAACGCTAACCCTAGTCGTTCTAACGCTAACCCTAGTCGTTCTAACGCTAACCCTAGTCGTTCTAACGCTGACCCTAGTCACTATAGCGCTAACCCTAGTTGTCCTAGCGCTAGCCCTGGTCTTCCTAGCGCTAACCCTAGACATCCTAGCGCTAACCCTAATCTTCCTAGCGCTATCCCTAGTCCTCCTAAAGCTATCCTTAGTCATCCTAACGCTAACCCTAGTCGTCCTAGCGCTAACCCTAGTCATCCTAACACTATACTTAGTCGTCCTAGCGCCAAACCTAGTCGTCCTAACTCTAACCCTAGTCGTCCTACCGCTAAGCCTAGTCGCTATATCGCTAACCCTAATTATCCTAGTGCTAACCCTAGTCATCCTAACTCTAAACCTAGTCGTCCTAACGCTAACCCTTGTCGCCCTAGCGCTAACCCTTGTTATCCTAACGCTAACCATAGTCATCCTAGCACCAAACCTAGTCATCCTAGCCCTAACCCTAGTCGCCCTAACGGTAACCCTAGTCGCCCTAACGGTAACCCTAGTCATCCTAACGGTAACCCTAGTCATCCTAACGGTAACCCTAGTTGTCCTAACTCTTACCCTTGTCATCCTAGAGCTTACCCTAGTCGTCCTAGCGCTAACCCTAGTCGTCCTAGCGCTAACCCTAGTCGTCCTAGCGCTAACCCTAGTCGTCCTAGCGCTAACCCTAGTTGTTCTAGCGCTAACCCTAGTCGTCATAACTCTAACCGTAGTCAACCTAACGTTAACCCTAGTCGTCCTAAATTTAACCGTAGTAGTCATAGCGCTAACCCTTGTCGTTAAACGCTAACCCTAGTCATCCTAAAACTAACCCTAGACGTCCTTGTGCTAATCCAAGTCGTCCTAACGCTAACCCTTGTAATCCTACCTCTAACCCTAGTAGACATAGCGCCAACCCTAGTCATCCTAGCGCTAACCCTAGTCATCCTAGCACTAACCGTAGTCCTCCTAAAGCTATCCCTAGTCATCCTAACGCTAACACTAGTTGTCCTAGCGCTAATCCTAATCATCCAAGCGCTAACCCTAGTCGTCCTAACTCTAACCCTAGTCGTCCTACCGCTAACCCTAGTCACTATAGCGCTAACCCTAGTTGTCCTAGCGCTAGCCCTAGTCTTCCTATTGCTAACCCTAGACATCCTAGCGCTAACCCTAATCGTCCTAGCGCTAACCCTAGTCCTCCTAAAGCTATCCCTAGTCATCCTAACGCTAACCCTAGTCATCCTAGCGCTAACCCTAGTCATCCTAACACTATACTTAATCGTCCTAGCGCCAATCCTAGTCGTCCTAACGCTAACCCTAGTGGTACAAGCGCTAAACCTAGTCGTCCTAACTCTAACCCTAGTCGTCCCACCGCTAAGCCTAGTCGCTATATCGCTAACCCTAATTGTCCTAGTGCTATCCCTAGTCATCCTAAAGCTATCCCTAGTCATCCTTATGCTAACCCTTGTCGCCCTAGCGCTAACCCTTGTCATCCTAACGCTAACCCTAGTCATCCTAGCCCTAACCCTTGTCGCCCTAACGCTAACCCTAGTCATCCTAACGGTAACCCTAGTCATCCTAGCGCTAACCCTAGTTGTCCTAACTCTAACCCTAGTCATCCTAGCGCTAACCCTAGTCGTTCTAGCGCTAACCCAAGTTTTCCTAGCCCTAACCCTAGTCGTCCTAGCGCTAACCCTAGTTGTTCTAGCGCTAACCCTAGTCGTCCTAATTCTAACCGTAGTCAACCTAACGTTAACCCTAGTCATCCTAAATGTAACCGTAGGAGTCATAGCGCTAACCCTTGTCATCCTAAAACTAACCCTAGACGTCCTTGTGCTAAACCAAGTCGTCCTAACGCTAACCCTTGTAATCCTAACTCTAAACCTAGTCAGCCTAACTCTAACCCTAGTAGACATAGCGCCAACCCTAGTCATCCTAGCGCTAACCCTAGTTGTCCAATCGATTACCCTAGTCATCCTAATGTTAACCCTCGTCGTCCTAACGTTAACCCTTGTCGTCCTAGTGCTAACCCTAGTCGTCCTAACGCTAACCCTAGTCGTCCTAACGCTAACCCTAGTCGTCCTAACGCTAACCCTAGTCGTCCTAACGCTAACCCTAGTCGTCCTAACGCTAACCCTAGTCGTCCTAACGCTAACCCTAGTCATCCTAACGCAAACCCTAGTCGTCCTAACGCAAACCCTAGTCGTCCTAACGCTAACCCTAGTCGTCCTAACGCTAACCCTAGTCGTCCTAATGCTAATCTTAGTCGTCCTTGCACTAATCCTAGTCGTCCTAACGATAACCCTAGTCATCCTAGCACTAACCGTAGTCCTCCTAAAGCTATCCCTAGTCATCCTAACGCTAACCCTAGTCATCCTAGCGCTAATCCTAATCGTCCAAGCGCTAACCCTAGTCGTCCTAACTCTAAACCTAGTCATTCTACCGCTAATCCTAGTCACTATAGCGCTAACCCTAGTTGTCCTAGCGCTAATCCTAGTCGTCCTAACGCTAACCCTAGTCGTCCTAACGCTAACCCTAGTCGTCCTAACGCTAACCCTAGTCGTCCTAACGCTAATCTTAGCCGTCCTTGCACTAATCCTAGTCGTCCTAACGATAACCCTAGTCATCCTAGCACTAACCGTAGTCCTCCTAAAGCTATCCCTAGTCATCCTAACGCTAACCCTAGTCATCCTAGCGCTAATCCTAATCGTCCAAGCGCTAACCCTAGTCGTCCTAACTCTAAACCTAGTAATTCTACCGCTAATCCTAGTCACTATAGCGCTAAACCTAATTGTCCTAGCGCTAACCCTAGTCGTCCTAACGCTAACCCTAGTCGTCCTAACGCTAACCCTATTCGTCCTAACGCTAATCTTAGCCGTCCTTGCACTAATCCTAGTCATCCTAACGATAACCCTAGTAATCCTAGCACTAACCGTAGTCCTCCTAAAGCTATCCCTAGTCATCCTAACGCTAGCCCTAGTCATCCTAGCGCTAATCCTAATCGTCCAAGCGCTAACCCTAGTCGTCCTAACTCTAAACCTAGTCATTCTACCGCTAATCCTAGTCACTATAGCGCTAACCCTAGTTGTCCTAGCGCTAATCCTAGTCGTACTAGCGCTAACCCTAGTCCTCATAAAGCTATCCTTAGTCATCCTAACGCTAACCCTAGTCATCCTAGCGCTATAACTAGTTGTCCTAACACTATCCCTAGTTGTCCTAGCGCTAATCCTAGTCATCCTAACGCTAACCCTAGTGGTCCAAGCGCTAACCCTAGTCATCCTAACTCTAACCCTAGTCATCCTACCACTAACCCTAGTCGCTATAGCGCTAACCCTAGTTGTCCTAGTGCTAACCCTAGTCGTACTAACGCTAACCCAAGTCGTCCTAGCGCTAACCCTAGTCCTCCTAAAGCTATCCCTAGTCATCATAACACTAACCCTATTCATCCTAGCGCTAACCCTAGTCTTCCAAGCGCTAACCCTAACCCTAGTCGTCCTATCGCTAACCCTAGTCGCTATAGTGCTAACCCTAGTTGTCCTAGCGCTAACGCTAGTCGTCCTAACGCTAACCCTAGTCGCCCTAACCCTAGTCATCCTAGCGCAAACCCTAGTCCTCCTAAAGCTATCCCTAGTCATCCTAACGCTAATTCTAGTCGTCATAGCGCTAACCCTAGTCATCCTAACACTATTCCTAGTCATCCTAGCGATAATCCTAGTCGTCCTAACGCTAACCCTTGTGGTCCAAGCGCTATCTCTAGTCGTCCTAACTCTAACCCTAGTTGTTCTACCGCTAACCCTAGTCACTATAGCGCTAACCCTAGTTGTCCTAGCACTAATCCTAGTGGTCCTAGCGCTACCCAAGTCGTCCCAACTCTAACCCTAGTCGTCCTAACGCTAACCCCAGTTGTCCTAGCGCTAACCATAGTCGTCCTACCGCTGACTCTATTCATCCTAGCGCTAACCCTAGTTGTCCTAGTGCTAACACTAGTCATCCTACCGCTAACCCTAGTCGTCCTAACGCTAACTCTAGTCGTCCTAGCGCTAAACCTTGCTGCCCTAACGCTAACCCTAGTCGCCCTAGCGCTAAACTAAGTCGCCCTAATGCTAACCCTAGTCATCCTAACGGTAACCCTAGTCATCATAGCGCTAACCCTAGTTGTCCTAACGCTAACCCTAGTCTTCCCAATGCTAAACCTAGTCGTCTTAGAACTATCCCTAGTCGTTCTAGCGCTATCCCTAGTTTTCCTAGTGCTAACCCTAGTTGTTCTAGCGCTAACCCTAGTTGTTCTAGCGCTAACCCTAGTCGTCCTATCGCTATCCCTAGTCATCCTAAAGCTATCCCTAGTCATACTAACGCTAACCCTAGTTGTCCTATCGCTAACCCTAGTCTTCCTAACACTATCCCTAGTCATCCTAGCGTTAATCCTAGTCATCCTAACGCTAACCCTAGTCATCCTAGCGCTATAACTAGTTGTCCTAACACTATCCCTAGTTGTCCTAGCTCTAATCCTAGTCATCCTAACGCTAACCCTAGTGGTCCAAGCGCTAACCCTAGTCATCCTAACTCTAACCCTAGTGATCCTACCACTAACCCTAGTCACTATAGCGCTAACCCTAGTTGTCCTAGTGCTAACCCTAGTCGTACTAACGCTAACCCAAGTCGTCCTAGCGCTAACCCTAGTCCTCCTAAAGCTATCCCTAGTCATCGTAACACTAACCCTATTCATCCTAGCGCTAACCCTAGTCTTCCAAGCGCTAACCCTAACCCTAGTCGTCCTATCGCTAACCCTAGTCGCTATAGCGCTAACCCTAGTTGTCCTAGCGCTAACGCTAGTCGTCTTAACGCTAACCCTAGTCGCCCTAACCCTAGTCATCCTAGCGCAAACCCTAGTCCTCCTAAAGCTATCCCTAGTCATCCTAACGCTAATTCTAGTCGTCATAGCGCTAACCCTAGTGATCCTAACACTATTCCTAGTCATCCTAGCGATAATCCTAGTCATCCTAACGCTAACCCTTGTGGTCCAAGCGCTATCTCTAGTCGTCCTAACTCTAACCTTAGTTGTCCTACCGCTAACCCTAGTCACTATAGCGCTAATCCTAGTTGTCCTAGCGCTAACTCTAGCCGTCCTAATTAGAGATGAGCGTTGTTCTACTCGAACTGTTCGCCAATCTCAAATTTGAGCTGTTTTGGGCGGTGTTCGAGTCGTTCGGCGAACACGAACAATTTGAGAAAAATTCGGCTGTTCGAGGTTATGTTCGATAACTGTTCGTGCACCAAAATCATAACTGGATTTTTTATCAGTAATGATGAAAATTAATGTTAATACGCAGTTTGAGTGTACAGCGGGGTGGGGGGAGGGGCAGGGGATGGATCTCTGCAGGAACAATGAAGATCTCCATTTTTTTTTCTCTTTCCCGCATTTGCAGTGGGGAGGTGCAATCTGTCAGCCTATCAGCAGCGCACACACGGAGCGAAGTGCTTTTTTTCACACAAGCAAGGGCATGTGTCATTGGCAGTGTATGTCACATGTCCTTGCCCTATAAGACCAAGCCATTTTCCCCGTCGCCACCATTTTCTCACTGCTGCAGCTGCGTGTTAGATGGCACCGCTGTTGCTGTGTGCGCTATACCTTGTTAATTTCAAGCCAATTTTCGCAGAAATATACAGATAGCTTGGGAGTAGGGAATAGTTGTGATTGCAGTCCTTTTAAGGACTAGGTTACAGCATTTCCTACGACTTTTATCAGGGAGGTCTGTGCTCTTAAATAGATAGATTGTGGGAGTAAAGACTAATTGTAATTGGAGTCCTTTTCAGGACTAGGTTACATCAGTTCCTATCAGTTTTTGCCAGGCAGGTCTGTGCCAGTGCTGTGCAAGTTTTTTTCACAGCATTTGGCTGAATCTAGCAAAGCTAATCCTTTTTGGCCTATTGCAGAGTGTGTTAGTCAGTGGAGTAGCCTATCTGTGTTGCAAGATATACCACCTGTGTATAGAATACCAATTTTCTTACTGCACCTAGTGAAGTAAAATCTTTTGGGCATAGCATCATTCTATTAGTCCATCTATACTGACCTCCATCAGGTTGCAAACTGAATATATTTTTTTCTGCATCTACCTCTGAAAAAATATTGGGCTTCTAGCTGTGTCTGGGACTTGTTGTATTAGTCCATCTATACTACTGACCTCCATCAGGTTGCAAACTGAATATATTTTTTTCTGCATCTACCTCTGAAAAAATATTGGGCTTCTAGCTGTGTGCGGGACTTGTTGTATAAGTCCATCTATACTACTGACCTCCATCAGGTTGCAAACTGAATATATTTTTTTCTGCATCTACCTCTGAAAAAATATTGGGCTTCTAGCTGTGTGTGGGACTTGTTGTATTAGTCCATCTATACTACTGACCTCCATCAGGTTGGAAACTGAATATAATTTTTTTCTGCATCTAGCTCTGAAAAAATATTTGGCCTTCTAGCAGTGTGTGGGACTTGTTCTATTAGTCCACCTATACTGACCTCCATCAGGTTGCAAACTGAATATATTTTTTTCTGCATCTACCTCTGAAAAAATATTGGGCTTCTAGCTGTGTGTGGGTCTTGTTCTATTAATCCATCTATACAGACCTCCATCAGGTTGCAAACTGAATATAATTTTTTTCTGCATCTAGCTCTGAAAAAATATTTGGCCTTCTAGCAGTGTGTGGGACTTGTTCTATTAGTCCACCTATACTGACCTCCATCAGGTTGCAAACTGAATATATTTTTTTCTGCATCTACCTCTGAAAAAATATTGGGCTTCTAGCTGTGTGTGGGTCTTGTTCTATTAATCCATCTATACAGACCTCCATCAGGTTGCAAACTGAATATAATTTTTTTCTGCATCTAGCTCTGAAAAAATATTTGGCCTTCTAGCTGTGTGTGGGTCTTGTTCTATTAATCCATCTATACAGACCTCCATCAGGTTGCAAATTGAATATAATTTTTTTCTGCATCTAACCCAGCCAATAGTTTTGGCCTAATACCACAGTTTGGCCACTCAGCTCTGCTCGGTTACCATCCATTGTTTTTTTGTGCAAACAACTCCAGAGTTGTGAATTAGTTAACCACCAAAATGAGTGGAAAAAGGCCTGCTGCTGGTGGAAAGGGGAATAGGCGTGTTGGGAAAGGGAAAAAAGGTTGTGTCCGTGGGGTAGGTGTTAAAGCAACAGTAACATCTGCAGAAGAAAGACCATCTTCCAGCCAAACTAAAATGTCTACTTCTTTTAGCGGACAATGTGATAAGATCCCTTTCTTACGGCCACGCCAATCGCTACAAATTCCAGATGAGGCACAAAAACAGCAGGTGCTTCAACGGATATCAAGTGCTCCTTTAAGTGGGCTCTCCTCCACATCAACTTCAACATCACAAATACTCCAGTCCTCAAAGGTGTCACCCCAATCGCACTTGCTTCCTCACAGCTCCCAAATCTCCAGCTGCCCGTCTGAGTATGAGGTAGAACAGATGGTTGAGTCTGTAGAGCTGTTTACTCATACTATAGCCTGGGAATCAGAGGTCGACTCCAGCGCTTCTGTGAATCCAGATGAGGAAATGATCTGCACTGATGCCCAGAATCTTTATGAGTCGGATCCAGGACCAGACGCAGAAGGTTCTGACCATAATGTAGACCCTCATTCCCAAACTGTAACTCCTGTTGGTGGAGACAATGAGGAAGACGATGATAAGACTCAAATACCTGATTGGAGCGACAACTTTAGTTTTTTGTCAGGGCAGGAACAGGTTGGCTCTGAGGACGACGGGTGTGATAACGCACAGGGTGATGATGATGAGGTTGGAGATCCCACTTACTGTCAACCCACAGTCAGCCAAGAGATGAGGTCAGCAGAGGAGGTGGAGGAAGATGCTAGTGACGACGAGGTCAGGTTGCGCCTTCCTGGACAGAGACGTAGTACTGGAAGCACGTCAACAACTGCATCCTCAAACACAACTCTGCCTCTCACCACAAGTCGTGGTGGCTCTTCAGGTCGCATGGGTGCTAAAGCCTTGCATAGCCTGGGCATTTTTTCAGATCGATAAAGATGACCCAACTCGTGTTATCTGTAACATTTGTCAGCAAAAGCTAAGTAGAGGCCAAAAAATACATAGTTTGAGTACTTCATGCATGAACCGGCACATGGACATGAAGCATAAGTTGCAGTGGGAAGCTCAGTGTGCTACAATGCGGCCTAGCCGGCCGGGCCAACCACCGTCTGCCATATCTTGTGCATCTGCGGCCTCTTCATCCTCTGTGACTGGGGGGACAGCAGTCACACCTGTTTTGGGGCGCAGACCTGCCACCTCTTTACCTGCAACAGCCAGCGTGATTGGCAGGTCATCATTTTCTTTGGAGGTGGTAACACCAGCTGGTGTTGAGCTCTGTCCGACATCGATAGCACCACCTTTGGATCAAGGCAACCTAACATGTCCGCCTGCATCTTCCTCACAGACCGGCGGTTTGCCGGGGACACCCTTATCAACCCCGTCTAAGCACAATAGCCAGCCCTCGGTCCCTCAGATGTGGACAAGTAAAAGACCATTTCCTCCTAGCCATGAGAAAGCTAAGAGGTTGAATTTCACCATCTGCAAGCTCTTGGCTACAGAAATGCTGCCTTTCCGCCTGGTGGACACAGAGGATTTTCGAGACCTTATGTCCGTCGCAGTGCCCCAGTACCAGATGCCCAGTCGGCACTACTTCTCAAAGAAAGGTGTGCCTGCACTCCACCAGCATGTCGCACACAACATCACCGCTTCTTTGAGAAACTCTGTGTGTGACAGGGTGCATTTCACCACAGACACTTGGACGAGTAGGCATGGACAGGGGCGTTACATGTCGCTGACTGGACACTGGGTAACTATGGTGACAGCAGGACAAGGGGCTGCTGTCCAAGTCTTGCCGTCCCCACGAGTTGTGCGTCAATCCTCTTTATGTCAAAGTTCCTCCACTGCTTCTGCCTCCTCAACCTCCTCTCGGTCTTCCACCTGCACCCAAAGAATGTCTGGTCATGCCACAAGCTTTCTAACTGTGCAGAAGGGATCCTGCACACCTCCTTACTATGCTGGCAGTAGGGCTCAACGTCATCAGGCAGTTTTTACATTGAAATGTCTGGGAAATGTGAGTCACACAGCTGAGGAGTTGTGGTCAGCTCTGGAGAACCAATTTCATGAATGGTTGTCTCCACTGGACCTGAAACCAGGGAAGGCCGTGTGCGACAATGCTGCAAACCTGGGTGCGGCCCTTCGCCGGGGCAATGTCACACACGTGCCTTGTATGGCTCACGTGTTGAACCTGGTTGTCCAGCAATTTTTAGCCCACTATCCCAGACTAGATGGCCTTCTGCAGAGGGCACGGTCGCTGTGTGCTCACTTCCGCCGTTCGCATCCCGCAGCTCAGCGACTTACATCTCTACAGAAGTTGTTGGGCCTGCCACTTCACCGGCTAAAATGCGATGTGCCTACCCGGTGGAATTCAACTCTGCACATGTTGCAGCGACTGTGGCAGCACCGACAAGCCCTGGTGCAATACGTTCTGACGTATAGCCTGGGCCAACGAGATTCAGAGGTGGGGCAAATCACGCTGGAGGAGTGGTCTCAGATCAGGGACCTATGCACCCTTCTGCACAGTTTTGAAATGGCGACGAAGATGTTTAGTGCTGACGATGCCATTATCAGCATGACTATTCCAGTGATTTACATGCTGGAGCACATGTTAAACAGAATTCGGAGTCAGGTGGTGGCACAAGAGGAGGTGGAGGAAGTAGAGGAGGAGGAGTTGTATGCGGAAGGGCTAACATCTGCAAGGTCCAGACGGTCGGCAGCACCAAGGCGGCAGGCATGTGAGGGTGGGGGAGATGGTTTTACCAGGGCGCATGGTAGCAGCCAAACTAGTGAGGAAGGTGCAGGAGCCCAGGAAGAAGTGGAGGACGAACTGATGGAAGACTCATCAGATGAGGGAGACCTTGATCACATTTCTGTTGTGCGAGGTTGGGGGGAGAGGACAGAGGAAGGAAGCATGATTGTTACCTCGCCACCAACACAACAGGGACTTGGTGCTCCTGGATGCGCAACACACATGAGTGCCTTCTTGCTGCACTACCTGCAACATGACCCTCGAATTGTGAGAATTAGAAATAATCCTGACTACTGGGTTGCCACACTGTTAGATCCCCGGTACAAAAGTAAATTTGCAGAAATTATTCCTGCCATAGAAAGGGATGCACGCATGCAGGAGTATCAGCAGAGACTGTTGCAGAATCTTACATGTGCTTTTCCACAAAATACCAGTGGTGCACGTAGTGAATCTCACAGTTCCAACTTGCCAACCGTGGGACCGTCAAGTGTTCAGCACTCAAACCGTAACAGAACCACAGTATCTGCTGGTAACAACAATTTTGCGGAATCATTTCACCACTTTTTTAGCCCATCCTTTGCAAGGCCACAGGAGACAAGAAGTCTGACACATAGTCAACGCCTAGAGACGATGGTACAGGAGTATCTCCAAGTAAACATTGAAGCCACGACTGTGTCACTGGACCCTTGCTCTTTTTGGGCTTCCAATCTGGATAAATGGCCGGAGCTAGCCACTTACGCCTTGGAGATCTTGTCATGCCCGCAGCCAGCGTTCTGTCTGAACGTGTGTTCAGCGCTGCTGGTGGTGTGCTGACAGATAAGCGCATGCGGCTATCCACTGATAATGTAGACAGACTCACGTTCATAAAGATGAACAAATCATGGATCCGAAACGACTTTTCTACCCCTGTGTCATCCTGGGGAGAGTAAAAGCTTGATGATTGGTTAAAATCACCCTACCAACCGTTTTAAGCTTTCAAATTACTAATCATGTTTATCTGTATCTTGACTGGAAAATAATTTGGGCTTTGTAGCAGTGTGCAGCACTGATCCTATTAGGCCATCTATACTAAAGCTTCACCAGATTTAAAATTAAAAATAATTTTTAGCTGCATCTAGCCCGGAAAATAATTTTGGGGCTCCGAGATGCGCAAGACACATAAGTGCCTTCTTGCTGCACTACCTGCAGCATGACCCTCATATTGTCAGAATTCGAAGTAATCATGACTACTGGGTTGCCACACTCTTAGATCCCCCAAACTTTTCGATCAAACTTTTCATTTTAATAAAGACCAAAAAAATGGTCATTTTTGAAATTATAAGCATTAGCAGGTTGTTAGAAACTGAAATCAAACAGTTTTCAACTCAAAACTTTATTCTAGGTGATGTTACATTTTCACATAGGACCCCTTGTTCGAAAGGAGCTTCTGAACTCTCTCGTCCATTGAATTTGTCAGGTTTTGGATGGTTTCTGCTTCAATTGTTTTGCATGAGGACAGAATACCCTCCCAGAGCTGTTGCTTAGATGTGAACTGCCTCCCGCCATCATAGACACTCCTTTTAATGATGCTCCAAAGGTTCTGAATGGGGTAGAGGTCAGGGGAGCATGGGGGTCACACCATAAGTTTGTCCCCTTTTATGCCCATATCAGCCAGAGATGCAGATGTTTTATGTGCAGCATGAGATGGTGCATTATCATGCAGAAAAATGATCTTGCTGTGAAATACACGGTTCTTCTTCTTGAACCATGGCAGGAAGTGCTGTTTGAGAAAATCCACATACATTATGGAGTTCATCTTTAGCGCCTTCAGGGATCCTAAAGGGGCCGACAATCTCTCTCCCCATGATTCCAGCCCAAAACATTACTCCACCTCCTCCTTGTTGGCGCTGTAGCCGTGTTTGCGTGGGGTGTCCATCAACCAGCCATCCTCCACTCCATCCATCTGGACCATCGAGCGCTGCACGGCACTCATCCGTGAACAAAACAGTTTTGAAATCAGTCTTCATGTAATGTTTGGCCCACTGGAGCCGTTTCTGCTCTGTGTGAAGTGGATAGAGGAGGTCGACAGGATGGCGTATGCACAGCTGCAAACCTCTGAAGGACCCTGCATCTTGTTGTTCGGGGGACGTTGGAGGCACAAGCAGCTTCAAAAACTTGTCTGCTGCTATGACAAGGCTTTTTTGCCGCTGCTCTTTCAACCTGATGTAATTGCCTGTAGGAAAGAGTCCTCAATTTGCCCTTATCAGCACGCACACGTGTGTACTGTGAATCAGCTACATACTTCTTGATTGCCAAGACACTTCATCCTGATCATCGCACAATGTTGATTGTAGTCATGCCTTGACCTAAACACTCCACAATTTGTTGCTTCTCAGCAGCCGACACATCCTTTTTCTTTCCCATTTTGGCAGAAAATGTAGGCTGCTTAATAATGTGAGAGAGCCTTCTTAAGTAGTCTTGCCTTTCATTGGACACACCTGCCAAACTAATTAGCACAGGTGTCTGCAATTGCTTACAGTGATATAAAGAGCCCTGACACACATCACCATCAATGAGTTTAACTGACAAACAAACAAATTCTTCCCTTATCACTCCTAAACACTTTTTGCATAATAATTTGGAACGCAATGTACATGTGCTTTTCCACAAAACACCAGTGGTTCACGTAGTGAATCTTACAGTTCTAACTTGCCAACCGTGGTCTGTATGGAGTTGTTCAATAAAGGGCCCAAAATTAAGATAACATAGATGGGAGAGGTCTCTATGAATAGGAATTCCGAAGTATTTGATACCCTGTGAGGGCCAGGCAAAGGGAAAGTTGGACTGGATGGAATCCTATATGGATTTGGGGAGGGAGACATCGAGGGCCTCAGACTTCACTGCATTGATTTTAAAATTTGACCATGTAACAAAGTGATCTATTTCAGCCATAACAGCATGGATGGATATATGTGGTTGAGTGATATATACTAGGACATCATCAGCAAATAGAGAGCACTTGTACTCGGTGCCTCCCACCTCAATCCACCGAATATTGGGGTTATGGCGAATTGATGAGAGCAGGTGCTCCGTCACTAGGATGTATAAGAGAGGGGACAGAGGACATCCCTGCCTTGTCCCATTGGTGATTGTGAAAGGTGATGAAAATGTTCTGACGCACCCCCTGGGCCTTGGGACACCCGGAGCCGGACCCTTTTTGGTGGATGCTGGTGGTTGTAGTCTTCGTGGCGGCGACCCGGTTCCGTGGCTCAGGGCGGTCAAACCAGTGGCGGAACTATTTATGTGGTTTTGATGTTTAAATGTCCGACTACGCCACCCGTGGATTGCGGTCAGAGTGAACCGCCGCTACAGGGCACACCGCTGAGGCTGGTGTTGTGGGTGCAGCACAGCGTAGCATAACTCCCCACGGGAGGAGTATAGCCTCAGGGCAGTGTATGCGGAGGATGGGGGTGATGGTGCAGGGCAGCAGCAGTAACGACACGGAGTCAGTGATGCAGTTCAGGGCCTTTACTCACAGTTCTTATTATCCAGACCACGTCTGCAGGTAACGGCTGCCCACGTCGTACTGTGCTCACCAGGTGAGGGGCTCAGACAACTCCCAGATAACTTTGGAGCACTTCACAGAACCCCCTTTGTGTGTCCTTTGTCTGGCCTTTCTTACCAACACTTCTGTCCGGCTGCCTCGGGCCTCCTCTTGGTAAACTTGGCGCCAGTTTCCCTGACCCTATGTGGTACCTTCCTAGCGGGTGTAGCGAGGGGCTGCGCCACATAAAATGTCAGAGCCTCCGGTTTCTAGCTGAGGGTCGTTTCCTGCCTCCACTAGTTCGGGGACCGGTCTCCCCCTTTGGCCTGACCCCTCCACGCAGTTGGATTCGGGCTTGCGGTGGCGACTCGCCCGTCCGCACCCCTGGGATCCCTTCATTCCTCGTTCCTGGAGCCTTCTCCGCTCCTCTTCCTTCCTTCTCCCTCTTCCAGGCCTGGGCCTCTGTTACTAGGCCCGCCTCCGGAGCAGAGCTCATGCAGAGCCCCTGCTCCCTGCCACTTCTGCTCAGACTTCTCTGCACTGAACTAAGATGGTGCCCACCTTTTATACTCCCTTCTCAATGCACCCAGGAACTGCTTCCTCCCTGCTCCTGCACTACAGGGTTCCCCTTCCTCAGTGTTCCCTCCCCCCACTCCAGCCAGGGACAGGGACTGTCGTGCCCATCTCAGGGGCATATTGGTCGCCCTGCCCCACGGCAATGTGGTGTAATGCATGCAGGTGTCGGGTCCTGATCCACACTCCATCCTTATCTGAGAGTGAGATATCACACCTCTGGGTGAGGTGCAATACGTCTGTAGCAACCGAGCCCTCAGGGTGCTACAGTTCCATTTATCTTCAGCCTAGGTGACGTATTGTGATACAGGGCCGTGATTTTGGCTATAAAAGGGTCCCCTAGACCCCTACCCCAAGCTTTTTAAGAGAATCATATATGGCTTGCCAGGAGACTCTATGGAATGCTTTCTCAGCATCCAACGAGAGTATCTAATTACAAATTTTTAACTGCATCTAGCCCAGGAAATACTTTGTGCCTAGTAGCAGTGTCTGCTAGTCAGCGGATTATCCCGGCTGTTAAGCAAGCTACACCACCTGTAGTTTAGACACTTAATTTTTTCAAAGGAAATGCTTCGGGACCATGGGATACTTAGTGAAGAGCATCAGGAGGCACCCCAAGGCATAGGGGCTGGGACTGGCAGTAGGATGCCTTGCGGTGGACAGCCGAGCTCGATCCTTTTAAAAGCTTTTTAACTGCAGCAGCTTTAGTGGACGCTACTGGAGCTGGAATTACGCGGCTGCTGGCATGAGACTTGCCCTCCAATAGATCCTTGTAAATGGATTTAAAGTGTATTCATTCAAATTAGAGAGACAATTTAAATTAAAAAGCTTAGAGCTGCCTCCACCACAGGGGGGCTCGCTCGACCCACCAGCGGACAGGCACCAGTATTGGGAGAGGGGGGCTGGCCATCAGGGTTCACCGCGGCTCTGGCACAAACCCGGCGACACGGAGGTGGCACGGGCAGGAGCGGACTGGCCGTGTCGGCTTCTCACTTTTTGGATTTTAGAAGGGCATGACATGCCTATATCTGTGTCTCCCCCTCCTTTTACTCCACCTCTTTTATTTTCGCATGACTATATGTACTTGTCACTTTTCCATGTGTTATTTATGTCTTCTGAGCAGTTTGTCAGCTTTTGGACACCTTTGAAGGTATTTTCTATGTGTTTCTATGTGTTTTTGTTTGCCTGCCATTGGTTTTAACGGTGTTCGAAGGTGTTCGACGAACAGTTCGACGAACAGTTCGGCGAACACACGGGTGTTCGACGAACCGATCCGAACTCGAACACTACGGGGGTGGCTCAACACTAGTCCTAATGCTAACTCTAGTCGTCCTAACGCTAACCCTAGTCCCCTTAAAGCTATCCCTAGTCATCCTAACGCTAACCCTAGTCGCCCTAGCGCTAACCCTAGTAGTCAAAGCGCTAACCCTAGTCGTCCTACCTCTAACCCTTCTAGACATAGCGCCAACCCTAGTCATCCTAGCGCTAATCCTAGTTGTCCAAGCGATTACCCTAGTCGTCCTAACTTTAACCCTCGTCATCCTTACGCTAACCCTAGTAGTCATAGCGCTAACCTTTGTCGTCCTAGTGCTAACCCTAGTCCTACTGACGCTAACCTAGTCATCCAAACGCTAACCCTAGTTGTCCTTGCGTTAATCCTAGTCGCCCTAGCGCTAACCCTAGTCGCCCTAGCGCTAACCCTAGTCGCCCTAGCGCTAACCCTAGTCGCCCTAGCGCTAACCCTAGTCGCCCTAGCGCTAACCCTAGTCGTCCTAGCACTAACCCTAGTTATCCTAACGCTAATCCTAGTCCTCCTAGTGCTAACCTTAGTCATCCTAATGCTAACCCTAGTTGTCCTAACTCCAATCCTAGTCATCCTAGCGCTTACCCTAGTCGTCATAACGCTAACCCCAGTCGTCCTAGCGCTAACCCCAGTCGTCCTAGCGCTAACCCTAGTCCTCCTAAAGCTATCCTTAGTCATCCTAACGCTAACCCTAGTCATCCTAGCGCCAAACCTAGTCGTCCTAACACTATCCCTAGTCGTCCTAGCGCTAATCCTAGTCGTCCTAACGCTAACTCTAGTGGTCCAAGCGCTAACACTAGTCATCCTAACTCTAACCCTAGTCGCTATAGTGCTAACCCTAGTCGCTATATTGCTAACCCTAGTTGTCCTAGTGCTAACCCTAGTTGTCCTAACGCTAACCCTAGTCGTCCTAGCGCTAACCCTAGTCCTCCGAAAGCTATCCCTAGTCATCCTAACACTAACCGTAGTCGTCCTAGCGCTAACCCTAGTCTTCCAAGCGCCAACTCTAGTCCCCCTAAAGCTATCCCTAGTCGTCCTAGCGCTAACCCTAGTCGTCCTAGCACTAACCCTAGTCGTCCAAGCGCTAACCCTAGTCGTCCTACCTCTAACCCTACTAGACATAGCACCAACCCTAGTCATCCCAGCGCTAATCCTAGTTGTCCAAGCGATTACCCTAGCCATCCTAACGTTAACCCTCATCATCCTAACACTAACCCTAGTAGTCAAAGCGCTAACCCTTGTCGTCCTAGTGCTAACCCTAGTCATCCTGACGCTAACCCTTGTCGTCCTAACGCTAACCCTAGTCGTCCTTGTGTTAATCCTAGTCGTTCTAACGATAACCCTTGTCGTCCTAGCGCTAAACCTAGTCGTTCAAAGTCTAACCCTAGTCGTCCTAGCGCTAACCCTAGTCATCCTAATGCTAACCCTAGTCCTCCTAGTGCTAACCTTAGTCATCCTAACGCTAACCCTAGTTGTCCTAACTCCAATCCTAGTCATCCTAGCGCTTACCCTAGTGGTCCTAGCGCTAACCCAAGTCGTCCCAACTCTAACCCTAGTCGTCCTAACGCTAACCCCAGTCATCCTACCGCTAACCCTAGTCGTCCTAACGCTAACTCTAGTCGTCCTAGCGCTAAACCTTGTTGCCCTAACGCTAACCCTAGTCGTCCTAGCGCTAAACTAAGTCGCCCTAATGCTAACCCTAGTCATCCTAACGGTAACCCTAGTCATCATAGCGCTAACCCTAGTTGTCCTAACGCTAACCCTAGTCTTCCCAATGCTAACCCTAGTCGTCTTAGAACTACCCCTAGTCGTTCTAGCGCTATCCCTAGTTTTCCTAGTGCTAACCCTAGTTGTTCTAGCGCTATCCCTAGTCGTCCTATCGCTATCCCTAGTCGTCCTATCGCTATCCCTAGTCATCCTAAAGCTATCCCTAGTCATACTAACGCTAACCCTAGTTGTCCTATCGCTAACCCTAGTCTTCCTAACACTATCCCTAGTCATCCTAGCGCTAATCCTAGTCGTTCTAATGCTAACTCTAGTGGTCCAAGCGCTAACCCTAGTCGTTCTAACTCTAACCCTAGTCGTTCTACCACTAACCATAGTCGCTATAGCGCTAACCCTAGTTGTCCTAGTGCTAACCCTAGTCGTCCTAACGCTAACCCTAGTCATCCTAGCGCTAACCCTAGTTGCTATAGCGCTAACCCTAGTTGTCCTAGTGCTAGCGCTAGTCGTCCTAACGCTAACTATAGTCGTCCTACCACTAACCCTTGTCGCTATAGCGCTAACCCTAGTTGTCCTAGCGCTAGCGCTAGTCTTCCTAAAGCTAACTATAGTCGTCCAAGCGCTAACCCTAGTCGTCCTAACTCTAACCCAGGTCGTCCTACCGCTAACCCTAGTCGTTATAACGCTTACCCTAGTTGTCCTAGCGCTAGCCCTAGTCGTCTTAACGCTAACCCTAGTCTTCCTAGCGCTAACCCTAGTCCTTCTAAAGCTATCCCTAGTCATCCTTACGCTAACCCTAGTCATCCTAGCGATAACCCCAGTCATCCTAACTCAAACCCTAGTGGTCCTAACGCTAACCCTGGTCGCCCTAGCGCTAACCCTAGTCATCCTAAGTCTAACCCTAGTCGTCCTAGTGACAACCCTTGTCGTCCCAGCCCTAACCCTAGTTGCCCTAATGCTAACCCTAGTCATCCTAACGGTAACCCTAGTCATCCTAGCCCTAACCACAGTTGTCCTAACTCTAACCCTAATCATCCTAGCGCTAACACTAGTCGTCCTAATGCTAACCCTACACGTCCCAACGCTAACCCTAGTCCTCCTAGCGCTAACCCTAGTCGTTCTAGCACCAACCCTAGTCGTTCTAGCGCTAACCCTAGTCGTTCTAGCGCTAACCCTAGTCGTACTAGCGCTAACCCTAGTCGTTCTAGCGCTAACCCTAGTTTTCCTAGCCCTAACCCTTGTCATCCTAGCACTAACCCTAGTTGTTCTAGCGCTAACTCTAGTCATCCTAACTCTAACCCTAGTCAACCTAACGTTAACCCTAGTCTTCCTAACTCTAACCCTAGTAGTCATAGCACTAACCATTGTCGTTAAACGCTAACCCTAGACATCCTAACGCTAACCCTAGTCATCCTCACACTAACCCTAGTCATTCTAGCGCTAATCCTAGTCGTCCTAACGCTAACCCTTGTTGTCCTAACTCTAACAATAGTCATCCTACCTCTAACTCTAGTAGACATAGCGCCAACCCTAGTCATCCGAGCGCTAACCCTAGTTGTCCAAGCGATTACCCTAGTCGTCCTAACGTTAACCCTCGTCGTCCTAATGCTAACCCTAGTTGTCCTAACGCTAACCCTAGTTGTCCTAACGCTAACCCTAGTTGTCCTAACGCTAACCCTAGTTTTCCTTGCGCTAACCCTAGTCGTCCTTGCGCTAACCCTAGTCGTCCTTGCGCTAACCCTAGTCGTCCTTGCGCTTACCCTAGTCGTCCTAGCGCTAAACCCAGTCGTCCTAGCGCTAACCCTAGTCGTTCTACCGTTAACTCTAGTCATCCTAGCGCAAAAACTAGTCATCCTAACGCTAACCCTAGTCGTCCTAAAGCTAACCCTAGTCGTCCTAGCACTAAACTTAGTTGCCCTAACTCTAACCCTAGTCGTCCCAGCGCTAAACTTAGTCGCCCTAATGCTAATCCTAGTCATCCTAACGGTAACTCTAGTTGTCCTAACGGTAACTCTAGTTGTCCTAACGGTAACCCTAGTTGTCCTAACGGTAACCCTAGTTGTCCTAACGGTAACCCTAGTTGTCCTAACGGTAACCCTAGTTGTCCTAACGCTAACCCTAGTTGTCCTAACGCTAACCCTAGTTGTCCTAACGCTAACCCTAGTTGTCCTAACGCTAACCCTAGTCTTCACAATGCTAACCCTATTCGTCCTAGCACTAACGCTAGTCATTCTAGCGCTATCCATAGTTTTCCTAGCGCTAACCCTAGTAATCCTAGCGCTAACCCTAGTCATCCTAGCGCTAACCCTAGTCTTCCTAACGCTTGCCCTAGTCGTCCTAACGATAACCCTAGTCATCCTAATGCTAACCTAGTAGTCAAAGCGCTAACCCTAGTAGTCATAGCGCTAACCGTAGTCGTCCTAACGCTAACCCTAGTCGTCGTAGCGCTAACCCTAGTCGTCCTAAGTCTAAGCCTAGTCGCTATAATGCTTACCCTAGTCGTCCTAGTGCTAACCTTAGTCGTCCTAACGCTCAACCTAGTTGTCCTAACTCCAATCCTAGTCGTCCTAGCGGTAACGCTAGTTGTCCTAGCACTAGCCCTAGTCGTCCTAACTCTAACCTTAGTCATCTTAACGCTAACCCAGTCATCCTAGCGCTAACCCCAGTCATCCTAGCGTGAACCCTCGTCACCCTAACGCTAACCCTAGTCGTTCTAATGCTAACCCTAGTCACCCTAATGCTAAACCTAGTCATCCTAACGCTAACCCTAGTCATCATGGTGCTAACACTAGCCATCTTAACGCTAAAACTAGCCATCTTACCGCTAACCCTAGTCATCCTAGAGCTAACCCTAGTCGTCCTAGAACTAAGCCAGTCGTCCTAAGTCTAACCCTAGTCGTTCTACCGCTAACCCTAGTTGCCATAGCGCTAACCAAAGTCATCCTAACTCAATCCCTTGTCGTCCTAACCCAGTCGTCCTAACTCTATCTCTAGTCAGCCTAACGCTAACCCAAGTCGTTCTAGCGCTAACCCTAGTTGTCCTAATGTTATCCCTAGACGTCATAATGCAAACCCAGTCATCCTAGCTCTTACCCAAGTCGTTCTAACGCTAAACGTAGTCATCCTAGCGCTAACCCTAGTTGTCCAAACTATAACCCTAGTTGTCCAAACTATAACCCTAGTCGTCCAAGCGCTAACCCTAGTCGTCCAAGCGCTAACCCTAGTCGTCCAAGCGCTAACCCTAGTCGTCCTACCGCTAACCCTAGTCGTCCTACCGCTAACCCTAGTCGTCCTACCGCTAACCCTAGTCGTCCTACCGCTAACCCTAGTCGTCCTACCGCTAACCCTAGTCGTCCTACCGCTAACCCTAGTTGTCCTAGTGCTAACCCTTTTCGTCCCAATGCTATCCCTAATCATTCTTGCGCTATCCCTAGTCGTCCAAGCGCTATCCCTAGTCGTCCTAACTCAAGCCCTAGTCGTCCTAACGCTAACCCTAGTCGCCCTAGCGCTAACACTAGCCGTCCTAACTCTAACCCTAGTCTCCGTAGCGCTAACCCGTTATTCTAACGCTAACAGTAGTCGTCCTAACGCTAACCCTAGTCATCCTAGAGCTAACCCTAGTCATCCTAGAACTAACCCAGTCGTCCTAAGTCTAACCCTAGTCGTTCTACCGCTAACCCTAGTTGCCATAGCGCTAACCAAAGTCATCCTAACTCAATCCCTTGTCGTCCTAACCCAGTCGTCCTATCTCTATCTCTAGTCATCCTAACGCTAACCCAAGTCTTTCTAGCACTAACACTAGTCGTCCTAATGTTATCCCTAGACGTCCTAATGCAAACCCAGTCATCCTAGCTCTTACCCAAGTCGTTCTAACGCTAAACGTAGTCATCCTAGCGCTAACCCTAGTTGTCCAAACTATAACCCTAGTCGTCCTACCGCAAACCCTAGTCGTCCTACCGCTAACCCTAGTCGTCCAAGCGCTAACCCTAGTCGTCCAAGCGCTAACCCTAGTCGTCCTACCGCTAACCCTAGTCGTCCTACCGCTAACCCTAGTCGTCCTACCGCTAACCCTAGTCGTCCTACCGCTAACCCTAGTCGTCCTACCGCTAACCCTAGTCGCTATAATGCTTACCCTAGTTGTCCTAGCGCTAGCCCTAGTCGTCTTAACGCTAACCCTAGTCTTCCTAGCGCTAACCCTAGTCCTTCTAAAGCTATCCCTAGTCCTTCTAAAGCTATCCCTAGTCATCCTAGCGATAACCCCAGTCATCCTAACTCTAACCGTAGTGGTCCAAACGCTAACCCTGGTCGCCCTAGCGCTAACCCTAGTCATCCTAAGTCTAACCCTAGTCGTCCTAGTGACAACCCTTGTCGTCCCAGCCCTAACCCTAGTTGCCCTAACGCTAACCCTAGTCATCCTAACGGTAACCCTAGTCATCCTAGCCCTAAACACAGTTGTCCAACTCTAACCCTAATCATCCTAGCGCTAACACTAGTCGTCCTAATGCTAACCCTACACGTTCCAACGCTAACCCTAGTCCTCCTAGCGCTAACCCTAGTCGTTCTAGCGCTAACCCTAGTCGTTCTAGCGCTAACCCTAGTCGTTCTAGCGCTAACCCTAGTCGATCTAGCGCTAACCCTAGTCGTTCTAGCGCTAACCTTAGTCGTTCTAGCGCTAACCCTAGTTTTCCTAGCCCTAACCCTTGTCATACTAGCACTAACCCTAGTTGTTCTAGCGCTAACCCTAGTCATCCTAACTCTAACCCTAGTCAACCTAACGTTAACCCTAGTCTTCCTAACTCTAACCCTAGTAGTCATAGCACTAACCATAGTCATTCTAGCGCTAATCCTAGTCGTCCTAACGCTAACCCTTGTTGTCCTAACTCTAACCCTAGTCATCCTACCTCTAACTCTAGTAGACATAGCGCCAACCCTAGTCATCCTAGCGCTAACCCTAGTTGTCCAAGCGATTACCCTAGTCGTCCTAACGTTAACCCTCGTCGTCCTAATGCTAACCCTAGTTGTCCTAACGCTAACCCTAGTCGTCCTTGCGCTAACCCTAGTCGTCCTTGCGCTAACCCTAGTCGTCCTTGCGCTAACCCTAGTCATCCTTGCGCTAACCCTAGTCGTCCTTGCGCTTACCCTAGTCGTCCTAGCGCTAACCCAAGTCGTCCCAACTCTTATCCTGGTCGTCCTAACGCTGACCCCAGTCGTCCTAGCGCTAAACCCAGTCGTCCTATAGCTAACCCTAGTCATTCTACCGTTAACTCTAGTCATCCTAGCGCAAAAACTAGTCATCCTAACGCTAACCCTAGTCGTCCTAAAGCTAACCCTAGTCGTCCTAGCACTAAACTTAATTGCCCTAACTCTAACCCTAGTCGTCCCAGCGCTAAACTTAGTCGCCCTAATGCTAATCCTAGTCATCCTAACGGTAACCCTAGTTGTCCTAACGGTAACCCTAGTTGTCCTAACGTTAACCCTAGTTGTCCTAACGGTAACCCTAGTTGTCCTAACGGTAACCCTAGTTGTCCTAACGCTAACCCTAGTTGTCCTAACGCTAACCCTAGTTGTCCTAACGCTAACCCTAGTTGTCCTAACGCTAACCCTAGTTGTCCTAACGCTAACCCTAGTTGTCCTAACGCTAACCCTAGTTGTCCTAACGCTAACCCTAGTCTTCACAATGCTAACCCTATTCGTCCTAGCACTAACGCTAGTCATTCTAGCGCTATCCATAGTTTTCCTAGCGCTAACCCTAGTCATCCTATCGCTAACCCTAGTTGCCATAGCGCTAACCAAAGTCATCCTAACTCAATCCCTTGTCGTCCTAACCCAGTCGTCCTAACTCTATCTCTAGTCATCCTAATGCTAACCCAAGTCGTTCTAGCGCTAACCCTAGTCGTCCTAATGTTATCCCTAGATGTCCTAATGCAAACCCAGTAATCCTAGCTCTTACCCAAGACGTTCTAACGCTTAACGTAGTCATCCTAGCACTAACCCTAGTTGTCCAAACTATAACCCTAGTCGTCCAAGCGCTAACCCTAGTCGTCCAAGCGCTAACCCTAGTCGTCCAAGCGCTAACACTAGTCGTCCTACCGCTAACCCTAGTCGTCCTACCGCTAACCCTAGTCATCCTACCGCTAACCCTAGTCGTCCTACCGCTAACCCTAGTCGTCCTACCGCTAACCCTAGTCGTCCTAGTGCTAACCCTTTTCGTCCTAATGCTATCCCTAATCATTCTTGCGCTATCCCTAGTCGTCCAAGCGCTATCCCTAGTCGTCCTAACGCTAACACTAGCCGTCCTAACGCTAACCCTAGTCTCCGTAGCGCTAACCCGTTATTCTAACGCTAACAGTAGTCGTCCTAACGCTAACCCTAGTCATCCTAGAGCTAACGCTAGTCGTCCTAGAACTAACCCAGTCGTCCTAAGTCTAACCCTAGTCGTTCTACCGCTAACCTAGTTGCCATAGCGCTAACCAAAGTAATCCTAACTCAATCCCTTGTCGTCCTAACCCAGTCGTCCTAACTCTATCTCTAGTCTTCCTAACGCTAACCCAAGTCGTTCTAGCGCTAACCCTAGTCGTCCTAATGTTATCCCTAGATGTCCTAATGCAAACCCAGTCATCCTAGCTCTTACCCAAGTCGTTCTAACGCTAAACGTAGTCATCCTAGCGCTAACCCTAGTTGTCCAAACTATAACGATAGTCGTCCTACCGCTAACCCTAGTCGTCCTACCGCTAACCCTAGTTGTCCTAACGCTAACCCTAGTTTTCCTAACGCTAACCCTAGTTGTCCTAACGCTAACCCTAGTTGTCCTAACGCTAACCCTAGTTGTCCTAACGCTAACCCTAGTTGTCCTAACGCTAACCCTAGTCTTCACAATGCTAACCCTATTCGTCCTAGCACTAACGCTAGTCATTCTAGCGCTATCCATAGTTTTCCTAGCGCTAACCTTAGTCATCCTAGTGCTAACCCTAGTTGCCATAGCGCTAACCAAAGTCATCCTAACTCAATCCCTTGTCGTCCTAACCCAGTAGTCCTAACTCTATCTCTAGTCATCCTAATGCTAACCCAAGTCGTTCTAGCGCTAACCCTAGTCGTCCTAATGTTATCCCTAGATGTCCTAATGCAAACCCAGTCATCCTAGTTCTTACCCAAGTCGTTCTAACGCTAAACGTAGTCATCCTAGCACTAACCCTAGTTGTCCAAACTATAACCCTAGTCGTTCAAGCGCTAACCCTAGTCGTCCAAGCGCTAACCCTAGTCGTCCTACCGCTAACCATAGTCGTCCTACCGCTAACCCTAGTCGTCCTACCGCTAACCCTAGTCGTCCTACCGCTAACCCTAGTTGTCCTAGTGCTAACCCTTTTCGTCCTAATGCTATCCCTAATCATTCTTGCGCTATCCCTAGTCGTCCAAGCGCTATCCCTAGTCGTCCTAACTCAAGTCCTAGTCGTCCTAACGCTAACCCTAGTCGCCCTAGCGCTAACACTAGCCGTCCTAACGCTAACCCTAGTCTCCGTAGCGCTAACCCGTTATTCTAACGCTAACAGTAGTCGTCCTAACGCTAACCCTAGTCATCCTAGAGCTAACGCTAGTCGTCCTAGAACTAACCCAGTCGTCCTAAGTCTAACCCTAGTCGTTCTACCGCTAACCCTAGTTGCCATAGCGCTAACCAAAGTCATCCTAACTCAATCCCTTGTCGTCCTAACCCAGTCGTCCTAACTCTATCTCTAGTCTTCCTAACGCTAACCCAAGTCGTTCTAGCGCTAACCCTAGTCATCCTAATGTTATCCCTAGATGTCCTAATGCAAACCCAGTCATCCTAGCTCTTACCCAAGTCGTTCTAACGCTAAACGTAGTCATCCTAGCGCTAACCCTAGTTGTCCAAACTATAACCCTAGTCGTCCTAACGCTAACCCTAGTCGTCGTAGCGCTAACACTATTCGTCCTAGCGCTACCCCTAGTCATCCTAAGTCTAACTCTAGTCGCCCTAATGCTTATCCTTGTCGTCCTAGCGCAAACCTTTGTCGTCCTAGTGCTAACCTTAGTGGTCCTAACGCTCATCCTAGTTGTCCTAACTCCAATATTAATCATCCTAGCGGTAACCCTAGTCGTCCTAACTCTAACCACAGTCGTCCTAACTCTAACCCCAGTCATCCTAGCGCTAACCCCAGTCATCCTAGCGCTAACCCCAGTCATCCTAGCGCTAACCCCAGTCGTCCTAGCGCTAACCCTTTCGTCCTAACGCTAACCCTAGTCGTTCTAATGCTAACCCTACTCACCCTAACCCTAACACTAGTCATCCTAACGATAACCCTAGGCGTCCTAATGCCAACCCTAGTAGTCATAGCGCTAACCCTTGTAGTCCTAGCGCTAACCCTAGTTGTCCTAATGCTAACACTAGTCGTTCTTGCGCTATCCCTACTTTTCCTAGCGCTAACCCTAGTCATCCTAGCGGTAACCCTAGTTGTTCTAGCTCTAACTCTAGTTATCCTAACTCTAAACCTAGTCAACCTAACGTTAACCCTAGTCGTCCTAACTCTAACCCTAGTAGTCATAGCACTAACCCTTGACACTAAGCGCTAACCCTAGTCATCCTAACCCTAACCCTAGTCATCCTCATACTAACCCTTGTCGTTTTTGCGCTAATCCTAGTCGTCCTAACGCTAACCCTAGTTGTCCTAACTCTAACCCTAGTCGTCCTACCTCTAACTATAGTAGACATAGCGCCAACCCTAGTCGTCCTAACGCTAACCCCAGTCATCCTATCACTAACCCTAGTCGTCCTACCGCTAACTCTAGTCGTCATAGTGCTAACCCTAGTTGTCCTAACGCTATCCCTAGTCGTCCTAAAGCTAACACTAGTCGTCCTAGCGCTAAACCTAGTCGCCCTAACGCTAACCCTAGTCGTCCCAGCGCTAAACTTAGTCGCCCCAATGCTAATCCTAGTCATTCTAACGGTAACCCTAGTCGTCATAGCGCTAACCCTAGTTGTCTTAACGCTAACACTAGTCGTCCTAACACTAACCCTAGTCGTTCTAGCGCTATCCATAGTATTCCTAGCGTTAACCCTAGTCATCCTAGCGCTAACCCTAGTTGTTCTAGCGCTAACCCTAGTCGTCCTAATGCTAACCTTAGTAGTCATAGCGCTAACCCTTGTAGTCCTATTGCTATACCTAGTCGTCCTAACGCTAACCCTAGTCATCATTGCACTAACCCTAGTCATCCTAGCGCTAAGCCTAGTCATCCTTAGTCTAACCCTAGTCGCCCTAATGCTTACCCTAGTCATCCTAGTGCTAACCTTAGTTGTCCTAAAGCTCACCCTAGTTGTCCTAACTCCAATCCTAGTCGTCCTAGCGGTAACCCTAGTTGTCCTAGCACTAGCCCTAGTCGTCCTAACTCTAACCCTCGTCATCCCATCCTAAAGCTAACCCAGTCGTCCTAGCGCGAACCCTAGTCGTTCTAATGCTAACCCTAGTCACCCTAACGCTAAACCTAGTAGTCCTAGCGCTAAACCTAGTCATCCTAACGCTAACACTAGCCGTCTTAACGCTAACCCTAGTCATCCAAGCGCTAACCCTAGTCGTCCTAGCACTAACCCAGTCGTCCTAAGTCTAACCCTAGTCGTTCTACCGCTAGCCCTAGTCGCCATAGCGCTAACCCTAGTCGTCCTAACTCAATCCCTAGTCGTTCTAACGCTTACCCAGTCGTCCTAAATCTATCCCTAGTCGTCCTAATGCTAACCCTAGTCGTCCAAATATTATCCAAAGTCGTCTTAGCTCTAACCCTAGTCATACTAGCTCTAACCCTAGTCACCATAGAGCTAACCCTAGTCGTCCAAGCGCTAACCCTAGTCGTCCTAACTCTAACCCTAGTCGTCCTACCGCTAACCCTAGTCATCATAGCGCTAACCCTAGTTGTCCTAGCGCTAACCCTATTCGTCCTAATGCTATCCCTAGTCATCCTTGTCATCCAAGCGCTATACCTAGTCATCCTAACTCAAGCCCTAGTCGTCCTAATGCTAACCATAGTCGCCATAGCGCTAACTTTAGTTGTTCTAATGCTAACAGTAGTCGTACTAACGCCAACCCTTGTCATCCCAAAGCTAACCCTAGCTGTACTAGCGCTAACCCTAGTCATTCTAGCGCTTACCCTAGATTTCCTAGCGCTAGACCTTGTCATCATAGTGCTAACCCTAGTCGTCCTAACGCTAACCCTAGTCGTCCTAACGCTAACCCTAGTCGTCCTAACGCTAACCCTAGTAGTAATAACGCTAACCCTAGTCGTAATATTTTAACCCTAATCGTTCTAATGCTAACCCTAGTAGTCATAGCGCTAACCCTTGTAGTCATAGCACTAACCCTTGTAGTCCTAGCGCTAACCCTAGTCATCCTAGTGCTAACCCTAGTCATCCAAGAGCTAACCCTAGTCGCCCTAGTGCTAACCCTAGTCGCCCTAGCGCTAACCCCGGTCGCCCTAGCGCTAACCCTAGTCGCCCTAGCGCTAACCCTAGTCGCCCTAGCGCTAACCCTAGTCGCCCTAGCGCTAACCCTAGTCGCCCTAGCGCTAACCCTAGTCGCCCTAGCGCTAACCCTAGTCGCCCTAGCGCTAACCCTAGTCGCCCTAGCGCTAACCCTAGTCGCCCTAGCGCTAACCCTAGTCGTCCTAGCGGTAACCCTAGTCGTACTAGCGGTAACCCTAGTTGTCCTAGCACTAACGCTAGTCGTTCTAACTCTAACCCTAGTCTTCCTAACGCTAACCCCAGTCGTCCTAGCGCTAACCCTAGTCGTCCTAGTACTAACCCTCGTCATCCTAACGCTAACCCTAGTCATTTTAATGCTAACCCTAGTCACCCTAACCCTAACCCTAGTCGTCCTAACGATAACCCTAGTTATCCTAATGCTAACCCTAGTAGTCATAGCGCTAACCCTTGTAGTCCTAGCGCTATCCCTAGTCGTCCTACCGCTAACCCTAGTCGTCCTACCGCTAACCCTAGTTGTCCTAACGCTAACCCTAGTTGTCCTAACGCTAACCCTAGTCGTCCTAACTCTAACCCTAGTCGTCCTAACGCTAACCCTAGTCATCATAGCGCTAACCCTAGTTGTCCTAGCGCTAACCCTATTCGTCCTAATGCTATCCCTAGTCATCCTTGTCATCCAAGCGCTATACCTAGTCATCCTAACTCAAGCCCTAGTCGTCCTAATGCTAACCATAGTCGCCATAGCGCTAACTTTAGTTGTTCTAATGCTAACAGTAGTCGTACTAACGCCAACCCTTGTCATCCCAAAGCTAACCCTAGCTGTACTAGCGCTAACCCTAGTCATTCTAGCGCTTACCCTAGATTTCCTAGCGCTAGACCTTGTCATCATAGTGCTAACCCTAGTCGTCCTAACGCTAACCCTAGTCGTCCTAACGCTAACCCTAGTCGCCCTAGCGCTAACCCTAGTCGCCCTAGCGCTAACCCTAGTCGCCCTAGCGCTAACCCTAGTCGCCCTAGCGCTAACCCTAGTCGCCCTAGCGCTAACCCTAGTCGCCCTAGCGCTAACCCTAGTCGTCCTAGCAGTAACCCTAGTCGTCCTAGTGCTAACCATAGTTGTCCTAGCGCTAACCCTAGTTGTCCTAACTCCAATCCTAGTCGTACTAGCGGTAACCCTAGTTGTCCTAGCACTAACGCTAGTCGTTCTAACTCTAACCCTAGTCTTCCTAACGCTAACCCCAGTCGTCCTAGCGCTAACCCTAGTCGTCCTAGTACTAACCCTCGTCATCCTAACGCTAACCCTAGTCATTTTAATGCTAACCCTAGTCACCCTAACCCTAACCCTAGTCGTCCTAACGATAACCCTAGTTATCCTAATGCTAACCCTAGTAGTCATAGCGCTAACCCTTGTAGTCCTAGCGCTATCCCTAGTCGTCCTACCGCTAACCCTAGTCGTCCTACCGCTAACCCTAGTTGTCCTAACGCTAACCCTAGTTGTCCTAACGCTAACCCTAGTCGTCCTAACTCTAACCCTAGTCGTCCTAACTCTAACCCTAGTCGTCCTAACTCTAACCCTAGTCGTCCTAACGCTAACCCTAGTAGTAATAACGCTAACCCTAGTCGTAATATTTTAACCCTAATCGTCCTAATGCTAACCCTAGTAGTCATAGCGCTAACCCTTGTAGTCATAGCGCTAACCCTTGTAGTCCTAGCGCTAACCCTAGTCATCCTAGTGCTAACCCTAGTCATCCAAGAGCTAACCCTAGTCGCCCTAGCGCTAACCCTAGTCGCCCTAGCGCTAACCCTAGTCGCCCTAGCGCTAACCCTAGTCGCCCTAGCGCTAACCCTAGTCGCCCTAGCGCTAACCCTAATCGCCCTAGCGCTAACCCTAGTCGCCCTAGCGCTAACCCTAGTCGTCCTAGCAGTAACCCTAGTCGTCCTAGTGCTAACCATAGTTGTCCTAGCGCTAACCCTAGTTGTCCTAACTCCAATTCTAGTCGTACTAGCGGTAACCCTAGTTGTCCTAGCACTAACGCTAGTCGTTCTAACTCTAACCCTAGTCTTCCTAACGCTAACCCCAGTCGTCCTAGCGCTAACCCTAGTCGTCCTAGTACTAACCCTCGTCATCCTAACGCTAACCCTAGTCATTTTAATGCTAACCCTAGTCACCCTAACCCTAACCCTAGTCGTCCTAACGATAACCCTAGTTATCCTAATGCTAACCCTAGTAGTCATAGCGCTAACCCTTGTAGTCCTAGCGCTATCCCTAGTCGTCCTAACGCTAACCCTAGTCGTTCTAGCGCTATACCTAGTTTTCCTAGTGCGAACCCTAGTCATCCTAGCGCTAACCCTAGTTGTTCTAGTGGTAACCCTAGTCGTCCTAACGCTAACCCTAGTAGCCATAGCGCTAACCCTTGTAGTCCTAGCCCTAACCCTAGTCATCCTAACGATAACCCTAGTCGTCATAGCGCTTACCCTAGTCGTCCTAGCGCTAACCATAGTCATCCTAAGTCTAACCCTAGTCACCCTAATGCTTACCCTAGTCGTCCTAGCGCAAACCCTTGTCATCCCAGTGCTAACCTTAGTCGTCCGAACGCTCACCCTAGTTGTCCTAACTCCAATCCTAGTCGTCCTAGCGGTAACACTAGTTGTCCTAGCACTAACCCTAGTCGTTCTAACTCTAACCCTAGTCATCCTAACGCTAACCCCAGTCGTCCTAGCGCTAACCCTAGTCATCCTAGCACTAACCCTAGTCGTCCTAGCGCTAATCCTAGTCGTCCTAAGTCTAACCCTTGTCACCCTAGTGCTAACCCTAGTCATCCTTGTGCTAACCTTAGTCGTCCTAACTAGTTTTGAACCACCCCCATGGTGTTCGAGTTCAGTTCGTCGAACACCCGTATGTTCACCGAACTGTTCGTCGAACACCTTCGAACACCGTTAAAGCCAGTGGCAGGCAAACAAAAACACATAGAAACACATGGAAAACACATAGAAAACACTTCAAAGGTGTCCAAAAGCTGACAAACTGTTCAGAAGATACAACTAACACATGGAAAAGTGACAAGTACATATAGTCATGCGAAAAGAATAGAGGTGGAGGAGTAAAAGGAGGGGAAGACACAGATATAGGCATGTCATGCCCTTCTAAAATCAAGAAAGGCTGGATTAAAACTCTAAAATCAGCCTACCAACACCCAGATGTCGTGACAAGAAAATTAAAAAAATAAATATCTTTAGGTAGAATGGCGGTTCCATTCAGAACACTTTCCTTACAAGACGTAGTGGTATCCCCGTTGTGAGTTGTGCCAAAAACGGAACCCAATACATTCGGACTAATCCACCATTTGTCATATCCAAGGGGCAGGTCCGTAAACGACAACATCGACGCGGAACCAAGTACAGTAGTATATACTGTACATCCTTCGACAAGGCAATCAGGCAGATCAAGAAGTTGGGAAGGGTCACCCTAATGGCCAAAAACAGACATTGATGCGGCGTTCCGGTTACTTACAACCTGTGCCTCCGAATAGTGTCCACCTATTGGGCTGCTTCTGGGAAGGAACATAATATATAGATCGCTGTTTGCCCATGGAGTGCTCCAGATCCTGCTCACTATTTGAGGCGTTTAGTTGCTTCCTCGAATGGGTTGTAATGAACGTTTCTAAGGGGGCACATATTATCCATTACCTCGACAACTTCTTATGCCTGGGCCCAAAAGATTCGCCACAGTGTGAATACAAGCGGTAGTCCACCTGTGAGAAGGAGAGAGCTGGAGGGAGAGTCGACACAAGAGAGCCAAGGGGTTAGATGGAGAATGGAAGAAGGAAAGAGGGCATAAGGGAGTACAGTGGAAGGCCGACCTGAGCTCCTCCATGTTCCTGCTGGGCGGGGAACAGCCCTGGGAAGAAAAGCCACTAGTGCATCCCTTTGAGGTTACTGGCGCGAGCGGGCAGAGGGACTATGCTGGAGTGCGAAGCCGACACGGCCAGTCCGTTCCTGCCCGTGCGACCTCCGTGTCACCGGGTTTGTGCCAGAGCCGCGGTGGACCCTGACGGCCAGCCCCCTCTCCCAATACTGCTGACTGTCCGCTGGTGGGTCGAGCCCCCCCCGCGGAGGGGGGGAGTAACATCTGCAGAAGAAAGACCATCTTCCAGCCAAACTAAGATGTCTACTTCTTTTCGTGGACAGTGTGATACGATCCCTTTCTTACGGACATGCCCATCGCTACAAATTCCAGATGAGGCACAAAAACAGCAGGTGCTTCAACGGATATCAAGTGCTCCTTCAAGTGGGCTCTCCTCCACCTCAACTTCAACATCACAAATACTCCAGTCCTCAGAGGTGTCACCCCAATCGCACTTGCTTCCTCACATCTCCCAAGTCTCCAGCTGCCCATCTGAGTATGGGGTAACACAGATGGTTGAGTCTGCACAGCTGTTTACTCATACTATAGCCTGGGAAACGGAGGTCTGCTCCAGAGCTTCTGTTAATCCAGACGAGGAAATGATCTGCACTGATGCCCAGAACCTTAATGAGTCGGATCCAGGACCAGATGAAGAAGGTTCTGAGGATAATGTAGACCCTCGTTTCCAAACTGTAACTCCTGTTGGTGGAGACAATGATGAAGACAATGATGAGACTCAAATACCTGATTGGAGCGACAACTTGACTTTTTGGTCAGGGTAGGAAGAGGTTGGCTCTGAGGACGACGGGTGTGAGAACACACAGGGTGATTGTTAGAACTCTCCTGTTAGGTTTTTTCTAGTTTACTGGTCACATGACCATTTTTGCCTCTTTAATCCGGCTCCGCCCTCCTGGCCTTGCTGGACTTCATTGTATTTTCTACTCTTGAGCTAGCTTGGTACTCTGTTACCTTTCTCTGTTAGTTTTGCTAGGTCTTCTGACCTCTATGTTCTATATTGTGTGTTTGTCTTTACTGCTACAATTTCTGCTAGGAGGTGTCCAACTTTATCCCAGTCCCTAGTTCTTGTAGGGATCCCTCCCTTGCATCTATAGGTCTTTGTACAGACTAGCCTAGGACTTTAGCGGGTCTGATCGCAGGATCAGGTTCCCCGTTACATCGTAGGGATCCAGTTTACTTCTATTGTAGGGACAGATCTCCTGTCTTTCCTTAGTGCTTGTAGCAGATCATAACAGTAAGTCCAGCCCAAAAAATTTCTCTAAGGAAAGACCTCCAGTTTCCATCATGGTCTCGGTTCAAGATTTGGCTCAACGCTTGCAGGGACTCTCTCTGGAGGTGGCCGAGCTCCAACAACACGTGAGTAGCTGCCCTGGAGCACATTTTGTAGAGCCAAAGGTACGTCTGCCTGATCTATTTTTTGGTGAACAACAAGATTTTTTTTCTTTTAAAAATGCTTGTTTATTGTATTTTCGTTTAAGACCCGGATCCTCTGGTGATGAATCACAGCGCATAGGGATCATAATGTCACTTTTGCGCAAGGATCCTCAGGGATGGGCTTTTTCTCTCCAACCTAGTGATCCGTGCTTTAGATCAGTGGATAGTTTTTTTTCTGCTTTGGGTTTGTTGTACGATGATCCTGATCGTGTCTCATCTGCTGAGTCTGAATTGAGACGTTTGAGGCAGGGATCAGGTAATGTGGAAAAATATTGTTCTCACTTCCGTCGGTGGTCTGCCCAGGTGGGGTGGAACGATTCAGCTTTGAAAAGTTTGCTTCTTGCGGGGCTAGGTGAAAGGGTTAAAGATTTGCTGATTGCTTATCCCACACCTGGAAACTTGCAGGAGGCTATGCAATTAGCTATACGGGTGGACAGGAGACTGCGTGCAAGGGTTAATGAGAGTAAATCCTCTGCCATATCAGCTCAAAGTCTTGAGAGGGTCTGTGCTGACAAAGGAGAGCCGATGGAGATTGGGGCGATGACACCCCGCTCTCAGGAAAAAGACCACACGTTTTCTGAAGGTTTGTGCTTCTATTGTGGAAATTCTGGTCATTTTATTAAGAACTGTGTGCTTCGTATGAACAAAGAAAAAAAAATGGTCAGTTATGCCCGTATTGCCTGTTTAAATTTTAAGGGGGTATTCCTATCTGCTACTACCGCTGCTCAGGAAGAATTAATTGAATTTCGGGTATTTGTGGATTGTGGTTCTACTCTGAATGTGATTGATGGGGGATTCTTGGAAAAACTTACATTAAAACCTAAACCTTTGTCATCCCCTATTGCTGTGGTTTCTGTTGATGGCTCTCCCTTGAAGAGTGTTACTCTGTGAGTTTCCCCTCACTATTAATGGTGTTCATCAAGAGAATTTGGATTTGGTAGTATTGAATAATTTGCCTTCTCCAGTAATATTGTCATGATTGTGTCGCCACGAAGACCGCCACTATTGCACAGCCTGACTTCTCGCAGCTGAGTTTTTGGTGTTTTGTGCTTTTCGGCAGTGAGGGAGTTAACTCTCTCTCTCTGTGCTAGACAAGGTCCAGCCTCGCCCAGCTGCAATCAATTCTGCAGTAGTGAGATTCCTTCTTATGTCTGCTGATCTGTTAGGGAAGTTGTCGGTGAAAGCATTTCATGCAGACTAACAGAGCGGATCGTGGTATTTTGGAGTTCTAAGCTAAGTGTATTGGGAGTGGTTTTTCCCTTCCTCGCTTTATCATTTATCTCCTTTCCCGTTGGTGTTCCCTCTGTTGTTGTTGTGTAGTTTTTGTATGCAAGGTGGTTTTGGTTTTACCCTTGTACTGTCTCGTTCATCTAAGTACTGAGTGTTGGCATATTATTACCTGTCCCCTTTTGTTATGATCGGGGTCCTTCTCAGGACTAGATTACTTAGGTGCAGGGATCCTCAGGAGGTAGGGGTTACACTGGCGGCCTGGACCTCTGTACCTTTAACAGTACCTCCAGGTAGAGGGATTAGTCAGGGCCCCAGCTTAGGGTCAGCTTAGGCCCCCTACCTCCAGTACACAGAGACAGCGTGACAAATATTGGGGTTGCCCTGGTTAAAATTGCATAATCCTGTACTGGATTGGTCTACCAATGAAATTAAGTTCTGAAGCCCTAAATGTTATGACAAGTGTTGTAACGGACTTATTGCTGTGGTGGAAAAAGGGGAAGTACCTGTACTTCTTCAGGATCTTTGGAGAGTTTTTTCTGAGGAGGAGTCACAAATTTTGCCTTCCCATAGAGACTATGATTGTACCACTGAATTTGTCCCTGGAGCGACTCTTCCTAAAAGTCGTTTATTTAATCTTACTATTCCTGAGAGGCTTTGGAGGAAAACATACAGACAAGCTTGGCCGCCGGTCACATTAGGCCTTCCAAGTCTCCTGTGGCTGTTGGATTTTTTTTTGTTAAAAAAAAAGATGGCGGTTTACGTCCTTGTCTGGACTTTCGTGAGATTAATAAAATTACTGTACGCAATCCTTACCCACTGCCATTGTTTCCTGATTTGTTGAACCAGTTAGTGGGGGCCAAGTGGTTCTCTAAAATTGATCTCCGGGGGGCATACAATTTGTTGCGCATGAAGGAGGGTGATGAATGGAAGACTGCTTTTAACACTCCTGTGGGTCATTTTGATAATCTGGTTATGCCTTTTGGTCTCACCAATGCTCCAGCATTTTTTCAGAATCTTATTAATGACATCCTTAGACCTTTGATCGGCAAAAATGTGGTTGTGTATTTGGATGACATTCTGATTTATTCGCCTGATCTGGAGTCTCATTGGCGGAGCGTACGTGAGGTTTTACAGTTATTATTGGACAATTCGCTTTTTGCTAAGCTAGAGAAATGTGAGTTCGCTGTACAGAGAATTCGTTTTTTGGGTTACATTATCTCCAGTGAAGGTTTTCAGATGGACCCGGTGAAAGTTCAAGCTGTGCAGGAATGGGCTAGGCCTATTGGTTTGAAATCGATACAGAGGTTTTTGGGTTTCGCCAATTATTACAGAAAATTCATAAAAAATGTTTCTATTATTGTCAAACCACTGACCGATCTCACTAGGAAAGGTGCTAATGCGGTTCAGTGGACTTCTGAGGCCATTGAAGCTTTTGTGTTTCTAAAGGAGAGGTTCACCTCTTCTCCCATCCTTATGCAGCCTGATGTGACTAAGCCGTTTTTGGTTGAGGTTTATGCTTCTTCTGTGGGGGTTGGTGCGGTGTTGTCTCAGGAAAGCAAGGATGGAGTACATCCCTGTGCCTTTTTTTCAAAAAATTTTTCTGAGACTGAACTTAATTACGATATTGGTAATCGGGAATTGCTGGCTATTAAACTTGCATTTGAACACTGGCGTCATCTCTTGGAAGGTGCTGAATTTCCCATTCAGGTTTTCACTGATCATAAAAATCTCATCTATCTTGATGCTGCCAAGCGCTTGAATACCCGTCAGGCTAGGTGGGCACTTTTTTTCTCGCGGTTTAATTTTTCCGTTACTTACTAGAGATGAGCGTTGTTCGACTCGAACTGTTCGCCAATCTCAAATTCGAGCTGTTTTGGGCGGTGTTCGAGGCGTTCGGCGAACACGAACGATTTGAGAAAAATTTGGCTGTTTGAGGTCATGTTCGATAACTGTTCGTGCACCAAAATCATAACTGGATTTTTTCTCAGTAATGATGAAAATTAATGTTAATACGCAGTTTGAGTGTACAGCGGGGTGGGGGGAGGGGCAGGGGATGGATCTCTGCAGGAATAATAAAGATCTCCATTTTTTTTTTCTCTTTCCCGCATTTACAGTGGGGAGGTGCAATCTGTCAGCCTATCAGCAGCGCACACACGGAGCGAAGTGCTTTTTTTCACACAAGCAAGGGCATGTGTCATTGGCAGTGTATGTCACATGTCCTTGCCCTATAAGACCAAGCCATTTTCCCCGTCGCCACCATTTTCTCACTGCTGCAGCTGCGTGTTAGACGGCACCGCTGTTGCTGTGTGCGCTATACCTTGTTAATTTCAAGCCAATTTTCGCACAAATCTACAGATAGCTTGGGAGTAGGGAATAGTTGTGATTGCAGTCCTTTTAAGGACTAGGTTACAGCATTTCCTACGACTTTTATCAGGCAGGTCTGTGCTCTTAAATAGATAGATTGTGGGAGTAAAGACTAATTGTAATTGCAGTCCTTTTCAGGACTAGGTTACATCAGTTCCTATCAGTTTTTGCCAGGCAGGTCTGTGCCAGTGCTGTGCAAGTTTTTTTCACAGCATTTGGCTGAATCTAGCAAAGCTAATCCTTTTTGGCCTATTGCAGAGTGTGTTAGTCAGTGGAGTAGCCTATCTGTGTTGCAAGAGATACCACCTGTGTATAGAATACCAATTTTTTTACTGCACCTAGTGAAGTAAAATCTTTTGGGCATAGCATCGTTCTATTAGTCCATCTATACTGACCTCCATCAGGTTGCAAATTGAATATAATTTTTTTCTGCATCTAGCTCTGAAAAAATATTTGGGCTTCTAGCAGTGTGTGGGACTTGTTCTATTAGTTCATCTATACTGACCTCCATCACGCTGCAAATTCAAAATAATTTTTTGTCTGCATCTAGCTCTGAAAAAATATTTGGCCTTCTTGCAGTGTGTGGGACTTTCTCTATTAGTCCATCTATACTGACCTCCATCAGGTTGCAAACTGAATATAATTTTTTTCTGCATCTAGCTCTGAAAAAATATTTGGCCTTCTAGCAGTGTGTGGGACTTTCTCTATTAGTCCATCTATACTGACCTCCATCAGGTTGCAAATTAAAAATAATTTTTTGTCTGCATCTAGCTATGAAAAAATATTTGGTCTTCTAGCAGTGTGTGGGACTTTCTCTATTAGTCCATCTATACTGACCTCCATCAGGTTGCAAATTAAAAATAATTTTTTGTCTGCATCTAGCTCTGAAAAAATATTTGGTCTTCTAGCAGTGTGTGGGACTTTCTCTATTAGTCCATCTATACTGACCTCCATCAGGCTGCAAACTGAATATAATTTTTTGTCTGCATCTAGCTCTGAAAAAATATTTGGCCTTCTAGCAGTGTGTGGGACTTTCTCTATTAGTCCATCTATACTGACCTCCATCAGGCTGCAAACTGAATATAATTTTTTTCTGCATCTAGCTCTGAAAAAATATTTGGCCTTCTAGCAGTGTGTGGGACTTTCTCTATTAGTCCATCTATACTGACCTCCATAAGGTTGCAAATTAAAAATAATTTATATCTGCATCTAGCTCTGAAAAAATATTTGGCCTTCTAGCTGTGTGTGGGACTTGTTCTATTAGTCCATCTATACTGACCTCCATCAGGTTGCAAATTGAATATAATTTTTTTCTGCATCTAACCCAGCCAATAGTTTTGGCCTAATACCACAGTTTGGCCACTCAGCTCTGCTCGGTTCCCATCCATTGTTTTTTTGTGCAAACAACTCCAGAGTTGTGAATTAGTTAACCACCAAAATGAGTGGAAAAAGGCCTGCTACTGGTGGAAAGGGGAATAGGCGTGTTGGGAAGGGGAAAAAAGGTTGTGTCCGTGGGGTAGGTGTTAAAGCAACAGTAACATCTGCAGAAGAAAGACCATCTTCCAGCCAAACTAAAATGTCTACTTCTTTTAGCGGACAATGTGATAAGATCCCTTTCTTACAGCCACGCCAATCGCTACAAATTCCAGATGAGGCACAAAAACAGCAGGTGCTTCAACGGATATCAAGTGCTCCTTTAAGTGGGCTCTCCTCCACATCAACTTCAACATCACAAATACTCCAGTCCTCAAAGGTGTCACCCCAATCGCACTTGCTTCCTCACAGCTCCCAAATCTCCAGCTGCCCGTCTGAGTATGAGGTAGAACAGATAGTTGAGTCTGCAGAGCTGTTTACTCATACTATAGCCTTGGAATCAGAGGTCGACTCCAGCGCTTCTGTGAATCCAGACGAGGAAATGATCTGCACTGATGCCCAGAATCTTTATGAGTCGGATCCAGGACCAGACGCAGAAGGTTCTGACCATAATGTAGACCCTCATTCCCAAACTGTAACTCCTGTTGGTGGAGACAATGAGGAAGACGATGATGAGACTCAAATACCTGATTGGAGCGACAACTTTAGTTTTTTGTCAGGGCAGGAACAGGTTGGCTCTGAGGACGACGGGTGTGATAACGCACAGGGTGATGATGATGAGGTTGGAGATCCCACTTACTGTCAACCCACAGTCAGCCAAGAGATGAGGTCAACAGAGGAGGTGGAGGAAGATGCTAGTGACGACGAGGTCAGGTTGTGCCTTCCTGGACAGAGACGTAGTACTGGAAGCACGTCAACAACTGCATTCTCAAACACAACTCTGCCTCTCACCACAAGTCGTGGTGGCTCTTCAGATCGCATGGGTGCTAAGCCTTGCATAGCCTGGGCATTTTTTCAGATCGATAAAGATGACCCAACTCATGTTATCTGTAACATTTGTCAGCAAAAGCTAAGTAGAGGCCAAAAAATACATAGTTTGAGTAATTCATGCATGAACCGACACATGGACATGAAGCATAAGTTGCAGTGGGAAGCTCAGTGTGCTACAATGCGGCCTAGCCGGCCGGGCCAACCACCGTCTGCCATATCTTGTGCATCCGCGGCCTTTTCATCCTCTGTGACTGGGGGGACAGCAGTCACACCTGTTTTGGGGTGCAGACCTGCCACCTCTTTACCCGCAACAGCCAGCGTGATTGGCAGGTCATCATTTTCTTTGGAGGTGGTAACACCAGCTGGTGTTGAGCGCTGTCCTACATCGATAGCACCACTTTTGGATCAAGGCAACCTAACATGTCCGGCTGCATCTTCCTCACAGATCGGCAGTTTGCCTGGGACACCCTTATCAACCCCGTCTAAGCACAATAGCCAGCCCTCGGTCCCTCAGATGTGGACAAGTAAAAGACCATTTCCTCCTAGCCATGAGAAAGCTAAGAGGTTGAATTTCACCATCTGCAAGCTCTTGGCTACAGAAATGCTGCCTTTCCGCCTGGTGGACACAGAGGATTTTCGAGACCTTATGTCCGTCGCAGTGCCCCAGTACCAGATGCCCAGTCGGCACTACTTCTCAAAGAAAGGTGTGCCTGCGCTCCACCATCATGTCGCACACAACATCACCGCTTCTTTGAGAAACTCTGTGTGTGACAGGGTGCATTTCACCACAGACACTTGGACGAGTAGGCATGGACAGGGGCGTTACATGTCGCTGACTGGGCACTGGGTAACTATGGTGACAGCAGGACAAGGGGCTGCTGTCCAAGTCTTGCCGTCCCCACGAGTTGTGCGTCAATCCTCTTTATGTCAAAGTTCCTCCACTGCTTCTGCCTCCTCAACCTCCTCTCGGTCTTCCACCTGCACCCAAAGCCTGTCTGGTCATGCCACAAGCTTTCTAACTGCGCAGAAGGGATCCTGCACACCTCCTTACTATGCTGGCAGTAGAGCTCAACGTCATCAGGCGGTTTTTACTTTGAAATGTCTGGGAAATGTGAGTCACACAGCTGAGGAGTTGTGGTCAGCTCTGGAGAACCAATTTCATGAATGGTTGTCTCCACTGGACCTGAAACCAGGGAAGGCCGTGTGCGACAATGCTGCAAACCTGGGTGCGGCCCTTCGCCGGGGCAATGTCACACACGTGCCTTGTATGGCTCACGTGTTGAACCTGGTTGTCCAGCAATTTTTAGCCCACTATCCCAGACTAGATGGCCTTCTGCAGAGGGCACGGTCGCTGTGTGCTCACTTCCACCGTTCGCATCCCGCAGCTCAGCGACTTACATCTCTACAGAAGTCGTTGGGCCTGCCACTTCACCGGCTAAAATGCGATGTGCCTACCCGGTGGAATTCAACTCTGCACATGTTGCAGCGACTGTGGCAGCACCGACAAGCCCTGGTGCAATACGTTCTGACGTATAGCCTGGGCCAACGAGATCCAGAGGTAGGGCAAATCACGCTGGAGGAGTGGTCTCAGATCAGGGACCTATGCACCCTTCTGCACAGTTTTGAAATGGCGACGAAGATGTTTAGTGCTGAAGATGACATTATCAGCATGACTATTCTGATGATTTACATGCCGGAGCACATGTTAAACAGAATTCAGAGTCAGGTGGTGGCACAAGAGGAGGTGGAGGAAGTAGAGGAGGAGGAGTTGTATGCGGAAGGGCTAACATCTGCAAGGTCCAGACGGTCGGCAGCACCAAGGCGGCAGGCATGCGAGGGTGGGGGAGATGGTTTTACCAGGGCGCATGGTAGCAGCCAAACTAGTGAGGAAGGTGCAGGAGCCCAGGAAGAAGTGGAGGACGAACTGATGGAAGACTCATCAGATGAGGGAGACCTTGATCACATTTCTGTTGTGCGAGGTTGGGGGGAGAGGACAGAGGAAGGAAGCATGATTGTTACCTCGCCACCAACACAACAGGGACTTGGTGCTCCTGGATGCGCAACACACATGAGTGCCTTCTTGCTGCACTACCTGCAACATGACCCTCGAATTGTGAGAATTAGAAATAATCCTGACTACTGGGTTGCCACACTGTTAGATCCCCGGTACAAAAGTAAATTTGCAGAAATTATTCCTGCCATAGAAAGGGATGCACGCATGCAGGAGTATCAGCAGAGACTGTTGCAGAATCTTCCATGTGCTTTTCCACAAAACACCAGTGGTGCACGTAGTGAATCTCACAGTTCCAACTTGCCAACCGTGGGACCGTCAAGTGTTCAGCACTCAAACCGTAACAGAACCAAAGTATCTGCTGGTAACATAAATTTTGCGGAATCATTTCACCACTTTTTTAGCCCATCCTTTGCAAGGCCACAGGAGACAAGAAGTCTGACACATAGTCAACGCCTAGAGACGATGGTACAGGAGTATCTCCAAGTAAACATTGAAGCCATGACTGTGTCACTGGACCCTTGCTCTTTTTGGGTTTCCAATCTGGATAAATGGCCGGAGCTAGCCACTTACGCCTTGGAGATCTTGTCATGCCCCGCAGCCAGCGTTCTGTCTGAACGTGTGTTCAGCGCTGCTGGTGGTGTGCTGACAGATAAGCGCACGCGGCTCTCCACTGATAATGTAGACAGACTCACGTTCATAAAGATGAACAAATCATGGATCCGAAACGACTTTTCTACCCTTGTGTCATCCTGGGGAGAGTAAAAGCTTGATGATTGGTTAAAATCACCCTACCAACTGTTTTAAGCTATCAAATTACTAATCATGTTTATCTGTATCTTGGCTGGAAAATAATTTGGGCTTTGTAGCAGTGTGCAGCACTGATCCTATTAGGCCATCTATACTAAGCTCCACCAGATTTAAAATTAATAATAATTTGTAGCTGCATCTAGCCCGGAAAATAATTTTGGGGCTCCGAGATGCGCAAGACACATAAGTGCCTTCTTGCTGCACTACCTGCAACATGACCCTCATATTGTCAGAATCCGAAGTAATCATGACTACTGGGTTGCCACACTCTTAGATCCCCCAAACTTTTCGATCAACCTTTTCATTTTAATAAAGACCAAAAAAATGGTCATTTTTGAAATTATAAGCATTAGCAGGTTATTAGAAACTGAAATCAAACAGTTTTCAACTCAAAACTTTATTCTAGGTGATGTTACATTTTCACATAGGACCCCTTGTTCGAAAGGAGCTTCTGAACTCTCTCGTCCATTGAATTTGTCAGGTTTTGGATGGTTTCTGCTTCAATTGTTTTGCATGAGGACAGAATACCCTCCCAGAGCTGTTGCTTAGATGTGAACTGCCTCCCGCCATCATAGACACTCCTTTTGATGATGCTCCAGAGGTTCTGAATGGGGTAGAGGTCAGGGGAGCATGGGGGTCACACCATAAGTTTGTCCCCTTTTATGCTCATATCAGCCAGAGATGCAGATGTTTTATGTGCAGCATGAGATGGTGCATTATCATGCAAAAAAATGATCTTGCTGTGAAATACACGGTTCTTCTTCTTGAGCCATGGCAGGAAGTGCTGTTTGAGAAAATCCACATACATTATGGAGTTCATCTTTAGCGCCTTCAGGGATCCTAAAGGGGCCGACAATCTCTCTCCCCATGATTCCAGCCCAAAACATTACTCCACCTCCTCCTTGTTGGCGCTGTAGCCGTGTTTGCGTGGGGTATCCATCAACCAGCCATCCTCCACTCCATCCATCTGGACCATCGAGCGCTGCACGGCACTCATCCGTGAACAAAGCAGTTTTGAAATCAGTCTTCATGTAATGTTTGGCCCACTGGAGCCGTTTCTGCTTGTGTGAAGTGGATAGAGGAGGTCGACAGGATGGCGTATGCACAGCTGCAAACCTCTGAAGGACCCTGCATCTTGTTGTTCGGGGGACGTTGGAGGGACCAGCAGCTTCAAAAACTTGTCTGCTGCTATGACAAGGCTTTTTTGCCACTGCTCTTTTAACCTGACATAATTGCCTGTAGGAAAGAGTCCTCAATTTGCCCTTATCAGCACGCACACGTGTGTACTGTGAATCAGCTACATACTTCTTGATTGCCAAGACACTTCATCCTGATCATCGCACAATGTTGATTGTAGTCATGCCTTGACCTAAACACTCCACAATTTGTTGCTTCTCAGCAGCCGACACATCCTTTTTCTTTCCCATTTTGGCAGAAAATGTAGGCTGCTTAATAATGTGAGACAGCCTTCTTAAGTAGTCTTGCCTTTCGTTGGACACACCTGCCAAACTAATTAGCACAGGTGTCTGCAATTGCTTACAGTGATATAAAGAGCCCTGACACACATCACCATCAATGAGTTTAACTGACAAACAAACAAATTCTTCCCTTATCACTCCTGAACACTTTTTGCATAATAATTTGGAACACAGTGTACATGTGCTTTTCCACAAAACACCAGTGGTTCACGTAGTGAATCTTACAGTTCTAACTTGCCAACCGTGGTCTGTATGGAGTTGTTCAATAAAGGGCCCAAAATTAAGATAACATAGATGGGAGAGGTCTCTATGAATAGGAATTCCTAAGTATTTGATACCCTGTGAGGGCCAGGCAAAGGGAAAGTTGGACTGGATGGAATCCTATATGGATTTGGGGAGGGAGACATCGAGGGCCTCAGACTTCGCTGCATTGATTTTAAAATTTGACCATGTAACAAAGTGATCTATTTCAGCCATAACAGCATGGATGGATATATGTGATTGAGTGATATATACTAGGACATCATCAGCAAATAGAGAGCACTTGTACTCGGTGCCTCCCACCTCAATCCACCTAATATTGGGGTTATGGCGAATTGATGAGAGCAGGTGCTCCGTCACTAGGATGTATAAGAGAGGGGACAGAGGACATCTCTGCCTTGTCCCATTGGTGATTGTAAAACCTACAAAAGACAAAAATATATCTCATACCCTACCATCATTATATATAAATGTAAAGCAAAGTTGCATAATAAATATAGGGTACTTAGTGAACTATTTTTGATCAAAAAAAGTTTACAAGCCGTCCCACCAGCTTGGTTTTGCTTCTTTTTGCTAGTGTGAACGTGCTCCTATTTCTTGCATGTCTACCATCTTAGACCTCAGTTCACATTGCTTGGTTTTTTGTCTTGTTTGCATTCTGTGCAATTTAAGGGTGTGGCATCCCCTTTGTTGAGCTGATTGGTATATATGTAGCTTACCACGGGCCTAGGTGGTCTGGAGTTGGGACCCGGTCCTATTTGTCTACCCTTTTATATGCATTACTTCAACTTTGATATACAGTAAGGTTTTTAATATAGGCAGTATAGGTACCGTCCCAATTTAGGGTCACCTTGCCGCTGGTGGGACGGCTTGTATACTTTTTTTGATCAAAAATAGTTCACTAAGTACCCTATATTTATTATGCAACTTTGCTTTACATTTATATATAATGATGGTAGGGTATGAGATATATTTTTGTCTTTTGTAGGTTTTGCTTCTTTTTGCTAGTGTGAACATGCTCCTATTTCTTGCATGTCTACCATCTTAGACCTCAGTTCACATTGCTTGGTTTTTTGTCTTGTTTGCATTCTGTGCAATTTAAGGGTGTGGCATCCCCTTTGTTGAGCTGATTGGTATATATGTAGCTTACCACGGGCCTAGGTGGTCTGGAGTTGGGACCCGGTCCTATTTGTCTACCCTTTTATATGCATTACTTCAACTTTGATATACAGTAAGGTTTTTAATATAGGCAGTATAGGTACCGTCCCAATTTAGGGTCACCTTGCCGCTGGTGGGACGGCTTGTATACTTTTTTTGATCAAAAATAGTTCACTAAGTACCCTATATTTATTATGCAACTTTGCTTTACATTTATATATAATGATGGTAGGGTATGAGATATATTTTTGTCTTTTGTAGGTTTTGCTTCTTTTTGCTAGTGTGAACATGCTCCTATTTCTTGCATGTCTACCATCTTAGACCTCAGTTCACATTGCTTGGTTTTTTGTCTTGTTTGCATTCTGTGCAATTTAAGGGTGTGGCATCCCCTTTGTTGAGCTGATTGGTATATATGTAGCTTACCACGGGCCTAGGTGGTCTGGAGTTGGGACCCGGTCCTATTTGTCTACCCTTTTATATGCATTACTTCAACTTTGATATACAGTAAGGTTTTTAATATAGGCAGTATAGGTACCGTCCCAATTTAGGGTCACCTTGCCGCTGGTGGGACGGCTTGTATACTTTTTTTGATCAAAAATAGTTCACTAAGTACCCTATATTTATTATGCAACTTTGCTTTACATTTATATATAATGATGGTAGGGTATGAGATATATTTTTGTCTTTTGTAGGTTTTGCTTCTTTTTGCTAGTGTGAACATGCTCCTATTTCTTGCATGACTACCATCTTAGACCTCAGTTCACATTGCTTGGTTTTTTGTCTTGTTTGCATTCTGTGCAATTTAAGGGTGTGGCATCCCCTTTGTTGAGCTGATTGGTATATATGTAGCTTACCACGGGCCTAGGTGGTCTGGAGTTGGGACCCGGTCCTATTTGTCTACCCTTTTATATGCATTACTTCAACTTTGATATACAGTAAGGTTTTTAATATAGGCAGTATAGGTACCGTCCCAATTTAGGGTCACCTTGCCGCTGGTGGGAAGGCTTGTATACTTTTTTTGATCAAAAATAGTTCACTAAGTACCCTATATTTATTATGCAACTTTGCTTTACATTTATATATAATGATGGTAGGGTATGAGATATATTTTTGTCTTTTGTATATTTTTATATTTTTGTCTTTTGTAGGTTTTGCTTCTTTTTGCTAGTGTGAACATGCTCCTATTTCTTGCATGTCTACCATCTTAGACCTCAGTTCACATTGCTTGGTCCATTGGTGATTGTGAAAGGTGATGAAAATGTTCTGATGCACCCCCTGGGCTTTGGGACACCCGGAGCCGGACCCTTTTTGGTGGATTCTGGTGGTTGTAGTCTTCGTGGCGGCGACCCGGTTCCGTGGCTAAGGGTGGTCAAACCAGTGGCGGAACTATTTATGTGGTTTTGATGTTTAAATGTCCGACTACGCCACCCGTGGATTGCGGTCAGAGTGAACCGCCGCTGCAGGGCAGACCGCTGAGGCTGGTGTTGTGGGTGCAGCAGAGCGTAGCATAACTCCCCACGGGAGGAGTATAGCCTCAGGTCAGTGTATGCGGAGGATGGGGGTGATGGTGCAGGGCAGCAGCAGTAACGACACGGAGTCAGTGATGCAGTCCAGAGCCTTTACTCACAGTTCTTATTTTCCAGACCACGTCTGCAGGTAACGGCTGCCCACTTCGTACTGTGCTCACCAGGTGAGGGGCTCAGACAACTGACAGATAACTTTGGAGCGCTTCACAGGATCCCCTTTGTGTGTCCTTTGTTTGGCCTTTCTTACAAACCCTTCTGTCCGGCTGCCTCGGGCCTCCTCTTGGTAAACTTGGCGTCAGTTTCCCTGACCCTATGTGGTGCCTTCCTAGCGGGTGTAGCGAGGGGCTGCGCCACATAAAATGTCACAGCCTCCGGTTTCTAGCTGAGGGTCGTTTCCTGCCTCCACTAGTTTCGGGGACCGGTCTCCCCCTTTGGCCTGACCCCTCCACGCAGGTGGATTCGGGCGTGCGGTGGCGACTCGCCCGTCCGCACCCCTGGGATCCCTTCATTCCTCGTTCCTGGAGCCTTCTCTGCTCCTCTTCCTTCCTTCTCCCTCTTCCAGGCCTGGGCCTCTGTTACTAGGCCCACCTCCGGAGCAGAGCTCATGCAGAGCCCCTGCTCCCTGCCACTTCTGCTCAGACTTCTCTGCACTGAACTAAGATGGTGCCCACCTTTTATACTCCCTTCTCAATGCACCCAGGAACTGCTTCCTCCCTGCTCCTGCACTACAGGGTTCCCCTTCCTCAGTGTTCCCTCCCCCCACTCCAGCCAGGGACATGGACTGTCATGCCCATCTCAGAGGCATATTGGTCGCCCTGCCCCACGGCAATGTGGTGTAATGCATGCAGGTGTCGGGTCCTGATGCACACTCCATCCTTACCTGAGAGTGAGATATCACACCTCTGGGTGAGGTGCAATACCTCTGTAGCAACCGAGCCCTCAGGGTGCTACAGTTCCATTTATCTTCAGCCTAGGTGACGTATTGTGATACAGGGCCGTGATTTTGGCTATAAAAGGGTCCCCTAGACCCCTACCTCAAGCTTTTTAAGAGAATCATATATGGCGTGCCAGGAGACTCTATGGAATGCATTCTCAGCATCCAACGAGAGTATCTAATTACAAATTTTTAACTGCATCTAGCCCAGGAAATACTTTGTGCCTAGTAGAAGTGTCTGCTAGTCAGCGGATTATCCCGGCTGTTAAGCAAGCTACACCACCTGTAGTTTGCACACTTAATTTTTTCAAAGGAAATGCTTCGGGACCACGGGATACTCAGTGAAGAGCATCAGGAGGCACCCCAAGGCATAGGGGCTGGGACTGGCAGTAGGATGCCTTGCGGTGGACAGCCGAGCTCGATCCTTATAAAAGCTTTTGAACTGCAGCAGCTTTAGGGGACGCTACTGGAGCTGGAATTACGCGGCTGCTGGCATGAGACTTGCCCTCCAATAGATCCTTGTAAATGGATTTAAAGTGTATTCATTCAAATTAGAGAGACAATTTAAATTAAAAAGCTTACAGCTGCCTCCACCACAGGGGGGCTCGCTCGACCCACCAGCGGACAGGCACCAGTATAGGGAGAGGGGGGCTGGCCGTCAGGGTTCACCGCGGCTCTGGCACAAACCCGGCGACACGGAGGTGGCATGGGCAGGAGCGGACTGAACGTGTCGGCTTCTCACATTTTGGATTTTAGAAGGGCATGACATGCCTATATCTGTGTCTCCCCCTCCTTTTACTCCTCCACCTCTTTTCTTTTCGCATGACTATATGTACTTGTCACTTTTCCATGTGTTAGTTGTGTCTTCTGAGCAGTTTGTCAGCTTTTGGACACCTTTGAAGGTGTTTTCTATGTGTTTCTATGTGTTTTTGTTTGCCTGCCATTGGTTTTAACGGTGTTCGACGAACAGTTCGGCGAACACACGGGTGTTCGACGAACCGAACCGAACTCGAACACTACGGGGGTGGCTCAACACTATTACTTACATCCCGGGTACCAAGAATGTTAAAGCGGATGCTTTGTCTCGCAGCTTTTCTCCCATGGTCAGTGCTGCGGAGGAGGAGGAGATCATTTTACAAGAAGGTGTTGTGATTGCTGCTTTGGACTCCGTTTTGGAGGATGAGATTCTTAAAGCTTAGGAGAATGCCCCATCTAACACTCCCCATGGGAGGTTGTTTGTGCCTAGGACATTTAGGAGAGATTTGTTTGTTGAGTGTCATGAGTCTCTGTTGGCAGGTCATCCAGGAATTTCTGAGACCAAGAGACTTGTGGGTCGCAGTTTTTGGTGGTCTGGACGGCAGAAGGAAGTCATTAAGTGGGTGCATCAATGTACTGTGTGTGCTAGATCTAAGTCTTCGCATGCTCCTGCTGCGGGGTTGCTTTGCCCTCTGGAGGTTCCTAGTGCACCTTGGACACATCTGGCTATGGACTTTATTACTGACCTTCCTAACTCTGAAGGTTTCACGGTCATCTGGGTGGTCGTGGACTGTTTTAGCAAGATGTGTCACTTGGTTCCCTTCATCAAACTGCCTTGCGCTAAGACACTCGCTAAGGCCTTTGTCAAGGAAATTGTCAGACTACATGGCATTCCTACTGACATTGTTTCTGATAGGGGACCTCAGTTCGTGGCTCGTTTTTGGCGTGCCTTTTGTGACAGGTTGGGAGTTCATTTGTCGTTTTCATCCGGATATCATCCTGAGTCTAATGGCCAGACAGAAAGAAAGAACCAGGATGTTGAGCAGTTCTTGCGTTGCTTTGTGGCAGACAATCAAGTGGGGTGGTCTGAGTTTCTGCCACTTGCTGAATTTGCTCTTAACAACCATACATCCTCTTCTGCTGGGTGTTCGCCTTTTTTTTGTTGTTCTGGGAGACATCCGTCATTTGGGTCATTCTCCAAATTGGTATCGGCTGTGCCTGAGGAGGAGAGTTTTTCCGGTGATCTGGAGAGAGTTTGGACGGATGTGCGTGATAATTTTCAGGAGGCAAACAAGAAATCTAAGAGGTACTTTGATAGGAAACGGCAAGAGGTTTTGTTTGCTATTGGTGACATGGTTTGGTTGTCCTCTAAGAATCTGCGATTGAGGATTCCTTCGAAAAAATTGGGTCCCAAGTTTGTAGGGCCCTTTAAGGTGCTTCAGATAGTTAACCAGTCTGCTGTTAGGTTGGAGGTTCCTACCTCCTGGAAGATTAATCCGGTGTTTAATGTTTCTCTGTTGAAAAAAGCTGATGTGACGCCTCTGCCACTGTTCCTCCGGTGGTGGAGGACGGGGAATATGAAATTTCCCGCATCCTAAATTCTAGACGGTATAGAGGGAGTTTGCAGTATCTCGTCGCTTGGAAGGGTTTCGGACCCGAGGATAACTCATGGGTGAGAGCGGATGATGTTTCTGCTTCCAGACTTGTCAGAGCATTTCACAGGAGGTTTCCTGATAAGCCCGGTCCTAGGGGATCCGGAGGATCCTCTTAGAAGAGGGGGTACTGTTAGAACTCTCCTGTTAGGTTTTTTCTAGTTTGCTGGTCACATGACCATTTTTTGCCTATTTAATCCGGCTCCGCCCTCCTGGCCTTGCTGGACTTCATTGTATTTTCTACTCTTGAGCTAGCTTGGTACTCTGTTACCTTTCTCTGTTAGTTTTGCTAGGTCTTCTGACCTCTATGTTCTATATTGTGTGTTTGTCTTTACTGCTACAATTTCTGCTAGGAGGTGTCCAACTTTATCCCAGTCCTTGTAGGGATCCCTGCCTTGCATCTATAGGTCTTCGTACAGACTAGCCGAGGACTTTAGCGGGTCTGATCTCAGGATCAGGTTCCCCGTTACATCGTAGGGATCCAGTTTAGTTCTATTGTAGGGACAGATCTCCTGTCTTTCCTTAGTGCTTGTAGCAGATCATAACAGTAAGTCCAGCCCAAAAAATTTCTCTAAGGAAAGACCTCCAGTTTCCATCATGGTCTCGGTTCAAGATTTGGCTCAACGCTTGCAGGGACTCTCTCTGGAGGTGGCCGAGCTCCAACAACACGTGAGTAGCTGCCCTGGAGCACATTTTGTAGAGCCAAAGGTACGTCTGCCTGATCTATTTTTTGGTGAACAACAAGATTTTTTTTCTTTTAAAAATGCTTGTTTATTGTATTTTCGTTTAAGACCCGGATCCTCTGGTGATGAATCACAGCGCATAGGGATCATAATGTCACTTTTGCGCAAGGATCCTCAGGGATGGGCTTTTTCTCTCCAACCTAGTGATCCGTGCTTTAGATCAGTGGATAGTTTTTTTTCTGCTTTGGGTTTGTTGTACGATGATCCTGATCGTGTCTCATCTGCTGAGTCTGAATTGAGACGTTTGAGGCAGGGATCAGGTAATGTGGAAAAATATTGTTCTCACTTCCGTCGGTGGTCTGCCCAGGTGGGGTGGAACGATTCAGCTTTGAAAAGTTTGTTTCTTGCGGGGCTAGGTGAAAGGGTTAAAGATTTGCTGATTGCTTATCCCACACCTGGAAACTTGCAGGAGGCTATGCAATTAGCTATACGGGTGGACAGGAGACTGCGTGCAAGGGTTAATGAGAGTAAATCCTCTGCCATATCAGCTCAAAGTCTTGAGAGGGTCTGTGCTGACAAAGGAGAGCCGATGGAGATTGGGGCGATGACACCCCGCTCTCAGGAAAAAGACCACAGGTTTTCTGAAGGTTTGTGCTTCTATTGTGGAAATTCTGGTCATTTTATTAAGAACTGTGTGCTTCGTATGAACAAAGAAAAAAAAATGGTCAGTTATGCACGTATTGCCTGTTTAAATTTTAAGGGGGTATTCCTATCTGCTACTACCGCTGCTCAGGAAGAATTAATTGAATTTCGGGTATTTGTGGATTGTGGTTCTACTCTGAATGTGATTGATGGGGGATTCTTGGAAAAACTTACATTAAAACCTAAACCTTTGTCATCCCCTATTGCTGTGGTTTCTGTTGATGGCTCTCCATTGAAGAGTGTTACTCTGTGAGTTTCCCCTCACTATTAATGGTGTTCATCAAGAGAATTTGAATTTGGTAGTATTGAATAATTTGCCTTCTCCAGTAATATTGTCATGGTTGTGTCGCCACGAAGATCGTCACGATTGCACAGCCTGACTTCTCGCAGCTGAGTTTTTGGTGTTTTGTGCTTTTCGGCAGTGAGGGAGTTAACTCTCTCTCTCTGTGCTAGACAAGGTCCAGCCTCGCCCAGCTGCAATCAATTCTGCAGTAGTGAGATTCCTTCTTATGTCTACTGATCTGTTAGGGAAGTTGTCGGTGAAAGCATTTCATAACTCATGGGTGAGAGTGGATGATGTTTCTGCTTCCAGACTTGTCAGAGCATTTCACAGGAGGTTTCCTGATAAGCCCGGTCCTAGGGGATCCGGAGGATCCTCTTAGAAGAGGGGGTACTGTTAGAACTCTCCTGTTAGGTTTTTTCTAGTTTGCTGGTCACATGACCATTTTTGCCTATTTAATCCGGCTCCGCCCTCCTGGCCTTGCTGGACTTCATTGTATTTTCTACTCTTGAGCTAGCTTGGTACTCTGTTACCTTTCTCTGTTAGTTTTGCTAGGTCTTCTGACCTCTATGTTCTATATTGTGTGTTTGTCTTTACTGCTACAATTTCTGCTAGGAGGTGTGCAACTTATCCCAGTGCCTAGTTCTTGTAGGGATCCCTCCCTTGCATCTATAGGTCTTCGTACAGACTAGCCGAGGACTTTAGCGGGTCTGATCGCAGGATCAGGTTCCCCGTTACATCGTAGGGATCCAGTTTAGTTCTATTGTAGGGACAGATCTCCTGTCTTTCCTTAGTGCTTGTAGCAGATCAAAACAGTGATGATGATGAGGTTGGAGATCCCACTTACTGTCAACCCACAGTCAGCCAGTCGATGAGGTCAGCAGAGGAGGTAGAGGAGGTTGTGACTAGCCCAGGGGATGGGGATGACTCAGTACCCGTGCCTTTGCCTGGACTTTGGGATGTCGCGGTGGTCGGCTCCCGGGCCCGTACCCTGGAGTCACTCTTTAAAAGGGTGGATAATTGTTAATTTTATAAGAGTTTGTGATGCCACCTGTGGTATCTGGTGAGAAGCACCAGCGCTGCAGCAGTCCACTGAGGCCGTTGATAAGGCAGCTCGATGGTATAGTTCCCCACAGGTGCAGCTAAGCCTCATAAGCCTCAGAAAAGCGTATGCAGGGGGAATGGAGGACAGGCGAGACCCAGCTGAGTCAGAGCAAGAACGGGAATGGACTCAGTAGTCACTTCAGTACCTTTTACTGGTGGAAATTCAGGCACATCCCGGAGCACTGTAGGGTGAAGGGTGCATATCAGGATCCTCCCCAATGAGCGGGTGTAGGGCCTTCTGTTTCTTGCCTCTGCGTAGTAAGTTTCTGACCTGCCTGGAGCTAGGCATAACTTTGTCTCTGTCCTGCGCTGGCTGACCTTGTGGTAAGGCCTTCTCTTGGAGTTCACGCTCCCAGTATGCGGGGCCTAAACATCTCCTGGTCCTGTTACGTATCAGCATCTTAGCGATTCTTGGACTTGTAGTTCTCCAGGGATTCCGGTTATGCCTTACCGGGTCATAGAGATCCCGGTAAGCTCGGATCCGGTGTCCAGTAAATGCTTCGGGGTGAGCTGGTTAAGCTCCTCTGCCCCCTATGTACTAACTCTCTACTCGCCTTCTGCCTGCTCTGGCCCTCACTAGGCTTTACACACTAACGACAGCTTGCGGCGCTTCACAGATTTTATGGCGCCGGCACACCTTAAGCTCTAACTGGGCTACCTGAATCCAGCTAACAGGAGCCTCGTGCTCCACAGCTGAACTATTAACTCAGTTCTCTAGACTAGACTTAGCTCCACTGCAGACTGACCTCTCTTAGGCTTCTCTACTGCAGGAACTCTTCAGAGGAACTGAACTGCCTAGCTCCACCTTCCCCATTTATATCCCTAACGGGCTCCCTCTGTTGGTCTGAGGTGGAAGGTGGAGATGTGTGAATGTTTATGGGGGCCTCTTGTGGAGGATTCCATCAATGCACTCTTCTAGGATCTGTGATACCAAGCGCAGCTGGGCGTCACAGATGCTATTGACGACGAGGTTAGGTTGCGCCTTCCTGGACAGAGACGGAGTACTGGAAGCACGTCAACAACTGCATCCTCAACCACAACTCTGCCGCTGACCACAAGTCATAGTGGCTCTTCAGGTCGCATGGGCTCTAAGCCTTGCATAGCCTGGGCATTTTTTCTGATCGATAAGGATGACCCAACTCATGTTATCTGTAATATTTGTCACCAAAAGCTAAGTAGAGGCCAAAAAATCCATAGTTTGAGTACTTCATGCATGAACCGTCACATGGATATGAAGCATAAGTTGCAGTGGGAAGCTCAGTGTGCTACAATGCGGCCTAGCGAGCCGGGCCAACCACCGTCTGCCCCATCTTGTGCATTCGCGGCTTCTTCATTCTCTGTGACTGGGGGGACAGCAGTCACACATGTTTTTGGACGCAGACCTGCCACCTCTTTACCCGCAACAGCCAGTGTGATTGGCAGGTCATCATTTCATTTGGAAGTGGAAACACCAGCTGGTGTTGAGCGCTCTCCGACATCGAGAGCACCACCTTTGGATCAAGGCAACCTAACTTTTCCGCCTGCATCTTCCTCACAGACCGGCAAGTTTGCCGGGGACACCCTACTCAACCCCGTCTAATCACAACAGCCAGCCCTCGGTCCCTCAGATGTGGACAAGTAAAAGACCATTTCCTCCTAGCCATGACAAAGCTAAGAGGTTGAATTTCACCATCTGCAAGCTCTTGGCTACAGAAATGCTGCCTTTCCAAATGGTGGACACAGAGGATTTTCGAGACCTTAAGTCTGTCGCAGTGCCCCAGTACCAGATGCCCAGTCGGCACTACTTCTCAAAGAAAGGTGTGCCTGCGCTCCAAAAGCATGTCGCACACAACATCACCGCTTCTTTGAGAAACTCTGTGTGTGACAGGGTGCATTTCACCACAGACACTTGGGCGAGTAGGCATGGACAGGGGCATTACATGTCGCTGACTGGGCACTGGCTAACTATGGTGACAGCAGGACAAGGGGCTGCTGTCCAAGTCTTGCCGTCCCCACGAGTTGTACGTCAATCCTCTTTATCTCAAAGTTCCTCCACTGCTTCTGCCTCCTCAACCTCCTCTTGGTCCTCCACCTGCACCCAAATCCTGTCTGGTAATGCCACCTGCTTTCTATCTGTGCAGAAGGAATCCTGCACACCTCCTTACTATGCTGGCAGCAGGGCTCAGCGGCATCAGGCAGTGTTTACTTTGAAATGTCTGGGAAATGTGAGTCACACAGCTGAGAAGTTGTGGTCAGCTCTGGAGACCCAGTTTCATGAATGGTTGTCTCCACTGGACCTGAAACCAGGGAAGGCCGTGTGCGACAATGCTGCAAATCTGGGTGCGGGCTTTCGCCGGGGCAATGTCACACACGTGCCTTGTATGGCTCACGTGTTGAACCTGGTTGTCCAGCAATTTTTAGCCCACTATCCCGGACTAGATGGCCTTCTACAGAGGGCACGGTCGCTGTGTGCTCACTTCTGCCGTTCGCTTCCCGCAGCTCAACGACTTACATCTCTACAGAAGTCGTTGGGCCTGCCAGTTCACCGGCTGAAATGCGATGTGCCGACATGGTGGAATTCAACTCTGCACATGTTGCAGCGACTGTGGCAGCACTGACAAGCCCTGGTGCAATACGTTCTGATGTATAGCCTGGGCCAACGAGATCCAGAGGTGGGGCAAATCACGCTGCAGGAGTGGTCTCAGATCAGGGACCTATGAAGATGACGCGCCCCCTGGGCCGTGTGGTACCCAGAGCCGGGCCGGTAGACGCTGGAGGTTGTTGTCACTGTGGCGGCGACCCGGTCCGTGACCCAGGGCGATCAATCCAAGGGTAATTTGTATAAATGGGTTTTATAATGTCCGTCTACGCCACCTGTGGATTGCGGCCAAAGGGGCCGCCGCTGCGGAACAGTCTTCTGAAGCTGGTGGTTTTGCAGCAATGGTATTATTACTCCCCACAGGAGGAGTGTAGCTTCAGGGCAGTGTGAGTGGATGAAGGTGGTTGTAGTGCAGGGAGTCAGTAATGAACACATAGTCCGTGTGATGCAGTCCCAAGATCTTTAATCACAGTTGTTGCAGTCCAGATTACAGGTACCAGAGCAATCTCCCCCATCGTGCTGTGCATACTCAGTAAGGGGCTCAGTCCACCCCCAGATAGCTCCGGAGTGCTTAGCAGGACCCCCTTCTGTGTGTCCTTTCTCTGGCCTCCTCCCTGCACCTCACACACAGTGACACTTCTATCCGGTATCCACGAGCCTTGGCGGGCGACGTGTGTTTCGTCCCCTGGGTCCTATGTGGCTACCTTCTTAGTGAGACTGGTGTGGACTTTGCCCTGCAGTACATGAAATACTGCAGCCTCCGGTTTCTAGTTGAGCCTTGCTGTTTCTCCGCTAGCTGAGGATCCGGTTCCCCTTATGTGGCCTGACCCCTCTACCTCCTTGCAGCAGCGGGAGTACGGGTGGCCTTCTGCATGGCCTGTACCCCTAGGGTCCCTTCGGTTCCTGGTGCCTTCCTGCTCCCACTCCTCTCTTCTCTCCTTCAGTCCTGGGCCTCCCAGGCTAGGCCCACCTCCGGAGCAGAGCTCATGCTGAGCCTCTGCTACTGTCACTTCTATTCTGACTGGCATGCTCTTTCTAAGATGGCTTCCTATTTATTCTCTCCCTGTCATGTGCTCCCCTAAGCTGCTTTCTCCACCCACACCCACTACATAGGACCCTCCCACCAGCTCGGGACCTGGGACTATGCTCTCCCTTAGGAGCAATCTCGCCCTACCCCCACTGCGGGTATGTGTTGGATGCAGGTGTTAGGGTGCCGAGTCATACTCCTTCCTTACCTGAGGGTGAGATACCACTCCTCTGGGTGAGATGCAGTACCTCTGTGGCGACTGAACCCTCAGGGGCGCCACACACCCTTCTGCACAGTTTTGAAATGGCGACGAAGATGATTAGTGCTGACGACGATGCCATTATCAGCATGACTATTCTGGTGATTTACATGCTGGAGCACACGTTAAACAGAATTCATAGTCAGGTGGTGGGACAAGAGGAGGTGGAGGAAGTAGAGGAGGAGTCGTATGCGGAAGGGATAACATCTCCAAGGTCCAGACAGTCGGCAGCACCAAGGCGGCAGGCATGGGAGGGTGGGGGAGAGGGATTAACCAGGGTGCATGGCAGCAGCCAAACTGTTGAGGAAGGTGCAGGAGCCGAGGAAGAAGTGGAGGACGAACTGGCGATGGGTATGGAAGACTCATCAGATGATGGAGACCTTGATCACATTTCTGTTGTGCGAGGTTGGGGGGAGAGGGCCGAGGAAGGAAGCATGATTCTTACCTCACTACCAGCACAACAAGGACTTGGTCCTCCTGGATGCGCAAGACACATGAGTGCCTTCTTGCTGCACTACCTGCAACATGACCCTCGGATTGTCAGAATTCTAAGTAATCCCAAATACTGGGTTGCCACACTCTTAGATCCCCGGTACAAAAGTAAATTTGCCAAAATAATTCCTGTCATAGAAAGGGATTCACGCATGCAGGAGTATCAGCAGAGGCTGTTGCAGAATCTTACATGTGCTTTTCCACAAAACACCAGTGGTGCACGTAGTGAATCTCACAGTTCTAACTTGCAAACCGTGGGACTGTCGAGTCTTCATCACTCAAACCGTAACAGTAACACAGTATCTGCTGGTAACAGCAATTTTGTGGAATCGTTTCACCACATTTTTAGACCATCCTTTGTAAGGCCACAGGATACAAGAAGTCTGATACATAGTCAACGCCTAGAGAGGATGGTACAGGAGTATTTCCAAGTGAACATCGAAGCTATGACTGTGTCATTGGACCCTTGCTCATTTTGGGCTTCCAATCTGGAAAAATGGCCGGAGCTCGCCACTCACGCCTTGGAGATCTTGTCATGCCCTGCAGCCAGCATTCTCTCTGAACGTGTGTTCAGCGCTGCTGGTGGTGTGCTGACAGATAAGCGCATGCGGCTGTCCACTGAGAATGTAGACAGACTCGCGTTCATAAAGATGAAAAAATCATGGATCCGCAAGGACTTTTCTACCCCTATGTCATCCTGGGGAGACTAAAAGCTTGAGTATTTGGTAAAATCACCTCACCAACCGTTTTAAGCAACTCTGGGGCAATTGATGTCACTTAAATGTTGTCTCTGCCACAATTTTTGGTAAAAATGGAGACTCTTTTTGGAGTCCCCTTGCTGTGTTTTATGTGACATTGGCATTGTCAATTCCAGGTGGGTTGGGTCGCTCTCCCCCCCTTTTAACTGTAAGAAACTACATACACTATGGCTTGGGGTAACACAGATGGTTGAGTCTGAAGAGCTGTTTACTCAGAGGTCTGCTCCAAAGCTTCAGTGTCTGCTAGTCAGCGTAGAATTTTTAACTGCATCTAGCCTAGGCAATACTTTGGGCGTAGTAGCCCAGCTGTGAAGCAAGCTGCACCGCCTGTGTATCTAATAAGAATTTTTAAATGCATCTAGCCTAGGCAGACTGTGGGGACCCCCAACCAAACCCAGACGTTCAGCCCCCTTACCGCCCCCCTCCCCCCTTTTCTTGACAATACAATAATGTAACTCTTACAACTGGATGGGTGAGGATCGGTCACAGCTTTATTAACTCTTTATAATCATTCCATTAGAAAGGCATTTTATTTCTAAAATAATTCAGCTTGTTGCATCATGCCCTGGGTCTCCACACCGGCAAATTGGCCAACAAGTGTAACTCTCCAACATGTCCTTTCTATTTCCAGGCCACGGGGGATCCTGCGTACTCGTATGCAGGACTCTGACCCCCATCCATCACTCTTAATGCTTGCTCCACTCCATCCTGCAGTAATGACAGGAATATGTCCAGTCCAATATCCATTAAGTGAACGCCGTATGAGGCCTGCTTTATCTCCTTCCAGTTGTCAGTGTTGTATCACTACACCGCCTCTGTCTCTTCTAAATTTTGCAATCCGAATATTTATTACCCACCTTGTCCGTTCGATGGCCGTGATTTCTCGCGCACCTTGCCATACCGCTATCGGCACAATCTCTGACCATACTATAGTTAGTTTTGTGAAAAATTCTCTGAAGCGCTCAGTGTCTAGTTTCATTATTGCCATTAGTTATGCGCTCTTGTGATGACCTAGGTAATTTCCCCTGGCCTGTATAACTAAGATGACCGGACCTCTTGCCTCTCTCCCTACCGTGATTACCTCCATTAGAACCTGTGGCCATAGCAGGCCTCTAATACCTCTCCAGTTGAAATATGTGTTATGAAACTCTAATTTCCTCCCGCCTGGGCGGACTTTCGTCCCTTTTTGTGCCCAATATATATGCGAGTGGCCTATCACCCACACTGTTGGCTTAGCGTCACCTGTAAAAGAAACAAACCACGTTAGGATAATAAGTCCCGTAATTTTTGGGGTGGTTCCCTGCCGATGTTATGCATTTATTAAATATAGCTTGGAACTGGTATCTTGATAATGGCGTTCCATCAATGTGTGATAGGAAGAAATTACTTTGTGATCTGATGGTTATTTATGTTTTTACTATTGTTACCCGACTCAGTGTACTGTTTGTGGGTTGTAGAAGTACCCAAGTGCCCCTGCCCGCTGGAACAGTTTTCGATTTGCGTATGCGTAGACGTATTGCATTTTGGGTATGACTACGTCCTGGTGTAATAAGCCTCCACTGGTGTTATTTTTGGATTGAGGGACTAATTCGCTTATGCATAGTGCCCCGAAGAAGGCGATCACAAATGCAGTAGACAGTAGTGTTGCTTCAAATTGTGAGTGTCATGTTAATGGTGTTAGGGATATGATGTGAGAAATCAGTTTTAGTGACACTGTACGGGACGTCTACACTCCTGACTTGGCTGACCCCTTTTCCACCCTTTTATGGATTGTCTGAAGAATCTCTTTGTCACATCTCCCCAATTCAGTAGTTGGAAGTGAAATGCTACTCTGGTCAGACACCGCTGCGCTGACGCCCCTGATATGCCCTTCATCATTAGCTGGTGGAGAAATTCTATGGTGACTTGTAATCTGGCTTGTTCACATTGGTCAACCTGTCTGCCTGCTACTAGTTGTGTCCACTCTTCCCATGCCTTACCGTATGCGACGGGGCAACTGACGCTCTGATTAATGGCATCAACTATTCGCCACTAGATCACATAGGGAGGGTGGGCAACTGTTGCCCGATGGGTTGGCATTGTGGAGGAGCTCTGTGAAAATCTGCCAATTGAATTGTGATAAAGCATTAACAGCAGCTTTAGACCCCTCAGCATCGTGGCTAGCGCGGACCCATACATTGTGTTTTAGGCACAGGAATGCTAGCCGGCGTAGACGGGAGAGACGATGATGCCATCTTATTAATGCAGTGCTCTAGGCTGGTGTTTCTTGTTATGAAGCGTATATTTTTGTTAGCCAGGAGCGCGTTCCATATTTCTATTGTACCACTATTGGTAAGAAGCAAAATTTTTAGGGCTAGATGCAGCTAAAAATTATTATTCATTTCAAAGCTGGTGGTGGAGCTTGGTATAGATGGCCTAATACAACGAGTACCACACACTGCTACTATGCCCAAAATTATTTTCCAGGCAAGATGCAGCTAAAAATTATTATTAATTTCAAAGCTGGTGGAGCTTAGTATAGATGGCCTAATAGAATGAGTACCACACACTGCTAATATGCCCAAAATTAGTTTACAGGCAAGATGCAGCTAAAAATTATTATTAATTTCAAAACTGGTGGAGCTTGGTATAGATGGCCTAATACAATGAGTACCACACACTGCTACTATGCCCAATATTATTTTCCGGGCAATATTCAGCTAAAAATTGTTATTAATTTGCAACCTGGAGGAGGTTAGTATAGATGGACTAATAGAACAAGTCCCACACACTGCTACAAGCCGAAGCCCAAATATTTGTGAAAAAATGCACTTCGCTCTGTGTGTGCGCTTGCTGATAGGCTGACATTGCACCTCCGCACTGTAAATGCGGGAAAGAGAAAAAAAGTTGGAGATCTTCATTATTTATGCAGAGATCCATCCCCTGCCCCTCCCCCCGCCCCACGGTACTCTCAAACTGCGTATTAGCATTAATTTTCAGCATTACTGAGAAAAAATCCAGTTATGATTTTGGTGCACGAACAGTTATCGAACATAACAGCCAAATTTTTTTCAAATTGTTCGTGTTCACCGAACGGCTCGAACACCGCCCAAAACAGCTCGAATTTGAGATTGGAGAACAGTTCGAGTCGAACACCGCTCATCTCTAGTCCTAACGCTAACCCTAGTTGTCCTAACTACCATCCTAGTCATCCTAGCGTTAACCCTAGTCATCCTAGCGCTAACCCTAGTCGTCCTATCTCTAACCCTAGTCGTCCTAGCTCTAACCCCAGTCGTCCTAGCTCTAACCCCAGTTGTCTTAGCGCTAACTATCTTCGTCCTAACGCTAACCCTAGTCGTACTAATGCTAACCCTAGTCACCCTAACGCTAACCCTAGTCATCCTAAAGCTAACCCTAGTCGTCCTAGTGCTAACCTTAGTCGTCCTAACGCTAACGCTAGCCGTATTAATGCTAACCCTAGTCGTATTAGCGCTAACCCTAGTCGCCCTAGCGCTAGCTCAGTCATCCTAGCGTTAACACTAGTTGTCCTACCGCTTACCCTAGTCGCCATAGCGCTAACCCTAGTTGTCCTAACGCTAACCCTAGTCGTCCTAGCCCTAACACTAGTCATCCTAACGCTAACCCTAGTCGTCCTAGCGCTAATCCTAGTCGTCCTAACGCCAACCCTAGTCATCGTAGCGCTAACCCTAGTCTTCCTACTACTAACCCTAATTGTCCTAACTTTAACCCTAGTTGTCCTAATGCTAACCATAGTCGCCCTAGCGATAACCCTAGTCGTCCTAATACTAGCCCTAGTCATCCTAGCGCTATCCCCAGTCGTCCTAATGCTAACCCTAGTCGTTCTAAAGCTAACCCTAGTCAGCTTAGCGCTAACCCTTGTCGTCCTAATGCTAACCCTAGTCGCCCTAATGCTAACCCTAGTCGCCCTAATGCTAACCCTAGTCGCCCTAATGCTAACCCTAGTCGTTCTAATGCTAACCCTAGACGTCCTAGTGCTAACCCTAGTCATCCTTACGTTAACCCTAGTCGTCCTAACGCTAACCCTAGTCGTTCTAGCGCTAAACCGAGTCATCCTACCTCTAACCCTAGTCGACCTAGCGCTAACCCTAGTCGTCCTAACTCTAGTAACATAGTAACATAGTTTTAAGGTTGAAGGAAGACTAAGTCTATCTAGTTCAACCCATAGCCTAACATGTTGATCCAGAGGAAGGCAAAAAAAAACATGTGGCAAACACTAAGCTCCACATTGGGGAAAAAAATTCCTTCCCTGCTCCATACGACAATCAGACTAGTTCCCTGGATCAACGCCCTATCAAGGAATCTAGTATTTATAACCTGTAATATTATACTTTTCAAGAAAGGCATCCATGCTCCTTCTTAAATTTTAACAGTGAATCACTCATTACAACATCATGCGGCAGAGAGTTTCATAGTCTCACTGCTCTTACAGTAAATAAGCCCGTCTGTGTTTATGATTAAACCTTCTTTCCTCCAGACGTAGAAGATGCCCCCTTGTCCCCGTCTCAGGCCTCAGAGTAAAAAGATCAGTAGAAAGGTCTTTGTACTGTCCCCTCAAATACTTGTACATAGTAATAAGATCACCCCTAAGCCTTCTTTTTTCCACAGTAAATAACCTCAAGTGTAATAACCTGTCTTGGTATTACAGACCCCCCAGTCCTCTAATAACCTTGGTCGCTCTTTTCTGCACCCTCTCTAGTTCAGCTATGTCTTTCTTATACACCGGAGACCAGAACTGTACACAGTATTCTAAGTGTGGTCGCACTAATGACTTGTATAGAGGTAAAATTATGTTCTCCTCATGAGCATCTATGCCTCTTTTAATGCATCCCATTATTTTATTTGCCTTTGCAGCAGCTGCCTGACACTGGCCACTAAACGTGAGCTTGTCGTCCACCAATACACCCAGGTCTTTTTCAGTTACAGTTTTGCCCAGTGTTTTACAATTAAGCATATAATTACACATTTTATTTCCCCTGCCCAAGTGCATTACCTTACATTTATCCCCATTAAAGCTCATTTGCCATTTATCAGCCCAAGCTTCTAGTTTACATAGATCCTCCTGTAATATAATATTGTACTCCTCTGTATTGATTACCCTGCAGAGTTTAGTGTCATTTGCAAATATTGAAATATTACACTGTATGCCCCCTATAAGGTCATTAATAAATATGTTAAAAAGAAGGGGGCCCAATACTGACCCCTGTGGTACCCCACTGTTAACGGAGACCCAGTCTGAGTGTTTTCCATTAATAATCACCCTTTGTTTCCTATCACTGAGCCAATTCTCAACCCACATACATATATTTTCCCCTATCCCCATTGTTCTCATTTTATGTATCAACCTTTTGTGTGGAACCGTATCAAAAGCTTTTGAAAAGTCCATATACACAACATCCACTGCATTTCCTTGGTCCAGTCCAGAACTTGCCTCCTCATCAAAACTGATCAGATTAGTTTGACAGGAACGATCCCTCGTAAACCCATGTTGATATTGGGTCATGAGGTTATTCTTCTTCAGATACTCTATTATAGCATCTCTTAGGAAACCCTCCAGGATTTTACCCACAGAAGAGGTTAAGCTTACTGGCCTATAATTTCCAAGTTTGGTTTTTGTCCCCTTTTTGAATATTGGCACCACATTTGCTATACGCCAGTCCTGTGGTACAGACCCTGCTATTATGGAATCTTTAAAGATTAAAAATAATGGTCTATCTATGACGTTGCTTAATTACTGCAAAACTCGCGGGTGTATCCCATCCGGGCCCGGGGGTTTGTCAACTTTAGTGATTTTTAGACACTGCCGTACTTTCTGCTGGGTTACGTAAGTGACATTTAATGGAGAATTTTTGTTATCACTTATCATGTTTTCTGTCATGCGATTTTCTTGTGTAAATACGGTTGAAAAAAAATCATTTAGCATATTGGCTTTTTCCTCATCCTCATCCACAATCCTCTAACCCTAGTCGTCCTAATGCTAACCCTAGTCGTCCTAATGCTAACCCTAGTCGTCCTAGCGCTAACCCTAGTCTTCCTAATGTTATCCCCAGTCGTCCTAATGCAAACCCTAGTCATCCTATCTCTAACCCTAGTCATTCTAACGCTAACCCTATTCGGCCTACAGCTAACGCTAGTCGTCCTAACTCTAACCCTAGTCATCCTAGCGCTAACCCTAGTCACCATAGAGCTAACCCTAGTCGTCCTAGCGCTACCTCTAGTCGTCCAAGCGCTAACCCTAGTCGTCCTAACTTTAACCCTAGTCGTCCTACCGCTAACCATAGTCATCATAGCGCTAACACTAGTTGTCATAGCACTAACCCTAGACGTCCTAGCATTAACCCTAGTCGTCCTAACTCTGACCCTAGTCATCCTAAATCTAACCCTAGTCGCCCTAGCGCTAACCCTAGTCACCCTAGCGCTAACCCTAGTCGTCCAAATGCTAACCCTAATCGTCCTAGCGCTAACCCTAGTTGCCCTAACGCTAACCCTAGTCGTCCTAGAGCTAATCCTAGTCGTCCTAATGCTAACCCTAGTCGTCATAACGTTAAACCTAGTCATCCTAGCGCTAACCCTAGTCATGCTAAGTCTAACCCTTGTCGCCCTAGTGCTAACCCTAGTCGTCCTAGCGCTAACTCTAGTCGTCCTAGTGCTAACCTTAGTCATCCTAACGCTAACCCTAGTTGTCCTAACTCCAATCCTAGTCGTCCTAGCGGTAACCCTAGTTGTCCTAGCACTAACCCTAGTCGACCTAACTCTAACCCTAGTCATCAAAACGCTAACCCCAGTCATCCTAGCGCTAACCCCAGTCATCCTAGCGCTAACCCTCGTCATCCTAACACTAACCCTAGTCGTTCTAAGTGCTAACCTTATTCTTCCTAACGCTAACACTAGCCGTCCTAGCGCTAACCCTAGTCGTCCTAGCACTAATCCATTCGTCCTAAATCTTACCCTAGTCGTCCTACCGCTTACCCTAGTCGCCGTAGCGCTAACCCTAGTCGTCCTAACGCTAGCACTAGTCATCCTAACGCTAACTCCAGTCGTCCTAGCGCTAATCGTAGTCGTCCTAACGCCAACCCTAGTCGTCGTAACGCTTACCCTAGTCTTCCTAGCACTAACCCTAGTTGTCCTAACTCTAACCCTAGTCGTCCTAATGCTAACCCAAGTCGTCCTAGCGCTAACCCCACTCATCCTAACGATTACCTTAGTCGTTCTAAAGCTAACCCTAGTCGTCTTAGCGCTAACCCTTGTCGTGCTAACGATGACCCTAGTCGTCCTAATGCTAACCCTAGTCACCATAATGCTAACCCTAGTCATTCTAATGCTAACACTCTCCGTATTAACGCTAACCCTAGTCGTCCTAGCGCTAACCCAGTCGTCCTAACTCTAACCCTAGATGTCCTTCCGCTTACCCTAGTCACCATAGCGCTACCCCTATTCGCCCTAACGCTAACTCTAGTCATCCTAGTGGTAACACTAGTTGTCCTAACTCTAACCCTAGTCGTCCTAACTCTAACCCTAGTCGTCCTAACTCTAACCCTAGTCGTCCTAACTCTAACCCTAGTCGTCCTAACTCTAACCCCTGTCGTCCTAGCGCTAACCCCTGTCGTCCTAGCGCTAACCCTCGTCGTCCTAACGCGAACCCTCATCGTCCTAGCGCGAACCCTCATCGTCCTAACGCGAACCCTCGTCGTCCTAACGCGAACCCTCGTCGTCCTAACGCGAACCCTAGTCGTCCTAACGCGAACCCTAGTCGTCCTAACGCGAACCCTAGTCGTCCTAACGCGAACCCTAGTCGTCCTAACGCGAACCCTAGTCGTCCTAACGCGAACCCTAGTCGTCCTAACGCGAACCCTAGTCGTCCTAACGCGAACCCTAGTCGTCCTAACGCGAACCCTAGTCGTCCTAACGCGAACCCTAGTCGTCCTAACGCTAACCCTAGTCGTCCTAACGCTAACCCTAGTCGTCCTAACGCTAACCCTAGTCGTCCTAACGCTAACCCTAGTCGTCCTAACGCTAACCCTAGTCGTCCTAGCGCTAACCCCTGTCGTCCTAGCGCTAACCTTAGTCGTCCTTACGTTAACCCTAGTCGTCCTAGCGCTAACCCCTGTCGTCCTAGCGCTAACCCCTGTCGTCCTAGCGCTAACCCTAATCATCCTAGCGATAACCCTAATTGTCCTAGTGCTAACCCCTGTCGTCCTAGCGCTAACCCTAATCATCCTAGCGATAACCCTAATTGTCCTAGTGCTAACACTAGTCGTCCCAACGCGAATCCTATTCATCCTAACGTCAACCCTACTCGTCGTAGCGCTAACCCTAGTCTTCCTAGAACTAACCCTAGTGGTTATAACTCTGACCATAGTCATCCTAATGCTAACCCTAGTCATCCTAGCTCTATCCCCAGTCATCCTAACACTAACCCTAGTCGTCTTAGCGCTAACCCTAGTCATCCTAATGCTAACCCTAGTCGTCCTAATGCTAACCCTAGTCGTCCTAATGCTAACCCTAGTCGTCCTAGTTCTAACCCCTGTCGTCCTAGCGCTAACCCTAGTCATCCTAGCTCTATCCCCAGTCATCCTAACACTAACCTAAGTCATTCTAATGCTAACCCTAGTCGTCCTAATGCTAACCCTAGTCGTCCTAATGCTAACCCTAGTCGTCCTAATGCTAACCCTAGTCGTCCTAATGCTAACCCTAGTCGTCCTAATGCTAACCCTAGTCGTCCTAATGCTAACCCTAGTCATCCTAATGCTAACCCTAGTCGTTCTAATGCTAATCCTAGTCGTTCTAATGCTAATCCTAGTCATGCTAATGCTAATCCTAGTCATATTTACCTTAACCCTAGTTGTCCTAACGCTCACGCTAGTCGTCCTAGCGCTAACCCGAGTCTTCCTAACTCTAACCCTAGTCGCCCTAGCGCTAAAGATAGTCGTCCTAACTCGAACCCTAGTTGTCCTAACGCTAACCCTAGTCAACTTAGTGCAAATCCTTGTCGTCCTAACGATAACCCTATTCGTCCTAACGATAACCCTTGTCACCCTAATGCTAACCCTAGTCGTTCTAATGCTAACCCTAGTCATCCTAGTGCTAACCTTAGTCATCCTTACGTTAACCCTAGTCGTCCTAACGCTAACCCTAGTCGTCCTAGCGCTAACCCGGGTCGTCCTAAGTCTAACCCTAGTCGCCAAAGCGCTAACCCTAGTCATCGTAGTGCTAAACCTAGTCGCCCTAATGGTAACCCTAGTCATCCTAAGACTAACCCTAGTCATCCTAGCGCTAACCCTAGTCATCTAAACGATAACCCTAGTCGTCCTAATGCTTTCCCTAGTCGTCCTAACGCTAACCCTAGTCGTCCTAGTGCTAAACCTAGTCGTCCTAACAAAACCCCTAGTTATCCTGGTGCTAACCCTAGTCGTCCTAACGCTAACCCTAGTCGTCCTAACATTAACCCTAGTCGTCCTAATGCTAACCCTAGTCATGCTAGCGCTAACCCTAGTCGTACTAACTCTAACCCTAGTCATCCTAATATTAACCCTAGCCATCCTAACGCTAACCCTAGTCGTCCAAACCATAGCCCTCTTCGTCCTAGTACTAATCCTAGTCGTCCTAATGCTAACCCTAGTTGTACCAGCGCTAATCCTAGTCATCCTAACGCTAACTATAGTCATCCTAGCGTTAACCCTAGTCGTCCTAGCACTAACCATAGTCGTGTTAACTCTAACCCTAATCTTCCTAACGCTAACCATAGTCGCCCTAGCGCTAACCCTAGTCGTCCTAACGCTAACCCTAGTCATTCTAGCGCTAACCCTAGTCGTCCTAATGCTAACCATAGTCGTCCTAGCACTAACCCTAGTCATCATAATGCTAACCCTAGTCAATCTAGCGCTAACCCTGGTGGTCCTAACGCTAACTCTAGACGTCCTAACGCTAACCCTAATCGTCCTAGTGCTAACCCTTGTCGCCATAGCGTTAACGATAGTCGTCCTAGCGCTAACCCAAGTCATCCAAGCGCTAACACTAGTCATAATAACGCTAACCCTAGTCGTCCTAGTGCTAACCTTAGTCGTCCTAACGCTAACCCTAGTTGTCCTAACTCCAATCCTAGTCATCCTAGCGCTAACCCTAGTCAACCTTCCTCTAACCCTAGTCATCCTAATGCTTACCCCAGTCGTCCTAGAGCTGACGCAAGTCGTCCTAGCGCTTACCCTAGTCATCTTAACGCTAACCCTAGTCGTACTAATGCTAACTCTAGTCACCCTATCGCTATCCCTAGTCGTCCTAATGTTAACTCCAGTCGTCCTAGTGCTAGCCCTAGTCGTCCTAACACTAACACGAGCCATATTAATGCTAACCTTAGTCGTCCTAGCGCTAACCCTAGTCGTCCTAGCGCTAACCCTAGTCGTCCTAGCGCTAACCCTAGTCGTCCTAGCACTAACCCAGTAATCCTAACACTAACCCTAGTCATCCTAACACTAACCCAGTCGTCCTAACTCTAACCCTAGTTGTCCTAGCGCTAACCTAGTCTTCCTAACTATAACCCTAGTCATCCTACCTCTAACCCTAGTCGCCTTAGCGCTAAACCTTGTAGTCCTAGCGTTAACCCTAGTCGTCCTAACGCTAACCCTGTCATCCTAGCACTAACCTTAGTTATCCTAGTGCTGACCTTAGTCGTCCTAACTCTAACCCTAGTCATCCTACCTCTAACCCTAGTCACCTTAGCGCTAACCCTTGTAGTCCTAGCGCTAACCCTAGTCGTCCTAACGCTAACCCCAGTCGTCCTAGGGCTAACCCCAGTCATCCTAGCGCTAACCCTCACCGTCCTAACGCTAACCCTAGTTGTCCTAGTGCTAACCCTGGTTGTCCTAACGCTAACACTAGCCGTATTAACGCTAACCCTAGTCGTCCTAGCGCTAACCCAGTCGTGCTAACTCTCACCATAGTCGTCCTTCCCCTTACCCTGGTCGCCATAGCGCTAACCCTAGTCGTCCTAACCCTAAAATTAGTCATCCTAGCGCTAACCCTAGTCGTCCTAGCGCTAACCCAGTCGTCCTAACTCTAACATAGTCGTTCTTCCCCTTACCCTAGTCGCCATAGTGCTAACCCTAGTCGTCCTAATGCTAACCCTAGTCGTCCTAGCGCTAATCCTAGTCGTCCTAAAGCCAACCCTAGTTGTCATAGTGCTAAACCTAGTCTACCTAGCACTAACCCTAGTTGTCCTAACTCTAACCCTAGTCATCCTAATGCTAACCTTTGTCGCCCTAGCGATAACCCTAGTGGTCCAAACGCTAACCTTAGTCGTCCTAGCGCTAAACCCAGTCATCCTAATGCAAACCTTAGTCGTTCTAACGCTAATCCTAGTCATCTTAGCGCTAACCCTTGTTGTCCTAACGATAACCCTAATCGTTCTAATGCTAACCCTAGTCACCCTAACGCTAACCCTAGTCGTTCTAATGCTAACCCTAGTCGTCCTAGTGCTAACCCTAGTCATCCTTACGTTAACCCTAGTTGTCCTATCGCTAACCCTAGTTGTCCTAGCGCTAACGCTAGTCGTCCTAGTGCTAAACCTCGTCGCCCTAACGGTAACCCTAGTCATCCTAACACTAACCCTAGTCATCCAAGCGCTAACCCTAGTCGTCTAAACGATAACACTAGTCGTCCTAGCGCTAACCCTAGTCGTCCTAATGCTAACCATAGTTGAATCCGTGCTAATCCTAGTCATCCTAACGCTAACTCTAGTCATCCTGGCGTTAACCCTAGTCGTCCTAGCACTAACCATAGTCGTCCTAACTCTAACCCTAGTCATCCTATTGCTAACCCTAGTCACCCTAGCGATAACCCTAGTCGCCCTAAAGCTAGCCCTAGTCGTCCTAGCGCTAACCTCAGTCATCCTAACGCTAACCTTAGTCGTTCTAACGCTAGCTATAGTCATCCTAACGCTAACCCTAGAAGTCATAGCGCTAACCGTAGTCATCCTTGAGCTAAACCTAGTCGTCCTAATGCTAACCCTAGTTATTCTAGCGCTAACGCTAATCGTCCTAACTCTAACCCTAGTCGCCCTAGCGCAAACCCAAGTCGCCCTAGCGCAAACCCTAGTCGCCCTAGCGCAAACCCTAGTCGCCCTAGCGCAAACCCTAGTCGCCCTAGCGCAAACCCTAGTCGCCCTAGTGCAAACCCTAGTCGTCCTAGCGCAAACCCTAGTCGTCCTAGTGCTAACCCTAGTCATCCTAACGCTAACCCTAGTCATCCTAACTCCAATCCTAGTCGCCCTAGCGCTAACCCTAGTCATTCTAACTCTAACCTTAGTCGTCCTAATGCTAACCATAGTCGTCCTAGCGCTAACCCTGGTCGTCCTAACGCTAACTCTAGAAATCCTTGCGCTAACCCTAGTCGTCCTTGCGCTAATCCTAGTCGTCCTAACGCTAACCCTAATCGTCCTAGTGCTAACCCTAGTCGTCCTAAGTCTAACCCTTGTCGCCATAGCGTTAACGATAGTCGTCCTAGCGCTAACCCAAGTTATCCAAGCGCTAACACTAGTCATAACAACGCTAACCCTAGTCGTCCTAGTGCTAACCTTAGTCGTCCTAACGCTAACCCTAGTTGTCCTAACTCCAATCCTAGTCGTCCTAGCGCTAACCCTAGTCAACCTTACTCTAACCCTAGTCATCCTAATGCTTACCCCAGTCGTCCTAGAGCTAACCCTAGTCATCTTAACGCTTACCCTAGTCGTACTAATGCTAACTCTAGTCACCCTATCGCTATCCCTAGTCGTCCTAGCGCTAACCCTAGTCATCCTAGCGCTAACCCAGTCGTGCTAACTCTCACCATAGTCGTCCTTCCGCTTACCCTAGTCGCCATAGCGCTAACCCTAGTCGTCCTAACCCTAAAATTAGTCATCCTAGCGTTAACCCTAGTCGTCCTAGCGCTAACCCAGTCGTCCTAACTCTAACCTAGTCGTTCTTCCCCTTACCCTAGTCGCCATAGTACTAACCCTAGTCGTCCTAACGTTAACCCTAGTCGTCCTAACGTTAACCCTAGTCGTCCTAACGTTAACCCTAGTCGTCCTAACGCTAACCCTAGTCATCCTAGCGCTAACCGTAGATGTCCTAGCGCTAACAATAGTCGTCCTAATGCTAACCCTAGTCGCCCTAGCGCTAATCCTAGTCGTCCTAACGCCAACCCTAGTTGTCATAGTGCTAAACCTAGTCTGCCTAGCATTAACCCTAGTTGTCCTAACTCTAACCCTAGTCATCCTAATGCTAACCTTAGTCGCCCTAGCGATAACCCTAGTGGTCCTAACGCTAACCTTAGTCGTCTTAGCGCTAAACCCAGTCGTCCTAATGCAAACCTTAGTCGTTCTAACGCTAATCCTAGTCATCTTAGCGCTAACCCTTGTTGTCCTAACGATAACCCTAGTCATCCTAACTCCAATTCTATTCGCCCTAGCGCTAAACCTAGTCATTCTAACTCTAACCTTAGTCGTCCTAATGCTTACCCCAGTCGTCCTAGCGCTAACCCCAGTCATCCTAACGCTAAGCTTAGTTGTTCTAATGCTAACCCTAGTCATCTTAGCGCTAAACCTAGTCATCTTAACGCTAAACCTAGTGGTCCTAATGCTAACCCTAGTCACCCTAAGGCTGTCCCTAGACGTCCTAACGCTAACCCTAGTCGTCCTAGTGCTAACCCTAGACGTCCTAACGCTAACACGAGCCGTGTTAATGCTAACCCTAGTCGTCCTAGCGCTAACCCTAGTCGTCGTAGCGCTAACCCAGTCATCCTAACTCTAACCCAGTCATCCTAACTCTAACCCAGTCATCCTAACTCTAACCCAGTCATCCTAACGCTAACCCACTCATCCTAACTCTAACCCTAGTCGTCCTAGCGCTAACCCTAGTCATTCTAGTGCTAGCCCTAGTCATCTTAACGCTAACCCTAGTCGTCCTGGTGCTAACCCTAGTCGTCTTAACGCTAACCCTAGTCGTCTTAACGCTAACCCTAGTCGTACTAATGCTAACCCTAGTCACCCTAACACTATCGCTAGTCGTCCTAACGCTAACCCTAGTCATCCTAATGCTAACACGAGCAATATTAATACTAACCCTAGTCGTCCTAGCACTAACCCAGTCACCCTAACTCTAACCCAGTCATCTTAACGCTAACCCTAGTTATCCTAATGGTTTCCCTTGCCATACTAACGCTAACCCTAGTCGTCCTTGTGCTAACCCTAGTCGTCCTAACGCTAACCCTAGTTATTCTAGCTCTAACCCTAGTCGTCCTTGTGCTAACCATATTCGTCCTAACATTAACTCTAGTCGTCCTAGCGCTAACTCTAGTCGTCCTAGCGCTAACTCTACTCGTCCTAACGCTAACCCTAGTCGTCCTAACGCTAACCCTAGTCGTCCTAACGCTAACCCTAGTTGTCCTAACGCTAACCCTAGTCGTCCTAACGCTAACCCTAGTCGTCCTAACGCTAACCCTAGTCGTCCTGACGCTAACCCTAGTCGTCCTGACGCTAACCCTAGTTGTCCTGAGGCTAACCCTAGTTGTCCTGACGCTAACGCTAGTTGTCCTGACGCTAACCCTAGTTGTCCTGACGCTAACCCTAGTTGTCCTGACGCTAACCCTAGTTGTCCTGACGCTAACCCTAGTTGTCCTGACGCTAACCCTAGTTGTCCTGACGCTAACCCTAGTTGTCCTGACGCTAACCCTAGTTGTCCTGACGCTAGCCCTAGTTGTCCTGACGCTAGCCCTAGTTGTCCTGACGCTCGCCCTAGTTGTCCTGACGCTCGCCCTAGTTGTCCTGGCGCTCGCCCTAGTTGTCCTGGCGCTCGCCCTAGTTGTCCTGGCGCCAGCCCTAGTTGTCCTGGCGCCAGCCCTAGTTGTCCTGGCGCCAGCCCTAGTTGTCCTGGCGCCAGCCCTAGTTGTCCTGGCGCCAGCCCTAGTTGTCCTGGCGCCAGCCCTAGATGTCCTGACTAGTGTTGAGCATTCCGATACTGAAATATCGGGTATCGGCCGATATTCGCGGTATCGGAATTCCGATACTTAATTCCGATACTTTTACAATATCGAATACCGGAATCGGAAGTTCCCATAATGCCTGAGCTCTGCATTGTCTCTGAAGGATGACAAGTTGGATGGCAGCGCGATCCAGCCTGTCATCAGAATGCCATCCCAGCGGGGGAGAATTCTCCTGATTGTTTAAAAGCCGGCGCGCGGTAAAAAGCCGCCGGCTTTTAAACAATCACACAGCCCCATACTGCTTCCCCGCAGCCTCCCACCCCGATCCTCCGCTCCCCTCACCACCTCCAATCCCAATCGTAAATTAGGACCGGGCGGGGAGCGCAGCACCAAGGAGCGAAGGACCCGGGCGGGGAAGCCGGCAGTGAAAAGACTTCACCGCCGGCTTTCCCGTTCTGTGCTGCGCTTTCCCGCCGGTTATTTCAAATGAACAGCTGAGGTATCAGGTGATGCCGATCAGCTGTTCATTTGAAGTCGTCGCGGTGTCCTCAGAGGGTTCATGTGAGTTCATGCTTGACTGCATGAACTCACATGAACTTTCCCACGGCCGCACAGGTCAGCCTCACCTCCCAGACCCGTCATGATTGGTGTGTGCGGGTGTCTGTGCGTGTGTCTGCGAGTGTGTGCGGTGTCTGTGAGATGTCTGCGAGTGTGTGCGGTGTCTGCGAGTGTGTGCGGGTGTGCGCGGTGTCTGTGCGATGTGTCTGTGCGATGTCTGCGTGTGTGTGCGGGGTGTCTGTGCGATGTTTGTGCGGGTGTGCGCGGTGTCTGTGCGTGCAGGCAGACATAGGCCGATGTGACACTACTACTCCCATCGGCCTATGTCTGTCCCCTGTCCACTCGTGCCAGCAGGATCAGCTCGATGGGAGCAGTAGTTCCCATCAGCCTGATCCTGCTATATAAATTGCCCTACTGTGTCCCCAATAAATGTTAAATACATGTCATTGGTGGCCAGTGGTTACCTACAATAAATTAGTTCATACATTACCTGTCCCCGCCGATCGCCACCTAAAATAAAGTAAAAAATAAAATACTACAACTATACTCACCTAGACACCTAATTCCCCCAAGCCATCGATCTCCTGTAATAAGATATAAAATAATAAACCACAACCTTATCCTTACCCCTCCGTAGTAGTCCACGAGTGTCCCACGAAGATCTCCAGTTCAGAGCAGCCACATAGAATGTGACCGCTCTGAACCGCTGCCGCCGCTAGAATGACGGGGCCGTAAGGGTTCGCCGGAGTTCAGGCAGCGCTGCTCCGGTTAGCTCCTTTACGGCCCTGCTGTATCGTGAGAAATTCCCACGGTACAGCACTGCCGTAAAGGAGGTCTCCGGAGCTGCGCAGCCTGAATGCACTCCGGTGACCTCAGTCAGTGGCTCCCGCTGCCGGGAGCGGACGTGTTCCCGGCAGTGTGAGCTTACAGCAGCCATGCACAGCTGTCACCATCTCCAGATGTGACAGCTGTGCATGGAAGATCAGCGCAGGAACGTGGACAGGTAACTATTATTTTTAGTAAACTAAGAATTAAATAAAATTGTGTGTTTTATTTCAAATAAATTATTTTTTTCTGGGTGTAGTGTGTTTTTTCTTTTTAACACTTTGTAGGTTAGTAATGGGGGTGTCTTATAGACGCACATCATTACTAACCTGGGCTTCATGGCAGCTGGCGCTGACATGAACCCCACCACTATTACCCCCTGCCACCGCACCAGGGCAGCGTGGAAGAGCGAGGCTAAGTGCCAGAATTGGCGCATCATATGGATGCGCCATTTCTGGGGTGGCTGACGGCTGGTGTTTCTAGCCTGGGAGGGGGCCATTATTCATGGCACCCTTCCTGGGCTATTAATATCAGCCCCCAGCTGTCTGCCTAGCCTTTGCTAGCTATTAAAATAGGGGGGACCCCACGTCATTTTTTGGGGGGGGGTCCCCCATTTTAATAGCTAGTAAAGGCTAGGTATTCAGCTGGGGGCTGATATTAGTAGCCTGGGAAGCTCCGTGGGTTTTACCCCCTTCCCAGGCTTCAAACATTTGCCCCAGCCGTCTGCTTAACCTCCGCTAGAGCCTAAAATTATGGGGGATCCCACGCCATTTTTTTTTTAAATAAATCCTTTATTTTAACACTAAATGACATTTGAGAAGTTAATAAAGATGCAGTCCCTAAATTATTATTTATTTTTTAATTAATTTTTCCCAAAACTTTTGACGTGGGCTTCGCCATATTTTTGTATGCGAGCCAGGTACAGCATCCAGCTTCTATGAACGCGCCATTTTCCGGGGCGGCTGCAGACTGCAATTTTCAGCGGGGGGAGGCAGAAAGCTTGGGCCTCCCTGCGCTGCAGATTCCATCCCCCAGCTGCCTAGTTGTACCTGGCTGGACACAAAAATAGGGAGAAGCTCCACGTTTTTTTTTTTTTAATTATTTCATGAAATTCATGGAATAATTAAGAAAAAAAGGGCTTCCCTATATTGTTGTGTCCAACCAGGTACAAATATGCTGCTGGTGGTTGGGGGCAGCCCGTTCCTGCCTGCTGTACCTGGCTGGACACAAATATAGTGCAAAGCCCCACGTCAATTTTTTTTTAATTATTTCAGGAAGTTCTTGAAATAATTAAAAAAAAATTATGTGGGGCTTCGCCCTATATTTGTGTCCAGTCAGGTACAGCAGGCAGGAACGGGCTGCCCCCAACCACCAGCTGCCTATTTGTACCTGGCCGGACACAACAATAAAGGGAAGCCCTTTTTTTCTTAATTATTCCATGAATTTCATGAAATAATTTAAAAAAAAAATACGTGGGGCTTCGCCCTATTTTTGTGTCCAGCCAGGTACAACTAGGCAGCTGGGGGCTGGAATCTGCAGCGCAGGGAGGCCCAAGCTTTCTGGGCCCCACCAGCTGCAAATTGCAGTCCGCAGCTGCCCCGGAAAATGGCGCGTTCATAGAAGCGCCATCTTCTGGCGCTGTACCCAACTCATCCAGGGCCCTGGTGTGGTGGCTCACTGGGTAATAAAGGGGTTAAGGCCAGCTTGGCATTATCAGCTGGCCCTAAGCCCGAAATTCATGGGGTCACGACAATATTAGACATGACCGCCATGAATTTCTAGTAAAGTATTTAAAAAAAACACAAACACCCAGAAAAAAGTCCTTTAATTGAAATAAAGACACAATTCTTTATTGTTCTAAATTAAACCATACTTACCATCACGCCCATTCCAGCTGAAGCCAACGATCTCCTTCAATAAAAGAAAAATAATAAAGCAACATCATCCTTACCTTTCCATGGTTCCCACGACAGCTTCAGCTCTGCTACATCGAGATGACAGGCTGGACCGCAGCAGAACGCTGCCATCCAGCCTGTCATCTCGCAGACACTGAGAAGTGCAGGCATGCTTGCGCTCCTCAGTGTCAGGCTGTGACGGCATAAAGATGAGCCGAGGTCATGTCCAATGAACTCAGCTCACCTCATGCACGTCACTGACAGCGTGGGAAAATTCTCACGCTGAAGCGCTAAGTGCAGGAGAATTCTCCCACGCTGTCAGTGAAATACATGAGGTGAGGTCATGTCCAATGAACTCAGCTCACCTCATGCACGTCACTGACACCGTGGGAAAATTCTCCTGCACTCAGCGCTTCAGCGTGAGAATTTTCCCACGCTGTCAGTGACGTGCATGAGGTGAGCTGAGTTCATTGGACATGACCTCACCTCATGTATTTCACTGACAGCGTGGGAGAATTCTCCTGCACTTAGCGCTTCAGCGTGAGAATTTTCCCACGCTGTCAGTGACGTGCATGAGGTGAGCTGAGTTCATTGGACATGACCTCGGCTCATCTTTATGCCGTCACAGCCAGACACTGAGGAGCGCAAGCATGCCTGCGCTTCTCAGTGTCCGCGGGATGACAGGCTGGATGGCAGCGTTCTGCTGCGGTCCAGCCTGTCATCTCGATGTAGCAGAGCTGAAGCTGTCGTGGGAACCATGGAAAGGTAAGGATGATGTTGCTTTATTATTTTTCTTTTATTGCAGGAGATCGTTGGCTTCAGCTGGAATGGGCGTGATGGTAAGTATGGTTTAATTTAGAACAATAAAGAATTGTGTGTTTATTTCAATTAAAGGACTTTATTCTGGGTGTTTGTGTTTTTCTTTAACTTTGACTATGGGGTTAGTAATGGGGGTGTCTTATAGACTCCTCTCCATTACTAATCTGGGCTTGATGTCAGCTGGCATTATAAGCTGACATCAACCCCAGCCCTATTACCCCACTGCCACCGCTACAGGGCAGTGGGAAGAGCGAGGCTAAGTGCCAGAATTGGCGCATCCTATGGATGCGCCATTTCTGGGGCGGCTGACGGCTGGTGTTTCTAGCCTGGGAGGGGGCCATTATTCATGGCACCCTTCCTGGGCTATTAAAATCAGCCCCCAGCTGTCTGCCTAGCCTTTGCTAGCTATTAAATTAGGGGGGACCCCACGTTATTTTTTTTGGAGGGTTCCCCCATTTTAATAGCTAGTAAAGGCTAGGTATTCAGCTGGGGGCTGATATTAGTAGCCTGGGAAGCTCCGTGGGTATTACCCCCTTCCCAGGCTTCAAACATTTGCCCCAGCTGTCTGTTTAACCTCCGCTAGAGCCTAAAATTAAGGGGAACCCCACGCCAATCTTTTTTTAAATAAATCCTTTATTTTAACACTAAATGACAAGTACAGTAACCAACACTATCACTGTACTTCATATATATGTGACTGACATGTTTCTATGTATCTAATCTATGTGTGAAGCTCTATTCTGTCTGTTATAAATTGTCGGGTACCGCTGCTGAATTGCCGGCCGGCTTTCTTAAAGAGACGGTACATGAAAACACTAATATTTTTTTAAATAAATCCTTTACACTAAATGACAAGTACAGTAAGCAACACTGTCACTGTACTTCATAGATATGTGACTGACATGTTTCTATCTATCTGATCTATGTGTGAAGCTCTATTCTGTCTGTTATAAATTGTCGGGTACAGATGCTGAATTGCCGGCCGGCTTTTTTAAAGAGACGGTGCATGAAAACACTAATATTTTTTTAAATAAATCCTTTACACTAAATGACAAGTTCTGTAAGCAACACTATCACTGTACTTCATATATATGTGACTGACATGGTTCTATCTATCTAATCTATGTGTGAAGCTCTATTCTTTCTGTTGTAAATTGTCGGGTACAGGTGTATGCCGCTGCTGAATTGCCGGCTTTTCATGTCATTCTACATTATTCTTAGTTGTTTTACTTCATGTAGAATTAACCTACAAGGAAAGAAAGGGTTTATTTCCATTCCGATATTTGTGTTCCATTGACTTGCATTGGTTTCCGGTATCGGAATCGGCGATATCCGATACTTTTTGGGTATCGGCCCGATCCAATCCGATACGATATTTCCTGATATCGGAAGGTATCGCTCAACACTAGTCCTGACGCTAACCCTAGTTGTCCTGACGCTAACCCTAGTTGTCCTGATGCTAACCCTAGTTGTCCTGACGCTAACCCTAGTTGTCCTGACGCTAACCCTAGTTGTCCTGACTCTAACCCTAGTTGTCCTGACGCTAACCCTAGTTGTCCTGACGCTAACCCTAGTTGTCCTGACGCTAACCCAATTGTCCTGACGCTAACCCTAGTTGTCCTGACGCTAACCCTAGTTGTCCTGACGCTAACCCTAGTTGTCCTGACGCTGACCCTAGTTGTCCTGACGCTGACCCTAGTTGTCCTGACGCTGACCCTAGTTGTCCTGACGCTGACCCTAGTTGTCCTGACTCTGACCCTAGTTGTCCTGACGCTGACCCTAGTTGTCCTGACGCTGACCCTAGTTGTCCTGACGCTAACCCTAGTTGTCCTGACGCTAACCCTAGTTGTCCTGACGCTAACCCTAGTTGTCCTGACGCTAACCCTCGTTGTCCTGACGCTAACCCTCGTTGTCCTGACGCTAACCCTCGTTGTCCTGACGCTAACCCTAGTTGTCCTGACGCTAACCCTAGTTGTCCTGACGCTAACCCTCGTTGTCCTGACGCTAACCCTCGTTGTCCTGACGCTAACCCTAGTTGTCCTGACGCTAACCCTAGTTGTCCTGACGCTAACTCTAGTTGTCCTGACGCTAACCCTAGTTGTCCTGACGCTAACCCTAGTTGTCCTGACGCTAACCCTAGTTGTCCTGACGCTAACCCTAGTTGTCCTGACGCTAACCCAATTGTCCTGACGCTAACCCTAGTTGTCCTGACGCTAACCCTAGTTGTCCTGACGCTGACCCTAGTTGTCCTGACGCTGACCCTAGTTGTCCTGACGCTGACCCTAGTTGTCCTGACGCTGACCCTAGTTGTCCTGACGCTGACCCTAGTTGTCCTGACTCTGACCCTAGTTGTCCTGACGCTGACCCTAGTTGTCCTGACGCTGACCCTAGTTGTCCTGACGCTGACCCTAGTTGTCCTGACGCTGACCCTAGTTGTCCTGACGCTAACCCTAGTTGTCCTGACGCTAACCCTAGTTGTCCTGACGCTAACCCTAGTTGTCCTGACGCTAACCCTCGTTGTCCTGACGCTAACCCTAGTTGTCCTGACGCTAACCCTAGTTGTCCTGACGCTAACCCTAGTTGTCCTGGCGCTAACCCTAGTTGTCCTGGCGCTAACCCTAGTTGTCCTGGGGCTAACCCTAGTTGTCCTGGGGCTAACCCTAGTTGTCCTGGGGCTAACCCTAGTTGTCCTGGGGCTAACCCTAGTTGTCCTGGCGCTAACCCTAGTTGTCCTGGGGCTAAAACTAGTTGTCCTGGCGCTGACCCTAGTTGTCCTGGCGCTGACCCTAGTTGTCCTGGCGCTGACCCTAGTTGTCCTGGCGCTGACCCTAGTTGTCCTGACGCTGACCCTAGTTGTCCTGACGCTGACCCTAGTTGTCCTGACGCTGACCCTAGTTGTCCTGACGCTGACCCTAGTTGTCCTGATGCTGACCCTAGTTGTCCTGACGCTGACCCTAGTTGTCCTGACGCTAACCCTAGTTGTCCTGACGCTAACCCTAGTTGTCCTGACGCTAACCCTAGTTGTCCTGACGCTAACTCTAGTTGTCCTGACGCTAACTCTAGTTGTCCTGACGCTAACCCTAGTTGTCCTGACGCTAACCCTCGTGGTCCTGACGCTAACCCTCGTTGTCCTGACGCTAACCCTCGTTGTCCTGACGCTAACCCTCGTTGTCCTGACGCTAACCCTAGTTGTCCTGACGCTAACCCTAGCTGTCCTGACGCTAACCCTAGCTGTCCTGACGCTAACCCTAGCTGTCCTGACGCTAACTCTAGCTGTCCTGACGCTAACCCTAGCTGTCCTGACGCTAACCCTAGCTGTCCTGACGCTAACCCTAGCTGTCCTGGCGCTAACCCTAGTTGTCCTGGCGCTAACCCTAGTTGTCCTGGCGCTAACCCTAGTTGTCCTGGCGCTAACCCTAGTTGTCCTGGGGCTAACCCTAGTTGTCCTGGGGCTAACCCTAGTTGTCCTGGGGCTAACCCTAGTTGTCCTGGCGCTAACCCTAGTTGTCCTGGCGCTAACCCTAGTTGTCCTGGCGCTAACCCTAGTTGTCCTGACTAGTATTGAGCATTCCGATACTGAAATATCGGGTATCGGCCGATATTCGCGGTATCGGAATTCCGATACTTAATTCCGATACTTTTACAATATCGAATACCGGAATCGGAAGTTCCCATAATGCCTGAGCTCTGCATTGTCTCTGAAGGATGACAAGTTGGATGGCAGCGCGATCCAGCCTGTCATCAGAATGCCATCCCAGCGGGGGAGAATTCTCCTGATTGTTTAAAAGCCGGCGCGCGGTAAAAAGCCGCCGGCTTTTAAACAATCACACAGCCCCATACTGCTTCCCCGCAGCCTCCCACCCCGATCCTCCGCTCCCCTCGCCACCTCCAATCCCAATCGTAAATTATGACCGGGCGGGGAGCGCAGCACCAAGGAGCGAAGGACCCGGGCGGAGAAGCCGGCAGTGAAAAGACTTCACCGCCGGGTTTCCCGTTCTGTGCTACGCTTTCCCGCCGGTTATTTCAAATGAACAGCTGAGGTATCAGGTGATGCCGATCAGCTGTTCATTTGAAGTCGCCGCGGTGTCCTCAGAGGGTTCATGTGAGTTCATGCTTGACTGCATGAACTCACATGAACTTTCCCACGGCCGCACAGGTCAGCCTCACCTCCCAGACCCGTCATGATTGGTGTGTGCGGGTGTCTGTGCGTGTGTCTGCGAGTGTGTGCGGTGTCTGTGAGATGTCTGCGAGTGTGTGCGGTGTCTGTGAGATGTCTGCGAGTGTGTGCGGTGTCTGTGAGATGTCTGCGAGTGTGTGCGGGTGTGTGCGGTGTCTGTGCGATGTGTCTGTGCGATGTCTGCGTGTGTGTGCGGGGTGTCTGTGTGATGTTTGTGCGGGTGTGCGCGGTGTCTGTGCATGCAGGCAGACATAGGCCGATGTGACACTACTACTCCCATCGGCCTATGTCTGTCCCCTGTCCACTCGTGCCAGCAGGATCAGCTCGATGGGAGCAGTAGTTCCCATCAGCCTGATCCTGCTATATAAATTGCCCTACTGTGTCCCCAATAAATGTTAAATACATGTCATTGGTGGCCAGTGGTTACCTACAATAAATTAGTTCATACATTACCTGTCCCCGCCGATCGCCACCTAAAATAAAGTAAAAAATAAAAAACTACAACTATACTCACCTAGACACCTAATTCCCCGAAGCCATCGATCTCCTGTAATAAGATATAAAATAATAAACCACAACCTTATCCTTACCCCTCCATAGTAGTCCACGAGTGTCCCACGAAGATCTCCAGTTCAGAGCAGCCACATAGAATGTGACCGCTCTGAACCGCTGCCGCCGCTAGAATGACGGGGCCGTAAGGGTTCGCCGGAGTTCAGGCAGCGCTGCTCCGGTTAGCTCCTTTACGGCCCTGCTGTATCGTGAGAAATTCCCACGGTACAGCACTGCCGTAAAGGAGGTCTCCGGAGCTGCGCTGCCTGAATACACTCCGGTGACCTCAGTCAGTGGCTCCCGCTGCCGGGAGCGGACGTGTTCCCGGCAGTGTGAGCTTACCGCAGCCATGCACAGCTGTCACCATCTCCAGATGTGACAGCTGTGCATGGGAGATCAGCGCAGGAACGTGGACAGGTAACTATTATTTTTAGTAAACTAAGAATTAAATAAAATTGTGTGTTTTATTTCAAATAAATTATTTTTTTCTGGGTGTAGTGTGTTTTTTCTTTTTAACACTTTGTAGGTTAGTAATGGGGGTGTCTTATAGACGCACATCATTACTAACCTGGGCTTCATGCAGCTGGCGTTGACATGAACCCCACCACTATTACCCCCTGCCACCGCACCAGGGCAGCGTGGAAGAGCGAGGCTAAGTGCCAGAATTGGCGCATCATATGGATGCGCCATTTCTGGGGTGGCTGACGGCTGGTGTTTCTAGCCTGGGAGGGGGCCATTATTCATGGCACCCTTCCTGGGCTATTAATATCAGCCCCCAGCTGTCTGCCTAGCCTTTGCTAGCTATTAAAATAGGGGGGACCCCACGTCATTTTTTGGGGGGGTCCCCCATTTTAATAGCTAGTAAAGGCTAGGTATTCAGCTGGGGGCTGATATTAGTAGCCTGGGAAGCTCCGTGGGTTTTACCCCCTTCCCAGGCTTCAAACATCTGCCCCAGCCGTCTGCTTAACCTCCGCTAGAGACTAAAATTCTGGGGGATCCCACGCCAATTTTTTTTTAAATAAATCCTTTATTTTAACACTAAATGATATTTGAGGAGTTAATAAAGATGCAGTCCCTAAATTATTATTTATTTTTTAATTAATTTTTCCCAAAACTTTTGACGTGGGCTTCGCCATATTTTTGTATGCCAGCCAGGTACAGCATCCAGCTTCTATGAACGCGCCATTTTCCGGGGCGGCTGCAGACTGCAATTTTCAGCGGGGGGAGGCAGAAAGCTTGGGCCTCCCTGCGCTGCAGATTCCATCCCCCAGCTGCCTAGTTGTACCTGGCTGGACACAAAAATAGGGAGAAGCTCGACGTTTTTTTTTTTTTAATTATTTCATGAAATTCATGGAATAATTAAGAAAAAAAGGGCTTCCCTATATTGTTGTGTCCAACCAGGTACAAATAGGCTGCTGGTGGTTGGGGGCAGCCCGTTCCTGCCTGCTGTACCTGGCTGGACACAAATATAGTGCAAAGCCCCACGTCAATTTTTTTTTAATTATTTCAGGAAGTTCTTGAAATAATTAAAAAAAAATTATGTGGGGCTTCGCCCTATATTTGTGTCCAGTCAGGTACAGCAGGCAGGAACGGGCTGCCCCCAACCACCAGCTGCCTATTTGTACCTGGCCGGACACAACAATAAAGGGAAGCCCTTTTTTTCTTAATTATTCCATGAATTTCATGAAATAATTTAAAAAAAAAATACGTGGGGCTTCGCCCTATTTTTGTGTCCAGCCAGGTACAACTAGGCAGCTGGGGGCTGGAATCTGCAGCGCAGGGAGGCCCAAGCTTTCTGGGCCCCACCAGCTGCAAATTGCAGTCCGCAGCTGCCCCGGAAAATGGCGCGTTCATAGAAGCGCCATCTTCTGGCGCTGTACCCAACTCATCCAGGGCCCTGGTGTGGTGGCTCACTGGGTAATAAAGGGGTTAAGGCCAGCTTGGCATTATCAGCTGGCCCTAAGCCCGAAATTCATGGGGTCACGACAATATTAGACATGACCGCCATGAATTTCTAGTAAAGTATTTAAAAAAAACACAAACACCCAGAAAAAAGTCCTTTAATTGAAATAAAGACACAATTCTTTATTGTTCTAAATTAAACCATACTTACAGTCACGCCCATTCCAGCTGAAGCCAACGATCTCCTTCAATAAAAGAAAAATAATAAAGCAACATCATCCTTACCTTTCCATGGTTCCCACGACAGCTTCAGCTCTGCTACATCGAGATGACAGGCTGGACCGCAGCAGAACGCTGCCATCCAGCCTGTCATCTCGCAGACACTGAGAAGTGCAGGCATGCTTGCGCTCCTCAGTGTCAGGCTGTGACGGCATAAAGATGAGCCGAGGTCATGTCCAATGAACTCAGCTCACCTCATGCACGTCACTGACAGCGTGGGAAAATTCTCACGCTGAAGCGCTAAGTGCAGGAGAATTCTCCCACGCTGTCAGTGAAATACATGAGGTGAGGTCATGTCCAATGAACTCAGCTCACCTCATGCACGTCACTGACACCGTGGGAAAATTCTCCTGCACTCAGCGCTTCAGCGTGAGAATTTTCCCACGCTGTCAGTGACGTGCATGAGGTGAGCTGAGTTCATTGGACATGACCTCACCTCATGTATTTCACTGACAGCGTGGGAGAATTCTCCTGCACTTAGCGCTTCAGCGTGAGAATTTTCCCACGCTGTCAGTGACGTGCATGAGGTGAGCTGAGTTCATTGGACATGACCTCGGCTCATCTTTATGCCGTCACAGCCAGACACTGAGGAGCGCAAGCATGCCTGCGCTTCTCAGTGTCCGCGGGATGACAGGCTGGATGGCAGCGTTCTGCTGCGGTCCAGCCTGTCATCTCGATGTAGCAGAGCTGAAGCTGTCGTGGGAACCATGGAAAGGTAAGGATGATGTTGCTTTATTATTTTTCTTTTATTGCAGGAGATCGTTGGCTTCAGCTGGAATGGGCGTGATGGTAAGTATGGTTTAATTTAGAACAATAAAGAATTGTGTGTTTATTTCAATTAAAGGACTTTATTCTGGGTGTTTGTGTTTTTCTTTAACTTTGACTATGGGGTTAGTAATGGGGGTGTCTTATAGACTCCTCTCCATTACTAATCTGGGCTTGATGTCAGCTGGCATTATAAGCTGACATCAACCCCAGCCCTATTACCCCACTGCCACCGCTACAGGGCAGTGGGAAGAGCGAGGCTAAGTGCCAGAATTGGCGCATCCTATGGATGCGCCATTTCTGGGGCGGCTGACGGCTGGTGTTTCTAGCCTGGGAGGGGGCCATTATTCATGGCACCCTTCCTGGGCTATTAAAATCAGCCCCCAGCTGTCTGCCTAGCCTTTGCTAGCTATTAAATTAGGGGGGACCCCACGTTATTTTTTTTGGAGGGTTCCCCCATTTTAATAGCTAGTAAAGGCTAGGTATTCAGCTGGGGGCTGATATTAGTAGCCTGGGAAGCTCCGTGGGTATTACCCCCTTCCCAGGCTTCAAACATTTGCCCCAGCTGTCTGTTTAACCTCCGCTAGAGCCTAAAATTAAGGGGAACCCCACGCCAATCTTTTTTTAAATAAATCCTTTATTTTAACACTAAATGACAAGTACAGTAACCAACACTATCACTGTACTTCATATATATGTGACTGACATGTTTCTATGTATCTAATCTATGTGTGAAGCTCTATTCTGTCTGTTATAAATTGTCGGGTACCGCTGCTGAATTGCCGGCCGGCTTTCTTAAAGAGACGGTACATGAAAACACTAATATTTTTTTAAATAAATCCTTTACACTAAATGACAAGTACAGTAAGCAACACTGTCACTGTACTTCATAGATATGTGACTGACATGTTTCTATCTATCTGATCTATGTGTGAAGCTCTATTCTGTCTGTTATAAATTGTCGGGTACAGATGCTGAATTGCCGGCCGGCTTTTTTAAAGAGACGGTGCATGAAAACACTAATATTTTTTTAAATAAATCCTTTACACTAAATGACAAGTTCTGTAAGCAACACTATCACTGTACTTCATATATATGTGACTGACATGGTTCTATCTATCTAATCTATGTGTGAAGCTCTATTCTTTCTGTTGTAAATTGTCGGGTACAGGTGTATGCCGCTGCTGAATTGCCGGCTTTTCATGTCATTCTACATTATTCTTAGTTGTTTTACTTCATGTAGAATTAACCTACAAGGAAAGAAAGGGTTTATTTCCATTCCGATATTTGTGTTCCATTGACTTGCATTGGTTTCCGGTATCGGAATCGGCGATATCCGATACTTTTTGGGTATCGGCCCGATCCAATCCGATACGATATTTCCTGATATCGGAAGGTATCGCTCAACACTAGTCCTGACGCTAACCCTAGTTGTCCTGACGCTAACCCTAGTTGTCCTGATGCTAACCCTAGTTGTCCTGACGCTAACCCTAGTTGTCCTGACGCTAACCCTAGTTGTCCTGACTCTAACCCTAGTTGTCCTGACGCTAACCCTAGTTGTCCTGACGCTAACCCTAGTTGTCCTGACGCTAACCCAATTGTCCTGACGCTAACCCTAGTTGTCCTGACGCTAACCCTAGTTGTCCTGACGCTAACCCTAGTTGTCCTGACGCTGACCCTAGTTGTCCTGACGCTGACCCTAGTTGTCCTGACGCTGACCCTAGTTGTCCTGACGCTGACCCTAGTTGTCCTGACTCTGACCCTAGTTGTCCTGACGCTGACCCTAGTTGTCCTGACGCTGACCCTAGTTGTCCTGACGCTAACCCTAGTTGTCCTGACGCTAACCCTAGTTGTCCTGACGCTAACCCTAGTTGTCCTGACGCTAACCCTCGTTGTCCTGACGCTAACCCTCGTTGTCCTGACGCTAACCCTCGTTGTCCTGACGCTAACCCTAGTTGTCCTGACGCTAACCCTAGTTGTCCTGACGCTAACCCTCGTTGTCCTGACGCTAACCCTCGTTGTCCTGACGCTAACCCTAGTTGTCCTGACGCTAACCCTAGTTGTCCTGACGCTAACTCTAGTTGTCCTGACGCTAACCCTAGTTGTCCTGACGCTAACCCTAGTTGTCCTGACGCTAACCCTAGTTGTCCTGACGCTAACCCTAGTTGTCCTGACGCTAACCCAATTGTCCTGACGCTAACCCTAGTTGTCCTGACGCTAACCCTAGTTGTCCTGACGCTAACCCTAGTTGTCCTGACGCTGACCCTAGTTGTCCTGACGCTGACCCTAGTTGTCCTGACGCTGACCCTAGTTGTCCTGACGCTGACCCTAGTTGTCCTGACGCTGACCCTAGTTGTCCTGACTCTGACCCTAGTTGTCCTGACGCTGACCCTAGTTGTCCTGACGCTGACCCTAGTTGTCCTGACGCTGACCCTAGTTGTCCTGACGCTGACCCTAGTTGTCCTGACGCTAACCCTAGTTGTCCTGACGCTAACCCTAGTTGTCCTGACGCTAACCCTAGTTGTCCTGACGCTAACCCTCGTTGTCCTGACGCTAACCCTAGTTGTCCTGACGCTAACCCTAGTTGTCCTGACGCTAACCCTAGTTGTCCTGGCGCTAACCCTAGTTGTCCTGGCGCTAACCCTAGTTGTCCTGGGGCTAACCCTAGTTGTCCTGGGGCTAACCCTAGTTGTCCTGGGGCTAACCCTAGTTGTCCTGGGGCTAACCCTAGTTGTCCTGGCGCTAACCCTAGTTGTCCTGGGGCTAAAACTAGTTGTCCTGGCGCTGACCCTAGTTGTCCTGGCGCTGACCCTAGTTGTCCTGGCGCTGACCCTAGTTGTCCTGGCGCTGACCCTAGTTGTCCTGACGCTGACCCTAGTTGTCCTGACGCTGACCCTAGTTGTCCTGACGCTGACCCTAGTTGTCCTGACGCTGACCCTAGTTGTCCTGATGCTGACCCTAGTTGTCCTGACGCTGACCCTAGTTGTCCTGACGCTAACCCTAGTTGTCCTGACGCTAACCCTAGTTGTCCTGACGCTAACCCTAGTTGTCCTGACGCTAACTCTAGTTGTCCTGACGCTAACTCTAGTTGTCCTGACGCTAACCCTAGTTGTCCTGACGCTAACCCTCGTGGTCCTGACGCTAACCCTCGTTGTCCTGACGCTAACCCTCGTTGTCCTGACGCTAACCCTCGTTGTCCTGACGCTAACCCTAGTTGTCCTGACGCTAACCCTAGCTGTCCTGACGCTAACCCTAGCTGTCCTGACGCTAACCCTAGCTGTCCTGACGCTAACTCTAGCTGTCCTGACGCTAACCCTAGCTGTCCTGACGCTAACCCTAGCTGTCCTGACGCTAACCCTAGCTGTCCTGGCGCTAACCCTAGTTGTCCTGGCGCTAACCCTAGTTGTCCTGGCGCTAACCCTAGTTGTCCTGGCGCTAACCCTAGTTGTCCTGGGGCTAACCCTAGTTGTCCTGGGGCTAACCCTAGTTGTCCTGGGGCTAACCCTAGTTGTCCTGGCGCTAACCCTAGTTGTCCTGGCGCTAACCCTAGTTGTCCTGGCGCTAACCCTAGTTGTCCTGACTAGTATTGAGCATTCCGATACTGAAATATCGGGTATCGGCCGATATTCGCGGTATCGGAATTCCGATACTTAATTCCGATACTTTTACAATATCGAATACCGGAATCGGAAGTTCCCATAATGCCTGAGCTCTGCATTGTCTCTGAAGGATGACAAGTTGGATGGCAGCGCGATCCAGCCTGTCATCAGAATGCCATCCCAGCGGGGGAGAATTCTCCTGATTGTTTAAAAGCCGGCGCGCGGTAAAAAGCCGCCGGCTTTTAAACAATCACACAGCCCCATACTGCTTCCCCGCAGCCTCCCACCCCGATCCTCCGCTCCCCTCGCCACCTCCAATCCCAATCGTAAATTATGACCGGGCGGGGAGCGCAGCACCAAGGAGCGAAGGACCCGGGCGGAGAAGCCGGCAGTGAAAAGACTTCACCGCCGGGTTTCCCGTTCTGTGCTACGCTTTCCCGCCGGTTATTTCAAATGAACAGCTGAGGTATCAGGTGATGCCGATCAGCTGTTCATTTGAAGTCGCCGCGGTGTCCTCAGAGGGTTCATGTGAGTTCATGCTTGACTGCATGAACTCACATGAACTTTCCCACGGCCGCACAGGTCAGCCTCACCTCCCAGACCCGTCATGATTGGTGTGTGCGGGTGTCTGTGCGTGTGTCTGCGAGTGTGTGCGGTGTCTGTGAGATGTCTGCGAGTGTGTGCGGTGTCTGTGAGATGTCTGCGAGTGTGTGCGGTGTCTGTGAGATGTCTGCGAGTGTGTGCGGGTGTGTGCGGTGTCTGTGCGATGTGTCTGTGCGATGTCTGCGTGTGTGTGCGGGGTGTCTGTGTGATGTTTGTGCGGGTGTGCGCGGTGTCTGTGCATGCAGGCAGACATAGGCCGATGTGACACTACTACTCCCATCGGCCTATGTCTGTCCCCTGTCCACTCGTGCCAGCAGGATCAGCTCGATGGGAGCAGTAGTTCCCATCAGCCTGATCCTGCTATATAAATTGCCCTACTGTGTCCCCAATAAATGTTAAATACATGTCATTGGTGGCCAGTGGTTACCTACAATAAATTAGTTCATACATTACCTGTCCCCGCCGATCGCCACCTAAAATAAAGTAAAAAATAAAAAACTACAACTATACTCACCTAGACACCTAATTCCCCGAAGCCATCGATCTCCTGTAATAAGATATAAAATAATAAACCACAACCTTATCCTTACCCCTCCATAGTAGTCCACGAGTGTCCCACGAAGATCTCCAGTTCAGAGCAGCCACATAGAATGTGACCGCTCTGAACCGCTGCCGCCGCTAGAATGACGGGGCCGTAAGGGTTCGCCGGAGTTCAGGCAGCGCTGCTCCGGTTAGCTCCTTTACGGCCCTGCTGTATCGTGAGAAATTCCCACGGTACAGCACTGCCGTAAAGGAGGTCTCCGGAGCTGCGCTGCCTGAATACACTCCGGTGACCTCAGTCAGTGGCTCCCGCTGCCGGGAGCGGACGTGTTCCCGGCAGTGTGAGCTTACCGCAGCCATGCACAGCTGTCACCATCTCCAGATGTGACAGCTGTGCATGGGAGATCAGCGCAGGAACGTGGACAGGTAACTATTATTTTTAGTAAACTAAGAATTAAATAAAATTGTGTGTTTTATTTCAAATAAATTATTTTTTTCTGGGTGTAGTGTGTTTTTTCTTTTTAACACTTTGTAGGTTAGTAATGGGGGTGTCTTATAGACGCACATCATTACTAACCTGGGCTTCATGCAGCTGGCGTTGACATGAACCCCACCACTATTACCCCCTGCCACCGCACCAGGGCAGCGTGGAAGAGCGAGGCTAAGTGCCAGAATTGGCGCATCATATGGATGCGCCATTTCTGGGGTGGCTGACGGCTGGTGTTTCTAGCCTGGGAGGGGGCCATTATTCATGGCACCCTTCCTGGGCTATTAATATCAGCCCCCAGCTGTCTGCCTAGCCTTTGCTAGCTATTAAAATAGGGGGGACCCCACGTCATTTTTTGGGGGGGTCCCCCATTTTAATAGCTAGTAAAGGCTAGGTATTCAGCTGGGGGCTGATATTAGTAGCCTGGGAAGCTCCGTGGGTTTTACCCCCTTCCCAGGCTTCAAACATCTGCCCCAGCCGTCTGCTTAACCTCCGCTAGAGACTAAAATTCTGGGGGATCCCACGCCAATTTTTTTTTAAATAAATCCTTTATTTTAACACTAAATGATATTTGAGGAGTTAATAAAGATGCAGTCCCTAAATTATTATTTATTTTTTAATTAATTTTTCCCAAAACTTTTGACGTGGGCTTCGCCATATTTTTGTATGCCAGCCAGGTACAGCATCCAGCTTCTATGAACGCGCCATTTTCCGGGGCGGCTGCAGACTGCAATTTTCAGCGGGGGGAGGCAGAAAGCTTGGGCCTCCCTGCGCTGCAGATTCCATCCCCCAGCTGCCTAGTTGTACCTGGCTGGACACAAAAATAGGGAGAAGCTCGACGTTTTTTTTTTTTTAATTATTTCATGAAATTCATGGAATAATTAAGAAAAAAAGGGCTTCCCTATATTGTTGTGTCCAACCAGGTACAAATAGGCTGCTGGTGGTTGGGGGCAGCCCGTTCCTGCCTGCTGTACCTGGCTGGACACAAATATAGTGCAAAGCCCCACGTCAATTTTTTTTTAATTATTTCAGGAAGTTCATGAAATAATTAAAAAAAAATTATGTGGGGCTTCGCCCTATATTTGTGTCCAGTCAGGTACAGCAGGCAGGAACGGGCTGCCCCCAACCACCAGCTGCCTATTTGTACCTGGCCGGACACAACAATATAGGGAAGCCCTTTTTTTCTTAATTATTCCATGAATTTCATGAAATAATTTAAAAAAAAAATATGTGGGGCTTCGCCCTATTTTTGTGTCCAGCCAGGTACAACTAGGCAGCTGGGGGCAGGAGTCTGCAGCGCAGGGAGGCCCAAGCTTTCTGGGCCCCACCCGCTGCAAATTGCAGTCCGCAGCCGGCCCGGAAAATGGCGCGTTCATAGAAGCGCCATCTTCTGGCGCTGTACCCAACTCATCCAGGGCCCTGGTGCGGTGGCTCACTGGGTAATAAAGGGGTTAAGGCCAGCTTGGCATTATCAGCTGGCCCTAAGCCCGAAATTCATGGGGTCACGCCAATATTAGACATGACCGTCATGAATTTCTAGTAAAGTATTTAAAAAAAACACAAACACCCAGAAAAAAGTCCTTTAATTGAAATAAAGACACAATTCTTTATTGTTCTAAATTAAACCATACTTACAGTCACGCCCATTCCAGCTGAAGCCAACGATCTCCTTCAATAAAAGAAAAATAATAAAGCAACATCATCCTTACCTTTCCATGGTTCCCACGACAGCTTCAGCTCTGCTACATCGAGATGACAGGCTGGACCGCAGCAGAACGCTGCCATCCAGCCTGTCATCTCGCAGACACTGAGAAGTGCAGGCATGCTTGCGCTCCTCAGTGTCAGGCTGTGACGGCATAAAGATGAGCCGAGGTCATGTCCAATGAACTCAGCTCACCTCATGCACGTCACTGACACCGTGGGAAAATTCTCCTGCACTCAGCGCTTCAGCGTGAGAATTCTCCCACGCTGTCAGTAACATACATGAGGTGAGGTCATGTCCAATGAACTCAGCTCACCTCATGCACGTCACTGACAGCGTGGGAAAATTCTCCTGCACTCAGCGCTTCAGCGTGAGAATTCTCCCACGCTGTCAGTGACGTACATGAAGTGAGCTGAGTTCATTGGACATGACCTCGGCTCATCTTTATGCCGTCACAGCCAGACACTGAGGAGCGCAAGCATGCCTGCGCTTCTCAGTGTCTGCGGGATGACAGGCTGGATGGCAGCGTTCTGCTGCGGTCCAGCCTATCATCTCGATGTAGCAGAGCTGAAGCTGTCGTGGGAACCATGGAAAGGTAAGGATGATGTTGCTTTATTATTTTACTTTTATTGCAGGAGATCGTTGGCTTCAGCTGGAATGGGCGTGACTGTAAGTATGGTTTATTTTAGAACAATAAAGAATTGTGTGTTTATTTCAATTAAAGGACTTTTTTCTGGGTGTTTGTGTTTTTTTTAAATACATTACTAGAAATTCATGGTGGTCATGTCTAATATTGGCGTGACCCCATGAATTTCGGGCTTAGGGCCAGCTGATAATGCCAAGCTGGCCTTAACCCCTTTATTACCCAGTGAGCCACCGCACCAGGGCCCTGGATGAGTTGGGTACAGCGCCAGAAGATGGCGCTTCTATGAACGCGCCATTTTCCGGGGCGGCTGCGGACTGCAATTTGCAGCGGGTGGGGCCCAGAAAGCTTGGGCCTCCCTGCGCTGCAGATTCCAGCCCCCAGCTGCCTAGTGGTACCTGGCTGGACACAAAAATAGGGCGAAGCTCCACGTATTTTTTTTTTAAATTCATGAAATTCATGGAATAATTAAGAAAAAAAGGGCTTCCCTATATTGTTGTGTCCGGCTAGGTACAAATAGGCTGCTGGTGGTTGGGGACAGCCCGTTCCTGCCTGTTGTACCTGACTGGACACAAATATAGGGCGAAGCCCCACATCAATTTTTTTTAATTATTTCATGAATTTCCTGAAATAATTAAAAAAAAATTGACGTGGGGCTTCGCACTATATTTGTGTCCAGCCAGGTACAGCAGGCAGGAACACGGGCTGCCCCCAACCACCAGCTGCCTATTTGTACCTGGTTGGACACAACAATATAGGGAAGCCCTTTTTTTCTTAATTATTTCATGAATTTCGTGAAATAATTTAAAAAAAAAAATACTTGAAGCTTCTCCCTATTTTTGTGTCCAGCCAGGTACAACTAGGCAGCTGGGGGATGGAATCTGCAGCGCAGGGAGGCCCAAGCTTTCTGCCCCCCCCCGCTGAAAATTGCAGTCCGCAGCCACCCCGGAAAATGGCGCGTTCATAGAAGCTGGATGCTGTACCTGGCTCGCATACAAAAATATGGCGAAGCCCACGTCAAAAGTTTTGGGAAAAATTAATTAAAAAATAAATAATAATTTAGGGACTGCATCTTTATTAACTCCTCAAATGTCATTTAGTGTTAAAATAAAGGATTTATTTAAAAAAAAATTGATGTGGGGCTTCGCACTATATTTGTGTCCAGCCAGGTACAGCAGGCAGGAACGGGCTGCCCCCAACCACCAGCTGCCTATTTGTACCTGGTTGGACACAACAATATAGGGAAGCCCTTTTTTTCTTAATTATTCCATGAATTTCATGAAATAATTAAAAAAAAAAATGCGTGGGGCTTCGCCCTATTTTTGTGCCCAGCCAGGTACAACTAGGCAACTGGGGGCTGGAATCTGCAGCGCAGGGAGACCCAAGCTTTCTGGGCCACCCCCGCTGCAAATTGCAGTCCGCAGCCGCCCCAGAAAATGGCGCGTCCATAGAAGCGCCATCTTCTGGCGCTGTACCCAACTCATCCAGGGCCCTGGTGCGGTGGCTCACTGGGTAGTAAAGGGGTTAAGGCCAGCTTGGCATTATCAGCTGGCCCTAAGCCCGAAATTCATGGGGTCACGCCAATATTAGACATGACCACCATGAATTTCTAGTAAAGTATTTAAAAAAACACAACACCCAGAATAAAGTCCTTTAATTGAAATAAACACACAATTCTTTATTGTTCTAAATTAAACCATACTTACCATCACGCCCATTCCAGCTGAAGCCAACGATCTCCTGCAATAAAAGTAAAATAATAAAGCAACCTCATCCTTACCTTTCCATGGCTCCCACGACAGCTTCAGCTCTGCTACATCGAGATGACAGGCTGGACCGCAGCAGAACGCTGCCATCCAGCCTGTCATCCCGCAGACACTGAGAAGCGCAGGCATACTTGCACTCCTCAGTGTCTGGCTGTGACGGCATAAAGATGAGCCGAGGTCATGTCCAATGAACTCAGCCCACCTCATGCACGTCACTGACAGCGTGGGAAAATTCTCACGCTGAAGCGCTGAGTGCAGGAGAATTTTCCCACGCTGTCAGTGACGTGCATGAGGTGAGGTCATGTCCAATGAACTCAGCTCACCTCATGCACGTCACTGACAGCGTGGGAAAATTCTCCTGCACTCAGCGCTTCAGCGTGAGAATTTTCCCACGCTGTCAGTGACGTGCATGAGGTGAACTGAGTTCATTGGACATGACCTCACCTCATGTATGTCACTGACAGCGTGGGAGAATTCTCCTGCACTCAGCGCTTCAGCGTGAGAATTTTCCCACGCTGTCAGTGACGTGCATGAGGTGAGGTGAGTTCATTGGACATGACCTTGGCTCATCTTTATGCCATCACAGCCAGACACTGAGGAGCACAAGCATGCCTGCGCTTCTCAGTGTCCGCGGGATGACAGGCTGGATGGCAGCGTTCTGCTGCGGTCCAGCCTGTCATCTCGATGTAGCAGAGCTGAAGCTGTCGTGGGAACCATGGAAAGGTAAGGATGATGTTGCTTTATTATTTTTCTTTTATTGCAGGAGATCGTTGGCTTCAGCTGGAATGGGCGTGACTGTAAGTATGGTTTAATTTAGAACAATAAAGAATTGTGTGTTTATTTAAATTAAAGGACTTTATTCTGGGTGTTTGTGTTTTTCTTTAACTTTGACTATGGGGTTAGTAATGGGGGTGTCTTATAGACGCCTCTCCATTACTAATCTGGGCTTGATGTCAGCTGGCATTATAAGCTGACATCAACCCCAGCCCTATTACCCCACTGCCACCGCTACAGGGCAGTGGGAAGAGCGAGGCTAAGTGCCAGAATTGGCGCATCCTATGGATGCGCCATTTCTGGGGCGGCTGACGGCTGGTGTTTCTAGCCTGGGAGGGGGCCAATATTCATGGCACCCTTCCTGGGCTATTAAAATCAGCCCCCAGCTGTCTGCCTAGCCTTTGCTAGCTATTAAATTAGGGGGGACCCCACGTTATTTTTTTTGGGGGGTTCCCCCATTTTAATAGCTAGTAAAGGCTAGGTATTCAGCTGGGGGCTGATATTAGTAGCCTGGGAAGCTCCGTGGGTATTACCCCCTTCCCAGGCTTCAAACATTTGCCCCAGCTGTCTGCTTAACCTCCGCTAGAGCCTAAAATTAAGGGGAACCCCACGCCAATCTTTTTTTAAATAAATCCTTTATTTTAACAATAAATGACAAGTACAGTAACCAACACTATCACTGTACTTCATATATATGTGACTGACATGTTTCTATGTATCTAATCTTTGTGTGAAGCTCTATTCTGTCTGTTATAAATTGTCGGGTACCGCTGCTGAATTGCCGGCCGGCTTTCTTAAAGAGACGGTGCATGAAAACACTAATATTTTTTTAAATAAATCCTTTACACTAAATGACAAGTACAGTAAGCAACACTGTCACTGTACTTCATAGATATGTGACTGACATGTTTCTATCTATCTAATCTATGTGTGAAGCTCTATTCTGTCTGTTATAAATTGTCGGGTACAGATGCTGAATTGCCGGCCGGCTTTTTTAAAGAGACGGTGCATGAAAACACTAATATTTTTTTAAATAAATCCTTTACACTAAATGACAAGTTCTGTAAGCAACACTGTCACTGTACTTCATATATATGTGACTGACATGGTTCTATCTATCTAATCTATGTGTGAAGCTCTATTCTTTCTGTTGTAAATTGTCGGGTACCGGTGTATGCCGCTGCTGAATTGCCGGCTTTTCATGTCATTCTACATTATTCTTAGTTGTTTTACTTCATTTAGAATTAACCTACAAGGAAAGAAAGGGTTTATTTTCATTCCGATATTTGTGTCCCATTGACTTGCATTGGTTTCCGGTATCGGAATCGGCGATATCCGATACTTTTTGGGTATCGGCCCGATCCAATCCGATACGATATTTCCTGATATCGGAAGGTATCGCTCAACACTAGTCCTGACGCTAACCCTAGTTGTCCTGACGCTAACCCTAGTTGTCCTGACGCTAACCCTAGTTGTCCTGACGCTAACCCTAGTTGTCCTGACGCTAACCCTAGTTGTCCTGACGCTAACCCTAGTTGTCCTGACGCTAACCCTAGTTGTCCTGACGCTAACCCTAGTTGTCCTGACTAGTGTTGAGCCACCCCCGTAGTGTTCGAGTTCGGTTCGGTTCGTCGAACACCCGTGTGTTCGCCGAACTGTTCGTCGAACACCTTCGAACACCGTTAAAACCAATGGCAGGCAAACAAAAACACATAGAAACACATAGAAAACACCTTCAAAGGTGTCCAAAAGCTGACAAACTGCTCAGAAGACATAACTAACACATGGAAAAGTGACAAGTACATATAGTCATGCGAAAAGAAAAGAGGTGGAGGAGTAAAAGGAGGGGGAGACACAGATATAGGCTTGTCATGCCCTTCTAAAATCCAAAAAGTGAGAAGCCGACACGGCCAGTCCGCTCCTGCCCGTGCCACCTCCGTGTCGCCGGGTTTGTGCCAGAGCTGCGGTGAACCCTGATGGCCAGCCCCCCTCTCCCAATACTGGTGCCTGTCCGCTGGTGGGTCGAGCGAGCCCCTCTGTGGTGGAGGCAGCTCTAAGCTTTTTAATTTAAATTGTCTCTCTAATTTGAATGAATACACTTTAAATCCATTTACAAGGATCTATTGGAGGGCAAGTCTCATGCCAGCAGCCACGTAATTCCAGCTCCAGTAGCGTCCACTAAAGCTGCTGCAGTTAAAAAGCTTTTATAAGGATCGAGCTCGGCTGTCCACCGCAAGGCATCCTACTGCCAGTCCCAGCCCCTATGCCTTGGGGTGCCTCCTGATGCTCTTCACTAAGTATCCCATGGTCCCGAAGCATTTCCTTTGAAAAAATTAAGTGTCTAAACTACAGGTGGTGTAGCTTGCTTAACAGCCGGGATAATCCACTGACTAGCAGACACTGCTACTAGGCACAAAGTATTTCCTGGGCTTGATGCAGTTAAAAATATGTAATTAGATACTCTCGTTGGATGCTGAGAAAGCATTCCATAGAGTCTCCTGGCACGCCATATATGATTCTCTTAAAAAGCTTGGGGTAGGGGTCTAGGGGACCCTTTTATAGCCAAAATCACGGCCCTGTATCACAATACGTCACCTAGGCTGAAGATAAATGGAACTGTAGCACCCTGAGGGCTCGGTTGCTACAGAGGTATTGCACCTCACCCAGAGGTGTGATATCTCACTCTCAGGTAAGGATGGAGTGTGGATCAGGACCCAACACCTGCATGCATTACACCACATTGCCGTGGGGCAGGGCGACCAATATGCCCCTGAGATGGGCACGACAGTCCCTGTCCCTGGCTGGAGTGGGGGGAGGGAACACTGAGGAAGGGGAACCCTGTAGTGCAGGAGCAGGAAGGAAGCAGTTCCTGGGTGCATTGAGAAGGGAGTATAAAAGGTGGGCACCATCTTAGTTCAGTGCAGAGAAGTCTGAGCAGAAGTGGCAGGGAGCAGGGGCTCTGCATGAGCTCTGCTCCGGAGGCGGGCCTAGTAACAGAGGCCCAGGCCTGGAAGAGGGAGAAGGAAGGAAGAGGAGCGGAGAAGGCTCCAGGAACGAGGAATGAAGGGATCCCAGGGGTGCGGACGGGAGAGTCGCCACCGCACGCCCGAATCCACCTGCGTGGAGGGGTCAGGCCAAAGGGGGAGACCGGTCCCCGAACTAGTGGAGGCAGGAAACGACCCTCAGCTAGAAACCGGAGGCTCTGACATTTTATGTGGCGCAGCCCCTCGCTACACCCGCTAGGAAGGCACCACATAGGGTCAGGGAAACTGTCGCCAAGTTTACCAAGAGGAGGCCCGAGGCAGCCGGACAGAAGAGTTGGTAAGAAAGGCCAGACAAAGGACACACAAAGGGGGTCCTGTGAAGTGCTCCAAAGTTATCTGGGAGTTGTCTGAGCCCCTCACCTGGTGAGCACAGTACGACGTGGGCATCCGTTACCTGCAGACGTGGTCTGGATAATAAGAACTGTGAGTAAAGGCCCTGAACTGCATCACTGACTTCGTGTCGTTACTGCTGCTGCCCTGCACCATCACCCCAATCCTCCGCATTCACTGCCCTGAGGCTATACTCCTCCCGTGGGGAGTTATGCTACGCTCTGCTGCACCCACAACACCAGCCTCAGCGGTCTGCCCTGTAGCGGCGGCTCACTCTGACCGCAATCCACGGGTGGCGTAGTCGGACATTTAAACATCAAAACCACATAAATAGTTCCGCCACTGGTTTGACCGCCCTGAGCCACGGAACCGGGTCGCCGCCACGAAGACTACAACCACCAGCATCCACCAAAAAGGGTCCGGCTCCGGGTGTCCCAAGGCCCAGGGGGTGCGTCAGAACATTTTCATCACCTTTCACAATCACCAATGGGACAAGGCAGGGATGTCCTCTGTCCCCTCTCTTATACATCCTAGTGACGGAGCACCTGCTCTCATCAATTCGCCATAACCCCAATATTAGGTGGATTGAGGTGGGAGGCACCGAGTACAAGTGCTCTCTATTTGCTGATGATGTCCTAGTATATATCACTCAATCACATATATCCATCCATGCTGTTATGGCTGAAATAGATCACTTTGTTACACGGTAAAATTTTAAAATCAATGCAGCGAAGTCTGAGGCCCTCGATGTCTCCCTCCCTAAATCCATATAGGATTCCATCCAGTCCAACTTTCCCTTTGCTTGGCCCTCACAGGGTATCAAATACTTAGGAATTCCTATTCATAGAGACCTCTCCCATCTATGTTATCTTAATTTTGGGCCCTTTATTGAACAACTCCATACAGACCACGGTTGGCAAGTTAGAACTGTAAGATTCACTACGTGAACCACTGGTGTTTTGTGGAAAAGCACATGTACACTGCGTTCCAAATTATTATGCAAAAAGTGTTTAGGAGTGATAAGGGAAGAATTTGTTTGTTTGTCAGTTAAACTCATTGATGGTGGTGTGTGTCAGGGCTCTTTATATCACTGTAAGCAATTGCAGACACCTGTGCTAATTAGTTTGGCAGGTGTGTCCAATGAAAGGCAAGACTACTTAAGAAGGCTGTCTCACATTATTAAGCAGCCTACATTTTCTGCCAAAATGGGAAAGAAAAAGGATGTGTCGGCTGCTGAGAAGCAACAAATTGTGGAGTGTTTAGGTCAAGGCATGACTACAATCAACATTGTGCGATGATCAGGATGAAGTGTCTTGGCAATCAAGAAGTATGTAGCTGATTCACAGTACACACGTGTGCGTGCTGATAAGGGCAAATTGAGGACTCTTTCCTACAGGCAATTACGTCAGGTTGAAAGAGCAGCGGCAAGAAAGCCTTGTCATAGCAGCAGACAAGTTTTTGAAGCTGCTTGTGCCTCCAACGTCCCCCGAACAACAAGATGCAGGGTCCTTCAGAGGTTTGCAGCTGTGCATACGCCATCCTGTCGACCTCCTCTATCCACTTCACACAAGCAGAAACGGCTCCAGTGGGCCAAACATTACATGAAGACTGATTTCAAAACTGTTTTGTTCACGGATGAGTGCCGTGCAGCGCTCGATGGTCCAGATGGATGGAGTGGAGGATGGCTGGTTGATGGACACCCCACGCAAACACGGCTACAGCGCCAACAAGGAGGAGGTGGAGTAATGTTTTGGGCTGGAATCATGGGGAGAGAGATTGTCGGCCCCTTTAGGATCCCTGAAGGCGCTAAAGATGAACTCCATAATGTATGTGGATTTTCTCAAACAGCACTTCCTGCCATGGTTCAAGAAGAAGAACCGTGTATTTCACAGCAAGATCATTTTTCTGCATGATAATGCACCATCTCATGCTGCACATAAAACATCTGCATCTCTGGCTGATATGGGCATAAAAGGGGACAAACTTATGGTGTGACCCCCATGCTCCCCTGACCTCTACCCCATTCAGAACCTTTGGAGCATCATTAAAAGGAGTGTCTATGATGGCGGGAGGCAGTTCACATCTAAGCAACAGCTCTGGGAGGGTATTCTGTCCTCATGCAAAACAATTGAAGCAGAAACCATCCAAAACCTGACAAATTCAATGGACGAGAGAGTTCAGAAGCTCCTTTCGAACAAGGGGTCCTATGTGAAAATGTAACATCACCTAGAATAAAGTTTTGAGTTGAAAACTGTTTGATTTCAGTTTCTAACAACCTGCTAATGCTTATAATTTCAAAAATGACCATTTTTTTGGTCTTTATTAAAATGAAAAGGTTGATCGAAAAGTTTGGGGGATCTAAGAGTGTGGCAACCCAGTAGTCATGATTACTTCGAATTCTGACAATATGAGGGTCATGCTGCATGTAGTGCAGCAAGAAGGCACTTATGTGTCTTGCGCATCTCGGAGCCCCAAAATTATTTTCCGGGCTAGATGCAGCTAAAAATTATTTTTAATTTTAAATCTGGTGAAGCTTTAGTATAGATGGCCTAATTGGATCAGTGCTGCACACTGCTACAAAGCCCAAATTATTTTCCAGTCAAGATACAGATAAACATGATTAGTAATTTGAAAGCTTAAAACGGTTGGTAGGGTGATTTTAACCAATCATCAAGCTTTTACTCTCCCCAGGATGACACAGGGGTAGAAAAGTCGTTTCGGATCCATGATTTGTTCATCTTTATGAACGTGAGTCTGTCTACATTATCAGTGGAGATCCGTGTGCGCTTATCTGTCAGCACACCACCAGCAGCGCTGAACACACGTTCAGACAGAATGCTGGCTGCGGGGCATGACAAGATCTCCAAGGCGTAAGTGGCTAGCTCCGGCCATTTATCCAGATTGGAAGCCCAAAAAGAGCAAGGGTCCAGTGACACAGTCATGGCTTCAACGTTTACTTGGAGATACTCCTGTACCATCGTCTCTAGGCGTTGACTATGTGTCAGACTTCTTGTCTCCTGTGGCCTTGCAAAGGATGGGCTAAAAAAGTGGTGAAATGATTCCGCAAAATTGATGTTACCAGCAGATACTGTGGTTCTGTTACGGTTTGAGTGCTGAACACTTGACGGTCCCACGGTTGGCAAGTTGGAACTGTGAGATTCACTACGTGCACCACTGGTATTTTGTGGAAAAGCACATGTAAGATTCTGCAACAGACTCCTGCATGCGTGCATCCCTTTCTATGGCAGGAATAATTTCTGCAAATTTACTTTTGTACCGGGGATCTAACAGTGTGGCAACCCAGTAGTCAGGATTATTTCTAATTCTCACAATTCGAGGGTCATGTTGCAGGTAGTGCAGCAAGAAGGCACTCATGTGTGTTGCGCATCCAGGAGCACCAAGTCCATGTTGTGCTGGTGGCGAGGTAACAATCATGCTTCCTTCCTCTGTCCTCTCCCCCCAACCTCGCACAACAGAAATGTGATCAAGGTCTCCCTCATCTGATGAGTCTTCCATCAGTTCGTCCTCCACTTCTTCCTGGGCTCCTGCACCTTCCTCACTAGTTTGGCTGCTACCATGCGCCCTGGTAAAACCATCTCCCCCACCCTCACATGCCTGCCGCCTTGGTGCTGCCGACCGTCTGGACCTTGCAGATGTTAGCCCTTCCGCATACAACTCCTCCTCCTCTACTTCCTCCACCTCCTCTTGTGCCACCACCTGACTCCGAATTCTGTTTAACATGTGCTCCAGCATGTAAATCACCGGAATAGTCATGCTGATAATGGCATCGTCAGCACTAAATATCTTCGTCGCCATTTCAAAACTGTGCAGAAGGGTGCATAGGTCCCTGATCTGAGACCACTCCTCCAGCGTGATTTGCCCCACCTCTGAATCTCGTTGGCCCAGGCTATACGTCAGAACGTATTGCACCAGGGCTTGTCGGTGCTGCCACAGTCGCTGCAACATGTGCAGAGTTGAATTCCACCGGGTAGGCACATCGCATTTTAGCCGGTGAAGTGGCAGGCCCAACGACTTCTGTAGAGATGTAAGTCGCTGAGCTGCGGGATGCGAACGGCGGAAGTGAGCACACAGCGACCGTGCCCTCTGCAGAAGGCCATCTAGTCTGGGATAGTGGGCTAAAAATTGCTGGACAACCAGGTTCAACACGTGAGCCATACAAGGCACGTGTGTGACATTGCCCCGGCGAAGGGCCGCACCCAGGTTTGCAGCATTGTCGCACACGGCCTTCCCTGGTTTCAGGTCCAGTGGAGACAACCATTCATGAAATTGGTTCTCCAGAGCTGACCACAACTCCTCAGCTGTGTGACTCACATTTCCCAGACATTTCAATGTAAAAACCGCCTGATGACGTTGAGCCCTACTGCCAGCATAGTAAGGAGGTGTGCAGGATCCCTTCTGCGCAGTTAGAAAGCTTGTGGCATGACCAGACAGGCTTTGGGTGCAGGTGGAAGACCGAGAGGAGGTTGAGGAGGCAGAAGCAGTGGAGGAACTTTGACATAAAGAGGATTGACGCACAACTCATGGGGACGGCAAGACTTGGACAGCAGCCCCTTGTCCTGCTGTCACCATAGTTACCCAGTGCCCACTCAGCGACATGTAACGCCCCTGTCCATGCCTACTCGTCCAAGTGTCTGTGGTGAAATGCACCCTGTCACACACAGAGTTTCTCAAAGAAGCGGTGATGTTGTGTGCGACATGCTGGTGGAGTGCAGGCACACCTTTCTTTGAGAAGTAGTGCCGACTGGGCATCTGGTACTGGGGCACTGCGACGGACATAAGGTCTCGAAAATCTTCTGTGTCCACCAGGCGGAAAGGCAGCATTTCTGTAGCCAAGAGCTTGCAGATGGTGAAATTCAACCTCTTAGCTTTCTCATGGCTAGGAGGAAATGGTCTTTTACTTGTCCACATCTGAGGGACCGAGGGCTGGCTATTGTGCTTAGACGGGGTTGATAAGGGTGTCTCCTCAAACTGCCGGTCTGTGAGGAAGATGCAGGCGGACATGTTAGGTTGCCTTGATCCAAAGGTGGTGCTATCGATGTCGGACAGCGCTCTACACCAGCTGGTGTTACCACCTCCAAAGAAAATGATGACCTGCCAATCACGCTGGCTGTTGCGGGTAAAGAGGTGGCAGGTCTGCGCCCCAAAACAGGTGTGACTGCTGTCCCCCCAGTCACAGAGGATGAATAGGCCGCGGATGCACAAGATATGGCAGACGGTGGTTGGCCCGGCCGGCTAGGCCGCATTGTAGCACACTGAGCTTCCCACTGCAACTTATGCTTCATGTCCATGTGCCGGTTCATGCATGAAGTACTCAAACTATGTATTTTTTGGCCTCTACTTAGCTTTTGCTGACAAATGTTACAGATAACACGAGTTGGGTCATCTTTATAGATCTGAAAAAATGCCCAGGCTATGCAAGGCTTAGCACCCATGCGACCTGAAGAGCCACCACGACTTGTGGTAAGAGGCAGAGTTGTGTTTGAGGATGCAGTTGTTGACGTGCTTCCAGTACTACGTCTCTGTCCAGGAAGGCGCAACCTGACCTCGTCGTCACTAGCATCTTCCTCCACCTCCTCTGCTGACCTCATCTCTTGGCTGACTGTGGGTTGACAGTAAGTGGGATCTCCAACCTCATCATCATCACCCTGTGCGTTATCACACCCGTCGTCCTCAGAGCCAACCTGTTCCTGCCCTGACAAAAAACTAAAGTTGTCGCTCCAATCAGGTATTTGAGTATTATCATCGTCTTCCACATTGTCTCCACCAACAGGAGTTACAGTTTGGGAATGAGGGTCTACATTATGGTCAGAACCTTCTGCGTCTGGTCCTTGATCCGACTCATAAAGATTCTGGGCATCAGTGCAGATCATTTCCTCATCTGGATTCACAGAAGCGCTGGAGTCGACCTCTGATTCCCAGGCTATAGTATGAGTAAACAGCTCTGCAGACTCAACCATCTTTTCTACCTCATACTCAGACGGGCAGCTGGAGATTTGGGAGCTGTGAGGAAGCAAGTGCGATTGGGGTGACACCTTTGAGGACTGGAGTATTTGTGATGTTGAAGTTGATGTGGAGGAGAGCCCACTTAAAGGAGCACTTGATATCCGTTGAAGCACCTGCTGTTTTTGTGCCTCATCTGGAATTTGTAGCGATTGGCGTGGCCGTAAGAAAGGGATCTTATCACATTGTCCGCTAAAAGAAGTGGACATTTTAGTTTGGCTGGAAGATGGTCTTTCTTCTGCCGATGTTACTGTTGCTTTAACACCTACCCCACGGACACAACCTTTTTTCCCCTTCCCAACACGCCTATTCCCCTTTCCACCAGCAGCAGGCCTTTTTCCACTCATTTTGGTGGTTAACTAATTCACAACTCTGGAGTTGTTTGCACAAAATAACAATGGATGGTAACCGAGCAGAGCTGAGTGGCCAAACTGTGGTATTAGGCCAAAACTATTGGCTGGGTTAGATGCAGAAAAAAATTATATTCAATTTGCAACCTGATGGAGGTCAGTATAGATGGACTAATACAACAAGTCCCACACACAGCTAGAAGCCCAAATATTTTTTCAGAGGTACTGTAGATGCAGAAAAAAATTATTTTTAATTTGCAACCTGATGGAGGTCAGTATAGATGGACTAATAGAGAAAGTCCGACACACTGCTAGAAGGCCAAATATTTTTTCAGAGCTAGATGCATAAAAAAATTAAATTCAGTTTGCAACCTGATGGAGGTCAGTATAGATGGACTAACAGAGAAAGTCCCACACACTACTAGAAGGCCAAATATTTTTTCAGAGCTAGATGCATAGAAAAAATTATTTTGAATTTGCAACCTGATGGAGGTCAGTATAGGTGGACTACTAGAACAAGTCCCACACACTGCTAGAAGGCCAAATATTTTTTCAGAGCTAGATGCAGAAAAAAATTATATTCAGTTTGCAACCTGATGGAGGTCAGTATAGATGGATTAAAAGAACAAGACCCACACACAGCTAGAAGCCCAATATTTTTTCAGAGGTAGATGCAGAAAAAAATTATATTCAGTTTGCAACCTGATGGAGGTCAGTATAGATGGACTAATAGAATGATGCTATGCCCAAAAGATTTTACTTCACTAGGTGCAGTAAAAAAATTGGTATTCTATACACAGGTGGTATATCTTGCAACACAGATAGGCTACTCCACTGACTAACACACTCTGCAATAGGCCAAAAAGGATTAGCTTTGCTAGATTCAGCCAAATGCTGTGAAAAAAAACTTGCACAGCACTGGCACAGACCTGCCTGGCAAAAACTGATAGGAACTGATGTAACCTAGTCCTGAAAAGGACTCCAATTACAATTAGTCTTTACTCCCACAATCTATTTAAGAGCACAGACCTCCCTGATAAAAGTCGTAGGAAATGCTGTAACCTAGTCCTTAAAAGGACTGCAATCACAACTATTCCCTACTCCCAAGCTATCTGTATATTTGTGCGAAAATTGGCTTGAAATTAACAAGGTATAGCGCGCACAGCAACAGCGGTGCCGTCTAACACGCAGCTGCAGCAGTGAGAAAATGGTGGCGACGGGGAAAATGGCTTGGTCTTATAGGGCAAGGACATGTGACATACACTGCAAATGACACATGCCCTTGCTTGTGTGAAAAAAAGCACTTCGCTCCGTGTGTGCGCTGCTGATAGGCTGACAGATTGCACCTCCCCACTGTAAATGCGGGAAAGAGAAAAAAAAATGGAGATCTTCATTGTTCCTGCAGAGATCCATCCCCTGCCCCTCCCCCCACCCCGCTGTACACTCAAACTGCGTATTAACATTAATTTTCATCATTACTGAGAAAAAATCCAGATATGATTTTGGTGAACGAACAGTTATCGAACATAACCTCGAACAGCCGAATTTTTCTCAAATTGTTCGTGTTCGCCGAACGGCTCGAACACCACCCAAAACAGCTCGAATTTGAGATTGGCGAACAGTAGAACAACGCTCATCTCTAGTCCTGACGCTAACCATAGTTGTCCTGACGCTAACCCTAGTTGTCCTGACGCTAACCCTAGTTGTCCTGACGCTAACCCTACTTGTCCTGACGCTAACCCTAGTTGTCCTGATGCTAACCCTAGTTGTCCTGACGCTAACCCTAGTTGTCCTGACGCTAACCCTAGTTGTCCTGACGCTAACCCTAGCTGTCCTGACGCTAACCCTAGTTGTCCTGACGCTAACCCTAGCTGTCCTGACGCTAAGCCTAGCTGTCCTGACGCTAACCCTAGTTGTCCTGACGCTAACCCGAGTTGTCCTGACGCTAACCCTAGTTGTCCTGACGCTAACCCTAGTCGTCCTGACGCTAACCCTAGTTGTCCTGACGCTAACCCAAGTTGTCCTGACGCTAACCCTAGTTGTCCTGACGCTAACCCTACTTGTCCTGACGCTAACCCTACTTGTACTGACGCTAACCCTACTTGTCCTGACGCTAACCCTACTTGTCCTGACGCTAACCCTACTTGTCCTGACGCTAACCCTACTTGTCCTGACGCTAACCCTACTTGTCCTGACGCTAACCCTAGTTGTCCTGACGCTAACCCTACTTGTCCTGACGCTAACCCTACTTGTCCTGACGCTAACCCTAGATGTCCTGACGCTAACCCTAGTTGTCATGACGCTAACCCTACTTGTCCTGACGCTAACCCTACTTGTCCTGACGCTAACCCTAGTTGTCCTGACGCTAACCCTACTTGTCCTGACGCTAACCCTACTTGTCCTGACGCTAACCCTAGTTGTCCTGACGCTAACCCTAGTTGTCCTGACGCTAACCCTAGTTGTCCTGACGCTAACCCTAGTTGTCCTGACGCTAACCCTACTTGTCCTGACGCTAACCCTACTTGTCCTGACGCTAACCCTAGTTGTCCTGACGCTAACCCTACTTGTCCTGACGCTAACCCTAGTTGTCCTGACGCTAACCCTAGTTGTCCTGACGCTAACCCTAGTTGTCCTGACGCTAACACTAGTTGTCCTGAAGCTAACCCTACTTGTCCTGACGCTAACCCTACTTGTCCTGACGCTAACCCTACTTGTCCTGACGCTAACCCTAGTTGTCCTGACGCTAACCATACTTGTCCTGACGCTAAACCTACTTGTCCTGACGCTAACCCTAGTTGTCCTGACGCTAACCCTACTTGTCCTGACGCTAACCCTACTTGTCCTGACGCTAACCCTAGTTGTCCTGACGCTAACCCTAGTTGTCCTGATGCTAACCCTAGTTGTCCTGACGCTAACCCTAGTTGTCCTGACGCTAACCCTAGTTGTCCTGACGCTAACCCTACTTGTCCTGACGCTAACACTACTTGTCCTGACGCTAACACTACTTGTCCTGACGCTAACCCTAGTTGTCCTGACGCTAACCCTACTTGTCCTGATGCTAACCCTAGTTGTCCTGATGCTAACCCTACTTGTCCTGACGCTAACCCTACTTGTCCTGATGCTATCCCTACTTGTCCTGACGCTAACCCTAGTTGTCCTGACGCTAACCCTACTTGTCCTGACGCTAACCCTAGTTGTCCTGACGTTAACCCTAGTTGTCCTGACGCTAACCCTAGTTGTCCTGACGCTAACCCTAGTTGTCCTGACGCCAACCCTAGTTGTCCTGACGCTAACCCTAGATGTCCTGACGCTAACCCTAGTTGTCCTGACGCTAACCCTAGTTGTCCTGACGCTAACCCTAGTTGTCCTGACGCTAACCCTAGTTGACCTGACGCTAACCCTACTTGTCCTGACGCTAACCCTACTTGTCCTGACGCTAGCCCTAGTTGTCCTGACGCTAACCCTAGTTGTCCTGAAGCTAACCCTAGTTGTCCTGACGCTAACCCTAGTTGTCCTGACGCTAACCCTACTTGTCCTGACGCTAACCCTACTTGTCCTGACGCTAACACTACTTGTCCTGACGCTAACCGTAGTTGTCCTGACGCTAACCCTAGTTGTCCTGACGCTAACCCTACTTGTCCTGACGCTAACCCTAGTTGTCCTGACGCTAACCCTACTTGTCCTGACGCTAACCCTACTTGTCCTGACGCTAACCCTACTTGTCCTGACGCTAACCCTAGTTGTCCTGACGCTAACCCTACTTGTCCTGACGCTAACCCTAGTTGTCCTGACGTTAACCCTAGTTGTCCTGACGCTAACCCTACTTGTCCTGACGCTAACCCTACTTGTCCTGACGCTAACCCTAGTTGTCCTGACGCTAACCCTACTTGTCCTGACGCTAACCCTAGTTGTCCTGACGTTAACCCTAGTTGTCCTGACGCTAACCCTAGTTGTCCTGACGCTAACCCTAGTTGTCCTGACACTAACCCTAGTTCTCCTGATGCTAACCCTAGTTGTCCTGACGCTAACCCTACTTGTCCTGACGCTAACCCTAGTTGTCCTGACGCCAACCCTAGTTGTCCTGACGCTAACCCTAAATGTCCTGACGCTAACCCTAGTTGTCCTGACGCTAACCCTAGTTGTCCTGACGCTAACCCTAGTTGTCCTGACGCTAACCCTAGTTGACCTGGCGCTAACCCTACTTGTCCTGACGCTAACCCTACTTGACCTGACGCTAACCCTACTTGTCCTGACGCTAACCCTAGTTGTCCTGACGCTAACCCTAGTTGTCCTGACGCTAACCCTAGTTGTCCTGACGCTAACCCTAGTTGTCCTGACGCTAACCCTACTTGTCCTGACGCTAACACTACTTGTCCTGACGCTAACCGTAGTTGTCCTGACGCTAACCCTAGTTGTCCTGACGCTAACCCTACTTGTCCTGACGCTAACCCTACTTGTCCTGACGCTAACCCTAGTTGTCCTGACGCTAACCCTACTTGTCCTGACGCTAACCCTAGTTGTCCTGACGTTAACCCTAGTTGTCCTGACGCTAACCCTAGTTGTCCTGACGCTAACCCTAGTTGTCCTGACGCCAACCCTAGTTGTCCTGACGCTAACCCTAGATGTCCTGACGCTAACCCTAGTTGTCCTGACGCTAACCCTAGTTGTCCTGACGCTAACCCTAGTTGACCTGACGCTAACCCTACTTGTCCTGACGCTAACCCTACTTGTCCTGACGCTAGCCCTAGTTGTCCTGACGCTAACCCTAGTTGTCCTGATGCTAACCCTAGTTGTCCTGACGCTAACCCTAGTTGTCCTGACGCTAACCCTACTTGTCCTGACGCTAACCCTACTTGTCCTGATGCTAACACTACTTGTCCTGACGCTAACCGTAGTTGTCCTGACGCTAACCCTAGTTGTCCTGACGCTAACCCTACTTGTCCTGACGCTAACCCTAGTTGTCCTGACGCTAACCCTACTTGTCCTGACGCTAACCCTACTTGTCCTGACGCTAACCCTACTTGTCCTGACGCTAACCCTAGTTGTCCTGACGCTAACCCTAGTTCTCCTGATGCTATCCCTAGTTGTCCTGACGCTAACCCTACTTGTCCTGACGCTAACCCTAGTTGTCCTGACGCTAACCCTAGTTGTCCTGACGCCAACCCTAGTTGTCCTGACGCTAACCCTAGATGTCCTGACGCTAACCCTAGTTGTCCTGACGCTAACCCTAGTTGTCCTGACGCTAACCCTAGTTGTCCTGACGGTAACCCTAGTTGACCTGACGCTAACCCTACTTGTCCTGACGCTAACCCTACTTGACCTGACGCTAACCCTAGTTGTCCTGACGCTAACCCTAGTTGTCCTGACGCTAACCCTAGTTGTCCTGACGCTAACCCTAGTTGTCCTGACGCTAAACCTACTTGTCCTGACGCTATTCCTAGTTGTCCTGACGCTAACCCTACTTGTCCTGACGCTAACCCTAGTTGTCCTGACGCTAACCCTAGTTGTCCTGACGCTAACCCGAGTTGTCCTGATGCTAACCCTAGTTGTCCTGACACTAACCATAGTTGTCCTGATGCTAACCCTAGTTGTCCTGACGCTAACCCTACTTGTCCTGAGGCTAACCCTACTTGTCCTGACGCTAAACCTAGTTGTCCTGACGCTAACCCTAGTTGTCCTGACGCTAACCCTAGTTGTCCTGACGCTAACCCTAGTTGTCCTGACGCTAACCCTACTTGTCCTGACGCTAACCCTACTTGTCCTGACGCTAACCCTAGTTGTCCTGACGCTAACCCTAGTTGTCCTGATGCTAACCCTAGTTGTCCTGACGCTAACCCTAGTTGTCCTGACGCTAACCCTAGTTCTCCTGATTCTAACCCTAGTTGTCCTGACGCTAACCCTACTTGTCCTGACGCTAACCCTAGTTGTCCTGACGCTAACCCTAGTTGTCCTGACGCTAACCCTACTTGTCTTGACGCTAACCCTAGTTGTCCTGATGCTAACCCTAGTTGTCCTGACGCTAACCCTACTTGTCCTGACGCTAACCCTACTTGTCCTGACGCTAACCCTAGTTGTCCTGACGCTAACCCTAGTTGTCCTGATGCTAACCCTAGTTGTCCTGACGCTAACCCTAGTTGTCCTGACGCTAACCCTAGTTCTCCTGATGCTAACCCTAGTTGTCCTGACGCTAACCCTACTTGTCCTGACGCTAACCCTAGTTGTCCTGACGCTAACCCTAGTTGTCCTGACGCTAACCCTACTTGTCCTGACGCTAACCCTACTTGTCCTGACGCTAACCCTAGTTGTCCTGACGCTAACCCTAGTTGTCCTGATGCTAACCCTAGTTGTCCTGACGCTAACCCTAGTTCTCCTGATGCTAACCCTAGTTGTCCTGACGCTATCCCTACTTGTCCTGACGCTAACCCTACTTGTCCTGACGCTAACCCTAGTTGTCCTGATGCTAACCCTAGTTGTCCTGACGCTAACCCTACTTGTCCTGACGCTAACCCTACTTGTCCTGACGCTAACCCTACTTGTCCTGACGCTAACCCTAGTTGTCCTGACGCTAACCCTAGTTGTCCTGACGCTAACCCCACTTGTCCTGACGCTAACCCTAGTTGTCCTGACGCTAACCCTAGTTGTCCTGACGCTAACCCTAGTTGTCCTGACGCTAACCCTACTTGTCCTGACGCTAACCCTACTTGTCCTGACGCAAACCCTACTTGTCCTGACGCTAACCCTAGTTGTCCTGACGCTAACCCTAGTTGTCCTGATGCTAACCCTAGTTGTCCTGACGCTAACCCTAGTTGTCCTGACGCTAACCCTAGTTCTCCTGATGCTAACCCTAGTTGTCCTGACGCTAACCCTAGTTGTCCTGACGCTAACCCTACTTGTCCTGACGCTAACCCTACTTGTCCTGACGCTAACCCTAGTTGTCCTGATGCTAACCCTAGTTGTACTGACGCTAACCCTTCTTGTCCTGACGCTAACCCTACTTGTCCTGACGCTAACCCTAGTTGTCCTGACGCTAACCCTAGTTGTCCTGACGCTAACCCTACTTGTCCTGACGCTAACCCTACTTGTCCTGACGCTAACCCTAGTTGTCCTGATGCTAACCCTAGTTGTACTGACGCTAACCCTACTTGTCCTGACGCTAACCCTACTTGTCCTGACGCTAACCCTAGTTGTCCTGACGCTAACCCTAGTTGTCCTGACGCTAACCCTACTTGTCCTGACGCTAACCCTACTTGTCCTGACGCTAACCCTAGTTGTCCTGACGCTAACCCTAGTTATCCTGACGCTAACCCTACTTGTCCTGACGCTAACCCTAGTTGTCCTGACGCTAACCCTAGTTGTCCTGACGCTAACCCTAGTTGTCCTGACGCTAACCCTACTTGTCCTGACGCTAACCCTACTTGTCCTGATGCTAACCCTACTTGTCCTGACGCTAACCCTAGTTGTCCTGACGCTAACCCTAGTTGTCCTGACGCTAACCCTAGTTGTCCTGACGCTAACCCTACTTGTCCTGACGCTAACCCTATTTGTCCTGAAGCTAACCCTAGTTGTCCTGACGCTAACCCTAGTTGTCCTGACGCTAACCCTAGTTGTCCTGACGCTAACCCTACTTGTCCTGACGCTAACCCTAGTTGTCCTGACGCTAACCCTACTTGTCCTGACTCCAACCCTAGTTGTCCTGACGCTAACCCTAGTTGTCCTGACGCTAACCCTACTTGTCCTGACGCTAACCCTAGTTGTCCTGACGCTAACCCTAGTTGTCCTGACGCTAACCCTACTTGTCCTGACGCTAACCCTAGTTGTCCTGACGCTAACACTAGTTATCCTTACGCTAACCCTACTTGTCCTGACGCTAACCCTAGTTGTCCTGACGCTAACCCTAGTTGTCCTGACGCTAACCCTACTTGTCCTGACGCTAACCCTAGTTGTCCTGACGCTAACCCTACTTGTCCTGACGCTAACCCTAGTTGTCCTGACGCTAACCCTACTTGTCCTGACGCTAAACCTACTTGTCCTGACGCTAACCCTAGTTGTTCTGACGCTAACCCTACTTGCCCTGACGCTAACCCTAGTTGTCCTGACGCTAACCCTAGTTGTCCTGACGCCAACCCTAGTTGTCCTGACGCTAACCCTAGTTGTCCTGACGCTAACCCTAGTTGTCCTGACGCTAACCCTAGTTGTCCTGACGCTAACCCTAGTTGACCTGACGCTAACCCTACTTGTCCTGACGCTAACCCTACTTGACCTGACGCTAACCCTACTTGTCCTGACGCTAACCCTAGTTGTCCTGACGCTAACACGAGTTGTCCTGATGCTAACCCTACTTGTCCTGACGCTAACCCTAGTTGTCCTGACGCTAACCATAGTTGTCCTGAAGCTAACCCTAGTTGTCCTGACGCTAACCCTACTTGTCCTGACGCTAACACTAGTTGTCCTGATGCTAACCCTAGTTGTCCTGACGCTAACCCTAGTTGTCCTGACGCTAACCCTACTTGTCCTGACGCTAACCCTACTTGTCCTGACGCTAACCGTAGTTGTCCGGACGCTAACCCTACTTGTCCTGACGCTAACCCTAGTTGTCTTGACGCTAACCCTACTTGTCCTGACGCTAACCCTACTTGTCCTGACGCTAACCCTACTTGTCCTGACGCTAACCCTAGTTGTCCTGACGCTAACCCTACTTGTCCTGACGCTAACCCTAGTTGTCCTGACGCTAACCCTAGTTGTCCTGACGCCAACCCTAGTTGTCCTGACGCTAACCCTAGTTGTCCTGACGCTAACCCTAGTTGTCCTGACGCTAACCCTAGTTGTCCTGACGCTAAACCTAGTTGACCTGACGCTAACCCTACTTGTCCTGACGCTAACCATACTTGACCTGACTCTAACCGTACTTGTCCTGACGCTAACCCTAGTTGTCCTGACGCTAACCCTAGTTGTCCTGACGCTAACCCTAGTTGTCCTGACGCTAACCCTACTTGTCCTGACGCTAACCCTAGTTGTCCTGACGCTAACCCTACTTGTCCTGACGCTAACCCTAGTTGTCCTGACGCTAACCCTAGTTGTCCTGACGCTAACCCGAGTTGTCCTGATGCTAACCCTACTTGTCCTGACGCTAACCCTAGTTGTCCTGACGCTAACCATAGTTGTCCTGACGCTAACCCTAGTTGTCCTGACGCTAACCCTAGTTGTCCTGACGCTAACCCTAGTTGTCCTGACGCTAACTCTAGTTGTCCTGACGCTAACCCTAGTTGTCCTGATGCTAACCCTAGTTGTCCTGACGCTAACCCTACTTGTCCTGACGCTAATGCTACTTGTCCTGACGCTAACCCTAGTTGTCCTGATGCTAACCCTAGTTGTCCTGATGCTAACCCTAGTTGTCCTGACGCTAACCCTAGTTGTCCTGACGCTAACCCTAGTTGTTCTGACGCTAACCCTAGTTGTCCTGACGCTAACCCTACTTGTCCTGACGCTAACCCTACTTGTCCTGACGCTAACCCTACTTGTCCTGACGCTAACCCTAGTTGTCCTGACGCTAACCCTACTTGTCCTGACGCTAACCCTACTTGTCCTGACGCTAACCCTACTTTTCCTGACGCTAACCCTACTTGTCCTGACGCTAACCCTAGTTGTCCTGACGCTAACCCTACTTGTCCTGATGCTAACCCTACTTGTACTGACGCTAACCCTAGTTGTCCTGACGCTAACCCTACTTGTCCTGACGCTAACCCTACTTGTCCTGACGCTAACCCTAGTTGTCCTGACGCTAACCCTAGTTATCCTGACACTAACCCTACTTGTCCTGACGCTAACCCTAGTTGTCCTGACGCTAACCCTAGTTGTCCTGACGCTAACCCTAGTTGTCCTGACGCTAACCCTAGTTGTACTGACGCTAACCCTAGTTGTCCTGACGCTAACCCTACTTGTCCTGACGCTAACCCTACTTGTCCTGACGCTAACCCTAGTTGTCCTGACGCTAACCCTACTTGTCCTGACGCCAACCCTAGTTGTCCTGACACTAACCCTAGTTGTCCTGACGCTAACCCTAGTTGTCCTGACGCTAACCCTACTTTTCCTGACGCTAACCCTAGTTGTCCTGACGCTAACCCTAGTTGTCCTGACGCTAACCCTACTTGTCCTGACGCTAACCCTAGTTGTCCTGACGCTAACCCTAGTTGTCTTGACGCTAAACCTAGTTATCCTGACGCTAACCCTAGTTGTCCTGACGCTAACCCTAGTTGTCCTGACGCTAACCCTACTTGTCCTGATGCTAACCCTAGTTGTCCTGACGCTAACCCTAGTTGTCCTGACGCTAACCCTAGTTGTCCTGACGCTAACCCTAGCTGTCCTGACGCTAACCCTAGTTGTCCTGACGCTAACCCTACTTGTCCTGAAGCTAACACTAGTTGTCCTGACGGTAACCCTACTTGTCCTGACGCTAACCCTACTTGTCCTGACGCTAACCCTAGTTGTCCTGACGCTAACCCTAGTTGTCCTGACGCTAACCCTAGTTGTCCTGACGCTAACCCTACTTGTCCTGACGCTAACCCTAGTTGTCCTGACGCTAACCCTACTTGTCCTGACGCTAACCCTACTTTACCTGACGCTAACCCTACTTGTCCTGACGCTAACCCTAGTTGTCCTGACGCTAACCCTAGTTGTCCTGACGCTAACCCTAGTTGTCCTGACGCTAACCCTAGTTGTCCTGACGCTAACCCTATTTGTCCTGACGCTAACCCTACTTGTCCTGACGCTAATCCTAGTTGTCCTGATGCTAACCCTACTTGTCCTGACACTAACCCTAGTTGTCCTGACGCTAACCCTACTTGTCCTGACGCTAACCCTAGTTGTCCTGACGCTAACCCTAGTTGTCCTGATGCTATCCCTACTTGTCCTGACGCTAACCCTAGTTGTCCTGACGCTAACCCTAGTTGTCCTGACGCTAACAATACTTGTCCTGACGCTATCCCTAGTTGTCCTGACGCTAACCCTAGTTGTCCTGACGCTAACCCTAGTTGTCCTGATGCTAACCCTAGTTGTCCTGAAGCTAACCCTAGTTGTCCTGATGCTAACCCTAGTTGTCCTGACGCTAACCCTAGTTGTCCTGACGCTAACCCTATTTGTCCTGACGCTAACCCTACTTGTCCTGACGCTAACCCTACTTGACCTGACGCTAACCCTACTTGTCCTGACGCTAACCCTACTTGTCCTGACGCTAACCCTAGTTGTCCTGACGCTAACCCTAGTTGTCCTGATGCTAACCCTAGTTGTCCTGACGCTAACCCTACTTGTCCTGACGCTAACCCTACTTGTGCTGACGCTAACCCTACTTGTCCTGACGCTAACCCTAGTTGTCCTGACGCTAACCCTAGTTGTCCTGACGCTAACCCTAGTTGTCCTGACGCTAACCCTAGTTGTCCTGACGCTAACCCTAGTTGTCCTGACGCTAACCCTAGTTGTCCTGACGCTAACCCTACTTGTCCTGACGCTAACCCTAGTTGTCCTGACGCTAACCCTACTTGTCCTGACACTAACCCTACTTGTCCTGACGCTAACCCTAGTTGTCCTGACGCTAACCCTAGTTGTCCTGATGCTAACCCTAGTTGTCCTGACGCTAACCCTAGTTGTCCTGACGCTAACCCTAGTTGTCCTGACGCTAACCCTAGTTGTCCTGACGCTAACCCTACTTGTCCTGACGCTAACCCTAGTTGTCCTGACGCTAACCCTAGTTGTCCTGACGCTAACCCTAGTTGTCCTGACGCTAACCCTAGTTGTCCTGACGTTAACCCTAGCTGTCCTGACGCTAACCCTAGCTGTCCTGACGCTAACCCTAGTTGTCCTGACGCTAACCCTAGTTGTCCTGACGCTAACCCTAGTTGTCCTGATGCTAACCCTAGTTGTCCTGACGCTAACCCTAGTTGTCCTGACGCTAACCCTAGTTGTCCTGACGCTAACACTACTTGTCCTGACGCTAACCCTACTTGTCCTGACGCTAACCCTACTTGTCCTGACGCTAACCCTAGTTGTCCTGACGCTAACCCTTGTTGTCCTGACGCTAACCCTAGTTGTCCTGACGCTAACAATACTTGTCCTGACGATAACCCTAGTTGTCCTGACGCTAACCCTAGTTGTCCTGACGCTAACCCTACTTGTCCTGACTCTAACCCTAGTTGTCCTGACGCTAACCCTAGTTGTCCTGACGCTAACCCTAGTTGTCCTGACGCTAACCCTACTTGTCCTGACGCTAACCCTAGTTGTCCTGACGCTAACCCTAGTTTTCCTGACGCTAACCCTACTTGTCCTGACGCTAACCCTAGTTGTCCTGACGCTAACCCTAGTTGTCCTGACGCTAACCCTAGTTGTCCTGACGCTAACCCTAGTTGTCCTAACGCTAACCCTAGTTGTCCTGATGCTAACCCTACTTGTCCTGACGCTAACCCTAGTTGTCCTGACGCTAACCCTAGTTGTCCTGACGCTAACCCTACTTGTCCTGATGCTAACCCTACTTGTCCTGACGCTAACCCTACTTGTCCTGACGCTAACCCTACTTGACCTGACGCTAACCCTACTTGTCCTGACGCTAACCCTAGTTGTCCTGACGCTAACCCTAGTTGTCCTGACGCTAACCCTAGTTGTCCTGATGCTAACCCTAGTTGTCCTGACGCTAACCCTACTTGTCCTGACGCTAACCCTACTTGTCCTGACGCTAACCCTAGTTGTCCTGACGCTAACCCTAGTTGTCCTGACGCTAACCCTACTTGTCCTGACGCTAACCCTAGTTGTCCTGACGCTAACCCTAGTTTTCCTGACGCTAACCCTAGTTGTCCTGACGCTAACCCTTGTTGTCCTGACGCTAACCATAGTTGTCCTGATGCTAACCATACTTGTCCTGACGCTAACCCTAGTTGTCCTGATGCTAACCCTAGTTGTCCTGACGCTAACCCTACTTGTCCTGACGCTAACCCTAGTTGTCCTGACGCTAACCCTAGTTGTCCTGACGCTAACCCTAGTTGTCCTGACGCTAACCCTAGTTGTCCTGACGCTAACCCTACTTGTCCTGACGCTAACCCTAGTTGTCCTGACGCTAACCCTACTTGTCCTGACGATAACCCTAGTTGTCCTGACGCTAACCCTAGTTGTCCTGACGCTAACCCTACTTGTCCTGACTTTAACCCTAGTTGTCCTGACGCTAACCCTAGTTGTCCTGACGCTAACCCTAGTTGTCCTGACGCTAACCCTAGTTGTCCTGACGCTAACCCTACTTGTCCTGACGCTAACCCTACTTGTCCTGATGCTAACCCTAGTTGTCCTGACGCTAACCCTACTTGTCCTGACGCTAACCCTACTAGTCCTGACGCTAACCCTAGTTGTCCTGACGCTAACCCTAGTTGTCCTGACGCTAACCCTAGTTGTCCTGACGCTAACCCTAGTTGTCCTAACGCTAACCCTAGTTGTCCTGATGCTAACCCTACTTGTCCTGACGCTAACCCTAGTTGTCCTGACGCTAACCCTAGTTGTCCTGACGCTAACCCTACTTGTCCTGATGCTAACCCTACTTGTCCTGACGCTAACCCTACTTGTCCTGACGCTAACCCTACTTCACCTGACGCTAACCCTACTTGTCCTGACGCTAACCCTAGTTGTCCTGACGCTAACCCTAGTTGTCCTGACGCTAACCCTAGTTGTCCTGATGCTAACCCTAGTTGTCCTGACGCTAACCCTACTTGTCCTGACGCTAACCCTACTTGTCCTGACGCTAACCCTAGTTGTCCTGACGCTAACCCTAGTTGTCCTGACGCTAACCATACTTGTCCTGACGCTAACCCTAGTTGTCCTGACGCTAACCCTAGTTTTCCTGACGCTAACCCTAGTTGTCCTGACGCTAACCCTTGTTGTCCTGACGCTAACCATAGTTGTCCTGACGCTAACCATACTTGTCCTGACGCTAACCCTAGTTGTCCTGATGCTAACCCTAGTTGTCCTGACGCTAACCCTACTTGTCCTGACGCTAACCCTAGTTGTCCTGACGCTAACTCTAGTTTTCCTGACGCTAACCCTAGTTGTCCTGACGCTAACCCTTGTTGTCCTGACGCTAACCATAGTTGTCCTGATGCTAACCATACTTGTCCTGACGCTAACCCTAGTTGTCCTGATGCTAACCCTAGTTGTCCTGACGCTAACCCTACTTGTCCTGACGCTAACCCTAGTTGTCCTGACGCTAACCCTAGTTGTCCTGACGCTAACCCTAGTTGTCCTGACGCTAACCCTAGTTGTCCTGACGCTAACCCTACTTGTCCTGACGCTAACCCTAGTTGTCCTGACGCTAACCCTACTTGTCCTGACGATAACCCTAGTTGTCCTGACGCTAACCCTAGTTGTCCTGACGCTAACCCTACTTGTCCTGACTCTAACCCTAGTTGTCCTGACGCTAACCCTAGTTGTCCTGACGCTAACCCTAGTTGTCCTGACGCTAACCCTAGTTGTCCTGACGCTAACCCTACTTGTCCTGACGCTAACCCTACTTGTCCTGATGCTAACCCTAGTTGTCCTGACGCTAACCCTACTTGTCCTGACGCTAACCCTACTAGTCCTGACGCTAACCCTAGTTGTCCTGACGCTAACCCTAGTTGTCCTGACGCTAACCCTAGTTGTCCTGACGCTAACCCTAGTTGTCCTAACGCTAACCCTAGTTGTCCTGATGCTAACCCTACTTGTCCTGACGCTAACCCTAGTTGTCCTGACGCTAACCCTAGTTGTCCTGACGCTAACCCTACTTGTCCTGATGCTAACCCTACTTGTCCTGACGCTAACCCTACTTGTCCTGACGCTAACCCTACTTCACCTGACGCTAACCCTACTTGTCCTGACGCTAACCCTAGTTGTCCTGACGCTAACCCTAGTTGTCCTGACGCTAACCCTAGTTGTCCTGATGCTAACCCTAGTTGTCCTGACGCTAACCCTACTTGTCCTGACGCTAACCCTACTTGTCCTGACGCTAACCCTAGTTGTCCTGACGCTAACCCTAGTTGTCCTGACGCTAACCATACTTGTCCTGACGCTAACCCTAGTTGTCCTGACGCTAACCCTAGTTTTCCTGACGCTAACCCTAGTTGTCCTGACGCTAACCCTTGTTGTCCTGACGCTAACCATAGTTGTCCTGACGCTAACCATACTTGTCCTGACGCTAACCCTAGTTGTCCTGATGCTAACCCTAGTTGTCCTGACGCTAACCCTACTTGTCCTGACGCTAACCCTAGTTGTCCTGACGCTAACCCTAGTTGTCCTGACGCTAACCCTAGTTGTCCTGACGCTAACCCTACTTGTCCTGACGCTAACCCTACTTGTCCTGACGCTAACCCTAGTTGTCCTGACGCTAACCCTACTTGTCCTGACGCTAACCCTAGTTGTCCTGACGCTAACCCTAGTTGTCCTGACGCTAACCCTAGTTGTCCTGACGCTAACCCTAGTTGTCCTGACGCTAACCCTACTTGTCCTGACGCTAACCCTACTAGTCCTGACGCTAACCCTAGTTGTCCTGACGCTAACCCTAGTTGTCCTGACGCTAACCCTAGTTGTCCTGACGCTAACCCTACTTGTCCTGACGCTAACCCTACTTGTCCTGACGCTAACCCTAGTTGTCCTGACGCTAACCCTAGTTGTCCTGACGCTAACCCTAGTTGTCCTGACGCTAACCCTACTTGTCCTGACGCTAACCCTAGTTGTCCTGACGCTAACCCTACTTGTCCTGACGCTAACCCTAGTTGTCCTGACGCTAACCCTACTTGTCCTGACGCTAACCCTAGTTGTCCTGACGCTAACCCTAGTTGTCCTGACGCTAACCCTAGTTGTCCTGACGCTAACCCTAGTTGTCCTGACGTTAACCCTAGCTGTCCTGACGCTAACCCTAGCTGTCCTGACGCTAACCCTAGTTGTCCTGACGCTAACCCTAGTTGTCCTGACGCTAACCCTAGTTGTCCTGATGCTAACCCTAGTTGTCCTGACGCTAACCCTAGTTGTCCTGACGCTAACCCTAGTTGTCCTGACGCTAACACTACTTGTCCTGACGCTAACCCTACTTGTCCTGACGCTAACCCTACTTGTCCTGACGCTAACCCTAGTTGTCCTGACGCTAACCCTTGTTGTCCTGACGCTAACCCTAGTTGTCCTGACGCTAACAATACTTGTCCTGACGATAACCCTAGTTGTCCTGACGCTAACCCTAGTTGTCCTGACGCTAACCCTACTTGTCCTGACTCTAACCCTAGTTGTCCTGACGCTAACCCTAGTTGTCCTGACGCTAACCCTAGTTGTCCTGACGCTAACCCTACTTGTCCTGACGCTAACCCTAGTTGTCCTGACGCTAACCCTAGTTTTCCTGACGCTAACCCTACTTGTCCTGACGCTAACCCTAGTTGTCCTGACGCTAACCCTAGTTGTCCTGACGCTAACCCTAGTTGTCCTGACGCTAACCCTAGTTGTCCTAACGCTAACCCTAGTTGTCCTGATGCTAACCCTACTTGTCCTGACGCTAACCCTAGTTGTCCTGACGCTAACCCTAGTTGTCCTGACGCTAACCCTACTTGTCCTGATGCTAACCCTACTTGTCCTGACGCTAACCCTACTTGTCCTGACGCTAACCCTACTTGACCTGACGCTAACCCTACTTGTCCTGACGCTAACCCTAGTTGTCCTGACGCTAACCCTAGTTGTCCTGACGCTAACCCTAGTTGTCCTGATGCTAACCCTAGTTGTCCTGACGCTAACCCTACTTGTCCTGACGCTAACCCTACTTGTCCTGACGCTAACCCTAGTTGTCCTGACGCTAACCCTAGTTGTCCTGACGCTAACCCTACTTGTCCTGACGCTAACCCTAGTTGTCCTGACGCTAACCCTAGTTTTCCTGACGCTAACCCTAGTTGTCCTGACGCTAACCCTTGTTGTCCTGACGCTAACCATAGTTGTCCTGATGCTAACCATACTTGTCCTGACGCTAACCCTAGTTGTCCTGATGCTAACCCTAGTTGTCCTGACGCTAACCCTACTTGTCCTGACGCTAACCCTAGTTGTCCTGACGCTAACCCTAGTTGTCCTGACGCTAACCCTAGTTGTCCTGACGCTAACCCTAGTTGTCCTGACGCTAACCCTACTTGTCCTGACGCTAACCCTAGTTGTCCTGACGCTAACCCTACTTGTCCTGACGATAACCCTAGTTGTCCTGACGCTAACCCTAGTTGTCCTGACGCTAACCCTACTTGTCCTGACTCTAACCCTAGTTGTCCTGACGCTAACCCTAGTTGTCCTGACGCTAACCCTAGTTGTCCTGACGCTAACCCTAGTTGTCCTGACGCTAACCCTACTTGTCCTGACGCTAACCCTACTTGTCCTGATGCTAACCCTAGTTGTCCTGACGCTAACCCTACTTGTCCTGACGCTAACCCTACTAGTCCTGACGCTAACCCTAGTTGTCCTGACGCTAACCCTAGTTGTCCTGACGCTAACCCTAGTTGTCCTGACGCTAACCCTAGTTGTCCTAACGCTAACCCTAGTTGTCCTGATGCTAACCCTACTTGTCCTGACGCTAACCCTAGTTGTCCTGACGCTAACCCTAGTTGTCCTGACGCTAACCCTACTTGTCCTGATGCTAACCCTACTTGTCCTGACGCTAACCCTACTTGTCCTGACGCTAACCCTACTTCACCTGACGCTAACCCTACTTGTCCTGACGCTAACCCTAGTTGTCCTGACGCTAACCCTAGTTGTCCTGACGCTAACCCTAGTTGTCCTGATGCTAACCCTAGTTGTCCTGACGCTAACCCTACTTGTCCTGACGCTAACCCTACTTGTCCTGACGCTAACCCTAGTTGTCCTGACGCTAACCCTAGTTGTCCTGACGCTAACCATACTTGTCCTGACGCTAACCCTAGTTGTCCTGACGCTAACCCTAGTTTTCCTGACGCTAACCCTAGTTGTCCTGACGCTAACCCTTGTTGTCCTGACGCTAACCATAGTTGTCCTGACGCTAACCATACTTGTCCTGACGCTAACCCTAGTTGTCCTGATGCTAACCCTAGTTGTCCTGACGCTAACCCTACTTGTCCTGACGCTAACCCTAGTTGTCCTGACGCTAACCCTAGTTGTCCTGACGCTAACCCTAGTTGTCCTGACGCTAACCCTACTTGTCCTGACGCTAACCCTACTTGTCCTGACGCTAACCCTAGTTGTCCTGACGCTAACCCTACTTGTCCTGACGCTAACCCTACTAGTCCTGACGCTAACCCTAGTTGTCCTGACGCTAACCCTAGTTGTCCTGACGCTAACCCTAGTTGTCCTGACGCTAACCCTAGTTGTCCTGACGCTAACCCTACTTGTCCTGACGCTAACCCTACTAGTCCTGACGCTAACCCTAGTTGTCCTGACGCTAACCCTAGTTGTCCTGACGCTAACCCTAGTTGTCCTGACGCTAACCCTACTTGTCCTGACGCTAACCCTACTTGTCCTGACGCTAACCCTAGTTGTCCTGACGCTAACCCTACTTGTCCTGACGCTAACCCTACTAGTCCTGACGCTAACCCTAGTTGTCCTGACGCTAACCCTAGTTGTCCTGACGCTAACCCTAGTTGTCCTGACGCTAACCCTAGTTGTCCTGACGCTAACCCTACTTGTCCTGACGCTAACCCTAGTTGTCCTGACGCTAACCCTAGTTGTCCTGACGCTAACCCTAGTTGTCCTGACGCTAACCCTACTTGTCCTGATGCTAACCCTAGTTGTCCTGACGCTAACCCTAGTTGTCCTGACGCTAACCCTAGTTGTCCTGACGCTAACCCTACTTGTCCTGACGCTAACCCTACTTGTCCTGACGCTAACCCTACTTGTCCTGACGCTAACACTAGTTGTCCTGACGCTAACCCTAGTCGTCCTGACGCTAACCCTAGTTGTCCTGATGCTAACCCTAGTTGTCCTGACGCTAACCCTAGTTGTCCTGACGCTAACCCTACTTGTCCTGACGCTAACCCTACTTGTCCTGATGCTAACCCTACTTGTCCTGACGCTAACCCTAGTTGTCCTGACGCTAACCCTACTTGTCCTGACGCTAACCCTAGTTGTCCTGACGCTAACCCTACTTGTCCTGACGCTAACCATAGTTGTCCTGACGCTAACCCTAGTTGTACTGACGCTAACCCGAGTTGTCCTGACGCTAACCCGAGTTGTCCTGACGCTAACCCGATTTGTTCTGACGCTAACCCGAGTTGTCCTGACGCTAACCCGAGTTGCCCTGACGCTAACCCGAGTTGTCCTGACGCTAACCCGAGTTGTCCTGACGCTAACCCGAGTTGTCCTGACGCTAACCCGAGTTGTCCTGACGCTAACCCGAGTAGTCCTGACGCTAACCCGAGTTGTCCTGACGCTAACCCGAGTTTTCCTGACCCTAACCCGAGATGTCCTGACGCTAACCCGAGTTGTCCTGACGCTAACCCGAGTTGTCCTGACGCTAACCCGAGTTGCCCTGACGCTAACCCGAGTTGTCCTGACGCTAACCCGAGTTGTCCTGACGCTAACCCGAGTTGTCCTGACGCTAACCCGAGTTGCCCTGACGCTAACCCGAGTTGTCCTGACGCTAACCCGAGTTGTCCTGACGCTAACCCTAGTTGTCCTGACGCTAACCCTAGTTGTCCTGACGCTAACCCTAGTTGTCCTGACGCTAACCCTACTTGTCCTGACGCTAACCCTACTTGTCCTGACGCTAACCCTAGTTGTCCTGACGCTAACCCTAGTTGTCCTGACGCTAACCCTAGTTGTCCTGACGCTAACCCTAGTTGTCCTGACGCTAACCATACTTGTCCTGACGCTAACCCTACTTGTCCTGACGCTAACCCTAGTTGTCCTGACGCTAACCCTACTTGTCCTGACTCTAACCCTACTTGTCCTGACGCTAACCCTAGTTGTCCTGACGCTAACCCTAGTTATCCTGACGCTAACCCTACTTGTCCTGACGCTAACTCTAGTTGTCCTGACGCTAACCCTAGTTGTCCTGACGCTAACCCTAGTTGTCCTGACGCTAACCCTACTTGTCCTGATGCTAACCCTACTTGTCCTAACGCTAACCCTAGTTGTCCTGACGCTAACCCTAGTTGTCCTGACGCTAACCCTAGTTGTCCTGACGCTAACCCTACTTGTCCTGCCGGTAACCCTACTTGTCCTGACGCTAACCCTAGTTGTCCTGACGCTAACCCTAGTTGTCCTGACGCTAACCCTACTTGTCCTGACGCTAACCCTAGTTGTCCTGACGCTAACCCTAGTTGTCCTGACGCTAACCCTACTTGTCCTGACGCTAACCCTAGTTGTCCTGACGCTAACCCTAGTTATCCTGACGCTAACCCTAGTTGTCCTGACGCTAACCCTAGTTGTCCTGACGCTAACCCTACTTGTCCTGACGCTAACCCTACTTGTCCTGACGCTAACCCTAGTTGTCCTGACGCTAACCCTAGTTGTCCTGACGCTAACCCTAGTTGTCCTGACGCTAACCCTACTTGTCCTGACGCTAACCCTAGTTGTCCTGACGCTAACCCTACTTGTCCTGACGCTAACCCTAGTTGTCCTGACGCTAACCCTACTTGTCCTGACGCTAACCCTACTTGTCCTGACGCTAACCCTAGTTGTCCTGATGCTAAGACTACTTGTCCTGACGTTAACCCTAGTTGTCCTGACGCTAACCCTAGTTGTCCTGACGCTAACCCTAGTTGTCCTGACGCTAACCCTAGTTGTCCTGACGCTAACCCTAGTTGTCCTGACGATAACCCTAGTTGTCCTGACGCTAACCCTAGTTGTCCTGACGCTAACCCTAGTTGTCCTGACGCTAACCCTAGTTGTCCTGACGCTAAGCCTACTTGTCCTGACGCTAACCCTAGTTGTCCTGACGCTAACCCTAGTTGTCCTGACGCTAACCCTACTTGTCCTGATGCTAACCCTAGTTGTCCTGACGCTAACCCTAGTTGTCCTGACGCTAACCCTAGTTGTCCTGACGCTAACCCTAGTTGTCCTGACGCTAACCCTAGTTGTCCTGACGCTAACCCTACTTGTCCTGATGCTAAACCTACTTGTCCTGACACTAACCCTAGTTGTCCTGACGCTAACCCTACTTGTCCTGACGCTAACCCTACTTGTCCTGACGCTAACCCTAGTTGTCCTGACGCTAACCCTAGTTGTCCTGACGCCAACCCTAGTTGTCCTGACGCTAACCCTAGTTGTCCTGACGCTAACCCTAGTTGTCCTGACGCTAACCCTAGTTGTCCTGACGCTAACACTAGTTGTCCTGACGCTAACCCTAGTTGACCTGACGCTAACCCTACTTGTCCTGACGCTAACCCTACTTGACCTGACGCTAACCCTACTTGTCCTGACGCTAACCCTAGTTGTCCTGACGCTAACCCTAGTTGTCCTGACGGTAACCCTAGTTGTCCTGACGCTAACCCTACTTGTCCTGACGCTAACCCTAGTTGTCCTGACGCTAACCCTAGTTGTCCTGACGCTAACCCTAGTTGTCCTGACGCTAACCCGAGTTGTCCTGATGCTAACCCTACTTGTCCTGACGCTAACCCTAGTTGTCTTGACGCTAACCATAGTTGTCCTGACACAACCCTAGTTGTCCTGATGCTAACCCTACTTGTCCTGACGCTAACCCTAGTTGTCCTGACGCTAACCCTAGTTGTCCTGACGCTAACCCTAGTTGTAAAGACGCTATCCCTAGTTGTCCTGACGCTAACCCTAGTTGTCCTGACGCTAACCCTACTTGTCCTGACGCTAACCCTAGTTGTCCTGACGCTAACCCTAGTTGTCCTGACGCTAACCCTACTTGTCCTGACGCTAGCCCTACTTGTCCTGACGCTAACCCTAGTTGTCCTGACGCTAACCCTAGTTGTCCTGACGCTAACCCTACTTGTCCTGACGCTAACCCTAGTTGTCCTGACGCTAACCCTACTTGTCCTGACGCTAACCCTACTTGTCCTGACGCTAACCCTACTTGTCCTGACGCTAACCCTAGTTGTCCTGACGCTAACCCTACTTGTCCTGACGCTAACCCTAGTTGTCCTGACGCTAACCCTACTTGTCCTGACGCTAACCATAGTTGTCCTGACGCTAACCCTAGTTGTACTGACGCTAACCCGAGTTGTCCTGACGCTAACCCGAGTTGTCCTGACGCTAACCCGAGTTGTCCTGACGCTAACCCGAGTTTCCCTAACGCTAACCCGAGTTGTCCTGACGCTAACCCGAGTTGTATTGACGCTAACCCGAGTTGTCCTGACGCTAACCCGAGTAGTCCTGACGCTAACCCGAGTTGTCCTGATGCTAACCCGAGTTTTCCTGACGCTAACCCGAGATGTCCTGACGCTAACCCGAGTTGTCCTGACGCTAACCCGAGTAGTCCTGACGCTAACCCGAGTTGTCCTGATGCTAACCCGAGTTTTCCTGACGCTAACCCGAGATGTCCTGACGCTAACCCGAGTTGTCCTGACGCTAACCCTAGTTGTCCTGACGCTAACCCTACTTGTCTTGACGCTAACCCTACTTGTCCTGACGCTAACCCTAGTTGTCCTGACGCTAACCCTACTTGTCCTGACGCTAACCCTAGTTGTCCTGACGCTAACCCTACTTGTCCTGACGCTAACCATAGTTGTCCTGACGCTAACCCTAGTTGTACTGACGCTAACCCGAGTTGTCCTGACGCTAACCCGAGTTGTCCTGACGCTAACCCTAGTTGTCCTGACGCTAACCCTAGTTGTCCTGACGCTAACCCTACTTGTCCTGACGCTAACCCTACTTGTCCTGACGCTAACCCTACTTGTCCTGACGCTAACACTAGTTGTCCTGACGCTAACCCTACTTGTCCTGACGCTAACCCTAGTTGTCCTGACGCTAACCCTAGTTGTCCTGATGCTAACCCTAGTTGTCCTGACGCTAACCCTAGTTGTCCTGACGCTAACCCTACTTGTCCTGACGCTAACCCTACTTGTCCTGATGCTAACCCTACTTGTCCTGACGCTAACCCTAGTTGTCCTGACGCTAACCCTACTTGTCCTGACGCTAACGCTAGTTGTCCTGACGCTAACCCTACTTGTCCTGACGCTAACCATAGTTGTCCTGACGCTAACCCTAGTTGTACTGACGCTAACCCGAGTTGTCCTGACGCTAACCCGAGTTGTCCTGACGCTAACCCGATTTGTCCTGACGCTAACCTGAGTTGTCCTGACGCTAACCCGAGTTGCCCTGACGCTAACCCGAGTTGTCCTGACGCTAACCCGAGTTGTCCTGACGCTAACCCGAGTTGTCCTGACGCTAACCCGAGTTGTCCTGACGCTAACCCGAGTAGTCCTGACGCTAACCCGAGTTGTCCTGACGCTAACCCGAGTTTTCCTGACGCTAACCCGAGATGTCCTGACGCTAACCCGAGTTGTCCTGACGCTAACCCGAGTTGTCCTGACGCTAACCCGAGTTGCCCTGACGCTAACCCGAGTTGTCCTGACGCTAACCCGAGTTGTCCTGACGCTAACCCGAGTTGTCCTGACGCTAACCCGAGTTGCCCTGACGCTAACCCGAGTTGTCCTGACGCTAACCCGAGTTGTCCTGACGCTAACCCTAGTTGTCCTGACGCTAACCCTAGTTGTCCTGACGCTAACCCTACTTGTCCTGACGCTAACCCTAGTTGTCCTGACGCTAACCCTAGTTGTCCTGACGCTAACCCTAGTTGTCCTGACGCTAACCCTACTTGTCCTGACGCTAACCCTACTTGTCCTGACGCTAACCCTAGTTGTCCTGACGCTAACCCTACTTGTCCTGACTCTAACCCTACTTGTCCTGACGCTAACCCTAGTTGTCCTGACGCTAACCCTAGTTATCCTGACGCTAACCCTACTTGTCCTGACGCTAACCCTAGTTGTCCTGACGCTAACCCTAGTTGTCCTGACGCTAACCCTACTTGTCCTGACGCTAACCCTAGTTGTCCTGACGCTAACCCTACTTGTCCTGATGCTAACCCTACTTGTCCTGACGCTAACCCTAGTTGTCCTGACGCTAACCCTACTTGTCCTGACGCTAACCCTAGTTGTCCTGACGCTAACCCTACTTGTCCTGACGCTAACCCTACTTGTCCTGACGCTAACCCTAGTTGTCCTGACGCTAACCCTAGTTGTCCTGACGCTAACCCTACTTGTCCTGACGCTAACCCTAGTTGTCCTGACGCTAACCCTAGTTGTCCTGACGCTAACCCTACTTGTCCTGACGCTAACCCTAGTTGTCCTGACGCTAACCCTAGATATCCTGACGCTAACCCTAGTTGTCCTGACGCTAACCGTAGTTGTCCTGACGCTAACCCTACTTGTCCTGACGCTAACCCTACTTGTCCTGACGCTAACCCTAGTTGTCCTGACGCTAACCCTAGTTGTCCTGACGCTAACCCTACTTGTCCTGACGCTAACCCTAGTTGTCCTGACGCTAACCCTACTTGTCCTGACGCTAACCCTAGTTGTCCTGACGCTAACCCTACTTGTCCTGACGCTAACCCTACTTGTCCTGACGCTAACCCTAGTTGTCCTGATGCTAAGACTACTTGTCCTGACGTTAACCCTAGTTGTCCTGACGCTAACCCTACTTGTCCTGACGCTAACCCTAGTTGTCCTGACGCTAACCCTAGTTGTCCTGACGCTAACCCTAGTTGTCCTGACGATAACCCTAGTTGTCCTGACGCTAACCCTAGTTGTCCTGACGCTAACCCTAGTTGTCCTGACGCTAACCCTAGTTGTCCTGACGCTAAGCCTACTTGTCCTGACGCTAACCCTAGTTGTCCTGACGCTAACCCTAGTTGTCCTGACGCTAACCCTACTTGTCCTGATGCTAACCCTAGTTGTCCTGACGCTAACCCTAGTTGTCCTGACGCTAACCCTAGTTGTCCTGACGCTAACCCTAGTTGTCCTGATGCTAACCCTAGTTGTCCTGACGCTAACCCTACTAGTCCTGACGCTAACCCTACTTGTCCTGACGCTAACCCTAGTTGTCCTGACGCTAACCCTAGTTGTCCTGACGCTAACCCTAGTTGTCCTGACGCTAACCCTACTTGTCCTGACGCTAACCCTAGTTGTCCTGACGCTAACCCTACTTGTCCTGATGCTAAACCTACTTGTCCTGACGCTAACCCTAGTTGTCCTGACGCTAACCCTAGTTGTCCTGACGCTAACCCTACTTGTCCTGACGCTAACCCTAGTTGTCCTGACGCTAACCCTAGTTGTCCTGACGCTAACCCTAGTTGTCCTGATGCTAACCCGAGTTGTCCTGATGCTAACCCTACTTGTCCTGACGCTAACCCTAGTTGTCCTGACGCTAACCATAGTTGTCCTGACGCTAACCCTAGTTGTCCTGACGCTAACCCTACTTGTCCTGACGCTAACCCTAGTTGTCCTGACGCTAACCCTAGTTGTCCTGACGCTAACCCTATTTGTAAAGACGCTATCCCTAGTTGTCCTGACGCTAACCCTAGTTGTCCTGACGCTAACCCTCCTTTTTCTGACGCTAACCCTACTTGTCCTGACGCTAACCCTAGTTGTCCTGACGCTAACCCTACTTGTCCTGACGCTAACCCTACTTGTCCTGACGCTAACCCTACTTGTCCTGACGCTAACCCTAGTTGTCCTGACGCTAACCCTAGTTGTCCTGACGCTAACCCTAGTTGTCCTGACGCTAACCCTAGTTGTCCTGACGCTAACCCTACTTGTCCTGACGCTAACCCTAGTTGTTCTGACGCTAACCCTAGTTGTCCTGACGCTAACCCTACTTGTCCTGACGCTAACCCTACTTGTCCTGACGCTAACCCTAGTTGTCCTGACGCTAACCCTACTTGTCCTGACGCTAACCCTAGTTGTCCTGACGCTAACCCTACTTGTCCTGACGCTAACCATAGTTGTCCTTACGCTAAACCTAGTTGTACTGACGCTAACCCGAGTTGTCCTGACGCTAACCCGAGTTGTCCTGACGCTAACCCGAGTTGTCCTGACGCTAACCCGAGTTGTCCTGACGCTAACCCGAGTTGTATTGACGCTAACCCGAGTTGTCCTGATGCTAACCCGAGTAGTCCTGACGCTAACCCGAGTTGTCCTGATGCTAACCCGAGTTTTCCTGACGCTAACCCGAGATGTCCTGACGCTAACCCGAGTTGTCCTGACGCTAACCCGAGTAGTCCTGACGCTAACCCGAGTTGTCCTGATGCTAACCCGAGTTTTCCTGACGCTAACCCGAGATGTCCTGACGCTAACCCGAGTTGTCCTGACGCTAACCCTAGTTGTCCTGACGCTAACCCTACTTGTCCTGACGCTAACCCTACTTGTCCTGACGCTAACCCTAGTTGTCCTGACGCTAACCCTACTTGTCCTGACGCTAACCCTAGTTGTCCTGACGCTAACCCTACTTGTCCTGACGCTAACCATAGTTGTCCTGACGCTAACCCTAGTTGTACTGACGCTAACCCGAGTTGTCCTGACGCTAACCCGAGTTGTCCTGACGCTAACCCGAGTTGTCCTGACGCTAACCCGAGTTTCCCTGACGCTAACCCGAGTTGTCCTGACGCTAACCCGAGTTGTATTGACGCTAACCCGAGTTGTCCTGACGCTAACCCGAGTTGTCCTGACGCTAACCCGAGTAGTCCTGACTCTAACCCGAGTTGTCCTGATGCTAACCCGAGTTTTCCTGACGCTAACCCGAGATGTCCTGACGCTAACCCGAGTTGTCCTGACGCTAACCCGAGTTGTCCTGACGCTAACCCGAGATGTCCTGACGCTAACCCGAGTTGTCCTGACGCTATCCCGAGTTGTCCTGACGCTAACCCGAGTTGCCCTGACGCTAACCCGAGTTGTCCTGACGCTAACCCTAGTTGTTCTGACGCTAACCCTAGTTGTCCTGACGCTAACCCTAGTTGTCCTGACTCTAACCCTAGTTGTCCTGACGCTAACCCTAGTTGTCCTGATGCTAACCCTACTTGTCCTGACGCTAACCCTACTTGTCCTGACGCTAACCCTAGTTGTCCTGACGCTAACCCTAGTTGTCCTGACGCTAACCCTAGTTGTCCTGACGCTAACCCTAGTTGTCCTGACGCTAACCCTACTTGTCCTGACGCTAACCCTACTTGTCCTGACGCTAACCCTAGTTGTCCTGACGCTAACCCTACTTGTCCTGACTCTAACCCTACTTGTCCTGACGCTAACCCTAGTTGTCCTGACGCTAACCCTAGTTATCCTGACGCTAACCCTACTTGTCCTGACGCTAACCCTACTTGTCCTGACGCTAACCCTAGTTGTCCTGACGCTAACCCTAGTTGTCCTGACGCTAACCCTACTTGTCCTGATGCTAACCCTACTTGTCCTGACGCTAACCCTAGTTGTCCTGACGCTAACCCTAGTTGTCCTGACGCTAACCCTAGTTGTCCTGACGCTAACCCTACTTGTCCTGACGCTAACCCTACTTGTCCTGACGCTAACCCTAGTTGTCCTGACGCTAACCCTAGTTGTCCTGACGCTAACCCTAGTTGTCCTGATGCTAACCCTAGTTGTCCTGACGCTAACCCTACTTGTCCTGACGCTAACCCTAGTTGTCCTGACGCTAACCCTAGTTGTCCTGACGCTAACCCTACTTGTCCTGACGCCAACCCTAGTTGTCCTGACGCTAACCCTAGTTGTCCTGACGCTAACCCTACTTGTCCTGATGCTAACCCTAGTTGTCCTGACGCTAACCCTAGTTGTCCTGAAGCTAACCCTACTTGTCCTGACGCTAACCCTAGTTGTCCTGACGCTAACCCTTGTTGTCCTGACGCCAACCCTAGTTGTCCTGACGCTAACCCTACTTGTCCTGACGCTAACCCTAGTTGTCCTGACGCTAACCCTAGTTTTCCTGACGCCAACCCTAGTTGTCCTGACGCTAACCCTAGTTGTCCTGACGCTAACCCTAGTTGTCCTGATGCTAACCCTAGTTGTCCTGACGCTAACCCTAGTTGTCCTGACGCTAACCCTAGTTGACCTGACGCTAACCCTACTTGACCTGACGCTAACCCTACATGTCCTGACGCTAACCCTAGTTGTCCTGACGCTAACCCTAGTTGTCCTGACGCTAACCCTACTTGTCCTGACGCTAACCCTAGTTGTCCTGACGCTAACCCTAGTTGTCCTGACGCTAACCCTAGTTGTCCTGACGCTAACCCGAGTTGTCCTGATGCTAACCCTACTTGTCCTGACGCTAACCCTAGTTGTCCTGACGCTAACCATAGTTGTCCTGACGCTAACCCTAGTTGTCCTGACGCTAACCCTACTTGTCCTGACGCTAACCCTAGTTGTCCTGACGCTAACCCTAGTTGTCCTGACGCTAACCCTAGTTGTCCTGACGCTAACCCTAGTTGTCCTGACGCTAACCCTACTTGTCCTGACGCTAACCCTACTTGTCCTGACGCTAACCGTAGTTGTCCTGACGCTAACCCTACTTGTCCTGACGCTAACCCTACTTGTCCTGACGCTAACCCTACTTGTCCTGACGCTAACCCTACTTGTCCTGACGCTAACCCTAGTTGTCCTGACGCTAACCCTAGTTGTCCTGACACTAACCCTAGTTGTCCTGACGCTAACCCTAGTTGTCCTGACGCTAACCCTACTTGTCCTGACGCTAACCCTACTTGTCCTGACGCTAACCCTAGTTGTCCTGACGCTAACCCTACTTGTCCTGACGCTAACCCTACTTGTCCTGACGCTAACCCTAGTTGTCCTGACGCTAACCCTACTTGTCCTGACGCTAACCCTAGTTGTCCTGACGCTAACCCTACTTGTTCTGACGCTAACCATAGTTGTCCTGACGCTAACCCTAGTTGTACTGACGCTAACCCGAGTTGTCTTGACGCTAACCCGAGTTGTTCTGACGCTAACCCGAGTTGTCCTGACGCTAACCCGAGTTGCCCTGATGCTAACCGGAGTTGTCCTGACGCTAACCCGAGTTGTATTGACGCTAACCCGAGTTGTCCTGACGCTAACCCGAGTTGTCCTGACGCTAACCCGAGTAGTCCTGACGCTAACCCTAGTTGTCCTGACGCTAACCCGAGTTGTCCTGACGCTAACCCTAGTTGTCCTGACACCAACCCTAGTTGTCCTGACGCTAACCCTAGTTGTCCTGACGCTAACCCTAGTTGTCCTGACGCTAACCCTAGTTGTCCTGACGCTAACCCTAGTTGTCCTGACGCTAACCCTACTTGTCCTGACGCTATCCCTACTTGTCCTGACGCTAACCCTACTTGTCCTGACGCTAACCCTAGTTGTCCTGACGCTAACCCTAGTTGTCCTGATGCTAACCCTAGTTGTCCTGACGCTAACCCTACTTGTCCTGACGCTAACCCTAGTTGTCCTGACGCTAACCCTAGTTGTCCTGACGCTAACCCTACTTGTCCTGACGCCAACCCTAGTTGTCCTGACGCTAACCCTAGTTGTCCTGACGCTAACCCTACTTGTCCTGATGCTAACCCTAGTTGTCCTGACGCTAACCCTAGTTGTCCTGAAGCTAACCCTACTTGTCCTGACGCTAACCCTAGTTGTCCTGACGCTAACCCTAGTTGTCCTGACGCCAACCCTAGTTGTCCTGACGCTAACCCTACTTGTCCTGACGCTAACCCTAGTTGTCCTGACGCTAACCCTAGTTGTCCTGACGCCAACCCTAGTTGTCCTGACGCTAACCCTAGTTGTCCTGACACTAACCCTAGTTGTCCTGATGCTAACCCTAGTTGTCCTGACGCTAACCCTAGTTGTCCTGACGCTAACCCTAGTTGACCTGACGCTAACCCTACTTGACCTGACGCTAACCCTACATGTCCTGACGCTAACCCTAGTTGTCCTGACGCTAACCCTAGTTGTCCTGACGCTAACCCTACTTGTCCTGACGCTAACCCTAGTTGTCCTGACGCTAACCCTAGTTGTCCTGACGCTAACCCTAGTTGTCCTGACGCTAACCCGAGTTGTCCTGATGCTAACCCTACTTGTCCTGACGCTAACCCTAGTTGTCCTGACGCTAACCATAGTTGTCCTGACGCTAACCCTAGTTGTCCTGACGCTAACCCTACTTGTCCTGACGCTAACCCTAGTTGTCCTGACGCTAACCCTAGTTGTCCTGACGCTAACCCTAGTTGTCCTGACGCTAACCCTAGTTGTCCTGACGCTAACCCTACTTGTCCTGACGCTAACCCTACTTGTCCTGACGCTAACCGTAGTTGTCCTGACGCTAACCCTACTTGTCCTGACGCTAACCCTACTTGTCCTGACGCTAACCCTACTTGTCCTGACGCTAACCCTACTTGTCCTGACGCTAACCCTAGTTGTCCTGACGCTAACCCCAGTTGTCCTGACACTAACCCTAGTTGTCCTGACGCTAACCCTAGTTGTCCTGACGCTAACCCTACTTGTCCTGACGCTAACCCTACTTGTCCTGACGCTAACCCTAGTTGTCCTGACGCTAACCCTACTTGTCCTGACGCTAACCCTACTTGTCCTGACGCTAACCCTAGTTGTCCTGACGCTAACCCTACTTGTCCTGACGCTAACCCTAGTTGTCCTGACGCTAACCCGAGTTGCCCTGACGCTAACCCGAGTTGTCCTGACGCTAACCCGAGTTGTATTGACGCTAACCCGAGTTGTCCTGACGCTAACCCGAGTTGTCCTGACGCTAACCCGAGTAGTTCTGACGCTAACCCGAGTTGTCCTGATGCTAACCCGAGTTTTCCTGACGCTAACCCGAGATGTCCTGACGCTAACCCGAGTTGTCCTGACGCTAACCCGAGTTGTCCTGACGCTAACCCGAGTTGCCCTGACGCTAACCCGAGTTGTCCTGACGCTAACCCGAGTTGTCCTGACGCTAACCCTAGTTGTCCTGACGCCAACCCTAGTTGTCCTGACGCTAACCCTAGTTGTCCTGACGCTAACCCTAGTTGTCCTGACGCTAACCCTAGTTGTCCTGACGCTAACCCTAGTTGACCTGACGCTAACCCTACTTGTCCTGACGCTAATCCTACTTGACCTGACGCTAACCCTACTTGTCCTGACGCTAACCCTAGTTGTCCTGACGCTAACCCTAGTTGTCCTGACGCTAACCCTACTTGTCCTGACGCTAACCCTAGTTGTCCTGACGCTAACCCTAGTTGTCCTGACGCTAACCCGAGTTGTCCTGATGCTAACCCTACTTGTCCTGACGCTAACCCTAGTTGTCCTGACGCTAACCATAGTTGTCCTGACGCTAACCCTAGTTGTCCTGACGCTAACCCTACTTGTCCTGACGCTAACCCTAGTTGTCCTGACGCTAACCCTAGTTGTCCTGACGCTAACCCTAGTTGTCCTGACGCTAACCCTAGTTGTCCTGACGCTAACCCTACTTGTCCTGACGCTAACCCTACTTGTCCTGACGCTAACCGTAGTTGTCCTGACGCTAACCCTACTTGTCCTGACGCTAACCCTACTTGTCCTGACGCTAACCCTACTTGTCCTGACGCTAACCCTAGTTGTCCTGACGCTAACCCTAGTTGTCCTGACGCTAACCCTAGTTGTCCTGACGCTAACCCTACTTGTCCTGACGCTAACCCTACTTGTCCTGACGCTAACCCTAGTTGTCCTGACGCTAACCCGAGTTGTATTGACGCTAACCCGAGTTGTCCTGACGCTAACCCGAGTAGTCCTGACGCTAACCCGAGTTGTCCTGATGCTAACCCGAGTTTTCCTGACGCTAACCCGAGATGTCCTGACGCTAACCCGAGTTGTCCTGACGCTAACCCGAGTAGTCCTGACGCTAACCCGAGTTGTCCTGATGCTAACCCGAGTTTTCCTGACGCTAACCCGAGATGTCCTGACGCTAACCCGAGTTGTCCTGACGCTAACCCTAGTTGTCCTGACGCTAACCCTACTTGTCCTGACGCTAACCCTACTTGTCCTGACGCTAACCCTAGTTGTCCTGACGCTAACCCTACTTGTCATGACGCTAACCCTAGTTGTCCTGACGCTAACCCTACTTGTCCTGACGCTAACCATAGTTGTCCTGACGCTAACCCTAGTTGTACTGACGCTAACCCGAGTTGTCCTGACGCTAACCCGAGTTGTCCTGACGCTAACCCGAGTTGTCCTGACGCTAACCCGAGTTTCCCTGACGCTAACCCGAGTTGTCCTGACGCTAACCCGAGTTGTATTGACGCTAACCCGAGTTGTCCTGACGCTAACCCGAGTTGTCCTGACGCTAACCCGAGTAGTCCTGACGCTAACCCGAGTTGTCCTGATGCTAACCCGAGTTTTCCTGACGCTAACCCGAGATGTCCTGACGCTAACCCTAGTTGTCCTGACACTAACCCTAGTTGTCCTGACGCTAACCCTAGTTGTCCTGACGCTAACCCTACTTGTCCTGACGCTAACCCTACTTGTCCTGACGCTAACCCTAGTTGTCCTGACGCTAACCCTACTTGTCCTGACGCTAACCCTACTTGTCCTGACGCTAACCCTAGTTGTCCTGACGCTAACCCTACTTGTCCTGACGCTAACCCTAGTTGTCCTGACGCTAACCCGAGTTGCCCTGACGCTAACCCGAGTTGTCCTGACGCTAACCCGAGTTGTATTGACGCTAACCCGAGTTGTCCTGACGCTAACCCGAGTTGTCCTGACGCTAACCCGAGTAGTCCTGACGCTAACCCGAGTTGTCCTGATGCTAACCCGAGTTTTCCTGACGCTAACCCGAGATGTCCTGACGCTAACCCGAGTTGTCCTGACGCTAACCCGAGTTGTCCTGACGCTAACCCGAGTTGCCCTGACGCTAACCCGAGTTGTCCTGACGCTAACCCGAGTTGTCCTGACGCTAACCCTAGTTGTCCTGACGCCAACCCTAGTTGTCCTGACGCTAACCCTAGTTGTCCTGACGCTAACCCTAGTTGTCCTGACGCTAACCCTAGTTGTCCTGACGCTAACCCTAGTTGACCTGACGCTAACCCTACTTGTCCTGACGCTAATCCTACTTGACCTGACGCTAACCCTACTTGTCCTGACGCTAACCCTAGTTGTCCTGACGCTAACCCTAGTTGTCCTGACGCTAACCCTACTTGTCCTGACGCTAACCCTAGTTGTCCTGACGCTAACCCTAGTTGTCCTGACGCTAACCCGAGTTGTCCTGATGCTAACCCTACTTGTCCTGACGCTAACCCTAGTTGTCCTGACGCTAACCATAGTTGTCCTGACGCTAACCCTAGTTGTCCTGACGCTAACCCTACTTGTCCTGACGCTAACCCTAGTTGTCCTGACGCTAACCCTAGTTGTCCTGACGCTAACCCTAGTTGTCCTGACGCTAACCCTAGTTGTCCTGACGCTAACCCTAGTTGTCCTGACGCTAACCCTACTTGTCCTGACGCTAACCCTACTTGTCCTGACGCTAACCGTAGTTGTCCTGACGCTAACCATACTTGTCCTGACGCTAACCCTACTTGTCCTGACGCTAACCCTACTTGTCCTGACGCTAACCCTAGTTGTCCTGACGCTAACCCTAGTTGTCCTGACGCTAACCCTAGTTGTCCTGACGCTAACCCTACTTGTCCTGACGCTAACCCTACTTGTCCTGACGCTAACCCTAGTTGTCCTGACGCTAACCCGAGTTGTATTGACGCTAACCCGAGTTGTCCTGACGCTAACCCGAGTAGTCCTGACGCTAACCCGAGTTGTCCTGATGCTAACCCGAGTTTTCCTGACGCTAACCCGAGATGTCCTGACGCTAACCCGAGTTGTCCTGACGCTAACCCGAGTAGTCCTGACGCTAACCCGAGTTGTCCTGATGCTAACCCGAGTTTTCCTGACGCTAACCCGAGATGTCCTGACGCTAACCCGAGTTGTCCTGACGCTAACCCTAGTTGTCCTGACGCTAACCCTACTTGTCCTGACGCTAACCCTACTTGTCCTGACGCTAACCCTAGTTGTCCTGACGCTAACCCTACTTGTCCTGACGCTAACCCTAGTTGTCCTGACGCTAACCCTACTTGTCCTGACGCTAACCATAGTTGTCCTGACGCTAACCCTAGTTGTACTGACGCTAACCCGAGTTGTCCTGACGCTAACCCGAGTTGTCCTGACGCTAACCCGAGTTGTCCTGACGCTAACCCGAGTTTCCCTGACGCTAACCCGAGTTGTCCTGATGCTAACCCGAGTTGTATTGACGCTAACCCGAGTTGTCCTGACGCTAACCCGAGTTGTCCTGACGCTAACCCGAGTAGTCCTGACGCTAACCCGAGTTGTCCTGATGCTAACCCGAGTTTTCCTGACGCTAACCCGAGATGTCCTGACGCTAACCCGAGTTGTCCTGACGCTAACCCGAGTTGTCCTGACGCTAACCCGAGATGTCCTGACGCTAACCCGAGTTGTCCTGACGCTAACCCGAGTTGTCGTGACGCTAACCCGAGTTGCCCTGACGCTAACCCGAGTTGTCCTGACGCTAACCCGAGTTGTTCTGACGCTAACCCTAGTTGTCCTGACGCTAACCCTAGTTGTCCTGACGCTAACCCTAGTTGTCCTGACGCTAACCCTAGTTGTCCTGATGCTAACCCTACTTGTCCTGACGCTAACCCTACTTGTCCTGACGCTAACCCTAGTTGTCCTGACGCTAACCCTAGTTGTCCTGACGCTAACCCTAGTTGTCCTGACGCTAACCCTAGTTGTCCTGACGCTAACCCTACTTGTCCTGACGCTAACCCTACTTGTCCTGACGCTAACCCTAGTTGTCCTGACGCTAACCCTACTTGTCCTGACTCTAACCCTACTTGTCCTGACGCTAACCCTAGTTGTCCTGACGCTAACCCTAGTTATCCTGACGCTAACCCTACTTGTCCTGACGCTAACCCTAGTTGTCCTGACGCTAACCCTAGTTGTCCTGACGCTAACCCTAGTTGTCCTGACGCTAACCCTAGTTGTCCTGATGCTAACCCTACTTGTCCTGATGCTAACCCTACTTGTCCTGACGCTAACCCTAGTTGTCCTGACGCTAACCCTAGTTGTCCTGACGCTAACCCTAGTTGTCCTGATGCTAACCCTACTTGTCCTGACGCTAACCCTACTTGTCCTGACGCTAACCCTAGTTGTCCTGACGCTAACCCTAGTTGTCCTGACGCTAACCCTAGTTGTCCTGATGCTAACCCTAGTTGTCCTGACGCTAACCCTACTTGTCCTGACGCTAACCCTAGTTGTCCTGACGCTAACCCTAGTTGTCCTGACGCTAACCCTACTTGTCCTGACGCCAACCCTAGTTGTCCTGACGCTAACCCTAGTTGTCCTGACGCTAACCCTACTTGTCCTGATGCTAACCCTAGTTGTCCTGACGCTAACCCTAGTTGTCCTGAAGCTAACCCTACTTGTCCTAACGCTAACCCTAGTTGTCCTGACGCTAACCCTAGTTGTCCTGACGCCAACCCTAGTTGTCCTGACGCTAACCCTACTTGTCCTGACGCTAACCCTAGTTGTCCTGACGCTAACCCTAGTTGTCCTGACGCCAACCCTAGTTGTCCTGACGCTAACCCTAGTTGTCCTGACGCTAACCCTAGTTGTCCTGATGCTAACCCTAGTTGTCCTGACGCTAACCCTAGTTGTCCTGACGCTAACCCTAGTTGACCTGACGCTAACCCTACTTGACCTGACGCTAACCCTACTTGTCCTGACGCTAACCCTAGTTTTCCTGACGCTAACCCTAGTTGTCCTGACGCTAACCCTACTTGTCCTGACGCTAACCCTAGTTGTCCTGACGCTAACCCTAGTTGTCCTGACGCTAACCCTAGTTGTCCTGACGCTAACCCGAGTTGTCCTGATGCTAACCCTACTTGTCCTGACGCTAACCCTAGTTGTCCTGACGCTAACCATAGTTGTCCTGACGCTAACCCTAGTTGTCCTGACGCTAACCCTACTTGTCCTGACGCTAACCCTAGTTGTCCTGACGCTAACCCTAGTTGTCCTGACGCTAACCCTAGTTGTCCTGACGCTAACCCTAGTTGTCCTGACGCTAACCCTACTTGTCCTGACGCTAACCCTACTTGTCCTGACGCTAACCGTAGTTGTCCTGACGCTAACCCTACTTGTCCTGACGCTAACCCTACTTGTCCTGACGCTAACCCTACTTGTCCTGACGCTAACCCTAGTTGTCCTGACGCTAACCCTAGTTGTCCTGACGCTAACCCTAGTTGTCCTGACGCTAACCCTACTTGTCCTGACGCTAACCCTACTTGTCCTGACGCTAACCCTAGTTGTCCTGACGCTAACCCTACTTGTCCTGACGCTAACCCTACTTGTCCTGACGCTAACCCTAGTTGTCCTGACGCTAACCCTACTTGTCCTGACGCTAACCCTAGTTGTCCTGACGCTAACCCTACTTGTCCTGACGCTAACCATAGTTGTCCTGACGCTAACCCTAGTTGTACTGACGCTAACCCGAGTTGTCTTGACGCTAACCCGAGTTGTCCTGACGCTAACCCGAGTTGTCCTGACGCTAACCCGACTTGCCCTGACGCTAACCCGAGTTGTCCTGACGCTAACCCGAGTTGTATTGACGCTAACCCGAGTTGTCCTGACGCTAACCCGAGTTGTCCTGACGCTAACCCGAGTAGTCCTGACGCTAACCCGAGTTGTCCTGATGCTAACCCGAGTTTTACTGACGCTAACCCGAGATGTCCTGACGCTAACCCGAGTTGTCCTGACGCTAACCCGAGTTGTCCTGACGCTAACCCGAGTTGCCCTGACGCTAACCCGAGTTGTCCTGACGCTAACCCGAGTTGTCCTGACGCTAACCCTAGTTGTCCTGACGCCAACCCTAGTTGTCCTGACGCTAACCCTAGTTGTCCTGACGCTAACCCTAGTTGTCCTGACGCTAACCCTAGTTGTCCTGACGCTAACCCTAGTTGATCTGACGCTAACCCTACTTGTCCTGACGCTAATCCTACTTGACCTGACTCTAACCCTACTTGTCCTGACGCTAACCCTAGTTGTCCTGACGCTAACCCTAGTTGTCCTGACGCTAACCCTAGTTGTCCTGACGCTAACCCTACTTGTCCTGACGCTAACCCTAGTTGTCCTGACGCTAACCCTAGTTGTCCTGACGCTAACCCGAGTTGTCCTGATGCTAACCCTACTTGTCCTGACGCTAACCCTAGTTGTCCTGACGCTAACCATAGTTGTCCTGACGCTAACCCTAGTTGTCCTGACGCTAACCCTACTTGTCCTGACGCTAACCCTAGTTGTCCTGACGCTAACCCTAGTTGTCCTGACGCTAACCCTAGTTGTCCTGACGCTAACCCTAGTTGTCCTGACGCTAACCCTACTTGTCCTGACGCTAACCGTAGTTGTCCTGACGCTAACCCTACTTGTCCTGACGCTAACCCTACTTGTCCTGACGCTAACCCTACTTGTCCTGACGCTAACCCTAGTTGTCCTGACGCTAACCCTAGTTGTCCTGACGCTAACCCTACTTGTCCTGACGCTAACCCTACTTGTCCTGACGCTAACCCTAGTTGTCCTGACGCTAACCCTACTTGTCCTGACGCTAACCCTACTTGTCCTGACGCTAACCCTAGTTGTCCTGACGCTAACCCTACTTGTCCTGACGCTAACCCTAGTTGTCCTGACGCTAACCCTACTTGTCCTGACGCTAACCATAGTTGTCCTGACGCTAACCCTAGTTGTACTGACGCTAACCTGAGTTGTCCTGACGCTATCCCGAGTTGTCCTGACGCTAACCCGAGTTGTCCTGACGCTAACCCGAGTTGCCCTGACGCTAACCCGAGTTGTCCTGACGCTAACCCGAGTTGTATTGACGCTAACCCGAGTTGTCCTGACGCTAACCCGAGTTGTCCTGACGCTAACCCGAGTAGTCCTGACGCTAACCCGAGTTGTCCTGATGCTAACCCGAGTTTTCCTGACGCTAACCCGAGATGTCCTGACGCTAACCCGAGTTGTCCTGACGCTAACCCGAGTTGTCCTGACGCTAACCCGAGTTGCCCTGACGCTAACCCGAGTTGTCCTGACGCTAACCCGAGTTGTCCTGACGCTAACCCGAGTTGTCCTGACGCTAACCCGAGTTGTCCTGACGCTAACCCGAGTTGTCCTGACGCTAACCCTAGTTGTCCTGACGCTAACCCTAGTTGTCCTGACGCTAACCCTAGTTGTCCTGATGCTAACCCTACTTGTCCTGACGCTAACCCTACTTGTCCTGACGCTAACCCTAGTTGTCCTGACGCTAACCCTAGTTGTCCTGACGCTAACCCTAGTTGTCCTGACGCTAACCCTAGTTGTCCTGACGCTAACCCTACTTGTCCTGACGCTAACCCTACTTGTCCTGACGCTAACCCTAGTTGTCCTGACGCTAACCCTACTTGTCCTGACTCTAACCCTACTTGTCCTGACGCTAACCCGAGTTGTCCTGACGCTAACCCGAGTTGTCCTGACGCTAACCCGAGTTGTCCTGACGCTAACCCGAGTTGTCCTGACGCTAACCCTAGTTGTCCTGACGCTAACCCTAGTTGTCCTGACGCTAACCCTAGTTGTCCTGATGCTAACCCTACTTGTCCTGACGCTAACCCTACTTGTCCTGACGCTAACCCTAGTTGTCCTGACGCTAACCCTAGTTGTCCTGACGCTAACCCGAGTTGTCCTGATGCTAACCCTACTTGTCCTGACGCTAACCCTAGTTGTCCTGACGCTAACCATAGTTGTCCTGACGCTAACCCTAGTTGTCCTGACGCTAACCCTACTTGTCCTGACGCTAACCCTAGTTGTCCTGACGCTAACCCTAGTTGTCCTGACGCTAACCCTAGTTGTCCTGACGCTAACCCTAGTTGTCCTGACGCTAACCCTACTTGTCCTGACGCTAACCCTACTTGTCCTGACGCTAACCGTAGTTGTCCTGACGCTAACCCTACTTGTCCTGACGCTAACCCTACTTGTCCTGACGCTAACCCTACTTGTCCTGACGCTAACCCTAGTTGTCCTGACGCTAACCCTAGTTGTCCTGACGCTAACCCTAGTTGTCCTGACGCTAACCCTACTTGTCCTGACGCTAACCCTACTTGTCCTGACGCTAACCCTAGTTGTCCTGACGCTAACCCTACTTGTCCTGACGCTAACCCTACTTGTCCTGACGCTAACCCTAGTTGTCCTGACGCTAACCCTACTTGTCCTGACGCTAACCCTAGTTGTCCTGACGCTAACCCTACTTGTCCTGACGCTAACCATAGTTGTCCTGACGCTAACCCTAGTTGTACTGACGCTAACCCGAGTTGTCTTGACGCTAACCCGAGTTGTCCTGACGCTAACCCGAGTTGTCCTGACGCTAACCCGACTTGCCCTGACGCTAACCCGAGTTGTCCTGACGCTAACCCGAGTTGTATTGACGCTAACCCGAGTTGTCCTGACGCTAACCCGAGTTGTCCTGACGCTAACCCGAGTAGTCCTGACGCTAACCCGAGTTGTCCTGATGCTAACCCGAGTTTTACTGACGCTAACCCGAGATGTCCTGACGCTAACCCGAGTTGTCCTGACGCTAACCCGAGTTGTCCTGACGCTAACCCGAGTTGCCCTGACGCTAACCCGAGTTGTCCTGACGCTAACCCGAGTTGTCCTGACGCTAACCCTAGTTGTCCTGACGCCAACCCTAGTTGTCCTGACGCTAACCCTAGTTGTCCTGACGCTAACCCTAGTTGTCCTGACGCTAACCCTAGTTGTCCTGACGCTAACCCTAGTTGATCTGACGCTAACCCTACTTGTCCTGACGCTAATCCTACTTGACCTGACTCTAACCCTACTTGTCCTGACGCTAACCCTAGTTGTCCTGACGCTAACCCTAGTTGTCCTGACGCTAACCCTAGTTGTCCTGACGCTAACCCTACTTGTCCTGACGCTAACCCTAGTTGTCCTGACGCTAACCCTAGTTGTCCTGACGCTAACCCGAGTTGTCCTGATGCTAACCCTACTTGTCCTGACGCTAACCCTAGTTGTCCTGACGCTAACCATAGTTGTCCTGACGCTAACCCTAGTTGTCCTGACGCTAACCCTACTTGTCCTGACGCTAACCCTAGTTGTCCTGACGCTAACCCTAGTTGCCCTGACGCTAACCCTAGTTGTCCTGACGCTAACCCTAGTTGTCCTGACGCTAACCCTACTTGTCCTGACGCTAACCGTAGTTGTCCTGACGCTAACCCTACTTGTCCTGACGCTAACCCTACTTGTCCTGACGCTAACCCTACTTGTCCTGACGCTAACCCTAGTTGTCCTGACGCTAACCCTAGTTGTCCTGACGCTAACCCTACTTGTCCTGACGCTAACCCTACTTGTCCTGACGCTAACCCTAGTTGTCCTGACGCTAACCCTACTTGTCCTGACGCTAACCCTACTTGTCCTGACGCTAACCCTAGTTGTCCTGACGCTAACCCTACTTGTCCTGACGCTAACCCTAGTTGTCCTGACGCTAACCCTACTTGTCCTGACGCTAACCATAGTTGTCCTGACGCTAACCCTAGTTGTACTGACGCTAACCTGAGTTGTCCTGACGCTATCCCGAGTTGTCCTGACGCTAACCCGAGTTGTCCTGACGCTAACCCGAGTTGCCCTGACGCTAACCCGAGTTGTCCTGACGCTAACCCGAGTTGTATTGACGCTAACCCGAGTTGTCCTGACGCTAACCCGAGTTGTCCTGACGCTAACCCGAGTAGTCCTGACGCTAACCCGAGTTGTCCTGATGCTAACCCGAGTTTTCCTGACGCTAACCCGAGATGTCCTGACGCTAACCCGAGTTGTCCTGACGCTAACCCGAGTTGTCCTGACGCTAACCCGAGTTGCCCTGACGCTAACCCGAGTTGTCCTGACGCTAACCCGAGTTGTCCTGACGCTAACCCGAGTTGTCCTGACGCTAACCCGAGTTGTCCTGACGCTAACCCGAGTTGTCCTGACGCTAACCCTAGTTGTCCTGACGCTAACCCTAGTTGTCCTGACGCTAACCCTAGTTGTCCTGATGCTAACCCTACTTGTCCTGACGCTAACCCTACTTGTCCTGACGCTAACCCTAGTTGTCCTGACGCTAACCCTAGTTGTCCTGACGCTAACCCTAGTTGTCCTGACGCTAACCCTAGTTGTCCTGACGCTAACCCTACTTGTCCTGACGCTAACCCTACTTGTCCTGACGCTAACCCTAGTTGTCCTGACGCTAACCCTACTTGTCCTGACTCTAACCCTACTTGTCCTGACGCTAACCCTAGTTGTCCTGACGCTAACCCTAGTTATCCTGACGCTAACCCTACTTGTCCTGACGCTAACCCTAGTTGTCCTGACGCTAACCCTAGTTGTCCTGACGCTAACCCTAGTTGTCCTGACGCTAACCCTAGTTGTCCTGATGCTAACCCTACTTGTCCTGATGCTAACCCTACTTGTCCTGACGCTAACCCTAGTTGTCCTGACGCTAACCCTAGTTGTCCTGACGCTAACCCTAGTTGTCCTGATGCTAACCCTACTTGTCCTGACGCTAACCCTACTTGTCCTGACGCTAACCCTAGTTGTCCTGACGCTAACCCTAGTTGTCCTGACGCTAACCCTAGTTGTCCTGATGCTAACCCTAGTTGTCCTGACGCTAACCCTACTTGTCCTGACGCTAACCCTAGTTGTCCTGACGCTAACCCTAGTTGTCCTGACGCTAACCCTACTTGTCCTGACGCCAACCCTAGTTGTCCTGACGCTAACCCTAGTTGTCCTGACGCTAACCCTACTTGTCCTGATGCTAACCCTAGTTGTCCTGACGCTAACCCTAGTTGTCCTGAAGCTAACCCTACTTGTCCTAACGCTAACCCTAGTTGTCCTGACGCTAACCCTAGTTGTCCTGACGCCAACCCTAGTTGTCCTGACGCTAACCCTACTTGTCCTGACGCTAACCCTAGTTGTCCTGACGCTAACCCTAGTTGTCCTGACGCCAACCCTAGTTGTCCTGACGCTAACCCTAGTTGTCCTGACGCCAACCCTAGTTGTCCTGACGCTAACCGTAGTTGTCCTGACGCTAACCCTACTTGTCCTGACGCTAACCCTACTTGTCCTGACGCTAACCCTACTTGTCCTGACGCTAACCCTAGTTGTCCTGACGCTAACCCTAGTTGTCCTGACGCTAACCCTAGTTGTCCTGACGCTAACCCTACTTGTCCTGACGCTAACCCTACTTGTCCTGACGCTAACCCTAGTTGTCCTGACGCTAACCCTACTTGTCCTGACGCTAACCCTACTTGTCCTGACGCTAACCCTAGTTGTCCTGACGCTAACCCTACTTGTCCTGACGCTAACCCTAGTTGTCCTGACGCTAACCCTACTTGTCCTGACGCTAACCATAGTTGTCCTGACGCTAACCCTAGTTGTACTGACGCTAACCCGAGTTGTCTTGACGCTAACCCGAGTTGTCCTGACGCTAACCCGAGTTGTCCTGACGCTAACCCGACTTGCCCTGACGCTAACCCGAGTTGTCCTGACGCTAACCCGAGTTGTATTGACGCTAACCCGAGTTGTCCTGACGCTAACCCGAGTTGTCCTGACGCTAACCCGAGTAGTCCTGACGCTAACCCGAGTTGTCCTGATGCTAACCCGAGTTTTACTGACGCTAACCCGAGATGTCCTGACGCTAACCCGAGTTGTCCTGACGCTAACCCGAGTTGTCCTGACGCTAACCCGAGTTGCCCTGACGCTAACCCGAGTTGTCCTGACGCTAACCCGAGTTGTCCTGACGCTAACCCTAGTTGTCCTGACGCCAACCCTAGTTGTCCTGACGCTAACCCTAGTTGTCCTGACGCTAACCCTAGTTGTCCTGACGCTAACCCTAGTTGTCCTGACGCTAACCCTAGTTGATCTGACGCTAACCCTACTTGTCCTGACGCTAATCCTACTTGACCTGACTCTAACCCTACTTGTCCTGACGCTAACCCTAGTTGTCCTGACGCTAACCCTAGTTGTCCTGACGCTAACCCTAGTTGTCCTGACGCTAACCCTACTTGTCCTGACGCTAACCCTAGTTGTCCTGACGCTAACCCTAGTTGTCCTGACGCTAACCCGAGTTGTCCTGATGCTAACCCTACTTGTCCTGACGCTAACCCTAGTTGTCCTGACGCTAACCATAGTTGTCCTGACGCTAACCCTAGTTGTCCTGACGCTAACCCTACTTGTCCTGACGCTAACCCTAGTTGTCCTGACGCTAACCCTAGTTGTCCTGACGCTAACCCTAGTTGTCCTGACGCTAACCCTAGTTGTCCTGACGCTAACCCTACTTGTCCTGACGCTAACCGTAGTTGTCCTGACGCTAACCCTACTTGTCCTGACGCTAACCCTACTTGTCCTGACGCTAACCCTACTTGTCCTGACGCTAACCCTAGTTGTCCTGACGCTAACCCTAGTTGTCCTGACGCTAACCCTACTTGTCCTGACGCTAACCCTACTTGTCCTGACGCTAACCCTAGTTGTCCTGACGCTAACCCTACTTGTCCTGACGCTAACCCTACTTGTCCTGACGCTAACCCTAGTTGTCCTGACGCTAACCCTACTTGTCCTGACGCTAACCCTAGTTGTCCTGACGCTAACCCTACTTGTCCTGACGCTAACCATAGTTGTCCTGACGCTAACCCTAGTTGTACTGACGCTAACCTGAGTTGTCCTGACGCTATCCCGAGTTGTCCTGACGCTAACCCGAGTTGTCCTGACGCTAACCCGAGTTGCCCTGACGCTAACCCGAGTTGTCCTGACGCTAACCCGAGTTGTATTGACGCTAACCCGAGTTGTCCTGACGCTAACCCGAGTTGTCCTGACGCTAACCCGAGTAGTCCTGACGCTAACCCGAGTTGTCCTGATGCTAACCCGAGTTTTCCTGACGCTAACCCGAGATGTCCTGACGCTAACCCGAGTTGTCCTGACGCTAACCCGAGTTGTCCTGACGCTAACCCGAGTTGCCCTGACGCTAACCCGAGTTGTCCTGACGCTAACCCGAGTTGTCCTGACGCTAACCCGAGTTGTCCTGACGCTAACCCGAGTTGTCCTGACGCTAACCCGAGTTGTCCTGACGCTAACCCTAGTTGTCCTGACGCTAACCCTAGTTGTCCTGACGCTAACCCTAGTTGTCCTGATGCTAACCCTACTTGTCCTGACGCTAACCCTACTTGTCCTGACGCTAACCCTAGTTGTCCTGACGCTAACCCTAGTTGTCCTGACGCTAACCCTAGTTGTCCTGACGCTAACCCTAGTTGTCCTGACGCTAACCCTACTTGTCCTGACGCTAACCCTACTTGTCCTGACGCTAACCCTAGTTGTCCTGACGCTAACCCTACTTGTCCTGACTCTAACCCTACTTGTCCTGACGCTAACCCTAGTTGTCCTGACGCTAACCCTAGTTATCCTGACGCTAACCCTACTTGTCCTGACGCTAACCCTAGTTGTCCTGACGCTAACCCTAGTTGTCCTGACGCTAACCCTAGTTGTCCTGACGCTAACCCTAGTTGTCCTGATGCTAACCCTACTTGTCCTGATGCTAACCCTACTTGTCCTGACGCTAACCCTAGTTGTCCTGACGCTAACCCTAGTTGTCCTGACGCTAACCCTAGTTGTCCTGATGCTAACCCTACTTGTCCTGACGCTAACCCTACTTGTCCTGACGCTAACCCTAGTTGTCCTGACGCTAACCCTAGTTGTCCTGACGCTAACCCTAGTTGTCCTGATGCTAACCCTAGTTGTCCTGACGCTAACCCTACTTGTCCTGACGCTAACCCTAGTTGTCCTGACGCTAACCCTAGTTGTCCTGACGCTAACCCTACTTGTCCTGACGCCAACCCTAGTTGTCCTGACGCTAACCCTAGTTGTCCTGACGCTAACCCTACTTGTCCTGATGCTAACCCTAGTTGTCCTGACGCTAACCCTAGTTGTCCTGAAGCTAACCCTACTTGTCCTAACGCTAACCCTAGTTGTCCTGACGCTAACCCTAGTTGTCCTGACGCCAACCCTAGTTGTCCTGACGCTAACCCTACTTGTCCTGACGCTAACCCTAGTTGTCCTGACGCTAACCCTAGTTGTCCTGACGCCAACCCTAGTTGTCCTGACGCTAACCCTAGTTGTCCTGACGCTAACCCTAGTTGTCCTGATGCTAACCCTAGTTGTCCTGACGCTAACCCTAGTTGTCCTGACGCTAACCCTAGTTGACCTGACGCTAACCCTACTTGACCTGACGCTAACCCTACTTGTCCTGACGCTAACCCTAGTTTTCCTGACGCTAACCCTAGTTGTCCTGACGCTAACCCTACTTGTCCTGACGCTAACCCTAGTTGTCCTGACGCTAACCCTAGTTGTCCTGACGCTAACCCTAGTTGTCCTGACGCTAACCCGAGTTGTCCTGATGCTAACCCTACTTGTCCTGACGCTAACCCTAGTTGTCCTGACGCTAACCATAGTTGTCCTGACGCTAACCCTAGTTGTCCTGACGCTAACCCTACTTGTCCTGACGCTAACCCTAGTTGTCCTGACGCTAACCCTAGTTGTCCTGACGCTAACCCTAGTTGTCCTGACGCTAACCCTACTTGTCCTGACGCTAACCCTACTTGTCCTGACGCTAACCGTAGTTGTCCTGACGCTAACCCTACTTGTCCTGACGCTAACCCTACTTGTCCTGACGCTAACCCTACTTGTCCTGACGCTAACCCTAGTTGTCCTGACGCTAACCCTAGTTGTCCTGACGCTAACCCTAGTTGTCCTGACGCTAACCCTACTTGTCCTGACGCTAACCCTACTTGTCCTGACGCTAACCCTAGTTGTCCTGACGCTAACCCTACTTGTCCTGACGCTAACCCTACTTGTCCTGACGCTAACCCTAGTTGTCCTGACGCTAACCCTACTTGTCCTGACGCTAACCCTAGTTGTCCTGACGCTAACCCTACTTGTCCTGACGCTAACCATAGTTGTCCTGACGCTAACCCTAGTTGTACTGACGCTAACCCGAGTTGTCTTGACGCTAACCCGAGTTGTCCTGACGCTAACCCGAGTTGTCCTGACGCTAACCCGACTTGCCCTGACGCTAACCCGAGTTGTCCTGACGCTAACCCGAGTTGTATTGACGCTAACCCGAGTTGTCCTGACGCTAACCCGAGTTGTCCTGACGCTAACCCGAGTAGTCCTGACGCTAACCCGAGTTGTCCTGATGCTAACCCGAGTTTTACTGACGCTAACCCGAGATGTCCTGACGCTAACCCGAGTTGTCCTGACGCTAACCCGAGTTGTCCTGACGCTAACCCGAGTTGCCCTGACGCTAACCCGAGTTGTCCTGACGCTAACCCGAGTTGTCCTGACGCTAACCCTAGTTGTCCTGACGCCAACCCTAGTTGTCCTGACGCTAACCCTAGTTGTCCTGACGCTAACCCTAGTTGTCCTGACGCTAACCCTAGTTGTCCTGACGCTAACCCTAGTTGATCTGACGCTAACCCTACTTGTCCTGACGCTAATCCTACTTGACCTGACGCTAACCCTACTTGTCCTGACGCTAACCCTAGTTGTCCTGACGCTAACCCTAGTTGTCCTGACGCTAACCCTAGTTGTCCTGACGCTAACCCTACTTGTCCTGACGCTAACCCTAGTTGTCCTGACGCTAACCCTAGTTGTCCTGACGCTAACCCGAGTTGTCCTGATGCTAACCCTACTTGTCCTGACGCTAACCCTAGTTGTCCTGACGCTAACCATAGTTGTCCTGACGCTAACCCTAGTTGTCCTGACGCTAACCCTACTTGTCCTGACGCTAACCCTAGTTGTCCTGACGCTAACCCTAGTTGTCCTGACGCTAACCCTAGTTGTCCTGACGCTAACCCTAGTTGTCCTGACGCTAACCCTACTTGTCCTGACGCTAACCGTAGTTGTCCTGACGCTAACCCTACTTGTCCTGACGCTAACCCTACTTGTCCTGACGCTAACCCTACTTGTCCTAACGCTAACCCTAGTTGTCCTGACGCTAACCCTAGTTGTCCTGACGCTAACCCTACTTGTCCTGACGCTAACCCTACTTGTCCTGACGCTAACCCTAGTTGTCCTGACGCTAACCCTACTTGTCCTGACGCTAACCCTACTTGTCCTGACGCTAACCCTAGTTGTCCTGACGCTAACCCTACTTGTCCTGACGCTAACCCTAGTTGTCCTGACGCTAACCCTACTTGTCCTGACGCTAACCATAGTTGTCCTGACGCTAACCCTAGTTGTACTGACGCTAACCTGAGTTGTCCTGACGCTATCCCGAGTTGTCCTGACGCTAACCCGAGTTGTCCTGACGCTAACCCGAGTTGCCCTGACGCTAACCCGAGTTGTCCTGACGCTAACCCGAGTTGCCCTGACGCTAACCCGAGTTGTATTGACGCTAACCCGAGTTGTCCTGACGCTAACCCGAGTTGTCCTGACGCTAACCCGAGTAGTCCTGACGCTAACCCGAGTTGTCCTGATGCTAACCCGAGTTTTCCTGACGCTAACCCGAGATGTCCTGACGCTAACCCGAGTTGTCCTGACGCTAACCCGAGTTGTCCTGACGCTAACCCGAGTTGCCCTGACGCTAACCCGAGTTGTCCTGACGCTAACCCGAGTTGTCCTGACGCTAACCCGAGTTGTCCTGACGCTAACCCGAGTTGCCCTGACGCTAACCCGAGTTGTCCTGACGCTAACCCGAGTTGTCCTGACGCTAACCCTAGTTGTCCTGACGCTAACCCTAGTTGTCCTGACGCTAACCCTAGTTGTCCTGACGCTAACCCTACTTGTCCTGACGCTAACCCTACTTGTCCTGACGCTAACCCTAGTTGTCCTGACGCTAACCCTAGTTGTCCTGACGCTAACCCTAGTTGTCATGACGCTAACCCTACTTGTCCTGACGCTAACCCTACTTGTCCTGACGCTAACCCTAGTTGTCCTGAGGCTAACCCTACTTGTCCTGACTCTAACCCTACTTGTCCTGACGCTAACCCTAGTTGTCCTGACGCTAACCCTAGTTATCCTGACGCTAACCCTACTTGTCCTGACGCTAACCCTAGTTGTCCTGACGCTAACCCTAGTTGTCCTGATGCTAACCCTAGTTGTCCTGACGCTAACCCTAGTTGTCCTGATGCTAACCCTACTTGTCCTGATGCTAACGCTACTTGTCCTGACGCTAACCCTAGTTGTCCTGACGCTAACCCTAGTTGTCCTGACGCTAACCCTAGTTGTCCTGACGCTAACCCTAGTTGTCCTGACGCTAACCCTAGTTGTCCTGACGCTAACCCTACTTGTCCTGACGCTAACCCTAGTTGTCCTGACGCTAACCCTAGCTGTCCTGATGCTAACCCTAGTTGTCCTGACGCTAACCCTACTTGTCCTGACGCTAACCCTTGTTGTCCTGACGCTAACCCTAGTTGTCCTGACGCTAACCCTAGTTGTCCTGACGCTAACCCTACTTGTCCTGACGCCAACCCTAGTTGTCCTTACGCTAACCCTAGTTGTCCTGACGCTAACCCTACTTGTCCTGACGCTAACCCTAGTTGTCCTGACGCTAACCCTACTTGTCCTGACGCTAACCCTAGTTGTCCTGACGCTAACCCTAGTTATCCTGACGCTAACCCTAGTTGTCCTGACGCTAAACCTAGTTGTCCTGACGCTAACCCTACTTGTCCTGACTCTAACCCTACTTGTCCTGACGCTAACCCTAGTTGTCCTGACGCTAACCCTAGTTGTCCTGACGCTAACCCTAGTTGTCCTGACGCTAACCCTACTTGTCCTGACGCTAACCCTAGTTGTCCTGACTCTAACCCTACTTGTCCTGATGCTAACCCTACTTGTCCTGACGCTAACCCTAGTTGTCCTGACGCTAACCCTAGTTGTCCTGATGCTAAGACTACTTGTCCTGACGCTAACCCTAGTTGTCCTGACGCTAACCCTAGTTGTCCTGACGCTAACCCTACTTGTCCTGATGCTAACCCTAGTTGTCCTGACGCTAACCCTAGTTGTCCTGACGCTAACCCTAGTTGTCCTGACGCTAACCCTAGTTGTCCTGACGCTAACCCTAGTTGTCCTGACGCTAACCCTAGTTGTCCTGACGCTAACCTTAGTTGTCCTGACGCTAAGCCTACTTGTCCTGACGCTAACCCTAGTTGTCCTGACGCTAACCCTAGTTGTCCTGACGCTAACCCTACTTGTCCTGATGCTAACCCTAGTTGTCCTGACGCTAACCCTAGTTGTCCTGACGCTAACCCTAGTTGTCCTGACGCTAACCCTAGTTGTCCTGACGCTAACCCTAGTTGTCCTGACGCTAACCCTAGTTGTCCTGACGCTAACCCTACTAGTCCTGACGCTAACCCTACTTGTCCTGACGCTAACCCTAGTTGTCCTGACGCTAACCCTAGTTGTCCTGACGCTAACCCTAGTTGTCCTGACGCTAACCCTACTTGTCCTGACGCTAACCCTAGTTGTCCTGACGCTAACCCTACTTGTCCTGACGCTAAACCTACTTGTCCTGACACTAACCCTAGTTGTCCTGACGCTAACCCTACTTGTCCTGACGCTAACCCTAGTTGTCCTGACGCTAACCCAAGTTGTCCTGACGCTAACTCTAGTTGTCCTGACGCTAACCCTAGTTGACCTGACGCTAACCCTACTTGTCCTGACGCTAACCCTACTTGACCTGATGCTAACCCTACTTGTCCTGACGCTAACCCTAGTTGTCCTGACGCTAACCCTAGTTGTCCTGACGCTAACCCTAGTTGTCCTGACGCTAACCCTAGTTGTCCTGACGCTAACCCTACTTGTCCTGACGCTAACCCTAGTTGTCCTGACGCTAACCCTAGTTGTCCTGACGCTAACCCTAGTTGTCCTGACGCTAACCCGAGTTGTCCTGATGCTAACCCTACTTGTCCTGACGCTAACCCTAGTTGTCCTGACGCTAACCATAGTTGTCCTGACGCTAACCCTAGTTGTCCTGACGCTAACCCTACTTGTCCTGACGCTAACCCTAGTTGTCCTGACGCTAACCCTAGTTGTCCTGACGCTAACCCTAGTTGTCCTGACGCTAACCCTAGTTGTCCTGACGCTAACCCTACTTGTCCTGACGCTAACCCTACTTGTCCTGACGCTAACCGTAGTTGTCCTGACGCTAACCCTACTTGTCCTGACGCTAACCCTACTTGTCCTGACGCTAACCCTACTTGTCCTGACGCTAACCCTAGTTGTCCTGACGCTAACCGTAGTTGTCCTGACGCTAACCCTAGTTGTCCTGACGCTAACCCTACTTGTCCTGACGCTAACCCTACTTGTCCTGACGCTAACCCTAGTTGTCCTGACGCTAACCCTACTTGTCCTGACGCTAACCCTACTTGTCCTGACGCTAACCCTACTTGTCCTGACGCTAACCCTACTTGTCCTGACGCTAACCCTAGTTGTCCTGACGCTAACCCTACTTGTCCTGACGCTAACCATAGTTGTCCTGACGCTAACCCTAGTTGTACTGACGCTAACCCGAGTTGTCTTGACGCTAACCCGAGTTGTCCTGACGCTAACCCGAGTTGTCCTGACGCTAACCCGACTTGCCCTGACGCTAACCCGAGTTGTCCTGACGCTAACCCGAGTTGTATTGACGCTAACCCGAGTTGTCCTGACGCTAACCCGAGTTGTCCTGACGCTAACCCGAGTAGTCCTGACGCTAACCCGAGTTGTCCTGATGCTAACCCGAGTTTTACTGACGCTAACCCGAGATGTCCTGACGCTAACCCGAGTTGTCCTGACGCTAACCCGAGTTGTCCTGACGCTAACCCGAGTTGCCCTGACGCTAACCCGAGTTGTCCTGACGCTAACCCGAGTTGTCCTGACGCTAACCCTAGTTGTCCTGACGCCAACCCTAGTTGTCCTGACGCTAACCCTAGTTGTCCTGACGCTAACCCTAGTTGTCCTGACGCTAACCCTAGTTGATCTGACGCTAACCCTACTTGTCCTGACGCTAATCCTACTTGACCTGACGCTAACCCTACTTGTCCTGACGCTAACCCTAGTTGTCCTGACGCTAACCCTAGTTGTCCTGACGCTAACCCTACTTGTCCTGACGCTAACCCTAGTTGTCCTGACGCTAACCCTAGTTGTCCTGACGCTAACCCGAGTTGTCCTGATGCTAACCCTACTTGTCCTGACGCTAACCCTAGTTGTCCTGACGCTAACCATAGTTGTCCTGACGCTAACCCTAGTTGTCCTGACGCTAACCCTACTTGTCCTGACGCTAACCCTAGTTGTCCTGACGCTAACCCTAGTTGTCCTGACGCTAACCCTAGTTGTCCTGACGCTAACCCTAGTTGTCCTGACGCTAACCCTACTTGTCCTGACGCTAACCGTAGTTGTCCTGACGCTAACCCTACTTGTCCTGACGCTAACCCTACTTGTCCTGACGCTAACCCTACTTGTCTTGACGCTAACCCTAGTTGTCCTGACGCTAACCCTAGTTGTCCTGACGCTAACCCTACTTGTCCTGACGCTAACCCTACTTGTCCTGACGCTAACCCTAGTTGTCCTGACGCTAACCCTAGTTGTCCTGACGCTAACCCTACTTGTCCTGACGCTAACCCTACTTGTCCTGACGCTAACCCTAGTTGTCCTGACGCTAACCCTACTTGTCCTGACGCTAACCCTAGTTGTCCTGACGCTAACCCTACTTGTCCTGACGCTAACCATAGTTGTCCTGACGCTAACCCTAGTTGTACTGACGCTAACCCGAGTTGTCCTGACGCTATCCCGAGTTGTCCTGACGCTAACCCGAGTTGTCCTGACGCTAACCCGAGTTGCCCTGACGCTAACCCGAGTTGTCCTGACGCTAACCCGAGTTGTATTGACGCTAACCCGAGTTGTCCTGACGCTAACCCGAGTTGTCCTGACGCTAACCCGAGTAGTCCTGACGCTAACCCGAGTTGTCCTGATGCTAACCCGAGTTTTACTGACGCTAACCCGAGATGTCCTGACGCTAACCCGAGTTGTCCTGACGCTAACCCGAGTTGTCCTGACGCTAACCCGAGTTGCCCTGACGCTAACCCGAGTTGTCCTGACGCTAACCCGAGTTGTCCTGACGCTAACCCTAGTTGTCCTGACGCCAACCCTAGTTGTCCTGACGCTAACCCTAGTTGTCCTGACGCTAACCCTAGTTGTCCTGACGCTAACCCTAGTTGTCCTGACGCTAACCCTAGTTGATCTGACGCTAACCCTACTTGTCCTGACGCTAATCCTACTTGACCTGACGCTAACCCTACTTGTCCTGACGCTAACCCTAGTTGTCCTGACGCTAACCCTAGTTGTCCTGACGCTAACCCTACTTGTCCTGACGCTAACCCTAGTTGTCCTGACGCTAACCCTAGTTGTCCTGACGCTAACCCGAGTTGTCCTGATGCTAACCCTACTTGTCCTGACGCTAACCCTAGTTGTCCTGACGCTAACCATAGTTGTCCTGACGCTAACCCTAGTTGTCCTGACGCTAACCCTACTTGTCCTGACGCTAACCCTAGTTGTCCTGACGCTAACCCTAGTTGTCCTGACGCTAACCCTAGTTGTCCTGACGCTAACCCTAGTTGTCCTGACGCTAACCCTACTTGTCCTGACGCTAACCGTAGTTGTCCTGACGCTAACCCTACTTGTCCTGACGCTAACCCTACTTGTCCTGACGCTAACCCTACTTGTCTTGACGCTAACCCTAGTTGTCCTGACGCTAACCCTAGTTGTCCTGACGCTAACCCTACTTGTCCTGACGCTAACCCTACTTGTCCTGACGCTAACCCTAGTTGTCCTGACGCTAACCCTACTTGTCCTGACGCTAACCCTACTTGTCCTGACGCTAACCCTAGTTGTCCTGACGCTAACCCTACTTGTCCTGACGCTAACCGTAGTTGTCCTGACGCTAACCCTACTTGTCCTGACGCTAACCATAGTTGTCCTGACGCTAACCCTAGTTGTACTGACGCTAACCCGAGTTGTCCTGACGCTATCCCGAGTTGTCCTGACGCTAACCCGAGTTGTCCTGACGCTAACCCGAGTTGCCCTGACGCTAACCCGAGTTGTCCTGACGCTAACCCGAGTTGTATTGACGCTAACCCGAGTTGTCCTGACGCTAACCCGAGTTGTCCTGACGCTAACCCGAGTAGTCCTGACGCTAACCCGAGTTGTCCTGATGCTAACCCGAGTTTTCCTGACGCTAACCCGAGATGTCCTGACGCTAACCCGAGTTGTCCTGACGCTAACCCGAGTTGTCCTGACGCTAACCCGAGTTGCCCTGACGCTAACCCGAGTTGTCCTGACGCTAACCCGAGTTGTCCTGACGCTAACCCGAGTTGTCCTGACGCTAACCCGAGTTGCCCTGACGCTAACCCGAGTTGTCCTGACGCTAACCCGAGTTGTCCTGACGCTAACCCTAGTTGTCCTGACGCTAACCCTAGTTGTCCTGACGCTAACCCTAGTTGTCCTGACGCTAACCCTACTTGTCCTGACGCTAACCCTACTTGTCCTGACGCTAACCCTAGTTGTCCTGACGCTAACCCTAGTTGTCCTGACGCTAACCCTAGTTGTCATGACGCTAACCCTACTTGTCCTGACGCTAACCCTACTTGTCCTGACGCTAACCCTAGTTGTCCTGAGGCTAACCCTACTTGTCCTGACTCTAACCCTACTTGTCCTGACGCTAACCCTAGTTGTCCTGACGCTAACCCTAGTTATCCTGACGCTAACCCTACTTGTCCTGACGCTAACCCTAGTTGTCCTGACGCTAACCCTAGTTGTCCTGATGCTAACCCTAGTTGTCCTGACGCTAACCCTAGTTGTCCTGATGCTAACCCTACTTGTCCTGATGCTAACGCTACTTGTCCTGACGCTAACCCTAGTTGTCCTGACGCTAACCCTAGTTGTCCTGACGCTAACCCTAGTTGTCCTGACGCTAACCCTAGTTGTCCTGACGCTAACCCTAGTTGTCCTGACGCTAACCCTACTTGTCCTGACGCTAACCCTAGTTGTCCTGACGCTAACCCTAGTTGTCCTGATGCTAACCCTAGTTGTCCTGACGCTAACCCTACTTGTCCTGACGCTAACCCTTGTTGTCCTGACGCTAACCCTAGTTGTCCTGACGCTAACCCTAGTTGTCCTGACGCTAACCCTACTTGTCCTGACGCCAACCCTAGTTGTCCTTACGCTAACCCTAGTTGTCCTGACGCTAACCCTACTTGTCCTGACGCTAACCCTAGTTGTCCTGACGCTAACCCTACTTGTCCTGACGCTAACCCTAGTTGTCCTGACGCTAACCCTAGTTATCCTGACGCTAACCCTAGTTGTCCTGACGCTAACCCTAGTTGTCCTGACGCTAACCCTACTTGTCCTGACTCTAACCCTACTTGTCCTGACGCTAACCCTAGTTGTCCTGACGCTAACCCTAGTTGTCCTGACGCTAACCCTAGTTGTCCTGACGCTAACCCTACTTGTCCTGACGCTAACCCTAGTTGTCCTGACTCTAACCCTACTTGTCCTGATGCTAACCCTACTTGTCCTGACGCTAACCCTAGTTGTCCTGACGCTAACCCTAGTTGTCCTGATGCTAAGACTACTTGTCCTGACGCTAACCCTAGTTGTCCTGACGCTAACCCTAGTTGTCCTGACGCTAACCCTACTTGTCCTGATGCTAACCCTAGTTGTCCTGACGCTAACCCTAGTTGTCCTGACGCTAACCCTAGTTGTCCTGACGCTAACCCTAGTTGTCCTGACGCTAACCCTAGTTGTCCTGACGCTAACCCTAGTTGTCCTGACGCTAACCCTAGTTGTCCTGACGCTAACCTTAGTTGTCCTGACGCTAAGCCTACTTGTCCTGACGCTAACCCTAGTTGTCCTGACGCTAACCCTAGTTGTCCTGACGCTAACCCTACTTGTCCTGATGCTAACCCTAGTTGTCCTGACGCTAACCCTAGTTGTCCTGACGCTAACCCTAGTTGTCCTGACGCTAACCCTAGTTGTCCTGACGCTAACCCTAGTTGTCCTGACGCTAACCCTAGTTGTCCTGACGCTAACCCTACTAGTCCTGACGCTAACCCTACTTGTCCTGACGCTAACCCTAGTTGTCCTGACGCTAACCCTAGTTGTCCTGACGCTAACCCTAGTTGTCCTGACGCTAACCCTACTTGTCCTGACGCTAACCCTAGTTGTCCTGACGCTAACCCTACTTGTCCTGACGCTAAACCTACTTGTCCTGACACTAACCCTAGTTGTCCTGACGCTAACCCTACTTGTCCTGACGCTAACCCTAGTTGTCCTGACGCTAACCCAAGTTGTCCTGACGCTAACTCTAGTTGTCCTGACGCTAACCCTAGTTGTCCTGACGCTAACCCTAGTTGTCCTGACGCTAACCCTACTTGTCCTGACGCTAACCTTACTTGTCCTGACGCTAACCCTACTTGTCCTGACGCTAACCCTAGTTGTCTTGACGCTAACCCTACTTGTCCTGACGCTAACCCTAGTTGTCCTGACGCTAACCCTAGTTGTCCTGACGCCAACCCTAGTTGTCCTGACGCTAACCCTAGTTGTCCTGACGCTAACCCTAGTTGTCCTGACGCTAACCCTAGTTGACCTGACGCTAACCCTACTTGTCCTGACGCTAACCCTACTTGACCTGATGCTAACCCTACTTGTCCTGACGCTAACCCTAGTTGTCCTGACGCTAACCCTAGTTGTCCTGACGCTAACCCTAGTTGTCTTGACGCTAACCCTAGTTGTCCTGACGCTAACCCTACTTGTCCTGATGCTAACCCTAGTTGTCCTGACGCTAACCCGAGTTGTCCTGATGCTAACCCTACTTGTCCTGACGCTAACCCTAGTTGTCCTGACGCTAACCATAGTTGTCCTGACGCTATCCCTAGTTGTCCTGACGCTAACCCTACTTGTCCTGACGCTAACCCTAGTTGTCCTGACGCCAACCCTAGATGTCCTGACGCTAACCCTAGTTGTCCTGACGCTAACCCTAGTTGTCCTGACGCTAACCCTAGTTGTTCTGACGCTAACCCTAGTTGACCTGACGCTAACCCTACTTGTCCTGACGCTAACCCTACTTGACCTGATGCTAACCCTACTTGTCCTGACGCTAACCCTAGTTGTCCTGACGCTAACCCTAGTTGTCCTGACGCTAACCCTAGTTGTCCTGACGCTAACCCGAGTTGTCCTGATGCTAACCCTACTTGTCCTGACGCTAACCCTAGTTGTCCTGACGTTAACCATAGTTGTCCTGACGCTAACCCTACTTGTCCTGACGCTAACCCTACTTGTCCTGACGCTAACCCTAGTTGTCCTGACGCTAACCCTAGTTGTCCTGACGCTAACCCTACTTGTCCTGCCGCTAACCCTACTTGTCCTGACGCTAACCCTACTTGTCCTGACGCTAACCTTACTTGTCCTGACGCTAACCCTACTTGTCCTGACGCTAACCCTACTTGTCCTGACGCTAACCCTAGTTGTCCTGACGCTAACCCTAGTTGTCCTGACGCTAACCCTACTTGTCCTGACGCTAACCCTAATTGTCCTGACGCTAACCCTACTTGTCCTGACGCTAAACCTACTTGTCCTGACGCTAACCCTAGTTGTCCTGACGCTAACCCTAGTTGTCCTGACGCTAACCCTAGTTGTCCTAACGCCAACCCTAGTTGTCCTGACGCTAACCCTAGTTGTCCTGACGCTAACCCTAGTTGTCCTGACGCTAACCCTAGTTGTCCTGACGCTAACCCTAGTTGACCTGACGCTAACCCTACTTGTCCTGACGCTAACCCTACTTGACCTGATGCTAACCCTACTTGTCCTGACGCTAACCCTAGTTGTCCTGACGCTAACCCTAGTTGTCCTGACGCTAACCCTAGTTGTCCTGACGCTAACCCTACTTGTCCTGACGCTAACCCTAGTTGTCCTGACGCTAACCCTAGTTGTCCTGACGCTAACCCGAGTTGTCCTGACGCTAACCCTACTTGTCCTGACGCTAACCCTAGTTGTCCTGACGCTAACCATAGTTGTCCTGACGCTAACCCTAGTTGTCCTGACGCTAACCCTACTTGTCCTGACGCTAACCCTAGTTGTCCTGACGCTAACCCTAGTCGTCCTGACGCTAAACCTAGTTGTCCTGACGCTAACCCTAGTTGTCCTGACGCTAACCCTACTTGTCCTGACGCTAACCCTACTTGTCCTGACGCTAACCCTACTTGTCCTGACGCTAACCGTAGTTGTCCTGACGCTAACCCTACTTGTCCTGACGCTAACCCTACTTGTCCTGACGCTAACCCTACTTGTCCTGACGCTAACCCTACTTGTCCTGACGCTAACCCTAGTTGTCCTGACGCTAACCCTAGTTGTCCTGCCGCTAACCCTAGTTGTCCTGACGCTAACCCTAGTTGTCCTGACGCTAACCCTAGTTGTCCTGACGCTAACCCTAGTTGACCTGACGCTAACCCTACTTGTCCTGACTCTAACCCTACTTGACCTGATGCTAACCCTACTTGTCCTGACGCTAACCCTAGTTGTCCTGACGCTAACCCTAGTTGTCCTGACGCTAACCCTAGTTGTCCTGACGCTAACCCTAGTTGTCCTGACGCTAACCCTAGTTGTCCTGACGCTAACCCTACTAGTCCTGACGCTAACCCTACTTGTCCTGACGCTAACCCTAGTTGTCCTGACGCTAACCCTAGTTGTCCTGACGCTAACCCTAGTTGTCCTGACGCTAACCCTACTTGTCCTGACGCTAACCCTAGTTGTCCTGACGCTAACCCTACTTGTCCTGACGCTAAACCTACTTGTCCTGACACTAACCCTAGTTGTCCTGACGCTAACCCTACTTGTCCTGACGCTAACCCTAGTTGTCCTGACGCTAACCCAAGTTGTCCTGACGCTAACTCTAGTTGTCCTGACGCTAACCCTAGTTGTCCTGACGCTAACCCTAGTTGTCCTGACGCTAACCCTACTTGTCCTGACGCTAACCTTACTTGTCCTGACGCTAACCCTACTTGTCCTGACGCTAACCCTAGTTGTCTTGACGCTAACCCTACTTGTCCTGACGCTAACCCTAGTTGTCCTGACGCTAACCCTAGTTGTCCTGACGCCAACCCTAGTTGTCCTGACGCTAACCCTAGTTGTCCTGACGCTAACCCTAGTTGTCCTGACGCTAACCCTAGTTGACCTGACGCTAACCCTACTTGTCCTGACGCTAACCCTACTTGACCTGATGCTAACCCTACTTGTCCTGACGCTAGCCCTTGTTGTCCTGACGCTAACCCTAGTTGTCCTGACGCTAACCCTAGTTGTCCTGACGCTAACCCTACTTGTCCTGACGCCAACCCTAGTTGTCCTTACGCTAACCCTAGTTGTCCTGACGCTAACCCTACTTGTCCTGACGCTAACCCTAGTTGTCCTGACGCTAACCCTACTTGTCCTGACGCTAACCCTAGTTGTCCTGACGCTAACCCTAGTTATCCTGACGCTAACCCTAGTTGTCCTGACGCTAACCCTAGTTGTCCTGACGCTAACCCTACTTGTCCTGACTCTAACCCTACTTGTCCTGACGCTAACCCTAGTTGTCCTGACGCTAACCCTAGTTGTCCTGACGCTAACCCTAGTTGTCCTGACGCTAACCCTACTTGTCCTGACGCTAACCCTAGTTGTCCTGACTCTAACCCTACTTGTCCTGATGCTAACCCTACTTGTCCTGACGCTAACCCTAGTTGTCCTGACGCTAACCCTAGTTGTCCTGATGCTAAGACTACTTGTCCTGACGCTAACCCTAGTTGTCCTGACGCTAACCCTAGTTGTCCTGACGCTAACCCTACTTGTCCTGATGCTAACCCTAGTTGTCCTGACGCTAACCCTAGTTGTCCTGACGCTAACCCTAGTTGTCCTGACGCTAACCCTAGTTGTCCTGACGCTAACCCTAGTTGTCCTGACGCTAACCCTAGTTGTCCTGACGCTAACCCTAGTTGTCCTGACGCTAACCTTAGTTGTCCTGACGCTAAGCCTACTTGTCCTGACGCTAACCCTAGTTGTCCTGACGCTAACCCTAGTTGTCCTGACGGTAACCCTACTTGTCCTGATGCTAACCCTAGTTGTCCTGACGCTAACCCTAGTTGTCCTGACGCTAACCCTAGTTGTCCTGACGCTAACCCTAGTTGTCCTGACGCTAACCCTAGTTGTCCTGACGCTAACCCTAGTTGTCCTGACGCTAACCCTACTAGTCCTGACGCTAACCCTACTTGTCCTGACGCTAACCCTAGTTGTCCTGACGCTAACCCTAGTTGTCCTGACGCTAACCCTAGTTGTCCTGACGCTAACCCTACTTGTCCTGACGCTAACCCTAGTTGTCCTGACGCTAACCCTACTTGTCCTGACGCTAAACCTACTTGTCCTGACACTAACCCTAGTTGTCCTGACGCTAACCCTACTTGTCCTGACGCTAACCCTAGTTGTCCTGACGCTAACCCAAGTTGTCCTGACGCTAACTCTAGTTGTCCTGACGCTAACCCTAGTTGTCCTGACGCTAACCCTAGTTGTCCTGACGCTAACCCTACTTGTCCTGACGCTAACCTTACTTGTCCTGACGCTAACCCTACTTGTCCTGACGCTAACCCTAGTTGTCTTGACGCTAACCCTACTTGTCCTGACGCTAACCCTAGTTGTCCTGACGCTAACCCTAGTTGTCCTGACGCCAACCCTAGTTGTCCTGACGCTAACCCTAGTTGTCCTGACGCTAACCCTAGTTGTCCTGACGCTAACCCTAGTTGACCTGACGCTAACCCTACTTGTCCTGACGCTAACCCTACTTGACCTGATGCTAACCCTACTTGTCCTGACGCTAACCCTAGTTGTCCTGACGCTAACCCTAGTTGTCCTGACGCTAACCCTAGTTGTCCTGACGCTAACCCTAGTTGTCCTGACGCTAACCCTACTTGTCCTGATGCTAACCCTAGTTGTCCTGACGCTAACCCGAGTTGTCCTGATGCTAACCCTACTTGTCCTGACGCTAACCCTAGTTGTCCTGACGCTAACCATAGTTGTCCTGACGCTATCCCTAGTTGTCCTGACGCTAACCCTACTTGTCCTGACGCTAACCCTAGTTGTCCTGACGCCAACCCTAGATGTCCTGACGCTAACCCTAGTTGTCCTGACGCTAACCCTAGTTGTCCTGACGCTAACCCTAGTTGTTCTGACGCTAACCCTAGTTGACCTGACGCTAACCCTACTTGTCCTGACGCTAACCCTACTTGACCTGATGCTAACCCTACTTGTCCTGACGCTAACCCTAGTTGTCCTGACGCTAACCCTAGTTGTCCTGACGCTAACCCTAGTTGTCCTGACGCTAACCCGAGTTGTCCTGATGCTAACCCTACTTGTCCTGACGCTAACCCTAGTTGTCCTGACGTTAACCATAGTTGTCCTGACGCTAACCCTACTTGTCCTGACGCTAACCCTACTTGTCCTGACGCTAACCCTAGTTGTCCTGACGCTAACCCTAGTTGTCCTGACGCTAACCCTACTTGTCCTGCCGCTAACCCTACTTGTCCTGACGCTAACCCTACTTGTCCTGACGCTAACCTTACTTGTCCTGACGCTAACCCTACTTGTCCTGACGCTAACCCTACTTGTCCTGACGCTAACCCTAGTTGTCCTGACGCTAACCCTAGTTGTCCTGACGCTAACCCTACTTGTCCTGACGCTAACCCTAATTGTCCTGACGCTAACCCTACTTGTCCTGACGCTAAACCTACTTGTCCTGACGCTAACCCTAGTTGTCCTGACGCTAACCCTAGTTGTCCTGACGCTAACCCTAGTTGTCCTAACGCCAACCCTAGTTGTCCTGACGCTAACCCTAGTTGTCCTGACGCTAACCCTAGTTGTCCTGACGCTAACCCTAGTTGTCCTGACGCTAACCCTAGTTGACCTGACGCTAACCCTACTTGTCCTGACGCTAACCCTACTTGACCTGATGCTAACCCTACTTGTCCTGACGCTAACCCTAGTTGTCCTGACGCTAACCCTAGTTGTCCTGACGCTAACCCTAGTTGTCCTGACGCTAACCCTACTTGTCCTGACGCTAACCCTAGTTGTCCTGACGCTAACCCTAGTTGTCCTGACGCTAACCCTAGTTGTCCTGACGCTAACCCGAGTTGTCCTGACGCTAACCCTACTTGTCCTGACGCTAACCCTAGTTGTCCTGACGCTAACCATAGTTGTCCTGACGCTAACCCTAGTTGTCCTGACGCTAACCCTACTTGTCCTGACGCTAACCCTAGTTGTCCTGACGCTAACCCTAGTCGTCCTGACGCTAAACCTAGTTGTCCTGACGCTAACCCTAGTTGTCCTGACGCTAACCCTACTTTTCCTGACGCTAACCCTACTTGTCCTGACGCTAACCCTACTTGTCCTGACGCTAACCGTAGTTGTCCTGACGCTAACCCTACTTGTCCTGACGCTAACCCTACTTGTCCTGACGCTAACCCTACTTGTCCTGACGCTAACCCTACTTGTCCTGACGCTAACCCTAGTTGTCCTGACGCTAACCCTAGTTGTCCTGCCGCTAACCCTAGTTGTCCTGACGCTAACCCTAGTTGTCCTGACGCTAACCCTAGTTGTCCTGACGCTAACCCTAGTTGACCTGACGCTAACCCTACTTGTCCTGACTCTAACCCTACTTGACCTGATGCTAACCCTACTTGTCCTGACGCTAACCCTAGTTGTCCTGACGCTAACCCTAGTTGTCCTGACGCTAACCCTAGTTGTCCTGACGCTAACCCTAGTTGTCCTGACGCTAACCCTAGTTGTCCTGACGCTAACCCTACTAGTCCTGACGCTAACCCTACTTGTCCTGACGCTAACCCTAGTTGTCCTGACGCTAACCCTAGTTGTCCTGACGCTAACCCTAGTTGTCCTGACGCTAACCCTACTTGTCCTGACGCTAACCCTAGTTGTCCTGACGCTAACCCTACTTGTCCTGACGCTAAACCTACTTGTCCTGACACTAACCCTAGTTGTCCTGACGCTAACCCTACTTGTCCTGACGCTAACCCTAGTTGTCCTGACGCTAACCCAAGTTGTCCTGACGCTAACTCTAGTTGTCCTGACGCTAACCCTAGTTGTCCTGACGCTAACCCTAGTTGTCCTGACGCTAACCCTACTTGTCCTGACGCTAACCTTACTTGTCCTGACGCTAACCCTACTTGTCCTGACGCTAACCCTAGTTGTCTTGACGCTAACCCTACTTGTCCTGACGCTAACCCTAGTTGTCCTGACGCTAACCCTAGTTGTCCTGACGCCAACCCTAGTTGTCCTGACGCTAACCCTAGTTGTCCTGACGCTAACCCTAGTTGTCCTGACGCTAACCCTAGTTGACCTGACGCTAACCCTACTTGTCCTGACGCTAACCCTACTTGACCTGATGCTAACCCTACTTGTCCTGACGATAACCCTAGTTGTCCTGACGCTAACCCTAGTTGTCCTGACGCTAACCCTAGTTGTCCTGACGCTAACCCTAGTTGTCCTGACGCTAACCCTACTTGTCCTGATGCTAACCCTAGTTGTCCTGACGCTAACCCGAGTTGTCCTGATGCTAACCCTACTTGTCCTGACGCTAACCCTAGTTGTCCTGACGCTAACCATAGTTGTCCTGACGCTATCCCTAGTTGTCCTGACGCTAACCCTACTTGTCCTGACGCTAACCCTAGTTGTCCTGACGCCAACCCTAGATGTCCTGACGCTAACCCTAGTTGTCCTGACGCTAACCCTAGTTGTCCTGACGCTAACCCTAGTTGTTCTGACGCTAACCCTAGTTGACCTGACGCTAACCCTACTTGTCCTGACGCTAACCCTACTTGACCTGATGCTAACCCTACTTGTCCTGACGCTAACCCTAGTTGTCCTGACGCTAACCCTAGTTGTCCTGACGCTAACCCTAGTTGTCCTGACGCTAACCCGAGTTGTCCTGATGCTAACCCTACTTGTCCTGACGCTAACCCTAGTTGTCCTGACGTTAACCATAGTTGTCCTGACGCTAACCCTACTTGTCCTGACGCTAACCCTACTTGTCCTGACGCTAACCCTAGTTGTCCTGACGCTAACCCTAGTTGTCCTGACGCTAACCCTACTTGTCCTGCCGCTAACCCTACTTGTCCTGACGCTAACCCTACTTGTCCTGACGCTAACCTTACTTGTCCTGACGCTAACCCTACTTGTCCTGACGCTAACCCTACTTGTCCTGACGCTAACCCTAGTTGTCCTGACGCTAACCCTAGTTGTCCTGACGCTAACCCTACTTGTCCTGACGCTAACCCTAATTGTCCTGACGCTAACCCTACTTGTCCTGACGCTAAACCTACTTGTCCTGACACTAACCCTAGTTGTCCTGACGCTAACCCTAGTTGTCCTGACGCTAACCCTAGTTGTCCTAACGCCAACCCTAGTTGTCCTGACGCTAACCCTAGTTGTCCTGACGCTAACCCTAGTTGTCCTGACGCTAACCCTAGTTGTCCTGACGCTAACCCTAGTTGACCTGACGCTAACCCTACTTGTCCTGACGCTAACCCTACTTGACCTGATGCTAACCCTACTTGTCCTGACGCTAACCCTAGTTGTCCTGACGCTAACCCTAGTTGTCCTGACGCTAACCCTAGTTGTCCTGACGCTAACCCTACTTGTCCTGACGCTAACCCTAGTTGTCCTGACGCTAACCCTAGTTGTCCTGACGCTAACCCTAGTTGTCCTGACGCTAACCCGAGTTGTCCTGACGCTAACCCTACTTGTCCTGACGCTAACCCTAGTTGTCCTGACGCTAACCATAGTTGTCCTGACGCTAACCCTAGTTGTCCTGACGCTAACCCTACTTGTCCTGACGCTAACCCTAGTTGTCCTGACGCTAACCCTAGTTGTCCTGACGCTAAACCTAGTTGTCCTGACGCTAACCCTAGTTGTCCTGACGCTAACCCTACTTGTCCTGACGCTAACCCTACTTGTCCTGACGCTAACCCTACTTGTCCTGACGCTAACCGTAGTTGTCCTGACGCTAACCCTACTTGTCCTGACGCTAACCCTACTTGTCCTGACGCTAACCCTACTTGTCCTGACGCTAACCCTAGTTGTCCTGCCGCTAACCCTACTTGTCCTGACGCTAACCCTAGTTGTCCTGACTCTAACCCTACTTGTCCTGATGCTAACCCTACTTGTCCTGACGCTAACCCTAGTTGTCCTGACGCTAACCCTAGTTGTCCTGATGCTAAGACTACTTGTCCTGACGCTAACCCTAGTTGTCCTGACGCTAACCCTAGTTGTCCTGACGCTAACCCTACTTGTCCTGATGCTAACCCTAGTTGTCCTGACGCTAACCCTAGTTGTCCTGACGCTAACCCTAGTTGTCCTGACGCTAACCCTAGTTGTCCTGACGCTAACCCTAGTTGTCCTGACGCTAACCCTAGTTGTCCTGACGCTAACCTTAGTTGTCCTGACGCTAAGCCTACTTGTCCTGACGCTAACCCTAGTTGTCCTGACGCTAACCCTAGTTGTCCTGACGCTAACCCTACTTGTCCTGATGCTAACCCTAGTTGTCCTGACGCTAACCCTAGTTGTCCTGACGCTAACCCTAGTTGTCCTGACGCTAACCCTAGTTGTCCTGACGCTAACCCTAGTTGTCCTGACGCTAACCCTACTAGTCCTGACGCTAACCCTACTTGTCCTGACGCTAACCCTAGTTGTCCTGACGCTAACCCTAGTTGTCCTGACGCTAACCCTAGTTGTCCTGACGCTAACCCTACTTGTCCTGACGCTAACCCTAGTTGTCCTGACGCTAACCCTACTTGTCCTGACGCTAAACCTACTTGTCCTGACACTAACCCTAGTTGTCCTGACGCTAACCCTACTTGTCCTGACGCTAACCCTAGTTGTCCTGACGCTAACCCAAGTTGTCCTGACGCTAACTCTAGTTGTCCTGACGCTAACCCTAGTTGTCCTGACGCTAACCCTAGTTGTCCTGACGCTAACCCTACTTGTCCTGACGCTAACCTTACTTGTCCTGACGCTAACCCTACTTGTCCTGACGCTAACCCTAGTTGTCTTGACGCTAACCCTACTTGTCCTGACGCTAACCCTAGTTGTCCTGACGCTAACCCTAGTTGTCCTGACGCCAACCCTAGTTGTCCTGACGCTAACCCTAGTTGTCCTGACGCTAACCCTAGTTGTCCTGACGCTAACCCTAGTTGACCTGACGCTAACCCTACTTGTCCTGACGCTAACCCTACTTGACCTGATGCTAACCCTACTTGTCCTGACGCTAACCCTAGTTGTCCTGACGCTAACCCTAGTTGTCCTGACGCTAACCCTAGTTGTCCTGACGCTAACCCTAGTTGTCCTGACGCTAACCCTACTTGTCCTGATGCTAACCCTAGTTGTCCTGACGCTAACCCGAGTTGTCCTGATGCTAACCCTACTTGTCCTGACGCTAACCCTAGTTGTCCTGACGCTAACCATAGTTGTCCTGACGCTATCCCTAGTTGTCCTGACGCTAACCCTACTTGTCCTGACGCTAACCCTAGTTGTCCTGACGCCAACCCTAGATGTCCTGACGCTAACCCTAGTTGTCCTGACGCTAACCCTAGTTGTCCTGACGCTAACCCTAGTTGTTCTGACGCTAACCCTAGTTGACCTGACGCTAACCCTACTTGTCCTGACGCTAACCCTACTTGACCTGATGCTAACCCTACTTGTCCTGACGCTAACCCTAGTTGTCCTGACGCTAACCCTAGTTGTCCTGACGCTAACCCTAGTTGTCCTGACGCTAACCCGAGTTGTCCTGATGCTAACCCTACTTGTCCTGACGCTAACCCTAGTTGTCCTGACGTTAACCATAGTTGTCCTGACGCTAACCCTACTTGTCCTGACGCTAACCCTACTTGTCCTGACGCTAACCCTAGTTGTCCTGACGCTAACCCTAGTTGTCCTGACGCTAACCCTACTTGTCCTGCCGCTAACCCTACTTGTCCTGACGCTAACCCTACTTGTCCTGACGCTAACCTTACTTGTCCTGACGCTAACCCTACTTGTCCTGACGCTAACCCTACTTGTCCTGACGCTAACCCTAGTTGTCCTGACGCTAACCCTAGTTGTCCTGACGCTAACCCTACTTGTCCTGACGCTAACCCTAATTGTCCTGACGCTAACCCTACTTGTCCTGACGCTAAACCTACTTGTCCTGACGCTAACCCTAGTTGTCCTGACGCTAACCCTAGTTGTCCTGACGCTAACCCTAGTTGTCCTAACGCCAACCCTAGTTGTCCTGACGCTAACCCTAGTTGTCCTGACGCTAACCCTAGTTGTCCTGACGCTAACCCTTGTTGTCCTGACGCTAACCCTAGTTGACCTGACGCTAACCCTACTTGTCCTGACGCTAACCCTACTTGACCTGATGCTAACCCTACTTGTCCTGACGCTAACCCTAGTTGTCCTGACGCTAACCCTAGTTGTCCTGACGCTAACCCTAGTTGTCCTGACGCTAACCCTACTTGTCCTGACGCTAACCCTAGTTGTCCTGACGCTAACCCTAGTTGTCCTGACGCTAACCCTAGTTGTCCTGACGCTAACCCGAGTTGTCCTGACGCTAACCCTACTTGTCCTGACGCTAACCCTAGTTGTCCTGACGCTAACCATAGTTGTCCTGACGCTAACCCTAGTTGTCCTGACGCTAACCCTACTTGTCCTGACGCTAACCCTAGTTGTCCTGACGCTAACCCTAGTCGTCCTGACGCTAAACCTAGTTGTCCTGACGCTAACCCTAGTTGTCCTGACGCTAACCCTACTTGTCCTGACGCTAACCCTACTTGTCCTGACGCTAACCCTACTTGTCCTGACGCTAACCGTAGTTGTCCTGACGCTAACCCTACTTGTCCTGACGCTAACCCTACTTGTCCTGACGCTAACCCTACTTGTCCTGACGCTAACCCTACTTGTCCTGACGCTAACCCTAGTTGTCCTGACGCTAACCCTAGTTGTCCTGCCGCTAACCCTAGTTGTCCTGACGCTAACCCTAGTTGTCCTGACGCTAACCCTAGTTGTCCTGACGCTAACCCTAGTTGACCTGACGCTAACCCTACTTGTCCTGACTCTAACCCTACTTGACCTGATGCTAACCCTACTTGTCCTGACGCTAACCCTAGTTGTCCTGACGCTAACCCTAGTTGTCCTGACGCTAACCCTAGTTGTCCTGACGCTAACCCTAGTTGTCCTGACGCTAACCCTAGTTGTCCTGACGCTAACCCTACTAGTCCTGACGCTAACCCTACTTGTCCTGACGCTAACCCTAGTTGTCCTGACGCTAACCCTAGTTGTCCTGACGCTAACCCTAGTTGTCCTGACGCTAACCCTACTTGTCCTGACGCTAACCCTAGTTGTCCTGACGCTAACCCTACTTGTCCTGACGCTAAACCTACTTGTCCTGACACTAACCCTAGTTGTCCTGACGCTAACCCTACTTGTCCTGACGCTAACCCTAGTTGTCCTGACGCTAACCCAAGTTGTCCTGACGCTAACTCTAGTTGTCCTGACGCTAACCCTAGTTGTCCTGACGCTAACCCTAGTTGTCCTGACGCTAACCCTACTTGTCCTGACGCTAACCTTACTTGTCCTGACGCTAACCCTACTTGTCCTGACGCTAACCCTAGTTGTCTTGACGCTAACCCTACTTGTCCTGACGCTAACCCTAGTTGTCCTGACGCTAACCCTAGTTGTCCTGACGCCAACCCTAGTTGTCCTGACGCTAACCCTAGTTGTCCTGACGCTAACCCTAGTTGTCCTGACGCTAACCCTAGTTGACCTGACGCTAACCCTACTTGTCCTGACGCTAACCCTACTTGACCTGATGCTAACCCTACTTGTCCTGACGATAACCCTAGTTGTCCTGACGCTAACCCTAGTTGTCCTGACGCTAACCCTAGTTGTCCTGACGCTAACCCTAGTTGTCCTGACGCTAACCCTACTTGTCCTGATGCTAACCCTAGTTGTCCTGACGCTAACCCGAGTTGTCCTGATGCTAACCCTACTTGTCCTGACGCTAACCCTAGTTGTCCTGACGCTAACCATAGTTGTCCTGACGCTATCCCTAGTTGTCCTGACGCTAACCCTACTTGTCCTGACGCTAACCCTAGTTGTCCTGACGCCAACCCTAGATGTCCTGACGCTAACCCTAGTTGTCCTGACGCTAACCCTAGTTGTCCTGACGCTAACCCTAGTTGTTCTGACGCTAACCCTAGTTGACCTGACGCTAACCCTACTTGTCCTGACGCTAACCCTACTTGACCTGATGCTAACCCTACTTGTCCTGACGCTAACCCTAGTTGTCCTGACGCTAACCCTAGTTGTCCTGACGCTAACCCTAGTTGTCCTGACGCTAACCCGAGTTGTCCTGATGCTAACCCTACTTGTCCTGACGCTAACCCTAGTTGTCCTGACGTTAACCATAGTTGTCCTGACGCTAACCCTACTTGTCCTGACGCTAACCCTACTTGTCCTGACGCTAACCCTAGTTGTCCTGACGCTAACCCTAGTTGTCCTGACGCTAACCCTACTTGTCCTGCCGCTAACCCTACTTGTCCTGACGCTAACCCTACTTGTCCTGACGCTAACCTTACTTGTCCTGACGCTAACCCTACTTGTCCTGACGCTAACCCTACTTGTCCTGACGCTAACCCTAGTTGTCCTGACGCTAACCCTAGTTGTCCTGACGCTAACCCTACTTGTCCTGACGCTAACCCTAATTGTCCTGACGCTAACCCTACTTGTCCTGACGCTAAACCTACTTGTCCTGACACTAACCCTAGTTGTCCTGACGCTAACCCTAGTTGTCCTGACGCTAACCCTAGTTGTCCTAACGCCAACCCTAGTTGTCCTGACGCTAACCCTAGTTGTCCTGACGCTAACAATAGTTGTCCTGACGCTAACCCTAGTTGTCCTGACGCTAACCCTAGTTGACCTGACGCTAACCCTACTTGTCCTGACGCTAACCCTACTTGACCTGATGCTAACCCTACTTGTCCTGACGCTAACCCTAGTTGTCCTGACGCTAACCCTAGTTGTCCTGACGCTAACCCTAGTTGTCCTGACGCTAACCCTACTTGTCCTGACGCTAACCCTAGTTGTCCTGACGCTAACCCTAGTTGTCCTGACGCTAACCCTAGTTGTCCTGACGCTAACCCGAGTTGTCCTGACGCTAACCCTACTTGTCCTGACGCTAACCCTAGTTGTCCTGACGCTAACCATAGTTGTCCTGACGCTAACCCTAGTTGTCCTGACGCTAACCCTACTTGTCCTGACGCTAACCCTAGTTGTCCTGACGCTAACCCTAGTTGTCCTGACGCTAAACCTAGTTGTCCTGACGCTAACCCTACTTGTCCTGACGCTAACCCTACTTGTCCTGACGCTAACCCTACTTGTCCTGACGCTAACCGTAGTTGTCCTGACGCTAACCCTACTTGTCCTGACGCTAACCCTACTTGTCCTGACGCTAACCCTACTTGTCCTGACGCTAACCCTAGTTGTCCTGCCGCTAACCCTACTTGTCCTGACGCTAACCCTAGTTGTCCTGACGCTAACCCTAGTTGTCCTGACGCTAAACCTAGTTGTCCTGACGCTAACCCTAGTTGTCCTGACGCTAACCCTACTTGTCCTGACGCTAACCCTACTTGTCCTGACGCTAACCCTACTTGTCCTGACGCTAACCGTAGTTGTCCTGACGCTAACCCTACTTGTCCTGACGCTAACCCTACTTGTCCTGACGCTAACCCTACTTGTCCTGACGCTAACCCTAGTTGTCCTGACGCTAACCCTAGTTGTCCTGCCGCTAACCCTAGTTGTCCTGACGCTAACCCTAGTTGTCCTGACGCTAACCCTAGTTGTCCTGACGCTAACCCTAGTTGACCTGACGCTAACCCTACTTGTCCTGACTCTAACCCTACTTGACCTGATGCTAACCCTACTTGTCCTGACGCTAACCCTAGTTGTCCTGACGCTAACCCTAGTTGTCCTGACGCTAACCCTAGTTGTCCTGACGCTAACCCTAGTTGTCCTGACGCTAACCCGAGTTGTCCTGATGCTAACCCTACTTGTCCTGACGCTAACCCTAGTTGTCCTGACGCTAACCATAGTTGTCCTGACGCTAACCCTAGTTGTCCTGACGCTAACCCTACTTGTCCTGACGCTAACCCTACTTGTCCTGACGCTAACCCTAGTTGTCCTGACGCTAACCCTAGTTGTCCTGACGCTAACCCTAGTTGTCCTGATGCTAACCCTACTTGTCCTGACGCTAACCCTACTTGTCCTGACGCTAACCTTACATGTCCTGACGCTAACCCTACTTGTCCTGACGCTAACCCTAGTTGTCCTGACGCTAACCCTAGTTGTCCTGATGCTAAGACTACTTGTCCTGACGCTAACCCTAGTTGTCCTGACGCTAACCCTAGTTGTCCTGACGCTAACCCTACTTGTCCTGACGCTAACCCTAGTTGTCCTGACGCTAACCCTAGTTGTCCTGACGCTAACCCTAGTTGTCCTGACGCTAACCCTAGTTGTCCTGACGCTAACCCTAGTTGTCCTGACGCTAACCCTAGTTGTCCTGACGCTAACCCTAGTTGTCCTGACGCTAACCTTAGTTGTCCTGACGCTAAGCCTACTTGTCCTGACGCTAACCCTAGTTGTCCTGACGCTAACCCTAGTTGTCCTGACGCTAACCCTACTTGTCCTGATGCTAACCCTAGTTGTCCTGACGCTAACCCTAGTTGTCCTGACGCTAACCCTAGTTGTCCTGACGCTAACCCTAGTTGTCCTGACGCTAACCCTAGTTGTCCTGACGCTAACCCTACTAGTCCTGACGCTAACCCTACTTGTCCTGACGCTAACCCTAGTTGTCCTGACGCTAACCCTAGTTGTCCTGACGCTAACCCTAGTTGTCCTGACGCTAACCCTACTTGTCCTGACGCTAACCCTAGTTGTCCTGACGCTAAACCTACTTGTCCTGACACTAACCCTAGTTGTCCTGACGCTAACCCTACTTGTCCTGACGCTAACCCTAGTTGTCCTGACGCTAACCCAAGTTGTCCTGACGCTAACTCTAGTTGTCCTGACGCTAACCCTAGTTGTCCTGACGCTAACCCTAGTTGTCCTGACGCTAACCCTACTTGTCCTGACGCTAACCTTACTTGTCCTGACGCTAACCCTACTTGTCCTGACGCTAACCCTAGTTGTCTTGACGCTAACCCTACTTGTCCTGACGCTAACCCTAGTTGTCCTGACGCTAACCCTAGTTGTCCTGACGCCAACCCTAGTTGTCCTGACGCTAACCCTAGTTGTCCTGACGCTAACCCTAGTTGTCCTGACGCTAACCCTAGTTGACCTGACGCTAACCCTACTTGTCCTGACGCTAACCCTACTTGACCTGATGCTAACCCTACTTGTCCTGACGCTAACCCTAGTTGTCCTGACGCTAACCCTAGTTGTCCTGACGCTAACCCTAGTTGTCCTGACGCTAACCCTAGTTGTCCTGACGCTAACCCTACTTGTCCTGATGCTAACCCTAGTTGTCCTGACGCTAACCCGAGTTGTCCTGATGCTAACCCTACTTGTCTTGACGCTAACCCTAGTTGTCCTGACGCTAACCATAGTTGTCCTGACGCTATCCCTAGTTGTCCTGACGCTAACCCTACTTGTCCTGACGCTAACCCTAGTTGTCCTGACGCCAACCCTAGATGTCCTGACGCTAACCCTAGTTGTCCTGACGCTAACCCTAGTTGTCCTGACGCTAACCCTAGTTGTTCTGACGCTAACCCTAGTTGACCTGACGCTAACCCTACTTGTCCTGACGCTAACCCTACTTGACCTGATGCTAACCCTACTTGTCCTGACGCTAACCCTAGTTGTCCTGACGCTAACCCTAGTTGTCCTGACGCTAACCCTAGTTGTCCTGACGCTAACCCGAGTTGTCCTGATGCTAACCCTACTTGTCCTGACGCTAACCCTAGTTGTCCTGACGTTAACCATAGTTGTCCTGACGCTAACCCTACTTGTCCTGACGCTAACCCTACTTGTCCTGACGCTAACCCTAGTTGTCCTGACGCTAACCCTAGTTGTCCTGACGCTAACCCTACTTGTCCTGCCGCTAACCCTACTTGTCCTGACGCTAACCCTACTTGTCCTGACGCTAACCTTACTTGTCCTGACGCTAACCCTACTTGTCCTGACGCTAACCCTACTTGTCCTGACGCTAACCCTAGTTGTCCTGACGCTAACCCTAGTTGTCCTGACGCTAACCCTACTTGTCCTGACGCTAACCCTAATTGTCCTGACGCTAACCCTACTTGTCCTGACGCTAAACCTACTTGTCCTGACGCTAACCCTAGTTGTCCTGACGCTAACCCTAGTTGTCCTGACGCTAACCCTAGTTGTCCTAACGCCAACCCTAGTTGTCCTGACGCTAACCCTAGTTGTCCTGACGCTAACCCTAGTTGTCCTGACGCTAACCCTAGTTGTCCTGACGCTAACCCTAGTTGACCTGACGCTAACCCTACTTGTCCTGACGCTAACCCTACTTGACCTGATGCTAACCCTACTTGTCCTGACGCTAACCCTAGTTGTCCTGACGCTAACCCTAGTTGTCCTGACGCTAACCCTAGTTGTCCTGACGCTAACCCTACTTGTCCTGACGCTAACCCTAGTTGTCCTGACGCTAACCCTAGTTGTCCTGACGCTAACCCTAGTTGTCCTGACGCTAACCCGAGTTGTCCTGACGCTAACCCGAGTTGTCCTGACGCTAACCCTACTTGTCCTGACGCTAACCCTAGTTGTCCTGACGCTAACCATAGTTGTCCTGACGCTAACCCTAGTTGTCCTGACGCTAACCCTACTTGTCCTGACGCTAACCCTAGTTGTCCTGACGCTAACCCTACTTGTCCTGACGCTAAACCTAGTTGTCCTGACGCTAACCCTAGTTGTCCTGACGCTAACCCTACTTGTCCTGACGCTAACCCTACTTGTCCTGACGCTAACCCTACTTGTCCTGACGCTAACCGTAGTTGTCCTGACGCTAACCCTACTTGTCCTGACGCTAACCCTACTTGTCCTGACGCTAACCCTACTTGTCCTGACGCTAACCCTACTTGTCCTGACGCTAACCCTACTTGTCCTGACGCTAACCCTAGTTGTCCTGACGCTAACCCTAGTTGTCCTGCCGCTAACCCTAGTTGTCCTGACGCTAACCCTAGTTGTCCTGACGCTAACCCTAGTTGTCCTGACGCTAACCCTAGTTGACCTGACGCTAACCCTACTTGTCCTGACTCTAACCCTACTTGACCTGATGCTAACCCTACTTGTCCTGACGCTAACCCTAGTTGTCCTGACGCTAACCCTAGTTGTCCTGACGCTAACCCTAGTTGTCCTGACGCTAACCCTAGTTGTCCTGACGCTAACCCGAGTTGTCCTGATGCTAACCCTACTTGTCCTGACGCTAACCCTAGTTGTCCTGACGCTAACCATAGTTGTCCTGACGCTAACCCTAGTTGTCCTGACGCTAACCCTACTTGTCCTGACGCTAACCCTACTTGTCCTGACGCTAACCCTAGTTGTCCTGACGCTAACCCTAGTTGTCCTGATGCTAACCCTACTTGTCCTGACGCTAACCCTACTTGTCCTGACGCTAACCTTACATGTCCTGACGCTAACCCTACTTGTCCTGACGCTAACCCTAGTTGTCCTGACGCTAACCCTAGTTGTCCTGACGCTAACCCTACTTGTCCTGACGCTAACCCTAGTTGTCCTGACGCTAACCCTACTTGTCCTGACGCTAAACCTACTTGTCCTGTCACTAACCCTAGTTGTCCTGACGCTAACCCTAGTTGTCCTGACGCTAACCCTAGTTGTCCTGACGCCAACCCTAGTTGTCCTGACGCTAACCCTAGTTGTCCTGACGCTAACCCTAGTTGTCCTGACGCTAACCCTAGTTGTCCTGACGCTAACCCTAGTTGACCTGACGCTAACCCTACTTGTCCTGCCGCTAACCCTACTTGACCTGATGCTAACCCTACTTGTCCTGACGCTAACCCTAGTTGTCCTGACGCTAACCCTAGTTGTCCTGACGCTAACCCTAGTTGTCCTGACGCTATCCCTAGTTGTCCTGACGCTAACCCTACTTGTCCTGACGCTAACCCTAGTTGTCCTGACGTTAACCCTAGTTGTCCTGACGCTAACCCGAGTTGTCCTGACGCTAACCCTACTTGTCCTGACGCTAACCCTAGTTGTCCTGACGCTAACCATAGTTGTCCTGACGCTAACCCTAGTTGTCCTGACGCTAACCCTACTTGTCCTGATGCTAACCCAAGTTGTCCTGACGCTAACCCTAGTTGTCCTGACGCTAACCCTAGTTGTCCTGACGCTAACCCTACTTGTCCTGACGCTAACCCTAGTTGTCCTGACGCTAACCCTAGTTGTCCTGACGCTAACCCTAGTTGTCCTGACGCTAACCCTAGTTGTCCTGACGCTAACCCTAGTTGACCAGACGCTAACCCTACTTGTCCTGACTCTAACCCTACTTGACCTGATGCTAACCCTACTTGTCCTGACGCTAACCCTAGTTTTCCTGACGCTAACCCTAGTTGTCCTGACGCTAACCCTAGTTGTCCTGACGCTAACCCTACTTGTCCTGACGCTAACCCTAGTTGTCCTGACGCTAACCCTAGTTGTCCTGACGCTAACCCTAGTTGTCCTGACGCTAACCCGAGTTGTCCTGACGCTAACCCGAGTTGTCCTGACGCTAACCCTACTTGTCCTGACGCTAACCCTAGTTGTCCTGACGCTAACCATAGTTGTCCTGACGCTAACCCTAGTTGTCCTGACGCTAACCCTACTTGTCCTGACGCTAACCCTAGTTGTCCTGACGCTAACCCTACTTGTCCTGACGCTAAACCTAGTTGTCCTGACGCTAACCCTAGTTGTCCTGACGCTAACCCTACTTGTCCTGACGCTAACCCTACTTGTCCTGACGCTAACCCTACTTGTCCTGACGCTAACCGTAGTTGTCCTGACGCTAACCCTACTTGTCCTGACGCTAACCCTACTTGTCCTGACGCTAACCCTACTTGTCCTGACGCTAACCCTACTTGTCCTGACGCTAACCCTACTTGTCCTGACGCTAACCCTAGTTGTCCTGACGCTAACCCTAGTTGTCCTGCCGCTAACCCTAGTTGTCCTGACGCTAACCCTAGTTGTCCTGACGCTAACCCTAGTTGTCCTGACGCTAACCCTAGTTGACCTGACGCTAACCCTACTTGTCCTGACTCTAACCCTACTTGACCTGATGCTAACCCTACTTGTCCTGACGCTAACCCTAGTTGTCCTGACGCTAACCCTAGTTGTCCTGACGCTAACCCTAGTTGTCCTGACGCTAACCCTAGTTGTCCTGACGCTAACCCGAGTTGTCCTGATGCTAACCCTACTTGTCCTGACGCTAACCCTAGTTGTCCTGACGCTAACCATAGTTGTCCTGACGCTAACCCTAGTTGTCCTGACGCTAACCCTACTTGTCCTGACGCTAACCCTACTTGTCCTGACGCTAACCCTAGTTGTCCTGACGCTAACCCTAGTTGTCCTGATGCTAACCCTACTTGTCCTGACGCTAACCCTACTTGTCCTGACGCTAACCTTACATGTCCTGACGCTAACCCTACTTGTCCTGACGCTAACCCTAGTTGTCCTGACGCTAACCCTAGTTGTCCTGACGCTAACCCTACTTGTCCTGACGCTAACCCTAGTTGTCCTGACGCTAACCCTACTTGTCCTGACGCTAAACCTACTTGTCCTGTCACTAACCCTAGTTGTCCTGACGCTAACCCTAGTTGTCCTGACGCTAACCCTAGTTGTCCTGACGCCAACCCTAGTTGTCCTGACGCTAACCCTAGTTGTCCTGACGCTAACCCTAGTTGTCCTGACGCTAACCCTAGTTGTCCTGACGCTAACCCTAGTTGACCTGACGCTAACCCTACTTGTCCTGCCGCTAACCCTACTTGACCTGATGCTAACCCTACTTGTCCTGACGCTAACCCTAGTTGTCCTGACGCTAACCCTAGTTGTCCTGACGCTAACCCTAGTTGTCCTGACGCTATCCCTAGTTGTCCTGACGCTAACCCTACTTGTCCTGACGCTAACCCTAGTTGTCCTGACGTTAACCCTAGTTGTCCTGACGCTAACCCGAGTTGTCCTGACGCTAACCCTACTTGTCCTGACGCTAACCCTAGTTGTCCTGACGCTAACCATAGTTGTCCTGACGCTAACCCTAGTTGTCCTGACGCTAACCCTACTTGTCCTGATGCTAACCCAAGTTGTCCTGACGCTAACCCTAGTTGTCCTGACGCTAACCCTAGTTGTCCTGACGCTAACCCTACTTGTCCTGACGCTAACCCTAGTTGTCCTGACGCTAACCCTAGTTGTCCTGACGCTAACCCTAGTTGTCCTGACGCTAACCCTAGTTGTCCTGACGCTAACCCTAGTTGACCAGACGCTAACCCTACTTGTCCTGACTCTAACCCTACTTGACCTGATGCTAACCCTACTTGTCCTGACGCTAACCCTAGTTTTCCTGACGCTAACCCTAGTTGTCCTGACGCTAACCCTAGTTGTCCTGACGCTAACCCTAGTTGTCCTGACGCTAACCCTAGTTGTCCTGACGCTAACCCGAGTTGTCCTGATGCTAACCCTACTTGTCCTGACGCTAACCCTAGTTGTCCTGACGCTAACCATAGTTGTCCTGACGCTAACCCTAGTTGTCCTGACGCTAACCCTACTTGTCCTGACGCTAACCCTAGTTGTCCTGACGCTAACCCTAGTTGTCCTGACGCTAACCCTAGTTGTCCTGACGCTAACCCTAGTTGTCCTGACGCTAACCCTACTTGTCCTGACGCTAACCCTACTTGTCCTGACGCTAACCTTACTTGTCCTGACGCTAACCCTACTTGTCCTGACGCTAACCCTAGTTGTCCTGACGCTAACCCTAGTTGTCCTGACGCTAACCCTACTTGTCCTGACGCTAACCCTAGTTGTCCTGACGCTAACCCTACTTGTCCTGACGCTAAACCTACTTGTCCTGACGCTAACCCTAGTTGTCCTGACGCTAACCCTAGTTGTCCTGACGCTAACCCTAGTTGTCCTGACGCTAACCCTAGTTGTCCTGACGCCAACCCTAGTTGTCCTGACGCTAACCCTAGTTGTCCTGACGCTAACCCTAGTTGTCCTGACGCTAACCCTAGTTGTCCTGACGCTAACCCTAGTTGACCTGACGCTAACCCTACTTGTCCTGACGCTAACCCTACTTGATCTGATGCTAACCCTACTTGTCCTGACGCTAACCCTAGTTGTCCTGACGCTAACCCTAGTTGTCCTGACGCTAACCCTGGTTGTCCTGACGCTATCCCTAGTTGTCCTGACGCTAACCCTAGTTGTCCTGACGCTAACCCTAGTTGTCCTGACGCTAACCCTAGTTGTCCTGACGCTAACCCTACTTGTCCTGACGCTAACCCTACTTGTCCTGACGCTAACCCTAGTTGTCCTGACGCTAACCATAGTTGTCCTGACGCTAACCCTAGTTGTCCTGACGCTAACCCTACTTGTCCTGACGCTAACCCTAGTTGTCCTGACGCTAACCCTAGTTGTCCTGACGCTAACCCTACTTGTCCTGACGCTAACCGTAGTTGTCCTGACGCTAACCCTACTTGTCCTGACGCTAACCCTAGTTGTCCTGACGCTAACCCTACTTGTCCTGACGCTAACCCTAGTTGTCCTGACACTAACCCTAGCTGTCCTGACGCTAACCCTACTTGTCCTGACGCTAACCCTACTTGTCCTGACGCTAACCCTACTTGTCCTGACGCTAACCCTAGTTGTCCTGACGCTAACCCTACTTGTCCTGACGCTAACCCTACTTGTCCTGACGCTAACCCTAGTTGTCCTGACGCTAACCCTACTTGTCCTGACGCTAATCCTACTTGTCCTGATGCTAACCCTAGTTGTCCTGACGCTAACCCTAGTTGTCCTGACGCTAACCCTAGTTGTCCTGACGCTAACCCTAGTTGTCCTGACGCTAACCCTAGTTGACCTGACGCTAACCCTACTTGTCCTGACTCTAACCCTACTTGACCTGATGCTAACCCTACTTGTCCTGACGCTAACCCTAGTTGTCCTGACGCTAACCCTAGTTGTCCTGACGCTAACCCTAGTTGTCCTGACGCTAACCCTAGTTGTCCTGACGCTAACCCGAGTTGTCCTGATTCTAACCCTACTTGTCCTGACGCTAACCCTAGTTGTCCTGACGCTAACCCTAGTTGTCCTGACGCCAACCCTAGTTGTCCTGACGCTAACCCTAGTTGTCCTGACGCTAACCTTAGTTGTCCTGACGCTAACCCTAGTTGTCCTGACGCTAACCCTAGTTGTCCTGACGCTAACCCTAGTTGACCTGACGCTAACCCTACTTGTCCTGACGCTAACCCTACTTGACCTGATGCTAACCCTACTTGTCCTGACGCTAACCCTAGTTGTCCTGACGCTAACCCTAGTTGTCCTGACGCTAACCCTGGTTGTCCTGACGCTATCCCTAGTTGTCCTGACGCTAACCCTACTTGTCCTGACGCTAACCCTAGTTGTCCTGACGCTAACCCTAGTTGTCCTGACGCTAACCCTAGTTTTCCTGACGCTAACCCGAGTTGTCCTGACGCTAACCCTACTTGTCCTGACGGTAACCCTAGTTGTCCTGACGCTAACCATAGTTGTCCTGACGCTAACCCTAGTTGTCCTGACGCTAACCCTACTTGTCCTGACGCTAACCCTAGTTGTCCTGACGCTAACCCTAGTTGCCCTGATGCTAACCCTAGTTGTCCTGACGCTAACCCTACTTGTCCTGACGCTAACCCTAGTTGTCCTGACGCTAACCCTAGTTGTCCTGCTGCTAACCCTAGTTGTCCTGACGCTAACCCTAGTTGTCCTGACGCTAACCCTAGTTGTCCTGACGCTAACCCTAGTTGTCCTGACGCTAACCCTAGTTGACCTGACGCTAACCCTACTTGTCCTGACTCTAACCCTACTTGACCTGATGCTAACCCTACTTGTCCTGAGGCTAACCCTAGTTGTCCTGACGCTAACCCTAGTTGTCCTGACGCTAACCCTACTTGTCCTGACGCTAACCCTACTTGTCCTGATGCTAAGCCTAGTTGTCCTGACGCTAACCCTAGTTGTCCTGACGCTAACCCTAGTTGTCCTGACGCTAACCCTAGTTGACCTGACGCTAACCCTACTTGTCCTGACTCTAACCCTACTTGACCTGATGCTAACCCTACTTGTCCTGACGCTAACCCTAGTTGTCCTGACGCTAACCCTAGTTGTCCTGACGCTAACCCTAGTTGTCCTGACGCTAACCCTAGTTGTCCTGACGCTAACCCGAGTTGTCCTGATTCTAACCCTACTTGTCCTGACGCTAACCCTAGTTGTCCTGACGCTAACCCTAGTTGTCCTGACGCCAACCCTAGTTGTCCTGACGCTAACCCTAGTTGTCCTGACGCTAACCCTAGTTGTCCTGACGCTAACCCTAGTTGTCCTGACGCTAACCCTAGTTGTCCTGACGCTAACCCTAGTTGACCTGACGCTAACCCTACTTGTCCTGACGCTAACCCTACTTGACCTGATGCTAACCCTACTTGTCCTGACGCTAACCCTAGTTGTCCTGACGCTAACCCTAGTTGTCCTGACGCTAACCCTGGTTGTCCTGACGCTATCCCTAGTTGTCCTGACGCTAACCCTACTTGTCCTGACGCTAACCCTAGTTGTCCTGACGCTAACCCTAGTTGTCCTGACGCTAACCCTAGTTTTCCTGACGCTAACCCGAGTTGTCCTGACGCTAACCCTACTTGTCCTGACGCTAACCCTAGTTGTCCTGACGCTAACCATAGTTGTCCTGACGCTAACCCTAGTTGTCCTGACGCTAACCCTACTTGTCCTGACGCTAACCCTAGTTGTCCTGACGCTAACCCTAGTTGCCCTGATGCTAACCCTAGTTGTCCTGACGCTAACCCTACTTGTCCTGACGCTAACCCTAGTTGTCCTGACGCTAACCCTAGTTGTCCTGCCGCTAACCCTAGTTGTCCTGACGCTAACCCTAGTTGTCCTGACGCTAACCCTAGTTGTCCTGACGCTAACCCTAGTTGTCCTGACGCTAACCCTAGTTGACCTGACGCTAACCCTACTTGTCCTGACTCTAACCCTACTTGACCTGATGCTAACCCTACTTGTCCTGAGGCTAACCCTAGTTGTCCTGACGCTAACCCTAGTTGTCCTGACGCTAACCCTAGTTGTCCTGACGCTAACCCTAGTTGTCCTGACGCTAACCCGAGTTGTCCTGATGCTAACCCTACTTGTCCTGACGCTAACCCTAGTTGTCCTGACGCTAACCCTAGTTGTCCTGACGCTAACCCTACTTGTCCTGATGCTAACCCTAGTTGTCCTGACGCTAACCCTAGTTGCCCTGATGCTAACCCTAGTTGTCCTGACGCTAACCCTACTTGTCCTGACGCTAACCCTAGTTGTCCTGACGCTAACCCTAGTTGTCCTGCCGCTAACCCTAGTTGTCCTGACGCTAACCCTAGTTGTCCTGCCGCTAACCCTAGTTGTCCTGACGCTAACCCTAGTTGTCCTGACGCTAACCCTAGTTGTCCTGACGCTAACCCTAGTTGACCTGACGCTAACCCTACTTGTCCTGACTCTAACCCTACTTGACCTGATGCTAACCCTACTTGTCCTGACGCTAACCCTAGTTGTCCTGACGCTAACCCTAGTTGTCCTGACGCTAACCCTAGTTGTCCTGACGCTAACCCTAGTTGTCCTGACGCTAACCCGAGTTGTCCTGATGCTAACCCTACTTGTCCTGACGCTAACCCTAGTTGTCCTGACGCTAACCATAGTTGTCCTGACGCTAACCCTAGTTGTCCTGACGCTAACCCTACTTGTCCTGACGCTAACCCTACTTGTCCTGACGCTAACCCTAGTTGTCCTGACGCTAACCCTAGTTGTCCTGATGCTAACCCTACTTGTCCTGACGCTAACCCTACTTGTCCTGACGCTAACCTTACATGTCCTGACGCTAACCCTACTTGTCCTGACGCTAACCCTAGTTGTCCTGACGCTAACCCTAGTTGTCCTGACGCTAACCCTACTTGTCCTGACGCTAACCCTAGTTGTCCTGACGCTAACCCTACTTGTCCTGACGCTAAACCTACTTGTCCTGTCACTAACCCTAGTTGTCCTGACGCTAACCCTAGTTGTCCTGACGCTAACCCTAGTTGTCCTGACGCTAACCCTAGTTGTCCTGACGCCAACCCTAGTTGTCCTGACGCTAACCCTAGTTGTCCTGACGCTAACCCTAGTTGTCCTGACGCTAACCCTAGTTGTCCTGACGCTAACCCTAGTTGACCTGACGCTAACCCTACTTGTCCTGCCGCTAACCCTACTTGACCTGATGCTAACCCTACTTGTCCTGACGCTAACCCTAGTTGTCCTGACGCTAACCCTAGTTGTCCTGACGCTAACCCTAGTTGTCCTGACGCTATCCCTAGTTGTCCTGACGCTAACCCTACTTGTCCTGACGCTAACCCTAGTTGTCCTGACGTTAACCCTAGTTGTCCTGACGCTAACCCGAGTTGTCCTGACGCTAACCCTACTTGTCCTGACGCTAACCCTGGTTGTCCTGACGCTATCCCTAGTTGTCCTGACGCTAACCCTACTTGTCCTGACGCTAACCCTAGTTGTCCTGACGCTAACCCTAGTTGTCCTGACGCTAACCCTAGTTTTCCTGACGCTAACCCGAGTTGTCCTGACGCTAACCCTACTTGTCCTGACGGTAACCCTAGTTGTCCTGACGCTAACCATAGTTGTCCTGACGCTAACCCTAGTTGTCCTGACGCTAACCCTACTTGTCCTGACGCTAACCCTAGTTGTCCTGACGCTAACCCTAGTTGCCCTGATGCTAACCCTAGTTGTCCTGACGCTAACCCTACTTGTCCTGACGCTAACCCTAGTTGTCCTGACGCTAACCCTAGTTGTCCTGCTGCTAACCCTAGTTGTCCTGACGCTAACCCTAGTTGTCCTGACGCTAACCCTAGTTGTCCTGACGCTAACCCTAGTTGTCCTGACGCTAACCCTAGTTGACCTGACGCTAACCCTACTTGTCCTGACTCTAACCCTACTTGACCTGATGCTAACCCTACTTGTCCTGAGGCTAACCCTAGTTGTCCTGACGCTAACCCTAGTTGTCCTGACGCTAACCCTACTTGTCCTGACGCTAACCCTACTTGTCCTGATGCTAACCCTAGTTGTCCTGACGCTAACCCTAGTTGTCCTGACGCTAACCCTAGTTGTCCTGACGCTAACCCTAGTTGACCTGACGCTAACCCTACTTGTCCTGACTCTAACCCTACTTGACCTGATGCTAACCCTACTTGTCCTGACGCTAACCCTAGTTGTCCTGACGCTAACCCTAGTTGTCCTGACGCTAACCCTAGTTGTCCTGACGCTAACCCTAGTTGTCCTGACGCTAACCCGAGTTGTCCTGATTCTAACCCTACTTGTCCTGACGCTAACCCTAGTTGTCCTGACGCTAACCCTAGTTGTCCTGACGCCAACCCTAGTTGTCCTGACGCTAACCCTAGTTGTCCTGACGCTAACCCTAGTTGTCCTGACGCTAACCCTAGTTGTCCTGACGCTAACCCTAGTTGTCCTGACGCTAACCCTAGTTGACCTGACGCTAACCCTACTTGTCCTGACGCTAACCCTACTTGACCTGATGCTAACCCTACTTGTCCTGACGCTAACCCTAGTTGTCCTGACGCTAACCCTAGTTGTCCTGACGCTAACCCTGGTTGTCCTGACGCTATCCCTAGTTGTCCTGACGCTAACCCTACTTGTCCTGACGCTAACCCTAGTTGTCCTGACGCTAACCCTAGTTGTCCTGACGCTAACCCTAGTTTTCCTGACGCTAACCCGAGTTGTCCTGACGCTAACCCTACTTGTCCTGACGCTAACCCTAGTTGTCCTGACGCTAACCATAGTTGTCCTGACGCTAACCCTAGTTGTCCTGACGCTAACCCTACTTGTCCTGACGCTAACCCTAGTTGTCCTGACGCTAACCCTAGTTGCCCTGATGCTAACCCTAGTTGTCCTGACGCTAACCCTACTTGTCCTGACGCTAACCCTAGTTGTCCTGACGCTAACCCTAGTTGTCCTGCCGCTAACCCTAGTTGTCCTGACGCTAACCCTAGTTGTCCTGACGCTAACCCTAGTTGTCCTGACGCTAACCCTAGTTGTCCTGACGCTAACCCTAGTTGACCTGACGCTAACCCTACTTGTCCTGACTCTAACCCTACTTGACCTGATGCTAACCCTACTTGTCCTGAGGCTAACCCTAGTTGTCCTGACGCTAACCCTAGTTGTCCTGACGCTAACCCTAGTTGTCCTGACGCTAACCCTAGTTGTCCTGACGCTAACCCGAGTTGTCCTGATGCTAACCCTACTTGTCCTGACGCTAACCCTAGTTGTCCTGACGCTAACCCTAGTTGTCCTGACGCTAACCCTACTTGTCCTGATGCTAACCCTAGTTGTCCTGACGCTAACCCTAGTTGCCCTGATGCTAACCCTAGTTGTCCTGACGCTAACCCTACTTGTCCTGACGCTAACCCTAGTTGTCCTGACGCTAACCCTAGTTGTCCTGCCGCTAACCCTAGTTGTCCTGACGCTAACCCTAGTTGTCCTGCCGCTAACCCTAGTTGTCCTGACGCTAACCCTAGTTGTCCTGACGCTAACCCTAGTTGTCCTGACGCTAACCCTAGTTGACCTGACGCTAACCCTACTTGTCCTGACTCTAACCCTACTTGACCTGATGCTAACCCTACTTGTCCTGACGCTAACCCTAGTTGTCCTGACGCTAACCCTAGTTGTCCTGACGCTAACCCTAGTTGTCCTGACGCTAACCCTAGTTGTCCTGACGCTAACCCTACTTGTCCTGACGCTAACCCTACTTGTCCTGACGCTAACCCTAGTTGTCCTGACGCTAACCCTAGTTGTCCTGATGCTAACCCTACTTGTCCTGACGCTAACCCTACTTGTCCTGACGCTAACCTTACATGTCCTGACGCTAACCCTACTTGTCCTGACGCTAACCCTAGTTGTCCTGACGCTAACCCTAGTTGTCCTGACGCTAACCCTACTTGTCCTGACGCTAACCCTAGTTGTCCTGACGCTAACCCTACTTGTCCTGACGCTAACCCTACTTGTCCTGACGCTAACCCTAGTTGTCCTGACGCTAACCCTACTTGTCCTGACGCTAAACCTACTTGTCCTGTCACTAACCCTAGTTGTCCTGACGCTAACCCTAGTTGTCCTGACGCTAACCCTAGTTGTCCTGACGCTAACCCTAGTTGTCCTGACGCCAACCCTAGTTGTCCTGACGCTAACCCTAGTTGTCCTGACGCTAACCCTAGTTGTCCTGACGCTAACCCTAGTTGTCCTGACGCTAACCCTAGTTGACCTGACGCTAACCCTACTTGTCCTGCCGCTAACCCTACTTGACCTGATGCTAACCCTACTTGTCCTGACGCTAACCCTAGTTGTCCTGACGCTAACCCTAGTTGTCCTGACGCTAACCCTAGTTGTCCTGACGCTATCCCTAGTTGTCCTGACGCTAACCCTACTTGTCCTGACGCTAACCCTAGTTGTCCTGACGTTAACCCTAGTTGTCCTGACGCTAACCCGAGTTGTCCTGACGCTAACCCTACTTGTCCTGACGCTAACCCTAGTTGTCCTGACGCTAACCATAGTTGTCCTGACGCTAACCCTAGTTGTCCTGACGCTAACCCTACTTGTCCTGATGCTAACCCAAGTTGTCCTGACGCTAACCCTAGTTGTCCTGACGCTAACCCTAGTTGTCCTGACGCTAACCCTACTTGTCCTGACGCTAACCCTAGTTGTCCTGACGCTAACCCTAGTTGTCCTGACGCTAACCCTAGTTGTCCTGACGCTAACCCTAGTTGTCCTGACGCTAACCCTAGTTGACCAGACGCTAACCCTACTTGTCCTGACTCTAACCCTACTTGACCTGATGCTAACCCTACTTGTCCTGACGCTAACCCTAGTTGTCCTGACGCTAACCCTAGTTGTCCTGACGCTAACCCTAGTTGTCCTGACGCTAACCCTAGTTGTCCTGACGCTAACCCTAGTTGTCCTGACGCTAACCCGAGTTGTCCTGATGCTAACCTTACTTGTCCTGACGCTAACCCTAGTTGTCCTGACGCTAACCATAGTTGTCCTGACGCTAACCCTAGTTGTCCTGACGCTAACCCTACTTGTCCTGACGCTAACCCTAGTTGTCCTGACGCTAACCCTAGTTGTCCTGACGCTAACCCTAGTTGTCCTGACGCTAACCCTAGTTGTCCTGACGCTAACCCTACTTGTCCTGACGCTAACCCTACTTGTCCTGACGCTAACCTTACTTGTCCTGACGCTAACCCTACTTGTCCTGACGCTAACCCTAGTTGTCCTGACGCTAACCCTAGTTGTCCTGACGCTAACCCTACTTGTCCTGACGCTAACCCTAGTTGTCCTGACGCTAACCCTACTTGTCCTGACGCTAAACCTACTTGTCCTGACGCTAACCCTAGTTGTCCTGACGCTAACCCTAGTTGTCCTGACGCTAACCCTAGTTGTCCTGACGCTAACCCTAGTTGTCCTGACGCCAACCCTAGTTGTCCTGACGCTAACCCTAGTTGTCCTGACGCTAACCCTAGTTGTCCTGACGCTAACCCTAGTTGTCCTGACGCTGACCCTAGTTGTCCTGACGCTAACCCTAGTTGACCTGACGCTAACCCTACTTGTCCTGACGCTAACCCTACTTGATCTGATGCTAACCCTACTTGTCCTGACGCTAACCCTAGTTGTCCTGACGCTAACCCTAGTTGTCCTGACGCTAACCCTAGTTGTCCTGACGCTATCCCTAGTTGTCCTGACGCTAACCCTAGTTGTCCTGACGCTAACCCTAGTTGTCCTGACGCTAACCCTAGTTGTCCTGACGCTAACCCGAGTTGTCCTGACGCTAACCCTACTTGTCCTGACGCTAACCCTAGTTGTCCTGACGCTAACCATAGTTGTCCTGACGCTAACCCTAGTTGTCCTGACGCTAACCCTACTTGTCCTGACGCTAACCCTAGTTGTCCTGACGCTAACCCTAGTTGTCCTGACGCTAACCCTACTTGTCCTGACGCTAACCGTAGTTGTCCTGACGCTAACCCTACTTGTCCTGACGCTAACCCTAGTTGTCCTGACGCTAACCCTACTTGTCCTGACGCTAACCCTAGTTGTCCTGACACTAACCCTAGTTGTCCTGACGCTAACCCTACTTGTCCTGACGCTAACCCTACTTGTCCTGACGCTAACCCTACTTGTCCTGACGCTAACCCTAGTTGTCCTGACGCTAACCCTACTTGTCCTGACGCTAACCCTACTTGTCCTGACGCTAACCCTAGTTGTCCTGACGCTAACCCTACTTGTCCTGACGCTAACCCTACTTGTCCTGATGCTAACCCTAGTTGTCCTGACGCTAACCCTAGTTGTCCTGACGCTAACCCTAGTTGTCCTGACGCTAACCCTAGTTGTCCTGACGCTAACCCTAGTTGACCTGACGCTAACCCTACTTGTCCTGACTCTAACCCTACTTGACCTGATGCTAACCCTACTTGTCCTGACGCTAACCCTAGTTGTCCTGACGCTAACCCTAGTTGTCCTGACGCTAACCCTAGTTGTCCTGACGCTAACCCTAGTTGTCCTGACGCTAACCCGAGTTGTCCTGATTCTAACCCTACTTGTCCTGACGCTAACCCTAGTTGTCCTGACGCTAACCCTAGTTGTCCTGACGCCAACCCTAGTTGTCCTGACGCTAACCCTAGTTGTCCTGACGCTAACCCTAGTTGTCCTGACGCTAACCCTAGTTGTCCTGACGCTAACCCTAGTTGTCCTGACGCTAACCCTAGTTGACCTGACGCTAACCCTACTTGTCCTGACGCTAACCCTACTTGACCTGATGCTAACCCTACTTGTCCTGACGCTAACCCTAGTTGTCCTGACGCTAACCCTAGTTGTCCTGACGCTAACCCTGGTTGTCCTGACGCTATCCCTAGTTGTCCTGACGCTAACCCTACTTGTCCTGACGCTAACCCTAGTTGTCCTGACGCTAACCCTAGTTGTCCTGACGCTAACCCTAGTTTTCCTGACGCTAACCCGAGTTGTCCTGACGCTAACCCTACTTGTCCTGACGGTAACCCTAGTTGTCCTGACGCTAACCATAGTTGTCCTGACGCTAACCCTAGTTGTCCTGACGCTAACCCTACTTGTCCGGACGCTAACCCTAGTTGTCCTGACGCTAACCCTAGTTGCCCTGATGCTAACCCTAGTTGTCCTGACGCTAACCCTACTTGTCCTGACGCTAACCCTAGTTGTCCTGACGCTAACCCTAGTTGTCCTGCTGCTAACCCTAGTTGTCCTGACGCTAACCCTAGTTGTCCTGACGCTAACCCTAGTTGTCCTGACGCTAACCCTAGTTGTCCTGACGCTAACCCTAGTTGACCTGACGCTAACCCTACTTGTCCTGACTCTAACCCTACTTGACCTGATGCTAACCCTACTTGTCCTGAGGCTAACCCTAGTTGTCCTGACGCTAACCCTAGTTGTCCTGACGCTAACCCTACTTGTCCTGACGCTAACCCTACTTGTCCTGATGCTAACCCTAGTTGTCCTGACGCTAACCCTAGTTGTCCTGACGCTAACCCTAGTTGTCCTGACGCTAACCCTAGTTGTCCTGACGCTAACCCTAGTTGACCTGACGCTAACCCTAGTTGACCTGACGCTAACCCTACTTGACCTGAAGCTAACCCTACTTGTCCTGACGCTAACCCTACTTGTCCTGACGCTAACCCTAGTTGTCCTGACGCTAACCCTAGTTGTCCTGACGCTAACCCTAGTTGTCCTGACGCTAACCCTAGTTGTCCTGACGCTAACCCGAGTTGTCCTGATTCTAACCCTACTTGTCCTGACGCTAACCCTAGTTGTCCTGACGCTAACCCTAGTTGTCCTGACGCCAACCCTAGTTGTCCTGACGCTAACCCTAGTTGTCCTGACGCTAACCCTAGTTGTCCTGACGCTAACCCTAGTTGTCCTGACGCTAACCCTAGTTGTCCTGACGCTAACCCTAGTTGACCTGACGCTAACCCTACTTGTCCTGACGCTAACCCTACTTGACCTGATGCTAACCCTACTTGTCCTGACGCTAACCCTAGTTGTCCTGACGCTAACCCTAGTTGTCCTGACGCTAACCCTGGTTGTCCTGACGCTATCCCTAGTTGTCCTGACGCTAACCCTACTTGTCCTGACGCTAACCCTAGTTGTCCTGACGCTAACCCTAGTTGTCCTGACGCTAACCCTAGTTTTCCTGACGCTAACCCGAGTTGTCCTGACGCTAACCCTACTTGTCCTGACGCTAACCCTAGTTGTCCTGACGCTAACCATAGTTGTCCTGACGCTAACCCTAGTTGTCCTGACGCTAACCCTACTTGTCCTGACGCTAACCCTAGTTGTCCTGACGCTAACCCTAGTTGCCCTGATGCTAACCCTAGTTGTCCTGACGCTAACCCTACTTGTCCTGACGCTAACCCTAGTTGTCCTGACGCTAACCCTAGTTGTCCTGCCGCTAACCCTAGTTGTCCTGACGCTAACCCTAGTTGTCCTGACGCTAACCCTAGTTGTCCTGACGCTAACCCTAGTTGTCCTGACGCTAACCCTAGTTGACCTGACGCTAACCCTACTTGTCCTGACTCTAACCCTACTTGACCTGATGCTAACCCTACTTGTCCTGAGGCTAACCCTAGTTGTCCTGACGCTAACCCTAGTTGTCCTGACGCTAACCCTAGTTGTCCTGACGCTAACCCGAGTTGTCCTGATGCTAACCCTACTTGTCCTGACGCTAACCCTAGTTGTCCTGACGCTAACCATAGTTGTCCTGACGCTAACCCTACTTGTCCTGACGCTAACCTTACTTGTCCTGACGCTAACCCTACTTGTCCTGACGCTAACCCTAGTTGTCCTGACGCTAACCCTAGTTGTCCTGACGCTAACCCTACTTGTCCTGACGCTAACCCTAGTTGTCCTGACGCTAACCCTACTTGTCCTGACGCTAAACCTACTTGTCCTGACGCTAACCCTAGTTGTCCTGACGCTAACCCTAGTTGTCCTGACGCTAACCCTAGTTGTCCTGACGCTAACCCTAGTTGTCCTGACGCTAACCCTACTTGTCCTGACGATAACCCTACTTGTCCTGACGCTAACCTTACTTGTCCTGACGCTAAACCTACTTGTCCTGACGCTAACCCTAGTTGTCCTGACGCTAACCCTAGTTGTCCTGACGCTAACCCTACTTGTCCTGACGCTAACCCTAGTTGTCCTGACGCTAACCCTACTTGTCCTGACGCTAAACCTACTTGTCCTGACGCTAACCCTAGTTGTCCTGACGCTAACCCTAGTTGTCCTGACGCTAACCCTAGTTGTCCTGACGCTAACCCTAGTTGTCCTGACGCCAACCCTAGTTGTCCTGACGCTAACCCTAGTTGTCCTGACGCTAACCCTAGTTGTCCTGACGCTACCCCTAGTTGTCCTGACGCTAACCCTAGTTGTCCTGACGCTAACCCTAGTTGACCTGACGCTAACCCTACTTGTCCTGACGCTAACCCTACTTGACCTGATGCTAACCCTACTTGTCCTGACGCTAACCCTAGTTGTCCTGACGCTAACCCTAGTTGTCCTGACGCTATCCCTAGTTGTCCTGACGCTAACCCTACTTGTCCTGACGCTAACCCTATTTGTCCTGACGCTAACCCTAGTTGTCCTGACGCTAACCCTAGTTGTCCTGACGCTAACCCGAGTTGTCCTGACGCTAACCCTACTTGTCCTGACGCTAGCCCTAGTTGTCCTGACGCTAACCATAGTTGTCCTGACGCTAACCCTCGTTGTCCTGACGCTAACCCTACTTGTCCTGACGCTAACCCTAGTTGTCCTGACGCTAACCCTAGTTGTCCTGACGCTAACCCTACTTGTCCTGACGCTAACCGTAGTTGTCCTGACGCTAACCCTACTTGTCCTGACGCTAACCCTAGTTGTCCTGACGCTAACCCTACTTGTCCTGACGCTAACCCTAGTTGTCCTGATGCTAACCCTAGTTGTCCTGACGCTAACCCTACTTGTCCTGACGCTAGCCCTACTTGTCCTGACGCTAACCCTACTTGTCCTGACGCTAACCCTAGTTGTCCTGACGCTAACCCTACTTGTCCTGATGCTAACCCTACTTGTCCTGACGCTAACCCTAGTTGTCCTGACGCTAACCCTACTTGTCCTGACGCTAACCCTACTTGTCCTGATGCTAACCCTAGTTGTCCTGACGCTAACCCTAGTTGTCCTGACGCTAACCCTAGTTGTCCTGACGCTAACCCTAGTTGTCCTGACGCTAACCCTAGTTGACCTGACGCTAACCCTACTTGTCCTGACTCTAAACCTACTTGACCTGATGCTAACCCTACTTGTCCTGACGCTAACCCTAGTTGTCCTGACGCTAACCCTAGTTGTCCTGACGCTAACCCTAGTTGTCCTGACGCTAACCCTAGTTGTCCTGACGCTAACCCGAGTTGTCCTGATGCTAACCCTACTTGTCCTGACGCTAACCCTAGTTGTCCTGACGCTAACCCTAGTTGTCATGACGCTAACCCTAGTTGTCCTGACGCCAACCCTAGTTGTCCTGACGCTAACCCTAGTTGTCCTGACGCTAACCCTAGTTGTCCTGACGCTAACCCTAGTTGTCCTGACGCTAACCCTAGTTGTCCTGACGCTAACCCTAGTTGACCTGACGCTAACCCTACTTGTCCTGACGCTAACCCTACTTGACCTGATGCTAACCCTACTTGTCCTGACGCTAACCCTAGTTGTCCTGACGCTAACCCTAGTTGTCCTGACGCTAACCCTAGTTGTCCTGACGCTATCCCTAGTTGTCCTGACGCTAACCCTACTTGTCCTGACGCTAACCCTAGTTGTCCTGACGCTAACCCTAGTTGTCCTGACGCTAACCCTAGTTGTCCTGACGCTAACCCGAGTTGTCCTGACGCTAACCCTACTTGTCCTGACGCTAACCCTAGTTGTCCTGACGCTAACCATAGTTGTCCTGACGCTAACCCTAGTTGTCCTGACGCTAACCCTACTTGTCCTGACGCTAACCCTAGTTGTCCTGACGCTAACCCTAGTTGTCCTGACGCTAACCCTAGTTGTCCTGACGCTAACCCTACTTGTCCTGACGCTAACCCTAGTTGTCCTGACGCTAACCCTACTTGTCCTGACGCTAACCCTACTTGTCCTGATGCTAACCCTAGTTGTCCTGACGCTAACCCTAGTTGTCCTGACGCTAACCCTAGTTGTCCTGACGCTAACCCTAGTTGTCCTGACGCTAACCCTAGTTGACCTGACGCTAACCCTACTTGTCCTGACTCTAACCCTACTTGACCTGATGCTAACCCTACTTGTCCTGACGCTAACCCTAGTTGTCCTGACGCTAACCCTAGTTGTCCTGACGCTAACCCTAGTTGTCCTGACGCTAACCCGAGTTGTCCTGATGCTAACCCTACTTGTCCTGACGCTAACCCTAGTTGTTCTGACACTAACCCTAGTTGTCATGACGCTAACCCTAGTTGTCCTGACGCCAACCCTAGTTGTCCTGACGCTAACCCTAGTTGTCCTGACGCTAACCCTAGTTGTCCTGACGCTAACCCTAGTTGTCCTGACGCTAACCCTAGTTGTCCTGACGCTAACCCTAGTTGACCTGACGCTAACCCTACTTGTCCTGACGCTAACCCTACTTGACCTGATGCTAACCCTACTTGTCCTGACGCTAACCCTAGTTGTCCTGACGCTAACCCTAGTTGTCCTGACGCTAACCCTAGTTGTCCTGACGCTATCCCTAGTTGTCCTGACGCTAACCCTACTTGTCCTGACGCTAACCCTAGTTGTCCTGACGCTAACCCTAGTTGTCCTGACGCTAACCCTAGTTGTCCTGACGCTAACCCGAGTTGTCCTGACGCTAACCCTACTTGTCCTGACGCTAACCCTAGTTGTCCTGACGCTAACCATAGTTGTCCTGACGCTAACCCTAGTTGTCCTGACGCTAACCCTACTTGTCCTGACGCTAACCCTAGTTGTCCTGACGCTAACCCTAGTTGTCCTGACGCTAACCCTAGTTGTCCTGACGCTAACCCTACTTGTCCTGACGCTAACCCTAGTTGTCCTGACGCTAACCCTAGTTGTCCTGCCGCTAACCCTAGTTGTCCTGACGCTAACCCTAGTTGTCCTGACGCTAACCCTAGTTGTCCTGACGCTAACCCTAGTTGTCCTGACGCTAACCCTAGTTGACCTGACGCTAACCCTACTTGTCCTGACTCTAACCCTACTTGACCTGATGCTAACCCTACTTGTCCTGAGGCTAACCCTAGTTGTCCTGACGCTAACCCTAGTTGTCCTGACGCTAACCCTAGTTGTCCTGACGCTAACCCTAGTTGTTCTGACACTAACCCTAGTTGTCCTGACGCTAACCCGAGTTGTCCTGATGCTAACCCTACTTGTCCTGACGCTAACCCTAGTTGTCCTGACGCTAACCATAGTTGTCCTGACGCTAACCCTAGTTGTCCTGACGCTAACCCTACTTGTCCTGACGCTAACCCTAGTTGTCCTGACGCTAACCCTAGTTGTCCTGACACTAACCCTAGTTGTCCTGACGCTAACCCTACTTGTCCTGACGCTAACCCTACTTGTCCTGACGCTAACCTTACTTGTCCTGACGCTAACCCTACTTGTCCTGACGCTAACCCTAGTTGTCCTGACGCTAACCCTAGTTGTCCTGACGCTAACCCTAGTTGTCCTGACGCTAACCCTAGTTGTCCTGACGCTAACCCTACTTGTCCTGACGCTAAACCTACTTGTCCTGACGCTAACCCTAGTTGTCCTGACGCTAACCCTAGTTGTCCTGACGCTAACCCTAGTTGTCCTGACGCTAACCCTAGTTGTCCTGACGCCAACCCTAGTTGTCCTGACGCTAACCCTAGTTGTCCTGACGCTAACCCTAGTTGTCCTGACGCTAACCCTAGTTGTCCTGACGCTAACCCTAGTTGACCTGACGCTAACCCTACTTGTCCTGACGCTAACCCTACTTGACCTGATGCTAACCCTACTTGTCCTGACGCTAACCCTAGTTGTCCTGACGCTAACCCTAGTTGTCCTGACGCTATCCCTAGTTGTCCTGACGCTAACCCTACTTGTCCTGACGCTAACCCTCGTTGTCCTGACGCTAACCCTAGTTGTCCTGACGCTAATCCTAGTTGTCCTGACGCTAACCCGAGTTGTCCTGACGCTAACCCTAGTTGTCCTGACGCTAAACCTAGTTGTCCTGACGCTAACCCTAGTTGTCCTGACGCTAACCCTACTTGTCCTGACGCTAACCCTACTTGTCCTGACGCTAACCCTACTTGTCCTGACGCTAACCGTAGTTGTCCTGACGCTAACTCTACTTGTCCTGACGCTAACCCTACTTGTCCTGACGCTAACCCTACTTGTCCTGACGCTAACCCTAGTTGTCCTGACGCTAACCCTAGTTGTCCTGCCGCTAACCCTAGTTGTCCTGACGCTAACCCTAGTTGTCCTGACGCTAACCCTAGTTGTCCTGACGCTAACCCTAGTTGACCTGACGCTAACCCTACTTGTCCTGACTCTAACCCTACTTGACCTGATGCTAACCCTACTTGTCCTGACGCTAACCCTACTTGTCCTGACGCTAACCCTACTTGACCTGATGCTAACCCTACTTGTCCTGACGCTAACCCTAGTTGTCCTGACGCTAACCCTAGTTGTCCTGACGCTAACCCTAGTTGTCCTGACGCTAACCCGAGTTGTCCTGATGCTAACCATAGTTGTCCTGACGCTAACCCTAGTTGTCCTGACGTTAACCATAGTTGTCCTGACGCTAACCCTACTTGTCCTGACGCTAACCCTACTTGTCCTGACGCTAACCCTAGTTGTCCTGACGCTAACCCTAGTTGTCCTGACGCTAACCCTACTTGTCCTGCCGCTAACCCTACTTGTCCTGACGCTAACCCTACTTGTCCTGACGCTAACCTTACTTGTCCTGACGCTAACCCTACTTGTCCTGACGCTAACCCTACTTGTCCTGACGCTAACCCTAGTTGTCCTGACGCTAACCCTAGTTGTCCTGACGCTAACCCTACTTGTCCTGACGCTAACCCTAATTGTCCTGACGCTAACCCTACTTGTCCTGACGCTAAACCTACTTGTCCTGACGCTAACCCTAGTTGTCCTGACGCTAACCCTAGTTGTCCTGACGCTAACCCTAGTTGTCCTAACGCCAACCCTAGTTGTCCTGACGCTAACCCTAGTTGTCCTGACGCTAACCCTAGTTGTCCTGACGCTAACCCTAGTTGTCCTGACGCTAACCCTAGTTGACCTGACGCTAACCCTACTTGTCCTGACGCTAACCCTACTTGACCTGATGCTAACCCTACTTGTCCTGACGCTAACCCTAGTTGTCCTGACGCTAACCCTAGTTGTCCTGACGCTAACCCTAGTTGTCCTGACGCTAACCCTACTTGTCCTGACGCTAACCCTAGTTGTCCTGACGCTAACCCTAGTTGTCCTGACGCTAACCCTAGTTGTCCTGACGCTAACCCGAGTTGTCCTGACGCTAACCCGAGTTGTCCTGACGCTAACCCTACTTGTCCTGACGCTAACCCTAGTTGTCCTGACGCTAACCATAGTTGTCCTGACGCTAACCCTAGTTGTCCTGACGCTAACCCTACTTGTCCTGACGCTAACCCTAGTTGTCCTGACGCTAACCCTACTTGTCCTGACGCTAAACCTAGTTGTCCTGACGCTAACCCTAGTTGTCCTGACGCTAACCCTACTTGTCCTGACGCTAACCCTACTTGTCCTGACGCTAACCCTACTTGTCCTGACGCTAACCGTAGTTGTCCTGACGCTAACCCTACTTGTCCTGACGCTAACCCTACTTGTCCTGACGCTAACCCTACTTGTCCTGACGCTAACCCTACTTGTCCTGACGCTAACCCTACTTGTCCTGACGCTAACCCTAGTTGTCCTGACGCTAACCCTAGTTGTCCTGCCGCTAACCCTAGTTGTCCTGACGCTAACCCTAGTTGTCCTGACGCTAACCCTAGTTGTCCTGACGCTAACCCTAGTTGACCTGACGCTAACCCTACTTGTCCTGACTCTAACCCTACTTGACCTGATGCTAACCCTACTTGTCCTGACGCTAACCCTAGTTGTCCTGACGCTAACCCTAGTTGTCCTGACGCTAACCCTAGTTGTCCTGACGCTAACCCTAGTTGTCCTGACGCTAACCCGAGTTGTCCTGATGCTAACCCTACTTGTCCTGACGCTAACCCTAGTTGTCCTGACGCTAACCATAGTTGTCCTGACGCTAACCCTAGTTGTCCTGACGCTAACCCTACTTGTCCTGACGCTAACCCTACTTGTCCTGACGCTAACCCTAGTTGTCCTGACGCTAACCCTAGTTGTCCTGATGCTAACCCTACTTGTCCTGACGCTAACCCTACTTGTCCTGACGCTAACCTTACATGTCCTGACGCTAACCCTACTTGTCCTGACGCTAACCCTAGTTGTCCTGACGCTAACCCTAGTTGTCCTGACGCTAACCCTACTTGTCCTGACGCTAACCCTAGTTGTCCTGACGCTAACCCTACTTGTCCTGACGCTAAACCTACTTGTCCTGTCACTAACCCTAGTTGTCCTGACGCTAACCCTAGTTGTCCTGACGCTAACCCTAGTTGTCCTGACGCCAACCCTAGTTGTCCTGACGCTAACCCTAGTTGTCCTGACGCTAACCCTAGTTGTCCTGACGCTAACCCTAGTTGTCCTGACGCTAACCCTAGTTGACCTGACGCTAACCCTACTTGTCCTGCCGCTAACCCTACTTGACCTGATGCTAACCCTACTTGTCCTGACGCTAACCCTAGTTGTCCTGACGCTAACCCTAGTTGTCCTGACGCTAACCCTAGTTGTCCTGACGCTATCCCTAGTTGTCCTGACGCTAACCCTACTTGTCCTGACGCTAACCCTAGTTGTCCTGACGTTAACCCTAGTTGTCCTGACGCTAACCCGAGTTGTCCTGACGCTAACCCTACTTGTCCTGACGCTAACCCTAGTTGTCCTGACGCTAACCATAGTTGTCCTGACGCTAACCCTAGTTGTCCTGACGCTAACCCTACTTGTCCTGATGCTAACCCAAGTTGTCCTGACGCTAACCCTAGTTGTCCTGACGCTAACCCTAGTTGTCCTGACGCTAACCCTACTTGTCCTGACGCTAACCCTAGTTGTCCTGACGCTAACCCTAGTTGTCCTGACGCTAACCCTAGTTGTCCTGACGCTAACCCTAGTTGTCCTGACGCTAACCCTAGTTGACCAGACGCTAACCCTACTTGTCCTGACTCTAACCCTACTTGACCTGATGCTAACCCTACTTGTCCTGACGCTAACCCTAGTTTTCCTGACGCTAACCCTAGTTGTCCTGACGCTAACCCTAGTTGTCCTGACGCTAACCCTACTTGTCCTGACGCTAACCCTAGTTGTCCTGACGCTAACCCTAGTTGTCCTGACGCTAACCCTAGTTGTCCTGACGCTAACCCGAGTTGTCCTGACGCTAACCCGAGTTGTCCTGACGCTAACCCTACTTGTCCTGACGCTAACCCTAGTTGTCCTGACGCTAACCATAGTTGTCCTGACGCTAACCCTAGTTGTCCTGACGCTAACCCTACTTGTCCTGACGCTAACCCTAGTTGTCCTGACGCTAACCCTACTTGTCCTGACGCTAAACCTAGTTGTCCTGACGCTAACCCTAGTTGTCCTGACGCTAACCCTACTTGTCCTGACGCTAACCCTACTTGTCCTGACGCTAACCCTACTTGTCCTGACGCTAACCGTAGTTGTCCTGACGCTAACCCTACTTGTCCTGACGCTAACCCTACTTGTCCTGACGCTAACCCTACTTGTCCTGACGCTAACCCTACTTGTCCTGACGCTAACCCTACTTGTCCTGACGCTAACCCTAGTTGTCCTGACGCTAACCCTAGTTGTCCTGCCGCTAACCCTAGTTGTCCTGACGCTAACCCTAGTTGTCCTGACGCTAACCCTAGTTGTCCTGACGCTAACCCTAGTTGACCTGACGCTAACCCTACTTGTCCTGACTCTAACCCTACTTGACCTGATGCTAACCCTACTTGTCCTGACGCTAACCCTAGTTGTCCTGACGCTAACCCTAGTTGTCCTGACGCTAACCCTAGTTGTCCTGACGCTAACCCTAGTTGTCCTGACGCTAACCCGAGTTGTCCTGATGCTAACCCTACTTGTCCTGACGCTAACCCTAGTTGTCCTGACGCTAACCATAGTTGTCCTGACGCTAACCCTAGTTGTCCTGACGCTAACCCTACTTGTCCTGACGCTAACCCTACTTGTCCTGACGCTAACCCTAGTTGTCCTGACGCTAACCCTAGTTGTCCTGATGCTAACCCTACTTGTCCTGACGCTAACCCTACTTGTCCTGACGCTAACCTTACATGTCCTGACGCTAACCCTACTTGTCCTGACGCTAACCCTAGTTGTCCTGACGCTAACCCTAGTTGTCCTGACGCTAACCCTACTTGTCCTGACGCTAACCCTAGTTGTCCTGACGCTAACCCTACTTGTCCTGACGCTAAACCTACTTGTCCTGTCACTAACCCTAGTTGTCCTGACGCTAACCCTAGTTGTCCTGACGCTAACCCTAGTTGTCCTGACGCCAACCCTAGTTGTCCTGACGCTAACCCTAGTTGTCCTGACGCTAACCCTAGTTGTCCTGACGCTAACCCTAGTTGTCCTGACGCTAACCCTAGTTGACCTGACGCTAACCCTACTTGTCCTGCCGCTAACCCTACTTGACCTGATGCTAACCCTACTTGTCCTGACGCTAACCCTAGTTGTCCTGACGCTAACCCTAGTTGTCCTGACGCTAACCCTAGTTGTCCTGACGCTATCCCTAGTTGTCCTGACGCTAACCCTACTTGTCCTGACGCTAACCCTAGTTGTCCTGACGTTAACCCTAGTTGTCCTGACGCTAACCCGAGTTGTCCTGACGCTAACCCTACTTGTCCTGACGCTAACCCTAGTTGTCCTGACGCTAACCATAGTTGTCCTGACGCTAACCCTAGTTGTCCTGACGCTAACCCTACTTGTCCTGATGCTAACCCAAGTTGTCCTGACGCTAACCCTAGTTGTCCTGACGCTAACCCTAGTTGTCCTGACGCTAACCCTACTTGTCCTGACGCTAACCCTAGTTGTCCTGACGCTAACCCTAGTTGTCCTGACGCTAACCCTAGTTGTCCTGACGCTAACCCTAGTTGTCCTGACGCTAACCCTAGTTGACCAGACGCTAACCCTACTTGTCCTGACTCTAACCCTACTTGACCTGATGCTAACCCTACTTGTCCTGACGCTAACCCTAGTTTTCCTGACGCTAACCCTAGTTGTCCTGACGCTAACCCTAGTTGTCCTGACGCTAACCCTAGTTGTCCTGACGCTAACCCTAGTTGTCCTGACGCTAACCCGAGTTGTCCTGATGCTAACCCTACTTGTCCTGACGCTAACCCTAGTTGTCCTGACGCTAACCATAGTTGTCCTGACGCTAACCCTAGTTGTCCTGACGCTAACCCTACTTGTCCTGACGCTAACCCTAGTTGTCCTGACGCTAACCCTAGTTGTCCTGACGCTAACCCTAGTTGTCCTGACGCTAACCCTAGTTGTCCTGACGCTAACCCTACTTGTCCTGACGCTAACCCTACTTGTCCTGACGCTAACCTTACTTGTCCTGACGCTAACCCTACTTGTCCTGACGCTAACCCTAGTTGTCCTGACGCTAACCCTAGTTGTCCTGACGCTAACCCTACTTGTCCTGACGCTAACCCTAGTTGTCCTGACGCTAACCCTACTTGTCCTGACGCTAAACCTACTTGTCCTGACGCTAACCCTAGTTGTCCTGACGCTAACCCTAGTTGTCCTGACGCTAACCCTAGTTGTCCTGACGCTAACCCTAGTTGTCCTGACGCCAACCCTAGTTGTCCTGACGCTAACCCTAGTTGTCCTGACGCTAACCCTAGTTGTCCTGACGCTAACCCTAGTTGTCCTGACGCTAACCCTAGTTGACCTGACGCTAACCCTACTTGTCCTGACGCTAACCCTACTTGATCTGATGCTAACCCTACTTGTCCTGACGCTAACCCTAGTTGTCCTGACGCTAACCCTAGTTGTCCTGACGCTAACCCTGGTTGTCCTGACGCTATCCCTAGTTGTCCTGACGCTAACCCTAGTTGTCCTGACGCTAACCCTAGTTGTCCTGACGCTAACCCTAGTTGTCCTGACGCTAACCCTACTTGTCCTGACGCTAACCCTACTTGTCCTGACGCTAACCCTAGTTGTCCTGACGCTAACCATAGTTGTCCTGACGCTAACCCTAGTTGTCCTGACGCTAACCCTACTTGTCCTGACGCTAACCCTAGTTGTCCTGACGCTAACCCTAGTTGTCCTGACGCTAACCCTACTTGTCCTGACGCTAACCGTAGTTGTCCTGACGCTAACCCTACTTGTCCTGACGCTAACCCTAGTTGTCCTGACGCTAACCCTACTTGTCCTGACGCTAACCCTAGTTGTCCTGACACTAACCCTAGCTGTCCTGACGCTAACCCTACTTGTCCTGACGCTAACCCTACTTGTCCTGACGCTAACCCTACTTGTCCTGACGCTAACCCTAGTTGTCCTGACGCTAACCCTACTTGTCCTGACGCTAACCCTACTTGTCCTGACGCTAACCCTAGTTGTCCTGACGCTAACCCTACTTGTCCTGACGCTAATCCTACTTGTCCTGATGCTAACCCTAGTTGTCCTGACGCTAACCCTAGTTGTCCTGACGCTAACCCTAGTTGTCCTGACGCTAACCCTAGTTGTCCTGACGCTAACCCTAGTTGACCTGACGCTAACCCTACTTGTCCTGACTCTAACCCTACTTGACCTGATGCTAACCCTACTTGTCCTGACGCTAACCCTAGTTGTCCTGACGCTAACCCTAGTTGTCCTGACGCTAACCCTAGTTGTCCTGACGCTAACCCTAGTTGTCCTGACGCTAACCCGAGTTGTCCTGATTCTAACCCTACTTGTCCTGACGCTAACCCTAGTTGTCCTGACGCTAACCCTAGTTGTCCTGACGCCAACCCTAGTTGTCCTGACGCTAACCCTAGTTGTCCTGACGCTAACCTTAGTTGTCCTGACGCTAACCCTAGTTGTCCTGACGCTAACCCTAGTTGTCCTGACGCTAACCCTAGTTGACCTGACGCTAACCCTACTTGTCCTGACGCTAACCCTACTTGACCTGATGCTAACCCTACTTGTCCTGACGCTAACCCTAGTTGTCCTGACGCTAACCCTAGTTGTCCTGACGCTAACCCTGGTTGTCCTGACGCTATCCCTAGTTGTCCTGACGCTAACCCTACTTGTCCTGACGCTAACCCTAGTTGTCCTGACGCTAACCCTAGTTGTCCTGACGCTAACCCTAGTTTTCCTGACGCTAACCCGAGTTGTCCTGACGCTAACCCTACTTGTCCTGACGGTAACCCTAGTTGTCCTGACGCTAACCATAGTTGTCCTGACGCTAACCCTAGTTGTCCTGACGCTAACCCTACTTGTCCTGACGCTAACCCTAGTTGTCCTGACGCTAACCCTAGTTGCCCTGATGCTAACCCTAGTTGTCCTGACGCTAACCCTACTTGTCCTGACGCTAACCCTAGTTGTCCTGACGCTAACCCTAGTTGTCCTGCTGCTAACCCTAGTTGTCCTGACGCTAACCCTAGTTGTCCTGACGCTAACCCTAGTTGTCCTGACGCTAACCCTAGTTGTCCTGACGCTAACCCTAGTTGACCTGACGCTAACCCTACTTGTCCTGACTCTAACCCTACTTGACCTGATGCTAACCCTACTTGTCCTGAGGCTAACCCTAGTTGTCCTGACGCTAACCCTAGTTGTCCTGACGCTAACCCTACTTGTCCTGACGCTAACCCTACTTGTCCTGATGCTAAGCCTAGTTGTCCTGACGCTAACCCTAGTTGTCCTGACGCTAACCCTAGTTGTCCTGACGCTAACCCTAGTTGACCTGACGCTAACCCTACTTGTCCTGACTCTAACCCTACTTGACCTGATGCTAACCCTACTTGTCCTGACGCTAACCCTAGTTGTCCTGACGCTAACCCTAGTTGTCCTGACGCTAACCCTAGTTGTCCTGACGCTAACCCTAGTTGTCCTGACGCTAACCCGAGTTGTCCTGATTCTAACCCTACTTGTCCTGACGCTAACCCTAGTTGTCCTGACGCTAACCCTAGTTGTCCTGACGCCAACCCTAGTTGTCCTGACGCTAACCCTAGTTGTCCTGACGCTAACCCTAGTTGTCCTGACGCTAACCCTAGTTGTCCTGACGCTAACCCTAGTTGTCCTGACGCTAACCCTAGTTGACCTGACGCTAACCCTACTTGTCCTGACGCTAACCCTACTTGACCTGATGCTAACCCTACTTGTCCTGACGCTAACCCTAGTTGTCCTGACGCTAACCCTAGTTGTCCTGACGCTAACCCTGGTTGTCCTGACGCTATCCCTAGTTGTCCTGACGCTAACCCTACTTGTCCTGACGCTAACCCTAGTTGTCCTGACGCTAACCCTAGTTGTCCTGACGCTAACCCTAGTTTTCCTGACGCTAACCCGAGTTGTCCTGACGCTAACCCTACTTGTCCTGACGCTAACCCTAGTTGTCCTGACGCTAACCATAGTTGTCCTGACGCTAACCCTAGTTGTCCTGACGCTAACCCTACTTGTCCTGACGCTAACCCTAGTTGTCCTGACGCTAACCCTAGTTGCCCTGATGCTAACCCTAGTTGTCCTGACGCTAACCCTACTTGTCCTGACGCTAACCCTAGTTGTCCTGACGCTAACCCTAGTTGTCCTGCCGCTAACCCTAGTTGTCCTGACGCTAACCCTAGTTGTCCTGACGCTAACCCTAGTTGTCCTGACGCTAACCCTAGTTGTCCTGACGCTAACCCTAGTTGACCTGACGCTAACCCTACTTGTCCTGACTCTAACCCTACTTGACCTGATGCTAACCCTACTTGTCCTGAGGCTAACCCTAGTTGTCCTGACGCTAACCCTAGTTGTCCTGACGCTAACCCTAGTTGTCCTGACGCTAACCCTAGTTGTCCTGACGCTAACCCGAGTTGTCCTGATGCTAACCCTACTTGTCCTGACGCTAACCCTAGTTGTCCTGACGCTAACCCTAGTTGTCCTGACGCTAACCCTACTTGTCCTGATGCTAACCCTAGTTGTCCTGACGCTAACCCTAGTTGCCCTGATGCTAACCCTAGTTGTCCTGACGCTAACCCTACTTGTCCTGACGCTAACCCTAGTTGTCCTGACGCTAACCCTAGTTGTCCTGCCGCTAACCCTAGTTGTCCTGACGCTAACCCTAGTTGTCCTGCCGCTAACCCTAGTTGTCCTGACGCTAACCCTAGTTGTCCTGACGCTAACCCTAGTTGTCCTGACGCTAACCCTAGTTGACCTGACGCTAACCCTACTTGTCCTGACTCTAACCCTACTTGACCTGATGCTAACCCTACTTGTCCTGACGCTAACCCTAGTTGTCCTGACGCTAACCCTAGTTGTCCTGACGCTAACCCTAGTTGTCCTGACGCTAACCCTAGTTGTCCTGACGCTAACCCGAGTTGTCCTGATGCTAACCCTACTTGTCCTGACGCTAACCCTAGTTGTCCTGACGCTAACCATAGTTGTCCTGACGCTAACCCTAGTTGTCCTGACGCTAACCCTACTTGTCCTGACGCTAACCCTACTTGTCCTGACGCTAACCCTAGTTGTCCTGACGCTAACCCTAGTTGTCCTGATGCTAACCCTACTTGTCCTGACGCTAACCCTACTTGTCCTGACGCTAACCTTACATGTCCTGACGCTAACCCTACTTGTCCTGACGCTAACCCTAGTTGTCCTGACGCTAACCCTAGTTGTCCTGACGCTAACCCTACTTGTCCTGACGCTAACCCTAGTTGTCCTGACGCTAACCCTACTTGTCCTGACGCTAAACCTACTTGTCCTGTCACTAACCCTAGTTGTCCTGACGCTAACCCTAGTTGTCCTGACGCTAACCCTAGTTGTCCTGACGCTAACCCTAGTTGTCCTGACGCCAACCCTAGTTGTCCTGACGCTAACCCTAGTTGTCCTGACGCTAACCCTAGTTGTCCTGACGCTAACCCTAGTTGTCCTGACGCTAACCCTAGTTGACCTGACGCTAACCCTACTTGTCCTGCCGCTAACCCTACTTGACCTGATGCTAACCCTACTTGTCCTGACGCTAACCCTAGTTGTCCTGACGCTAACCCTAGTTGTCCTGACGCTAACCCTAGTTGTCCTGACGCTATCCCTAGTTGTCCTGACGCTAACCCTACTTGTCCTGACGCTAACCCTAGTTGTCCTGACGTTAACCCTAGTTGTCCTGACGCTAACCCGAGTTGTCCTGACGCTAACCCTACTTGTCCTGACGCTAACCCTGGTTGTCCTGACGCTATCCCTAGTTGTCCTGACGCTAACCCTACTTGTCCTGACGCTAACCCTAGTTGTCCTGACGCTAACCCTAGTTGTCCTGACGCTAACCCTAGTTTTCCTGACGCTAACCCGAGTTGTCCTGACGCTAACCCTACTTGTCCTGACGGTAACCCTAGTTGTCCTGACGCTAACCATAGTTGTCCTGACGCTAACCCTAGTTGTCCTGACGCTAACCCTACTTGTCCTGACGCTAACCCTAGTTGTCCTGACGCTAACCCTAGTTGCCCTGATGCTAACCCTAGTTGTCCTGACGCTAACCCTACTTGTCCTGACGCTAACCCTAGTTGTCCTGACGCTAACCCTAGTTGTCCTGCTGCTAACCCTAGTTGTCCTGACGCTAACCCTAGTTGTCCTGACGCTAACCCTAGTTGTCCTGACGCTAACCCTAGTTGTCCTGACGCTAACCCTAGTTGACCTGACGCTAACCCTACTTGTCCTGACTCTAACCCTACTTGACCTGATGCTAACCCTACTTGTCCTGAGGCTAACCCTAGTTGTCCTGACGCTAACCCTAGTTGTCCTGACGCTAACCCTACTTGTCCTGACGCTAACCCTACTTGTCCTGATGCTAACCCTAGTTGTCCTGACGCTAACCCTAGTTGTCCTGACGCTAACCCTAGTTGTCCTGACGCTAACCCTAGTTGACCTGACGCTAACCCTACTTGTCCTGACTCTAACCCTACTTGACCTGATGCTAACCCTACTTGTCCTGACGCTAACCCTAGTTGTCCTGACGCTAACCCTAGTTGTCCTGACGCTAACCCTAGTTGTCCTGACGCTAACCCTAGTTGTCCTGACGCTAACCCGAGTTGTCCTGATTCTAACCCTACTTGTCCTGACGCTAACCCTAGTTGTCCTGACGCTAACCCTAGTTGTCCTGACGCCAACCCTAGTTGTCCTGACGCTAACCCTAGTTGTCCTGACGCTAACCCTAGTTGTCCTGACGCTAACCCTAGTTGTCCTGACGCTAACCCTAGTTGTCCTGACGCTAACCCTAGTTGACCTGACGCTAACCCTACTTGTCCTGACGCTAACCCTACTTGACCTGATGCTAACCCTACTTGTCCTGACGCTAACCCTAGTTGTCCTGACGCTAACCCTAGTTGTCCTGACGCTAACCCTGGTTGTCCTGACGCTATCCCTAGTTGTCCTGACGCTAACCCTACTTGTCCTGACGCTAACCCTAGTTGTCCTGACGCTAACCCTAGTTGTCCTGACGCTAACCCTAGTTTTCCTGACGCTAACCCGAGTTGTCCTGACGCTAACCCTACTTGTCCTGACGCTAACCCTAGTTGTCCTGACGCTAACCATAGTTGTCCTGACGCTAACCCTAGTTGTCCTGACGCTAACCCTACTTGTCCTGACGCTAACCCTAGTTGTCCTGACGCTAACCCTAGTTGCCCTGATGCTAACCCTAGTTGTCCTGACGCTAACCCTACTTGTCCTGACGCTAACCCTAGTTGTCCTGACGCTAACCCTAGTTGTCCTGCCGCTAACCCTAGTTGTCCTGACGCTAACCCTAGTTGTCCTGACGCTAACCCTAGTTGTCCTGACGCTAACCCTAGTTGTCCTGACGCTAACCCTAGTTGACCTGACGCTAACCCTACTTGTCCTGACTCTAACCCTACTTGACCTGATGCTAACCCTACTTGTCCTGAGGCTAACCCTAGTTGTCCTGACGCTAACCCTAGTTGTCCTGACGCTAACCCTAGTTGTCCTGACGCTAACCCGAGTTGTCCTGATGCTAACCCTACTTGTCCTGACGCTAACCCTAGTTGTCCTGACGCTAACCCTAGTTGTCCTGACGCTAACCCTACTTGTCCTGATGCTAACCCTAGTTGTCCTGACGCTAACCCTAGTTGCCCTGATGCTAACCCTAGTTGTCCTGACGCTAACCCTACTTGTCCTGACGCTAACCCTAGTTGTCCTGACGCTAACCCTAGTTGTCCTGCCGCTAACCCTAGTTGTCCTGACGCTAACCCTAGTTGTCCTGCCGCTAACCCTAGTTGTCCTGACGCTAACCCTAGTTGTCCTGACGCTAACCCTAGTTGTCCTGACGCTAACCCTAGTTGACCTGACGCTAACCCTACTTGTCCTGACTCTAACCCTACTTGACCTGATGCTAACCCTACTTGTCCTGACGCTAACCCTAGTTGTCCTGACGCTAACCCTAGTTGTCCTGACGCTAACCCTAGTTGTCCTGACGCTAACCCTAGTTGTCCTGACGCTAACCCTACTTGTCCTGACGCTAACCCTACTTGTCCTGACGCTAACCCTAGTTGTCCTGACGCTAACCCTAGTTGTCCTGATGCTAACCCTACTTGTCCTGACGCTAACCCTACTTGTCCTGACGCTAACCTTACATGTCCTGACGCTAACCCTACTTGTCCTGACGCTAACCCTAGTTGTCCTGACGCTAACCCTAGTTGTCCTGACGCTAACCCTACTTGTCCTGACGCTAACCCTAGTTGTCCTGACGCTAACCCTACTTGTCCTGACGCTAACCCTACTTGTCCTGACGCTAACCCTAGTTGTCCTGACGCTAACCCTACTTGTCCTGACGCTAAACCTACTTGTCCTGTCACTAACCCTAGTTGTCCTGACGCTAACCCTAGTTGTCCTGACGCTAACCCTAGTTGTCCTGACGCTAACCCTAGTTGTCCTGACGCCAACCCTAGTTGTCCTGACGCTAACCCTAGTTGTCCTGACGCTAACCCTAGTTGTCCTGACGCTAACCCTAGTTGTCCTGACGCTAACCCTAGTTGACCTGACGCTAACCCTACTTGTCCTGCCGCTAACCCTACTTGACCTGATGCTAACCCTACTTGTCCTGACGCTAACCCTAGTTGTCCTGACGCTAACCCTAGTTGTCCTGACGCTAACCCTAGTTGTCCTGACGCTATCCCTAGTTGTCCTGACGCTAACCCTACTTGTCCTGACGCTAACCCTAGTTGTCCTGACGTTAACCCTAGTTGTCCTGACGCTAACCCGAGTTGTCCTGACGCTAACCCTACTTGTCCTGACGCTAACCCTAGTTGTCCTGACGCTAACCATAGTTGTCCTGACGCTAACCCTAGTTGTCCTGACGCTAACCCTACTTGTCCTGATGCTAACCCAAGTTGTCCTGACGCTAACCCTAGTTGTCCTGACGCTAACCCTAGTTGTCCTGACGCTAACCCTACTTGTCCTGACGCTAACCCTAGTTGTCCTGACGCTAACCCTAGTTGTCCTGACGCTAACCCTAGTTGTCCTGACGCTAACCCTAGTTGTCCTGACGCTAACCCTAGTTGACCAGACGCTAACCCTACTTGTCCTGACTCTAACCCTACTTGACCTGATGCTAACCCTACTTGTCCTGACGCTAACCCTAGTTGTCCTGACGCTAACCCTAGTTGTCCTGACGCTAACCCTAGTTGTCCTGACGCTAACCCTAGTTGTCCTGACGCTAACCCTAGTTGTCCTGACGCTAACCCGAGTTGTCCTGATGCTAACCTTACTTGTCCTGACGCTAACCCTAGTTGTCCTGACGCTAACCATAGTTGTCCTGACGCTAACCCTAGTTGTCCTGACGCTAACCCTACTTGTCCTGACGCTAACCCTAGTTGTCCTGACGCTAACCCTAGTTGTCCTGACGCTAACCCTAGTTGTCCTGACGCTAACCCTAGTTGTCCTGACGCTAACCCTACTTGTCCTGACGCTAACCCTACTTGTCCTGACGCTAACCTTACTTGTCCTGACGCTAACCCTACTTGTCCTGACGCTAACCCTAGTTGTCCTGACGCTAACCCTAGTTGTCCTGACGCTAACCCTACTTGTCCTGACGCTAACCCTAGTTGTCCTGACGCTAACCCTACTTGTCCTGACGCTAAACCTACTTGTCCTGACGCTAACCCTAGTTGTCCTGACGCTAACCCTAGTTGTCCTGACGCTAACCCTAGTTGTCCTGACGCTAACCCTAGTTGTCCTGACGCCAACCCTAGTTGTCCTGACGCTAACCCTAGTTGTCCTGACGCTAACCCTAGTTGTCCTGACGCTAACCCTAGTTGTCCTGACGCTGACCCTAGTTGTCCTGACGCTAACCCTAGTTGACCTGACGCTAACCCTACTTGTCCTGACGCTAACCCTACTTGATCTGATGCTAACCCTACTTGTCCTGACGCTAACCCTAGTTGTCCTGACGCTAACCCTAGTTGTCCTGACGCTAACCCTAGTTGTCCTGACGCTATCCCTAGTTGTCCTGACGCTAACCCTAGTTGTCCTGACGCTAACCCTAGTTGTCCTGACGCTAACCCTAGTTGTCCTGACGCTAACCCGAGTTGTCCTGACGCTAACCCTACTTGTCCTGACGCTAACCCTAGTTGTCCTGACGCTAACCATAGTTGTCCTGACGCTAACCCTAGTTGTCCTGACGCTAACCCTACTTGTCCTGACGCTAACCCTAGTTGTCCTGACGCTAACCCTAGTTGTCCTGACGCTAACCCTACTTGTCCTGACGCTAACCGTAGTTGTCCTGACGCTAACCCTACTTGTCCTGACGCTAACCCTAGTTGTCCTGACGCTAACCCTACTTGTCCTGACGCTAACCCTAGTTGTCCTGACACTAACCCTAGTTGTCCTGACGCTAACCCTACTTGTCCTGACGCTAACCCTACTTGTCCTGACGCTAACCCTACTTGTCCTGACGCTAACCCTAGTTGTCCTGACGCTAACCCTACTTGTCCTGACGCTAACCCTACTTGTCCTGACGCTAACCCTAGTTGTCCTGACGCTAACCCTACTTGTCCTGACGCTAACCCTACTTGTCCTGATGCTAACCCTAGTTGTCCTGACGCTAACCCTAGTTGTCCTGACGCTAACCCTAGTTGTCCTGACGCTAACCCTAGTTGTCCTGACGCTAACCCTAGTTGACCTGACGCTAACCCTACTTGTCCTGACTCTAACCCTACTTGACCTGATGCTAACCCTACTTGTCCTGACGCTAACCCTAGTTGTCCTGACGCTAACCCTAGTTGTCCTGACGCTAACCCTAGTTGTCCTGACGCTAACCCTAGTTGTCCTGACGCTAACCCGAGTTGTCCTGATTCTAACCCTACTTGTCCTGACGCTAACCCTAGTTGTCCTGACGCTAACCCTAGTTGTCCTGACGCCAACCCTAGTTGTCCTGACGCTAACCCTAGTTGTCCTGACGCTAACCCTAGTTGTCCTGACGCTAACCCTAGTTGTCCTGACGCTAACCCTAGTTGTCCTGACGCTAACCCTAGTTGACCTGACGCTAACCCTACTTGTCCTGACGCTAACCCTACTTGACCTGATGCTAACCCTACTTGTCCTGACGCTAACCCTAGTTGTCCTGACGCTAACCCTAGTTGTCCTGACGCTAACCCTGGTTGTCCTGACGCTATCCCTAGTTGTCCTGACGCTAACCCTACTTGTCCTGACGCTAACCCTAGTTGTCCTGACGCTAACCCTAGTTGTCCTGACGCTAACCCTAGTTTTCCTGACGCTAACCCGAGTTGTCCTGACGCTAACCCTACTTGTCCTGACGGTAACCCTAGTTGTCCTGACGCTAACCATAGTTGTCCTGACGCTAACCCTAGTTGTCCTGACGCTAACCCTACTTGTCCGGACGCTAACCCTAGTTGTCCTGACGCTAACCCTAGTTGCCCTGATGCTAACCCTAGTTGTCCTGACGCTAACCCTACTTGTCCTGACGCTAACCCTAGTTGTCCTGACGCTAACCCTAGTTGTCCTGCTGCTAACCCTAGTTGTCCTGACGCTAACCCTAGTTGTCCTGACGCTAACCCTAGTTGTCCTGACGCTAACCCTAGTTGTCCTGACGCTAACCCTAGTTGACCTGACGCTAACCCTACTTGTCCTGACTCTAACCCTACTTGACCTGATGCTAACCCTACTTGTCCTGAGGCTAACCCTAGTTGTCCTGACGCTAACCCTAGTTGTCCTGACGCTAACCCTACTTGTCCTGACGCTAACCCTACTTGTCCTGATGCTAACCCTAGTTGTCCTGACGCTAACCCTAGTTGTCCTGACGCTAACCCTAGTTGTCCTGACGCTAACCCTAGTTGTCCTGACGCTAACCCTAGTTGACCTGACGCTAACCCTAGTTGACCTGACGCTAACCCTACTTGACCTGAAGCTAACCCTACTTGTCCTGACGCTAACCCTACTTGTCCTGACGCTAACCCTAGTTGTCCTGACGCTAACCCTAGTTGTCCTGACGCTAACCCTAGTTGTCCTGACGCTAACCCTAGTTGTCCTGACGCTAACCCGAGTTGTCCTGATTCTAACCCTACTTGTCCTGACGCTAACCCTAGTTGTCCTGACGCTAACCCTAGTTGTCCTGACGCCAACCCTAGTTGTCCTGACGCTAACCCTAGTTGTCCTGACGCTAACCCTAGTTGTCCTGACGCTAACCCTAGTTGTCCTGACGCTAACCCTAGTTGTCCTGACGCTAACCCTAGTTGACCTGACGCTAACCCTACTTGTCCTGACGCTAACCCTACTTGACCTGATGCTAACCCTACTTGTCCTGACGCTAACCCTAGTTGTCCTGACGCTAACCCTAGTTGTCCTGACGCTAACCCTGGTTGTCCTGACGCTATCCCTAGTTGTCCTGACGCTAACCCTACTTGTCCTGACGCTAACCCTAGTTGTCCTGACGCTAACCCTAGTTGTCCTGACGCTAACCCTAGTTTTCCTGACGCTAACCCGAGTTGTCCTGACGCTAACCCTACTTGTCCTGACGCTAACCCTAGTTGTCCTGACGCTAACCATAGTTGTCCTGACGCTAACCCTAGTTGTCCTGACGCTAACCCTACTTGTCCTGACGCTAACCCTAGTTGTCCTGACGCTAACCCTAGTTGCCCTGATGCTAACCCTAGTTGTCCTGACGCTAACCCTACTTGTCCTGACGCTAACCCTAGTTGTCCTGACGCTAACCCTAGTTGTCCTGCCGCTAACCCTAGTTGTCCTGACGCTAACCCTAGTTGTCCTGACGCTAACCCTAGTTGTCCTGACGCTAACCCTAGTTGTCCTGACGCTAACCCTAGTTGACCTGACGCTAACCCTACTTGTCCTGACTCTAACCCTACTTGACCTGATGCTAACCCTACTTGTCCTGAGGCTAACCCTAGTTGTCCTGACGCTAACCCTAGTTGTCCTGACGCTAACCCTAGTTGTCCTGACGCTAACCCGAGTTGTCCTGATGCTAACCCTACTTGTCCTGACGCTAACCCTAGTTGTCCTGACGCTAACCATAGTTGTCCTGACGCTAACCCTACTTGTCCTGACGCTAACCTTACTTGTCCTGACGCTAACCCTACTTGTCCTGACGCTAACCCTAGTTGTCCTGACGCTAACCCTAGTTGTCCTGACGCTAACCCTACTTGTCCTGACGCTAACCCTAGTTGTCCTGACGCTAACCCTACTTGTCCTGACGCTAAACCTACTTGTCCTGACGCTAACCCTAGTTGTCCTGACGCTAACCCTAGTTGTCCTGACGCTAACCCTAGTTGTCCTGACGCTAACCCTAGTTGTCCTGACGCTAACCCTACTTGTCCTGACGATAACCCTACTTGTCCTGACGCTAACCTTACTTGTCCTGACGCTAAACCTACTTGTCCTGACGCTAACCCTAGTTGTCCTGACGCTAACCCTAGTTGTCCTGACGCTAACCCTACTTGTCCTGACGCTAACCCTAGTTGTCCTGACGCTAACCCTACTTGTCCTGACGCTAAACCTACTTGTCCTGACGCTAACCCTAGTTGTCCTGACGCTAACCCTAGTTGTCCTGACGCTAACCCTAGTTGTCCTGACGCTAACCCTAGTTGTCCTGACGCCAACCCTAGTTGTCCTGACGCTAACCCTAGTTGTCCTGACGCTAACCCTAGTTGTCCTGACGCTACCCCTAGTTGTCCTGACGCTAACCCTAGTTGTCCTGACGCTAACCCTAGTTGACCTGACGCTAACCCTACTTGTCCTGACGCTAACCCTACTTGACCTGATGCTAACCCTACTTGTCCTGACGCTAACCCTAGTTGTCCTGACGCTAACCCTAGTTGTCCTGACGCTATCCCTAGTTGTCCTGACGCTAACCCTACTTGTCCTGACGCTAACCCTATTTGTCCTGACGCTAACCCTAGTTGTCCTGACGCTAACCCTAGTTGTCCTGACGCTAACCCGAGTTGTCCTGACGCTAACCCTACTTGTCCTGACGCTAGCCCTAGTTGTCCTGACGCTAACCATAGTTGTCCTGACGCTAACCCTCGTTGTCCTGACGCTAACCCTACTTGTCCTGACGCTAACCCTAGTTGTCCTGACGCTAACCCTAGTTGTCCTGACGCTAACCCTACTTGTCCTGACGCTAACCGTAGTTGTCCTGACGCTAACCCTACTTGTCCTGACGCTAACCCTAGTTGTCCTGACGCTAACCCTACTTGTCCTGACGCTAACCCTAGTTGTCCTGATGCTAACCCTAGTTGTCCTGACGCTAACCCTACTTGTCCTGACGCTAGCCCTACTTGTCCTGACGCTAACCCTACTTGTCCTGACGCTAACCCTAGTTGTCCTGACGCTAACCCTACTTGTCCTGATGCTAACCCTACTTGTCCTGACGCTAACCCTAGTTGTCCTGACGCTAACCCTACTTGTCCTGACGCTAACCCTACTTGTCCTGATGCTAACCCTAGTTGTCCTGACGCTAACCCTAGTTGTCCTGACGCTAACCCTAGTTGTCCTGACGCTAACCCTAGTTGTCCTGACGCTAACCCTAGTTGACCTGACGCTAACCCTACTTGTCCTGACTCTAAACCTACTTGACCTGATGCTAACCCTACTTGTCCTGACGCTAACCCTAGTTGTCCTGACGCTAACCCTAGTTGTCCTGACGCTAACCCTAGTTGTCCTGACGCTAACCCTAGTTGTCCTGACGCTAACCCGAGTTGTCCTGATGCTAACCCTACTTGTCCTGACGCTAACCCTAGTTGTCCTGACGCTAACCCTAGTTGTCATGACGCTAACCCTAGTTGTCCTGACGCCAACCCTAGTTGTCCTGACGCTAACCCTAGTTGTCCTGACGCTAACCCTAGTTGTCCTGACGCTAACCCTAGTTGTCCTGACGCTAACCCTAGTTGTCCTGACGCTAACCCTAGTTGACCTGACGCTAACCCTACTTGTCCTGACGCTAACCCTACTTGACCTGATGCTAACCCTACTTGTCCTGACGCTAACCCTAGTTGTCCTGACGCTAACCCTAGTTGTCCTGACGCTAACCCTAGTTGTCCTGACGCTATCCCTAGTTGTCCTGACGCTAACCCTACTTGTCCTGACGCTAACCCTAGTTGTCCTGACGCTAACCCTAGTTGTCCTGACGCTAACCCTAGTTGTCCTGACGCTAACCCGAGTTGTCCTGACGCTAACCCTACTTGTCCTGACGCTAACCCTAGTTGTCCTGACGCTAACCATAGTTGTCCTGACGCTAACCCTAGTTGTCCTGACGCTAACCCTACTTGTCCTGACGCTAACCCTAGTTGTCCTGACGCTAACCCTAGTTGTCCTGACGCTAACCCTAGTTGTCCTGACGCTAACCCTACTTGTCCTGACGCTAACCCTAGTTGTCCTGACGCTAACCCTACTTGTCCTGACGCTAACCCTACTTGTCCTGATGCTAACCCTAGTTGTCCTGACGCTAACCCTAGTTGTCCTGACGCTAACCCTAGTTGTCCTGACGCTAACCCTAGTTGTCCTGACGCTAACCCTAGTTGACCTGACGCTAACCCTACTTGTCCTGACTCTAACCCTACTTGACCTGATGCTAACCCTACTTGTCCTGACGCTAACCCTAGTTGTCCTGACGCTAACCCTAGTTGTCCTGACGCTAACCCTAGTTGTCCTGACGCTAACCCGAGTTGTCCTGATGCTAACCCTACTTGTCCTGACGCTAACCCTAGTTGTTCTGACACTAACCCTAGTTGTCATGACGCTAACCCTAGTTGTCCTGACGCCAACCCTAGTTGTCCTGACGCTAACCCTAGTTGTCCTGACGCTAACCCTAGTTGTCCTGACGCTAACCCTAGTTGTCCTGACGCTAACCCTAGTTGTCCTGACGCTAACCCTAGTTGACCTGACGCTAACCCTACTTGTCCTGACGCTAACCCTACTTGACCTGATGCTAACCCTACTTGTCCTGACGCTAACCCTAGTTGTCCTGACGCTAACCCTAGTTGTCCTGACGCTAACCCTAGTTGTCCTGACGCTATCCCTAGTTGTCCTGACGCTAACCCTACTTGTCCTGACGCTAACCCTAGTTGTCCTGACGCTAACCCTAGTTGTCCTGACGCTAACCCTAGTTGTCCTGACGCTAACCCGAGTTGTCCTGACGCTAACCCTACTTGTCCTGACGCTAACCCTAGTTGTCCTGACGCTAACCATAGTTGTCCTGACGCTAACCCTAGTTGTCCTGACGCTAACCCTACTTGTCCTGACGCTAACCCTAGTTGTCCTGACGCTAACCCTAGTTGTCCTGACGCTAACCCTAGTTGTCCTGACGCTAACCCTACTTGTCCTGACGCTAACCCTAGTTGTCCTGACGCTAACCCTAGTTGTCCTGCCGCTAACCCTAGTTGTCCTGACGCTAACCCTAGTTGTCCTGACGCTAACCCTAGTTGTCCTGACGCTAACCCTAGTTGTCCTGACGCTAACCCTAGTTGACCTGACGCTAACCCTACTTGTCCTGACTCTAACCCTACTTGACCTGATGCTAACCCTACTTGTCCTGAGGCTAACCCTAGTTGTCCTGACGCTAACCCTAGTTGTCCTGACGCTAACCCTAGTTGTCCTGACGCTAACCCTAGTTGTTCTGACACTAACCCTAGTTGTCCTGACGCTAACCCGAGTTGTCCTGATGCTAACCCTACTTGTCCTGACGCTAACCCTAGTTGTCCTGACGCTAACCATAGTTGTCCTGACGCTAACCCTAGTTGTCCTGACGCTAACCCTACTTGTCCTGACGCTAACCCTAGTTGTCCTGACGCTAACCCTAGTTGTCCTGACACTAACCCTAGTTGTCCTGACGCTAACCCTACTTGTCCTGACGCTAACCCTACTTGTCCTGACGCTAACCTTACTTGTCCTGACGCTAACCCTACTTGTCCTGACGCTAACCCTAGTTGTCCTGACGCTAACCCTAGTTGTCCTGACGCTAACCCTAGTTGTCCTGACGCTAACCCTAGTTGTCCTGACGCTAACCCTACTTGTCCTGACGCTAAACCTACTTGTCCTGACGCTAACCCTAGTTGTCCTGACGCTAACCCTAGTTGTCCTGACGCTAACCCTAGTTGTCCTGACGCTAACCCTAGTTGTCCTGACGCCAACCCTAGTTGTCCTGACGCTAACCCTAGTTGTCCTGACGCTAACCCTAGTTGTCCTGACGCTAACCCTAGTTGTCCTGACGCTAACCCTAGTTGACCTGACGCTAACCCTACTTGTCCTGACGCTAACCCTACTTGACCTGATGCTAACCCTACTTGTCCTGACGCTAACCCTAGTTGTCCTGACGCTAACCCTAGTTGTCCTGACGCTATCCCTAGTTGTCCTGACGCTAACCCTACTTGTCCTGACGCTAACCCTCGTTGTCCTGACGCTAACCCTAGTTGTCCTGACGCTAATCCTAGTTGTCCTGACGCTAACCCGAGTTGTCCTGACGCTAACCCTACTTGTCCTGACGCTAACCCTAGTTGTCCTGACGCTAACCATAGTTGTCCTGACGCTAACCCTAGTTGTCCTGACGCTAACCCTACTTGTCCTGACGCTAACCCTAGTTGTCCTGACGCTAACCCTAGTTGTCCTGACGCTAACCCTAGTTGTCCTGACGCTAACCCTACTTGTCCTGACGCTAACCGTAGTTGTCCTGACGCTAACCCTACTTGTCCTGACGCGAACCCTAGTTGTCCTGACGCTAACCCTACTTGTCCTGACGCTAACCCTACTTGTCCTGACGCTAACCGTAGTTGTCCTGACGCTAACCCTACTTGTCCTGACGCTAACCCTAGTTGTCCTGACGCTAACCCTACTTGTCCTGACGCTAACCCTAGTTGTCCTGACGCTAACCCTACTTGTCCTGACGCTAACCCTAGTTGTCCTGACGCTAACCCTAGTTGTCCTGACGCTAACCCTAGTTGTCCTGACGCCAACCCTAGTTGTCCTGACGCTAACCCTCGTTGTCCTGACGCTAACCCTAGTTGTCCTGATGCTAACCCTAGTTGTACTGACGCTAACCCTAGTTGTCCTGACGCTAACCCTAGTTGACCTGACGTTAACCCTACTTGTCCTGACGCTAACCCTAGTTGTCCTGACGCTAACCCTAGTTGTCCTGACGCTAACCCTACTTGTCCTGACGCTAACCCTAGTTGTCCTGACGCTAACCCTAGTTGTCCTGACGCTAACCCTAGTTGTCCTGACGCTAACCCTAGTTGTCCTGACGCTAACCCGAGTTGTCCTGATGCTAACCCTACTTGTCCTGACGCTAACCCTAGTTGTCCTGACGCTAACCATAGTTGTCCTGACGCTAACCCTAGTTGTCCTGACGCTAACCCTACTTGTCCTGACGCTAACCCTACTTGTCCTGACGCTAACCCTAGTTGTCCTGACGCTAACCCTACTTGTCCTGACGCTAACCCTAGTTGTCCTGACGCTAACCCTAGTTGTCCTGACGCTAACCCTACTTGTCCTGACGCTAACCCTACATGTCCTGACGCTAACCCTACTTGTCCTGACGCTAACCCTAGTTGTCCTGACGCTAACCCTACTTGTCCTGACGCTAACCCTACTTTTCCTGACGCTAACCCTAGTTGTCCTGACGCTAACCCTACTTATCCTGACGCTAACCCTACTTGTCCTGATGCTAACCCTAGTTGTCCTGACGCTAACCCTAGTTATCCTGACGCTAACCCTACTTGTCCTGACGCTAACCCTAGTTATCCTGACGCTAACCCTAGTTGTCCTGACGCTAACCCTACTTGTCCTGACGCTAACCCTAGTTGTCCTGACGCTAACCCTACTTGTCCTGACGCTAACCCTACTTGTCCTGACGCTAACCCTACTTGTCCTGACGCTAACCCTAGTTGTCCTGACGCTAACCCTAGTTGTCCTGACGCTAACCCTAGTTGTCCTGACGCTAACCCTACCTGTCCTGACGCTAACCCTACTTGTCCTGACGCTAACCGTAGTTGTCCTGACGCTAACCCTACTTGTCCTGACGCTAACCCTAGTTGTCCTGACGCTAACCCTACTTGTCCTGATGCTAACCCTACTTGTCCTGACGCTAACCCTACTTGTCCTGACGCTAACCCTAGTTGTCCTGACGCTAACCCTAGTTGTCCTGACGCTAACCCTAGTTGTCCTGACGCTAACCCTAGTTGTCCTGACGCTAACCCTAGTTGTCCTGATGCTAACCCTAGTTGTCCTGACGCTAACCCTAGTTGTCCTGACGCTAACCCTAGTTGACCTGACGCTAACCCTAGTTGTCCTGACGCTAACCCTAGTTGACCTGACGCCAACACTACTTGTCCTGACTCTAACCCTACTTGACCTGATGCTAACCCTAGTTGTCCTGACGCTAACCCTAGTTGTCCTGACGCTAACCCTAGTTGTCCTGACGCTAACCCTAGTTGTCCTGACGCTAACCCTAGTTGTCCTGACGCTAAACCGAGTTGTCCTGATGCTAACCCTACTTGTCCTGACGCTAACCCTAGTTGTCCTGACGCTAACCATAGTTGTCCTGACGCTAACCCTAGTTGTCCTGACGCTAACCCTACTTGTCCTGACGCTAACCCTACTTGTCCTGACGCTAACCCTAGTTGTCCTGACGCTAACCCTAGTTGTCCTGACGCTAACCCTAGTTGTCCTGACGCTAACCCTACTTGTCCTGACGCTAACCCTACTTGTCCTGACGCTAACCCTACTTGTCCTGACGCTAAACCTACTTGTCCTGACGCTATCCCTAGTTGTCCTGACGCTAACCCTAGTTGTCCTGACGCTAACCCTAGTTGTCCTGACGCTAACCCTAGTTGTCCTGACGCCAACCCTAGTTGTCCTGACGCTAACCCTAGTTGTCCTGACGCTAACCCTAGTTGTCCTGACGCTAACCCTAGTTGTCCTGACGCTAACCCTAGTTGACCTGACGCTAACCCTACTTGTCCTGACGCTAACCCTACTTGACCTGATGCTAACCCTACTTGTCCTGACGCTAACCCTAGTTGTCCTGACGCTAACCCTAGTTGTCCTGACGCTAACCCTAGTTGTCTTGACGCTATCCCTAGTGGTCCTGACGCTAACCCTACTTGTCCTGACGCTAACCCTAGTTGTCCTGACGCTAACCCTAGTTGTCCTGACGCTAACCCTAGTTGTCCTGACGCTAACCCGAGTTGTCCTGACGCTAACCCTACTTGTCCTGACGCTAACCCTAGTTGACCTGACGCTAACCCTACTTGTCCTGACGCTAACCCTAGTTGTCCTGACGCTAACCCTACTTGTCCTGACGCTAACCCTAGTTGTCCTGACGCTAACCCTAGTTGTCCTGCCGCTAACCCTAGTTGTCCTGACGCTAACCCTAGTTGTCCTGACGCTAACCCTAGTTGTCCTGACGCTAACCCTAGTTGTCCTGACGCTAACCCTACTTGTCCTGACGCTAACCCTAGTTGTCCTGACGCTAACCCTACTTGTCCTGATGCTAAACCTACTTGTCCTGACGCTATCCCTAGTTGTCCTGACGATAACCCTAGTTGTCCTGACGCTAACCCTAGTTGTCCTGACGCTAACCCTAGTTGTCCTGACGCCAACCCTAGTTGTCCTGACGCTAACCCTAGTTGTCCTGACGCTAACCCTAGTTGTCCTGACGCTAACCCTAGTTGTCCTGACGCTAACCCTAGTTGTCCTGACGCTAACCCTAGTTGACCTGACGCTAACCCTACTTGTCCTGACGCTAACCCTACTTGATCTGATGCTAACCCTACTTGTCCTGACGCTAACCCTAGTTGTCCTGACGCTAACCCTAGTTGTCCTGACGCTAACCCTAGTTGTCCTGACGCTATCCCTAGTTGTCCTGACGCTAACCCTACTTGTCCTGACGCTAACCCTAGTTGTCCTGACGCTAACCCTAGTTGTCCTGACGCTAACCCTAGTTGTCCTGACGCTAACCCGAGTTGTCCTGACGCTAACCCTACTTGTCCTGACGCTAACCCTAGTTGTCCTGACGCTAACCCTAGTTGTCCTGACGCTAACCCTAGTTGTCCTGACGCTAACCCTACTTGTCCTGACGCTAACCCTAGTTGTCCTGACGCTAACCCTAGTTGTCCTGCCGCTAACCCTAGTTGTCCTGACGCTAACCCTAGTTGTCCTGACGCTAACCCTAGTTGTCCTGACGCTAACCCTAGTTGTCCTGACGCTAGCCCTAGTTGACCTGACGCTAACCCTACTTGTCCTGACTCTAACCCTACTTGACCTGATGCTAACCCTACTTGTCCTGACGCTAATCCTAGTTGTCCTGACGCTAACCCTAGTTGTCCTGACGCTAACCCTAGTTGTCCTGACGCTAATCCTAGTTGTCCTGACGCTAACCCGAGTTGTCCTGATGCTAACCCTACTTGTCCTGACGCTAACCCTAGTTGTCCTGACGCTAAACATAGTTGTCCTGACGCTAACCCTAGTTGTCCTGACGCTAACATTACTTGTCCTGACGCTAACCCTAGTTGTCCTGACGCTAACCCTAGTTGTCCTGACGCTAACCCTAGTTGTCCTGACGCTAACCCTACTTGTCCTGACGCTAACCCTACTTGTCCTGACGCTAACCTTACTTGTCCTGACGCTAACCCTACTTGTCCTGACGCTAACCCTAGTTGTCCTGACGCTAACCCTAGTTGTCCTGACGCTAACCCTACTTGTCCTGACGCTAACCCTAGTTGTCCTGACGCTAACCCGAGTTGTCCTGACGCTAACCCTACTTTTCGTGACGCTAACCCTAGTTGTCCTGACGCTAACCCTAGTTGTCCTGACGCTAACCCTACTTGTCCTGACGCTAACCCTAGTTGTCCTGACGCTAACCCTCGTTGTCCTGACGCTAACCCTACTTGTCCTGACGCTAACCGTAGTTGTCCTGACGCTAACCCTACTTGTCCTGACGCTAACCCTAGTTGTCCTGACGCTAACCCTACTTGTCCTGACGCTAACCCTACTTGTCCTGACGCTAACCCTACTTGTCCTGACGCTAACCCTAGTTGTCCTGACGCTAACCCTACTTGTCCTGACGCTAACCCTAGTTGTCCTGACGCTAACCCTAGTTGTCCTGACGCCAACCCTAGTTGTCCTGACGCTAACCCTCGTTGTCCTGACGCTAACCCTAGTTGTCCTGATGCTAACCCTAGTTGTCCTGACGCTAACCCTAGTTGTCCTGACGCTAACCCTAGTTGACCTGACGCTAACCCTACTTGTCCTGACGCTAACCCTACTTGACCTGACTCTAACCCTACTTGTCCTGACGCTAACCCTAGTTGTCCTGACGCTAACCCTAGTTGTCCTGACGCTAACCCTACTTGTCCTGACGCTAACCCTAGTTGTCCTGACGCTAACCCTAGTTGTCCTGACGCTAACCCGAGTTGTCCTGATGATAACCCTACTTGTCCTGACGCTAACCCTAGTTGTCCTGACGCTAACCATAGTTGTCCTGATGCTAACCCTAGTTGTCCTGACGCTAACCCTACTTGTCCTGACGCTAACCCTACTTGTCCTGACGCTAACCCTAGTTGTCCTGACGCTAACCCTAGTTGTCCTGACGCTAACCCTAGTTGTCCTGACGCTAACCCTACTTGTCCTGACGCTAACCCTAGTTGTCCTGACGCTAACCCTAGTTGTCCTGACGCTAACCCTACTTGTCCTGACGCTAACCCTACTTGTCCTGACGCTAACCCTAGTTGTCCTGATGCTAACCCTAGTTGTCCTGATGCTAACCCTAGTTGTCCTGACGCTAACCCTAGTTGTCCTGACGCTAACCCTAATTGTCCTGACGCTAACCCTAGTTGTCCTGACGCTAACCCTACTTGTCCTGACGCTAACCCTACTTGTCCTGACGCTAACCCTAGTTGTCCTGACGCTAACCCTAGTTGTCCTGACGCTAACCCTAATTGTCCTGACGCTAACCCTACTTGTCCTGACGCTAACCCTACTTGTCCTGACGCTAACCCTAGTTGTCCTGACGCTAACCCTACTTGTCCTGACGCTAACCCTACTTGTCCTGACGCTAACCCTAGTTGTCCTGACGCTAACCCTACTTTTCCTGACGCTAACCCTACTTGTCCTGATGCTAACCCTAGTTGTCCTGACGCTAACCCTAGTTATCCTGACGCTAACCCTACTTGTCCTGACGCTAACCCTAGTTGTCCTGACGCTAACCCTAGTTGTCCTGACGCTAACCCTAGTTGTCCTGACGCTAACCCTAGTTGTCCTGACGCTAACCCTTGTTGTCCTGACGGTAACCCTACTTGTCCTGATGCTAACCCTACTTGTCCTGACGCTAACCCTAGTTGTCCTGACGCTAACCCTCGTTGTCCTGACGCTAACCCTACTTGTCCTGACGCTAACCGTAGTTGTCCTGACGCTAACCCTACTTGTCCTGACGCTAACCCTAGTTGTCCTGACGCTAACCCTACTTGTCCTGACGCTAACCCTACTTGTCCTGACGCTAACCCTACTTGTCCTGACGCTAACCCTAGTTGTCCTGACGCTAACCCTACTTGTCCTGACGCTAACCCTAGTTGTCCTGACGCTAACCCTAGTTGTCCTGACGCCAACCCTAGTTGTCCTGACGCTAACCCTCGTTGTCCTGACGCTAACCCTAGTTGTCCTGATGCTAACCCTAGTTGTCCTGACGCTAACCCTAGTTGTCCTGACGCTAACCCTAGTTGACCTGACGCTAACCCTACTTGTCCTGACGCTAACCCTACTTGACCTGACTCTAACCCTACTTGTCCTGACGCTAACCCTAGTTGTCCTGACGCTAACCCTAGTTGTCCTGACGCTAACCCTACTTGTCCTGACGCTAACCCTAGTTGTCCTGACGCTAACCCTAGTTGTCCTGACGCTAACCCGAGTTGTCCTGATGATAACCCTACTTGTCCTGACGCTAACCCTAGTTGTCCTGACGCTAACCATAGTTGTCCTGATGCTAACCCTAGTTGTCCTGACGCTAACCCTACTTGTCCTGACGCTAACCCTACTTGTCCTGACGCTAACCCTAGTTGTCCTGACGCTAACCCTAGTTGTCCTGACGCTAACCCTAGTTGTCCTGACGCTAACCCTACTTGTCCTGACGCTAACCCTAGTTGTCCTGACGCTAACCCTAGTTGTCCTGACGCTAACCCTACTTGTCCTGACGCTAACCCTACTTGTCCTGACGCTAACCCTAGTTGTCCTGATGCTAACCCTAGTTGTCCTGATGCTAACCCTAGTTGTCCTGACGCTAACCCTAGTTGTCCTGACGCTAACCCTAATTGTCCTGACGCTAACCCTAGTTGTCCTGACGCTAACCCTACTTGTCCTGACGCTAACCCTACTTGTCCTGACGCTAACCCTAGTTGTCCTGACGCTAACCCTAGTTGTCCTGACGCTAACCCTAATTGTCCTGACGCTAACCCTACTTGTCCTGACGCTAACCCTACTTGTCCTGACGCTAACCCTAGTTGTCCTGACGCTAACCCTACTTGTCCTGACGCTAACCCTACTTGTCCTGACGCTAACCCTAGTTGTCCTGACGCTAACCCTACTTTTCCTGACGCTAACCCTACTTGTCCTGATGCTAACCCTAGTTGTCCTGACGCTAACCCTAGTTATCCTGACGCTAACCCTACTTGTCCTGACGCTAACCCTAGTTGTCCTGACGCTAACCCTAGTTGTCCTGACGCTAACCCTAGTTGTCCTGACGCTAACCCTAGTTGTCCTGACGCTAACCCTTGTTGTCCTGACGGTAACCCTACTTGTCCTGATGCTAACCCTACTTGTCCTGACGCTAACCCTAGTTGTCCTGACGCTAACCCTAGTTGTCCTGACGCTAACCCTAGTTGTACTGACGCTAACCCTACTTGTCCTGACGCTAACCCTAGTTGTCCTGACGCTAACCCTAGTTGTCCTGACGCTAACCCTAGTTGTCCTGACGCTAACCCTACTTGTCCTGACGCTAACCCTAGTTGTCCTGACGCTAACCCTAGTTGTCCTGACGCTAACCCTACTTGTCCTGACGCCAACCCTAGTTGTCCTGACGCTAACCCTAGTTGTCCTGACGCTAACCCTAGTTGTCCTGACGCTAACCCTACTTGTCCTGACGCTAACCCTAGTTGTCCTGACGCTAACCCTAGTTGTCCTGATGCTAACCCTACTTGTCCTGACGCTAACCCTAGTTGTCCTGACGCTAACCCTAGTTGTCTTGACTCTAATCCTAGTTGTCCTGACGCTAACCCTAGTTGTCCTGACGCTAACCCTAGTTGTCCCGACGCTAACCCTACTTGTCCTGACGCTAACCCTAGTTGTCCTGACGCTAACCCTACTTGTCCTGACGCTAACTCTACTTGTCCTGACGCTAACCCTCCTTGTCCTGACGCTAACCCTAGTTGTCCTGACGCTAACCCTAGTTGTCCTGACGCTAACCCTAGTTGTCCTGACGCTAACCATAGTTGTCCTGACGCTAGCCCTAGTTGTCCTGACGCTAACCCTAGTTGTCCTGACGCTAACCCTACTTGTCCTGACGCTAACCCTAGTTGTCCTGATGCTAACCTTAGTTGTCCTGACGCTAACCCTACTTGTCCTGACGCTAACCCTACTTGTCCTGACGCTAACCCTACTTGTCCTGACGCTAACCCTACTTGTCCTGACGCTAACCCTAGTTGTCCTAACGCTAACCCTAGTTGTCCTGATGCTAACCCTACTTGTCCTGACGCTAACCCTACTTGTCCTGACGCTAACCCTAGTTGTCCTGACGCTAACCCTACTTGTCCTGACGCTAACCCTACTTGTCCTGACGCTAACCCTAGTTGTCCTGACGCTAACCCCAGTTATCCTGACGCTAACCCTAGTTGTCCTGACGCTAACCCTAGTTGTCCTGACGCTAACCCTAGTTGTCCTGACGCTAACCCTAGTTGTCCTGACGCTAACCCTACTTGTCCTGATGCTAACCCTACTTGTCCTGACGCTAACCCTAGTTGTCCTGAAGCTAACCCTAGTTGTCCTGACGCTAACCCTAGTTGTACTGACGCTAACCCTACTTGTCCTGACGCTAACCCTACTTGTCCTGACGCTAACCCTAGTTGTCCTGATGCTAACCCTAGTTGTCCTGACGCTAACCCTAGTTGTCCTGACGCTAACCCTACTTGTCCTGACGCTAACCCTAGTTGTCCTGACGCTAACCCTAGTTGTCCTGACGCTAACCCTACTTGTCCTGACGCCAACCCTAGTTGTCCTGATGCTAACCCTAGTTGTCCTGACGCTAACCCTAGTTGTCCTGACGCTAACCCTACTTGTCCTGACGCTAACCCTAGTTGTCCTGACGCTAACCCTAGTTGTCCTGACGCTAACCCTACTTGTCCTGACGCTAACCCTAGTTGTCCTGACGCTAACCGTAGTTGTCTTGACGCTAACCCTAGTTATCCTGACGCTAACCCTAGTTGTCCTGACGCTAACCCTAGTTATCCTGACGCTAACCCTACTTGTCCTGACGCTAACCCTACTTGTCCTGACGCTAACCCTAGTTGTCCTGACGCTAACCCTACTTGTCCTGACGCTAACCCTACTTGTCCTGATGCTAACCCTAGTTGTCCTGACGCTAACCCTAGTTATCCTGACGCTAACCCTACTTGTCCTGACGCTAACCCTAGTTGTCCTGACGCTAACCCTAGTTGTCCTGACGCTAACCCTAGTTGTCCTGACGCTAACCCTAGTTGTCCTGACGCTAACCCTTGTTGTCCTGACGGTAACCCTACTTGTCCTGATGCTAACCCTACTTGTCCTGACGCTAACCCTAGTTGTCCTGACGCTAACCCTAGTTGTCCTGACGCTAACCCTAGTTGTACTGACGCTAACCCTACTTGTCCTGACGCTAACCCTAGTTGTCCTGACGCTAACCCTAGTTGTCCTGACGCTAACCCTAGTTGTCCTGACGCTAACCCTACTTGTCCTGACGCCAACCCTAGTTGTCCTGACGCTAACCCTAGTTGTCCTGACGCTAACCCTAGTTGTCCTGACGCTAACCTACTTGTCCTGACGCTAACCCTAGTTGTCCTGATGCTAACCCTACTTGTCCTGACGCTAACCCTAGTTGTCCTGACGCTAACCCTAGTTGTCTTGACTCTAACCCTAGTTGTCCTGATGCTAACCCTACTTGTCCTGACGCTAACCCTAGTTGTCCTGACGCTAACCCTAGTTGTCTTGACTCTAACCCTAGTTGTCCTGATGCTAACATTACTTGTCCTGACGCTAACACTAGTTGTCCTGATGCTAACCCTACTTGTCCTGACGCTAACCCTAGTTGTCCTGACGCTAACCCTAGTTGTCTTGACTCTAACCCTAGTTGTCCTGATGCTAACCCTAGTTGTCCTGACGCTAACCCTACTTGTCCTGACGCTAACCCTACTTGTCCTGATGCTAACCCTAGTTGTCCTGACGCTAACCCTACTTGTCCTGACGCTAACCCTACTTGTCCTGACGCTAACCCTACTTGTCCTGACGCTAACCCTACTTGTCCTGACGCTAACCCTACTTGTCCTGACGCTAACCCTAGTTGTCCTGACGCTAACCCTAGTTGTCCTGACGCTAACCCTAGTTGTCCTGACGCTAACCCTAGTTGTCCTGACACTAACCCTAGTTGTCCTGACGCTAACCCTACTTGTCCTGACGCTAACCCTACTTGTCCTGACGCTAACCCTAGTTGTCCTGACGCTAACCCTAGTTGTCCTGACGCTAACCCTAGTTGTCCTGACGCTAACCCTAGTTGTCCTGACGCTAGCCCTAGTTGTCCTGACGCTAACCCTAGTTGTCCTGACGCTAACCCTACTTGTCCTGACGCTAACCCTAGTTGTCCTGATGCTAACCTTAGTTGTCCTGACGCTAACCCTACTTGTCCTGACGCTAACCCTACTTGTCCTGACGCTAACCCTACTTGTCCTGACGCTAACCCTACTTGTCCTGACGCTAACGCTAGTTGTCCTAACGCTAACCCTAGTTGTCCTGATGCTAACCCTACTTGTCCTGACGCTAACCCTACTTGTCCTGACGCTAACCCTAGTTGTCCTGACGCTAACCCTACTTGTCCTGACGCTAACCCTACTTGTCCTGACGCTAACCCTAGTTGTCCTGACGCTAACCCTAGTTATCCTGACGCTAACCCTACTTGTCCTGACGCTAACCCTAGTTGTCCTGACGCTACCCCTAGTTGTCCTGACGCTAACCCTAGTTGTCCTGACGCTAACCCTAGTTGTCCTGACGCTAACCCTAGTTGTCCTGATGCTAAGACTACTTGTCCTGAGGCTAACCCTAGTTGTCCTGACGCTAACCCTAGTTGTCCTGACGCTAACCCTAGTTGTACTGACGCTAACCCTACTTGTCCTGACGCTAACCCTACTTGTCCTGACGCTAACCCTAGTTGTCCTGACGATAACCCTAGTTGTCCTGATGCTAACCCTACTTGTCCTTACGCTAACCCTAGTTGTCCTGACGCTAACCCTAGTTGTCCTGACGCTAACCCTACTTGTCCTGACGCCAACCCTAGTTGTCCTGACGCTAACCCTAGTTGTCCTGACGCTAACCCTAGTTGTCCTGACGCTAACCCTACTTGTCCTGACGCTAACCCTAGTTGTCCTGACGCTAACCCTAGTTGTCCTGACGCTAACCCTACTTGTCCTGACGCTAACCCTAGTTGTACTGACGCTAACCGTAGTTGTCTTGACGCTAACCCTAGTTATCCTGACGCTAACCCTAGTTGTCCTGACGCTAACCCTAGTTGTCCTGACGCTAACCCTACTTGTCCTGACGCTAACCCTACTTGTCCTGACGCTAACCCTAGTTGTCCTGACGCTAACCCTAGTTGTCCTGACGCTAACCCTAGTTGTCCTGACGCTAACCCTACTTGTCCTGACGCTAACCCTAGTTGTCCTGACGCTAACCCTACTTGTCCTGACGCTAACCCTACTTGTCCTGACGCTAACCCTAGTTGTCCTGACGCTAACCCTAGTTGTCCTGACGCTAACCCTAGTTGTCCTGACGCTAACCCTACTTGTCCTGACGCTAACCCTACTTGACCTGACGCTAACCCTACTTGTCCTGACGCTAACCCTACTTGTCCTGACGCTGACCCTAGTAGTCCTGACGCTAACCCTAGTTGTCTTGACGCTAACCCTAGTTGTCCTGACGCTAACCCTAGTTGTCCTGACGCTAACCCTACTTGTCCTGACGCTAACCCTACTTGTCCTGACGCTAACCCTAGTTGTCCTGACGCTAACCCTACTTGTCCTGACGCTAACCCTAGTTGTCCTGACGCTAACCCTAGTTTTCCTGACGCTAACCCTAGTTGTCCTGACGCTAACCCTAGTTTGTCCTGACGCTAACCCTAGTTTTCCTGATGCTAACCCTACTTGTCCTGACGCTAACCCTAGTTGTCCTGACGCTAACCCTACTTGTCCTGACGCTAACCCTAGTTTTCCTGACGCTAACCCTAGTTGTCCTGACGCTAACCCTAGTTTGTCCTGACGCTAACCCTAGTTGTCCTGATGCTAACCCTACTTGTCCTGACGCTAATCCTAGTTGTCCTGACGCTAACCCTAGTTGTCCTGACGCTAACCCTACTTCTCCTGACGCTAACCGTAGTTGTCCTGACGCTAACCCTAGTTGTCCTGACGCTAACCCTAGTTGTCCTGACACTAACCCTAGTTGTCCTGACGCTAACCCTACTTGTCCTGACGCTAACCCTACTTGTCCTGACGCTAACCCTAGTTGTCCTGACGCTAACCCTAGTTGTCCTGACGCTAACCCTAGTTGTCCTGACGCTAACCCTAGTTGTCCTGACGCTAGCCCTAGTTGTCCTGACGCTAACCCTAGTTGTCCTGACGCTAACCCTAATTGTCCTGACGCTAACCCTAGTTGTCCTGACGCTAACCTTAGTTGTCCTGACGCTAACCCTACTTGTCCTGACGCTAACCCTACTTGTCCTGACGCTAACCCTACTTGTCCTGACGCTAACCCTAGTTGTCCTAACGCTAACCCTAGTTGTCCTGACGCTAACCCTACTTGTCCTGACGCTAACCCTACTTGTCCTGACGCTAACCCTAGTTGTCCTGACGCTAACCCTACTTGTCCTGACGCTAACCCTACTTGTCCTGACGCTAACCCTAGTTGTCCTGAGGCTAACCCTACTTGTCCTGACGCTAACCCTAGTTGTCCTGACGCTAACCCTAGTTGTACTGACGCTAACCCTACTTGTCCTGACGCTAACCCTACTTGTCCTGACGCTAACCCTAGTTGTCCTGACGCTAACCCTAGTTGTCCTGACGCTAACACTAGTTGTCCTGACGCTAACCCTACTTGTCCTGACGCTAACCCTAGTTGTCCTGACGCTAACCCTAGTTGTCCTGACGCTAACCCTACTAGACCTGACGCCAACCCTAGTTGTCCTGACGCTAACCCTAGTTGTCCTGACGCTAACCCTAGTTGTCCTGACGCTAACCCTACTTGTCCTGACGCTAACCCTAGTTGTCCTGACGCTAACCCTAGTTGTCCTGACGCTAACCCTACTTGTCCTGACGCTAACCCTAGTTGTACTGACGCTAACCGTATTTGTCTTGACGCTAACCCTAGTTATCCTGACGCTAACCCTAGTTGTCCTGACGCTAACCCTAGTTGTCCTGACGCTAACCCTACTTGTCCTGACGCTAACCCTACTTGTCCTGACGCTAACCCTAGTTGTCCTGACGCTAACCCTAGTTGTCCTGACGCTAACCCTAGTTGTCCTGACGCTAACCCTACTTGTCCTGACGCTAACCCTAGTTGTCCTGACGCTAACCCTACTTGTCCTGACGCTAACCCTACTTGTCCTGACGCTAACCCTAGTTGTCCTGACGCTAACCCTAGTTGTCCTGACGCTAACCCTACTTGTCCTGACGCTAACCCTACTTGACCTGACGCTAACCCTACTTGTCCTGACGCTAACCCTACTTGTCCTGACGCTAACCCTACTTGTCCTGACGCTAACCCTAGTTGTCCTGACGCTAACCCTACTTGTCCTGACGCTAACCCTAGTTGTCCTGACGCTAACCCTAGTTTTCCTGACGCTAACCCTAGTTGTCCTGACGCTAACCCTAGTTTGTCCTGACGCTAACCCTAGTTGTCCTGATGCTAACCCTACTTGTCCTGACGCTAACCCTAGTTGTCCTGACGCTAACCCTACTTGTCCTGACGCTAACCCTAGTTTTCCTGACGCTAACCCTAGTTGTCCTGACGCTAACCCTAGTTTGTCCTGACGCTAACCCTAGTTGTCCTGATGCTAACCCTACTTGTCCTGACGCTAATCCTAGTTGTCCTGACGCTAACCCTAGTTGTCCTGACGCTAACCCTACTTGTCCTGACGCTAACCCTTGTTGTCCTGACGCTAACCCTAGTTGTCCTGACGCTAACCCTAGTTGTCCTGACACTAACCCTAGTTGTCCTGACGCTAACCCTACTTGTCCTGACGCTAACCCTACTTGTCCTGACGCTAACCCTACTTGTCCTGACGCTAACCCTAGTTGTCCTGACGCTAACCCTAGTTGTCCTGACGCTAACCCTAGTTGTCCTGACGCTAGCCCTACTTGTCCTGACGCTAACCGTAGTTGTCTTGACGCTAACCCTAGTTATCCTGACGCTAACCCTAGTTGTCCTGACGCTAACCCTAGTTGTCCTGACGCTAACCCTACTTGTCCTGACGCTAACCCTACTTGTCCTGACGCTAACCCTACTTGTCCTGACGCTAACCCTAGTTGTCCTGACGCTAACCCTAGTTGTCCTGACGCTAACCCTACTTGTCCTGACGCTAACCCTAGTTGTCCTGACGCTAACCCTACTTGTCCTGACGCTAACCCTACTTGTCCTGACGCTAAACCTAGTTGTCCTGACGCTAACCCTAGTTGTCCTGACGCTAAACCTAGTTGTCCTGACGCTAACCCTAGTTGTCCTGACGCTAACCCTACTTGTCCTGACGCTAACCCTACTTGACCTGACGCTAACCCTACTTGTCCTGACGCTAACCCTAGTTGTCCTGACGCTAACCCTAGTTGTCCTGACGCTAATCCTAGTTGTCCTGATGCTAACCCTAGTTGTCCTGACGCTAACCCTACTTGTCCTGACGCTAACCCTAGTTGTCCTCACGCTAACCCTACTTGTCCTGACGCTAAACCTACTTGTCCTGACGCTAACCCTAGTTGTCCTGATGCTAACCCTAGTTGTCCTGATGCTAACCCTAGTTGTCCTGAAGCTAACCCTAGTTGTCCTGACGCTAACCCTAGTTGTCCTGACGCTAACCCTAGTTGTCCTGACGCTAACCCTACTTGTCCTGATGCTAACCCTAGTTGTCCTGACGCTAACCCTAGTTGTCCTGACGCTAACCCTAGTTGTCCTGACGCTAACCCTAGTTGTCCTGACGCTAGCCCTACTTGTCCTGACGCTAACCCTACTTGTCCTGACGCTAACCCTAGTTGTCCTGACGCTAACCCTAGTTGTCCTGACGCTAACCCTACTTGTCCTGACGCTAACCCTAGTTGTCCTGACGCTAACCCTACTTGTCCTGACGCTAACCCTAGTTGTCCTGACGCTAGCCCTACTTGTCCTGACGCTAACCCTACTTGTCCTGACGCTAACCCTAGTTGTCCTGACGCTAACCCTAGTTGTCCTGACGCTAACCCTACTTGTCCTGACGCTAACCCTAGTTGTCCTGACGCTAACCCTACTTGTCCTGACGCTAACCCTACTTGTCCTGACGCTAACCCTAGTTGTCCTGACGCTAACCCTAGTTGTCCTGACGCTAACCCTACTTGTCCTGACACTAACCCTAGTTGTCCTGACGCTAACCCTACTTGTCCTGACGCTAACCCTACTTGTCCTGACGCTAACCCTAGTTGTCCTGACGCTAACCCTAGTTGTCCTGACGCTAACCCTAGTTGTCCTGACGCTAGCCCTAGTTGTCCTGACGCTAACCCTAGTTGTCCTGACGCTAACCCTACTTGTCCTGACGCTAACCCTAGTTGTCCTGACGCTAACCCTAGTTTTCCTGACGCTAACCCTAGTTGTCCTGACGCTAACCCTAGTTTGTCCTGACGCTAACCCTAGTTGTCCTGATGCTAACCCTACTTGTCCTGACGCTAACCTTAGTTGTCCTGACGCTAACCCTACTTGTCCTGACGCTAACCCTAGTTTTCCTGACGCTAACCCTAGTTGTCCTGACGCTAACCCTAGTTTGTCCTGACGCTAACCCTAGTTGTCCTGATGCTAACCCTACTTGTCCTGACGCTAATCCTAGTTGTCCTGACGCTAACCCTAGTTGTCCTGACGCTAACCCTACTTGTCCTGACGCTAACCCTTGTTGTCCTGACGCTAACCCTAGTTGTCCTGACGCTAACCCTAGTTGTCCTGACACTAACCCTAGTTGTCCTGACGCTAACCCTACTTGTCCTGACGCTAACCCTACTTGTCCTGACGCTAACCCTACTTGTCCTGACGCTAACCCTAGTTGTCCTGACGCTAACCCTAGTTGTCCTGACGCTAACCCTAGTTGTCCTGACGCTAGCCCTAGTTGTCCTGACGCTAACCCTAGTTGTCCTGACGCTAACCCTACTTGTCCTGACGCTAACCCTAGTTGTCCTGACACTAACCTTAGTTGTCCTGACGCTAACCCTACTTGTCCTGACGCTAACCCTACTTGTCCTGACGCTAACCCTACTTGTCCTGACGCTAACCCTAGTTGTCCTAACGCTAACCCTAGTTGTCCTGACGCTAACCCTACTTGTCCTGACGCTAACCCTACTTGTCCTGACGCTAACCCTAGTTGTCCTGACGCTAACCCTACTTGTCCTGACGCTAACCCTACTTGTCCTGACGCTAACCCTAGTTGTCCTGACGCTAACCCTAGTTATCCTGACGCTAACCCTACTTGTCCTGACGCTAACCCTAGTTGTCCTGACGCTAACCCTAGTTGTCCTGACGCTAACCCTACTTGTCCTGACGCCAACCCTAGTTGTCCTGACGCTAACCCTAGTTGTCCTGACGCTAACCCTAGTTGTCCTGACGCTAATCCTACTTGTCCTGACGCTAACCCTAGTTGTCCTGACGCTAACCCTAGTTGTCCTGACGCTAACCCTACTTGTCCTGACGCTAACCCTACTTGTCCTGACGCTAACCGTAGTTGTCTTGACGCTAACCCTAGTTATCCTGACGCTAACCCTAGTTGTCCTGACGCTAACCCTAGTTGTCCTGACGCTAACCCTACTTGTCCTGACGCTAACCCTACTTGTCCTGACGCTAACCCTACTTGTCCTGACGCTAACCCTAGTTGTCCTGACGCTAACCCTAGTTGTCCTGACGCTAACCCTACTTGTCCTGACGCTAACCCTAGTTGTCCTGACGCTAACCCTACTTGTCCTGACGCTAACCCTACTTGTCCTGACGCTAAACCTAGTTGTCCTGACGCTAACCCTAGTTGTCCTGACGCTAAACCTAGTTGTCCTGACGCTAACCCTAGTTGTCCTGACGCTAACCCTACTTGTCCTGACGCTAACCCTACTTGACCTGACGCTAACCCTACTTGTCCTGACGCTAACCCTAGTTGTCCTGACGCTAACCCTAGTTGTCCTGACGCTAATCCTAGTTGTCCTGATGCTAACCCTAGTTGTCCTGACGCTAACCCTACTTGTCCTGACGCTAACCCTAGTTGTCCTCACGCTAACCCTACTTGTCCTGACGCTAAACCTACTTGTCCTGACGCTAACCCTAGTTGTCCTGATGCTAACCCTAGTTGTCCTGATGCTAACCCTAGTTGTCCTGAAGCTAACCCTAGTTGTCCTGACGCTAACCCTAGTTGTCCTGACGCTAACCCTAGTTGTCCTGACGCTAACCCTACTTGTCCTGATGCTAACCCTAGTTGTCCTGACGCTAACCCTAGTTGTCCTGACGCTAACCCTAGTTGTCCTGACGCTAACCCTAGTTGTCCTGACGCTAACCCTAGTTGTCCTGACGCTAGCCCTACTTGTCCTGACGCTAACCCTACTTGTCCTGACGCTAACCCTAGTTGTCCTGACGCTAACCCTAGTTGTCCTGACGCTAACCCTACTTGTCCTGACGCTAACCCTAGTTGTCCTGACGCTAACCCTACTTGTCCTGACGCTAACCCTAGTTGTCCTGACGCTAGCCCTACTTGTCCTGACGCTAACCCTACTTGTCCTGACGCTAACCCTAGTTGTCCTGACGCTAACCCTAGTTGTCCTGACGCTAACCCTACTTGTCCTGACGCTAACCCTAGTTGTCCTGACGCTAACCCTACTTGTCCTGACGCTAACCCTACTTGTCCTGACGCTAACCCTAGTTGTCCTGACGCTAACCCTAGTTGTCCTGACGCTAACCCTACTTGTCCTGACAATAACCCTAGTTGTCCTGACGCTAACCCTACTTGTCCTGACGCTAACCCTACTTGTCCTGACGCTAACCCTACTTGTCCTGACGCTAACCCTAGTTGTCCTGACGCTAACCCTAGTTGTCCTGACGCTAACCCTAGTTGTCCTGACGCTAGCCCTAGTTGTCCTGACGCTAACCCTAGTTGTCCTGACGCTAACCCTACTTGTCCTGACGCTAACCCTAGTTGTCCTGACGCTAACCTTAGTTGTCCTGACGCTAACCCTACTTGTCCTGACGCTAACCCTACTTGTCCTGACGCTAACCCTACTTGTCCTGACGCTAACCCTAGTTGTCCTAATGCTAACCCTAGTTGTCCTGACGCTAACCCTACATGTCCTGACGCTAACCCTACTTGTCCTGACGCTAACCCTAGTTGTCCTGACGCTAACCCTACTTGTCCTGACTCTAACCCTACTTGTCCTGACGCTAACCCTAGTTGTCCTGACGCTAACCCTAGTTATCCTGACGCTAACCTTACTTGTCCTGACGCTAACCCTAGTTGTCCTGACGCTAACCCTAGTTGTCCTGACGCTAACCCTACTTGTCCTGACGCCAACCCTAGTTGTCCTGACGCTAACCCTAGTTGTCCTGACGCTAACCCTAGTTGTCCTGACGCTAACCCTACTTGTCCTGACGCTAACCCTAGTTGTCCTGACGCTAACCCTAGTTGTCCTGACGCTAACCCTACTTGTCCTGACGCTAACCCTAGTTGTCCTGACGCTAACCGTAGTTGTCTTGACGCTAACCCTAGTTATCCTGACGCTAACCCTAGTTGTCCTGACGCTAACCCTAGTTGTCCTGACGCTAACCCTACTTGTCCTGACGCTAACCCTACTTGTCCTGACGCTAACCCTACTTGTCCTGACGCTAACCCTAGTTGTCCTGACGCTAACCCTAGTTGTCCTGACGCTAACCCTACTTGTCCTGACGCTAACCCTAGTTGTCCTGACGCTAACCCTACTTGTCCTGACGCTAACCCTACTTGTCCTGACGCTAACCCTACTTGTCCTGACGCTAACCCTACTTGTCCTGACGCTAACCCTAGTTGTCCTGACGCTAACCCTAGTTGTCCTGACGCTAACCCTAGTTGTCCTGACGCTAACCCTACTTGTCCTGACGCTAACCCTACTTGTCCTGACGCTAACCCTACTTGTCCTGACGCTAACCCTAGTTGTCCTGACGCTAACCCTAGTTGTCCTGACGCTAACCCTAGTTGTCCTGACGCTAGCCCTAGTTGTCCTGACGCTAACCCTAGTTGTCCTGACGCTAACCCTACTTGTCCTGACGCTAACCCTAGTTGTCCTGACGCTAAACTTAGTTGTCCTGACGCTAACCCTACTTGTCCTGACGCTAACCCTACTTGTCCTGACGCTAACCCTACTTGTCCTGACGCTAACCCTAGTTGTCCTAACGCTAACCCTAGTTGTCCTGACGCTAACCCTACATGTCCTGACGCTAACCCTACTTGTCCTGACGCTAACCCTAGTTGTCCTGACGCTAACCCTACTTGTCCTGACGCTAACCCTACTTGTCCTGACGCTAACCCTAGTTGTCCTGACGCTAACCCTAGTTATCCTGACGCTAACCCTACTTGTCCTGACGCTAACCCTACTTGTCCTGACGCTAACCCTAGTTGTCCTGACGCTAACCCTAGTTGTCCTGACGCTAGCCCTACTTGTCCTGACGCTAACCCTACTTGTCCTGACGCTAACCCTAGTTGTCCTGACGCTAACCCTAGTTGTCCTGACGCTAACCCTACTTGTCCTGACGCTAACCCTAGTTGTCCTGACGCTAACCCTACTTGTCCTGACGCTAACCCTAGTTGTCCTGACGCTAGCCCTACTTGTCCTGACGCTAACCCTACTTGTCCTGACGCTAACCCTACTTGTCCTGACGCTAACCCTAGTTGTCCTGACGCTAACCCTACTTGTCCTGACGCTAACCCTAGTTGTCCTGACGCTAACCCTACTTGTCCTGACGCTAACCCTACTTGTCCTGACGCTAACCCTAGTTGTCCTGACGCTAACCCTAGTTGTCCTGACGCTAACCCTACTTGTCCTGACACTAACCCTAGTTGTCCTGACGCTAACCCTACTTGTCCTGACGCTAACCCTACTTGTCCTGACGCTAACCCTACTTGTCCTGACGCTAACCCTAGTTGTCCTGACGCTAACCCTAGTTGTCCTGACGCTAACCCTAGTTGTCCTGACGCTAGCCCTAGTTGTCCTGACGCTAACCCTAGTTGTCCTGACGCTAACCCTACTTGTCCTGACGCTAACCCTAGTTGTCCTGACGCTAACCTTAGTTGTCCTGACGCTAACCCTACTTGTCCTGACGCTAACCCTACTTGTCCTGACGCTAACCCTACTTGTCCTGACGCTAACCCTAGTTGTCCTAACGCTAACCCTAGTTGTCCTGACGCTAACCCTACATGTCCTGACGCTAACCCTACTTGTCCTGACGCTAACCCTAGTTGTCCTGACGCTAACCCTACTTGTCCTGACGCTAACCCTACTTGTCCTGACGCTAACCCTAGTTGTCCTGACGCTAACCCTAGTTATCCTGACGCTAACCCTACTTGTCCTGACGCTAACCCTAGTTGTCCTGACGCTAACCCTAGTTGTCCTGACGCTAACCCTACTTGTCCTGACGCCAACCCTAGTTGTCCTGACGCTAACCCTAGTTGTCCTGACGCTAACCCTAGTTGTCCTGACGCTAACCCTACTTGTCCTGACGCTAACCCTAGTTGTCCTGACGCTAACCCTAGTTGTCCTGACGCTAACCCTACTTGTCCTGACGCTAACCCTAGTTGTCCTGACGCTAACCGTAGTTGTCTTGACGCTAACCCTAGTTATCCTGACGCTAACCCTAGTTGTCCTGACGCTAACCCTAGTTGTCCTGACGCTAACCCTACTTGTCCTGACGCTAACCCTACTTGTCCTGACGCTAACCCTACTTGTCCTGACGCTAACCCTAGTTGTCCTGACGCTAACCCTAGTTGTCCTGACGCTAACCCTACTTGTCCTGACGCTAACCCTAGTTGTCCTGACGCTAACCCTACTTGTCCTGACGCTAACCCTACTTGTCCTGACGCTAACCCTACTTGTCCTGACGCTAACCCTACTTGTCCTGACGCTAACCCTAGTTGTCCTGACGCTAACCCTAGTTGTCCTGACGCTAACCCTACTTGTCCTGACGCTAACCCTACTTGACCTGACGCTAACCCTACTTGTCCTGATGCTAACCCTACTTGTCCTGACGCTAACCCTAGTTGTCTTGACGCTAACCCTAGTTGTCCTGACGCTAACCCTAGTTGTCCTGACGCTAACCCTAGTTGTCCTGACGCTAACCCTACTTGTCCTGACGCTAACCCTACTTGTCCTGACGCTAACCCTAGTTGTCCTGACGCTAACCCTACTTGTCCTGACGCTAACCCTAGTTGTCCTGACGCTAACCCTAGTTTTCCTGACGCTAACCCTAGTTGTCCTGACGCTAACCCTAGTTTGTCCTGACGCTAACCCTAGTTGTCCTGACGCTAACCCTAGTTTGTCCTGACGCTAACCCTAGTTGTCCTGACGCTAACCCTACTTGTCCTGACGCTAACCCTAGTTGTCCTGACGCTAACCCTACTTGTCCTGACGCTAACCCTAGTTTTCCTGACGCTAACCCTAGTTGTCCTGACGCTAACCCTAGTTTGTCCTGACGCTAACCCTAGTTGTCCTGACGCTAACCCTACTTGTCCTGACGCTAACCCTAGTTGTCCTGACGCTAACCCTAGTTGTCCTGACGCTAACCCTACTTGTCCTGACGCTAACCCTACTTGTCCTGACGCTAACCCTAGTTGTCCTGACGCTAACCCTAGTTGTCCTGACGCTAAACCTAGTTGTCCTGACGCTAACCCTAGTTGTCCTGACGCTAACCCTACTTGTCCTGACGCTAACCCTACTTGACCTGACGCTAACCCTACTTGTCCTGACGCTAACCCTAGTTGTCCTGACGCTAACCCTAGTTGTCCTGACGCTAATCCTAGTTGTCCTGATGCTAACCCTAGTTGTCCTGACGCTAACCCTACTTGTCCTGACGCTAACCCTAGTTGTCCTGACGCTAACCCTACTTGTCCTGACGCTAACCCTACTTGTCCTGATGCTAACCCTAGTTGTCCTGATGCTAACCCTAGTTGTCCTGATGCTAACCCTAGTTGTCCTGAAGCTAACCATAGTTGTCCTGACGCTAACCCTAGTTGTCCTGACGCTAACCCTAGTTATCCTGACGCTAACCCTACTTGTCCTGATGCTAACCCTAGTTGTCCTGACGCTAACCCTAGTTGTCCTGACGCTAACCCTAGTTGTCCTGACGCTAACCCTAGTTGTCCTGACGCTAACCCTAGTTGTCCTGACGCTAGCCCTACTTGTCCTGACGCTAACCCTACTTGTCCTGACGCTAACCCTAGTTGTCCTGACGCTAACCCTAGTTGTCCTGACGCTAACCCTACTTGTCCTGACGCTAACCCTAGTTGTCCTGACGCTAACCCTACTTGTCCTGACGCTAACCCTACTTGTCCTGACGCTAACCCTAGTTGTCCTGACGCTAACCCTAGTTGTCCTGACGCTAACCCTAGTTGTCCTGATGCTAACCCTACTTGTCCTGACGCTAACCCTACTTGACCTGACGCTAACCCAACTTGTCCTGACGCTAACCCTACTTGTCCTGACGCTAACCCTAGTTGTCCTGACGCTAACCCTAGTTGTCCTGACGCTAACCCTAGTTGTCTTGACGCTAACCCTAGTTGTCCTGACGCTAACCCTAGTTGTCCTGACGCTAAACCTACTTGTCCTGACGCTAACCCTACTTGTCCTGACGCTAACCCTAGTTGTCCTGACGCTAACCCTACTTGTCCTGACGCTAACCCTAGTTGTCCTGATGCTAACCTAGTTTTCCTGACGCTAACCCTAGTTGTCCTGACGCTAACCCTAGTTTGTCCTGACGCTAACCCTAGTTGTCCTGATGCTAACCCTAGTTGTCCTGACGCTAACCCTAGTTGTCCTGATGCTAACCCTAGTTGTCCTGACGCTAACCCTAGTTGTCCTGACGCTAACCCTACTTGTCCTGACGCTAACCCTAGTTGGTCCTGACGCTAACCCTAGTTGTCCTGACGCTAACCCTAGTTGTCCTGACGCTAACCCTACTTGTCTGACGCCAACCCTAGTTGTCCTGACGCTAACCCTAGTTGTCCTGACGCTAACCCTAGTTGTCCTGACGCTAACTCTACTTGTCCTGACGCTAACCCTACTTGTCCTGACGCTAACCCTAGTTGTCCTGACGCTAACCCTACTTGTCCTGACGATAACCCTAGTTGTACTGACGCTAACCCTAGTTGTCTTGACGCTAACCCTAGTTATCCTGACGCTAACCCTAGTTGTCCCTGACGCTAACCCTAGTTGTCCTGACGCTAACCCTACTTGTCCTGACGCTAACCCTACTTGTCCTGACGCTAACCCTAGTTGTCCTGACGCTAACCCTAGTTGTCCTGACGCTAACCCTAGTTGTCCTGACGCTAACCCTACTTGTCCTGACGCTAACCCTAGTTGTCCTGACGCTAACCCTACTTGTCCTGACGCTAACCCTACTTGTCCTGACGCTAACCCTAGTTGTCCTGACGCTAACCCTAGTTGTCCTGACGCTAACCCTAGTTGTCCTGACGCTAACCCTACTTGTCCTGACGCTAACCCTACTTGACCTGACGCTAACCCTACTTGTCCTGACGCTAACCCTACTTGTCCTGACGCTAACTCTAGTTGTCCTGACGCTAACCCTAGTTGTCCTGACGCTAACCCTAGTTGTCCTGACGCTAACCCTAGTTGTCCTGACGCTAACCCTACTTGTCCTGACGCTAACCCTACTTGTCCTGACGCTAACCCTAGTTGTCCTGACGCTAACCCTACTTGTCCTGACGCTAACCCTAGTTGTCCTGACGCTAACCCTAGTTTTCCTGACGCTAACCCTAGTTGTCCTGACGCTAACCCTAGTTTGTCCTGACGCTAACCCTAGTTGTCCTGATGCTAACCCTACTTGTCCTGACGCTAACCCTAGTTGTCCTGATGCTAACCCTAGTTGTCCTGACGCTAACCCTAGTTGTCCTGACGCTAACCCTACTTGTCCTGACGCTAACCCTAGTTGTCCTGACGCTAACCCTAGTTGTCCTGACGCTAACCCTAGTTGTCCTGACGCTAACCCTACTTGTCCTGACGCCAACCCTAGTTGTCCTGACGCTAACCCTAGTTGTCCTGACGCTAACCCTAGTTGTCCTGACGCTAACTCTACTTGTCCTGACGCTAACCCTACTTGTCCTGACGCTAACCCTAGTTGTCCTGACGCTAACCCTACTTGTCCTGACGCTAACCCTAGTTGTACTGACGCTAACCCGTAGTTGTCTGACGCTAACCCTAGTTGTCCTGACGCTAACCCTAGTTGTCCTGACGCTAACCCTAGTTGTCCTGACGCTAACCCTACTTGTCCTGACGCTAACCTACTTGTCCTGACGCTAACCTAGTTGTCCTGACGCTAACCCTAGTTGTCCTGACGCTAACCCTAGTTGTCCTGACGCTAACCCTACTTGTCCTGACGCTAACCCTAGTTGTCCTGACGCTAACCCTACTTGTCCTGACGCTAACCCTACTTGTCCTGACGCTAACCCTAGTTGTCCTGACGCTAACCTAGTTGTCCTGACGCTAACCCTAGTTGTCCTGACGCTAACCCTACTTGTCCTGACGCTAACCCTACTTGTCCTGACGCTAACCCTACTTGTCCTGACGCTAACCCTACTTGTCCTGACGCTAACTCTAGTTGTCCTGACGCTAACCCTAGTTGTCCTGACGCTAACCCTAGTTGTCCTGACGCTAACCCTAGTTGTCCTGACGCTAACCCTACTTGTCCTGACGCTAACCCTACTTGTCCTGACGCTAACCCTAGTTGTCCTGACGCTAACCCTAGTTGTCCTGACGCTAACCCTAGTTGTCCTGACGCTAACCCTAGTTTGTCCTGACGCTAACCCTAGTTGTCCTGACGCTAACCCTACTTGTCCTGACGCTAACCCTAGTTGTCCTGATGCTAACCCTAGTTGTCCTGACGCTAACCCTAGTTGTCCTGACGCTAACCCTAGTTGTCCTGACGCTAACCCTACTTGTCCTGACGCTAACCCTAGTTGTCCTGACGCTAACCCTAGTTGTCCTGACGCTAACCCTAGTTGTCCTGACGCTAACCCTAGTTGTCCTGACGCTAATCCCTAGTTGTCCTGACGCTAACCCTAGTTGTCCTGACGCTAACCCTATTGTCCTGACGCTAACCTAGTTGTCCTGACGCTAACCCTAGTTGTCCTGACGCTAACCCTACCTTGTCCTCGCTTGTCCTGACGCTAACCCTACTTGTCCTGACGCTAACCTACTTGTCCCTGACGCTAACCCTAGTTGTCCTGTCGCTAACCCTAGCTTGTCCTGACGCTAACCCTAGTTGTCCTGACGCTAACCCCCTAGTTGTCCTGACGCTAA